>NW_023604861.1:121518691-122718691 GCF_014898055.3 Talpa occidentalis
GAAATGCATCATCAAATGGGGCGAAGACCTCTGTAGATGACTGCTTTCTGTGGTTAACTGAAAGGTTAGGTTTTAACTCTGGATTCCCTTTCATATTTACTTAAACTCCTTCCAAAGAAAAGGGCCACTTTTAGATTTCAATATGATTTAAATTAAAGTTGAAAATAAAATCTGTCTTGGGAGGCATAAATAGTATATGAAAGGAAACTCAAAACAGAGGTATGAGAAGCCTGTTAAGATTTCCAGATTAGATAAAAATATATAATAAATTCTACAGCAGGTTAAACATCAGAGGACATAATGAAAGTATTGCATGCAACTACGGAATGTAGTTGCCACAAATACTATACTTCACCAAAGGACAATTCAACTGAGACGAAGAAATATTAAAATAAATATTGGCGTATGTTTCCACAACTAAGTAAAAAGCTGATGAACAAATCAAATTTATTCAAGGTGATCAGAAAAAGAAACTTCAAGTTCTCCTTGGCTAAGAAATCAGACCTCTTTCATTTTGCAGGTTTGAAAAGCAGAGGGAGAAGAGGAGAAACTAGGAAATGTTTTCCCAAGGGTGTAACATAGTTGGGGAGCTGGAACTGAGGTTCTTTCTTAAGTGACAAAGTCATAAATGAACCAGTTTCCAGGAATTAAAAAGTTTGCCAGAAAATGCTTATTAAAAAGTAGGTCAACTAGCCTCTTACTACCCAGTTAGAGGAAAAGAAATCGGTATTTCTACAAGCAAATTTGATTATTTTAAAATATTATGAAAGAGTGGGAGAAGAGTATGGGGCGGGAAGGGGGGGAACCCCCCACAATGGACTACTGGGGAGGACTTTCAGTGCCTTGGTGGCATGTGTGGTATGGTGACATACACCTGTAGGGTGTGATCCTATTCCTCCAAATCAACTCTAAGCAATGCTGTAAATCAGTGTTACATTAATAAAATTAAATAAATAGAATATATATGCACTTCTTTGCTAAAGGAAGACATTTTAAGACAGCCAATGAAAATGACAATAAAGGGTGCTTGCTTTCGTGTTAAATACAAGTTCAATGCCCAGAACATTACACTACACAAGAGAGTGAGGTTTAATTTAGTTTTACAATCCAGTAATTAATACCATGTATATGTAAAGAAATACATTATCCTTTAATATCCTGTCATAGTGCTAACTCTAAAATTCTTATGGGGAATGACAAACGCTACACAAAAAGAAATATCAAAAAAACTACAGAATCCACATTACTTTATATAGATACTTATAAAATTATGCTTCATTGTCAACATTTAAAAAATGTAATTTTTATATGCCCTAAGTATCAAAAGCCAGCTCAGAAACAAATTTAACTCCTCCATTTCCAATTATTCAGTGATGGACAAGTCTAGTTGTTTGTTTGAAGGTAAGTTTAATTTGGTGTATAAATTGGGAAATTAGGAGATTGGAGTTTTTATCATAGCTCTGCCACAAAGCATCAGAAAACCTAGAGCAAATCACAACACTTATACACCTTATTTTCCTTACTTATAAAAAAGAGGGAATCTGACCTAACTGAATTCTAAAGAGAGTCCCTTTCAGTTCTAAAAACCTATAGATAATATGGACAGGCTATTTTTAAAACATAAACTAAATTTTATGTAGTGAGATTGCTTGAGATTTTGTCTGTGATTCACAGCGAAAACTGTTCAAAATATTTAGCTTACACAGTACAATTTGATAAGGATAAGTTATTTTTTTATATTAATGCTATGCAGCTGGGGTAGAAACTGTGGATCAATTTATAATCTTTAACAAGAGGGGTTTGTTTTGTTAATCAGAGGTTGTATTTTGGCAGCATTTAATCAAATCATTTTTCAGAAACCAGCTGAAGCTCAAGATTAATAATTACACAAACATGAAACCTAAGGTGATCAATGAACTATCTGATAAAAGAGAATTGTGCTGTATAAAAAGAGTTATCTAGATTATGGGTCAACTGAATTGTCTTTCTTCATAAATATTATTATCAATAAGGAACACTGTAGTCATCAGGAGAATGAAGAGCTTAATCCCACACTTATTACCTGTAGATTTTAACATTAAACTCTAAGCAACAGTTTCATTCTCCATCAAACAATGATAATTATGTTCTTGTTTATTACCTAAATATTCAATTGCCTAACACCTAGAGCCAGAAACTAATAATATACATCTGAGAACACCTGAAGCTATGGATATGACACAAAAGTTAGGATCATGTTATTTTATCCTTCTCATATAACTAAAAGTTTCTATATATATTATAACTTACCCACAATTTGAAGCTCAAAAAACAAGAAGGGTAATCAATAAAAGCACAGAGACTGGAACATAAATGCTCTATCTAAATAATTTCAAACAGTCAGAAAAGAAAGCAGGAAATACTTTTGTCTTCTATCTGCCCATGTCATCAACTTGAAAATTATGGAAATTTCTTTCCACAAGATTTTGATACTTCCAAAATGGTATGAAATTAAGTGGTAGTGACATGAGACTTAGGTATCAACAGACATCTAACCTTTAGCATGTGTGTGACACTGCTTATACCTGCTATATATACACTTTATCTATCTCCTACTTTTGTTCTCACAAACTCTCTTGTTCTCACAAAAGCTACTTCTGTCTCCCTTTGGCCCCTTCTCTTTTTGGACCCCTAGTATCATAAACATTAAAATTATTAAACACAAAAATCATTAAATTATAAAGCTAACGAAAAAAGGCAAACATTAAGACATTTTGGGTAAAGTAAGAAACTGGTAATATTTTTTGTGTTAGGCAAGAAAGAAATAGTCAATCTTCGTATACCTACAGGCAGAATATTTGTGGTAATAAAAATTTTCAAACACTAGCTAAGGGAGTGAATTTCACTTAGAAAGGAAATCCTTTATGGATGAGTATTACACATTTTGTTCTGCATAAATGCCTAACATGGCTGTAGACAAGCAAAAGAAAGTTGTTGTTTTTTTTTAACTTACTTGTAAGTCCTTCAATCTTTTTATTAGAGTGATTAATAAGGAAGCTTCTTAACAATTTTGTCTGTTATAAAAAAAGTACTAAATATTACTGAGATGAATGAAGTTATTTTTAATAGACCAACATTTATTCTTTAGTCACCCATTTTCAGTTCACACTATTATAAAAACTTAATTAAACAAAGTACAAAGTTTCCTGATGGCATATATTGAAATGCTATAATTCTATTAAGGCTTTAAGTGATAGTGATAGTACAAAGAGCTGAAGGAATAAATTATAATGCATTACAGGTACCGTATGCTTTCAAAATGCAGTAAAATTAATACAGCAAACATGTCATATATATGTTGATATTCAGATTGTTAATCCAAAAGGCAATCTTAGGAGAAGTGGTGAATAGTGAAATTACAGAATCATTAATTAAAATATTAAGATCTTTAGAAAGCTTTAATTTAATGCAATCTGCACAGTAACTATTAACAACTGCCTAAGGAATTCTCAGTTTTTAAAGACAGACTAAATCACAACAAAATCACAATCAATAATTTTGTTGTCACCTTGTTGTGTCAGTAATTTACCAAAAAGCCAAGGAAGATTGAAATAATAAACGAAAAGTAGTACATTCATTCCTTGAGTAATACTCTCCTTTAAGTAAAGGCCAACCCCAGGTGACTATAATTTGATGACTGAAACAGTCATCAAACTAATCCAAGCCCACAAGATAATCATTTTATGGCAAAGCTATAATTATAATTGAAGGAAATTTGGAACATGCCTTAAAAGTTTATTATTTCAAAAACAAAAATTCAGGTGCTACTTTTCAGATATATGCATGCATCTGCATTAATATATGCTGAAATATATAATCATGTATCGCCTATATATCACTGACACTATATAAAATAGCAAAGATCCCAATCATTACAAAAACAGCAGGCATAGAAAGTATTCCCATGTATTGTATCACTTTGCCAGCTAAAGATCATCCTCCTTTAATCAGTCTTCCAAGTCTTTGAATATACAGAAAGTTTGGTGATATGGTTGCAATATTAAGTCTACCTTGTCTACCCCCCAGCAGACCCACTTAAAAGGGAATTTGGAATAAAGACAACCCCAAAAATACATCTCCTACACACTCCTTCACCAAATAACTACCTGTTACCCTCTATTAAAATGTAAGGAAGGGGCCTCCCTGGTGGCATATGGGTTAAGTCTCAGCACTATCACCACTTCAACCTGAGTTCAATCCACAGCAGGGAAGCTAACCCACATATGGCACAGCAGACCTCTCCTATCTGCCTGCTACTCCTCTCAGCAGTATCTATCAGTAAATTTGCCTGTTCTGCTCCCAACTCTGTCTATGGTGAATTCTCTCCTCCCAACCCCAGCACCTCTTCCCTACACCTCAGTTCTTCTACACACATACACACACACACACACACACACACACACACACACACACACACAAAGTAAGTAAGGGTCATTTCCTTCTCTATATAAATTATAATAAACCATACTAGGGCAGTATCCTCAAACAAAGACTTGTCTTCAAGAAAAAGACCAAAATCCAGTAACTGCAGGACAGATGTTAAGTTAAAGAACAGCTGATGACTTCAAAATATATGAAAATAGCAAATCATTACACCTGAAACTAATAAAATATAATGCCAATTATATGTCAATAAAAATAATTTATTAAAGAAAAAACATAGCTATTTTTGGTAATATACTTAAGGTGATAACAGGAACCACAATACCACTCTAAATTGCAGTCACGGGCCTCCCCTGGTGGCACAGGTGGTTGTGCACAGCGCTGTGAGGCTGTCTGCAGCCTCTGCAGCACCGGTTCGATCCCAGCCAGCCAGCAAGGGTCCCACATGGCCAGGCAGACCTCTTCTGTCTTGCCCACTGCTCCCCTCAGCGTTGTATTTAGTCAGGCTGCCTGTTCTGCTCCCTGCTCTGTCTCTGGTGAATTCTCTCACCCTCCCGTGAATCTTATGTGAATAAACACACAGTTCTGGTGCCAGAGACTATTTTTATGTTAGTTTATTCATTTTTATGCTTATTTCCTATTTATTGCAAATGAAACTGATTCTTCTGATACAGTAACAGCTTGAAACTACCGCTATAATTTTCTTTTAATAGCATTTGACTTAAAGAAAAATTCTTATGATAGCATACATTGCTCGTATAACATCTAAAGGTTCTTCCTCCTAAATGCTGATGCTTTACACTCTGACAAAGAATTTCTACCAAAGAAAAAAAAATCTTTTCGTTTTTAATCATGAAAACTACTTGTGTATTTGATCAGATTAATAAAATCCCATTATTACATGACCAGTGTCTTAAATTTAAAGTCTAAAATAATACAGACAAAAGAATCCAGAAAAAAAATCTTTAAAACCTACTTACTAGTACAAGTTTTCCACATCTAAATATTAGCTGGATGAAAGCTTTAAGGGAATAGGAAAAAAATATATATAAACATCTATTATATATAAACACCACAAGACTTGTTTTATATTCTCTGCGAATGACTCTGAGTCTCTGTTAAGCAATGAATAATAATTTTCTACAAACTAAAATAATAATTTTCTACAAATTTTCTATTAAATCTGTAATGTAAGAGCAAGACTGCTAATGAAACCTCCCTGGTGGCACAGAGGGTTAAGATGCAACCTATGAATATATCCACAGCCACTAAAGAATTTGATCCCCAGGCAGGGAGCAGCAGGCCTCTCCTGACTCACCTGTTGCTCCCTTCAGCAGTGTGTTTCAGTCCATCTGCCTGTTCTGTTCCCCACTCTGCCTCTGGTGAATCCTCTCACCCTGCCACACCTCTGGCCTATACCCCAGTTCTTGTATGCATAAATAAATAAATCTTAAAAAAAAAAAAAAAAGAATACTAATGACCTCAAAACCCCAGTCTCCAGAAATGGCAGGATGGGAAAAAGACACCTACAACTTTACTGCTAAGATGAAAGGGTGAAAATCTTTGTCTTGATCCAACTCCTACCCCACCCACTCAACTGCACTGCCAAACAATAACTTTATAATGCAAAACTGATTAGACTTTCCCTTGAAAACTTTCAGTGGCTTACCACAGTTGTTAAGAGCAAGTATAACACACCAATCTTTATGTTCTAGCCCATGCTTTCATCTCTAAATCTCATCTCCCACCACTATTTTCTATACACACAATAACCAGGGGCCTATCAAATTTCTTCAGGTTCCCTGAATATGTGATGCTTTCTTTCTCTGCTAACATTATTCCCACAGCCTGGGGCACCAGTCCCCTGATGATATCTTTCTCTTCCTCTTATATGTAGAAGGTTCAAGGATTTGGAAAGAGTCAGCTAAACTATAGTATGCCCTTCACTCTTAGAACATTTTTTTATCTTTTAACTGGTTGAGTTTATTTCAACATTTTCTCCCATTTAAAATAACATGAACTCAATTCTAGTGTTTCTCAGGACTTGACATTATTAAGGTCATAGTTTAAGATCTTTTGTAACTTGGAAAAGGCATAATCCATATTCTTATATTTCTCATCAGTAAAGTGATTATTCTTATCTTTCCTGCTTCAGTTTTTGTGAGGTTCAAATAACATTATATGTATATGGATCCTGTATTGCCTATAATTTACTGCATACAGATACTGTATTTATTGTATTGCCTATAATTTTATATTGCCTATAATTTATTGTATTGTCTATAATTTACTGTATACAGAGTTCTAGTATAATGAAAAGATGAAAAGAAATACATCTTAAGTCTTGATAGGCTGGAAGAAAATAGATTTTACCCTATGGAAATGAGTGGAAAATGAATACTCAACATGCCAATCCTTGAAAGGAAAGTAGGGATGTTCTAAAACACATATCTTTGAAAGTTTCTGTTTCTAACAGCAATTATATAACAAATATTATAAGGGATTTTGACTAAGAAGCACATTTAAATATCAATACAATGACTACTGAAAGTGTTTCCTCCTCAGTGAGTTATTTAAAAGTTACTGCATAGCTTCACTATAAAGAAAAAAATAACATAAATGAAACAAACTCTGAACCACTAGTTTGATCATTTACAAGGTATGTTTCGTTGGTATGGATTTAGAACTTTGAAGTGACATTTCTTTGTTCTGGCTGAAGTCAGAAGGGAAGAATCTTAAAGGTAATTTTGTTCAGCTAACCAAATAGGAAAACAAAGAACTGGAGTTAAATGAAATTCTGTTACCCTCTCTGAAATATGAGCCACTAATACATTTTATACAGATGTCAAATTTACATGAGAAAAAAATTATATTGCCTCTAAAGCATATACAATGTTATAAGCCACAATAAAATATAATGACAGTTATGAAAGAAAATTTATTGCATGTTATGTAAAGAGGAAAAACATTAATTTAGGAAAAACAACCAATGAGGTACTCTGAATGTACATGTTCCATTCACTGAAATCAGCATCTTCTATAATTACCTTAGAACTCAATACACTCCATTTTTGCAGGATCCATTAGAAATAAGAGCATAAGGAAATACATGTTATAATGAAATTTATTCTCATTCTAATGGTTTTATTTTCACATTTATAACACTACAATTTTGTGATACTATGTTTAACCAAAGTTGTGACTGTAACAGTATTCCAAATCTTTACACAAATTTTTCATCTAAGATATAAAATATGCCTGGTGAAAAAAACACTCAAAGCTTCAAAAATTTTCCATGTTTAGTTACAAACTAGTACAAGTTAATTTCAAAACAGAAATATAAGATATAGAAATACAGGATTCATCTTAAAAACACAGGATCATTTTAAAGCTCTGTATATTCTATACTAATTGTTTTTAAAAAACTATGTCTACTCCCCTGAAGTAAAGAACAAAGAAGACCCAAGGAGAAAAAGGGATATTTAATTAGATGTTTCCAAAAGAGGCATCAGTTCAATTAGAAAATTAAACCTTCGGTTCATTTATGACACCACACTATTTTTATTATTACAAAATTGCCTAAGTTACCAGTCAGAAAATTTTTTGTCACAATGAAGGATGGGGCCAAACACAGTATTACTGTCTTCTTTACATAACAAGAAATACCACAATATCAAAGAAAATATACCTTTACATTTTCCTTCCTTAACAAAATAGTATGAACCTACAGCTTTTTACATCTCTACCAACTGGCTTTTCTTTTAATTCTGATTTATGATTCTTACTGCCTGGTAGTGAGTCACTAATTTTTAAAGTGATAATGACAACCCAAAAAACTAATAGAATAGGGATTATCTGAAAAGTTAATTTCTCCCTGAAAGGGAAAGACTGACAAGTACTATTCGTCAATGATTGCTTGACATATATTCATGTTTTCTAAGTTTTTAGGTTCCAATATAATAAAATGAAGTAACTGCAAAAATAATAAAGAACATTAATTGACTCAAAAGAACATTGCTGAAGGAATAACCATCCATTCACAGTTAACAAGCCTTAAAAATCAAAATTAGGCCATCTAAATAAAAACTGACACCACTGAACAGGTTCTTCTAAGAGAAAGGAAAAGGTTTATTAGGTTATTAAAAATTTTTTGAAAACAGAGCTCATCATCTCAATTTAGCAAGGTATAAACTTAAGATTCATTTAAAAGTACGATTTTCCATGAAGATTAAATCTATAACTTTATTATCATAACTCATAATAAAGAAGATGGCATGAATTATAATATATATCAACATACAACAGAAGTAATCTACCCTATGGAGATGTCTACAAACCTTAAGAATGTCTGAAGCGACCGTCAATTGGAATTAACTCAAATAGCTAACACAGCCTCTATACACACAACACATGATTGAAAACAATGTCAGTGATATGTATTTACTGACAGACAGGTGTCTCTGACCCAAATATCGAGTAAAACCAACATCTATCTGTATTACAGGTACAATGATGCAGCATTTAAAGAAAACTCCACAGCTATGCCTGTAAGGTTACAGAGCAAGTTGCCTGATAAGCCACAGTTAACAAACATTTCTGATTTCAGGATTTAGTGGCTACTTTTTCTTTGCAGATTTATGTGCTACTATGTGTATGTTTAATTACCATGTACCATTTTGTAAAACCCTGAACACTGTTTAAAAAATATTGTTAAAGGCAAGGTCAAGATAAATGAACAAAGGATAGTACCTTAACCGGTTGGTGTAAGTGTCAACACAGGTCTTCATCTTGGCCAATAATGTGCCAACAGAAGTTTGACACTCAGACTGTTCTTCTTCCTCTTCACCATTCTCTGCAGAAAGAGGCAACAGTAGAGGCACCATGGACGTACAAGAAGCAATGGCACGGAGCAATTCTAGCAGAGCTCGATAGAGTGGCACATGTCTTGCCATATCCAGAACTATATGGAGGGGGAGAATAAAATAAGAATGTGTGCAACATAAAAGTTTATGTCCATAGCAGTGGAGCGTCTACTTGGATCTTAATAGTTTAGTTGGTAAATGGATAAAAGTAGATGTTTATGAAGCACCAATGTGCAAAATATATTAACAGTCACTTTCAAGGTACAAAAAAAATGATTAAAGCATCGAGTGAGGGAGAAAACAAATATAATTAAGTAATTCTCTAGTTATATTACACATAAAAATTGTTAAATGGCCCAAAAAACAATTACAGCAGTAAATATATTTATTAATATCAAGTAGAAATACATTTTGAATTAAATTGAAGAGATGAAGTCACTGTATCTTAGTAAAACAGAATTATAGGACATTTTATCAAAAGCAGTATTTTAATAAATCAATTTGTTGGGGGGGGAAGTATATGACTTTTAATTATTAGCTACAAGGCAAATGAAATTTTTTTTCTTAAAACCATATGCATCTAAGAACAGATATAATAACAAATAATTCATTAGGCTTTGTGGCTTTCTACCAAATGGAATTCACTTTCATGTAACATGTAAGATATGGATCTAGTACTTTTTTTTTCAATGCCAATATAATGAATAAATTTATTCCACAAAAACTTAGTATTTCTTATGTTAATAATTCCACAAATACTCAAACTGGGAATATAGTAGACAGGAAATTAAAAATTCCTGCCCTTGTGTAGTTTATAGTCTAAGTGGAACAGGACAAATCAGTAAACAAAATTCAGATGCAGTAAGTTCTCTGAATGTTAGAGAAAACTAAAAAGGGGAAAAAGAAATGGGAGAAGTAGGAATGGCCTCATAATCCAGAGAGAGCTATAAGGGTACATGAATTATCACCTAGGAATCCTGGAATTTGTGATAATTGATTTAAAAGATAAAGGGCAATCTTTACAGAAGACAGTGCAGCTGCAGTGGAGTTCAGGTAAGCCTGCTCTTACTAACTCACTGCTGTTCAAAAAGCCTCATCTCAGCCATGGCTTTTAAAAATACCAGAAAGAGGAAAGACACTATTGGTGGTGATTCACCTAATTACAATTACCCTAACTAGTTGCATTGTGACAATTCTGGAATAAAAGTTTCATCAGAAAACTCTCAGGTGTCCTGAACTTAGCTACATTTCACATGGAGCATATCATTCTTACTGCAAGATGAAAGATCACCAGACCAAGAGGAATGACACACCGTACAAGAAACACCCAGCTCTCTACAGTTCCATGTAGTTAGCAAAATCTCAATTTATTTATTAACATGTACATTTATCAGAAAGTGCACATTCATCAATAGATTACTTTAAGAGTAAAGGTAAATAATACTGAATTTTTTTGACCCTGAACCATACAGATAAAAACTCAGTGTTAGTCAAAGACTGAATTTTGGAACAAGACAGTATTTAAATTTTTTGAGAAAGTATTTATTCAAAGTATAACAATATTTTAATAATGAGGAAAGAGATAAAAACCTTATCTAAAGCATTCAAATTTTCTATGTATCTGCTGTTAAATGTTGACACTAATTCTAAAGTATATGTGCTAATATCTCCAATATTTTACTTAAACAAAAAACATATTATGCAAAGAATAAATACATTTACTCTTTTAAAAAGACAAATCTGATGTAGCATACAGGTTAATCTTAAAAAAAAAAAAAAAACCAACAATCTAAATAGTATATCATCCCAATATTTTCACGTAGCAGTCTGAGACGGACAAGAAAAGGGTGTTTTTTTTGAAGCACAATGATCTCCATAATGTGGAAAATAAGCAGTAAATTCTCTTCCAATGTTAGTACTTTATCATTCATCCATTTAAACTGCTACCAAGCATCAAAGCAGACTATTTTAAGATTTACTCTAAAATGCTTTTTTAAAATCTGTTATTCCCATATATCCTAATGGAACATGTTCTTGTCTATTTTTACAAATGAGAATATGAATAAAGGCAGACATAAGAGGTCTAACAGATAAATTTAAAATACAAACAAATCCTAAAGGTCCTGGCTTAAAAAAGACGTTAACTGGTTTGTTTTCCTTGCAAGTATCTGAATTTGCAAATAAAGCATGTAACTTTCGATTCTTCAGAAAAGAATATATTTCTTGAAAGATAATTCCACAACCAATGCAATAAATGAATTTCAATCAATCAACTATATACTGGCAAAGTAAGTAACTCTGGTACTTTTATCACTGAATTTTTCAAGTTAATGCTCTTATCAAGTACCAATGACTAGAATAATTTGTGTGTCTTCAAATTACTGCCATCTAAAATTATAGTTTTATAAAAAATTTTAATCACAGTTCAATTAACAATATGCAGGTCAGAATATTGTCATGAAGCTGCTAGACTCTATTCCACTGTTCTCAATATTAGACTATTAAAAGAAAAATTTCAGTTTCTGTTAACTTTCATTCTATATTCTAGGTTGGTATTAAATTAGAGATTTTCCCCCGCCCCTAAAACAACCAAATATTTCCAGGATCATTTTTAAAAAATAAATCCATCAAACTGACACCTACATTTATTAGAGAAGACTATCTGATATTTTAACAGAATCTTATTACTTAAACTGAATAAAATAAGTAAGCAAAAGTACTTATCCCCAAAGTATTTCAGAGTACTAATTATAACATGTTACCTGAATCATTTCGTAGATAAGATGACATGGCAGGGATGAGACAGGACTGACTGAGAAGCTCTAGAAGTACAGAAGGAAGGGCATTACTGTTCTGTCCTCTACTCTCATGAGATGACTGAGTTTCTCCATTTACTGCACCACTCACAGGATTTATATAACTTGCAAGAACCTAAAAGTAAAAGTTGTTGCATTAAAATTGGATTTCAGTTATACATATTTTAAAAGTTCTTATGTTATTCATTCAGAATTAACAAGAGTAGGCATTTTCAACTCAGTGGTTCACATTAAATCATTATCTTGCACCACATTTTAAACATAATTTTTTAGACTTTCAAAAAAAGGGTTATGTGATAGTGCTGTATATAACTAAATACATATAAGGACTCCATCTAAAAACACAAACGTAAAATCGCGGGGGTGGGGGCAGGGAAGGAGAAAGTTCAGGCGCATCTCTGATACTATTTTTCAATTAATTGATTCAGGAACTAAAATTAATTTTAAGTTCCTCTCCTCATTACTGTAATAGTAAACACCTTTTACACTTTTTCACCTTGTCTGATTCTAGAAAAGTCAGAACAATGTAAGAGACAAGATATAAATAATGAATTTTTTAAAAGTTCAAATACAGCACTTCTGATGAGAAGAATACTGAAAGATGGTAGGACATGGTACATTTTCCAGTTATGGGATAATGTCATCCTTGTCACTTTCCTCTTAGTGAAGAAGCTAACTGAGAGGAAAGAAATTTAGTTATAAGCAGGGAAGAGTTATCTTTGTTTAGTGTATCTTAAATTTCCTGAGACAGGAATAAAATATACTTTATAAGAGTAACAGGATCAGTTGGCCAGATATCAGTATTTTAAATCAATAGAAACACAGTATCAACTTTGTAAAATATACCTGAAGAAGACAAGTAACATGTTCCTCTTCCAGTCTCTGTTTAGTTAAGGCTTGCTCCACATCCCATCCAGAAGCTGTAGAGCCAGTTCCAAAGCCTGTCCCTTTGGCCCAATATAGCTGCTGTTCTTCAGTTGATGCAGGGTTATGAGAGCTTGAAACCTGCGGCTTTTAACAAAACATAGCCATTCAGCTGCTATGGAAACAGTTTGGAGAGTCCTCAAAAACTTGAAAGAATTACTATGTGACTCAGCAATTCTACTGTGTAGGTATATAAACCCAGAGAAATGATTAACAGATAGGAAAAACGAAAACATGATCCAAAAATACACGTACATGAATGTTCATAACAAGGTTATTCACCATGGCCAAAATATAGAAACAGCCAAAGACCAATCAATGGATGAGTGAATAAACAAACTGTGGTATAAATTAATAAAGGTATTTTTTTCAGTCATAAGAAGTATGCTGTAAGAATGAATCTCAAACACAATATGCTAAATGTATTTTTGGCAAAATTCATTATGCCAAAAGCAAAAATAAATGGGACTATATCAAACTGAAAATCTTCTGTACTGTAAAAGAAATAATCATTAAAATGAAAAGATCGCTACTAAATGGGAGAAAATATACGCATACCAACATTTGAAAGGGGGCTAATAATACCCAAGATCAACAAAGAATTCATACAATCAAATAATAAGAAAACGAATCATCAAATAAAAAAACTGGCAGAAGATATAAACACCTCTTCAAAGAAGACCTACAGATGGCTGACAGACACATGAAAAAAATGATAATTGTATATGATCAAGGAAATGAGAATCAAAACCAAAATGAGGTGACACATCACACCCGTTAAGACTGGCCCATATGAAAAAAAAAAAAAAAAAAATCACACACACAGAAACAACAACAGTTGGTGAGGGTATAGAGGAAAAAGACCCCTTATGAAAAAGACCCCTTATACATTGTTGTTGGAAATTTACACTCATCTAGTCCCTGTGGAAGAATATGAAGGTTTCTCAAAATATTAAAAACAGAATTACTATACAATCCAGCAATCCCATTCTTACTTAACTACCTGAAGAATGCCAAAGCAGTAATTTGAAGTGATATATACACTTCAATGTACATAACAGCACAATTTATAATAGCCAAGTTATGGAAACAAACTAAATAACTAAATGTCCAACAACAGATGAATGGATCAAGAAGATGTAGTATATACACAATGCAATACTATTCAGCTTTTTTAAAAAAGATGGAATCTTGCCATTTATGATAACATGGATGGAAGTAGAGGGGAATATGTTAAGCAAAGAAAGAAAGAAGGAGAAAGACAAATACCAGATTAATTTCAGTCCCATATGGAATATAAAGAAACAGAGCAAACAGACAAAACTAAACCAAAACAACTTCTTGAAATCTGAGTTCAAAACTGAGGTTATTAGAGAGGGAGGATAGAGGTGGAAAGCACATTTCAGAGAGGCAGGGGGCAGGTTGGATTTGAGGGGCTATGGTGAAGGATTATGGTTGTTTTGGTGGTGGGCATGGTATGGCATCATATATTTGAAGAAATGTGAACCAATACAACTAAAACATATACTATTGTAAACCCCTGTTCCTTAATAACTAAAATCTTAAAAAATTATTTCAAGTCAAAGACGACACAAAAGGTAATATATTGGATGATACTATTTATATGAAATATCTGTATTATATAAATACATATTAGGATCTTTTTTTAAGATTTATTTATCCATGCATACAAGAACCAGGGTACAGGCCAGATGTGTGGGAGGGTGAGAGGATTCACCACAGACACAGTGGGGAGCAGAACAGGCAGACTGATGAAATACACTGCTAAGGGGAGCAGTGAGCAAGACAGGAGAGGATTGCAGTGCCATGTGGGACCCTTGCTGGCCGGCAGGGATCAAACCGGCGCTGCAGAGACTGCGGACAGCTTCCAGCAAGGCGCTCAACCACCTGCGCCACCAGGGGAGGCCCAAAAGCTAGTTGGTTTTGAAAACATTTTTTAATATGAAATATAACAGATATAGAAAGAACAAACAGCAAATACTGTATGTATACTTTAATGAATTGCAAACACTGATTTAACCATGCAGGTCAAGAATTCTATTACACATGCCAGGATTTGTTGTTATTCCGCCTCCAATTTATCACACCATCACTACTCCACAAAGCTAATTATAATCCTGATATTTTGATACTCTAGCTGTGTTTGTGAAATTCATCACTACAATTATATGTAGCAGGCTATGGCTGTTTACTTACATTACCTTATCTTTCTCCATTTACAAAGCAGATTACATTTTACTTTCCTATTCTAGCACTTTTATATTATTTAATTATCCATACTACTGTCAACATTATTATAATGATGGGATATTATTTGGTATTTGTTGCTTTTGAAATTTTATACAATCTGATGAATGCATAGTTGCAATTAATTCATGGTTTTGCCTTTAAATATCCTCGATTTAAATGGCAAAAAGGAAAACACAAACCCGTGAACTAGCAATTTCTTCAGAGAAAATTATATTCTTACTCCATGAATTTAATATAGTTTCCCATAATCTGAAGAATTACGAGCCTACCTCTGCTTGGTTGAGGCTAGAGTTTGGAACTCGTGGGGCATGGTGGCTCAGAGCAGACAGACAAACCAGAATGAGATGTAATGCTCCAATTTCCAATGCCATCCTCCTTAGAAGCACACCATCATCAGTTGTCAAAGGTGTGGTGCTAAACAAGCTACGAAGGACGTGGAAAGGTAGAGTTGGAAGCACGTTGGCTGATGGAGATTGCAGAATGTGACCTCGATTAAAAGAGAGCACAAAAATTAAAATATTTAAAGGCACAATAAGGAACAATATACAGTCACAAAATAACGAAAACAAAGTATCATTATATCTTTAGAAAACAACCGCAAACAGCACAAATATAACAGTATTATCTTTAAATTAATAATAGTGTCTAGAAAAGTTCTGTGTCAATATATAAACGACAAATAAAATGGAATGTCACAGACTATGTCAAAATTACTACCAAATAAAATTAAACTAAGACCCAAGAACTGGGCCTCCCTGGTGGCGCAGTGGTTGAGCGCTGGGTTGCAAAGCTGCCCGCAGGCTCTGCAGTGCCGGTTCGATCCCCAGCTGCTCTCCGGCCACCGGAGGAGGGTCCCACATGGCGCGCAGACCTCTCCTGCCGCCCGCTGCTCCCCTCAGCAGTGTACTTCGGTCCTTCTGCCTGCTCTGCTCCCAGCTCTGGCTCTGGTGAATTCTCTCACCCTCCCGCGCTTCTGACTGTACCCAGTGCTTGTATAAATAAATTAAATAAATAAATAATAAATCTTTAAAAAAAAAAACCCAAGAACTAAAAATGAAGCATTGAAAGTTTCTTACAAGTGTCTGAAAGTAAGAAATTAAAATTTTCTTACAAGAAAGTGCTCCCTGCATTGGGAATAATTTCAACCATGCACAGACAATGAAAGAGTGAAATTATTTTATTTCACTTGCAATAAAATTTTCTATAATGTTATATAGGAGAGTTAAATACAAAGAAAAAAAAACAATGAAACATGAATGATGAGATGAGCCAAACCACTTTCTACTTTGGGTTACACCTACCATCTTATAATAGACACCCAATATGCATTGCTTCTTAACGCTCTCATCAACTTAAATGACAAAAATCAGATAAAATGATTATACATTCCTCACCTACTGAAATAAGTACATACCATTAATGTATGGAATAAAACAAGGGTGATTTAGCAAACGAAAACTGTAATTAATAATTATTACAAAAACATGTAAAACATCAACATTTTTTAAAGAATTCCATCAGTATGAAAATACAAAAATACTTTGAATACTATACTTATACAGTACTATACTTATACTTTGAATATACAATAGTTTCAGTTATAGAAACCACAAATCAATTCACATCATTTTATATTAAATTTACTTTTGATATTGGGTATTGTCTTTCTACACTGTATGTGAAACATATACCACTAATCAAAACCATGTGACTTTAAAATATCAAAAAGATAATAATTTTCAAATGAAATGGTCATTAACTGAAGAATTTAAGTTGAACCAAACGAAAATCTACCTTCTAGGATACCCTACCTAATTTTTCTTTATTTATGCCCTTCTACTAAATAAAATTGTTGGCCCAAATGTCTGCCATTATTACACATAATGTATTATTATATACTATTATTAATTATCATTATATATAATGTATCATACCTAATGTATTATATTATAACCATGCACAGACAATGAAATGTATAATATATAATGACAATGTATTATAATATATAATGTATTATATATAATACATTAATATATACTGTATAATATATATAAAATATATTATAGATTATGCTATTTTCCTCATTCTGTTCTCTTCAAATATTGCCACTAGATTTATTTTCTTAACAAAGATTCTCATCACATCATTACTTTGACACACTTTAATATCTCTTCATTGCTATTAATAAAATCGAAGTTTTTAGTAAGCCTTTCCATGATCTTTTAACAACAGCTTTTAAAATTAGCTCTCAGAGCTGCCTCTTATGAAAATTTTTATCAACAAATTATCTCCTCTCATGTAATCTGAGCAAAGAAACACTGCTCAAATCATCCTTTCTAAAATAACTCATCTCAATGTAAATCGACTCTATCTTTCACGGTCCCACTAACAACTACTGTGGTAACTTTATTCACATTGCTGGGTAGCAAAGAAATAATCTCACACTTGTAAGCCTCAATAATACTGCACCTGCCTTAAGGCATCCATAAGATTTTACACCTTTATGTTTTTAATACACGTATCAATATATATCCTCCATTGCGGATACTAGAGGACATTAATTAGCTATTTGAAGGCAGGATCAAAATAACTGCTTCAGCTTTAAATCCCTCCAATAATGTCCATCAGTTTTGTAAACTGCAAATAACTTTTAAGTGATAAAGAAATGAACATGAAGATTATTAAGGACAGACTATATGTATTACTGGAGCTAAGTTGCCAACAACAAATTATCTAGTAGCTTAACTATGAAAGACAGGAATGGTAATCAACAATCTAAATAATTTTTACACAATCCAACTATGTTAAAATTCAATAAACTTACTTCAATTCACTAAATTGAATACTAAAATTCAATTCACTTACTTCCTTCTCCATCATCTGTCACTCCCAATACCAACCGAAGAAGGCACTGGGCATGTTTTCTCTCTTTCAGTAGTACTTCTGCATAGCCCGGAAGACGAAGAAATAATCCAAAAGCGGCCAAAGAGTGGGCAGGTATAGGGGACATGGTCTGCACGGCTGACTTGATAGGTGGAGGTTCAGCTGCAATTGTTTCTGGAGCTTCATAAACTAATTCCCCTGACTGTTCAATGGTCACCCATTCAAACTGATCACTATCCTTTGGTTTTTCCTGAGTGGTAGATGTTACAACTGGAGCACTCACCTAAAAAAAATAAAGTTTTGTTTGGTTATTTGCATGTTTCAATATCACATTCAAATTAAAGACTAAAATGAACTCTTTAGAATAGAAGGATCACTAAAGTGACAGTAAATTTTTTTTAAAAAAGCTTGCAAACATCAAGTTTCCTTCCTTGCAATTAGGACAAGTTTCTATAGACAGGTTAAGACTATATAAATATCTTCTTTCTCATCAAAATCTGATACATTAGAATTACCATTTTTGTAATTCTTGCCTAGAAACAATAATTACTGTGGTGATTAACAATTGGTGACTCTATTCCTATCATTCCTTCTGTATTTGTTAATTGGCACTGAGCTATAAGTAAAAGCATTCCCTTCTCTATTTACTCATTCATTTATGATTGGATATCAGCATGGATATTTATTTTATTTTGTAAGTAATAACCTGCTACTATCATTTTATTTGGTGCCCACATAGAATCTAGGGTGATCTAGTACATTCCATGGCCATATTACAAAATTTTTCCAAGGCACCCCTGATTTCTTTCAGTGGAAAATGATGCTTTAAAAAAAAGAATATACGGGATATAGGAAAGCATACATTGCTGAAAATAATCTGATACCAGGCACGATAAGCAAACAAATCTAGGAAACTCACACATAAAAACATACACATGCACGAGTACAAATATAAACAAAATTCATAGTTTGTACTCTACTAGGCAATGTCAAAGTCATGAAAGACAAATGATAGCAGAACTGTGGCAGATTAATAAGAAACTGAAGAGAACACTAAATGCAATATATGATCCTGAATTGGATCTGTGTCCATTAACTCCCTCAAACTATGTCAAAGAGAAGTGATTTTTTTTTTCTCCTTTTGGTCTTAAAGAATATTAATGGGACAATTGGAAGAATGTGAATAAGATCTGTTAATTGGTTTATTTTCCTGTTAATTATGAAGAGGAAGTCATTTTTATTGTTAAAGTGTGGCTTTCCTGCAATTAAATGAAAAACCCAATATTTTTAACTCTAACTAGGCAGGACTAGAACTGCCAATTCTGTCCCCTTCATGATGAGAGAAGCTGAAATCTCTGTACAGCTTTTTCAGTCTTTCCCATTTTGCTTGACCTCAAGACTCCTAAAAATGCATAATTCGAGAACCTGCTATTGTACAGAATTCAGAGTTTACTATTCTCCCATTCTCCTTTCTGAATTCCTCCCCATTCAATTCCAGCCAGTATTGAAGAACCCAATTCCTTAGCCATTAAGCCCAAAATTTTGCTAAATTCTACCTGCCCAAACCATACAGACCGAGAGCACTTTTAGGAGAAAAGTTCAGATACAAATTTCACCCCCTGTGGTTCCATTCTTTCTGAGTTTAATGTCTCACTAGCTCTTTCCTATCCAGACTAGGAAGTTCTTGACCAACTGACTGCTTCTGTGGAAACAATGTTCATTGACATTCTTCACCCTGGGAAGGCAACAGTACCAAAGACAGAACTTTGGGAAAAACTAGCTAAAATGTACAAGACCAACCCTGATGTCATCTTTGTCTTTTGATTCAGAAACCATTTTGGGGGTGGTGTGATTTACAAATTCCTTGGATTATGCAAAGAAAAATGAACCCAAACATACACTTGCAAGACATGACTTGTATGAGAAGAAAAAGACCTCAAGAAAATGACAAAAGGGAGGCAAGAACAGAATGAAGAAAGTCAGGAGGACTGTGAAAGTCAATGTTGGTGCTGGCAAAATGGAGAAATAATGCTGCACTGACTTTATCTGTATCTGTGGTGAATGGGCAGGTTTTTCATAAGAGGATTAAAAAAACCTTTATGTGTCTGGCTGTTTGAAGAAGTAAATCCTCGCTAATACTGCCTGCTATTGGTCACTCTCAGAAGCCTTTAAACAATTGTTTTTTAAAATATTGTCCCCAGAAATGTATTTATTTATAATTACACATTTACTTACAATTACACATACACACAAGTACTTTAAAGCTGTAACTCCCTGGCTTCTAAGGTTTTAGTTGAAAGATTTTTATTTTTCTATTGCTGTTTTGAAAGTAATGAGTCGCATTTCCTTTTGGCTGATTTAAGATCTTACATTTGTCTTTTTAAAAGCAATTTACCATGATATTCTTAAGCTATGACTATTCTACTTGGGCGTTAACAGAAATTCTTGAAATTTTGCCTTGATTTTACATCAGTTTGGAAATTTTCTTCCTTTCAGTAATGGTTCTGACCCAGTTTCAATCCACTCCTTTTCTGCAACTACAAATTCACATTAAGATTTTTCACTTTTAGTTATATAATCCTTTAAACTCTTATGTTCTTTTCATTCCTTATTCTTTGCATGCGTTTGATAAGATGATATCTTTTGACTTAATTTCCACTTCACTGATTTTGTAAACTATAGTGTTCAATCTATTTTTAAATCCATCTAATAGTTTCTTAATTTGGAGTATTAGAAATTCCTAACATGACCTACAAGTCTGGTATTATCGTGATACCAAAACCAGACAAAAGACCTCACAAGAAAATAATGATCAAAATCAGAATCTGTTTCCTAATGTTGATGTAATATGTTACCACAAACAGTGACTTCTAAAAAAATAAAATTAACAAATTTGTATATTTTTACCCCCCACCCACTAAAGCCACAAATTTATTATTTTGAAGGTAGAAAACAAATCCAAAACATGTCTTAACGTGCCATATGGGGCTCAAGTCCAAGCACTTGATTCCAAAAAATCAAAAGTGCTCCCTCTGTAGGCTCTCAGGGAGTATAAGCTCACTTTCTTTGCTTTTGGCTGCTTCATTCAGATCTCTACTTGCTTCCATCATTATACCTCCTTTGACATTCCTACCATCATCACATCACTTTCATTATTCTTGGCTTCTATGTAAAAAACTTAGAGGATCCACTAGTAACATGTCCAGTCTCTTCAATCAGCTTTCTCTGTTACTGAGTACGCTAACACTTAAATTTTTCTGAGGTACTAGCAAAAGTTGAACAGTCACATACCTGGCTTTTTCTCCAGAGCATGCTTTTCTGATACTGAATCTCTAATTTTAGCATCTTTTACAATCTGGAGAGGCTGAGAATTTCCAAAATTGTCAGGAGCTAGTCGCTTGTTCCTTAATAGTTCTTTCCTCAATTTATCTTTCCTCTCACATTTCAGTATAAACAGCAAGAAGAAAACAGATATATTTATACTTTATGTGGAAATCTCAGCTAAATATCCAAGTTCATCACTTTTAAGGGCTGCTTTCCACATTTCAGACACAAATGAGCTTGAGTTTCTACTGCTATGAAAAAAATCCTTTCCTTTGGTTTCAAGTAACACATTTTTCATTTCCTTCTAAGGTTCGCCATCAGCACACGTAGCATCATGTTTAACAGCCCACTTAGGACAGTCTAGGTATTCTCTAGAGTAAAACTGTGTTCGCTATGTCCTGCCACTTTTTCTGGGTACTTACTGGCAGAGACTTTACCATCCATTATTTCTACTAACAGTCTTTTTAGGATAATCTGGACTTCTATTTATCAAGGTCCTCAAAATTGGTTTTTTTTTTTAATTTATGCAATAGCTGGGGTACAGGCCAGAGGCGCAGGAGGGTGAAAGGATTCACCAGAGACAGAGCAGGGAGCAGAACTGGCAGAGGACCGAAATACACTGCTGAGGGGAGCAGTGGGCCCGACAGGAGAGGTCTGCTGCACCACGTGGGAATCTCCCTGGCCGGCTGGGAATCCTACCTGCACTGCAGAGGCTGCGGACAGCTTCACAGTGCTGCGCTCAACCCATTGCACCACCGGGGAGGCCCTCCCTCAAAATTCTTCTACCTTCTGCCAACTATGCAACTCTATCCTCACTTCCACATTTTTATGTATTTAATAGAACTAAATCCCACTTCTAGGTAATAATGAAGGTAATAAAGCATATTGAATACTGAATCAGGAAAACTATTTTCCATGATCAATGTGGGGATCTTTTCTACTTCAAACTTTTGACATCAATCCTTTTTTCAGAAAAATAAAGTGTCATTCATATTTTTGTCATTTACCTTATGCCAAGGGTACAACACCTTAAATAAGAAAATACCTTAACTTTTGGAATAGTGGCTAAACAATAACCATTTACTGAACAGATGTTGTGGGCTGAATTATATCTCCACCAATCACACCCAAGACCAAATATGCTGACTCCCTACCAAACCCAGAACTTTATTTAGAAATAAGGTCTTTGCAGATAGATATAATAAAGGAAATGTGAGGTCATACTGGATTAATTAGGATGAATCCTAAATTCCATGACTAATGTCCTTATAAGAAAAGGGAGAGAAAGAAACAAACAGATACACAAAAAGATCATAGCCATGTGTAAACATAGGCAGAAATTGGAATGAGGCAGCTTTAAGCTAATGAATGCAAAGAAATGCTAGGAACCATCAAGAGCTTAGAAACAAGAAAGGATTCATCCTTCAAGCCTTTATAGGGAGCATGGCTCGAGATTTCAGACTTCAATACTTATGAAATATAAGATAATAAATTTCTTTTATTAAGTATTAAGTCACATAGAGTTTGTGGTACTTTGTTACAGCAGCCTGAGGAAACTAATGCAGGCATCTGTATACTAAGTACATCAAATTTTAGAGACAAATTTCCCTACTTCATTCAACAAACTAAATGAAGAATATTGAAAGCATATACATTTATAACAACATTAATAACAGATAAAAGCATTAAAAGTAATATACTTTTTAACCATCTAGAATTTATGCAAAAAAATATATTTAGGTAGCAATGTTAGGTAACACTATTTTAGTCTCTCATTTCTGGTTAATACCCATAATTACTATCACATCTAAAAAAGTATAAAAACAGAAATGTTACATTTTCATGACCATGCAATCAAGTTAAATGACTCTAGTTAATGTGCTGAGTCCTCAACTTTTCTTTAGTACTAATTAATTCTCACAAACCTCTCTAAAAGGTTGACTTTAGACATTTATACAATGCTCAGATTATAAGGGAAACAATACTTCCAAAAGGTTAATACAAGTAAATTTAGGGGGGAAAAAAGGCAAAGGATTTTGCTATAAAATGATATATTCAATTAGGACTCCTACCTGTTGAATTACTTCTGGATATAGCATTGGTAGTCTTTCAGCAATAAGAGCCAGTCCACCCATTCCTGCAAAAACTTGTAATGGTGACTGAATAGGACAGGTTTCGAGTAAAGATTCATCCATTATCCCATCCATACATTCATCACTTGGAGTGAGAGCCTCATCTTCTGGACAACTACCAAGTAAGTCACCATGATCTAGAACAATAAATTATAATACTTTATAAAGTATTTTTATAATAATCTTTAATCTACAAAGCAGATGTCATCTCATAATTAACATAAAGATCTCAGAAACTTTCTAGATATAGCCGCAATAAGGCTAAATGCTACAAATATCTTTAAATGACTTCTGATATTACCTCCTATAGCTTGGCTACATTAAGTATGATCCATGCATCATTAATTAGCATCACCTAACCTCCTAACTTCTGAACTGTTGAATTTCCATTCCCAACCCGTACCTACAGAGCAAGGATCTGCATTTAACAATGCTTTTAGGTACAATAAACCCATTGGAGTTTAAGAAGTAATGCCCTTTAGGGTATGGTTATAGTCTATGCAAAATAGTAAAAAAAAAAGCAAAATAATAAAAAATGGTAAAAATAGTAAAAAAGTTATAGTCTATGTAAAAATAAGTTCTCAGAGATTCACACAAGTATTAAACTATGTATATTTTGCTCTAAAATATCCAATTAGGAAAAAAACTGAATACTGACAGACATCTCCTACTAAAAACTAAAAATTATACCATACAGGGGCCTCCCTGGTGGCACAGGGGTTAAAGTTTCAGCACTATCAGGCTATCACCAGCTACTGCAGCATGAGTTCAATTACTGGCCAAGGAGCTGACCCACATGGTCAGCAGATCTCTCCTATTTTGCCTGGGGCTCCCCTCAGCAGTATATTTCAGTAGGTCTGCCTTTTCTACTCCCCACTCTGTCTCCCCATTCTCTCATGACCCCACACCTCTGGCCTACACCCCATTTCTTGTATGCATAAATGAATAAAAGCCAAACTTTAAAAATAAAATAAAAATTAAAAAAATTATACTGGCTTAATCTTGAATTTCTCACTGAGGAAAACCAAAAGGTTCATGTAAAACTAGGCCCAAGAACCTTTAATCCTCATCATTATCATCCTGCTAAAATACTGGGGTAGGAGAAAAGCTAAATAAGGGACCAGGAAAAAGAATAACTATAAGAAAGAAAAAATCAAAATCAACAAACAACTATGAGCCAGAGACACACTATGGGGGGCTGGGAGGGCAGGAAAAGGAGGGAATGGGGACAAAATAAGGGGGTTGCAATTATTTTTATTTATAAAAATAAAATTAACCCTTTGCACTCCGAACCATTTTATGATATTTTGGGGGTTTTTTTGTTTTTTTTTTTTAATTTTTTTTTTTTTTAATAGAGGCATGTTCCATTTATTTATTTGTCTGCTTGTTTGTTTGTTTTGTTTATACATGCACTGGGTACAGTCAGAAGCGCGGGAGGGTGAGAGAATTCACCAGAGCCAGAGCGGGGAGCAGAGCAGGCAGAAGGACCGAAGTACACTGCTGAGGGGAGCAGCGGGCGGCAGGAGAGGTCTGCGCGCCATGTGGGACCCTCCTCCGGTGACCGGGGAGCAGCTGGGGATTGAACCAGCGCCGCAAAGGTTGCGGGTAGCTTCGCAACCCAGCGCTCAACCACTGCGCCACCGGGGAGGCCCTTATGATATTTTGATTTAATTTCTTGTGCCATTTCAAGATAAAACTTCAGGGAAACATGCATGTCTCAAAAAGTTGCGTTGAAATAACCTCAATTCCCCGTAATCACTAATAAATTGCAATATCCCCTGAGAGGGGACATCCAAGTGATATGCTAGAATTCCGATGTCCCCTGAGAGGGGACAGCGGAGTGCAAAGGGTTAAAAAAAATATATTGGGGTAAGGCCTCCCTGGTGGTGCAAGGGGTTAAGACACAACCTATGAAATTAACCGCAGCCACTGCAGCACGAGTTCGATTCCTGGCCAGGGAGCAACCCACATGGCGCAGCAGACCTCTCTTGACTCACCCACTGCTCCCCTCAGCAGTGTATTTCAGTCAATCTGCCTGTTCTGTTCCCCACTCTGTCTCTGGTGGATCCTCTCACCTCCCCCCCACCCCCCCACCCCCACACCTCTGGCCTGTACCCCAGCTCTTGTATGCATAAAAATAAATCTTTAAGGAAAAAAATAAAATAAAATATTGGGGTAAGAAAATGGAATAAAATTAAATAAAAAATACATAAGGCTAATAATCTAATATTGAATATAAAACATTAGAAAAATTGACATTAAAATTAGATGATACCAATATTACATTATGAAAATCTTTGCCTCGATAACATATACTGAGAAACTGAAAATGTTTTAAAAAAATCAAAATGTTGTAATAATCAAAGAACTGAAAAATTTTTACATTCATATGAAAAAGAAGCAGTAAAAAGTACTTTTAGAAATATTTAATGGAAAACATAAGTAAAAATCACAAGGTTTAAAAAGTGTATTATCCACTTCTGTTTAAATAAATATGTTTATTTAAATAAATATGAATGAAATACCACTCAATATAAATTATCAGCAAATTAGAAAGCCTAAACTGGAATTCTCTTTTTTTTTTAAAGATTTTTTTTTAATTTATGCATACAAGAACAGGCTAGAGATATGAGGGTGAGAGGATTCACCAGAGACAGAGTGGGGAACAGAACAGGTGGATCTACTGAAATACACTGCTGAGGAGAGCAGCAGGTGAGATAGGAGAGATGTCCTGCGCCATATGGGTAGCTGCCTTCCCAGGGATCGTACTCGTGCTGCAGTGGCTGTGGGTAGCTTCACAGACTGCGTCTTAACCCCTGTGCCACCAGGGAGGCCCAAGAATTCTCATTTTTGCATATAAAATTAAAAACAATTAATGACTCAAGAAGAAATGATGTTAGAAATCAAATTATATGTGCTCATAAGTAATGTATGAAAGAATTAAGATGAATTTTCCAATAGAAATAATGGCATTTTTTAATATTTACAAATAACAAAGTCATTGAGAAAAATATTCTATTAAGTTGACATAATAAAAACAAATTAAGACTGTAATTTCAAAGGAAAAATCATACACATACCTTTCTCAGGGTGTAATCTTTTAAAAGAATCTGTTTTTGACAGACTTGGGTCTGTAATAACTCTTGATCCTAATTTAACAGTCAGATCTATTGAGCGGTAGCCTTGTGGAAGTTTTCGGTCATACAGGAGAGTTAAAAGTTGGGCGAGAGTCATTTCTGCAGGCAGTGGCTGGCCTAAAAACAACATGAATATGTTACACCTGGAATCCAATGAGGAGACATTAACTTGGTTTCATTTAGTCAGTTATTGGTCTTACTGAATTTATATAAGGGTTTGATTAGCACAAAAATTTCACAACAATTTAAAATCAACTTATGGAAAGCTTAAAATATATATTTCTGACATGTGAACAATGTCTTTAGAAAGTATTATATTAGGCACTAAGCAAATCCCATTAAGTCTTGCAGTCATGGCAAATAGAAAAAAAAAAAAGAAGATATTGCTATTAATCTGGGGTTTACAAATCTTTTCCATAAAAGCTGAAAAAATAATTTAAGCAATGGAAGCCAGATGGGCTCTTGCCGATGAGCAGCCTCGGCAAAATGTTGTGTCACGGGTTCCTGAAAGGATGAGACGGCCTAGGCGAAACTTTAAGGGCTGAAGGGAAGGGGAAGGCCCCCTGCAGCAGGCTCTGCTGCAACTACTAACTCTCCTGCTGCAGCATGAAAACATAGATGACACATAAATAAATGAGCATTAACAGTACTCCATTAAGTTTTTTTTAACAAAAAGAAGCATCCATTCATAATTTTTTAAGCTTTGGTATCAATCAAGAACATAAAGTTAAGAAGGAAAATACAATCAAAATTAGTCAGCAACTAGATTAAAATGACAAAGCGCAAAACCAGATAAACTGTTTATCAACTTGGACAATGGAAAACTATACTCATCAAAGAGTATGTTTAAGCTGAGGAAGAAATACTGTTTAACTTTCAGTGGCACATTTAAGAGTTCCACTACTTCAAAATGTGCTTCACATTGTTTCTCATATAACTGACTATGAAATCTCTAAAACACTGATTTTATAGTGCATAAGCAACAAAATTTAGTAAGCTAATAAAATGTAAATATGCAACTTAACAGTGTTAAAAAGGTTTTATGCAAAATGTTAACTCTTTTCTGTTCTCACTTCTCATGGAAGGAACTATCTAAACATTTCACTAACTCATTGATCTCATCATCAACAGCAACTTATTTAACATAATTCTGACCATTATACATCTGATTTGTAAAGTTGTAAGATTATTAAAAGTGCTTATACGTTTTCTCATTGTGAACAATACCTGCCAAGAGTTTGTGAAACAGATGAAAGACTGGAACAGTAATTATTTTGCTGGCAGTGTCTGCACCTGAGGAAGCACCTCCTATTTTATCAGGCATTGTCCTCCCTCTCCTGGATGGTGGGCGAGGTGGTGTAGCTGATACAGCCCGTTTTGATTGGGATTTCAGCCCTAAAAGGAAAGAAACATGTAGATTCTATGTAGCCAACACACTAATGATGGAAAATTGTATATCTACATTATTTCCACAAGGCACCTCATTCCTACTAATGCCAAAAGATAAAAATGTTCCTTTTATATCTAAATCTCCCCATTCTATTTGTCCTCTATGAGTAATTTTAATGATACATTTGTAGTTATTTTGCAATAAAGTAAAAAATAACAGTAGCTACAAGAATCTGAGACACAGATGACTATCATTTAATAGAAAATAGTTTTGCACAAATACATGTGGCAAATCTTGCGTACTTAATTTTCTTGTGAAATAAGATTACACCAATATTTGAGGTATAAACACCTGCTCTTTTGAACTAAAATCATCTCAAGAATATTAAGGAAAATTTTGTCCTAAATTATCAGCTGTCATTTATTTCCTTCTTCCACATGATAGCAGGAATATAGTTCTCTGTACACTGTCATGCTTAAACGGAGTATCTAAGTTATTCATACATATTCAATACCTAATGAAATATTTTAACCATTGGACATAAATGACATTAATTTCACAGCCAAAGAGTGACAGATTTCTGGATAAGTTTTTTATATCTAGTATTAACATATCATTCACTACAAGTCAGTTTTATGCATTACAACTTTCTGTTACATAAAATTGACACAAACATTGTGGGAAGACCGCTGTATTTTATAAATTTAAAAAAAAAAATTATTTAAAATAATGCATACCTGAAGCAACAACAACACTGTAGTTGTCCTGAAATCCATTTTCTGCCTTCACTTTCTCTTTCTCTTCATGGTTTTTCTTTTCTTTGTCATCTTTTTGTTCACTAATTAGTTTAGCAGTGATACTTGGTGTATCTGCAAAAAGAGTATTATTTAAAATACATTGTTTTAAAGAGAAACCCCACCAACTGGGAGAACATTTTTGCACACAACACTAATGATAAAGGACTGATCACAAAAATCGACAAAGAGCTGATGAGACTCAACAAAAACAAAGAAAATAATCCAGTAAAAAAATGGGCACAGGAGCTAAAAAGAAACTTCTCTGAAGAGGAAATGCAAATGGCCAAAAGGCATATGAAAAAATGTTCAACATCACTTGTAATCAGGGAAATGCAAATCAAAACCACCATGAGATACCATCTTACACCAGTGAGAATGGCACATATTAAAAAAAACTAGCAACAACAAATGTTGGCGAGGTTGTGGAGAAAAAGGAACTCTCCTGAACTGCTAGTGGGAGTGCAGACTGGTCCAACCACTATGGAGAGCTGTAGGGAGATTTCTGGACCTACTAAACATAGAGCTTCCATATGATCAAGCAATTCCACTCCTGGATATTTACCAAAAGGACACAGAAACATCAATTCCAAAGAACGCCTGCACCCCTATGTTTATAGCAGCACTGTTTACAATAGCTAAGCTTTGGAAACAACCCAAATGCCCAAAAATAGATGACTGGATCAAGAAGATGTGGTACATATACACTGTGGAATATTACTCAGCATTCAAAAAAGATAAACACATGCAATTTGCAGCAACATGGATGGAGCTGGAAGGGATCATGCTCAGCGAAATAAGCCAGAAAGAAAAAGAAAAATACCGGATGGTCTCACTCATAGCAGGAATCTAGAAAACTTAAATAAGGGACCAGGAAAAAGAGTAACTATAAGAAAGAAAATATCAAAATCAACAACAACTATGAACCAGAGACACTCTATGGAGGGTGGGGGGACAGGGAAAGGAGGGATTGGGATCAAAATAATGGGGTTGTAATAAAATAAAAATAAAATTTAAATAAAAAAACAAAAAAAAGAAAAATACAAAAAATTAAAAAATAAATCTATATGTATAAAAAAATAGATAAAATAAAATACATTTTTTTATCACATCACTCAGAAAGGAAGCAATAAATCAGAAAAAGAGTACACACAGTTACACTGCCACCAAATTGGAGGGAAAGTAAGAGGACTACAAGTAATGTTACGTAGTCAAGCCTGCCATTCAATCTTTGCTTATAATGAATAGAAAGGTACTCACCACTATTTTTTAGCCAGTATACTGACATTTCAATCTCAAGGAAATATTACCAACTACAACAGTACTACCTCTAGAGATGATTATAAACTATTATCAAAAAAATTTGCTTTACTTTAGGCACAGGTGAAGGTGTTTACATTAACATTTAATACAACATGCACATCAACAAAAAATATTGTTTTTAACAGGAGCTGATACAAAGTATAAATGGCAAATATGACTTCTGCTTATTGTGTAAGTGGAACAAATTTTGAAACACATATAAAGGAACAAATCTCAGTAATGGAAAATTTTTTTTTAATTTTGTTAAATATCTTAGATAACATAGTACTGTTACACTGGTACTTTAAAAATGAATACTAAGGACTTTCATTTTATAGATAGCACTCTCTGAATTAATACTTTCATTACTTTGAGATATGTGATGCTATTAAAAACCATGATATATATAGGGCCTCCCTGGAGGCACAGGGGTTAAAGTTTCAGGGATATCCAACTATGGCCAGACACTGTAGCATTTGTTTGATCCCTGCCCAGACAGCTAACCCACATGGCACAGCAGACCTCTCCGGTCTCGCCCGCTGTTCCCCTCAGCCATTTATTTCAATCAATCTGCCTGTTCTGCTTCCCACTCTATCTCTGGTGAATTCTTTCACCACCACCGCCCCCACACACACCTCTGGCCTACACCCCAGTTCTTGTATGTTTAGAGAAATAAAAATAAATCCTTTTTTTAAAAAAATTGGTTTTAAAAAAAGATAAATAAAAACCATAATATAAATGTGTGACTGTCTAATGACCTGATTTAACCATCAAGGAATCCATGGTAGTACATATATTCCTTCTAATTAGTGTTTTTTAATTCTTCAGGTAGATACTTAGAAATGGAACTAGTGGATCAGATAATAGGTTGATCTATTTTTTTTTAGAGGCATGTATTTTTATTTATTTATTTGTTTGTTTGTTTGTACATGCACTGGGTACAGTCAGAAGCGCGGGAGGGTGAGAGAATTCACCAGAGCCAGAGTGGGGAGCAGAGCAGGCAGAAGGACCGAAGTACACTGCTGAGGGGAGCAGCGGGCGGCAGGAGAGGTCTGCGCGCCATGTGGGACCCTCCTCCGGTGGCCGGGGAGCAGCCAGGGATCGAACCGGCGCAGCAGAGGCCGCGGGCAGCCTCGCAACCCAGCGCTCAACCACTGCGCCACCGGGGAGGCCCAGGTTGATCTATTTTTAATAGTCTGAGAAAACACCATACTGTTTTCCATGGGGACTGGACTAGTCTCCATTTCTACCAATAGTGTACCAAAGGGTTCTTTTTATCTATAGCCTCACCAGCATTTATTGTTTCTGGTCTTACTGAAATGGTTCTCAGGTTTAAGATGTCTCATTGTCATTTGGGATGTATACTTCCGATATATGTGATGACCACCATTTTCCACGTGTCTGTTGGCCATCTGCATGTCTTCTTTGGAGAAGTGTCTACTTAGCTCTTCTGCCCATCTTTTGATTGGGGTGTTTTCTTTTTATTGAGTTGTATGAATTCTTTGGATCTTGGATATCAGGCCCTTGTCAGATGTTTGGTACCAATATTTTCTCCCATTCAGTATGGTGTATTTTAGTAGCCATTTCTTTTACTTTGCAAAAGCCTTTTAGTTCAATGTAGTTCCAATTATTTATATTCTCTTTTGTTTCTGGTTTCGTTTCTTTTTTGAGATGAATCCACAGATATCACTGAAGCCCACGTTATATGGTGTTCTGTCTATGATTTCATCTGTGATTTTTATGGTTTCAGCTCTTACATCCAAGTCTTTTATTCATTTTGAATCAACTTTTTTGAGACTGGTGGCCATTTTAATAATGCTAATTCTCCCCATTCATGAGCAGAGAGTATCTTTCTATTTTTTTGTGTGTCTTCTATTTCTGTTAACTAAGTGTTATATATTTCATTGTAGTGGTCCTTTACCTGCTTTGTTAAGTTTACTCTACATATTTAATTCTCTTTGATGCACTTGTAAATTAATTTGTTTGCTTGATTTCTTCTTCTAGCTTATTGTTTACATCAAGGAATACAACTGAGTTTTATAAATTGATTTATAACCTGCCATGTTAGTAAACTAATTTATTGTTTCAATTAGTTTCTTAGTGGACCTGTTAAGGTTTTCTATGTATAGTATGCCACCTGCAAATAATAACAGTTTTACTTATTTCCCTATTTGGATTCCTTTTATATCCTTCTCTTGTCAAACTGCTCTAGCTAGGCCTTTCAATTCTAAATAGTAGGGCTGAGAGTGGAGATCCTTGTCTTCGGCCAGATCTTAGTGAAAAGCTTTCCATTTTTCAACAATGATAATGCCACATATGGCCTTCATTGTGTTGAAGTATGTTCCATCTTGCTGCATTTTTCTGAGGGACTTTATCATAGATAGATATAAAATACTATCAAATACTTTCTCGGCACCTATTGATATGATCGTATGATTTTCAACTTTCCTTTTGCTGATGTGGTGAATGATATTGATTTCAGATGCTGAACAATCATGTCCCTGCAACAAATTCTACTTGATCATGGCATATAATTCCTTTTATGCTTGTATTCGGTTGGCTAAGATTTTGTTGAGGATTTCTGGCATCTATGATCATAAGGGAAGTTGATTTGTAGCTGGGGGGGGTGTGTGTCTGTGTATGAGAGCGTGCGCATGCCTGCACGCACGCACACGCTGTCTCTGATTAATATCAGGGCAATGTTGGCCTTGTAAGATGTTTTGGAAGCATTTACTCTTTCCTAATTTGGGGGAAGAATTTGAGGATAGGTAGATCTTTAAAGTTTTGGTAGAACTAATGAGTGAAAAATCTGGTCCTAGATCTTTGTGGGATTTTTGGGTAGACTTTCCTGTATTTTTTCAATTTCCTTGCTTTTAATTGGTCAGTTCTGGCTTTCTAATTTCCTAATTCGTTCTCGGATAATTATATGTTTCTAAGAATTTATACCTTTCTTCCAGATTACACAACTTACTAATATACAATGTTCATTGTAGTCTCTTATGATCCTCTGAGTTTCTAAGATGTCTACAGAACTTCTCTTTCACTTTTAATTCTATTTGAGTTTTTTCCCTTTTTTCTTTGTGAGCCTAGATAGAGGTTTGTCATATTTGTTTATTGTGTCACCTAACTTAATACCCTGCAATAAAACAGCTAGCTACTCTATGGTGAGAGAATTCCATCAATGGCTTCCCACAACTTGCTTATACTTCCAACTGCCCATACTGTCATTAGTACACATAACATACATCACACCAAAAAAAACTACAGTTACTTGAACATATTTATATTCATATATTTTGTCCATTTCATTAGCTTCTACAAATGCATCAAATTATGACAATATTTTCAAATTATTATATCAAGAGTCATTAAGTGAATACAGCAAAATAAAGTCATAAATCTGACTTGCCTGAAACCCTATCGAGAACTTCCGATAATGTTGTTGAAACTGGCAAATGTAGTGTACGAAACTTGTGACCTGCTCCATACATCGGATGCTGGATGACATGACTAGTAGCATTAATTCTACCTTTGTAGAGCTGAAAATTAATCAAGAAATCAGTAAGTGATTTTTGGAAATACATATGAAACAATTTCAAAAGCATGAAATAAGAAAATTCTGTAATGCGCCCAAAATATAAAGGATTTATTTTATCTATTTCCTTAGTGGCGCATTTATTTGCCATGTGATTTGTTGGTGAATTTTTATGTTACTAATATTGTACCTAATATTGTCACTTTCCCTGCCCCAAATCAAATTACACTACTGATAGTAAGGTATAAATAGGTAATTCTAGGCAAACAAAGTTACCTGTGATTTTTTTTTAAGATTTATTTATTTTTATACAAGGCTGGGGTATAGGCCAGAGGCGAGGGAGGGTGAGAGGATTCACCAGAGATAGAGCAGGGAGCAGAACAGGCAGACGACCAAAATACAGTGCTGAGGGAAGCAGCGGACGTAACAGGAGAGGTCTGCTATGCCATGGGGGAATCTCCCTGGCCGGCCGGGAATCGAACCCGCGCTACAGAGTCTGTGGACAGCTGCAAAGCACTACGCTCAACCCGCTGCACCACCGGGGAGGCCCCATTAACCTGTGATTTTTAAGCCCTATTAGTAAGTACAAAGTTGTTCTAGTTTCAGTTTGCTTATTAGAAATCAGAACAAAGATAGCCACAACTTCTAATTTGGAATTATAAAACATCTGGACAGATACTCATTAAGATTTAATGTAACTGGGCCTCCCTGGTTGCTGTTAAGCGCAGCACTGTGAAGCTATCGCAGCCTCTGCAGCACAAGTTCAGATCCCGGGACAGCTAGGGAGCTAACCAACATGGCACAGTAGACCTTTCCCATCTCGCCTGCTGCTCCCCTCAGCAGTGTATTTCAGTCAGTCTCCCTGTTCTGTTCCCCACTCTGTCTCTGGTGAATCCTCTCACCCCCTCAACCTCCGCACCTCTGGCCTGTACCCCAGCTCCTGAATGCACAAATAAATCAATCTTAAAAAAAAAAAGATTTAAAGTAACTATTAAATACTCACTGGACAGGGAGACTGAAGGAACATTGTTACTTTCTCATCCTCAAGCATCAACTGCAAAAATAATCTCCGGATAAATCCTGAAATATTCCCTGATGTTGGAAGGTTCCCTCTTTGAGGAGATGTCTGAAATAGTTCACAGAGAACCTGGCAAGGCAAGAGATTTTTAAAATTAAATGCATGATTTATTTAAAGCTTTGCATTTTAAAATACAGGACATAAAATTTCAAGCTACCTGGAAGCACAAAACAAACTTTTAAATACCCATATCATGGCTCCAACAAATTGGTAATTTTAGGCATTTGACTTCAGTTTCCCAATAAATCCTTCAGGCAGCAAAGTATTTTGCTCTTCTCTACAAAGTAAAATCATTCCATATTTTTTGGCAATTTTGTTATCTATCCTCTAGATAATTGTAAAGTTTGACCTGAGTAAGCACTACTACATGAGGGTTTAAAAAAAGAAGCTGGTGAAGTTGGTTATTTATTTGTATCTACAATGTCCCAGACAGGTTCTATGCTAATTAATCCTCTCAAAAAAAAAAAAAAAAACCTTTTAGATTGCTATTCTAATTTTGTAATTAAAACAACTTAACGAAGAGCACAGTAGCTAGCAAGAATAAGAATCTGAAGGGGGCTGGGGAGAAAACAACTAGGATTAGTCTTGCAATAATTCTACCTTTCAAATTTTTTGCCCCATGTAGTTAATATACTAAAATCATCTTCAACATATTTAATGTGATTTGTCGTTCATTCTCTTATCCTAATGTCCACTTCTTTAGAAGTGAACCAAAGGTTGTAACAATCTGGTCACAAAAAAAGGCAGTGCTTCACTGAAGATGAGCTTAAGTGTTCCTCTAGGCTTGTTTTTTTGATTTGGGGGAATGAAAATAAGAATGAATGAACTAGAGGTACTTTCCATGCATTTGTAATCTCATCAACAAAGAAAGAATGATTTATGTGACAATGTGAGGGAAAAGAGAAGATATTAGTACCCTAATTATGATTTAAATTCAGATCCTTAAATGTACCCAAACCCAACGTTGACCATTTCTTAAGTCTTTGTATATAACTTCACAGCTAATCTCATCAGTACTATATGACATTATATTAAATTAAAATGACACCTAAAACATAAGCAGGTTTTTTCACTCACCTGTGCCATCAGTTTTTGATTATTAGGATGGCATGAAATGCACTGCAAAAAAAACGCAACAGTTGCATTCTCAATTGCTGTCCTCTGTTGAGTAGTCAACCCTGTTGTAGCAGCTGAAGAAAGAGAAGTCGATCTTGCACTGGTCTGTTGGGCACCTAAAATATGTCCTCCAGAAGTGGAACCAGAGTGACATAGTAAAAAGAGAAGTGCTGTCCAGAGTGGATTGACTTCAGACCCACCAAGCCAGTCTTTCATAATATGGCTATTGCCAACTTCTGTCAAAAACCTAAGAATAGGAGCAACAAGGTCTGCAGTAATAGGCATCTTATTACACTGCTGTGGAACATGATGCCGCCTGAGTTTGTCCTGGGAAATATCTATTGACTGAGCAATGTTTTCTGAGTAAGAAATGTGGCTAAAGCAGAAACTAGCCAGGCTTCTCACAAGAAGAGAAGGCAAACCTGAGTCCAATAATTGTTTGATAGCTTCTGGAGATTGCGAAGAAGAAGCAAGTGTTGCCAAATGTGATTCAGTTAATGCCAGAGGTGCTTGTGCATTTTTAGAGTCATCTGTTAAAGACGCACTAAGATCTTGCTTTTTGCTATCATCTGTCATGGACAGTCTGTGATGACACTGCACAGGAGGAGGAGTAATTCCCATCCAGCCCATGAGCAAAGAAAAATAATTTGGGTGTATATGACACATTGAGCAAAGTAGACTGTCAACAGCTTTCTTCAAAACCATGTTGCAAGGAAGAGACATGGACCAATTAAAAAGTAACCTGGAGAAATAAAAGATAAAAAGTTAACTATAGATACATATACATAATATATTGCTACTATATGTAGTATTATATTATTATTACATATTATATATATTAAAGAAAGCTATCACTGTTTCAACTGTCTCTAACAGATCAATCCAAACAATGGTGAGAACAGTTTATTTGACCTTAAGTATTATGATATGAGATTTCAGGAAAACTTACTATATACGTTAAGTATTTAGATAGATTACAAATTAGAGCAAATGAGTACCAACAGCCAAGAAATCTATATTAAAATGATTCTACCATTCTATGGGACCCCAAAAGAAGCCACTAAAGAAACAAATAGAAACTTGTAACAAAGCAACGTTAAGATTTAAATTGGACATGGCTTAAATTCATGCTTGCAAATCAAAAACTTTAAGTGACTTCCACCAATTTATCTTGAATTACACTACCCAATAGGTTCAAATAGGAAAATTGACAGAATAGAGTATAAGAAGCCAACCTTTAATAACCCATGGATATCTTCAGAAATAAATACAATATTCTGCTAAAGACTTAGCTGTTATCTGACAGTAATTTCAACAAAGCCTTAGATGGATATGGTGAAGAAATGTGGGTTAAAAGAGACTGCTTGTCAAAACAGCGACTGTAACAGCTATCTAGAAAGTAGTAAGAACAATTAATGGCAAATACTGTCTAAAGTAGAAAGTTTTCAAAATCTCTAGCTATAACTTTACCTCTATATGGTAGAGTAAAGATAAAAGAATAGGTGGCCAAATTTGCACAAGAATAAACACCATGAACTGTTGAAGTACATGTCAAACATAGCAATTTTAGATGAGAAAGGCATGCAATGAAACTAACATATTTTCTTAAAACATGAATATTAATTAAATTTGCGTGGTATCTCATGTCAAGGCTATAGCTTATATAACACTTAACTACTACTGTCAGGATATTGTTTTTATCCACTAAATATATAAAATAGTTTTTCATCAAACAAAAACCTAAAGCGATCTAGTGTGGGGGCGGTGGGGGGAAGGGTGGTGGCAGAGAGGATTTCACATATCATACTTACTCAAAGAGTTCTCGGTCCAGCAGTGCTGGCAAATCATACTCTACAAGCAGCTCATAACTATGCCACAGAATTGCTGCCACACAGTGCAAATGAGAAGGCGATGGCATCAGAAGACCGTACTCTATTGTTGAGGAGTTAGGGCACATGTAGCTCATCCTGCCACTTCTCTTCATTGCAGCCACTCTTGCTGAATCACTGACCCATTTTAACAAGGCCTGAATTCTTAAAAAAGAAAATGACGTCAAATAACCAATTAAACCATATCTGACATGTAATATGGATAAATGTCATCAATGCATGTAAGTACTGTTATTAATGAGAATAATATGCTTAATATCCTTGAAATTAAAATCTAAAATTGGAGAGGAAAGGCATTAAACAAACAAGGAAATAGGAACTGTAGCTCTCTAATAACTTCACCAATGGTAACCAGTGAAAATGTTTGATATAATACAATTATAATTCATCAAATACATACTGATTCTTACTTCACTTAAAATTAAATACAGAAATACCTAAAATTGTAGAGGATACACCTTACCAAACTCACTTTCTCATCTAAAGTTGCACTCCCAACAAATCCACACAATCTAAGATAGTGATGGGCTAATTCTTTACTGTATACAATGTCATGCAATAAAGCCTGACATCTCTTGCTCCAACCATTAGACATTGGTTAGCAGCTACCCACCCTCTTTCACTTTGAAAATAGAATATTACCCCAACTATTGCCACCCTATTCTCAATCCCCTGAAGCTAGGTACCACTAACTGAGAGCAAAAGGCTTTTAAAGGAATAACGCTTTCACATTTATATAAAAAAGCAGAAAACAGAAGCTTTTCTGTAAAGTTCTTTAAAATCACATTGAAATTTTTGTTCACTTCAAATTTATAGTTTGGATAACAAGATGCTTTGCCTCAGGATAAAAGAAATGGGGATATGAAGACACATACTACTACTTAATCCCTGTCTTTATGCTGAAGATAAAAAGATAACATCCTTAAAGATAACATCCTTGAATTTCAAAATATGCAATGAATAAAAGTCAGAGCAAAGAAGGTAAAGGACATACCAAAAAAAGGAAGTGAGGTAATTAGGGGCAAAGTAATATTTTCTCTGCCCTTCGCAAGCAATAATAGAATTAATGTCAGTTCTGAAACATTTATGTTTTAAAAAGTATTATTTACAGTAAGAAATTTTATCAAATTTAACTTTCTTCTTATGCCAAAAAATAAAACTATTATATATCAAATAATGGTTTTTTTTTTTTTAATTTTATATATATTTTACATCGTTCTTGTACAATGTGTGCTTTCTCCTCTCAGGTGTAAGTCCCCATGGAATTCCCACCACTAATTCACCCATGTCCCATCACCATAGTCCCTTGTGCTCTTCCCACCCCCGTTTTGATCCTTTGCCCTCCTCCTCTCCTGCAGAATGTCTCTGATTATAGAAGCCTCTTGATTTTGATTTTTAATTTATTATGAATAATCGTAAGATATTTAAAGAAACCTGAGGGAGAAAAATCTGACACTAATTTTTATGTCTTTTAACTTAGCTATTATTATTTAAATTTTGTACAAACTCGTATTTGTCAAAAAAATTTCAATCAACTATAAATACAATTATTATACAGATTATATAAACAAAAAAGTTTAATAAAAAAATTGACCTATTTAATATTTGGAGTTACCATGCTAAAAATAAATTTACTTGTTAATATCATTTAAAGAATTATTTTTTTTTATTTCTGCATACAAGATCTGGGGTGCAGGCCAGAGGTGCAGGGGTGAGAGGATTTATCAGAGACAGAGTGGAAAGTAGAAAAAGCAGATCTACTGAAATACACTGCTGAGGGGAGCAGTGGGCAAGATAGGAGAGGTCTGCTGCACCATGTGGGTCAGCTCTCTTGCTGGGGATCGAACTCATGCTGCAGTGGCTGCTGACAGCTTATTAGTGCTGAGACTTTAACCCGTGTGTCACCAGGGAGGCCCTCATTTAAAGAATTTTAATCAAGGGCCTCCCTGGTGGCGCAGGGGGTTAATCACCGCACTGTGAAGCAGTTCACAGCTTCTGCAGCACCAGTTTGATCCCCCGCCGGCCAGGGAGAAACCCACATGACAAGGCAGACCTCTCCTGTCTCGCCCGCTGCTCCCCTCAGTGGTGTATTTCAGTCAGTCTGCCTGTTCTGTTCCCCGCTCTGTCTCTGGTGGGTTCTCTCGCCCCCGCGTCTCTGGCCTGTGCCCCAGCTCTTGTATGCATAAATAAATAAATCTTAAAAATAAAACCAAATCTTTAAAAAAAAAATAAAATAAAGAATTTTAATCAAGATAATATGAAAGCAATTTGCCTCAAATAAGTAGTGTTCAAGTTGCATACTATTGTGATAAAGTAACAATATTCCCCAGATGCCTTCACTGCCTGGTACTCTTTTCCATACACAGGTCATTCAAATTGACCTCTATAAATCTTCTCTTGTGAGGTATACTGCTCTGTCTTCCAAACCTCAGGGCACAAAGCCAGACTCAGTTAACATGGCCTCTCTAATATCTAGCACAGGGCCACCATACAGCACTTACTCAGTAATAACCTATAAAATGACAAAGTACCCACCCCAAAATCAATAATGAAATCAGAAATTAATAAAATAAAAAGATCTTACTTTAAAAATATTAATCAAAATATTAAATGATAACACCTAAGGAAAAATCCCTAACGTAAGATATGACTTATACTATTTATAGAGCACTCCATAAATACGTTCTTCTGATACAGATGATACACAAAAAACTGTTTCTTAAAAATTTATCAACACAAACATGTTTCAAAAATATTTGGAGTTCTTATCAATTCTGAGGTAGAAGATACCAGGAAGAGCTGTTAGTAAAACTCATCTAAAATTACTTATATAATGAAGATCACTATTTCAGTGAAATGTTGAAATATTTACTTCGTATGATAGCATTTCACACTGCGTTAGGAAGCAAAAGACAGAAGGTAGAGAACCTAAGGAAAGTAATCAATATTATAAACAACCAATAATAACAAAGAATCAAAATTCAAATTTTAATGATCAAAATAATAACACATATATATACACAACACTACCTAATATGGGCACAAAATCCCTAAATCCATACATGCTTAATATATACTACCCAAAATAGTATGATTATGACAGCAACAACTTATAAAGGTCCCATCCCAAATTGGTTGAAATAAAAATATATTCAATGTTTTGTTTCATTCTGCTCCACAAAAGCTATAATGACTAAGAATCCCGAGTTTAAAACAATCCAAATACATGTATATTTATGTCTAATGCTCATGAAATCTCTACAGTTGCACTATAGAAACCAAACAGGTAAAATGTACAGTATAAAACATCTTTCTTGTATGAAATTAGGATAATGTGTTACAAATAACTTTCACCATTGTGTGATTATGTTACATGTATGTTCTTAAGTGAAAAATGACATTATCATATACCTGTCTTTTGTTCCAGGATCCTGAGTTGTTCCAAGCTGGTAAAGAATATCTATTGTAGAGTCAGAAGAGAGTCCATTCAGTCTTCCGAAAAGTAAAGGGCTATTCAAATCTTGCAACAGAAAAATTAAAACAAAAATTTGCTAAATAAGCAAACAGGAAAGGAAGAGATACTCAATTTAATTTTAAATTATTCATTAAAAGTAACTCTTTCTAAAATCACAACAAACTAAAAGTAATGATGGCGTAACTATTAATTTCAGAAACAGAATTAATCAGAAAAAGCACAAAATTCAACTCACAAGTCCTTTGCAGATAAGTACAAATTAAATAGCAAAGTTAATTGTCACCTGCAGGATCACTGCCTGATGCTGCACAGTTTCTCAGAAGAATGTCTATAAGCTTCAGGCCAATTCTAGTGGACTGCAGTCCTATCTTTACAAGGACAACCTCAATATTAGGGGAATGCATTCCACAGTATGGAGACATCAATAAGGCAGCACAAGTCTGTAGCAGATTAGCAGTAGGTGCGGCTGCGCTCGCCATCATTCCTTCCAGATCACTTATGTGAGTAAGGCAATGATGTAATAACCGTAACCATCCAATGCTGAAATACACAACAGAAAAAGGCTTACATGGTAAATTTAAGTTGCTCACATTATTTCAGGAGAAAGACAAAATTTCCTCAAGATTATCATATTGTTTCTCATAAACAGTACCAATTAATGTTAAAATAATGTTTTAGGGGCCTCTCTGGTGGCAAAAGAGGTTAAGTCTCAGCACTATAAAGCTATTACCAGTCACTGCAGCATGAGTTCGATCCCCTGCTGACCCACATGGCACAGCAGACCTCCCCTGTCTTGCCTGCTGCTCCTGTCAGCAATGTTTTTCAGAAGCTCTTCCTGTTCTGCTCCCCCCTGTCTCTGGTGAATTCCTCTCACCACCCCCTGCCCCTCCCCCCCCAGCTCTGGTCTACACTCCAAATCTTGAATGCATAAATAAATAAATATAAATCTTAGAAAAATAAGTTTTAGATTATAATATCATGAAAGAATTAAACACATTCCCCATAACATAACAAAAATATTTAAGTGCTAACAACATTTAAGAACTGTGTGCTTGCTTTGTATTTATATTGGCCAGGAAGTATATATATATGTGTGTGTGTGTGTGTGTATGTATATATATGAATGTTCAAATATGAGCTGCATAGAATCCAGATTATGGATTATGAGCTGCATAGAATCCAATTTATGGTTTAAAAAACCATAAATTCATGGCAACTTAAGAATAAAAGAAATTGTAAAATTTGCTTCAAAAATTTTAGTAAAATCAGTCTGTAAAATTTTAAACCATAAAAACAAACTCATGGATAAATTTAAATCATTGTTTGGACAGTTTTTCTGTTTTAAATCTAACTCTTCTGCTGGCTAGAATTTAGGAATTACCATATAAGATTAAGTTTCTGGAAATATGGACTACTGTATGATCTAGAATTATTTGTAACATTCAGAAATTCTTACATTAGACTGCAACCCAAAGAAGGTGAACTCACACCAAAATATACCACACCATGGACCCCATCAAATATCATTCACAATGAAATCCAATATAAACCAGCCTCAGGATTCTGCTTCTACAAAATCATTTTCTCTAAAATATCCAAATATATTATGATATAGTATCCATATCTATGGAAAAAAGAACTTCCTAAAATCTAGAGAGAAAGAAACCACAAAATAATTTCACAGCAAGCTTTTTTTAAGAACAAGAACACGTACCTTGTTTTGGATACCTGATCTTCAGATGGAAGGAAAGGATTATTAACTGTTGCTGAAGAAGTAGTACCAAAAGCAGTGAGGCCCAGTAATTTAATCTGTGAAAGGCCTAATGTGCTGGCATCTCGTGGACGATGGAGTCTAAGGCAGACAGCAGAAGCTACTTCAGCTTTGACAAGCTGAATTTTTATGTAGGTCAGACCACTTGTGACAACAGGAGTAGACAAAGGTAGCATATTTACCCCATCTGCACTGACTTCAACAGACACTGAGGATGGGCAGGCTGTAGAAAGAGGTAATTCAACAATTACTAAAATAATAAGTGAACTAGATGTCATAGTTTAGTAGCAATCTGAGTAAAATAGCAGCTTCCAGTTATATTTATTTACATAAATATATTAAGTTATATATAATTATAAAATTAAATCAAAATACCAAATCATATTCCATCACTGTCACCATAACTGATTTTGGAGTTATATTCTGAAAGAAATATGAAATTCACAATAAAAATAAAAACTGCACTTAAAAAATCTGTAACATTTACCCCCCCAAAAAAATTATACTAAAGATTTGAAATCTACATGTACTTGATTTTTTTTAAATAAATTTTATTTTTATATTCCCCAGACAATTGCAACCCCCTTATTTTGACCCCAATCCCTCCCCTCTCCACCTCCCACCCCCCTACATGTACTTGATTTGATTATCCCAGGGGGAAGAGCAAAACAGGCAATAACGATATTTTTTTCCTAAATATACCCAGAATGATCACCAATAATACAGAATTATAATTTCATTAATGTGTATGATTTACTGTTCAAAATAATTTGGAAGAGAATGTAATTTTTTTTTTAAAGGTGCCTTCCCATCAAGTAATTGTTTAACCACTGCTATATTGCACTGATTTTGAAGAGTTAAATTGCTTTAGCCTCTAATTTGTTTCCCTTTCAAAATTTTACCAAACACCAGACTTTAAAAAAAATCATTTCCTGTTAAAATTCAAAGAGGCCCTGGGCCTCCCCTGGTGGCACAGTGGTTGAGCACTGGGCTGTGAGGCTGTGCGCAGCCTCTGCAAGCGCCAGTTCATTCCCCGGCCACCGGTGAGGGTCACACACACACACACACACACACACACACACACACACACACACACACACAATTCAAAGAGGCCCAATATAGTAAAAGAAATGTTCAATCTGCTATGAAAAATTATTTTCTAGTATATTGTAAAACATGGAAGCCAACATAATCAAATATATCTGTCAACTAAAGTGATCGTTAACTTTTGTTTTTAATTTCAAATCTTAAATGAGACAGTGAAGACCTTTATTGTATGCCAATTACATTACAGATTTACACTGAACTTGACAAGTTACATCAATTCTTAACTTTTTTCTTCATAGCCTTGAGATAAATATAATTTTCTTACACAAGTATGTAGTTACAGAAATTAATCCAAATTCACACATGAACAAGTGGTATATTTTATATTCAGTTCATGTGTAATTCTAAAAACTATGTTTTTCCATTGGAAGACAAGATTTTCTTCAATTTCTACTCTAATCCAGTAATAAAACCAAAATGTCTTATGAATAAGCACATTGTACACTACAGAAACATTTAATTATTTTTTTATTTAAATATTTTTTTATATAATTCTTACATCTTTTTTCATCTTTGCACAATGTATGCATTTTCATTTTGGTTATATTCCCCATACAATTGCACGCCCCCCATTATTATTTTTTAAATGAGCAGAATTCTCCTTTCTAACATTGTTCTCAATTCCATGTGCATTTAAATTCAATCACACTTCAAAGTTGGCATTGATATGGACAATTTATTCTTCATCCAAATAAAATTTCTTCCTTCTTTTAGAGCCCAACTTATATTGGATGCAACTGGATTTACCTTCTTCCATTATATCTGTTTTTATCTTAAAAGTGTGGATTTCATAACTACATTAAAGTGTAATAGTATAATCTTAGAAATAAGTGAAAAAATTTATTCTTCTAAATATGGCAGGGAGCTACAAAATTTCCCACACGTCTTCATCTAATTAATGACATTTGATAACAATAACACAACAATTTCAACAATTCTGTAAAAAGTGTATTTATACTCAAAAGAACTTCAGGGAACATCAAAAATGCAAAGTTGCATTTTAATATTTCTTCATAAATACTTCTATAAAGAATTCTTTCAGGGGCCTCCCTGGTGGCGCAAGGGGTTAAAGCACCACACTATGAAGCAATCCACAGCCTTGGCAGCGTGAGTTTGATCCCCGGCCAGCCAGGGAGGAACCTCTTCTGTCTCGCCCACTGCTCCCCTCAGCAGTGTATTTCAGTCAGCCTGCCTGTTCTCTTCCCACTGTGTCTCTGGTGAATCCTCTCATACCCCCACATCTCTGGCCTGCAGCCTAGCTCTTATATGCATAAATAAATAAATCTTTAAAAAAAATTCTTTCATATTTTATTCAACTAGAAAGCATCAAACAAATGACACCAAAATATTACAAAATTTAAAAATTACACTGAAATGTTCAAAATATCACAAATTACTCAAAATATCACAATAAAAAATTCTTTACAGATGTAGCTATGTTACTATGGGTGAGGACTAAGGAGTGGGTTAATAAAACTAATACTGTTATCTGTAAGTGTGTAAACAAACTCATTTGGACTTAATCCTATGACTTAATAAATGCAGGGGAAAAAGAAAAGGCAGAGTAATATATAACTAGAATATATCTGTTTGGGTTTCATCAAACATTCTCTTTGTTTGAAGGTATAGCCATATTAATTTATTTGATGAGAAATGATCTGGTCAATATTAAATATTATATTAAAAACTATTCAAAATTCAGTAATCTGGAATTGTATCTAAGTATATTGCCACTTGCCACGTATTTTTCTGATTTTTAAGTGATTCCATACTACAGTTTATTTTCATGATGCTTCTTTACAAAAATATTACTTACTAGCAAGAGATGCAAGGTGAGGTTGGATATGAATCTCTTTAAGAAGCACTGCTGCTGGAAGATGTATGGTAAGGTCACACCAAGCCTCTTCTGGCAAAAAGATGTAGGACCAAGCAGCAGAGCGAGCTCTTCTATGGGGTGGAGTAGCCTGTAAAAGCACCTCTGCTGGTTGAGCAGTAGGACTGCTAGATGTGATTGTACCTATAAAAGATATTTTAAATAAAATAAAAACCCCATAAACCATCAAAACTATTCAAACCATAATTAAACTAGAAAACTTAAGTAAAAGTGTAACATCTGGTGTTATGAAAGTACTCAGCAAGCACAACATGTTTGTCACAATATTTATAAATCAGGACATCCAATTAAGAGACATGGTGACAAGTTCATTATTATTAACTGCTGCCTAATATCTTTATACTCATGACAAATGAATATTAAAGTAGTAAAAAACAAATCTAACACAATTCTCAGATAATTTAAGTAAAAAACAATGTCTAATTCATCCATCAACTTAACAATAATCATCTTTATTCTAAGTTGTCAATGTTCATGAGTTAGAAATAGGAAAAAATACAAAAAGAAATTATGTAGACTGGAAAAAAAAGTACATATCTAAATCTGAAGTTTCCTAAGGAGAAAATACCATTCAAAAATAAGGAAAAAGTCCTTTAAAACTGATTGACATTTACAGTAAAAATTGCCTTAAGAATTTCCTATTTTATCATTTTCATAAAGTGTTTCTATTTAAGGGCCTCCCTGGTGGCACAAGGGGTTAAGACACAACCCATGAAGCTGTCAACAGCCACTGCATCACGAGTTTAATCCCCAGCCAGGGAGATACTCACATGGCGCAGCAGACCTCTCCTTACTTGCCCAGTGCTCCCCTCAACAGTGTATTTCAGTCAAACCACCTGTTTTGTAGCCCACTCTGTCTCTGGTGAATCCTCTCACCCCCCACACTTCTTGCCTGTACCCCAGTTCTTGTATGCATAAATAAATAAATCTTAAAAAAAAGTTTCTATTTAAACTCAAAAATTAAGATAAACTTGACTTCAAAAGAACTACTAAAAACTTGTTTCTGATCAGAATGTTTACTTTTAAAGTTGTTTGTAATTAAAACATAACGTGATCAACTGCTTTTGACAATTATTTTTGTTTCATACTAATAAACTATATAAATTCATACTATATAAATTCATACTTAATGGCTCTTACCCAGGGGAGCAAAGTTATGGATCCCTTCTGCATTGTCAGGCTCAGAAGCTAGTATTCTTGTTTTCAAAGTGCTGTCAACAGCTTTATTTGGACCAGAGTCCAGAAATTTCATAATAGTTGATACCATACTTCTTGCAGTGTTTACAATAGCCCTTGTACTAGTAACCATGTTGTTGCAAATAAGCTGAACACCACCTAAATTTACAAAGAATATGAAATGAAAATCATTTTTAAATAGTTAGACATAATGAATTTTTAAATTATAAAACTGAGTACAAAATGAACACACTATCAAATGATTACAATTAAATGACTGATTTGGAATTTTATCTTACCCATATCATGGAATGCTTTCAAGGCGTCACTAGTATCCAGTACTCTCAAAATAAACCACAGTAAGGGTTCAGACAACTGGCAAGTAGCAAGAGAGCCCTAAAAAAATATATACATATACATTTTAATTATATAACAGTCAGTATTTCCTATGACTTGGGACAACTAAATTTCTTGTTGAATGTAACAGTCTACAGTCTATTACAGTGAACTGTTAAAAAATAACAGGCTTATTATAATAAATCACTAAATACAAAACACATGTCAAAATACATAAAAACTCTAACCTGAGTCAGAAAGTTAAGTGACTTCTCTGAAATCAGAGTAATTTTTAAAGAAGCTACCTTTACCTACTATCATTTTCTACCTTAATATACATTTTTTTGTTTTCCATTAGACTGTAATCTCATTTAAAAACTGATCCATTTCAAACTGTATCTTCTAATGAATACATACATGCAACAAATATTTAAGAAAAAGGTTCCTTCAGAAATTACGTTTTATGATCTACATATAAAAAGTGATAAATGGGGGCCTCCCTGGTGGCACAAGGGATTAAGACGCAACCTATGAAGCAATCCGCAGCCACTGCAGCACAAGAGTTCGATCCCTGGCCAGGGAACAACCCACGTGGTGCAGCAGACCTCTCCTGACTCGCCCGCTGCTCCCCTCAGAAGTGTATTTCAGTCAATCTGCCTGTTCTGTACCCCACTCTGTCTCTGATGAATCCTCTCACCCCCTATGCCTCTGGCCTGTACCCCAGTTCTTGTATGCATAAATAAGTCTTTTTAAAAAAATTATAAATGGACTAGATGTTAAAATAACAGATTTCCATACATTTTCAAAAAGAAAATATGAAAAGTAATAATAATCTAACTTATTTTTCTTTTAGTTATCTAATCCCTTTCACGGAAAGAAAACATTAGCTTGAAAAAATATGTTATCAAAAGTAGTATCAATGGAGAATATTTTTTTATTCAACAATTTTATTTTTAGAAAAACTACTGTATTTTTATAAAAAAGAAAATACCTATTTCTCAGGGAAAAAATCTAAAATATTAAAATATTTTATCCTTATTTCACTGCAATGATTTGGACAGCATCACTTCAAGGAAACTTACTCTCCAACTTCCATTAATAATCTATGGTTTTAATCTGCTGGTGCTGTTCATTTTATAACATTTAATATGAATATAATTTTCTACTCAAGTGCCAGAAACTAGTTAAAATTATTGCAGTTGTTGCTGGTTTGTACTTACTTGTCTACCCATATATCCACAGGCCATGTAGGTTAAAATTGGCTGGAGCATCATGTGGACTGTAGAAGATTTTTTACTAAGGGTTGTCAGTATGGTAAACAATCCATCCCCAACTGATATTGCATCTAGTCCACCATGAAAGTTTTCATGTTTAGTGAGATGTAATCCACTTGCCCCTTGTTTAAATAAAAAGATTGCATATTTTTAAAGTGTAGAATTGAAAGACATTATTAAAATTAAGAGGCTTAAGAGCCATTTCTCCCCCCCAAATCACTAAACAATACAGAAGTTACTGACACTAGCTATACAGGTAACCGGGGCTTTTCAAAATCCCATGTTGCACCACTTCACTTTTATGAACAGATCTGCATTAGCACCTGTTTTTGCTAACAAAAAGAAATCTGTAAATGGTATTCACCTTTAAAGCAAAAACAGCATTTAGTGCTTGTTATCCAGCAGCTGTTACAGTGGCTGTGTGAACTCTGAACAGTCAGAGTGGCAACACCAAGCTCCTTTCTTGGGCACTACTTTACAGGCTATGTACTTATTACTCCTACTCTTAATATATGTCAGTGTTATTTTAGGATTTATGTGATATTTGATATGATATGGTAGGTTATTTTGTGGGTGCAGGAAAGCTCAAAAATTTTCCATATAAATACATGGCAACTGCTTCCTTGCTTTACAACATTTCGGCCTTTGAAAGTTTTTGTAGGAACACTCTTCTAACAAATACTGGGGAAACACTGTTCTACAGAATACCTAGAAATTAAAAATTTATCATAACATTCAGTAGAACATGTTTTATAAGTACTTTTCTTACATGATATATACCTTTATTGCTGCTAGCAATTAAAAGAAGTCACTCTGTTATGTAATTAAGGAATATCAGACTACATATCAAGAAGGAAAAGAAAAATTAGTGCTATTCTGTAATTATACTTCAGAACACCCTAAGATCTCCCCCCCACCAAAATAATGACTTTTCCCCTTTATACAGAGAAATAGCAACAAACAAAAATATATCAGGAATAGATTTTGTCACAACTTGGAGTTCAATTATTTTAAAAAGACAACATTTTTTTAAAAATCATGCAAAATTTCTTTTTTCAATTTCAATATTGGTTGAAGTAGCCATGTAAAAACTTTCAAACTCAAATTCATTCTTGCTAAGTTTATAATAAAGTAGCTTTACACTAAGGTAAACAGAAAATAAATCTATACATTGCTGAAGAAAAATGACAAAGTACCAAAGCATCAAAAGCAAGTAAAATATTAACCTTCTCAATACCTACCGATTATCATTGCCATGGCACTGCTGTTACACAGGCCCAGAGCAGACAAAATCTGGCTCATAATCTGTTGGTTGGCTAATACCAAGTCAGCAACATATGCAGGCGATCCTTGAACACTACTACTGCTTCCATTAACATCTTTGCCCCCTGAGACTTTTTCTTCATCTGAAACACTGTCTGTTGTATTGGTGGTCGCAGACACTCTTGCACTATATTCTCTATTGCCTGAAAGAGGCAACTGTACTAAAATGTTGACCAGTTTTAACAAATCAAACATGAGTTGATCTCTTGTCATTTCACCACAAACAGCCTTTGCATCACCTGGACGAATGAGGTTGGCAAAGAGTCCCCCAAAACATGCTCGAGCACCCACTGAGCTATCTGATCCACTTCGAGACATGACTTTGTCTGAGCAAGTAATATAGTGGTGCACTAAAAAGGTGACAGATTCTATCACTGCAGAAATCGTACTAACTGAAACAACTTCAAAATTCTGCTCTAGGGTGAATTCTAAGAGCTTTACTTGGGCATCAAGAGGTCCTTGGCCAGTCTGGAAAGCACCCCTGCAGAAAGAAAAAAAAAAAGAGAGAGAAAATCATAAACTAAACACTATTAGCTCTTGTTATTCACTATTTCATCTTGTAGCAAATGGTCTTCATTTCTTCCTGAATCCTTATTATGCCTCCATTTTGTACAAAATCAAAAATTACTTCCCTTCCAAATAAAAAACAAAGTGACAGGTAAATCAAAGAGATGACTCTGAATCTACAAAAATATTTCAATATCACAAGGCACTCCTCATAATAGAATGACCTCTGGTTTGCCACATCTTCAAATTTCACTGATTTTCATTTTCAAAAATTAGGATCCAATCAACAATTCTTATGCATCAAAACTGAATGACTTCAAGTTCTGTTCTGCCTAAAATACATAAAAGTAGAAAGATCATCCCCCAACTAACATTAAAAACCCAAATTAACTATATAAAGCTGTCACCTTCCTGAACCCATTATTGAGCTGACATTCAGACAAGACAGTATGTTCAAGGAGATGGAATGTAAGCAAGGACTGGCTTTCCTGTGGTAGAACTGGGGAAGAAAAGATGCAGGTAACACAAACATGCTAACAATTCACCTAAAATATATAACAAATTGCTAGATGCTAGGTTTCCAAGGGTGATAACATAAAACTCTTGGCATTAAAATGTGTCCACAGATACCCTCTCCCTCACCATCACCATCACCATCACCACTATATACCTTGTCCTATAAATTAATTCCATTTGGCTACCCCTGAGTTACATACTTGACTACAAATGAGTAACCAATTTATTACAAATTATTAACCAAGTTGGGCACAAGCGTGGATTATCTGCAAACCGAGGACTTAGAAAATGCCTCCTGAAGTGAGGGCAGCTTTGTGATACTGAGCACATAAACCCATGAGTCTAATACTAACTATAGAAAGTGTGAGAATAGGATTTAACTGTACGACACCAGTTGGTGTCATAACCAGAGAACCGGGGTGGGACTAAAACATCATGGGTTAGGTTTTAGGGAAAAGAGGCCTCAAATAGCATTAGCACTAATGGTAGTTGTAATTCTATCTATATTTCAGAACAATTTAAACAGTTTCAAGGTAAATTCTACATAAAAGGTTCATAATAACTAATCTATAAAACCACTAACAGCAAGCTGAGATCTGATATACTTTATTCTTTTTATAATACAGAGAGTTCAGGGGTCTGGGAGAGACATAATGAAATGCAAAACATCAGGAAATTTAAAAAATCCATAATTTTTACTATCATGGGCCTACCGGGTGGCGCAAGGGGTTGAGCGTAGCGCTGTGAAGCTGTCCGCAACCTCTGCAGCATGAGTTCAATCCCCAGCCAGGTAGCTACCCACATGGTGCAGCAAATCTCACCTGACTCGCCTGCTGCTCCCCTTAGCAGTATCTATCTGCCTGATCTGTTCCCCACTCTGTCTCTGGTGGATCCTCTCACCTAAGCTATACACCATACCTCCAGCTGCACACCTCTAGCATGTATCCCAGTTCTTGTAATCATAAATAAATCTTAAAAAAAAAAAAATTCTACTATCCCATTGCTTATTTGTTCTTATATAAATTTCAAAAAAATGTAAAAAATAGTTTATTTGAAAGATTACATACTACTTCTACATTAGGAATGTTTATGCATACATTCAAATTTACCTTTCTGTTGACAGTATATGAATTAGTTTGAGCAAAAATTCACTGAATATCTGAGGACAGGTTGAAGAAAGATGCACTTGTAATCGGGTAAGAAATTCTTGCATAGCTTGTGTGGCTGTTGGACCAACCTGAAGAGAAATAAAACTTCACTGAAAATTGTTTACTGATACCACTCACAGATTTTTTTCATTTAAAAAAATAACAAGTGTTATTTAAGCCAAGCATGATACTGTTAGAACTTTTCATCCAAAAAACAAAACATTACAGTGATGGGAAACCAATAAATTTCTTAGGTGTTGATATATTTGCTTTATGTTGAAAATTAATTTTCAATTATGGTTTATAACATCTTAATTAGGTCTATTAAAATTAATACCAAAAGAAATTTGTCTGAAGTAAATATAGAAAGATTTACTTTCAAATACAGAAAACTTTTCATTGATTTTCAGACAACCTAATTATTAACTCTTCCATTACAGAACAAAAGTAGTCAGACTGAGACAGATTACGAGATCCAAAACAAAATCAATACTTCTGAAGAGTAGAAGAGCAGTACTAAAGTAAATGAGGGATGGAGAGAGAGAGCTTTAAAAAAAAAAAAAAAACTGTACCAATTCATACTGAAGTACTTTTCCAAATTTCTATCTCATTAATGAAAGAATAACTGAGACTCACATAACTTAGGTTATGTTTAAAAAGTTTGTTAACCCTTCAACGTATTATTTCATTTGATCCTAAACTGACAATAAAACTCTGCAGGGTTTTAGAAAAACAAAATGCAGTGTAATTCTTGTTATTTTTTGCCAAACAAAATATTTAATAATATAAAATGATCAGTTAGGTGAACTGTCAACCTTGATTGTAGAAGTCATGAAACACGGTATTTTATTAACCTGGTTTTAACTACTTTAATTCCAAATTTATTGAATTGTTTCCCTGACTTTTAGTTTTTATTCAGAATGTTTAAGTTACCTAAATATACCATAAGTATATTATCTACAAGAAAATCCAAAAGAAACTTACTACCTTTTAGAATTCAGTTTCAGTATAGTTATTATTACATAGCATTCAAAACATTTTATTCCAATGATACACAGGTTATCATTTAATAATTTAGCAAAGAAAATTTTATATATTTAGTACATTAAGCTTTTTTTTAAAGATTAACATTTATTGAATAGTCTTGGTCTATCACAAGTTTTAGTTTTCAAAGTCATATTACCTGTGGACTGTGTTGATTTGTTCCATGTGGACTGGTACCAGAAAGAAACTTCACTAACACATGAATCAGGTTTGGATCTGAAACCAATAGATGGGCAGTACTCTCCTGAGTTCCAATGGCACTGCTGGAACCTGCTATAAAAATTTAAAAAAATAAAATAAATAAAGCTCTCAGCAAGTGGAACCTGGGTGAGTGGGAATACAGTATTTAAAACATTTTTTAGTTTCAAGGAAAACTACTTACTCCTGGGAGTTAGTTTATTAAAAGATTCCAAATCTCCACTGTACTGACTGAGACTCATTTTTTTATACTGATCTAGCACAGGTCTCCTCCTAACCCTCTCCTAATGCAACTGTGAAAAATACATAGTTTAATAGGCATCTTAATTAGTATACAGTCAAATGGAAAAGAAATAAAAATGTTTACTGTCTTTCTGGTGAGACTAGTCTAAGTAATTATCTCTCCCTTCCAAAAATAATCAGACATCTACATTACTGGTAAATTTTAACCCAGGTTTCTAAGATAAATTCATGAATATTCAATTATTCATTCTCACATTATTAATTGGAAAAACAACGTACACTGTTAATTGATACACAGGCCAATGACACCAGTTTCTAGCTGAAGAAACTAACCTTAGGTAAATATATCTTACGTATCAAACAGTGGTACTTTTGATCCCATTTTTGTGAAATAAATTTCAAATAAAAAACTTATCTTAATGTTAGTAATTTAAATTACTATACTTATCAATGTAACAGAGCTCTCTATTTAACAAAATTAGCCCAAATGGAATGGGGATGAAATCTACCACCTGTTGTCATAATCCACAGAAAAAAATGAATATTTCATCCCTATCTCACAACAATCATCAGAAGTCCATGAATAAATGTGAAAAGCAACAAGTACTGTAGAATATCTTGCTAAGTTTAGGAACCATAAAAATAATAAAAAAGCACTAAATGTTTAGGTCTAAGAAGGTTCTGAATTTACTACCTTTAATTAAAATAAAAATAAAGGGGGGTGTAGAATGAGGAAATTAGAATCTGAAAAAAATAAAGCAATTCTGCTCAGTGAATATATCTTTTAGTTATGGGAAACAAAAATCCAAGAATCTAGTGATATGTTCATTAACACTACAATGAACAAGTCATTTTTACTGCAAAGGCATCTTAAAAAGAATAACAAACCAATGTAAAACACTGATTAACAGTAAATTTATTCACTGCTACTCTACTGTAAGCAATTATTATCTTAACATTTTAATAAGATTAATTTGAGTGGAAAATATGATTTGAACATGGAATGATAGGTATCTGAGAATATTTACATTATCAAAGTAAAAACGCACAAAGGATTAGATATTCAGAAAAGTCATATTTAAATAAGGAATTCAATCATTCAATCATTCAATCATTTTCATAACCACATCACATGTGGGAAAAATCTTTTTTACGAACCTGATAGAAAGATAAAGTATATAACACAGGTTTAAAGGGACAAATAGATTTATAGGAATGAAATTTTGAACTTACAATTAAGCTGCATGTTTGTCATGAGTGTTAGACTATGAAGCACAAGGCACCATGTCCGGAGCAAAGTATTTGGATACCAAGCTAGCACTGTGAGAAAGCTAGTTATTGATGCTATGAGAAAAAGAAAAAGGGAAAATGTTTTTACTCAGAATAAACAAATGTTTACTAAGGATTAAAAACAAAATGACATTGTTTACTAAACATTAAAAACAAAGTGACAATTTTCAGACTGTGCTCTTAAAATATTCTTTAAAAAATGACTGCTTTTTGCATATAGGCATATGAAAATACAGACCACAGAATAAGTTTTCTGTTCTCTTTCATCCTATTTGTCAGTGAATAAAAAATTGCAATAAAACTCTATAACCTTAATTATAAAGCACTTATTACCATAATTATTACCTTTCTAATTTATTATTTATGCTACGTTAACAATTTGCCTTCTAATAAATATTACCTTGATTTAATGAAATGACAGGTATTCGATTAGCATTATATAAAAAAATGTCTGCCCCATTCTCTTTGTTTCCAGATGAGCTAGAATTCAGACTCAATGTGAGCCACAACTGGAGAAGTGATTCCAACTGGAAAAGAATGAAAATTAATAGGAAAAAAATTTTGCCGATATTAAGTACCACTTAAATTAAAATGTTATGTATGAATCTTAAGAGTAAGTTTTCTGTTACATACTTTCTTTTGTTACTTCAGCTAACATGTCTTAAAATTCTTGATAAAATAAATTTTAACTGAATTAAAATTCACCTAATATAAATGCTTTTCAAAAGTAAAAATTTAATCCAAGTCTTTAAATACAAGTACAAATATGCTATCATTGTAATTAAAGTAGCAAAGCTTAAAATCAAAAAATTACAAATCAACTTTCACTGAGGAGTTGTGGTTATCAAAGTATATTCTATTTTTTTCCATCTGAGTATAATGAAAAAATCATCTCCTGAAGTCATACCTGAACATGATGGACTTGAAGCATGGAAAAAAGTTTGTTGAAACAAACATTTAACATTGGGACAGATGATAACTGTATAATAAGTTGGTTGGATTGGTTTGCTGCTTGTAAACCCCCTAGAAGTGAGTCATCTGTCCCAGTGGGAGACTGTGATACTGAAAAGTAAACACAATTATCATTTTATACACAAAATATCAGGAGAAAGATTAACTAGTAATAAGTATATGTAACTGAACAGCCTTTTTTCTTTCAATTAAAACTATATTAAGAATGGTCCATTATTAGTTACTTGAAATTTGTTTTTACAGCATTATTTTAAACTAAAAAGACAATCACTAAAGAGAGAAGCTCCCAAATACCAGGCTTGAATGCCAAAGAAAAGAACCTTAATCTCTAGCAATTTTTTCCAAATTTATGAGAAAAAGGAGAGAAAGAAGAATCCTAAGTAATTCGCAAAAAGGTAATTTTAGAATTATCTAGATCCTAGTATACTGATTCTTTCTTTCACTACAAAATAAACTAACCTAGGAACCTTTAAAATATTCTGATGACCAGATCACATACCAAACTAATTAAATAAGTACATAGTCATGGGGGTCAGAGAAGTTAAGAACTCTAAGACAAGTTTTTCATATATTAATAATGTTATATTAAAGGAGAGACACAGCTCATGCAGAACAAAAGATAGACTTAAGAGAAGCAGATACAAATTAGAGGAGGATCTTTTAATAAATTGGATAAAACAAAAAATTTCCAATGACGAAAAGGGATAGTATGGTATTGTGATGTACATCTGATGATGTCGGATCCTGTATTTCTGAATTGTGTATAGTGTTGTAAACAAGTGTTACCTTCACATTAAAAAAGAAAAACTAATATGTAATTAAGGCTGAGAAATTATTGACACTGAAATATGAGAACTCCATCAAAAAAAGAATCAACACCTAAATAAATTCTACATGCAATGATTTTTTCAAAAGGCTATTTTAGGCAGAATTTAGTTGTCTGTAGCCATCAAATGGCTGACCTAACAAAAGAGATCCCCACATTAATAATCATCACAACAGTATCAATGTATAATACTAAAGATTATAGAAAACTAAACAATTCTACAGCTTTTCTCCCTTTTCAATACCTCCTAAGGCAAGAAATTGAGAACTGCAAACTGAAAGAAGTCTATTTAACATGAAAATCTAAAAAGATGGATTTTTCTAATGTAAACTCTCCTTCATAGGAGGACATAACACTCTTCTTAGGTTCTAATTACAGCTGACCCTCAAACAACCTGCACAGATCCATTTATATGTGGAGTTTTACCCCTTTATTCACCAGGCCCAGAGAAGGTGAAGCAATGTGTATATTTAGAAAAAATAAGCTCCTCAATCTGTGTCTTTGAGAGAAAGGCTGCTATCTAAACCATACTCATGTGACAGAAGGAGATGACCCAAGACTAGCAGAGTATATCAATAGACAGTAAATCCATGGCCTGACAGTCAGTTTAGCAGCAGATGGCCTGACACTTTAACATCATACTCATTACTTTGCATTCTCTATAGTTGCTTTACTGCTATACAGTCAGAGTTGCAGCAAAACCACAGGGCCAGAAAGTCTAAAACTACCTATCCTTGCTATACAGCTTTTGCCTTTCTTTGTTGTAGATAATTAGATAGTAAATTCTTTCAATTCTGCAGTTCAATTAGGTCCATTTTGTTGTCACACTAACATATATTTTCCAAGTCTTTTAGGATGATAAAGATGCTATTAAAAATTCCACTTTATTAATTAGGATACGATGCAATAAACTCCCTGGCAGCTACCTAGGCAAGGTTCCCTAGAACTTTCATCAACTTCACAATACCACAAGAACAAAAAATTGTATTTAAGATCATTACATAGAGGTACTTTATTTCCCCTTTAATCTCCTGATCTGTTAATCTTTGGTCCTATTTTTCAACTTGTCAGTAACTTAGCAAGGGAGAGGTACTATGTATTTAGCTCACTTAGATTCACACCAGACATAAAATTTAAAAACAGATCCTTGATAACTATACCTGAAATTAATCAAGAGACAAATCACTCATATCACTCATATCGATACTCTTAAGGACGATAATTTTACTCACATGTAGGAGAAGTATTTGTTAATGCCTGTAGAATAGAATCTGCTTCCAAGGTAGACATCATTTTCAACATAAGTTCTGCTTGCTGCTCAAGTCCAACTTCCAGACGAGCATCTAAGGCTATAAAAACCAATTGAAAGGGGGAAAAGAGCTATTTGATAATTGTAACATGTGTCCCATTGCCTAAAATAAAATACTGTGACATCTAAACCTAGATGAAGAGAATGTCCTCATGGAAGTGCAGTGTAGCATGGGGTATCAGTCAATGCAAGTGATAGCATCAGTACAAAGGAGTTTAGATATGAACAATGGTTTATACTGAGAGGTACATCAAACAAGTGAAGTAATGGTAATGGAAGTAAGTAAATTAAAGATAACGAGAACTAGGTCCCTTACAATCAGAGAAAACAGACACAAATACGTAAAGGGAGAATACTTAAATGATTAGCTTACAAACAGATGCACAGATATGAACTCATGTCATTCTAGACAGACATATAAACAAATATGTGTAGACATAAACACACACACACACTCATTCTCCACATTTGTCCACCAAGAGAGTATAGAAACATCTACCAAACTAGCAACAAATATATCTAGCAGCCAAATCTTGAGTTTTAAATCACATTCCTCCACAAAACTGTTTGAAATATCCTTTACTTTGCAGAAATGGCTGAGTGCTAGTCTGGAGAAGAGAAAGTAAAAAATGAGCCAGACAATAAGGAAGTGCTCAAATAAAGAAGGAGGCTAATCAAAACAATAAAGACCAATTAAAGGAGATTGCACTGGTGAAATATGGCAGAATTTGAACATTGTTGTAATGGTAACACTGTACATGCGCTTAATTCGAAGAATCAAAGGCTTAAAAACAGTTAAAATGATAAATCTTATGTTAATTTTACCTCAATAGAGACAAAAAATGATTTTAATAAGTTTTATTGCATCAAATTTAACAAGAAATCATGGTTTGTTCAAAAAGAAAATACTAATTATTTTTTTCAAAAATAATCATCTCCAAATGCTACTCCTCTACCCCATACAAACACACACCAAAATTTTAATAAAGGAGAAAAAAATAACTTCACAGTGGAGAAGATTGGCAGATACCTCCTTAACAAGTAAGGGAAGCTAAAAAACCACCAGTGGAGGGACAAATTGAAGTCATTAGTCACCTAACAGAATGCAGTAAGAACATGAGCATTACACTTCTGCGACATTTCTGACACAAGATGCATATATAGCACACAAACTCAAGCTGAAGGACATTCTACAAAAAAACATCTCTAATCGTCAAGCGCATCAAAGTCCTGAAAGCCAATGCTGAGGAATTTTGGCAGATACAATGTGATTATGGAGACATGAAAACTAAACACAATTCATGATTTTGTAATGGATCCTTTTACATAAACAATACTGGATACACTGCTGAAACCTAAATGGAAATCTGAGTGTTAGTAGTAATGTTAATTTCCTGATTTTGATGAAATGTGCATTTTCTTTGCATTATGTTGAATAATGTTATACTTTGTAAAACAAATGAAACAAAACAAAAATTTAACATCAGATCAGCAACTTAACTCTCAAACATTTCAGGAAAATATAGTCTTTGGGCTACTCTTGCAACTTTTCAATAAATGAGATTGTTTCAAATATACGGGGAAAAATTATTTTTTTAAGTAAGGGCTGATATACTCTACATAACTAGATGTGCAAAACACTATTCAGTATGTTTTCAAATAAAATACAAGTCTATTAATAACAACAAAAAGACAGCAAAATTAACTGAAATTGCTGGCAATCCCATACAATTAACGAATGTATTTTACTAACTACAATTTTGAGAAACTAGACTACAAATGGAAGCTCTTCCAAACTGACCAACAGACATACAGCTCTGAATGTCACTCATGGCACACCTGTGATACTAACTCTCTTAGTACACATTTAGGCTCAATTTCTCAAGGGACAAAGCATATGTAAATTTAGGACTTGTTTGAAGAATACCACATACTTTGAATTGAAAATACACACTTACCCTGAGATACTGAAACACTAACTGTCTGTGATCCATTCTTCTCTGTGTTTGCTGGTGGCTTTGCTACAGGAATTCCAAGACCTCCAATATAAGGGTTGTAATTGTACGTGCCATAATCAGCACCCCAATAGTCATACCATGTACTGCTTATGGGCTTAAAAGAATGGAGAAAAATTATGGTTTATTTTTGCCTCATCACTAAAAATGGCATATTATTTACATGATCTAAAATCAAAGAGGACTACAAAATAAACATCCTCCCCACTCTTTAAATTCCCAAAACATACTTTTAATGCTACAGAAATAGTGTGGTAATATTTTGTTCATTTTATACCAAAATGTAGAAACATTTTAGAATTTGGCAGCTAAATAGCATCCTGAATTAACGGTATTTTTTTAAGATTTATTTTTATTTATTTATGCATACAAGAACTGGGTGTAGGCCAGAGGTGTAGGGGGTGGGTGGGTTCACCAGAGGGAGAGGGGCAGCAAAACAAGCAGATCTACTGAAATCCACTGCTGAGGGGAGCAGCAGGTGAGACAGGAGAGGTCTGCTGCGCCATGTGGGTCAGCTCCCTGGCCAGGGGATAGAACTCCTGCTACAGTGGCTGCCAATAGCTTCATACTGCTGAGACTTAACCCTCTGCGCCACCAGGGAGGCCCCAATTAATGGTATGTTTTAATGCTACTCCATCGGTATTGTAAAAGCTATTACAGTATAGATAACAATTTAATACATTTTGATTAAGCTGAATAAGGGATTACATTTGTTGATAAATATGTATACTTTCCTCCTTAAACTAATTAATAAGCCAAAAGTATAAGATGAATTATTTTAATTGCAAAGAATACTCTTAATTTATTATACCTTAAAAACTTTGGCTGCAAGAGGATCCTTTTCCAAATCGATATCTAAAGGATCAATGTCAACTTCCATTAGATCTTGAAGTAGCTCAAGATCAATTTCTTTATCCTTTTCCAAAGAGGAAAGAGGAGGTGCACCTACAAATAATTGGAAGTGATATTACTGGTGGAGTACATCACATAAAATTTAATATATTGGTTTTATTTATAGGTAAGGTTATTCGCTTGTACATCACATTTAACTGATATAAAAATTTTTGTATTTTTACATTTGACAATTAAGCATTAATAAGGAAGCAAATGTATTATTTTATAACATACAATCAAAAACTCCAAGGTAAGAATATTTGGCTTCACAGGGAAAAAGACCATGAGATTATTTCTTGTTGAATCGTTACATAAACTTTGCAATAAAAAATAATCATTAACCATTTCTAGAATAATACTCAGTATATTACCTCCAATATATAATTTCATTACATCCAATATTATAGGAAATGATATCCATTATTAAATAAAAAACAAAAGTTTTAATACTACTATTTGCCTTATTTTTCTATAATGAATTAGAAATTATTTTGCTCTTGTCGCCATTTCTTAACTAGCCTTCTATGACATGCACCCCTTACCTTCCCATCATTCCCACCCTCTTACTCAACATGTATCTATACAATGTCTAGCAAATGTAAATTTGTAACTAGGGTTTGATCAGATGAACATTAATAAATATCTTCTCTCCAATAAATTAATTAGGGTACAGTAGGGATACAGTAATTAAATCAAAAGCTCTTAAGAATAAGAGCCCTTGCTATCCTCCATGATGCATAACTTTTGACATTTTCGAAGTTTTATTTTCTTCAACCAGATAATTAAATCTTTTTTTTTTTAAATAGAGGCGTGTTTTATTTATTTATTTGTTTGTTTGTTTTTTGTTTATACATGCACTGGGTACAGTCAGAAGTGCGGGAGGGTGAGAGAATTCACCAGAGCCAGTGGGGAGCAGAGCAGGCAGAAGGACCGAAGTACACTGCTGAGGGGAGCAGCGGGCGGCAGGAGAGGTCTGCGCGCCAGGTGGGACCCTCCTCCGGTGGCCGGGGAGCAGCAGGGATCAAACCGGAGGCGCTGCAGAGGCCGCGGGCAGCTTCGCAACCCAGCGCTCAACCGCTGCGCCACCAGGGAGGCCCCAGATAATTAAATCTTAACATATAAAAATAACTGGAGCACTATGAAAGAATAGCATTTTATTATAATGAGCATTCACTCCATGAGAATATCAAAGTGAACATATTTATCATGAAAATAAATGATATGTTTACTGAGGCCAAAGACCAAACAGAAAAACATGAAAAATAATATTCTTAATATTGAAACACTTTCATTTAAATAAAAAGATAAAAGAATATTTTAAATAAAACATAATTCAACAAATGTACCAGTTATATCATGTGTCAATGGTTCATCTATAGTTTCCAGTAACTGAACAGAAGTTTGCTGAAGGGAGTCATCAGAGTCACCAGCTGTTGCACCTACATCATCAACCACTGTTCCTTCCTCCATGGCTTCTGCAGCTACTGGAGCCAACAATTCTCCTATATAAAAGGAGATAAATCTGCCTTAATAATTATTTGTAAATAGACACTTAAAACATATTCTTTCATATATGTTTTACCAAATACATAAGATTCTAGGACAAATGAATCCTTACCTAGCTAAGAAAATACTAGGATTCACTGCATTACTATCAAATGTTAAAGACAACAAGTTAAAATAAAAAAGTGTGATATGAAAAGTTATTATACTCACTTTACATACATTAATTCACTTATTTATCAAAGTAACTTTAGAAGGAAGGTATTTTTATTAATCTTATGTTGCAGATGAAAATACTATGACACAGAGAATACCTTCCTCAAAGTCAATAAAGATCTAGTAAGCAGTACAGTGCTGTTAGTATTAAGCCAACCAATTCTAATATCCCTGCACTTGACCAACCTAACTCCTCCCATGAAGACATACATTTATCACAGCTATCAACATCATTAAATGCAAAGTTAATTCTATTAATAAATGGTTGCAAATACTATACACTTTTATACTTTACAGGGACTGGTTTCCTTTAAAAATTAGTTGGCCTATGGCAAGCTATTTTTACTATAACTTATGAAAAATGAACCTTGACAAACCTGCTAAAATATCCTGTAGCATACAAGTTAAGGAATACTGAGCCCAAGCACCACCCCAAGATATATCTCCTCTATTGAAGTCAGTTCCAACCAAAAGTAATAGCAGTCTTTCCAGCTGGGGTTCATTCACAATCTCACACAGATGTATGGTTGGCCTCGTTGCATTTGCAATACGTGCAAGAACCTGTAATACATTTTGTAAATGAATTCACTTAAATAACAATTACATACGCCTTTCTCAAAAAAAAAAAAAAGTGTTGGAACAGTAATTTTCAATAATGAGATATGCTCTTGATATCACAATAATTGCTTAAGATGAAATGCCAAAGAAAACTCAAGGGTCATGTATAAAAATCTAGGTGGAATAGTTAAGAACAATTTCTATAAACAATGCATATGCCACAGAAAAAACTTCAGGGCATAAAAATTCCTTTGTTACTATAATACGTCCTTGTATATTTCCTATTTTAATTACAGAATGAGGTAGTTTGAAGATAAGACATACCCACATTACACACATTACAAATTAATACATTAATCTAGTCTTAATTAGATTAAAGTATAAGTGAGATTGCCTAGAATATATGGCAGACTATTTTTAAAATCTTTCAAGGAACAATAAAAAAATTAACGCATAAAAGGAATATAATCAAGAACACTTTCATTTCTCTTACTCAAAAATCAATTAAAATCGCATTCTTCCTTATTTTTTTAAAGATTTATTTATTTATTTATTTATGCATGCATGCATGCATGCATGCATGCCGAACCAGGGTACAGGCCAGATGCGCAGGAAGGTGAGAGGATTCACCAGAGACAGAGCTGGGAACAGAACAGGCAGACTGACGAAATACACTGCTAAGGGGAGCAGCAGGGGGGACAGGAGAGGTCTGCTGCGCCATGTGGGACCCTCGCCGGCCAGCTGGGATCGAACCTGCGCTACAGAGGCTGCGGACAGCTTCACAGCGCAGTGCTCAACCACCTGCACCACCAGGGGAGGCCCTCTTTCTTAGTTCTTTCTCATACCCTATAAGTTAATAATTATAAAGTATTCTCACTAATTTGCTTACCTTACAAACAAATAGTAAGAGATCTGCATGGCATGTAAAATCCATGGAGAGGAGAAACAAAACAAGTTTCTGGACTACTGAAATACATCGCTCATGAGCCAGTGTAAATGGAAGTGGTTCTATCTCTGGACTTTCTTTTGTTGTTGTAACTTCTGTATCTAAATTAGAACGGGACCATTCTGCCGTCCGACGTAGTCGAATTAAATCCTTAAAGTGCTGCACACAGAAGTTTAAATTAATTATACTTAATAAAAGTTACTTCAACATAAATTTATTTGTGGAATGAAAACATTCAATCAGCAAACTTACAAGTTCAAAGAATAACATTTTTAGGTTAAACACAGCTTCAAAAATAACGTTATTAAAAGCTGCCCTGGATACCTACTATCCCATTTAGAATAAGGCATAAAATATGTACCAGAAAAAGAAATTCTACAGAAATGCTACATTAGGTCAAATCTACTAACATCTTCAATAATCATTACCAAAACATTCTAATGAGAATTTATAAAAAGTGAGTGGTAAAGTAACATTGATCACTTCAAGTATAGTTATTAATCAAGTTATTTCAAAATCTAATGATATACAATTTCATGATTTTCTAGAAACAATAAACAAAAGTGATTGCTACATATGTTATCCTCCAAAGTTAAAACGTATTACATTATTTTTAATTATATCTACAAAACACATATCTTATTTTTCACTTATAAAAGACACATTAGTAAAACTGTACATCTGAGTCTTTCATCTTCAATTTACTGGAACACAATGCACCTCAAAGAAGAATACTAGACGAATACTTTCAGTCCACATTTATTGTGCATGACCATGAGTTCAAAATTACCTTTCCCCCAAAAGTGTTCAATTTATATAAATTTTTATGATGAGGGAGAATATCATATTGTTTCCTGATAAGTATTAAAGATATTTACTCAAAAAATTTTCAACACCAAAAGGGAAAGTGACTTATTTAAGAAAATTGCATTAAAAGAAATAAATCATACCTTTGAAGTAGCCTGCTTCAGTTTTGCTTGCTCTACTAAAAGTTTATATGATGATCCTTTGTTACTTTGTATTTTTTCTTTTTCCATCTGTTCTACCAAAGCCTTCTGTTTTGCTTTTAGTAAATTAAGTTGCTGTAAAAAAAGTTTACCTTACCATTAACAATTTTAGCAAATTATTCCTCATAATTCATAATGAATTAGCAGAATAAATAATTCCTTGCAAGATCTAGCAATACATTTTTAACTGTGTTAATCAAAAAATAAAATGATTTTCAAGCCCTGACTATAAAATCTCTCCAAGCACTAGATTAAGAATTAATCTACTGGAAAAATAAAAAATAAATTAAAAAGAAAAATTAATGAAGTCCTTACACATGGGAGAAGGATACAAGAAAGGTACAAGTGTAAATAAACAATTTAGGGATCAGTCCACATTTCAGAAAAAGCTTTGCTTTCACAAACTTGACAAATTCTAAAAGTCTTCATATAAAATCTGATTTTATCTTTCTAAAACAAGTAGTTCAATTAAAACAAGTAATTACCGACAATATAATAGTACTATACTAGGTATCAATGACCTACCACATACCTTTGTTTAAAGTGTAAGAGAAGGAATACATTTTTTAAGAAATTATGGGTAAATACCAGCTCAAAATAATCTAACACTAGCTATAAACTGACATCCAGAGTAAAATGCATAATGAATAAAATTTATGAGTAATTCAAAGAGATCATGGAGTTAAGCGAGCTATGAGCCACAAGAATCCATGGGTGTCCTGCAAATCACACTCTAATATATTACTTCATGTCAAAGAACAAGGAAATCTATATGCTGAAAAAGTAGAGAAAACATATATGCATATTTGGGTTTTTTTCTTGTTTTTTAATTCTTTCAATTTAAGTATGTTTTTGTTGAGCTAACGCTGATTTACACCATCATACATGTGCATATCTGTCTGTATTTCAGAAAGAAAGAATTTAAAAATAAACCAAAAGCTAAAGAATTCATCATCAAGAAAATGGAATGATTATGAAACACTTCAAATAATGAAATAGTGATAAAGCATTTAGAAAAACTGATTCAACAATATGGATAAATCTCAGACATAATTTTAATAATGAAGCTTAACATAAAAGAACACCCTGTGTGATTTTTAACAGTACTTTAAGAGATAATTTACTCACAATGAAATGCACAAATACCAAGCTAATAAAGTCAAAGAATCTCTAAATAAAAATTGGGAATATAATGAAAAGAAAAATACAGGACACATGGGGTACATATCATATAGGGTACTAACCTAAATTAGAAACCAGAAAAGACTTCATTGAATCAGTGAATATGTACTAATGTCTGAAAAATAAGTTAGATTATAAAGGGAAAAGAGCAAAGAGTATGACTAGGAGAAAAACATAACATGCAATAATCCTGAGTGAGAAAAATAGTTTGTAAGGTCTATATGAATTTCATTATGGATAGACAGAAATAAAATGATGGATACCCTAAAGTCATGTTAAGCAGTTTGACTATCATACCAAGATTGAAAAGACCACTAAAAATTTACAGTTATATGATCAGATCTATATTTCAAAGAGTTGGATTGGACTGGAATAAACAAGGCAGGGAAGCCTTTTAGCTAGGCAAAGAAAAATGGTGGTCTCACTTAGAATGGCCATATAGAGAGAAGAGAGATGGGAAAAGTAAACACTTTAAAGGGTATCACCAAAATCTGTAAACAACATATTGATGACATCTTACAAAAAAGTAAACTCGCACTCACAGTGTTAAATAATTTCCCTAGGATTAGTAGGTTGTTAAATGCCATACCTAAGATCTGGCGGCAAGTGTATTTCATGCAACATTAAAATAGGGCCTTCCTGATGGCGCAAGAGGTTGGACACAGCACTATGGAGCTGTCCGCAGCATCTGAGGCACCAGTTTGATCCCCAGCCGGCCAAGGAGCTACCCACATTGCGCAGCAGACCTCTCCTGTCTCACCAGCTGCTCCCCTTAACTCCCCTCAGCAGTGTATTTCAGTCAGTCTGCCTGTTCTGTTCCCCACTCTGTCTCTGCTGAATCCTCTCTCTCTCTCTCTCTCTCTCTCTCTCTCACACACACACACACACACAGCCCATGCCTCTAGCCTGTACCCCAGTTCTTGTATGCATAAATAAATCTTCAAAAAAAATTAAGATTTTAAAAAAAGTATTGAAAATTACCTGTTTATGATGAACTAACTGCTTTCTGATTTTTCTGGAATACAATCTATCAAGACTACTGCTGCCTTTGGAAGACCTATTTATGCTCTGAGTGTGCAAATTATTGTTAATGAAACTCCACTGGTTACCTACAGGGAAAGCAAACGATTTATTAATAATTTTTTCAAATGTTAAAAGTACTTTTCATACCCAGAAACACAAAATTATAAATGTGTCCATCATAACACATTAGTTTTAAATAAAAAAATGCTAAATTTGTCCTAGAAAGATTAATCTAAACCATAATTACTTTTAGCCCTGAGGTTTTATCTCTGATCATTCCTTAAAAACAATCTCTTTCCACAATTAAACATTTAAGATTAATCTTTGTACAACACAGCTTTGAAAATGTCACTCAATCTAATAACAACAAATGCACATTATTGCCTTTTTCATACTCAAACTTTTGTGTAGATACCCAAAAAGGGGGTACTGAATGATTTTACCTAGTAACTCCAAAAAAATGTTGAGTAGTTCAAAAACTATGTTGGGCAGCTCTACTTATTCTCATGTTGGGGAAATATGTCTATTCTTTCAAAGTCATTCATCTCTTTGCATAACCTAAGGACATATTATTCTCTAGCCTCTCTATTCTCTTACCACGTTATTTTAAATTCTTCTAACACTTAAAAAAAGGTATTCCATGAATGAGTTTCCAAGTATCTGAATGATATAGAAAGAAGAAATGAAGGGGACTCCCTAGTGGCGCAAGGGGTTAAGCACAGCACAATGAAGCTGTCTGCAGCCTCTGCAGCATGAGTTCAATCCACTGCAGGCCAGGGAACAGCAGACCTCTCCTGTCTTGCCTGCTGCTCCCCTCAGCAGTGTATTTCACTCAGTCTGCCTGTTCTGTTTCCCACTCTGTCTCTGGTGAATCCTCTCACAATCCGCACCTCTGGCCTGTACCCCAGTTCTCGTATGCATAAATAAATCTTAAAAAAAAAATGAAGATCTCATAATGCTCTCTATTACAATTTTATACTAATCATACTTGCCTTACCTCCATATAACTAAACAAACTGACCAGAAGCATACAGTATTTGCTTAAAAATATTTATAAGACAGGGCCTCCCTGGTGGCGCAGGGGTTAAGACGCAACCTATGAAGCAATCTGCAGCCACTACAGCACGAGTTCAATTCCCGGCCCGCCAGGGAAAAACCCACATGGCGGGACAGAACTCTCCTGTCTCGCCCGCTGCTCCCCTCAGCAGTATACTTCGGTCTGTCTGACTGTTCTGTTCCCTGCTCTGTCTCTGGTGAATCTTCTCACCCCATCCCCTGCATCTCTGGCCTGTATCCCAATTCTTGTATAAAAATAAATAAATCTTTAAAAAAAAATTTATAAAACAAATCTCTACATTAGATTTTCCCACCCTGCCCCAAATACAATGTGCACATAAATGATTCATTTCATATAAAACAGCTTAAGAGAACTATTTTTAATATCAGAATCCTGACAATGTATATATTTCCAAATTTTATGACATATAATGACTGTATTTAGACAACTATTTCAAACCCTGAAGTTTGGTTTTCTTTACTTTTAAACTTTTGTGTGGTTCATATTTTTTGAGAAAGACTATAACCCAAGATAGTCTTGGCATTTCTGTATCAAAACATGAAAACCATTTTTAGTGAATTAATAGAACTATATTTTATAATGGCAAAGGGAATGACACACCATAGTAAAGTAACATAAAAGTACAGGAATTACCTACAGATCGCCCTTTCATAATTGTGGTTATATGTATGTTACAAAGTGCTTAAATGAGCATTAGTGAAACCATGAATAAAACACACATGGTTTCTTTAAGAAGCTAAATGTAAAGACCAAACAAAAGGTCTTGACATAAAATCCTTCAAAACTAAATCTATCCTTAAATAGATTCCCAGTAAAGTTATTTTATGTATTAAGTCAATTATATAGAGCTGAAATCAGCAGGTGGACAATGTGGCCACTCAAAATCCCTACCCACAGATTCTTAGAAACTTCGGATACCTGTTAGAAATCTCTCCCTGTCTTTACCATTCAAAGGTTTCTTAGCTGCTGCTGCTTCATCTTCAACGGTTGCAACATAATCCAGCAACCTGGACACCAGCATAACAACCCAACTAATCATGGGAATATCTAGTACACCTACACAGAGATGACAAAGGAAAAGTAATCAGAAGACTCTAGGAGTGCTGATAAAATCTGATAAAACAAACATAAGACAAAATATTTTATAAATCCAACACATCCCAAATATAAACCCATAACTTAACTAATATTTATTTATAATAGGCCTCAAAATTGGAAACTATGGCCACAACAAATGCATCATGGTACAAAATAGATATTTAGTGTAGGTTCAATCCAACAGATAATAACTTATAAACTAGAAAACAAAGCATAAGATGCTATTCTCAGCCTCAGAGTTGAATTAAATTAAAAAAACTCAATTTATAAATCAGTTTTCAACTGTGTTCTCACATTTTTATTACAATAACAATTCTTTTTATCCAAATAAAATTCATTACCAATGACCAGATCAGAAATGTGCCTTAAAACTTAAATTAGAATGTGATTTTAGTTAAATGATACAGAAAAAAAAATACTATAAAAATCCCCAGGTTCAAAAAATTAAATAGTAAAAAGATTATAGTCTTAAAAAGCAATGAGCAGGGCCTCCCCTGGCGCAGCAGTTGAGCGCTGGGTTGTGAGGCTGCCCGCAGCCTCTGCAGCGCCAGTTCGATCCCCGGCTGCTCCCCAGCCACTGGAGGAGGGTTCCACATGGCGCGCAGACCTCTCCTGCCGCCCGCTGCTCCCCTCAGCAGTGTGCTTCGGTCCATCTGCCTGCTCTGCTCCCTGCTCTGGCTCTGGTGAATTCTCTCACCCTCCCGCACTTCTGACTGTACCCAGTGCTTGTATAAATAAATAAAATTAAATCTTTAAAAAAAAAAAAAAAAAGCAATGAGCATATGACAATCAAAAAAAAGACTGCTCATTTGAAAAAGTGCACAAAATAAAAACATCAACAAAATGTGCACAAATAAGTGATTTCAGACTAGTCATTTTATAAAAAGTATTATTTATAAGGGATTTTCAGTTTTTACTAATTTTAATTGTTGTAAATAATACCTTCTGTCCTCTTATGCATGGGTAAGTGTGGCTGAAGAGGTGACAATAAATTATCCAAGAGATTAAGTAAGCTTTCTAATACTCCACTATTACTAAGTGATCTTTGACCAATGCAGGAAAGTAACATGAAGACCCTTTAAAAAAAAAAAAAAAAAGATACAAATAAAATAGGCAGTATTCATCCATTTAAATGTTCACCTATTAAATAATTTACATTGAAACTTGACAGAATAGAGAATATTTGATTATTTAAAAGACTTATGACTATGATGGTTGAGGTGTGATGTTAAAAATTAGCTCCTCTGCAAGCTATTGGTATCTAACTTTACCCACAATAAATCAGGCAGAGATTTATTTAACATATAAAGGAGCATGAAGTGATAGGAATTACTTGTAAACATCTCACAAACTCCAAAGATTCCACTAGGAAACTAAAGAATATAGCACAATTACATAATGTATAAACTTCTTCAATATGCCTGTCACTGAGCATTCCCTAAATGCTGAAAACACATGCTTCGTTTCTAAAATCTGAGTATTGACTGTGAGAAGTATAATCACTAACAACAAGTACCTTCATTGATTTCTAACATACCTATCCTGTGGAAAGATGAGAAGTTGCTCTGAGTTGTATAATTCCTGAAGAACATTAGAAAGAAATTGACCCCACCATCTTTCACCACCACAGAGCTGAACAAGTAAAAGGCCAGTATGTAACCGTATCTTCGGGGTTCCACTGATACACAAGTGTTTAAAAAGCTCTTCACAGGCCTGGGCATGAAATGTGCTCTGCAAAACTGCAGGAACAGAGTGTCCTATTACAAGAAAGAAAATAGTAAAATTTGAGCATAAGCTATAAAATCAAAACCTGCATGCTGAAATATGCTTTCTTCTTCACCAGAAATCAGTGTACAATTATATTTTATTTATTTTTGTTATTCATTTATTTATTCCTCACATATGAATTCTAATTATTAAATAAAACTAGAAAAGCTCATCATAATGTTATATGTGGAGTTGGGGGAATCAGAAGGCTGTGTGTGTTTATGTGTGCATATGTAATGGTCAAAAAGTAGCACCTGGCAAGTAAATGACTCTTCGATATAATGTTAGCAATCTATTAAGCTTTCATTGTTGCACTTCTAAATAATGTTATCTGGCAAGCAACACAATCATGTGGCACATCAAATGTAGTAATTCAAGGAGGAAAAAAATGACAAATCCATTAAAGAAAAACTAATGTAAGAAAAAAATTAATCTAAAAGTATATTCATCGGACCTCCCTGGTGGCGCAGGGGTTAAAGTTAGTGCTATCAAGCTATTGCCAGCCACTACAGCACGAGTTCGATCCCCAGCTCGCCAGGGAGCAACCCACATGGAGCAGCAGACCTCTCCTGCCTCGAACACTGCTCCACTCAGCAGTGTATTTCAGTACATCTGCCTGTTCTGTCCCCCATTCTCTCTGGTTTATCCTCTCACTACCCACACCTCTAGCTTACACCCCAGTTCTTGTATGCATAAATAAATAAATCTTAAAAAAAAAAAAGTACATTCATCAATATACTAGAGAAGACATCAAAATTAACAATATCCAGGAGATATTGAAACAAGATACACAACAAAATTACATCAAACATATTTCCCTTAGAGTACTAGTCAAATACAAACCATTGGAAGAGTGAAGAAGGCTCAGCAAGGTGTCCAGTAAGTATCTGATGATAGTACGTAACTGCTCTGTGGAAGATGCTTGAATTAAATCCTTTGGATCTGACGTTTCACTCAACATCTTCCGACTGGCACCGAGTGCTACTCTGAGCCTCTGCACTGCATTATGAGCCAAATTTAGTTGAAGCTGGAGCTGAATACAATCCTGATAGGCAGAAAAGACTCTACTATCCTCTTCTACTGCCTTGTCTGGTTTTCGTAAAAAATACTGTGCATTGTTTGCACTGTTGAGAGGAGGAAGGTCGATACTTTGCAAAAGAGTTTCTAGTCGATGACAAGCTAAGTTATACCTATAAGTAAAAAATAAATGAACAAAATAACTCCTGTGATGTTTTCTTTGATGTACATGTAGAAACTCAAACTAGAAATAAAATCTCTAAAACATGTTAACACACAAACATTAAAAAGAATTGATAAGTAAAATAAATGGAGCCAATTATTTAGTTGCAATATTTTAATGCTTACATATTATAATATGCTATTATCCCACTTTTTTCTGTTTTTTAATACATACCTATGAAAGGCCATTTCTTAACAAGCGCATGCAAAACCTCAATGTATAGGGCTTCAATAAGATTAAAGTATGCTCCCACTTTCTACTCACCTGCACTGTATATCCTCTTGTAGAGCAACCATCATTGCTAAATGTTGATCAATTTCTGGCTGGTTTGCAGATTCTCCTTCTCCCTTTAGAGGATCATGCATTAACTTCAGTTCACTCTCCCAAGGCAAGATATAGGTATGACCATAGTAAAATCCTAGTGGGATTTTGGCTCTGGCATTTGTACTTCCATAACGTCCAATGACAGTGATCTAAAATGAAAAATTTTTAATATATATGTATACCTATCTATAACAAAAAATGATCAATGTATTTTAAAAGATAGCTATAATTTTTTAATTAAATGTCTGAGCATCTTTCATCACTTGTCAGAAACATGGAAAGAATATCTATTTACTTCCATAAAGTTCTTTACCTTCATGAATCTGCACACAGGAGGTGGTATCAAGTCATGAAGAATTAGTGAATGGGTACTTATATCAGTTGCCACTACCAATCGCCTCCCATCCACCTCTTCTCCTAATGTCCAAATGTCAATTGACAAGGAAGCCAAGTCTCCACAAGTGGGAATCAATACATCTGTCAACAGTATTGGTCTGCCAAAATCCAAGGTCACAAATCTCCTTGCTCCTATCAGAGAAAGCAATAGTTGACAAAAATACCAAATGTCAATTAACCAAAACATATACTCAAAAAACAATATGGAACACTCATTTTAAAATATGCAAGCAACTTTTACTACACTACAACAAATGAGAATAAAACTAAATAAAAAATTCTCAATCAAAATTTTGAAGCTTGAAACTTTTAAAAAATAGAAATAAATGTGCTACTAGGGCATTACAACAAAGAGTACATACAAAAAGGCTTCAATAAAACATAGTAAAAAAATTACATCAGTAAAAACAGTTCATAAATTTCATAAAATTACCCATCTGCTATTCTTTCAGCCATTTGGCCTTTTATTTTTTAATTTTACGACCAAATGTATTAGTGGTATACTAAATTGCATTACATGATTTTAGCTTTTTTAACTTGTTTAAGTTCTCATGGAGTTACATCTTACACTGGGGTTAAGATATAAAGTATAGAACCGAAATTGTATGTAGTCATTACTACCACTACAAAATACAATGGAGACAGATATAACTTATCTCAAGCAATGTTTTCCTCAGTACTGACACATGATTGTCTCTTCAACTCAGAAGCATATTAAGTAAATGGCTCACTCTGAAGGGGCAAAAAAAGAATATGCCCTTTTCGTACAAGCACTAGAATCACACTCAAAAATGGCTGAGATGCTCATACTAATGAAAGGCAAGAATGATCTCAGAGATTTGTATCTCTCATCTCACGCACATTTCAAGAATAAGTTCAATCAGCTAAATAGCAGCCAAAATCATTAATACTACCATAGTTCTTTTTCTTCCTTATTGGGTGGGGTGAGATTGCATCTCTTATCTCACACACATTTTAGGGTATGTTCAATTAGTGCTGAAGTAGGCAGAATCATTAATACTATCATAATTCTTTTCCTACTTTATTGGTTTGGGGTAAGGGATGGCTAGTAATCTTAGGAATTACATTTTTTATAGTGAGAAAACTAAAATTGAACTTTTAGACTAATATTATTCTCAATGGAAATAGTTTCAAAAACAAAAATAAGGCAATTATCAAGACTCCCTAACCAAAAAAATCAACAGAACAAGAAGACATGATTTTCTTCCTCAGGAGGATTATGTGCCATAATCACTCCCAGAGATAAACCAAATCATAGTTTAAACAACCATTAACATTCATTAGCATGAAAAAAAAATGTTATAAACCCTAATATTATTACCAATGGGCAGAAAACACCATTAAGAATTTGATTATTCTTAATGTACAGCTTATCTGTTTATATATTTATTTACATAATGTACAGCTTATTCTTACATATAGCTTATGTTTCATAAGCTGTACTACACCAAGAGTAGATGTGATTTATGTGCAAAATCAAACTACAGAATATTACATCTTAAAAGAGCTGGCAAGATAGGCAAAAATAATATTTTAAGAAAGCCAAAGATTACCTGAATGCATTCTCTCTATAATAATAGACTGGTGGGGTGGAGGTTGAAGAAAATGTGAGGCATGAGAAATTGCAAGGGCTAGACCAGAACCAAGTGGATTCTAGAAAAGAAAAAAGTTACAACTCTATATTGATATTACACTTGCTCAATAGAAGCTACTAATCATAATAGTAAATTAGCAAGTCTCATTGCCTGATGTATAATCTTTAGTATTATATAAAAGAATTTGATATATCAAGCTCTTATAGTAAAATTTTTCCTTCTAAAATTAGCATAAACATTAAAATATTTTCAAGTATCTAAGTGAATACCTATTTAAAATATAGTAATTTACCATTCTGGACTTGTTGGAATTTTTGTTATGTGCAGCAAGATTGACTGTTGGGGGATCAATAACTGAGCCTGGGAAAAGCTGTGCAAGTTCGGCATTAATCACAACAGAAACTGCTTCATTGGGTGGGGTGAGTGGTGGAGTCATAAAAAGTGGTGTTGTTTTTGGAGTGGGTGGAATAACATCAGATGGATGAATGAAGAATCCAGGGGCTGCCACTGGGTTGGAAGGCACAGAGTTGTGAACAGGACCTACTGCTGATACTGCTGATGATGTTGATGCTGCTGCAGCTGCTGCAGCTGTTGTCTGATGTAACTTGGCTTCCAGCTTGGCTTTCTGTAAAAGAAGTAAAAGCAACAAATATAGACTAATCCTGCTACCTAAATTGTAAGGAATGCTACAGGGGTATATATTATGAAGATAAACATAATTAATTATATCCTAATTAAGATGACATTACACAAAAAGTGAACTTAGAATGAAGTGTTTCTTTGCTATGTATACTTCATTAAAATACAAAATTTTCTATGTGTCTTGGAACTAGGGCTTTCTCAAAGCAAAGGTGTAAAGTAAGCAGAACAACTAAATATAAATAAGGAAGCAAAGATCTCCTTAAAACAAAATATTGAAAGGAGGTAGAGTCTCATGTTTCCTAACCTGATATAATTGGTCACATGGAATTGTTTAAGTTGCATTTAAACCAGTTGAAATTTCAAAAACAGTTGTAACTGGCTAAATTTTATTCACATTAATTTAATTGGAATTCCAAAATGAAGTTTCTGCTTCCCTGAAACACTAAATTAACTGATAACTGTAATGTTTAGTCAAGACTTTAAACAAAGAACAGATTTCACTTGAAGACTGCAAAATGTATCTATTTCCTCAAATATGTAGCAAATAAAATGTATAAGCATTATACCTTTTAAAAATTTTAAATATATCACAAAGACATTACCTCAATTTTTGTAGAAAATGATTAGTTCAGATCGGTCAACCTACTTTCCTTTATGAAAATAATGGTCATTTTTTTATAGCACTTTTTCAGCTTTTGAAGTTTAGAGACAGCATGAACAAAGAGCCAAATAGTCTCCAACCTGTTGCTGAAGCTTCAAAAGCTGCTGCTGTTTCTCTTGCAGCACCTGTAGCTGTTGCTCGGCTGAAGCCATTGCATGAGAGAGAGACTGCAAAGCTACCTGGGCTGCTGAACTCAGGGCTGTCGAAGCTTCCCCAACTGTCCCAGATGATAGTCCACCTACTGCAGGAGTAACCCCGAAGGAACTCACTGGCATAAGACAAGGGAGGGGGAAGGAAAAAAGGATGAAGAAAAGGTTCACAGACAAACATACTTAAAATATACAATTTTACACTAAAATTTTACACTAAAACTATAGCTAAGATGGAAACTTAAAGACTATAAATAAGGAAATCTTAACAATAAAAGTATACTACTAATAATAGTATTCAATTTTAAGGTATCTAGTTATGACTTGCACTAAATCAAAGAAAAATGAGTGCATTTCTGAACTTCAGAATAGTTTATGCATGTAAGTTTTCTATTTAATTTTATTAAAGTAAAAATGTAAAATGTAAGTAACCTTATACAATTTGAGCATAAAAAACACTGAAATCTGCTTTACAGATTTCTTTCTCCCCAAAAAAAGCTCAATAAAACCTTCAATGATAAGAACATCATTTTAAAAGACTTATGACACTTATTTCCTCATTTTAAAGCATCGTCTAGAAAGAGGGTAAGGTCTGCACAGAATACGTAAAGCACTGTTTCCTACTATATGGTCCCCAGAATGCTAATATGGAGAGAGGCATTTTTACATGCACAAAGAAATTTGAAACATACTGCCCACTCATGAACATTTTCCTCATTAAAGATTCTATAAAATCGGGCCTCCCTGGTGGCGCAAAGGGTTAAGATGCAAGCTCTGAAGCCATTCACGCCAGGGAGCTAACCACATGGCCCAGCAGACCTCTCTTGACTCACCCGCTGCTCCCCTACGCAGTGTATTTCAGTCAATCCAACTGTTCTGTCCCACACTCTGTCTCTGGTGAATGCTCTCCCCCCACCCACCTCTGACTTATTCCCCAGTTCTTGTATGCATAAATAAATACTTTTTTAAAAAAAGATATAAAAACATAATGTTATATAATCAGGAAGGTAATGATGTTCAGAGTATTTGAACTGTATGGCAAAAAAACTAATTGAACTTCTGGATGTCATGGGACCTTAAAAATAGTAAAAGATAGAAAAATAGACAAAAATATAATCAATGCCAAAGAAATGAAAGGAGAAAAAGAAACTAATGGACAGGACAAGAAATCGAACCAAATATATAAAAAACATGGTAGGCAGAGATACAATATATCAGTCACTGCAAAACTGAAAATGCTCCAACTGAAATACAAAATGCCAGAGTGGATTTTTTTTCAAAAGCAATTATATTGCTGCTTATAAAGGAGACATTGAAAATTTGATAGTAGAAAGTAGGAAAAATATATACTATACAAATAGCAACCAAAAGACTAGAGGAATATAAATATAAAAGGAAGTAATTTTAGGAAAAGTAGCAATCTTAAAGAGATAATTCCTAACAATGAAGGATTCAATTCATATGACATAACTATTCTAGAGTTTTCTCAGTTTCTACATGTATAAAATAAAACTTATGAATCTAAAAAAGACAATTCCATACTTATAGTAAGAATTTAACAAACCACTTTCATTAACTATAAAAAGGCAAATAAAAACACAAGAGAATTTGAACACAATTAGCAAACTTGCTCAAATGGATATATCAAGAACATTTCACCAACAAATACATAGTAAAACATTATTGTCAAGCACTCATGGAATATTTATAAAAGTGAAATCTCTATAATATCAGAAAAATTTTATAAGACTCCATGACAATTTAAATAGAAATAAAAAACAACATAACTAGAAAATCCTTAAATGCTTAGAAATTATGGAGTACATTTTTTAACATTACTTTCTAAAGTTGAACATAGGAAAACCCTATAAGCAGCAAAGGAACTTCTACATTCATATCTAAGAGAAGAATATATCAACACTAGTAACACCACAATGGAAAAAACAAAATGTCTCAACCATATGAAATCAATAGTGGATATGTAAATTTTGCTTTATTCAAACACAAGAATCTTTAACCGCAATGAAAAAATGATATGGATGAACTGAACAATCATAAATTAATAAGAAGGCAGATCAAAAATATATAATTCGATTTTATGTTCAATTCAATTTTCTACTATATAGACCCTATTCAAGCAGTGTTCAGAGAAATGTATAATGAAGTACACAATGAAATATAAACCAAAAAATAATCAGTGTAAAAGTTAGCACAATGTTTACTTTCTGGACAAAGTGAGGGAGAGAAAAATGGAAAGGGGGGGGTAAAGAAAACTTTCAGAGTTCTGTAAGTATTTCTGGATTTGGTTGTCACATGGACATTTAATATTACAACAAAATGCAGGGCTATGTAATTGTTTTCAGCACTTTTCCATACGGGTACAATATTTCACAGTTAACATGATTCAAAACAAAAATAAATAAGAATTTCAGAGACTACAGCCACCTCTTAGCACCTTATGAACACTAGTCAGAACTTTGTCCTAAAACTTAACAAAGCTTCCAGTGCTGGTGGTTGTTTCTCCCTGAGAGAAATATGGAGGTGATCTGCTTGTATCACTGCTTGCTTTGCAGGAGGGGAATGGGGAAATGGGTGAGGGTGTGAATACTTTCCTCTTTGAAACCTAATTTGTTATCTGTTTTAAACATTTGTACCTTCTGAAAGCATTAGTTAAAAACAGTAAAGTTTTACTTATTTTATTTCATGAGAGTCTTACAGTAAAGTTTTATTTAATTTCATGAGTCCTAAGAAAGCACAACCTATAAAGTTTCTATAAAATGACTAAAATAGCCCAAGCAAACAAACAAATTTTGACAATGTGGTATCTTTATATAAAAGAAATATTTTAACTGAAAATTCTCATTTTAACAATATATGGCATGAAATTTACTTAGTGGTTACTTCTCCAACTGGAGGTATAAGATAATTCGGTATTCGGATGGTCTCACTCATAGCAGGAATCTAGAAAACTTAAATAAGGGACCAGGAAAATGAATATAAGAAAGTGAAAATCAAAATCAACAAAAAACTATGAACCAGAGACACTTTTTGGGGGGTGGGGGGCGGGAGGGGAAGGATTGGGGTCAGAATGGGGCGTTTGCAATTGTATGGGGGAATATAAAAATAAAATTTAATATAAAAATAAATAAATAAATAAATAAATAAATAAATAAAAAGATAATTCGGTATTAAAAGACACTCAAAAAGCTGATAGGTTCTTTTGAAAGCCCTTTGCCATTGTAAAGTACAAGATTAAATTTTCATGACTTCTCAGGTAAATTGATTTTACTTTCTGTTAAGTTGTTAAAACAGAGACACCATCTACTTACACAAAAACCACCAAAATTAGAATCCATTTAAAAGACTATTCAAACCCTCTTGTGACTATAACACATATATAAAAACATGCCAATATCCCTAATTATGAAAACTACAGTTATTTGTACCAAAATAGAACTAACAGTAAAACACTGTTCCTTCAATGTGAAGGAAAAACAGAAGATACACGAAATAAATAAAAGTCCCATGACTGATAGCAACAAAAAGTCAAAGTTTTCAATTAAAACACCAGCAAAACCTCATACATGACACACTTAAAATAGTGGATCATACATTTGAAATTGCTTTAAACTAGGTAAAAAATAGTATTAATTATTCACTCATCCCAAAGACATTACCAAACACAGTTAACCTTAAATGCTGAGAACTACAACAGTTTGATGCCAAAACTACACACAAGGCCAAATATAATTTGACTATTAAGGCCGGGCAGTGGAAATTCAGTCTATTTTACTTTTCCCTCTGTATTTGTTAAGTTTAATACTTTCCAAATTAAAAGACTGGTAAAAATGCACACACATAAAAACAAAAAGATTTTAAGTCATGTTCCAGAGAGTTGCAGGGTTGAGAGAGAAGATCCTATGAAATGATTCAGAATAGAATATAAAGCTACATTTTTTCCCCAGAATGTTCCACCAATTAGTAAACTACTACCTAACAAGACAGCAAAGAAACATACAAATCATTCAAAGTGATAGATACATATTTACATAACACTTTATAATAGCATAAAATAATGTATATAATAAAAGAAGGTATATACCAGTAAACGTACTTGCATCATCCCTTTCTATTCTGGTTCCATCACTCGTTGACACACAAGTAAAGTGTAGTGGTTCAACTTCTAGAAGTCCAGTGAGAGATGTGAAGCTACCCTCAGCAGCTGTACAACTACTAACTTTTCCATTTCCTAATACAGAAAAGAGAAAAGTATTATAAAATGTGAATTAATCTTGAAAATGCAAGTCATATGAATAACCATAGCTCTTTCACATTTAATCAAAAAAAACCCTAAAAATGCACAAGCCTTTTACGCAGTGTTTCCACAATGAACACAGTATTTAAAAAAAAAAAAAAAAAAAAAAAAAGTCACTAATTTACCTGTTAAAAAAGCAGAGCTACATAAAAGCAACCGAGGGGGCATTCATATTAACAAGAAAAAGTAACAAATGATTTAATTTTTTTAATATTTCGCCCCCAAGGCTATTGTAAAATAATTGATATATATGACTTCTATTGTTCTCCAAGGCCCCACTGTACTTAGCAAAGTAACATTCCTCAACTTCAGTTTTGGCATCAAACTACAAGATATGGGAGATACAGAGTAAAAAGAACAGGCCCCAGTTCTCATCAAACATATTCTGTATTAGAGGATGTGAGGCACTAAGCAACTGTACTTAAGTATTAGGTGTTAAGATTGATAGGAAGATAAAAAGATACCCATATATTTATTCCAGAGTCAAGGGAATCAGGGAGAAAAAACAATATAAGCAAAATCCCTCTAGTAAGAAAGAACATGATACAATAAAGAAAACAAAAGAACAAAATGTTACAGAAAAAAATTCTCAATACTAAGACCCCTCTACCTATCTAAAATAATTAAGAACTACAAACAGGTTTCATTTACATTGGTTCTATAGGTATTGGTATTTACCACAGCAGAAATTTTAAAATAATATTTTTAAAGTGTTAAATCATTTAATAGCTATAAACTAATTACATAAAAATAGCATACTTTGATGAAAAATAACAATGAGAAGAGCGGCAATGTTTTTTACAGTTTTGCTGATGTCTTTAAAATCTGGTTTATCAGGACATCCCCAGTGGAGCAGCAGGTTGAGCACCACGCTGTGAAGCTGTCCGCAGCCTCTGCAGTGTAGGTTAGATTACCGGACGGCCAGGGAGAAACCCACATGTCAGACCTCTCCTGCCTGGTCTGCTGCTCCCCTGAGCAGTCTTTGGTCCATCTGCCTGTTCTGCTCCCCACTCTGTCCCTGGTGAATTCTCTCACCCTCCCGCGCCTTTGACCTATACCCCAGTTCTTATATAAATAAATCAATCTTAGGAAAAGATAAAATAAATCTTAGAAAAAAAATAAAATAAAATCTCGTTTATCAGTGGCCAGCTGTTTTTCCTGCCTACATCTGCAGTGAATGTGTTGCAATATTTTTATTTTGGTAGAACTATATGGAAAAACACCCAGACAAACACAAAAAGGCAACTAGAAAGCACATACACTGACATCTTCACATTCAAATACTTGACAACTGACACTTTTAAAAGATTTGTTGTAACGTAGTATCTAAATCTTATCAGTGAAATTCTCAAGCTTTATAACACTAAGGTTAATTGGCCTATCTTTTACATTTAAGGATTCTTTTATCTATGCTTTGATCACTTGGAAAATAATGGTTTGGTGTGATTATAGATCTTCTAAATGTTATATATTTCATTATACAAGTAAACATCGTTAATATCACCATTGCCCATCAGAAGTCTTTTAAGTATTAAGAAAGCTGTCAACGCTCTAATGTTTGCTTCAACTCTTCTATTAAAATGGAAATCAATACTATCAAATTGGATTGATACTGACAAACTTTTCCTAATCATTTTTGCAAAACTTCTCCCAAAGAATTGTCTGAATAAACCTATTTTGCCTGGCAATTAACAGATCAGTAAGTGGACTACTATCTTTTCTCATTAATAAAGTTCAAGAGCATGGAGAGCAAATAAGTCTAACTAGCTAAATATCCTATTAGCAATCACAATCAAGAAGATGGAGAAGTTGAGGTTGAGGCATGTTACATTTTATTTATATTAATGAATTTTATTTTCTCTTAACTTTTCTCATTTATTCATAGTGTATTTTAAGATTAGCAAACCTAAGACTACCTCCCAAAACATATACTTAATGTAGTGATTGCTTTAATGTTTACAAATAAATTCTCAAAGTGATGTGGTTTACTAGCAATGCTTGCCATCAGTTCAGTAAGATGGAAAAAAATAACCTTTAAAATGATCACTGCTTTATGTAACAAAAAATAGGCAACGCCCAATTCTAACACTTCAAGATTAAATGGCATTACACACCCATTCCCAAAAGCATGTTTCAAGAAAGACATACAAGAATATGTGTAAACAACATATACAAAGTTCACCACCAGACAATGTGAGAGTAGATGCAGAAAATTATTTTTTCTTTCTGAATCTTGCTTGTTACATATTAATTTGTTTACTTTTGAAATATGAAATTACATTTTATTTATGAATAGCCAAGATACCCCAAATAATACAGAAAAGAATGAAATCAAAATTGTAAATTTTTTTTTTTTTTAAAAGATTGATTTATTTATTTATTTATACAAGCACTGGGTACAGTCAGAAGCGCAGGAGGGTGAGAGAATTCACCAGAGCCAGAGAGGGAAGCAGAGCAGACAGAAGGACCAAAGTACACTGCTGAGGGGAGCAGCAGGCGGCAGGAGAGGTCTGCGCGCCATGTGGGACCCTCCTCCAGTGGCCGGGGAGCAGCCAGCGAGCAGAGTCTGCAGGCAGCTTCACAACCCAGCGCTCAACCACTGAGCCACCAGTGAAGCCCTGTAAATTCTCTTATAAACATTAAAATAATAGTGACAGGGCCTCCCCTGGTGCCGCAGCGGTTGAGCGCTGTGTTGCGAGGCTGCCCGCAGCCTCTACAGCGCCAGTTCGATCCCCGGCCACCAGCGAGGGGGGTCCCACAAAAAATAAATAAATAAATAATAGTGACATATAATGAAACACAAAATTTTAAAAAAAAAAAAATCACAATCCTTTCAAACGTAACTTTAATATTTCTTTGAGGTAGGGGAGTTAAGAAATAAAAGCAAATCATATCATGATTCACATTATGGTTAAGTTATAAAGAATTTTAGTTTTTAAAGACAGAATATAGTTAAGTGCAAAGTGTTATATGTCAAAAATAACTTAAAGCCAACATATAAAATTAAGATCTTCCTTTAATAAAATAAGTTACTTACCTGAAAGGACATCTGATAAATCAATTTCATCTGACTGGACACCAATGCTGCTGTTGTATACATTTTTACAAGAAGAGCCATTCATTTCCAAATCAAAGAGAACTGGATCAAATGGTGAGCTATACAATCCATATCTGAAAAATAAAATAATGTCCTAATAATTTTCCTGTCAGCCATCTAATTAACAAAATACCTTTTCACTTAGTTTTTAAAACAGTTTGGCATGGGCATGAGGAGACAGCAACCAGATTAAACCCATTAAGTTCACTGAATCTCAATTGTGTTTCCTGAAAAACCTGTATTTCAAAAGACATAGTCCAGAAACTCAACAAACATTATTCCAATAAGTGACAGCAAATGTGCCAAGACTACTATATGCAAATTGATATAAGGAAGAGTTATCAGACAACTTTTCCTCTCTGCTATCACTACATTGACTCAACAGGAAGTATTCAGGCTTAAATAAAATTTCATCATAACTAGGACATCACACCAAAAAGATTATAAAATCAATGCTTTTTTTTTTAAAGATTTATTTATTTATCCATATAAGAACCGGGGTACAGGCCAGATTCACGGGAGGGTGAGAGGATTCGCCAGAGTCAGCGTGGGGAACAGAATAGGCAGACTGACGAAATACACTGCTGAGGGGAGCAGCGGGCATGACAGGAGAGGTCTGCCGCGCCATGTGGGACCCTCGCCGGCTGGCTGGGATCAAACTGGCGCTGCAGAGGCTGCGAACAGATTCACAGCGCGTCACTCAACCGCCTGCGCCACCAGGGGAGGTCCTAAAAATCAATGCTTTTAAAAAAACATACTTCTAGGGCCTCCCTGGCAGCACAAGGGGTTTAGACGCAACCTATGAAGCTAGCCACAGCCACTGCAGCACAAGTTCGATCCCCGGCCAGGAAAATACCCACATGGCCCAGCAGACCTCTCCTGACTCACCTGCTGCTCCCCTCAGCAGTGTATTTCAGTAGATCTGCCTGTTCTGTTCTCCACCCTGTCTCTGGTGAATCCTCTCAGACACATCCCCAACACCTCTGGCCTATATCCCAGTTCTTGTATGCATAAAAAAAAATAAATCTTTAAAAAAAATACTTCCAATACTAAAGATCAGGCAAGAAATCAAAGCTAATCTTTATATTTTTCTTAATTCATTAAGTTGAAAATTCAGAAAAATCAGCCCAGCAGATAAGAAATACTTGCTAAGGGCAATCGAAGATCTAGATAACTCTACCTACAAAGTCTTAACAACACAGAAGCAAATTACCTTAAATGCTTCTTTCATTACCAAGAAATACCACTTATAAGATTTTAATGTAATCAGCCCTCTAATAACCACCCCAAATTATTTCAGAGAAAAGAGGGGGGGGAAAGAAAATATTAAAGACTAGTATCATCTGGAAAAATGTAAACCTAAATTAAATATATTTTTGCAAGAAAAACGATTACAAACAAATATGTAAGAACTGTTCTGTGCAAGTGATATACCTAGAAAACCCATTATTATTCATTATCATATATTAAAATACCTTGTTTGAAGTAAAGCCTCCAGTGGTGTTAGCCTGTCCTGTAACTGTCTGGACACAGCAGTAAGCAAAGAAGCACAAGCTGTACTACATCCAGCCAAATCTTCATCTTTAACATAATTCAGTAAGACAAAATACCAATAGACAGAACCTAAAAATGACAAAAATGCCTATCAATATTCCTTTTATGTTCACTAATAAAGAGAACTTCAGATTACATATTTATCATTATTTCCCCTTTAACAAAAAGAAAGATTATCTGGAAACTTTTAGATAAAGATCAACTCAATCGAGGACTCAAAGAGAACACTGTCAAAATATTTCAAACACAATTTTTGAAAAGGATATAAAATCAACCTGGTCATCTGATTGTTCAATAATATGAACACTCTGAAGGACATTTTTAAAAAGCTGGAGAAGTTGAAACAACCAGATCTTCAAATAATCTTTCCTGAAATAGTCTAATTCACTAAACTAGAATTTCAAAGATGGTGGCACAGAGCTACAAATAGCTCACTTTAGCAAGTTAATGGGGTATATTTACTCTAAACTGCCAGTTAGATACAGAACAACAGGATTAAAAGATTATCATGATGTTTTTAAACTCTTCACAAAACTTGAGACATCAAGTTGTACACTTACTATATAAGCACACTCCAAAATTTAAGCATCCTACCTCTAAGTGAAGAAACTGTTTTAAACACTAGATTACTAAAATGAGAAGTCTTAAACAACCACTCTACATAAGAGAGTTAATAGGTTTAGCCAACAGAAGACCAAGGTAATTATAAACATACTCTTTAAATAAATTACGATACTGATAAAATAGAGGAAGTTTGTTTTTTTGGAATACCACAAAAATCAAATCCTTGTTATATACAACTACTTAAGTGAGTTAACTTGCTGAATGGGTTGGTTCTTTAAAAAATAAAAGACTAAGAGAAATGTATACAAAAACAACAGGTTTAAAAGGGCATATAACAACCCTTCAAAGAGCATAAAATAGCAAAAAACATTAAAATTCTTTTCCAGGACCACCCTGGTGGCGCACGAGGTTAAGACGCAACCTATGAAGCTATCCGCAGCCACTGCAGCATGAGTTCGATCCCCAACCAGGGAACCACCCACATGGCACAGCAGAACTCTCCTGCCTCGCCTGCTGCTCCCCTCAGCAGTGTATTTCCATCGATCTGCCTGTTCTGTTGCCCACTCTGTCTCTGGTGAGTCCTCTCACCCCCCACACCTCTGGGCTATACCCCAGTTCTTGTATGCATAAATAAATAAATCTTTAAAAATAAATAAACAAAAATCTTTTCCAAATCTTCACTGCCTATATATGTGCTATTTTAGAGGACTGCTTATTACATTCATGCTTAAATGCAGGTCTACAGTCTTCGGGTGCTGGAAAAAAAACCACTGGCTCCTTTTAGATAATTCTAGTTTGCCATAAATCCTACTAATCACACACAACATATGCACTTGCAATGACACCTGGACCATTTTATTTATTTCCTTTCTCTGAGACTTGCTGACATTTTAATTTGTAGCAGCCAGGAATCAACAAACAACTCAAAAATTTTAGTGAAGTACAGAAAATGTTTACATCAACATGATTTACTTGATAAGTCTCCCACTAACTTTTACCCAGGAATACTACTGAACAAAGAATATATGCCAAAAAAAAAACCCCACAACTTATCAGCTCCTTAAAAATAGGTAAGATACCGATAAAAGAGGGTATAATTCAAAAGAGAAATAAGTTACTAAATTATCCTAAGTATACTGTAAAGTATTTTCTATGACTATAATTATTCGTGAGTATACTAATTTCACATACCACCAGTTGCTGCTGCAGGTAAAAATGAAATATTATCAAGCAAGGCCTTCAACAAAACAGATCCAAATCCTGGTTGACATGGGTCACACTTGCCATTACTGAAAATTTTGAAAGAAAAAATTAAAATACATTACTCAAGGTCTAAATTCAAAACTAAACATCCTGTAATACCTCTAAAAATCTGTAATATGCATTCATACTTATTACAAAAAGAACCTGCCATACAGCTCTATAGCCATGCAGAAAAATAGTAAAGATAGATTATATTTAAAACTGCTTTATTATGCATTAAACTCTCTTTACCAAAAATTGTTAACAAGCAGATAATTAGCATTTAAATATTATCTAGATAATCTGAGTACAGGTTTTCGAAAAAATGATCTGAATGCTAGAATAACAGGGAACAAAGCCACAGATGAAGAACTGAAAGACAATATTGGAGAGTAGGAGTGAAAGAAAATGGGAGAAGAGTTCCAGTTACCAAGCTCCCCATATCACTAACACTCAAAGAAGACTAACAGACTAGATTTACTAACATTTATTTAACACAGCATTTTTGGTAAAAACTCAAAATTCTTTCTTAAAAGTTCAGTAATTGTTAACTTTTGAAAATTTTCTTAAGTTATATGCACATTCAGTAAGGATTAAATTACACTACAAAGTATCATATCACCTGCCAAACTGCAGGCACACATAAAAAGTATACTTTCAACTTTAAAAAAACACCAACCTAATGCACAAGGCTAGAAATCGGGCACACTTATGGGCTATGCTTCGTCCTGCCTCAAAGAAGCAAACACGTACAATGTCTGAAAGACATTTACGTGTTTTTGAAAGCAGGCTCTCATTTCCTTCCTTTGAGCTGTAAAATAATAGCAGACATTTAGACTCATCTTGAACTTCTAATTAAAATATTCAAAAAGCAACCATCATTGTGAGTAAAATCTAATTTATTAACCTTCCAGGTCCATTCGAATGTACGCCAGCTAACCAACAAAGAGTATCCAACACAAGAGACTGAGCATGTTCTGTAATTTGGCCATCATCTGCTTTTCTACAAAGAGTGTTAAGAAGCTTCTCATGAAATTCTGAAAACTGTAACATAGCACATCGTTGTATTCTACAAAAAAAAAGAAAATACGTTGTCAACCAAACAGAACAGTCAGAAAGAAAGCCATTACAACTTATTTGTCATGTTTCATTTTAAATCATGAATATCACAATAAAAAATACTTTTGAACATTAAATATTACAATATAGAATAGGGAAATATTCAAAATGGAATGTTGGTCTTTGAACTTAAAGATATAGTACTAAAAGATTTAAAATAGTGGCCTCCCTCGTGGCACAGGGTTAAAGTCAGCGCTATCAAGCTATCAGTCATCACTGCAGTATGATTTCCAGCCAGGGAGCTGACCCATACGGCCCAGCAATCTCGCCTGCTGCTCCCTTCAGCCTGTATTTCAATAGATTTGCCTGCTCTGCTCCCCACTCTGTCTCTGGTGAATCCTCTCAACCCCTGTACCTCTGGCCTATACCCCAGTTCTTATATGCACAAATGAAAAAAAAGAAACCTTAAAAAAAAAGTAAAAGATTCAAAATACCATATAAGCAACTCTTGACTTCTAAAATACTTTTAAAGAAATTAAGTTAACAATAAAGTTTTATTCTAACAAACAGTAAAACTTCAAATTGTATTTCTTTCCTCTTTGTGAAAAACTGCATTCCCAGTTTATACAAGTACTATATAGACATCAGGGATAAGCCAATGAAGTAGAAAAACAATTCATATCATTACTGAGATTAAGGTTTTTATAAAAAATGGAAAGCAGGGCCTCCCCTGGTGGCGCAGGAGGTTGAGCACCACACTATGAGACTGTCCACAGCCTCTGCAGCTCGGGTTCGATCCCAACTGGCTGGCAAGGCAGTTGGCGCGCAGACCTCTCCTGTCTCGTCCATTGCTCCCCTCAGCAGTGTATTTCAGTCAGTCTGCCTGTTCTGTTCCCCACTCTGTCTCTGGTGAATCCTCTCACCCTCCTGAACATCTGGCCTGTACCCTGGTTCTTGTATGTATAGATAGATAGATAGATAGATAGATAGATAGATAGATAGATAGATAGATAGATAAATGGAAAGTAGGACCTCCCTGGTGGCACAGGGGACTGAGCACCGCACTGTGAAGCTGTCCACAGCCTCTGCAGTGCCGGTTCGATCCTTTCTGGCCGTGGAGATACCCATGTGGAGAGCAGACCTCTCCTGTCTCGCCTGCTGCTCCCCTCAGCAGTGTATTTCATCAGTCTGCCTGTTGTGTTCCCCACTCTCTCCGGTGAATCCACTCACCCTCCCGCGCATCTGGCCTATACCCTGGTTCTTGTATAAATAAATAAATCTTCAAAAAAAAAAATTAAAACAAAAAATATATATACATAAGATCTTTGAAAAAAAAAAAGGAAAGCAAATATTTTGTAGCATAACTTAGATTCTAAAACATTGTGTGTGGGTACATTTACCAGAATTCTTCCTATGTATTTTTATTATTTATTAAGAATACAGGAGAAAAAAAATGAGGTTACCTTTCCTTAGAAATTGAAGTCTTCTTGAATCTTCGAATGGTGACTGAGACCTCTTGAAGTAAGTCACAGCCCCGGAGGTTTTCAGATTTACGGGTGCCACTTGCATTTTCATTCTTAACATTAGAAGATTTTTCCTGGATGTACAAAATAAATAACTGAATAAACAAATGTAACCAAAAAGTAATTTACTATTCAAATTTATGCTTTTTTTATTTTTTAAAGAAAAATAATTGAATTACAACTATTAAAACACCAATCTCAAATTCAGATGATAGCTTTTATTCTCATAGTCAAAGTAAATGACTATTTTTTTCCAAAGTTATAAAGAGGAACATTATGACACAATCACGGTTATAAAGGTAATAATCCAATGACTAAAAATTATAAAGCCAAAGTCCTGCATCCAAATCACAGACAAAGCATTATAGCCTGAGATATGAAACCTCCAAAATCCCTAAGGGTCACTAATTTCCGGTACGAAAAACAAAAGACAGATAGCATCTGCTCTATCTCAGAATTATTCTGAGGATTAACTTAGATTAAGTACATGGAACTCCTCGAAAAATTAGGAAACTTTCACAAGTATGAGATGGATTGGTATTACTGATCTTGCTATTGTAATTCATAGTGATAGATGAACAAGATCTCCAGAACTCAGGATAATCCTAAAAGACTGTATGATATACAGCTAGTTGTAGAATATCAATCCTGAAAGTTAGGCTATATTTTTTTAAATTAATTCCCAACTTCTCCTCCTGCATCTTGCCAAATATTTACCCAGGAAAATGTAGTGAGTTACCAGTAGAAGGCACAGAAACAAACTCTCACACCTACAGAAGTATTAGGGTCTAAAATTATTATAGAGGGAAGTATCTGCTAACAATTACGCACTATCATGTAGACTTTACAAAAGCTAAATATTTTCTTCCTAATTATATATCTTTAAATCACTGCAAAGAAAAAAATACAAATCACATTACTGTAGAAAAATCAATGAAGGGACAATACTAATTCCAAGTGTTAAATCTCATTCAAATTTAGATCAACAATGCTATATAAAATGTTACTTCATACCTTGCCTGCTGCAACTTTTGCCAAGAGTGAAGCAAGTGAATAACCCTTGTTACTCTGATTTTTTAGTGATGGAAGTCTTACTACTGGACGTACACCACCATTACAGATGTCATCTGTTCCCCTCTCATTCACTGCCTTGACGTGGATTAAAAATGAGCGGTATTTTCCTCCTGCCATACCTAGAGGAACAGCACAGAATGGGTAACTGAATCATTAAAAAAAGCATCTCCTGCTGCAACTTAAATAATTATTCCACAAAAAGGAAGAAACACTTGGCCAGGAATTTCAAAATTACACTGTTAGATTATAATATAATTTCATGTTGGTAGCAACATTAGAAAAAATCATAGAGGCTGTCTGACCACCATTAGAATATTTGAATTGTTATAAACATTTGGGATATTTTTTCCCGGCCACTGAAGCTATTCATTTTAATAGAAATTTTGTGAACTACAGAAGAAAAGGCTGTCATTAAAGTAACACCCATAGATAATAATGGTGTAATTATGTATATCCATCCATTTTATGCATGCGTGCACAAACATTTATCTGTATAAACATATATACAAAAGCATTATATAGTATTAAACAGCTGAAAAAGCAGCTTCAGATTCACTACCTGAGTTTGAATAACGGCTCTGCCATTTATGAGGTATGTGGCAAATTAACCTTGCAGTGGGGTTCACGATGTAATGAGATGCAAATGTTAAATGAGAATAACAGTGCCCGCCTCAAAGGTAACTGAAACACATCTAACTGTGCATGGCTCAAAGGAAGCACTCAATAAATGTGGCATGCTATTATCAGTATAATATGTTTTGTCTTATTTTAACTAAAATATCATTCTATTTAAAACAGTCTGTGACAACACCTCGCAATAATACCCTCATCAGCAATCCATTAGTCTCAGGTTGCCTTAGCAGGTATTAAATCATTCTGTAATTACAAAAGCTACCATACTTTTCCATTGATATGCCTACCTACTATACCAACACTACGCTGTTACACTCTATTGCTATATTTCTGTGTTCAGGTATTTGACAATATCCTCCCTTCTCAATCGTCTTTATCCAAATTCCCTAGATCTACATCTTCTTTCATTCTATCATAAAAATTTAGCAATTATTTTCTCTACTTTAAAAGACCTTTCGGGAATTTGATGAGAAAAATAATCATTCTTAGTAAATTCTAGGAAAATTAACGCTTTTTCATTATAAAGCTTTTTGCAATACAAGTCATATAATTACATCCTCAATTTTGTCAAAGTGAACATTTTTATTTTCAAATAAAATTGAAGTTTCACACTCTTATTCAACAAAATTCACTTATGCTGACTACTAGGTTAGCTCATAACTGTATCCCAGTATGTGGTATAAACACCACAGGATTTCATAAACTTAATGAGTGAATGAGAAGTAGTCAAGAGAAAACATTAATATTTACATATACACTATGTCTGCTTCCAAAGGCAAATGTGTGAACATGGACAAACATTACGTACACAAATTAAAATAGCTGTTAAAGAAGTGGTCATGTATTTTCTGACCCCAGCCTACCCCAAATTTATTTTTAACAGTCAAGGTAGGTGTTCTGCTCACTGACATTTTTATTCACCCTAGCGATACAAAAGTTGAAATAAAAGTCCTACTACTACAATATCTACCAACTATATAATAATTATTTTAAAATATACTTTAGTGTTCTCCTGCCCACTTGTGACTACACAGGTGCCTCTCTTTCTTTCTCTTTTTTCTAATAAAGCTGTCCTTTTAAAGTGTAAAATTAAATAAGAAAATATACTTTAATTTGTATTAATTTGAGACAATCAAAGCATTACATTTGATACTACAAAAACTTTCCTATAAAAATCCTCTTAAAGAAGATATAATATTATAGGGTCTCCCTGGTGGCGCAGTGGTTGAGCGCTGGGTTGTGAAGCTGCCCGCAGCCTCTGCAGCGCCAGTTCGATCCCCGGCTGTTCCCCGGCCACCGGAGGAGGGTCCCGCATGGCGCGCAGACCTCTCCTGCCGCCCGCTGCTCCCCTCAGCAGTGTACTTCGGTCCTTCTGCCTGCTCTGCTCCCTGCTCTGGCTCTAGTGAATTCTCTCACCCTCCCACGCTTCTGACTGTACCCAGTGCTTGTATGTATGTATGAATGTATGTATAAACAAACAAATAAATAAATCTATAAAAAAATAAAAAAAAAAAGAAGAGAAGAAGATGTAACATTATACAATAAACTCTCTGAACATCCAAAACTCTAAACTGGAGAGAGACAAACACGCCATAACATGGTATCTAGGTAACTTTGGAAGAACTCTATTATGTCACACTAGATAACATTCTATTTTTTTTTCTTTATGCTTTTTCAAAAGGCACTTGAGGCCTCTAAGACACACAAAGAATCAGAAGTTTCACCTAACATTACAATCACTTATAAGAAATAACCTGAATTATTAATGGAATTGCTAAAGCAAATCTCAGACAAAATTTTATCTTAGGGTTTTTTTTAGATCCTTTTTTTGTATTAATCTTCACAAATACTACATTATTTATTCTGTTTTGGTAAAATATGTTACCTCACCTTTCACAAGTTTGGGGCTTGTTAATGTCAACATTCCAGCATGCCCTGATAGATCAAGGCCACTTGCAAGCCATACTGGCCCACACAGAATGTCTTCTTTATGATCTTCTAAAAATGGACATAATCTAAGACCTAAAAAGAAAATACATAATTTTCTATGAATCACTTTGTAACTTAAAATGTATTATTTAATAAATATCTATCCCATTTACATTTAACACCACCACACAAGGTATCATACTTAGAATGTATTCAAATAAAAATTCACTACCATGCTAAGAAACTATAATCAATTATCTGATATATTCTTTTTCATTCCCATATTAACATTCACCTTGATATTCAAAAAAAAAATTTTTTTTTTACAAAATCATGACATGATTCAAATCCCAAGATATTAAAAAATAAGAATGTGAGTATTAGCACAGCTGTGTTCAGAGATGAGCTGAAAGTTAAAGCATATTGCCAAAGCAGAAGTATAGGTTATTTAATCGTGTTCTCAAAACGAAGTTTTTGCAAGCCATAAGGAAATGATTGCCCAACATGATGCATTTGGATCACTATTCCTTTTACTGCCATGGACAACAGCTCTATAATTTAACTCACACGATGATTCCTCTACATCCATGTGCTGCACTTCTTCATTCAAATCAACCAGGGACGGTTTCCCATTTTGTTCCACTTCAATGTTAAGAGCTGGAGACAAAGGAAAGGTGATCTGCCTATCTACTGCTGTTTCTAGAGGATAAAAATATTAGTAAACTTAATTTTGCTTAGTATCAATGACTGATGTGCCTAAAATCTAAAATTTTCTGTTAAACTTGGAACTACTGTAATTTTCACCATAGATGCTATAAAACAGTGATCAGGAAAGGAAAAAATTAGATTCAATTAATTGTTCCATAAAATCGTCTGTCTTTAAATGGTAGTAAAATATTCACCTGGAGAAATAATTTGTCGGCTGCTAAACAGAGTTCTTACCCTAAAGGTTGTATAGTATAAGCACCTACAGTTTCAAAAATGACAATGCCTAAGTCCTAGACCAAATTAAATCAGAATTTGTCATGATTCAAAAGAATACACACAAATACACATATTTATTTTGAAACATAAAAAGTGTCAATGCTTTAACCCCCATTTTCTCTGAAGTTATCCTTAGCTTTCTAAATTAATGTACTATTCAGAACAATGAGAAGTAACATCTAATTCTTAGTACACTAAATGTGTACAATCTTTTTAATGATAAAATTTATCAAATGCTTAACTTGGATATATTTCTAGCATTAGGTAAAAGGTTAGATTTTACTAATAACTTTTTTAAAATGTTACTACATAACAACATTCTTTTCCCAAACAAGTCTCCTCTTAAAAGAGAAAATCATAATAAAGCTTGACTTTAGTAGCATTAAAAGTCAAAACTAATTCACAAATGAACTGCATTTCCCAAAAAGCATCATTAAGTTACTCAATTTCATATAATCTGAACACTACTGAGCTACCAAAATCTCACAAGTGTTGTCTGGATTAATTTTTATAAATAAAACCACAAGCAGGCAAATAGCACAGGGAGTAAAGAAGGACATCAAACCTGGACAGCAAAGTTGAAAATTAGTTTAAGGAACCAACTATAAGATGCAATCCTCAAGTATAAATTTTGATCCATTCTTACCATTGACTTTCCCTAAGCCTGGAGCTTTATTTTTCAGGAGTGTCACTTGTATCTGTGGAATATTGGTGATGTTTGAGTTCAAAACGAATTTAAAGTCCACATGTCCAACCATACAAGCTTTAGGTAGAACTAATTCAAACACATGTTCATCCCAGCTGTTGCTGTCAAATAAAGAGAGAAATGCTAATAAATAAAGAAAAAAACTTTCTTCAGTCATAACCACATTATCATTAATATCATCTTTCATACTCTTATTTGCAGCCTCCACCAAAACTTAATGTTTTTCAATGGGATTAGGATGGAAAAAAGCAGCTCTCAACGGAAAGGTAAAATTTATGGAAATGACTCATCTTACTTCAGAAATCTGCATCGTCTTGGGAACTGTTCATTCCAATAAACCCTGTTCCTCAAAGTGTAGACTACTGAGCATCAGAATTATCTACAAATTCTTGGGCACCACCCTAAATATAGCAGTAGGGTCAAAAAAACATGCATTTTTTTTTAAAGATTTATTTAAAGGTTTATTTATTTATTTATACAAGCACTGGGTATAGTCAGAAGTGCTAGAGGGTAAGAGAATTCACCAGAGCCAGAGCGGGGAGCAGAACAGGCAGAAGGACGGAAGTACACTGCTAGGGGGAGCAGCGGGCGCAGCAGGAGAGGTCTGCTGTGCCATGTGGGACCCTTGCAGTCGGCCGGGGATCGAACCGGCGCTGCAGAGGCTGTGGGCAGCTTCACAGCCTAGCGCTCAACCACTGTGCCACCAGGGAGACCCCCAAAAACATGCATTTTAAAACAAGAACTACTTATATTTGTTATACATGGTCCATGGAAAAAAAGAAATGGCTATTTGTGGACAGAAACTAAAGAGAGGTTCCACAGCATTCCCTGCACTCTGCTCATAGAATGGCCTTGTCTGGAGAACCTGCCTTCCTCACACTGCAGGACCAAAAACCCTGCCTCTGTCCTTGCAAAACACCACATAAGAATGGAAGAAATTTATATTAAAACTTCTATAAATCACTCGGTAATTTAAAAAACTACACTAGAAATACAACTACTAACATCAAAAACAAACCCTTGATTTTAAATTCTATGAATGAAAGTCTGAAAAACATAAATTTCCAAATCATACTCCCCCACTAAATTCCAAACTCATATCCAAATTAATACCAGACACCACAAATTTAAAAATAAACTCAAACTTCAGGATCAAGAAAATGTGGTATATATATATACACAATGGAATACTATTCAGCAATCAAAACAATAAGAAAAAGATACATGTGTGCCATTAGCAGCAACATGGATGTAGCTGGAAGGGATTATGCTCAGTGAAGTAAGACAGAAGAAAAAAGAAAAAATATTGGATGATGTTGCTTATAGTAAGAACAGAGAAAAACTGAACAGAGAGTCATAAAAAGACAAAACTTGTAGGCAACTACAGATCTGAAGCTTAAAGCAGGGGCAGGCAAGAAAAAGGGATCAAAACAGGGATGGGAAGAGCACAAGGGACCATGGTGATGGTTCACAGGTGATGTGGAATATTTATAGGGACTACACCTGAGAGGAGAAATCAAATACTGTATGAAAATGAACAGCAATGTAAAAAAAATTAATAAAACAAAATTAATAAAACAAAATTGTTTTATTAAAAAATTAATAAAACAATCATCCCGTGTCTCTACTCTCAAGCCAGAGATTCAATACATTAGCATGTCCTATTCTTTTAACCTCCAAAATGTATCCAGACTCCAATCATTCTTTTCAATGCCTCCATCAATTACCACCACCACTCAAAATACCATCACCATTTCACCTAGATTAAGTGCAATAGCATTCAAACTAGAATCCTTGGTTCGTTCACTGCCCTGCTAACATATATACTACAACCATTTATTATTTGTCAATATAGTAGTCTTACTGTATCCTAGTATATAAATTATATAACATCACTTCTATACTCAAAACCTTTTAACATCTTCCTATCTATGGCCTACAAATACAGTTACAATGTGCTTACAAACCATTTTCTGATGTCTCCTACCACTATTCCCTTCATCCACGGCATTCCAACACCAGTCTTCCTGCTTTGGTCTTCTAAAGTTCATACAACAGACTTCTCAGGGTCTTTGTACTTCCTATAGCCTCTGAATTAATGTCTTAACAGAAATTTCTCAAGCTCCTTACATAAAAAAAATATATAGGGGGCCTCCATGGTCACGCAAGGGGTTAAGACGCAACCTATGAGGCTGTCTGCAGCCTCTGCAGCACGAGCTCCATCCCCAGCTGGCCAGGGAGCAACCAACATGGCGCAGCAGACCTCTCCTGACTAGCCCGCTGCTCCCCTTAGCTGTGTATTTCAGTCAGTCTGCCTGTTCCCCACTCTGTCTCTGGTGGATCCTCTCACCCCCCACATCTCTGGCCTGTACCGCAGCTCTTGTATGCGTAAATAAATAAATCTTTAAAAAAAAATCATACAACTTTTCTCTCACACACAAATATTCATACCTGCAACAACTATTCAACCACCATACTATTCAACCTATTTCACAGTCTTTAGTTACGTGACATAATAAATGCTTAGAGCCTATCTCATTAGAATGTAAAGTCCACGGGTTATAAAACATTAAATAATCATGAATTATAAATTGAAATTAGCAAACTAATTGCAATAGTAGATTACTCTCACCCCCACACCTCTGGCCTGTACCCCAGTTCTTGTATGTATAAAGAAATGAGTCTTTAAACAAATATAAACCTAAAATTAAATGCCTTAGAAGTATGTTTTACCTGTCAGTTTGTAGTTTCCAAGTTCTAGTATGCTGAGCAGCATCTCCATGGTGTTGCTGATGCAAATGCTGAGGATGCCTCCTTTGTTGCTGCTCTTGTTGAACTTCTACCCAGCATGGAGGAACAGTAGCTGAAAACCGTGGAGTCAAAGTCTCAAAGCGGGTTAGCTCCACCAAAGATGTCAAGATGTCAAGGGTGAATGGCTGGTCCACCAATAAATCAACTCCTTAACAACAGTGTATGTAGAATTTGGAAAAGGTTTAAAAAGAAGAATAATTTTAATTCCTGTTTCTTGTGTAGCCAATTATAATACCTGCCAAATATCTTGGAAGTTAATAAAGTGGGCTCAAATATCTACATACAATTAAAGTAACTAGCACATAATATACATTTAAAAAAATCCATCCAAAATATTTTAAATTATAGAGAAGGTGCTCATAATCAGAAAAACTCAAGCTCACCCTATTAGAAAGATCATGAGTTTTAACTAGCCCTAATGGTTAGTAAGGGCAACAAAAGTAGTGATGCTGAAATGCAAGCAAAACTTACATCATTTCATTAACCAATTTTTAGCCTTTATTATTTTAAAAAACAAAATACTAATTAACACCACTGCATACATCTATTTTTACCCCATGAAAAGAAAATTTTCAAAAGTTAATGCTTTCTTGGTAGCAAATAAATAATTACAAACCAAAGGCTTAAACAGGATTTTCCTCACTTGTGTGGTAGTTAATATGTTATACATAGCAGTATTAGAAGAACAACAAACTACTTTAGAGAGATTATTTTTCTTTTGTTAACTAACATATGTGTCCATATCCTTGAAATTTCTAACATTAGGGAAAGTTGAAAAAATGTTTTTCCACTTAACAAAAGTAAGTTTAGAAAAGACTAAATCATAAAATCTTATTAAAACTTAGAATATTTTCACAAAATTTAACCCAAATTCTAAAAAATTAAAAGTACTTCAAACCACATTTTTTCACAAATTTCAACATTGTAAAAATGACTCAATGTTTTACTTGTACCCAGACATTTTTTTCTAATTATATTAGGATTGATAAGAAAATGAGTACTTAGAAATTCAATAAGAACAATGAATTATTTCTAATGCCTTGTAGGATGATTATAACCAAAGATGTGTTTACTGGCCAGTTTTTCCACACCAAGAAAAGTCCCATAAAAAATATTAAGAACTGGGCCTCCCTGGTGGCGCAGCGGTTGAGCACTGGCTTGCGAAGCTGCCTGCAGCCTCTGCAGTGATAGTTTGATCCCCGGCCACCGGGTGAGGGTCCCACATGGCCATGGCGCGCAGACCTCTCCTGCAGCCCGCTGCTCCCCTCAGCAGTGAACTTCATCTGTCTGCCTGCTCTGCTCTCTGCTCTGACTCTGGTGAATTCTCTCACCCTCCCACATTTCTGACTATACCCAGTGCTTGTATAAATAAAGTATAAATAAATCTTAAAAAAAATATTAAGAACTAAGCAGTCTATCTTCTATCCCATTTACAGCTTTCTAGTTTCTTTTTCCTTTCCCACAGTGACATTTCCTATGAAGAAAGATAATACTGTATCTAGATAAAATACCCTAAACTATTAAAGGTTTTAACAAGTCAAATTTTCAGGAAATATTAGTTCATATCTTAAGAGAGGAATGAGCAAAAGCAGTGAGATCTCTGTCGAAGGAGACATTATTCCTTTGAAAACAGTTCTGGAGAGCATTGTAAAACACGGATAAGAGAAAAGGCAGAAACACTAACAACAACAACCAAAAAAAAAAGCCCTTGCTAATGGGTCACAATGGAGCTTTTTTTTTTTTTTAAGATTTTTTTTAATTTATTTATACAAGCACTGGGTACAGTCAGAAGTGCGGGAGGGCGAGAGAATTCACCAGAGCCAGAGCGGGGAGCAGAGCAGGCAGAAGGACCGAAGTACACTGCTGAGGGGAGCAGCGGGCGGCAGGAGAGGTCTGCGCGCCATGTGGGACCCTCCTCTGGTGGCCGGGGAGCAGCCGGGGATCGAACCGGCGCTGCAGAGGCTGCGGGCAGCTTCGCAACCCAGCGCTCAACCGCTGCGCCACTGGGGAGGCCCGGTCACAATGGAGCTTTAAGGGCATAAATACACCACTCTAAGGAGAGAATTTTTTTAGCTTTTCAATTCCAATAATAATATTACCAATATTAGTCATTCCATTGACTACACACTTACTTAATGAACTTTTCTCTCTTTTATAGGTTTTTTTTTCCACTCTCCTACTAGAACAAATGTTTCTTAATGGCTGACATAATGTTTTTATCTCTCAGGTTTTTCAACTACTAGAAAAAAATATATAACCAATGTTATGTATTCCAACTACTACGAAAATAATAATAAATAAAAAACAAGCCTCATAAAGAAAATGTCAACAAGAAAATGAACTCCCTCAACACAGTAACCAAAAGGTGACTGTAAAAACTGGAATGATGTTTAAGATTATGTAAAAGACTCAGACATCTGAACACAAGCATTAGTATTTTTTTTTTTTAAATCATTTAAAAATTTACTATCAGGGCCTTCGAGGTAGCTCAAGGGGTTAAATCGCAGGGCTGTGGAACTGTTGGTAGCTACTGCAGCACAGAGTTTGATCCCCAGCCTGGGAGATGACCCATTTGGAGCAGCAGAACTCTCCTGTTTCGCCTGCTAGTCCCCTCGTCAGTGTGTTTCAGTGGATCTGCCTGTTCTGCTCTTCACTTTGTCTCTGGTGAATTCACACACACACACACACACACACACATCCACACCCACCCCCCCAAACCGGTCTGCACCCCAGCTGTTGTATGCATACATAAATAAATCTTTAAAAATAAAAATAAAAATTTAGTATCATACCTGAAATGCCAGGACTTGAAGGATTTGATAAAGGTTTAGAACCTTCAGAAGCTGGTTCCATTCCTTTAGAAAGTGATCCATCTACTAGTATATCAGCTTCATCAATATCATCACAGGTTCCTCCAATTTGGAGAAAATGAAGCTCACCACCTAGAGTGTAGTAATGACCCATCAACATAGGTACACAGAAAACAGAAAATCATACAAGAGCATATTACTTAGCTAACACACTTGATTTATCTTAATAACACTTAACAGGCAGATAAAGAGGGATATCGAAGTGATATATGTTCAAGAATTTAGAAATTTAACTGGTAAGGAATTGCACGCTAAAAATTAATGAAGAAAATGGCAAATACATAAACATGAGAAAGTTATTTACTGGGTCTAAGACACTATTTTAAATACTTCAATTCATTTAATCTTCACAAAAACCCTTGTAGTAGGGATTATTATGGTGGTTACTTTCTACTTTTGTAAGGAAACTGATGCCACAGCCCAACCTCTTAATTCCGTAAGTAACAAAATTAAACTAAAAGTCTTATTTTTTTGAAGCACTTACAATGAAATCTTATTTTTCAAACCCTCATCAGAAAAAGAAATCTGAAAGCAAATTAAGCAAATATTTCAGACAAAATGGAATAAATGTGTATTCTAGTAAGTGCATTTGGAAATTCAGTTTGGGCATGACAGAATAAGGAGGGCCCTAAATCCTCTTACTAAAAAGTAACTATAAGGCTAGATGAAACTGTCATTCAATCAGGGTGGCTGAAAACCAGCCAAAGATTTGCTGCTACTGCAAAGGAGGGTTCACCAGAGCTGGAGAGTTGTAAGTTTAAAGGATTTCAGTGACAATGAAAAGGAGGCCACCAACTCTACTACCTGAGGTAACAGTACTATTTGAGGAAAAGTAAAATTCTAGATATAACAGGGCATTTAAGATAGAGTTACAAGTAGTGAGAGAAACACAGGGACTTGGTAAACCGTCCACATATCCCTCAATGATCAGAGTCTGTACAGATGTCAACACATTCCCAGTCAATTAAGTACCCATGCCAATGCAGAGGACACAGAAAAAAAAAAGAAAATAAGACTAAAAGCACACCTGAATACAGCCTTATTGGTAAAGGTATTTGCATACACTGCTTAATAAAATCTTTGGCTGAATGCTAAACTATGTGGATACACAGGCCACAAGTAAAAAGTAGGCTAATTACTAATACTACTTAAAACTAACTTATAACAATTACTAATTATAGAGTTTATCAAAAGACTGAGTCTCCATAAGAAACAACTGTATGTCATTTGAATATTCTCATAAGATAGTGTCAGGTCCAGCTAATTCACCCTGCAATTTTTTGTTGTTAATTTACAACTATACACTTTTCATATATATCTGATCATTCAATCACTTCTTGAAGAACTAAAGTGTAATATTCAAAGTTGTTATCTTCTCAGGAATTTTCTTGATTTTCAATTCATGAGGAAAATCAATTACCTATCACATGAGATCACTTCATAGAAATTCTCACTGTCAAAACCCCAAGAACACATTAATCTATTTTATAGTTTAGGGGCCTCCCTGGTGGCCTTGAGGTTGAGTCTCGGTGCTATCACTGCAATGGTCTGGGCTTGGTCCCCGGTCAGGGAGCTATCCCACTTATGGCACAGCAGTCCTCTCCTATCTTGCCTGCTGCTACCCTTAGCAGTGTATTTCAATGCATCCACTTGTTCTGCTCCCCACACCGTCTCTAGTGGACCCTCTCATTTCCCCATACCTCTGGCCTGCACCTCAGTTCTTCTATGCCAAAAGAAAAAAAAAATCATTTATAGTTTAAATACTATGCCTCCCATAAGTACCAAAAAGCATATTTCATGAAATAATTTGAATCACTAAACCCTGATTACATTTCTGGAAAACACAAATATCTTTTATAAACTTGTGCCCTGGGGCCAGTTCACCCACAATCAAACCCAGACCTATTTTGGATGACCTCTGGCAAATTAAACTGTTTTCATTCTTAACCTTTCAGATTAAAAGGTCCCCCCAAAAATTAATGTATAAGTCTTTTGCAATTGTTACATTCTGGCAGTATATTTTACTTTAACCACTCTGATGAGATTGCCCAGGTTTGAATGATGATTCTGTCATTTATTAGCTCTTTGATTTAGGTATGTTACTTAACATCTCTTCCCTCAGTTTCATTATCTGTAAAATGGAGACAATGAGAACCTATCCCTTATAAAGGTGGTGATGACTAAATGAATTAAAAAGTACAGAGCTCAAAACAATGAACTGGCACACACATGATCAATAAGTTCAAATTCTTATTGATAACATATAACTATCAACTCTAACTCAGAGTTTTGTAAGCGAAGTTATTCACTGCTCATTAAATTAATGTAATCAGCTTTTGATGTTAATTGAAGATTATTTGCCCCCTGTCATTTCACTTTAACTATTACAGAGAAGGCAAACAGAACCACTCAAGTCACCATTATACTTAGCTAAACTCTTGAAATATTTTCAAAGACAAGAAAAACTCAAGTTAATTCCTACCAGATCTACAAATGAAATGTTTAACTCTGCTCATCAATGCCTCTGCCAAGCATTGGTTATTTACCTAGGCTTCAAATAGCTTCCAGTCCTAAATACCTGCTATATCAGTGGAACTATTCATTTGCCTAATACCATCAATAATCCCTCTCAAAACCTTTGATCTCTACATCTTAAAATGTGCATTAAGAAAAATAAGGGGGAAATTGCACACTATATGTGACTCTACACATGGCCTGTGATGTTGCAAAACTGATACACTATCAGTCAAATGTTAAGAGTAAATCAGATAGGCTTCCCTGGTAGTGCAAGGGGTTAGGACACAACCCATGAGGCTGACCACAGCCACTGCTGCATGAGTTCAACCCCCAACCGGGAAGCTGCCCACATGGCGCAGCAGACCTCTCCTAACTCGCCCGCTGCTCCCCTCAGCAGTGTATTTCGGTCATTCCTCCTGTTCTGTTCTCCACTCTGTCTCTGCTGAATCCTCTCAACCCCCCACACCTCTGGCCTGTGCCCCAGTTCTTGTATGCATAAATAAATCTTAAAAAAAAAAAAAAGTAAATCAGACAATTTTATTTGGCAAAACTAAAAATTACATGCTAAATATTTTCATTTAAGAAGGAAACAGTTTCAGTGCCTTTACATACATTATTTCATTTAATTCTAACAAGTATGGAAAATAGGTCTCCTTTAACCTGTTTTATAAACTAAGAAACAGGTTTGCTGAGCTTAAAGTAACTTGTCCAAGGCCACGAATTTGAGCAGATGCAGAGTTAGGATTCACAGACACAACAGTATTTTCTTGAGAATAAAATACAGAAGATATTTTCTGAGAGATTTTATTAACTTACTGACAATTAAGAGTTTATACTTAGGGCAATGGAAAAAAAGTTTTGAAAACAGTAAAAAGATTAACCACTTCATTATATTAAAAAAACTTCATCCATATAAAGCTAAAATTCACACATTAACAAATGCCATATCCACTAATTTTAAAAGATTTCTAGAAAAACCAAGCAAACCAAAAGCTTACCTTTGGTGCATGCACACAGCCTGTCTGTGCCCGAGCAGTAAATGACAGAAACAAATGTGTCCTGTTCTTCAGTGCCCTCCTTTTTAGGAGGTTCCACTTTGGCCAAAATTTCAAAGTTTGAAAGATCTAATATTTTTATGTATCCTCCCTGAGTGGTTATTACCAGGTGTCCAAGAGTAGAAATATCAGACTTTTTTTCTCTTTCAATGCCATTCTTTGAGGTTAACTGCATTTCCTCAACAGGTTCCTCACAGTCATCCTCTCGATTATCCAATATATCTGGTGGAAGTAAAATGAGCGAGGTAATTGTGTCCTGGGGATCTTTGATATGTTGGATTTTTATTGGCTCTTCTTCTAAAGTCACTATTCGCGTGGCATAATTCATTTTATAAAGAATTAAATATCCACCACTAACATTTCTCTGCTCAGGTTGAATTATCAAAGGAGTCTGTACATCTGCTGGTGATTCGTGTTGGATTACACTAATATTTGCACCATTCACTACCGTAAGATTTGATTCCAGCTCACCTTTCCGTCTATTACATAGTGCAGAGTTTAATTTATTTAAATTATTCAAGGCCTCTACTTGATTTATTGCACTCAAGGATTCAACAGGGCATGTCCGCAGTCCTACCAACAAATGAATTCCATCAGCACAAGGAGTTATTGAGTCTATACAAAGATTCTCCTCCTCTGCAAACTTTGGCAGTCTCAAGCATTGTACCAAAGTCCCAGGCTTAGGAAACACAGAGTTCCACTTCTCAGAATCTGGAGAGGTAAGATTGGCTGCTGCATCTGCAAACTGCTGAATGTAAGTCACAGGAGGGTCCTGCAACAACAACTGCTCCTGACTATCCAGCTCCATTTCAATAATCTGTGGAACCGTAAAACCATCATCATGCAAACTTTTGCTCATTATATTGTTCATCTGTGAAAAGATTTTTCCTGCTTTCTCATCAGATTCCTTGATGCTATAAAGAAGCAAAATGGGCAAAGTCCTCCTCACCAGAGGAGAATTTAATTCTGAATTAGTGCAGGATTCATTGTCAGTTGACCCTTGTTCTGATATACTTTCACCCTGAGTTCTGCTTAAACCATCCAGTGACCTGTGAGAATTACTACTAATGGGTGAGGTAGCAGGAGATTTATATGTTAATAAGCCTCCGGCTAATAAACATGGAAAGGGAATGTTGTGTTGCTCCTGGTGCTTTTCCTTTGTCTTTTCACTCTTAGAGTTTGTTAAGCAAGGATTTGCCCCGAGTTCTTCAAGATCCTTAACAGTATCTTCAAGTACATTTGCAACAATCTCCCACTGAAGTTTTTCTGGCTGCTGTAGAATGCTGAGTGCTGTTATATCAAGGCTCACTTCCATGGCTTCCTTCTGTGACGTATGTCCTTAGAAAAGAAATGATATTCATTAGAAATTACCTTATGATTGTCAAAACTTTATAGGGGGGGAAAATACAGCCTTGTGATATAAATCAAAATTTGTAGTTTAATGTTTTCATTTTCTTTTTTCACTCACTTAGTCAGAAATAACATATTAAGTGAAAAAAATTAATGTTAAAGGAAATTTAATACAATCTGAGCCAAACTCATTCAGAAATCTGAGTGTCATCGTCATTTCACTGAGATTGGAAGTAAAAACTGTACAGTAAGATTTTTTAGCAAGCAACAAATCACAATAAACCCTGAGGATGCTGAGCCAACAAACTTATTTCAATTTATTTTTTTTATTTATAGTGGGAAATTGCAAAGCAAAACCTAGTTTCATCTACGCATTTATTAAAATAAAATTAATGAATTACCTATATTGACACATTAAGACAACATTCAACGTAAATGACATGTGAAATATGACTGCTCATTAAAAAGAAAAGATAGGGCCTCCCCTATGGCACAGCAGGTTGAGCACAGCGCTGTGAAGCTATCCAAAGCCTCTGCAGTGTGGGTTCGATTCCCAGATGGCCAGGGAGAAACCCACATGGCGCTGCAGACCTCTCCTGTCTTGCCCGCTGCTCTCCTCAGCAGTGTATTTCAGTCTGTTTGCCTGTATTGCTCCCTGCTCTGTCTCTGGTGAATCCTCTCACCCTCCTGTGCCTCTGTCCTGTACCCCAGTTCTTGTATTAAAATAAATAAATCTTAAAAAAATAAAATAAATAAAAAGAGAAGATATTACAAGTGACATTATTACTATAATACACTCCCAACTGTTTAGTTGACATCTTGGAAATAGCATTTACCATACATTCTATTTCATAAGACTGACAAAGAATGATACCTCACAAATCCTGTAGTAAGGAAACTTGCAGATTTTATACATCTCACAATTTCTCAGACCCACAAACAAAATTTTTCACAACATACCTATAAACACCCTGCAGTATAATATTCTTCAGATAATCATTCTGAGAAAGCCTTCTCTATTCTGCTTACTTAAGTAGTGTCAACCCCAGGTTAACATATTCAAACTTCCTGAGGTTTAACCTATGAAATTAATCTCAGTTTTTTAAAACCACTGAATTTAAATTAAATCTTTCATGTACTCTCCTGCCAAACATTCTTCCCAACTTTCACATGAAGCTGTGTATCCTTAATTCTGAAATATGGCTAAGAGTTGGTTATTCAAATAGTCTAAAAAAACTTTGACAAACTTTTTGCTAGGCTCACAAAGAAATGATGCTAAAAGGACAGAATTATAAATGGAAGTGCAGAAATCACAACAGTTCCTACCAAAAGTCAAAGAATCTATGAATAACTATACTCTAAAACTTTTGAAAATCTTGAAGAAATGGTAAATGTTTAGTACTGAAACCTTTTCCTTTAAAATCAGGAACAAAGCAAAGATGTCTGCTTTCAGAACTTCAATTTAATGTAGAATTAGAGTCCTTAGCCAGAGCAATTACACAACTAAAAATATGAAATGTTGCCATTTACAGCAAAATGAAAAAGAACTGAAGGGGAAATGAAAAAGAAAATTAGTCAGAAAGATAAAGAGAGAAAATGGATAATTTCACCTATATGTATAATATGAAGATACAATGTGGATACATGGACAAAACTAAAAAGAAATAAACTAATGGACATTGTTAACTGAAATGAAGTTATGAAAGGAGAAGTAGGTAGCAGTGAGAGGAAGGGTGGAGGGGGTATAATGGATGATGGTGGATGTTTCAGGATTTTTTAAATTTTTTCTTTTAAAAACAGAATATAGAGAACACTTGCTATTCCATACTAAGTATAAGTTAGATATGTCCTCTGACATTAGAAAATAGCCACATTTTAACAATGATCACTTTTCATCTTTTTAAAGATTTATTTATTAATGCATACAAGAACTGGGGTATAGGCCAGAGGTACAGTGGGTGAAAGGATTCACCAGAGACAAAGAGTGAGGAACAGAACAGGAAAATCCACTGAAATACACTGCTGCAGGGAGCAGTGGATGAGACAGAAGAGGTCTGCTGCACCTAGTGGGTTAGCTCCCTGACTCCTTGGATCAAACTCATGCCCAGTGGCTGGCAGTAGCTTGATAGTGCTGAATTTTAACACCTGTGCCATCAAGGAGGCCCCAGTGGTCCCATTTTTTTAAATACTGGTAACTTTCAAAAGCGCTATGCCTTACCTATTTTTATTTTAATCAAGCCCTAAAATTCTAAGCATTAACTTTACTATTTTATATATTACGAAATGCAACTAGACTATATATTAAGTGATAGAAGTAGAATTTAAATTCTGATATGATGAAACTATTTGAAATACACTACTACTAAACTTGACCATAAAATAACTACATTAAAATATGAAGCAAACTCTTAGGCCTTGTTTCATAAAGCAGCATTTACTTTATACCCTAATGTCCACATTTTGACATACTTCAAAATTTATTCTCTATTCAACTATTTTCTTTTGAGAATGAAGAACCTTAATTTAAATGTTACCAACTTTAACAAAAGAATCCATTATGCAAATAAAATGAAACATTCCCAAGAGTGAATTCCCTTACACTGACAAAGATTTTAGTGATCTGACTCTTTAGTTCCACTGGTTCAAATAGTTGCCATTTAAAATTTAAATATAGGGGGCCTCCCCGGTGGCGCAGCGGTTGAGCGCTGGGTTGTGAGGCTGCCCGCGGCCTCTGCAGCGCCGGTTCGATCACCGGCTGCTCCCCTGCCACTGGAGGAGGGTCCCACATGGCGCGCAGACCTCTCCTGCCGCCCACTGCTCCCCTCAGCAGTGTACTTCGGTCCTTCTGCCTGCTCTGCTCCCCGCTCTGGCTCTGGTGAATTCTCTCACCCTCCCGCGCTTCTGACTGTACCCAGTGCTTGTATAAATAAATAAAAATAAATCTTTAATAAATAAAATAAAATAAAATAAAATTTAAATATAGGGCCTCCCTGGTGGCATAGGGGTTAAAGACAGTGGTATCAAGCTATAGCCAGCCACTGCAGCAGGAGTTCAATCCCTGGCAGCCAGGGAGCAACCCACATGCAGCAGCAGACCTCTCCTGCCTAACCCACTGCTCCCTGCCGTAGTGTATTTCAGTAGATGCATCTGTTCTGCTCCCACACTCTGTCTCTGCTGAATCCTCTCATCCTACTCACCTCTGGCTTGTACCCCAGTTCTTGTATGCATAAATAAAAAATAAATCTTTAGGGCCTCACCGGTGGTGCAGCGGTTGAGCACTGGGGCTGCGAAGCTGCCCACAGCCTCTGCAGCACCAGTTCGATCCCCGGCCGCCGGCGAGGGTCCCACATGGAGCACAGACCTCTCCTGCCACACCCACTGCTCCCCTCAGCAGTGTACCTCAGTCCTTCTGCCTGTTCTGCTCCCCGCTCTGGCTCTGGTGAATTCTCTCACCCTGCTGCACTTCTGTCTATACCCAGTGCTTGTATAAATAAATAAATAAATCTTTAAAAATAAATAAATCTTTTTTAGAAATAAAGTAACAGTATCCTCTCAAAGGAAAATGGAAGCATTCTCTTCAAGAAGAAAGAAAGCACTTGTTCATAACCCATTTGTTCAGTAGATCCACCTGTTCTGCTCCCCATTCTGTGTCTGTTGAATACTCTCACCCTATACACTCTGGCCTGTACCCCAGTTATTATATGCATAAATAAAAAATAAATCTTAAAAAAAAAATAAATAATAGTATCTTTTCCAGGGCCTCCCTGGTAATGCAATGGGTTAAGACACAACCTATGAAGCTACCCACAGCCACTGCAGCACAAGTTCACTTTCCAGCCAGGCAGTTGACCCACATGGCGCAGCAGACTGCTCCTTTCTCACCAGCTGCTCCCCTCAGCAGTGTATTTCAGTCAATCTGCCTATTCTGTTCTCCACTCTGTCTCTGGTGAATCCTCTCACCCCCCCACACCTCTGGCTTGTACCCCAGTTCTTGTATGCATAAATAAATAAATCTGTAAAAAAACAAAAAAAATAGTATCCTCTCCAAGGAAAAAGGAAGCAATTCTGTTCAAGAAGGAAGCATGTGTTCATAATTCATTTGTTCAGTAGATCTACCTGTTCTGCCTCTATCTCCGGTGAATCCTTTCACCCACCGCACCTCTGGCTTACACCCCAGTTCTTCAATGCATAAATAAATACATATTTAAAAAAAATAAAATTTAAATATGGAACATCATATTCATAACACTAATTCAACATTTCTGAAAAACAATGTTTGCAGTTTTGTGTTTATTAGTAAAAATTTAGAGTTGCATTAACTAAGAAATTTAGAATTAAGTGTATATAGCATTACCTAAAAGTATACAAATGTAACAATTTAAAAAATATATAATCTAACATTTTTACATACCTGTCACAGAATCTGATCTGGAACGATCATCACTGTCTGAATCCTCTAATAAATCATCACTTGAAAAACAAAATAAAAAAATAATTTGAATTTCAAGAAAATTGCATAAAATGAACAGCAAAGATAAAAAAGCACAATGTTACAAACATTGCTTTGAATCTCTAATATGCACATCATACCAAACTATTAAAACTAGATCAAATTATGCATAAGTAGTCTTACCCACTGCTCCCCTCAGAATGCATTTCAGTAGATTCAACTGTTCTGCTTCCCACTCTGTCTCTGGTGAATCCCCTTACTCCCTGCACCCCTGGCCTGCACCCCAGTTCTTGTGTGCATAAATAAAAATAAACTTTAAAAAAAATTCATTCCTCATCTAATACTAGATTTACTAAAACCTTTTTACATGGTACAAAACCTTTTAAAAATTAATGAACATGCATAATAAAAAGATAGTGTGAATAAGCTTTTAACATAAAGGTTATATGTACTTTTGAAATCTTATTAACATTACAGGGTTACCTTAGGTTTCTGATTTACCAATACTATAAATAACTTCATTGTTAAACTTGGGAAATTTTTGGCAATTTGAAAGATGTAACATACAAATTACATTGAGACAAATATCTGAATTTATTAAAATTCTAATTCTTCAATGTTCCACCTCTTCAGCTTCCTCCAAATTAATCTTTTACACTTTATTGGGGGAAAGGAGTCCTTTCTACCTTAAATAGATTATAGGGCTGAGAAAAGCAAGAAGAGGGATTTATCTCAACTCTAGCACATTACCCCACGTAACAGCTGCTCACCAGAATAATGGAAACATGTTTACCTGAAATATCCATTTCACTTAAGGCTGTGTGTGTGTACCAAGACAAATTTACATACCTATCTCCTTCCAATTTTGGTATATCTGAGCAACTAGATGAGTCTTCCAACCACGCTAAAGTTGGTCTCCTTGATTCAACTGCTGAGCTTGGTTCTCCCGATAAAATAAGCTGTTGCACAATTGCTGGATCATAGGCATTAATTTCAAACTTTAAGTGCACCTAAACAAATGAAAAAGAAGTGTAAGTTTATAACTTCTTCCCCTCAATAACTAATCTGTTTCTTCAAAATTAAAACATACCTTCATAAGTTTGGAAACATCCCATATACAGATCTTTCCCCGTTTTGTTGCAGCAGCTAGAAAATGAGGGCAGCTCCCTGACCCAAAGCAAGATATTCTGTCAGTTCCATCCGTACAAGGAAACTGTGCAGGACTTGTTGCAAGAGTGACTGATAACGGCACGTTCTGTGTGTGCTCGCCTTTCACAAATGGGCAGTTTGGGGAATGTCTCTCATGTTCAGACCTTTACATGGATTAAGGAATAAAAAGTTTACTGAGCAACAAAGCTATTAAGTTTGTACATTAAAACAAATCCATGATCATCTTTTCTTTAAAAAAAAAACTGAAATTTTAGTATTTTTTAAAAGACAAAAGTATTCAATTTTATCAAGATTAGTATGTTCAACCACTCACTTTAATAGCAACTGCTATGCACTTTAATTTATTATAAATAAAATCAGTCTCACATGAAAATTAAAAAGTAAATGCTACAAACTGATAAAACTGTTTAACAGGCTGGTATTTCTTCCCACTGATTTCCTAAAACACAAATGAATAACCTTACTTCGTTTTAAAATTCTCCATATCTATACAATAGCATAGTGGCCCTAGTTAATAATACTGCATTGCATATCTGAAATATGAAAAGAGGATAAATCTTAAATCTTAACACATACACGCAAAAATGGTATTAATAGACCTAATTAGACAATGATCTTTTCACAATGTGTGCATATATCAAAACATTAAATTGTTCACCTATACTACACAATTTTTACGTATCAAAGATATCTCAATAAAGCTAACAAATACATTCTCCACATGTATATGCAGGGGTGTGTATATAGCAGTGGCCACAACTGTAAGTGACATGTAGTAAGAACTCAGTAAATGCTATTCACATCACAAAACACTTTCAGATCTGAAAGCAAAAAGATTTCTAGAGTATGGATTAAAATGACATATTAAAAATAAAAGAAATAATCCTTACATCCATTACAGGACTGTTATCTGAATTCTAAAGTAAATCTCAAAGAATCTTAGAAAGATAACATTTGTAGTATCTAATGTATACTATTTCTTTCAAATAAATACTTATTGGCTTGTGTATCTTTTTTGATTCTGGGTACCCTGCAGTGGTGATACCTGATAGGGAGAATACTAAGGTTATCACAATTAAAAGATTAAATTTAAAATTATTTTTTAAAAATGCTTATTGAGCAAAAACAAAATGTTGAATTAGTTTTCTAGAAAATCCAAACATGTTTAATACAAACAAAATAGTAGGATCTCAGAGCAAAACTGGTATAGTGACTTGTGAAAATTTCCTCAAATATTGGAAGACCAATTTTAACATTTAAAAATTGTTTGTCCAACTCTGTGATTATCTGTTTAACTTGCTAGCTTGAATTATGAGGTATTATTTGAAATGTCACAATGATGCTACTAAAAAAGAAATATTTTTTAAAAAATTATTTTCAATTTCCATGTAAATGAAAGGAAAATTATACTCATAAAATATGCTGCTCGTTAGAACATGTATATTTCTTTTTACATTGCACCTACAACTATCCATATTGATATATGAATCCTGGACAATTTGAAAAATGAGCTATCATACATAAAGGCTTTTACATGGCATCCACAAACACATGATATTTAGACTGGATTCCCTCCCAGGTATGTCACCTCCAGGTAGCCACTATTATAAATGTAGTGTTAAAGCACAAAAATATTTTCATAAATTTACAAAAACTTATACGTATAGAAAATATAGGGGATCACATTTCAAATAAACAATATCATTGTATGAAGTCATTCTACAACACCTTTGTTGATACAATAACGTAAAAACTACTGGTGTTAATTAACAAAGTTAACTGTTCCTTTTCACTCTTGGATAGTCATTTTTTTACTAATATACCACATTTTACTTGGCTATTCATTCATAGTTAGCTGTTTAAGATGTTTCCAGTTTTTCACGGCTGTGACCATATATTTTATGTTTCCATGCATACAAGAGCAATTAACTCTCTAAGGAAAATAAATAGAAGTTGAATTGCCAGACAACAAAGAGTGCTCATTTTGTTTTCAAAAGAATTAAATCTCCCTTTAAAGTACTCCATTAACTTGCAACATAAAAATATGACTGTCCCATCTCCTTATAGCTTCAGAAGGTATCTGGGCTCAGCTCTCCTAGCCCCTTCAATTCCATTCCCTCCTATCCATTTGGAAAACCCAGCCAACAAAGTCCACCAACTGCTTGAGTTTGAGGAATCCTGAATCTTGGGGCACAAAGAGGTAGAATCCTTAATTACTTGATCATATCAAGAAAAGATGAATTTTGAACAGCCTTAGTTGGAAACCTGAATCAAAATATTTATGAAAATAGAAAAAATATTTATAGAAAAATATTTATGAATAAAGTTATATTCTATAATATCATGGTACAATTTTTCAGGCACAGGTTAAATAACTTTTTTCATGATTACATTGAGAAACTAAAAATACATATTAAAATGTTTTCTCTACATACAAAGATCATTTCAAAGAGAAAAGACTAAATTCCAAACAGAATCTTAACCTAAATAGAAAATTGTTCAAATTCAACTCTCTCTGTAGATGGATTTAACTACAATTTACATTCATATTGTCCACTGCAACCTGGGATCCACATGTACAAATAGGTTTTAACAAGTCCACTCCATAATTTAATATTCAGAAACCTATACTTAATTTTAGTACAGAATATGCTATCTATCTTAAAAACAAATCATGGCTCTGTCAGTATCACATGCCCTTCAACAAATTTTATTTTATTCAAAGAAGGATAATTCATATCTCAGAGTGACTTTAAGAATTAAGTTAGAGCATATTATCAACTTCCCCTAGGAAAAAGAAATAATACTACATAAAACTAATATGGGAACTAAATGGATTAAAAATGAAGAGCTTAGAATGGTACCTAGTAAAGAGTATTATAAAACTACTTACTACTATTACTATTTCTATTACTATGGATTCAGAATAGTTATTTGTGAATAGTTATTTGTAAAAATAAGATTTTAATACATAATAATGCTTAATAATAATACTTAATACATGATCTCCAATGTTCAACTAGGTTCTATACTATAATACACCAAAATTCAAAATCACCAGATGCCCTAAAGTTAATTCATAATTAGAAATGTATATTATAAATTCCTCCTTCATGGATTCCATATTGATATCCTCTCCCTCAGTTAAAACTGGTTCCATTCTTTGGCAATCTTCCCATACACAGATTTTGGGGAGCCAAAGTCCATAGTACTACATACGTATTATGTACCAAGTGACTGACAGAGCATAATCCACTTAATACTTATGACAAAAGAACAAGATTATAATAGCTAAATCAGTAAAATTTAGAAGCACATTTACAGGATTAACTTAGTCTATTATGTTAGAAAAATTAACACTCACCAAGGTTCATCAGTAGGTTCCCAACAAACAAGACATACACTACAAGTAAAACACATGGCTCTATCATCTCCAGATGAGGCAGGCTGTAATTTTATAAAAAAGACAGAAAAGTTTCATAAATATTAAATAGCTTTTTAACAAAAGCTCTTCTTAGAAAATTAATTATTTTCATATTGAGGAAAATAAACTGGCCTATATATTTCTAAGTTCCAAGAATACACTGAACAACCAAAGGCTTATAAATTTGATTTGGAAAATCATATTTCAATAGAAAATGACTAGTAAATCGAACACAGAAGCCTATATATATTGATCTCTGATCTAGCATCTTCAAATTTTATTACTAAAATAACTTGAAATATCCTTAAGTGTATATAAGGAAAAGATGTAACTTTTCAGTTCCTAACTAAGAACTGAATCCCAAACAACTTGGCAAGTAAAAATGAAAAGCATACCAGTGGGCCTAATTCATGTAATAGTCTTTAAAATATAAAGGACAAGAGCCTCCCTGGTGGCACAAGGGGTTAAGACACAACCTATGAAGCAATCCACAGCCACTGCAGCACGAGTTCGATCCCTGGCCAGAGAGCTACCCACATGGCACAGCAGACCTCTCAGGCCTCGCCCACTGCTCCCCTCAGCAGCGTATTTCAGTCAATCTGCCTGTTCTGTCCCCCACTCTGTCTCTAGTGAATCCTCTCACCCACCATATCTCTGGCCTGTAGCCCAGTTCTTGTATGCATAAATAAATAAATCTTTAAAAAATAATGAAATAAAGGACAAAATATTGTATTTTTCATTTTTACATATATATGTACATATACATATATACAAAATACCTAAACTGAAATAGCTCTCTGAAAACTTAGTATTTTTGAGCATTTACTCCATTTAGCAATTGTGTCTATAGATATAACTATTATTTTAGAAGACTAAAAATAATCATTCTTAACATAATCAGAAGATTCTACAAAACCTATTATTTGAATACAATGAAAAATAACAAGGCATCACAGAGCTCATCAAGGAAATGAAACCAAGGAAGAAGATAAAGAAAAATTATCAAGGGCCTCCCTGGTGGCACAAGGGGTTAAGACGAAGCACTATGAAGCTATCCACAGTCACCACAGCATGAGTTCAATTCCTGGCCAGGGAGGTGACCCACATGGCTCAGCAGACCTCTCCTATCTCGCCCACTATATATACATTTCTCCTGTCTCTGGTGAATCCTCTCACCAGCCCCCACACCTCTGGCCTGTACCCCAGTTCTTGTATGCATAAATAAATAAACCTTTAAAAAAAGAAAAGAAAAAATATCAATAGCACATATTTAATCATTAATTTAGGGAAATAATTTCAGTATTTCTAGTACTGGCCAGTCTCCAAACTAATCTATCTTTAACTTGGCATCTGACAAAAACTTATTTTTAGAAAAGACTGATTTATTTATACATACAAGAACTGGGGTGTAGGCCAGAGGTGTGGGAGGTGACCTCAGAGGTGAATCCTCTGGGATTCACCAGACAGAATGGGAAGCACAATAGGTGGACTGACTGAAATACACTGCTGAGGGGAGCAGCAGGCAAGACAGGAGGTCTACTTCGCCATGTGGGTCAGCTCCCTGGCCAGGGATAGAAATTGTGCTGCAGTGGCTGCGGAGAGTTTGAGAGCGCTGTGTCTTTAACCCCTGTGCCACCAGGGAGGCCCTGACAAAAAAATTTTATGAGATATTCAAATATATATATCTGATTCTCCCTCATCCACTAAGCCATCTGTCCTCTTCCCCTAGTTAAGATACTCATAATACTTCAAGAACTAAGGACTTTAGATTCTTCATGACAGTAACATCAACGAATTTCAAAAGTTTACCTGAATTCTTACAAAGGCATGTTTTATGTAAACCGACATGTAATTATTAATCTCCTAGATTCTTTAGCAGTAGTAAAGCAGTGGAAGTCAGTCTAAACTACTCAGTGAGGGCCTCCCCAGTGGCGCAGAGGTTGAGCGCTGGGTTGCGAGCTGCCCGCGGCCTCTGTGGGGCCGGTTTGATCCCCGGCTGCTCCCCGGACACTGGAGGAGGGTCCCGCACGGCGCGCAGACCTCTCCTGCCGCCCGCTGCACCCCTCAGCAGCGTACCTCGGTCCTTCTGCCTGCTCTGCTCCCCGCTCTAGTTCTGGTGAATTCTCTCAACCTCCCGCACTTCTGACTGTGCCCAGTGCTTGTATAAATAAATAAATAAAATCTTTAAAAAAAAAAAAAAAGTATTCTTTAAAAAAAATAAAATAAAATAAACTCCTCAGTAAGTTTCCTTTAATATATATATATATATATCTAAATTTACTTAATTTCCCTCTCTTTAGCTCAGTGACACTCTCTATAATGTCTCATTCTCATGTCTTTTTGTCACATTGATCTTATACTATACACCTTCTCTTTCCCCAAATAAAACTATGACTATTATCCATGACTACTTATTCCTCTTTCTGTATAATTTCTTAATCAGTTAGAGCCTCAAAACATTTGTATTCAAGTTGTAATGCTGCAGTGTTGCTTCTAATAGTTGCCCAGCATATAGGCAATTTATATCCCAATTAAAATTAAAATTTCAGGAGTAATTACTATTTATTCTGTTATAAAAGTCAAGAAGAAAAAACATCAACACACATGCAAAGAAAATACTTTTCAAATTGAAAATCTGGAGAGTAGTCCCTATTTGATGATTTTAATAAATAGATACTCTGAAAGAAAATAGTTATGAAGCATTAATTCACTTAATGACTTTTAACAATATTTTTTTCTTTTCACATACAACACAAAAAAGTCAGTATTATGATCAAAGTAAGAACAATACAAAACTCACAAACATGCATGCATGCACACAAGCATACAGCCAGACCCCTTTAAATATTTGTGAAAAAATATTAAAATGATTCTACTGAAGCTACAAAGGAGTGTTGAAATGCTATTTTTTTATAATCTTTTACCTGATGATAAAACCCAGCCTGAGCCATAGGATCTGGCTGTGCCCATCTATAGCCCACGTGAGGCCAGGAGGTAAATGTCTCCCGTCTGTTAGCTTCACTATACATCAGTGATCTAAAAGGAAACGTACATTATATAATCGAAGTTAATCATCTAATACAGTGAAACTCCTATTTAACACTGATGAAAAAATTTTACTTAATTATCAATAGAAACCGCAAATTTTCTAACGATCAAGTTCAAATGTGTTTTAAAGTAAAAATAGTAATGTTTAATAATTTCCCTTAAATAAGATAGGGGAAAAAAAGATACTTGCTTGATGGTTACAATTGATAAACAATAACAGGGGTAGATTAAATTCACCAATATGGCACAATTACCAAGCACAGAAAAGAAATCTGAAGAGGCAGAAAACTGCCTTTCATCATGTGCCAAGTTTTACATAATTGTAAAAAATCACAACAAAAGATGCATACTGGTTTTGTCTCAACCATACTGAGAAAGCATTTTCTAGTTTAATTTTTTCCTAATCGACAAAACTTTTTCCAGAAAAGTTTACTCTCCAGGGAATTATCAAAAAAGGAAATCTTCAGGGCCTCCCCGGTGTCGCAGCGGTTGAGCGCTGGATTGCAAAGCTGCCCACAGCCCCTGCAGTGCCGGTTCAATCCCCTGCTGCTCCCAGGCCACCGGAGGAGGGTCCCACATGGCGCCCAGGCCTCCAATGCCACCCGCTGCTCCCCTCAGCAGTGTACTTCGGTCCTTCTGCCTGCTCTGCTCCCCGCTCTGGCTCTGGTGAATTCTCTCACCCTCCTGCGCTTCTGACTGTACCCAGTGCTTATATAAACAAATAAAAATAAATCTAAAAAAAAAAAAGGAAATCTTCACATGCTTTTATATTACAATATATTAATTTACTCACAGTACACATTAGGGCACTTTTTAAAATAAGATCACACCTAAATTAGAGTAAGTCTAAAAGGTTTCAAATGAGAAAGGACTGGTAAGTGAAACTTACTCTTTCTAAGAGAAAAGTACAACTTCAAAAAGACAGATAAAGTGGTAAAAGTCCTCCAAAAACATACCAGAAAATGACTTTTCTTTAAATTCTTCCTTCCCTTAAATAAGTACATGATTTCAGCCAATACCACTAGGGAACTAGGTTTTACTCATAGTTGTATTCTGGTTTGGAAAAAGCGAAGTATTGGGGGTAGAAAATCCTTCACTGACAGGTTACAGCAAGTCTTCAGGATCTTTCTCAGTCAAAGAACAGAAATACCCTCCCACTTATTTATATTATCAAAATAGTAGTAGCATCTAGCAGACCCTAATTCAAACCAACTTAAGTTGGTTTCTAATGAAACAAATACTACAGACTACATCAAAATTAACATCTTGAGGCATTTTAGCATCACAAAAACACTGAACATCCTAGCCATTTCCTAAAATAAAGCATTTACCAGAGCTTGCACTGACTGATTTCTTTAGAAAACCCTGCTGCTGTTCGCAAAGAAAAAAGCTCTGAAGGGCTGTTTTATAGTCCCAAAATAGGTTTGACTCTCAGTCAAGATACATTTATTCTAAGTACATATTTTCCCCCTCCAGACATATTCCAAAGAATATCTCAATGACAGCCATAATACAATCACCTGATAGCTAATCACATTAAAAATGAGTTTCTAGGGCCTCCCTGGTGGCGCAAGGGGTTAAGCACCGCACTATGAAGCAATCACAGCCTCTGTAGCACAAGTTCGATCCCCGGCCAGCCAGGGAGCAACCCACATGGAGCAGCAGACCTCTCCTGCCTCGCCCACTGCTCCCCTCAGCAGTGTGTTTCAGTCAGTCTGACTGTTCTGTTCCCCGCTCTGTCTCTGGTGAGTCCTTTCATCCCTCCACCCCCCGCATCTCTGGCCTGTACCCCAGTATAAATAATATGCATAAATAAATAAATCTTTGAAAAAATTAGAAAGTTTCTATATTTTGCCCAAAAGCTAGATAACAATATTACTATGTAATATAAAAATTTATTCTAAGTACATGTTAACACTTCCCAAATGTTAACACTAACCAATAGAAGTTATTTACAACAATAAAATCACTTTTTTAAAAAATACAACAGTCAATTTACCAAGCTATAAACTAATATAAGACAATTATTTAAGATAACAGAAGTTAACAAAAAACTCATTCAGCAATGCCTTCACTAAACAGCATGTACTGTTAAATATACTTAAAATACACTTCAGGAAAAAAGCATGAAGTTAAAATTCGCAATCAATGAAAATGCAAAATATTATAGCAGAAAGCAAATGTGAACACGTTATCTAAACTGCTGAATTTATTATTTCTGTATAGCATTTCCAAACTTAAGCAGTCTTAATGAGAATCTAATAAAATAATCTAATAAAATAATCTGGCTTCTTAATTAGTTTTACACAAAGAAAATGATGGTTGAAGTATGATTTTTGTAGTACTGTGCTTAAATCCAGGATAGGCAGCATAAAAATCTTAATTCAAAATTGAACAAATTGATTTTTTTTCACTTTTTTAATTAGTAAATAAGACATGGCTCTTATACACAGATTCTGGGATGTTTTTTTCATTTATAAAAATTTTATCAAAGCAAAGTAATTCTTATATATAAAAATTATATTTTTATGTTGACCCAAATATTTATTAAGCAAGTACTAAAGTGGAATTTTCAAAGTATGGTTTTATGATACCTTTAAATACCTTCAGAGTACAGAGAGAAACTGTTTAATAATAGCAATTTAAGTAGTAATTTACTTGAATTCAGTATTTTAATAAAAATGATAATCTGAAAAGTTTTCTCAAATATTTTGAATTTTTTTAATCAAAATCAAATTTAATAGTTATTCTTAGTTAATCCAAGAGTAATCAATGCAATCTTACTGCCATATCTCCTTTACCTGTCCACAGAACGGCCTGGCCCCACTCCCAGTTCCGGACGTGCACTGGGTAAGAGGTAAGACAATCTGTCCATCACAGAGGACGCCACAGGTAAGGCAGCAACATTTTGATTTATTTTCTTGAGTTCATTAACAATGGCACTGGCAATGGACTTCAACACATGATGAGGAAGATGAAATGTAACTGTGGCCCACTGAAAGAAAATGGAGGTATAAAGAAAAGAAAACATACAGACATTTTAGCCAAAACCATAACTTACAGATTATAAAATAAATATTTCCCCATAAACTTATTTGTGCTGAGATTTTCAACCAGCAGCAATAACATAAGAAGAAAAAAAGAGTCCTTTTATCTTAAAAAAATAAATATCAGTCTCAAGTTAGTTAAATTCATTAATTCATCACTAAAATAGGAATGTGCAACTCTGTGAAAAATAAATCCTCCATTAATCCATTAAAAAAATAGGTCAGAACAAGATGGAAGCACATCTTATAAATCCAAGTATCTCTATTCATAAGAATATGGTTGTACAATTTACTGCTCTAGGGAATATGAGGCTACACTTAGCAGATGCTTTTGCAAGTATTGTTGTCATTAACATCCAGCAATACTAACTAAAAGAATAGGCCTTCTAGTCATAAAAAGTTGACTTCCAAGCCCAGCTTCACCATTATCTATGCAACCCTAGTCAAATTAACCTCAGTTCCTATTCTGTAAAGAGAGGAAACAGCTACCTATTAACATATTATCTTACAAAAATTCAAGTTGGGATTGGTAGTGTTTCATGGAGTAAGCATTTAATAAATGTTAAACATAATTATTCAATATTAAAATAATTAAGTTACACTGTAAAAATACTAAGTATTATTCTCCCAAAGAAATAAGTCCATAAAGTAATTTCAACTTTTTACTCTGTCCCTGCTCACCTATGAATGTTTCCACTCTGTCTAGTACACACCAGGCCTATTAAATTATTACTTACCTATGTAACTGAAAAAATTTATAGCAAGAAACTGGACTTCAATTGCTTTTAAAAAAAAAGAGCGAGAAAGAGAGAGCGAGCATTTTGTTTCTAGCACAAACCTGTTCATAGATCCAGAGCCTTTTGGGTGAAAGAAAGGATCCTACAACAATGCCCCAACTATACTATAAATCATACTGTTAACCTTCCTAATAGGAACCTATAAGCATTCACTATAGTAACTGTACTGGAGAAGAAAAGCGTTGTTATCTTTCAAGCACTGCAAGACAGTAGCATTGAGCAGACCTAAAACATCACTATGGTACACACCAGTGAAGGTGGGGACTTAGAATTGTCAAGTGATCAATGGAATTTTGGCTAAAAGCTATCTTAGTGAGTTCAGTGGGTCCAGGAATCCATCTGGTAGTTATTTCTGCAGTTCCCAAATGCACAATTAGAAACAATATAGAATAGGCAAATAGAAAAATTACCACACGGCTCTCCGATCCTCTCTGAGGACTTTTAAAAGTTAGAAAAGCCAAAGGGAAAAGCCAATATAATTTTCATTCTCTACAAGAATACTAACCAAAGCAACACCCATTCCTAAGGAAACTTCTGAAATTAATGCCCCTGTAAAACACCTGAAATACACAATGGTAATCAAACTCTCTCATCTCCATTTAACTGGCCTATTTGGCCTATGCATAATGCAAATAGATCTTGAAGAATGACTATGCATTGTAAACTATCAGATGGTAATGTTAAATGCAGCTGCCCTTCCAGATGAGGTGTCTTGATACAAGCGAATCAACAAATCCCTTGATATCTGGTAGACAGTGACAGTTCTTTTTTTTTTTTTTAACTAATTTTTAAAGACCATCCAAAAGTAAGCTGCTTTTATCTGGCAATAACAACAATAAATCACAGTCTTACCCTGGGACTGTCTCGTGTTCTTTCTTCATTATAATCTAGTCTGTAGAAATCCTGATCAACCTAGCATCCTGCAGATCACTACATTGGTTCACTATATTGTTAACATCACACTGATTGATCCAGATAAGGAGGAAGAAGCAAGAAACTTAAATGCATTAGTAACACATATACTAGCCAGAGAGGATCAAAAATAACCTCCAGAAAAACTCAAGTGTACTCCAACCCCTGTGAGGTTTCTGGAAGTAGTGGTTTGCACATGTCAAGGTAGTCCCTCCAAATGAAAGACAAGTTGCTACAACTTCTGAAAAAAAAAACACTAAAAAAGAGGCAGTCTCAGTGAACCTAACTGGATTCCAAACCCCAAATTCAGCATATTTGGTTATGCCGCTCTAACTCAATTATTAAATAATATACAATCCAGGTTAAACCACTAGATGCTCTGCCACTTGTACCTTGTGAACATATTCAATAATTCTCTAAGTTATCTATAGAAATAAAGATTTGGGCCTCCCCAGTGGGGCAGCAGTTGAGCACTGGGCTGCGAAGCTGCCCACAGCCTCTGCAGTGGCGGTTCGATCCCCGGCCACCCCCGGCCACCGGCGAGGGTCCCACATGGTGCACAGACCTCTCCTGCCAAGCCCGCTGCTCCCCTCAGCAGTGTATTTCGTCTGTCTGCCTGTTCTGTTCCCCGCTCTGGCTCTGGTGAATTCTCTCACCCTCCCATGCTTCTGACTGTACCCAGTGCTTGTATGCATAAATAAGTAAATCTTTTAAAAAAAAAGAAAGAAAGAAAGAAAGATTCCCTAAGGAGTCTCTGGCAAACTAAATTGTGATATTCACAAAACAGAATGCTAGGTAGGGTCTTATAGCAAGGCCAGGCCATTTTCTATAAACAACTATCCTCCTGTTGAGAAACAGCTTCTAGCTTCTTAATAATCCCTGACATAAATTATTAATACCTACCTATGAGACAAATATCTATGCAGTCAGAACTGTCCATCACAAACTAGTTGTTATCTGACATACCACAGCATAATAATGAAGCACGCTACATTAAGTGATTTGTAAGAGATCAATTTTGAAAAATTCAAAAGGCATGTTTTAGACAAACTGAGTAACCAAGTAACTCAGATTTCTACAATATCTACTCTCATTATAACGCCTCCTTCTCATTTCATATTAATGGGTTACAGGAACTCCTTATGATAAGATCAGAGGAAGAAAATCCTTAGCTACTATTTACACACGGCTGTGCACATTATAATAGTACCACCCCAAGATGAATGGCTGCAGCATTACAGTCCCAATCAAAGATGGAAGTAGATCTCAGAGGGCATAACTTCAAACAGTACACTTGGTTGTTCTCTTTGTCTGAATTAAGAACTGGCCATAAATAAAGATTCTCATTGATTAAAGAACAGCAACAAATGTTTAGGTTGGATGGAAGGCTTTGCAAAGATCAGGATTGTAAGACTGCTAACACTTAAGTCAAAGACACAGGTGTATGGACAGCCCTCTCAAAATAACAATGTGAAAATATTTGTGAAATAGATGAATGGTAATCAAAAGGAATCCATGCCAGAGGAAATGGACAAATTATACAAACTATATGGATGTCACTCATTCTCTCTCCATATGTGATCGTTTCTATATGAGCTCCACAGCAAAAAGATTCTGCACAGGCCCAACAATATGAATAACATCCATCCAAGCTGAGGCAACAAGATGACACTATTTTCCAAGGAATAGTCAGCTATCTGACTGCAGGCTGATTAAATCAGATACATGCAGTCATGGGTTGAGCAGCAATCTACCTTCACTGTAATAAATATGTATTCTGAAAATGCATTTACCTGTTCTGCCCACAACATTTCTGCAATATTACACCACTTCCTGTGGACTAAAAAAAATGGCTTATGCATCATCATGGTATTCTACACAATTTCACTTCTAAACAAAGAAAGCACTTTAAAGAAAGGGAGGTAGGGAAAGGAGTTCCATCAGTGGACTCCTGCCCATTAAACTGATTTGGCCTTATCATGGTAAGAAGTAGCTGACCTAACAAAAATACGCATTGCCCTATGAAAGACTCATTTTCAGCACTAATTGGAAGAGATGCCTGAAAGGATGAAGTCTACCTTACAGGACAATGTCTATGCCTTAAATAAAAAAAAAAAAAGGTATGATTTTGTTTTGTTTTGTTTAGAGAAAGAAAAAATTTATTGAGGAGAAAAGGAACAGAAATAGAATGGGACTCCCAGGCCGGTGGAACCAGGCCAAGGAGGGGCCCACAGGATGAGTTTTCCCAGCAGAACCACTATTATTACTTAATAACCCATTCATAGACTTTTTTTTTTTTTTTTTAAGTTTAACCTCAAGAGGTCTTACATTCCACCAAGGGTACAGCAATGGTTCTAATGAATTGTGTTAAAATTGCTATCCAGCGGGCCTCCCCGGTGGCGCAACGTTTGAGCACTGGGTTGCGAAGCTGCCCGCAGCCTCTGCAGCACTGGTTCGATTCCCAGCTGCTCCCCAGCCACCAGAGGAGGGTCCCACATGGTGCGCAGACCTCTCCTGCCGCCCGCTGCTCCCCTCAGCAGTGTACTTCAGTCCTTCTGCCTGCTCTGCTCCCCGCTCTGGCTCTGGTGAATTCTCTCACCCTCCCACGCTTCTGACTATACCCAGCGCTTGTATAAATAAATAAATAAATCTTAAAAAAAAATTGCTATCCAGCAATTTTGGGCTCCTCCTGTCACTAAACAATAAGACAAAGATTATTCTACTGGTTGATGCGATTAACCGACAATAAAGGGGGAAATGGTGTAATAGGGTTAAGGAGAAATTAAAATGCAAGAGATTTTCCAGGGTGACTCTTAGTCCTTCCATGGTGAAAAGTGAATGGATGATTAAAAAGTGAATGGGTGATTACAACTTAAACAGAACACCACTGAGGATTTAGATCACACAAAAGTAAAGACTTCAGTCCCTCCACCACATAAAGTCGCCTGACCCATTGAAGTGCTGGCCAAAGACAACAGAACTACGCACAGGATAGAAGAAGAAAGTCGTAAATAGTAATCTCTTGTCAAGTAAAAGCATATTTTTGTTGTGTGAAAGTTCAAACATATATAAAAATTGTGTGTAAAGATACTGAGTAGCCAAAAGAGTACACGATGCTAGTTATTATTAAATTATTGTCTCCCAGCTCCAAACCTACTTTTATTTATTCATCTCTGTCATGTTGGAGCTGGGACTCTGCAATCTATACTTGTCAACCAGTTTTTGCTGGCTGTAAGGTTCAGACAAGAGGGAAATTAGAAAGCATGATAAAAGAAGGAAGCCTTGCTCTTTGCTACTACCTATCACTGTTGTCATCATTGTTTCAGCAAAGGACATAGAGCAAATGATATTTTTCCTAAGTTTCAGTGGCTATTTTGTTTTTGCTTTAGTATTCCCAGAACCAGGCTCATAGAGCTCCCACAGGGGGACTAAATAACATCGGGTAAGTAGCCTCTCTTCTGAGAGATCTGGTCTCAGTTCCACAAGCTCTTCCAAGTTCCTGAGGTACCAGTAGGGCAGCAGCTTCTCCTAAGTTTAAGTCCCAGACCCACAGATCCCATTCTCTTAGTCTATAGGTTCTGATAACCCTAACTTCTTTTCTTTGCTCATCCAGACTTAGGTGAGAAGTAAATTCTTTACAATAAAGTCTCACTGTGGAAATTCATTGTATGGTTTACATTTTACTAAATAACATGTCCTATCAATAGAACATGGCCAATAAAATTATGATAAATCTGCATAATAAAATTCAATATAAATGTTAAGAAGAATGCAGATGATCTATGAGGACTAGTATGAAAAAATATCTAAGATACACTAAGTGAAACAAAGCAACATATATACTATGGCATGAACATGTATGGCTCCCCAAAATGCATATATTGCAATAATAACCCCTAAAGGTGATGGTATTAGCTGATGGGTTTTTGCAAGGTACTTAAGTCATGAGGGCGAAGCCCTCAGGGAATGGGATTAGCACATTTCTAAAAGAGGGGCCAGTGACATCCCATGCCCTTTCAACCACATAAGGATACAGAGAGAATGCACCAGCTAGGGATCAGAAAGGCATTCATGTTGGGCCTTTATGCATGGGTTAAGGAGAATTTTGGGCAACCATGCTGGCATCTTGTGCTTAGATTTCCCAGCCTCCAGAAACATAAGCAATACATTTCTGTTGTTTACAAGCTACCCAGACAAAGGAACTTTGTTACAGCAGCTCAAATGGACTAAGATAGTATATCACAATATTTCAGTGTGATTATAACTATACTTAAGAAAAAAAGATACTTATAAATTCAAGAATTATATTTAGGAAAATTTTTTTTCTTATATCCTTCCTTATAGAAATTTTAGTCATTTCAGTTGGATCTAGGAATAAGTCTTAATAGAAAAATGTAGAAGAAATGAAGGAAATACATCCAAGGTTTAACTCAAAGCACCATCTCCTGCAGGTATCTCAGTCGTGCTTTTAAAAATATATACCAACAAAAGTCCCAATGGGCCCATTTCCAAAAACATCTTTTTTTTGCACCCATGCTCATAACCTAACAAGAAAGCCTTTTATCAGCCTCTCAACCAATTTATTGCCATCAAACACAGAAATACTAGCAACAAAGTAAGCAAAATAGTTCCCACAGACTTCAGTAAAAACAGTTTCAACTTTGAGATGACTTATAGACACATTTTTTTTAAAGAGAAAAAAATCTAAAATTTGGAATATTTTTTCTATTATAACCCTAAACATTTCTTTCTTTCTTTCTTTCTTTCTCTTTTTTTTTTTTTTTTTGAGGTAACATTGGCTTACGGCACTACATAAGATTCAGGGGAGGTTCACACCTCCTCAGATGTGCATCACCACGCCCCACCTACCACCAAAGCACCCATATTCCTTTATTATATACCATTAGGCCCACATACACCTTCCCTCTCTAGTAGCCTTAACTCTGCAGCCGTATTTCTAGACTTCATTTTGCTTTCATTTTGTTCTTTGGCTTTGTTTCTATATATTCTATACAAGTGAAATCGTCTGGGATTTGTCCTTCTCCCTCAGGCTTATTTCATTTAAAATAATCCTGTCCAAATGCCATTCATGTTCACATTTTGTTATAGCTGAGTAGATTTCCATCATGAATATTTACCACATCTTCTTAATCTAGTCATCTGTTGTTGGGCACTTCTGTTGTTTCCATAATTTGCTATTGTAAATAGTGCTGCAGTGAATATAGTAATGCACACATCCCTTATAATTAGAGTTTTTATATTCTTCAGGTAGATGCTAGAAGCAGAATTGTTTAATCATATGATACATGTATTTTTGATGTTTTGAGAAACCTCCATACTATTTTCCAAAGGGGACAGGTCAGTCTACAGTCCCATGAACAATGAACAGTTCCTTTTTCTGAACACCCTTACCAACTTTAAACAAGGAATTTTTCTTAACATCTTACCTTAGCAACTTTGTGGTTTGCTGCAGTCTCATGAGATGTGTTTTTTAAACCATCTTTAAGTTGTGTGATGAACAAATCATAACCCTCCGTACTAGAAATATCTACCTTTTCTAAACATGCAGATAAGAGTTGTTGTGCCTAAATAAAACAAATGATCACAGAAAATTAAACACATGAAAATATACTGCATTCAGATGCTTATTTCAACATTTTAATTTGAACTGCTTCTACGCTATATAATAAAGCTTACCATCTTTTGCTATTTATATATCTAATCATTAATCAAATAATGATTTGAAAGACTTACAAAATTACAGATCAGCAAAAACCAATGTATTCATAGTAGTACCACATAAAGTTTCAATACAATGATGTTATAATAAACCAAATCAAGATACAATTGGACAAGCTGATACCATGAGAAAAAATATCTAAGAAGTAAACTGTAAAGAAACAAAGTTCATCAAAGAGCTCTACATACTCAAATTATTCAAACTATAAGAGGGGGCATTCACTAAGACAACAGGTAATATGAAAAAGTTCTGCGCATTATTACCAATACTAATGATGACGATGACTAATTACTGATTATCAAGGTCAACGTTACCCTAAGAGAAATTTATGGTTTTCATAAGGAAAAGAATACATCTGTACAAAGCTACAACGCCATACTTTAGGCAATTAATGTGGTGCAGTAAAGGATGCTTGGGATGATAGAAAGTCTACAAATCTTTGTGTGAGAAAGAGTAGGAACTGTAACTACTTAGGCAAAGAGAGAGAAATCCAGTAATAAATGTTAAGAGCCAGGAAAGCAGGAGAGGGAATAGAAGTCAGTTAAAAACCCAGCACTTTAATTAGTACAGTAAGAAAAATACTAACTTGAGGGTCTATTTTATAAAAATCTTCAAATATTTATTCTAATTTTGTAGTTCTTTTTGAAACCTGAAAAGTCTTATACTACCTTTCATTATAGACTATAACACACATCCTTTGTTAAAGTACAGCTTTATTAAGATGTCACCTGGTTTAAATTCTTTCTATATTCTTTGAATATAGAAAGGAAAAATGATTCAACACAAAGTAAAATTGATGAATTCTCTGTCTAAAGATTTTATACATGGCCTCAGATTCAGTCTGATAATGAAAAGATGACTATTTTTATTTTCACAACTCAAACTACTACCAACATGCTTGCAATATTAACATACAGACACAATAAAAAACTGTGATATAATACTATAAAATCCAAGTGGATATATTCTAATATCTGTTAAGTCAACACAAAGATAGAATAAAAAGTATTACACTGAGGGCCTCCCTGGTGGCCCAAGGGTTAAGCGTCAGCACTCTGAAGCAATCCACAGCTACTGCAGCACCAGTTCGATCCCCAGTCAGGGAGGTGACCACATGGCGCAGACCTCTCCTGTCTCGCCCACTGCTCTCCCCTACTGCTCTCCTTTCAGCAGCGTATTTCAGTCAATCTACGTGTTCTGCTCCCCACTTTGTCTCTAGTGAATCCTCTCACCGCCCCACTCCCACCACCTCTGGCCTGTACTCCAGTTCTTATATACATAAATAAATCATTCTTAAAAAGAAATTACAGGGCCTCCCCGGTGGCGCAGCGGTTGAGCGCTGGGTTGCGAAGCTGCCCGCGGCCTCTGCGGCGCCGGTTCGATCCCCGGCTGCTCCCCAGCCACCGGAGGGGGATCCCACATGGTGCGCAGACCTCTCCTGCCACCCGCTGCTCCCCTCAGCAGTATACTTCAGTCCTTCTGCCTGCTCTGCTCCCCACTATGGCTCTGGTGAATTCTCTCACCCTCCCGCGCTTCTGACTGTACCCAGTGCATGTATAAACAAAACAAACAAACAAATATAATAAATAAATAAAATAAAAACATGCCTCTATTAAAAAAAAAAAAAAGAAATTACACTGAACTTAAAATTTACACACTGACAGCTTTTGTGTCCTAAAAATGGGATATAAACTATACTGATTTTTATCAACTAATTGTATCACTACCAAATGCAAAACAATAATGAACAACTAGGTATGAAGACAGAAATAATCACTCATTACAATCTTTTATTACTTAAGATGTTCAAAATTCAATAAATTCAAAATTGTACTTTGAAATTACAATGTGCATGTAATACACAAAAATACAAAAAAAAAATTTCAGTTTACTTCACATTAAGTGACAAATTGTGGTACTAAAGAAAAATTCCTATGTCTAAAATTTTATACTGGGATTCTTGAGGCATGATACATAGCAAATGTTACTGATTGCCCACTAATATTTATTTATTCCTCCCTATTTTTTTAATATGGTTAATATCATTTTTTAATATTAAAAAAATACAGAACATTTCCAGTCTCCTTCTGCTTGCTGTGGCTATGCAGCCAAAATCTAACCAATCAGCTGAATATAAAGAGTACATGTGAAAGAATTTGTGAAAGAGAACTAGAAGGAATGAAGGCAGGGAAGGAAGTACAGGTGGAAAGGGAGAGAAGAGGAGGAGGGGAAGGCAGGAATATGGTAAGGGGAGAGGTCTTCCCTATGACTACGAAATGATATTTGAAGAAGCTGTTCAGCAAAGTTGCCGCCAAACTCAGTCCGGCACTATTACAGGAAGAAACTATCTTTGTATTTGGGGCCTCTTTTAGAGTACTTTAACTTATACAGTTTACATTATATATCAGTTTATGGGGTCTCCCTGGTGGCACAGGTTTTAAAGTCTCAGTATTATCGAGGTATTGCTAGTCACTGCACCATGATTTCAATCCCTGGCCAGGGAGCTAACCCACATGGCACAACAAACCTCTCCTGAACCACGAGCTGCTCCCCTCAACAGTGTATTTCAGTAGATTCACCTGTTCTGCTCCCCACTCTGTCTCTGGTGAATCCTCTCACCCCCTGCACCTTTGGCCTACATCCCCAGTTCTTGCATGCATAAATAGATCTTTAAAAATAATTATCAGTTCAATGAGCTTCACTTAATTATGCAAAGGAAAGACAAATATTTAAACAAAGTTGTGATTAATACCAATTTGTTTATATAGGGATATACATAAAAATACACATACAAAAACATATATATAATTTTATATATACATTAAAAATTCGCTAAAAGGAAAATCTATTTTTTTATTTAACAGCTAACAAGTCTACGATTAAATGAAGTAAAAAAGCACATTGATACTTATTTCAACTTACCTCTGTAACAGGTAATTCAAGCTGAACCACATCATCCTGCTTTGAAACTGGAGTTTGCAGAGCAGTGTCTAACAACAAGATTCCATTAAGGTCCTTCCTACACCCTACTGCATAATCATCCACAAATATAACTTTATCCACGGCGGAAATATACTGACATTTCACCTGTCCACCTGGTTTAGCTGTTGAAAGAACAAAAATTCAATACTTAAGATTTTAATACTTCATTTAAAACTTCATCATAAACAAAAGTTTACAGGGCCTCCCTGGTGGCTCAAGGGATTAAGACGCAATCTATGAAGCAATCCGCAGCCTCTGCAGCACGAGTTCAATTCCCAGCCAGCCAGGGAGCAACCCACATGGTGCAGCAGACCTCTCCTGGCTTGCCCCCTGCTCCCCTCAGCAGTGTGTTTCAGCGGATCTGCCTGTTCTGTTCCCCACTCTTTCTCTGGTGAATCCTCTCACCCCTGCATCGCAGGTCTGTACCCCAGCTCTTGTATGCATAAATAAATAAATCTTAAAAAGAAAAACTAAGAATATAATAAGACCAAATAACACATCTACCGTAAGAATACAAAGCTATCAACTCAAAAAATTATATGCTCCTCAATGTTTACTTGCAGCAATAGCTAGGATGAGGAAACAACCAGAGTGCCCAATAGTAGAGGACTGGATCCAAAAATGGAGTATCACTCAACTTCAAGGAAAGAGGAAACACTGCCCTTTACAGAAAAATGAAAGGAATTGCAGGGAATTACAGAAGTCAAAATGACAAATATCAGACATTTACAGTAACAGATGATTCAACAAGGCAAAATACTTATAAAAACGAGTAGACACTAATAAAGTTGAGGTTTCTGAGATTAACAGGGAGAGAAGAGGAAGAAAGGATCAAAGGAGTATAAAGGATGCTATGGGGGGACAAATTATCAATTGAAAATTTTATTGCATTAGAGAAGATACTTCTCTGTAGGCAAACAATTCTGTTACCAGTATACCTCTGTAAACTCTGACCATGACTCCAGGGAACACCCGTTATTAGTAACATTATTAGTATAATCTTATAATACTGTATTAGTATTATTAGCATTACATTCTTATTTTTTTAATTGTGTTTCTTGTTTTTTGTTTTTTAAAGATTTATTTATTTATTTATTTATTTATTTATACAAGCACTGGGTACAGTCAGAAGTGCGGGAGGGTGAGAGAATTCACCAGAGCCAGAGCGGGGAGCAGAGCAGGCAGAAGGACCGAAGTACACTGCTGAGGGGAGCAGTGGGCGGCAGGAGAGGTCTGCGCGCCATGTGGGACCCTCCTCCGGTGGCCGGGGAGCAGCCAGGGATTGAACCGGTGCTGCAGAGGCTGCGGGCAGCTTTGCAAGCCAGCGCTCAACCGCTGCGCCACCGGGGAGGCCCAGCATTGAATTCTTAATGATACAAAAGCTGATAAGTGGAAATAAATCCAGAACTTACTTATCGATTTCTAGGACAATTATTAAAAATGCGGTAATCAGGCCAGGGAGCAACCCATATGGCACACAGACCTCTCCTGACTTGCCCGCTGCTTTCCCTCAGCAGTGTATTTCAATAAATCTGCCTGTTCTGCTCCCCATTCTGTCTCTGGTGAATCCTATCACCCCTCACACCTTTCGCCTGTACCCCAGTTCTTGTATGCATAAATAAATAAATCTTTTTTTAAAAAAAAAGATATTTAAAAAAAAATCAAACTGTTGGTACTGACTATAGAACTGAACCATCCAGAATGGGGAAGGGTCTGGGGGAGGGGTTAAGAACAAAGAAAGAAGGAAGTACAATGGACTATGGGGGGGGGCGCCTATGGACAATTTGGTGGTGGGTACACTATGGTGGTGATACCTGATGGGGAGATCCTAATGTTACTTCAATTAAAATAAATAAAATTATTTAAAAATAATACCTTTTCAGTATTTACCCAAAGGACACAGAAACATCAATTCCAAAGAGCACCTGCACCCCTATGTTTATAGCAGCACTGTTTACAATAGCTAAGCTTTGGAAACAACCCAAATGCCCAAAAGTAGATGACTGGATCAAGAAGATGTGGTACATATATACCATGGAATATTACTCAGCATTCAAAAAAGATAAACACATGCAATTTGCAGCAACATGGATGGCGCTGGAAGGGATCATGCTCAGCGAAATAAGCCAAAAAGAAAAAGAAAAATACCGGATGGTCTCACTCATAGCAGGAATCTAGAAAACTTAAATAAGGGACCAGGAAAATGAATATAAGAAAGTGAAAATCAAAATCAACAAAAAACTATGAACCAGAGACACTTTTTGGGGGTGGGGGGCGGGAGGGGAAGGATTGGGGTCAGAATGGGGCGTTTGCAATTGTATGGGGGAATATAAAAATAAAATTTAAGATTAAAAAAAATAATAATAAAACCACAAAAAAAAAAAAAAGTAAGTGCAAGTTGAAATCTAAAAAAAAAAAAAAAAAATAACCAAGATGAAATGCATACATTGTGCAAAAATGAAAAATGATGTAAAAATATATATAAAATAAAAATTAAAAAAAGAATAAAAAAAAATAAATAAATAAAAATAATACCTTTTCAAATATTATATCAAGTTATATTTTATTCATATAGCTTTAATATTCAACATTGCTGCAAATAGCATTAATTTACAAGTTACATTTAAATCTCCTAAGTGGACCTTTTAAAAAACTTAATCCCATTTTGGTATAAACCATTTTGGTATTATTTAGCAGAAATCTATTCAGTTCATCTTACGAATTTAAAATGTCTGAAAAGAAACTTCTTAAACAAAGATATATTATGCTTTAACAATGTTTATATTCTCAAGAAAAGTTGGGTAAAAAGCCATTTCTGGTTTTTAAATAAAGGCAATAATTATTGCACATATCCCATACTGTGTATGGTAATTTCTCTATAGAAGACAGTTGTTAAAAAAAAAAAAAGGACTTTAAATCTACATGAATGAACTGTAAAAATATATATATAAAGCAAGAAATGTTAAGAGGGAAAACACAGATTTCTTCCATCTATACCAAGATCAGCAAACTTGTGAAAAGGATCAGACAATAAATATTTTAGGTGAGATACATGTTCTCTCTCACACTTACTCAATTCTGCCACTGTAGCACAAAAGCAGTTATAGACAATATGTAAATAAAGTGTGGCAGTGTTCCAGTAACACTTGATTTACAAAACTAGGACACAACATAAAGTCTGCAGAGGTGACAGGCCATAGCTTCCCCTGACTGACGCGAATGGCTTGCACTACGGCAAATGTTCTTCCTGGCAGGGGAACTTCACAAAAACAGTAGGCTAAAAATTCACAGTCAGACACATTAAGTTGCTGAAAACTACAAGAATAAACTCAAAAGTAACTAGAGAAAAAGGCTATGTTACTTACAGACAAGTAATAATTACAATAAAAAAACATTTATTATTAAAAACTATGGCGTTCTTAGAAAGTGGACCATTTTTTTGTTAAGTACTGAAAAACTGAATATCCAACAAATATATCCTTCAGGAATGAAGATGAAATAGATTCTCAGATGAAAGAATACTGAAGAGAAATTTTGCCAGTTGTTCCAAGAAAACTGCAAAAGAAAGTTCATCAAACAGAAGGGAAGCTGCTTCAAAAGTATCAGGAATGAAGAAAGAGCAACAGAAAAATGGCAAATAACTGGGTAAATATAAACAATATTTTTCAATTATCACATTGTCTGACAGGATTTTCAATGTATGTAGATGTAGTCAACTATAATCTAAAAGGGGGAGGGCACAATATAGAGGAAAGGTTTCTAAATTCCACTTGAAGTAGTAAAAGAGTGATTCTAATATAGGGGGGATAATAATTGTATTGTAATCCCTACAAACTGCAAAAAATACATGAGTAATCAAAAATAGATGTTAAATTAAAAAAGGAGAAAAGGAGAGTTAAAAAGAGGTAAAACAGGGACATCCCTGGTGGTGCAAGGGGTTAAGGCACAATCTATGAAGCTATCCCCAGCCACTGCAGCACATTCGATCCCCGGCCATGGAGCTAAGCCACATGGCACAGCAGACCTCTCCTGTCTCGCCCGCAGCTCTCCTCAGCAGTGTATTTCACTCAGTCTGCCTGTTCTGGTCCCTACTCTGTCTCTGGTGAATCCTCTTACCCTCCGCATCTCTGGCCTGTACCCCAGTTCTTTTATGAATAAATCTTTTTTAAAAAGAGGTAAAACAAAATAAAATGGAATATCTAAGTTACTATCAACAATCATATTAAATATAAATGACCTAAATGTGCCAATTGGAAGAATGCCATTGGGCCTCCTTGGTGGCGCAAGGGGTTAAGACACAACCTATGAAGCTAACTTATGAAGCTATCCACAGCCACTGCAACACAAGTTCAATCCCTGGCCAGGGAAATACCCACATGGCACAGCAGACCTCTCCTGACTCACCCGCTGCTCCCCTCAGCAGTGTATTTCAGTCAATCTGCCTGTTCCCCACTCTGCCTCTGGTGAATCCTCTCACACCCCACCACCTCTGGCCAGAACCCCAGTTCTTGAATGCATAAATAAATAAATCTTTAAGCAAATAAAAACAAATCCTCTGAAAAAAAAAAGCCAGAATTAACTAACACACACACAAGTCTATGATGGCTACAAAATGCTTTCACCCTTGTAAAAGGAGGGTTAAAGGATATTTCAAACAGGGTCTCTCCGGTGGTGCAGCGGGTTAAGCGCAGCACTGTGAAACTGTCCGCAGCCTCTGCAATGCGGATTAGATTACCAGGCCACCCAGGGAGCAACCCACATGGCGCAGCAGACTTCTCCTGACTCTCCCACTGCTCCACTCAGCAGTGTATTTCAGTTAATCCACCTGTTCTGCTTCACAATCTGTCTCTGGTGAATCCTCTCACCTTCCCACTCCTCTGGCCTGCACCCCAGCTCTTGTATAAAAAATAAATAAATAAATCTTTTTTAAAAAGATGTATCAAACAAATGCCAATGAAAGAGAAAAAAATGACTATATTAACATCAAAGATCAGAACAAAGAAAATCACCAGAGATAAATACACTACATGACAAAGGGGTCAATTCATAAAGAAGAAAAAGTAATCTGAAATATATGTAGACCTATTAGAACTTCAAAACACATAAAGCAAAAATTATCAGAATTGAAAGAACCAGGCATCCATAATTATAGCCGGAGACCTCATTCCTCTCTCAGTAACTGACAGAACTAGTAGACAGAAAATTGACAAAGAGAGAAACTGAGCAACACCATCAAGCAATAATATTTCTAGAATATTTACCTATCAACAGTAGAAAACACATTCTTTTCAAGTGCATGTGGAAAAATCATGAAGACGGAACAACATCCTGGGTAATAAAGCATACCTTAACAAATATAAAAGAAATGAAACTGAAAGTATGTTCTCTGACCCTAACAAACTCGAGTCAAAATCAGTAACAGAAGTATAACAGGAAACAGCTAAATAACGAGAAACTAAATAACATACTTCAAAATTATGCACAGATCAATGAAGAATTCTCAAAGACTTCAGAAACTATTTTTGAGTAAATGAAAACTGAAACATTACATGGAAATTTATAGTATGTTACACCAGTTACAGCAATGTTTGCGTGAAATTTGTAGTAAATAAATGCTTATACTGGAGTAATGAAGGTCTCAAATAAATAAACTAAGTTTCCTACCTAAGAAAACTATAACAATGAGAACAAGATAAACCCCGTACAAGCAAAATTTTTAAAAAAAAAATAGAAATCAATGAAATTGAAAATAGACAAATAACAGAGAAAATCAACATATGCAAAAAACAGTTCTTTTAAAAGATCAGTCACGGCCTCCCCGGTGGCGCAGCGGTTGAGCGCTGGGTTGCGAAGCTGCCCGCAGCCTCTGCAACGCCGGTTCGATCCCCGGCTGCTCCCCGGCCACCGGTGGAGGGTCCCACATGGCGCGCAGACCTCTCCTGCCGCCCGCTGCTCCCCTCAGCAGTGTACTTCGGTCCTTCTGCCTGCTCTGCTCCCCGCCTTGGCTCTGGTGAATTCTCTCACCCTCCTGCGCTTCTGACTGCACCCAGTGCTTGTATAAATAAATAAATAAATGAATCTCTTTATAAAAAAAACAAAAAAAAAAAAAAAGATCAGTCACATTAACAAAACTAAACAAAGGCTAGGAAAAGAAAAGACAATTACCAATATCAGGAATGGAAGAGGATATCCTGCAAACATAAAATAAGAAAATACTATAGACATATATTTGACATTTTAAATTATCAAAATAAATAATTTTGACACTACAGATTTTAGAAAGATAACTGGGAATAACATGGACAGATTTACACATAATTTTGAAAATATTAAGAAATTTCTGCTGCTCCCCAGAAGGAAACTTTTTAAAAGATTAGTTATCAGTCCTCCCCTGGTGGCGCAGCGCTATGAAGCTATCGGCAGCCTCTGTAGCGTAGATTTGATGCCGGCCAGCGAGAATCCCACATGACAAAGCGGACCTCTCCTGTCTCACCCGCTGCTCCCCTCAGCAGTGTATTTCAGTCAGTTTGCCTGTTCTGTTCCCTGCTGTCTCTGGTGAATCCTCTCGCCCTCCCACACATCTGGCCTGTACCCCATTTCTTGTATGCATGAATAAATAAATCTTAAAAAAAATTAAAAGATTAGTTATCAATTCTAGTAACCATCTTAACAGTCATCTCATTATCAAAGTGCTGTCCATGTGCATCCCTACAAAACTTGCAAAAATATCAGAAATGTTACCTTTGCAAACTGACAAAACAAGTCATGAAATTCTACTTCCACTGAGATAACATCAGACTTCAATGCTTAACCTAAAATAATCTACTAAAACTTACTACATACAAGCATCATTCAAGTCAAATAAGAGGTACAGAGTAAAGTTTTATTAAGTTAAAGTTACAATACTTTTCAAATATAATTAGAGTAACCAAAAAGAAAACAATTTAATTAAAGGTGTTAGTACACTGTATTATTCAAAGCCAAAGTATTTCTGTAAAGTAAGTCTGGAAAAGTTCAGTGGCTAGACCATGAAGAAAGGATAACAAATGGATAAAATGCAATGCATTATTTCCAGCAGCAGAAGCAGTATCTACCTAAAAATGGAAGAGGTTCATCGAAAGATACAGAATTATTTAAATTAAGAGTTCCAAGTTCCGGGCCTCCCGGGTGGCGCAGCGGTTGAGCGCTGGGTTGTGAAGCTGCCCGCAGCCTCTGCAGCACCGGTTCGATCCCTGACTGCTCCCCGGCCACTGGAGGAGGGTCCCACATGGCGCGCAGACCTCTCCTACCGCCCGCTGCTCCCCTCAGCAGTGTACTTCGGTCCTTCTGCCTGCTCTGCTCCCCGCTCTGGCTCTGGTGAATTCTCTCACCCTCCCGCGCTTCTGACTGTACCCAGTGCTTGTATGTATGTATACATGCATGCATGTATAAATAAATAAATCTTTTAAAAAAGAGTTCCAAGTTTCAATACTCTATTCACTTCATCCAAATCTTATATCAGACCACTTACTTCACACTATTTGACATCAAGTGAAGTATTTGACATCAACTGAAAATGTTTTGAGAATTTAATCACCACTGAAAAACTTCTATTGATAAGACTTGATCTTTAAGGGCCTACTTCCCTACAAGACTGCAGAGCTTTTTTCATATATATTTGTCAATCTGTCACAGTTAAATCTCTCAACCATCTTTGGACACTGAAGATACATCTTCCTTCACAAGTCTGACCTGCTGTATAAAACTTGGGAATAACTTCCCTATTTGATGTTTCTCAAGAGAACCCTTAACCACCAGTAAATAAATTCCTGTTGCTCATAAAAGTAGCAACTCAGCTACAACTCAATAAAACAATTCTACAATTTGGAACATGCTTTCTTGTAAATCTCTACTGGAAACTACAAATTGTTTGAAACTACAAATTGTTTTGTTTAATATAGAAAGCAATGTCTGCAACTGCCAGACACACAGACAGACCTCTCATCATTCCTCACAAAGTGTACCTTTTAAGTTAATCTAAGTCAATTTCCATCCAAATATGATGAAAATCTATCTGTTTTTGCACACTACAGTAAACAAACTAACTTCCTCTGGATATCCACTTTGATGCTATCTCACATGATTAGCAACTTTATTCAACTTTATTCAGACCACCTCAAAGGGCAAATGTACCTATTGTTATTTTGGTTTTGTTTTTAAGATTTATTTATGCATACAAGAACTGGGGTACAGCCCAGAGGTGCGGAGGGTGAGAGGATCCACCAGAGACAGTGGGGAACAGAACCAGCATATTTACTGAAATGCACTGCTGAGGGGAGCAGGGGGTGAGACAGGAGAGGTCTGCTGAGCTATGTGGGTCAGCTCCCTGGCCGAGGAGGTGGCTGTGGAGAGCTTCATAGTGCTGCTTAACCCCTTGTGCCACCAGGGAGGCCCCTATTGTTATTTTGTATCAGTTCTAATTTATGGCATTTATCACCACTTGCCTCTGTGAGTGTGTGTGAGAGACAGAGAGAGGGACAGAGAGAAAGAAATACATCTCTTGGGCCTCCCTGGTGGTGCAGCGGTTCAGCGCTGGGTTGCGAAGCTGCCCGCAGCCTCTGCAGTGCCAGTTCGATCCCTGACTGCTCCCCGGCCACCGGAGGAGGGTCCCACATGGCGCGCAGACCTCTCCTGCTGCACCTGCTGCTCCCCTCAGCAGTGTACTTCGGTCCTTCTGCCTGCTCTGCTCCCCGCTCTGGCTCTGGTGAATTCTCTCACCCTCCCGCGCTTCTGACTGTACCCAGTGCTTGCATAAATAAATAAATAAATAAATAAATAAATAAATAAATAAATAAATAAATAAATAAATCTTTAAAAAAAAAAAGAAAAGAAAAGAAATACATCTCTTGCCACTACATGGTGTCCTCTAAGAAAGCAATAACTTTGTTGACTGCTATATCAACAGTGCCTGACAGGCAATTAATGTTTTTAAAGAAAAGCATTTTCTACAGTTTAATAGACCTTAATATATTAAAACTAAGCTATAATGTGGTAGAATGCAATATTCTAAGGCTTTAGTTTAATATAACATGAAACAAAGACATTTTAGGCAACAAACTAGTTGGTTTGGTACAGAAAATCCAATATACCTCTCTGCCTTCCCTAATCCCTCTTTCCCTGCCTCTCCTGTCCCCAGGACAGTCACTGGTCTCGTCTTCATTACAGTGGCACTTTGATGGAAGAGTACCAGAGCACTTTACTGATTCAACAAACCAAGACTAGACTGTAGCTGAAAGGACAAAATAGAAATTTCGTCCTTAAAATATCCCTTCCTACTGACAATTATATTTACCTATACAGCCACTAAATACAATTTAAAATACAATGAGTAGGTGACTTAGAAGGTTTTTCCTACCAAAATGAAAAAAATTTTAAACTAGATATAATAGTGTTCAATTCAAATGAAATCTGTCGCATTTGTCAAAAACACTGGTCTTGAGCCTCCCTGGTGGCGCAAGGGGTTAAGTCTCAGCCCTATGAAGCTAGCGTAGAAGCTACAACACTGGTCTACGTTCTAGGAGAAGTCTGAATTTCTAAACCTAGCTGCACATTAGAATCACTTGACATAGTTAAAAAAATAATAATAAAGAATATGACTGGGTTCCACTCCAGACCACTTAAGTCAGAAGATTGGGGCCCAGACAAAAGAATTTTTTAAAAAGCTCTCCTGATGATTCTAATAAGCAACCAAGGCTGAGAATCACTGCCCTGTGCCATCTTTCCAGTTTCTCTCTCCCCTACTTCCTAAATTAAATGTATAGAAACAAATCATTAAGATTTAGATTCCTTGTGCCCCTAATAAATCTCAAAGGAGACACTCCTAGCTGTCTCACTCTAACATTAATATCATTTTTCATACAAAGTAAGCATAATATTTATCTCCTCGAACTATTACCCCAATTTGAAATGGGGTGGCCTGACAGTGGGCTCTTCCCTGCACACTTAAAAGGGACTTATAATGAGACTCAACTGCAGGCACACACAAAAACGTTAATAAAGGGTTTATTTAGCACTCTGATAGCCAGCAAATAAACCAGGACCCCCAAGGCCCACATGCCTGGTTATAAACCAAACCTGGCTGCTTAAAAGTCCACCCTCAGTTCCCAGCAATTCTCCCTTTGGTGGTGATGACATGGGATTTTCTAGTCCTTGGGGTCTTGGATCTTTTTGGTCTGGGGTGGAGGTGTTGGTCCCCCCAACAGAAATACATTTCCTGATTTAACACACTCAAATTAGATCACAATTACTTGTTTTCAGGAGCACTATCTTGCCATAACTATTTTCATGTAGCAATTACTATATTATTTTATAGCTCTATTAGCTCCTCTTTATACCCAAGGAGTTTACCTTAAACTTTCTTGTGTCCCTCATATTTGAAGTTTACCTAAGAATTTCTATGATGAAGTCATCCAAGCAAGAATTACTGGCCCATTTCAAAGACAGTAACTCAGAAGTGTCCTGCTAAAGGTGCCTTTTGCTTGAAGCCAGAGCAGAACAATACATTTTCAAGAGGTACCTCCCACTAGTCTCTCAACTGTTCTTACGTATTTACAGGAATTTATCATTTATATTCTATCTATAGTTATAGCAAACATTCCTCAAGACAGAGGCCAAATATTTAACAATTTAAGTACGATTATAACTACAGATTTTCAGTTAAACAAGTATGTACTATGTACATTTCAACCTGTGTTCCCTCAAAGTTCCCAATGGAGAGTACAGAAATAAATCCACACAGACAAAAGAGGGAAAAAAAAAGAAAGATGAAACCAACAAAAATTCTGAAGTTGAAGGGCAGATAGAAGGATGTTAACTGATTTTCTCCCCATAAAAATCTCAAAAGCTAAGCTAGCAGAGGAAAGTCTAAGGTGCATATGCTGCAGTATTTTTCAAATTACAAAGATAATAGTTAAGTCTAAAATAACACGTACTTAAAAATAGTTGCTTTCTACAATCTTTTCTCAATTAACTGATATTAAAAACAGTCACTATGATAACAGGGCCCTAAATATTTACCTTAAAGTGGGAATTCTTGAACTTAAAAATATGGGCACCATAGCTTGATCCAGGAGGATCGAGTCAAAGATCCTCAGACCACCTCATCACAACCTTTCCTCAGGCTTTACACTCAAATATCAAAATGCTTGTAATAAATATTACCCGTTTTATGCCTCTAATCTTGCTCAAGCTGTTCCCTCTATTTGGCTAACTCACTATTCTTTCTATCTCAGCTGGGGTGTCATCTCTTCTAGAAAACTCTTCAAATTTGGAGGAAGGGTACATTTCAAATTTATTATTCCAGTATGGCAGACAAACACTTGTTGAAGTGAATGATGTAATTTAAAACACCTATACAAAAGTAACATTATGTGCTTATGGTGGGTCAATCAGCATCTATGTTTATTTTATTTAATCTTTCCAATAAGCCAGTGAGTTAGTACTAATTATGAAGTACAGAGAGATTAAATAACTTGCCTGAGGAAGAAGCTAATTAATAAGCAGTGAGTCATAGACTAGAACTCAGTGTGGCTCAAAAGTCAATATTCTTTTTTTTTTTTAAGTCAATAATTTTTTTTTAAAGATTTATTTATTTTTATACAAGAACCAGGGTACAAGCCAGATGCGCAGGAGGGTGAGAGGATTCACCAGAGACAGAGTGGAGAACAGAACAGGCAGACTGACTGAAATACACTGCTGAGGGGAGCAGCGGGCCAAACAAGAGAGGTCTGCCACGCCATGTGGGACCCTCGCCGGTCGGCCAGGATCGAGCCAGCGCTGCAGAGGCTGCAGACAGCGTCACAGCACGGCGCCTTTTTTTAAGTCAATATTCTTAGGTACCAGACTTTTTCTAAAAATGTCAGTGCCTTTCAAATTTGTATTTCCAAATCTTAAAGTTTCAGTCCTGAATTTCCAAATGAATCCTGGGCATCTCTACCTGGAAGTCCTTTCAGAATCTCAAAATTCACACTACAGGGCCTCCCCGGTGGCGCAGCAGTTGAGTGCTGGGTTGCGAGGCTGCCCGCAGCCTCTGCAGTGCCGGTTCGATCCCTGGCCACCGGAGGAGGGTCCCACATGGCGCGCAGACCTCTCCTGCCGCCCGCTGCTCCCCTCAGCAGTGTACTCCGGTCCTTCTGCCTGCTCTGCTCCCCACTCTGGCTCTGGTGAATTCTCTCACCCTCCCGTGCTTCTGACTGTACCCAGTGCTTGTATAAATAAATAAATAAATCTTTAAAAAAAAAATTCACACTGCAGAAATGAAATCACTACCTCCCTCTTGTTCCCCAGTCTTCTCCAACAAAGCTAATAAACACCATTCCTCCAGTTAGCCAAAGTAGAAAACTATGGGTAACTTTCCCCCTGGTCAGCTCCTCTCATACTGCACATTCACCAAATTATGTTGCTCCAACATTTCAAACTAACTTAACTATACAAGACTCTCATCATTTCTCAGACCTGGGTAATAGCTTTATCTTTTGAAAAACAAATCTGATCATGCCATAACATACAAGAGCTCCTAACTGTTGAAATCAAGACCAAACTTCTTAGGAAAACATATTATGATCTTGTTCTCACCTATCTCTCAACATGCATTCTAACCATCCCCAACACCCTAAATCCCAAATAACTTCCCCCACAAACTTTCTCTTGTTCCTTGAATTCACCATGTTTTTTTTTTAAGACAACCATGTCCTACACTATCTCATCTTTCAAAACTGATGATAAATGTAATCTTTTCGGAGAAGTCTTTTCTTTCCCTCCAGTTGAGGAAACTTCCCTCAATCTATTCACACAGCATTTTGCACATCTATGTCCTAGTACCTATGACATGCTAAAATTATTTACCTAAAAACATCACCAAGCAAGCATTCGAAGGCCAAAATACTGCCTTAAATATGTGACACCATGTCTAAAGCACATGTTCAATATGTGTAAATGATTACCAATCAAGCAGCCTTCACACATCATCTTACTCTTAACATTTCAAGTCCAAAATCAGTTAAAATTAGTTCCTTTAGTTCAAAAACTATTTCTCTTATAAATCTATTAGATTTCAACCAGTCACATTTCCACAAAGATGGAAAAGTGGAAGAAAATACTGTAGTATCAACAGAGTATCTGTAGCAAAAACATCTACTCCATTCAGCAAGTAGCCACCAAAACAAGAATAAAAACACAATAAAAAACAAGTGTTTATAGAATTCTGTTCTACATGCTTTTACATAGTCATTTTAATTCTGACAACTGTTACATAATAAAACTATTAACCTTTATTTTATAAACTTATAAGAACAGAATAAAGATTTAGCTAAAGGGGCCTCACCGGTGGCGCAGCTGTTTAGCGCTGGGCTACGAGGCTGCCCGCAGCCTCTGCAGTGCCAGTTCTATCCCCAGCTGCCGGGCGAGGGTCCCACACGGCGCGCAGACCTCTCCTGCCGCCCGCTGCTCCCCTCAGCAGTGTATTTCGTCTGTCTGCCTGTTCTGCTCCCCGCTCTGGTGAATTCTCTCACCCTCCCGCACTTCTGACTGTAACCAATCCTTGTATAAATAAATAAATCTTTAAAAAAAATAAAAAAGGTTTAGCTAAAGCTGTTTAGCTCCAGAATTGGAACTCTTACACTGTCTTTCAATAAATCTAAAACTAGGGCCTCCCGGTGGCGCAGCAGTTGAGCGTTGGGTTGCGAAGCTGCCCGCAGCCTCTGCGGCGCCAGTTCGATCCCCGGCTGCTCCCCGGCCACCAGAGGAGGGTCCCACATGGCGCGCAGACCTTTCCTGCCGCCCGCTGCTCCCCTCAGCAGTGTACTTCGGTCCTTCTGCCTGCTCTGCTCCCGCTCTGGCTCTGGTGAATTCTCTCACCCTCCCACGCTTCTGACTGTACCCAGTGCTTGTATAAACAAAACAAACAAACAACCAAACAAATAAATAAATAAAACATGCCTCTATTAAAAAAAATAATAATAAAAAAAAATAAATCTAAAACTACCAAAACAAAGAAATGAAATCTCTAGTAGGGTAAAACCATCTTTGAGCATTCCATAGTTAGGAACAGCTGGGACGTAAATGTAAAAAGTAAAGTACTGATAACCTTGAGACCTCCCTGGTGGTACATGGATTAAAGTGTCAGCCCTATCAAGCTATCTTCAGCCAGGGAGCTAACCCACATGGCACAGCAGACCTCTCCTGTCTCCCCTGCTCCTCCCTCAACAGTGTATTTCAGTAGATCCACCTGTTCTGCTGCCCACTCTGTCTCTGGTGAATCCTCTCACCGACTCCTCCCCATAACAACTAGATTATAGGGTTATTGAAATCCCAACTCTATTCTGTGTTTATTATGGTTCACAGAACTGAGAGTATTAAGGCTGTATGTACTAATATTAGTCAGGAAATAGGAATTATTACCAATTTCCAAAATAGCTACAGGAAGAGTTTCCATTTTATCCAAACTAACGCATGCCCATCAAAAGTTGTAAGAAAAAATACTTTCCACCTCTAGCCAAAAGTATTGAGTTTAATTATAAAATTTATTTTTGGGGGGCCTACCCGGTGGCGCAGAAGTTGAACGCTAGCTAGGCTGCCAAGTTGCCCGCAGCCTCTGCAGCACTGGTTCGATCCCTAGCTGCAGGTGAGGGTCCCACACGGCACACAGACCTCTCCTGCCGCGCCCACTGCTCCCCTCAGCAGTGTACTTCGTCAGTCTGCCTGTTCTGCTCCCCGCTCTGGCTCTGGTGAATTCTCTCACCCTCCTGCGCTTCTGACTGTACCCAGTGCTTTTAAAAAAATTTATTTTTTAAAGGTTTATTTATGTATGCATACAAGAACTGGGGTACAGGCCAGAGATGTGGGGGGAGTAGGGGGTGAGAGGGTTCACCAGAGACAGAGTGGGTAACAGAACAGGCAGGCAGACTGTTAATACACTGTTGAGGAGAGCAGTGGGCAAGAGAGGAGAGGTCTGTAGCGCCATGTGGGCAGCTCCCTGGCCAGCTGCAGATAGCTTCACAGTGCTGTGATTAATCCCTTGCGCCACCAGGGAGGCCCAGCTTCAGGGTTTTTTTAAAAGAGTATTTACAGGGGGTCACTTCACTATCGAGCCATTGCCAACCACTGCTGCAGGATTTTGATCCCCTGGCCAGGGAGCTAACACACATGGCACAGCAGATCTCTCCTGTAGTCCCCTGCTCCCCTCAGCAGTGTATTTTAGTAGATCTGCCCGATGTGCTCACCACTCTGTCTCTGGTCAATCCTCTCACTCCTGGCATCTCTGGCCTACACCCCAGTTCTTGCATGAATAAATAATAAGTGTATCTTTTTTCAAAAAAAAAAAAGCATTTACAGAGATTGACAAGCCAGTAAGAAATACTTTTAAGTAGTAACAGTAAATAGTATTCAATAGTAAACAGTGTTCGAAGTATCTTACTCTTAATCATCACAGTATTATTATAATCCCCATTTGCGAAATGAACAAAAATATTAAGTAATTTAGTCAAGATTACAGAGCTAAATGGGGGAGGGGGGAGACTAGGTTCTTTTCTTATTTTTTGCATAGAAGAACTGTGGTATAGGCCAGAGGTACAGGGGGTGAAAGAATCCACATGAGATAGAGCGGGGAGCAGAACAGGTAGATCTACTGAAATACACTAAGGAGAGCAGCAGGCAGACATAGGAAAGGTCTCCTGCGCCATATGTGGGTTAGATCCCTGACCAGGGATAAAACGCAGGCAGTAGTGGTGACAGAGCTACCGGGATGGCCCTGAAACTAGGTTCTTAACCTAAGCCATTTGTTTCCAAAATCAGGGATCCTCTTACATGTTATGCTAAACTGCATGAACAGGGCCTCCCCAGTGGCGCAGCGGTTGAGCGCTGGGTTGCGAAGCTGCCCGCAGCCTCTGCAGCACCGGTTCGATCCCCGGCTGCTCCCCGGCCACTGGGTGAGGGTCCCACATGGCGCGCAGACCTCTCCTGCCGCCCGCTGCTCCCCTCAGCAGTGTACTTCGGTCCTTCTGCCTGCTCTGCTCCCCGCTCTGGCTCTGGTGAATTCTCTCACCCTCCCGCGCTTCTGACTGTACCCAGTGCATGTATAAACAAAACAAACAAACAAATTAAATAAATAAATAAATAAATAAAAATAAAAACATGCCTCTATTTAAAAAAAATAAATAAAATAAACTGCATGAACAGACAACATTTAAAGAAAAACAAATAAATAGTATGGTCAAGGGGTGTATAAAGTATTATTTTGATTTTTAATGCCTGAAATCTACAAGTAAGCATAAGAAAAGATGATCAACATACATGTCTTTGGAGAACTGCAAATTAAAACAATGAGATACCACCAGACCTATCAAAATGCCCACAATCCAAAACAATGACAACATCAAATGCTAATGTGGAAGTGGAGCAATAGGAATTCTCATTCATTGCTGTTGGGAATGCAAAATTGTATAGCATCTTTGGAGAAGTCTGGCAGTTTCTTATAAAACTAACATACTCCTACCATATAACTCAGCAGTCTTGCCCCTGGGTATTTATCAAAATGAACTGAAAACTTACGTTCACACAAAAGCTCCACAAGGGTTTATAGCAGCTTTATTTTTTTTATTTAAATTTTATTTTTATATTCCCCATACAATTACAACCCCCTTATTTTGACTCCAAGCCCTCCTTTCCCCAGCCCCCAACCCCCATAGAGTGTCTCTGGTTCATAGTTGTTTGTTGATTTTGATATTTTCTTTCTTATAGTTATTCTTTTTCCTGGCCCCTTATTTAAGTTTTCTAGATTCCTGCTATGAGTGAGACCATCCGGGATTTTTCTTTTTCTTTCTAGCTTATTTCGCTGAGCATGATCCCTTTCCAGCGCCATCCATGTTGCTGCAAATTGCATGTGTTTATCTTTTTTGAATGCTGAGTAATATTCCATGGTGTATATGTACCACATCTTCTTGATCCAGTCATCTATATTTTTGGGCATTTGGGTTGTTTCCGAAGCTTAGCTATTGTAAATAGTGCTTATAGCAGCTTTATTCTTAATTGCCATGTACTATGGGCCTCCCCGGTGGCGCAGCGGTTAAGCGCTGGGCTGCAAAACTGCCCGCAGCCTCTGCAGCGCCGGTTCCCATATGGTGCGCAGACCTCTCCTGCCACACCTGCTGCTCCCCTCAGCAGTGTACTTCGTCAATCTGCCTGTTCTGTTCCCCACTCTGGCTCTGGTGAATTCTCACCCTCCCGCGCTTCTGACTGTACCCATTTGCTTGTATAAATAAATAAATCTTTAAAAAATTAATAATTGCCATGTACTAACCATGTACTAGAAGCAATGACGTTGTTCTTCAGCAGGTGAACAGATAAAACTGTGGTACATACATGAAATGGAATATTACTCAACCCTAACAAGAAATGAGCCATGAAAAAACATGGAGGAGGTTTAAATATAAATTAATAAAAGAGAAAAGTCAAATTGAAAAGACTACATGCTGTATGATTCAAACTATATGACACTGTAGAAGTCAGAAGTTTGCCAACAGTTAAAAAAAAAAAAATCAATGGTTGCCAGAGGGAAGGGTGAGAGAGGGGTGAACAGAGCACAGATTTTTAAGGCAATGAAACCGTTCTGTACAACATGTCATACACAATGGCCAGAAACCACTGCATGTTCCTCACTAAGAGTGAATCCTGGGGCCTCCCTGGTGGCGCAAGGGTAACCGCACTATGAAGCAATCCGCAGCCTCTGCAGCACAAGTTCGATCCCAGGCCAGCCAGGGAGCAATCCACATGGAGAGGCAGACCTCTCCTGTCTCGCCCACTGCTCCCCTTAGCAGTGTCTTCGGTCCATCTTCCTGTTCTGCTCCCCACTCTGTCTCTGATGAATCCTCTCACCCCAACCTCCCCGCATCTGTGGGCTGTACCCCAGCTCTTGTATGCATAAATAAATCTTTTTAAAAAATAAAGTCTACTTAGGAAAACTGAAAAGAAGAGGTTTTTACTTAGTAGTTAGTATGTAAGGAAGCAATCATTTAACATACTCATTATACATAAACGTAAACAAAAATGTTTTTCAATATTTTGTACTAGGCATCTGGTGAGGGGATATGAACAAGTAAACAAGGTTCCGTTTCACAATTTGAAATATAATTAGAAATCATCTATTCATAAAAAAGGTAGATAAAATGGAATGTAGATGGTTCAGGACAGAAAACAACAAACCGTAAGTTGCCAAATTATCAAAACAGACATTAACAGCACAGTATGTGCTTAGGGGTTCAGTGGACTTCAAGCTAAAATGATCAGAGGGTTAAGATATGCCCCAGGTCTTCTAAAATGGGTAAGATTTATCTAATTGTCTGGAGGGAACTGGTACATTTCCAATAAAGAGCAAAAGTACTAGAGTTAGGAAAGGATATAAAATGAACCAGTTTCGGGCCTCCCCGGTGGCGCAGCGGTTGAGTGCTGGGTTGCGAAGCTGCCCGCAGCCTCTGCAGCGCCGGTTCGATCCCCCGGCTGCTCCTGGCCACCGGAGGAAGGTCCCACATGGCACGCAGACCTCTCCTGCCACCCGCTGCTCCCCTCAGCAGTGTACCTTGGTCCTTCTGCCTGCTCTGCTCCCTGCTCTGGCTCTGGTGAATTCTCTCACCCTCCCGCGCTTCTGACTGTACCCAGTGCTTAAATAAATAAATAAATAAATAAGTAAATAAATAAATAAATCTTTAAAAAAAATAAAATAAAAAAAAATAAAATGAACCAGTTTCACAAAACAAAACGGGGAGATAAGACTAGCAGCGAAACTGGTAGAAACCAGATCAGGGAAGTCACAGAATACCAGATCAAGGAATCAGCATGCTCAGAAACTCAGAAATCTTAACTCTCTTACACACTATTGGGGATGGGCCTCCTTGGTGATTTAAGGGGTTAAGTCTTAGCATTATGAAGCTATCACCACCACTGCAGCATGAGCTCCATTCCATGATAGGGAGGTGAACCGCATGGTGCAGCAGACCTCCCCGTCTTGCCCGCTGTTCCCCTCAGCAGCGTATTTCAGTGGATCCACCTCTTCTGCTCCCCACTCTGTCTCTGGTGAGTCCTCTCACCACCACTACCACCATCCCCCCACACCTCTGGTCAACACCCCAGCTCTTGTATGCATAAATAAATAAAATAAATCTTAAAAAAAAAAAAACACTAATGGGGAACAAATACTTGCCTGATAACTCTTAATCTTATCAAAGTGCATTTATAAACACTGTTAAGTCAGATACAGATACTTTAGTTATACTACTTCCATCCTTCAATTTCCAATTTCATTTTCTTTTTATTTTCAAGATTTATTTATGCATACAAGAACAGGGGTGTGGGCCTCCCTGGTCGCGCAAGGGGTTAAGACGCAACCTATGCCGCAACCACTGCGGCACGGGTTCAATCCCCAGCCAGGGAGATACCCACATGGCTTAGCAGAACTCTCCTGACTCACCCGCTACACCACCTCAGCTGTGTATTTCAGTCAGTCTGCCTATTCTGTTCCTCATTCTGTCTCTTGTGAATCCTCTCACACACACTCCACACCTCTGGCCTGTACCCCAGTTCTTGTATGCATAAATAAATAAATCTTTAAAAAAAAAATTCTAACTTAAAAAAAAAAAAATTTCTACCTGGTTATACCATTCCTTATCCCCTCAGACAATATTTATGGCATAGAAAAGAAAGTGGCACATTGCCTATGAACTACAAAAAGGGGTCATGTAGAACCATAGTCACTACTGGCACCTTCTCCCCATTCTATTTATAGGACTGTCATCCTCTATTAACCACTAAAAGCAAACCTATTAAATGCCTACATATTCCAGGCAAAATATAAAATGTAGCATTCCCTCCTGAATCACCTGAACAGATGACATACAAAGGACCCTATACCATCTCTGTAAATATTAACAAACTGCACTTCTCATATATAAGAATGTTCCAGAATTTACTTATCGTTACTTTTAAACTTTTTCTGCAATCCTTTACTTTGCTATAAACTCATCTACATATTTCAAACATATTATCAAGCTTCAATGCATGGGAATATATAATCCTATGCAATCCTATAATTTTCTAATTAACAAATGCCCCAACATACCCCAACTAAGTTATTCCAAATCCATACTGTTTTATACATCTACCTTGACACTTACACATCTAAAACCCTGCCCTTTAGTATCTATCTTTAGAGTGACCATTTTCCTCCCTTCCATGAGCAAGCAGGTACACATATAATCACTTTCTCCCAGCACTATAACAAACACTGGCACATATTATTTTTCTCAAACATGGCTTCCAGACATAAGAACACCATGAAACCCCTTTCTATTGAAAATACTTGAAAAGCTTTTTATGAAAATCCAAATACAAAGACGAGGACACCACTTATTCGAAGTTTACAATCATAAAAGGCAGTATTAACATTGTTTAAAGATGCAAGCATATACTAAAAATTACAGAGACACTTACGAAAATGGTAAAACCAAATTAAAAATGCTTCTGGGGGGGAGTGGGAGGGTTTGAGGACTACAATCCAGAGATTCAGAAGAGATTTCAACTCTATCTGTAATGTTTTATTTCTTAAACTAGGTGGGGGATACATGATACATAATAATTATTCCTTATATCTTCTCACACATGAACCAACCTAAGCAAGTTTAAGAGGAAACCAATTACTAATGAGTATCTCCTCATACATAGTGACAACCTTAAGTCCACCTTTCAGCAACTGTTCCCTGATACATGTGAGACACTCCTCTCCTCCTTTCCCTATGTCTAGAGAACTTACAAACCAACCGCTCAAAACCTTCTCCTAAAAACATCTTAGATTTATTTCAGGTTTATATTCGACAGCTATATATAACCCAAGTCTTTCACAACTCTCACATCAACACAAATTAACATACCTTATTTTATCTTTTTAACCCTGAATTGCATCATTGCTCACAGTAAACTTAAAATAACGATTTTTCCTTATTTGTCGGCTAAAATTCAAGTGAACCTGTTAGGCCACATAACTACTTCTACTTGGGTAAATGCACGCAGGCATACAGATGTTACAAGTCAGTGCAGCAAGAGTCTAACTCACTCCCATGCTAACTTTTCAATCTCAAGTCATAACCTGTAAATTAAGCGACCCATCATTTAACTACAAGTGAAATGTCATCTCAGCCAAATGTAACTTAGCCAGGGCAATTCCAAAACACTCCACTCCAGTCCACTAAGCGTTCACCTCTTGCATATTGTAAGCACGGCCGCTGAACCAACGTTTGTGCCCCCCAGAGCTGCTCTCCTCCATGGGGGAGCTCCCCACATGCCCCCGAGTCCCAACTTTCGGCTCGCTGTGGTTAAATAAGCAGAGAAGGTCCGAAATTTCACCTCATCGCAAACCCAAAGAAATTCTCAGCACATATAGCGGAGGTTCTGCGTTGGTCTTCACTAGAGGACAGAAGCTGGAGGTCCCAGACTAAGGGGCAGGTCTAGCCTTCCTCGGCGTCTGCCAAAGTCCCGAAGTCGTCGACCGAACAGTTCCAGCAGCTGGCCCGCCTTCTTCCTCCCCACCCCCACCGCAGGCCCACCCAACCCCCACCGGGCGCGGAGCCGGCGTACACCCCAGCACCTGCGGGCCCCCAGCGCCTGCCCGCCGAGCAGGGAGGGGCTGGACGCCGGCCTCCCGTCTCACACCTGGACCAGCCTTTCGACCCCTGGGCGCTCCGATCTCCCCGAGGCGGTACCGCCACCTCGACCCGGACCCTCCCGGGGTCTGGCCTACCCGGGTGCCACGCTCCGAGGTCTCCCCACCTCCACCAGCGGACCAACCCACACCGGACCCCAAGGCCCAAGAGGCAACTCCCGCCGCTCCCCGGCCCCCCAGCTTCCCCTCCCAGCTGCAGCTGCAGAAAAAACTGAGAGCCGAGGTCCTCCTCCATCAGCTTCCGGGCCCCCCACAGCAGGCCCGAGCCCCCGGCCCTGCCCACCCCGCGCCCCGCTCGGTCACGCCGCTTCCTCTCCGAGGCCGAGCCCCGGGGCTGGGCGGCTTCCTCCCCGGCCTCCCGCGGGCCCGGCCCCGCCCGGCGCGCCGCTCTCACCGCCGAGCGCCGAGGCCTGCAGGGTGGCCCCCGAGGTGCCGTCGATGACTTTGATGGTCCCGCGGCTGGTGACGGCCAGGATGGCGTTGAGCGCCGGGTGGTAGGAGAGGCTGTGCAGCCCGTCGGCGTCGCAGCGCATGCAGCCGTCCCGCAGCACCAGCCACTCGGAGAGCCCGGCGGCGCCTGCCCCCGCGGCCGAGGAGCAGCCCGGGCCCGCGGCCGCCGCAGCCGCCATCTTCCGGCCTGCGCTCAGCACAATCACACTGGGAAGCGGCTCAGTGACAGTCCCGGGAGGTGCAGCACCACCGCCAGTCACCATCCGGGGCCAGGGGGCAAGCGGAGCGCGTTAGCCGGAAGTGAAGTCAAGCGCCGGCACGCACGCGGGACGTCGGCCGCGCGCCCGGAGGGGCCAGCTCCGAGGAAGGCTGGCGGGGGAGGGGAGCGGGCGCGGGGGGCGGGGCCGCGGCGGGGGCGGGGCGGCGGGCGGAGCATGCGCGGGAGGGCTCGCGCGTGCCACGCGCCGCCGCTGGGGCCAGCTGCGCGGCCGCGGCGGCCCAGATTCTGTTTCCGCGGCCGGGAGGGGCGGCTGCCCCTGCTCCGCCCCGCTGCCCGGCCCCGGGAGGAGGGGGAGAGCGGGGAGGGGTGGGATCCGCATATTTCCGCTAGGCGGGGAGCCGGGCCCTGAGGCCAGGCTGAGGCGCCGAGTTTCCCTCAGGTGGGAGTCCGGCTGCCCCCGGGCGCGCCCGCCTCGCGCGGTTCCGCTGTGGGGCTGTGGCCGCGAGGACTCCTCGGAGTTTGGGCCGCGAGCTCTAGTCTGAGAATAAAATCTGGGAAACACTGGTTGGAATGTGAACTGAAGCCTGTGCCCGTTTAAACGCCTCCCCCACCCGCCACCCGCGCCTCCCATTGCCAAATCTTTTTGAAACAAAAGTGCCAGATAATGCAAGGGAGATACCCACATGGCGCGGCGGACCTCTCCTGGCTGCCCGCTGCTCCCCTGGTCAATCTGCCTGTTTTGCTCCCCACTCTGTCTCTGGTGAATGCTCTCACCCTCCCATATCAATGGCCTGTACCCCAGCTCCTGTATGCATAAATAAATAAATCTTTAAAAAAAGAAAAAGTGCCAGAGAAGAGGTAGTGTAAGCATAATTAAGGTAGGTGTCTCTGCACGTTCCAAACTATAGTTTTGTGAACTGTTAATAGGTGTATGTGCTGCAGGAAGAAAACACTCTCAATTTACTAATGCCTCTTTGGAGACTAACTGCTACTTTTTTGTTTTGAAATGATTGTGAGATTAACAGCTGCAACTATAGCACAGACCTCTGTGGTCTGACTACCCGTAACCCCTATCTAATGGGTAAAAACATTGGACAAATTGAAAGACATTCTATAAAACAGTTGACCAGTACTCTTAAGAGACAGAACAGAGGTCCAACTTAACCCAGTTTTCCCCAGTGGTTACAAGTTACATAATTTTTGTACAATATCAAAAGCAGGGATTTGATATTTATTGGGCATATGTCAGAGGTTTATGTCGTTTTATCACGTGTAGATTCATGCACTGTAATCAGGTTCCAGAACTCGGTTCTGTATGTTTTGGGATCACTATGTTTTCTTGGAAAGTTGATGTCCTCTCCCTTAAAACCTAATCAAAGTACTGTTGTGAGAAGTACAAATCATTTGTTAAATGTATACAGTCGTATCTGACATGTGCTATTGATATTTCAATAAAATTTAGAAATTATGAAAGTTATCCAGCAGATTTCTTTCAGGAAACCTTCATGGATTCTCCTAACTACATCTTAAGCCTCTTTATTCATACGTAAAGTTGTATTTATACAGTCTATTCATTTCATTTTGGAATGGCAAACATGCTATTTTTATCTGATTTCCCATGTAATAAAGTGGGAAAATATCCTGGTATTAAAGTCTAAATGAATACCTGAGTTTGAGTCAATCTGACTTCATTTATCAACTCACACATACTGAGAATGTTTCACCAAGTGTCAAATGGAGATGATAAATTTACTTGCCCTCCTTAGGTTTGTTTCAAGTACTTATAAATTGTAAAAATGGAAACTCAAAGAGGTAAAAGACTTATCACGGTCCAGTTTGTGAGGTGGGGGTAGGAGCAAACTAGAGTTTTAACTCAAACTCTAAAACTGGGATGGCACTATAACAAAATGGGAAAATACCCACAAATTAGTGTCTAAATGGATATCTGATTTTGACCAGTACTGGTAACTTAACCCTGCTGCTCAAAACTTCAGGTGCCTTGAGGTAAAAGAGTGCACATAATCAAATCTAAATATAATTGGGGGTGTCCCTCTAAAACAGGTTTGTTGGTTTGTTTGTTTGTTTTGTTTGTTTGTATCTCAGGACCTAAGCAGAAACTGTAAAAACTGCTATTTCAAAGTTTTTACCTCTCAAGATCCATTTGAATCAAATTTTTTCATAAATTTGAAAGGGTTCTCTGTATGGCCCTTGTATGCAAATCAAGATTCCCCATAATATTGCAGAGGGGGGAAAAACTAGTAATCTGAACACTAAACTTTAATTTAATGTACTATATGGGAAAGAAATGAGCCAGAGTTGTCTGCTACACTGTTATATTTTTTGGCTGGAAAAAAATTCCCCCTGAGTTTAGAGTGCCTTGACCTGTAAACCAGCAGTTTCCAAAATGAATTTCCTGGAAGATGTTCTGAAATGAAATACTTTCATAATCACAGAAATTTGAGAAACTTTGCCTCTATGTCTCCTCTTAGGGCATTTATTATATTTATTAGAAATTCAAAAGTTCTGAGACTCCCATTTAACCTCTTTGAACCAACATTTCACAAACTCATATGACCATAGAATCCTGCAACATCAAAAATGTATTTCAAAGAGTGTTCTTTAACATAACTGGGTGAAGTTCAACATCAGCTGTGTTGTTGATGTCTTTCTGCACAATTAGTTGAGGGTAAACATCCCTGATGTTGTACTCAGTTTTATATCCAGTCTGTTTTGAAGTGATGATCTTTTGAGGGCCACCAGCCAAACATTTTGAGCAAAAGTGGTGCTCACTTAAAGTAGAAATTCCCATTGGTGATCATTCTAAAAAGAGCAATTTGCTGGAATCAGAAATGTAGACTCAGAAAGCAGGCCTGATTGACACAGAAAAAGTATTGACAAAACCCAACTTCCATTCAGGGGGCAAGAAGGGGAGGCATCCAAAAAACTAAAAACAGGAAAATTTCCTCAACTTAATTACAAGCATCTACAAACCACCCTCCACCCCCACCCCCAGCTACCACCAGACTTAAAGTGAAAGACTGAATACTTTCCTTCTAGAACCACGGACAAGTCAAAATAAACCACTCTCACCACTTTTTCAACACAGAGGTCTGGATGTCCTCGAACTTCATGGGAAATCACTTGCTACAAGGCAAGAAAAACAATAAATAGCATGGAGAACAGAGTTTCCTTTCCCACTCCCACCAGCTCTTTCTCTTATGCAGCCATGGTAGAGGGTCCACTTGTCACAAAGGGTACAGGCTAGGATACAAGCTACTCCAGAACTGCCGATGAGGATTGTCAGAGTGAGCAGGGGCTCTGACTGAATGGAAGCCTGTGTCAAGCTACACAGGAGTTGAGAGAGAGGCAAAACTGATTCTGGAGCTTACAGAGCAAACACTATCCCTAAAGATTCCTTGATAAATGCTAGAGGGACTTGGTGGCTGAGGTTATATTATGAGACATAGGATTTGAGTCCATTTATTACAGACTCCAGTAAAATTCACAGCACGCACACACACACACACACACAAACACACATTGAGTCCTATAGAAACACTGTGTGCAACACATGCTTGATGTAATAATGGAATCTAAATTTAGAAGGGGAATAAGCTTTGATGACAATAAAATTTCTCTTAGTTAAAAAATCAGGGCCTCCCTGGTGGCGCAAGGGGTTAAGCATGGCACTGTGAAGCTATCTGCAACCTCTGCAGCACAAGTTTGATCCCTGGCAGTCCAGGGAGCTACCTACATGGCACAGAAGACCTCTCCTGTCTTGCCCACTGCTCCCCTCAGCAGTGGATTTCAATCAGTCTGCCTGTTCTGTTCCCCACTCTGTCTCTGGTGAATCCTCTCACACCCCATATCTCTGGCCTGTACCCCAGTTCTTGTATGCATAAATAATCTTTAAAAAATCAGAAATCATCATGCTAATGCATAAATTAACGTCTCTACTGAAGTTTATAGGTAAATTTGCTTTGTCACAAGGAAGTGGAGAAAAGAAAAGGTGACATATAATGAAAAGAATTGAAAGCATCTCGAAGATGTTTGTGTACTCATGTTTACAGCATAGCAGCATTATTGTTATATAATGATTTATTATGATTTCAACTCCATATTTTGAAAGCTTGTTTTGGACTAAGTTGCTTATGCCTTGAATTCATTTTGAATAAGTTGTTTTAATGAAATACTTTTAAAGATGAATCTTTTTTTTTAAAGATTTATTTATTTAGCATACAAGAGTTGGCGTACAGGCCAGAGGAATAGGAAGTGAGAGGATTCACCAGAGACAGAGTGCAGAGCAGAACAGCTGGACCCACTGCTAAGGAGTGAACAGCAGGAGGGGCAGGAGAGGTCTGCTGCACTATGTGGGTTCAATGGCTGGCGATAGCTTGATAGCGCTGAGACTTTAACCCCTGCGCCACCAGGGAGGCCTCTAAGGATGAATCTTAAGAATTTCTTATGGATATGAAAATGTGCAGGAAAATAATAGCAAAACTGTCATGCTGTTCAATGCTTACCAACAAGACACAGAGAATCACTACGCCTCTGGCACCATGGTAATGATGGGTTGTCCATTATGTAATGGACACATTTTAAATACCGGAAGTTTGTGAGGACTTAATGAGAGCATTTGATCTTGGGAAGCAACTCTTTGCTGATCTAAGTTGTTTTCTCTAAGGAGCATTAATTAGCTCTTGCTGAGGCAAAGGTTAATATTTGCTAGTACTGAACCATGCAGTGACCCTGTGAACGAGACTATTTTTCCTGCCAGCACAGTCACCTGGCACCTTCACTTTGCTAGCAGAATGTTCTAACTACAAGGGACTTTCACTTTGCACTGGCAGCTGGACATCAGCTCCTACTTGGCTAAGCAAACTTTCTGGAGAACCAACTTATGCACCCCATTTAACTTTGAATTTCATTGTTTTCCTCTTCCCTTTACCTGAAACAATGGTGTAATTGATCTATCATTGTTTTGGAGTATGTTGTTTCTTTATTGGCTTGTTAAAAGATATTATCCTGCATGCTATTGTTTTGTTATTACTGTAAAGCATAATTCCCACAGTGAACACATGTTCGATAAATTATTGGCAAAGACAATTTCAGTCTCTAAGTGCATGTTGACCTCCCTAAAGAAAAAATACACATATTTATTTTTGGTAAGGTAGGGACCCAGATGTCCTTCAATAATGGGTGAATGAATAAACAAAATGTGGGACGGATGGGAGGATGGAATATTATTCAGTTATAAAAAGAAAATTCTGACTTAATGTTATATAAAATGTTAATTGTGATATTGAATGTCTAATGTCTAAACCTGAGGACCTACGGTAAGTGAAATAAGCCAGAAAATAAAAGAAATTACCGTATATTTCATTTACATGAAGTGGAGCAGTCAAAGTGTAGAAACAAAGATGCTTCCAGAGGCTGAGAAGAGGTTAGAATGGGAACTTATTGTCTAATAGATAGATAGTTTCAGTTTTGTTACATTATAAGAGTTTCCTGACTGAGAATGGCAATGGCTACCCCACATTATGAATGTATTTCAGTCTACTGAACTGTACATGGAAAAAAAATTTAAGATACTAAATTTTATGTTATGCATATTTTGCCACAATAAAAAAAAATGAGGGAAAAAAGCGAGGAAAATTCTCACAAGGCAAATGAACCTTGAGGAAATTATGCTAAGCTAGACAAAAAGACATTACTATATAATTCCATTTACATGAGGAACTCAGTCAAATTTATAGAAACAGAAAAGAGAATGATGGTTGCAAGGACTGGGGGAGGAGAGAATGGGGTCTTATCACCTTGAGGCAAGTAGTTTCAGTTTTGCTAAATGAAAAGTTCTGTGGGTGGGTAGAACACATAAAGTAGCATAACAATGTAAAGGTACTTAGCTCCACTGAATCGTACACCTAAAAATGGTTAAGATGGTTGCGCGCAAACCTATTAGAATGACTAAAATCCAAAACATTGACAATACCAAATGCAAGCGAGGATGTGGAGCAACTGGAGCTCTCACACATTGCTGGTGAGAATGGTAAAATTATTGTATGATGAAAGACAGTTTCTTTTTATGTTTTAAGATTTATTTATTTATGCATACAAGAACTGGGGTACAGGCCAGAGGTATGGGGGGTGGGGGGGTGAGAGGATTCACCAGAGACAGAGTGGGGAGCAGAACAGGAGGCAGATCTGCTGAGGGGAACAGCAGGTGAGACGGAAGAGGTCTGCTGCGCCATGTGGGTATCTCCCTGGCAAGGTGGGGATCGAACTCATGCTGCAGAGGCTGCGGATATCTTCATAGTGCTGTGTTTAACCCCTTGCACCACCAGGGAGGCCCTGAAAGACAATTTCTTAAGGCTAAACATAGATTCATCACGCTATCCAGCAATCACACCTCTACGTATGTACCCAACTGAGTTGAAAATGTATGACCTCAAAAGAACATACACATACACTAATATACAAAGCAGCTTTCTTCATAATTGCCAAAACCTGCAAGTAACCAAGATGCCCTTCAATCGGGGAGCAAATAAACAAACTTGGTACAGCCATACCATGGATTATTGTTCAGTGATACAGAAAAAAACTATCAACCTATCAAAGACATGAAGGGAACCTAACTGGGTAGAGCTAAGTGAAAGAAGAAAATGGAAAAGGCTACACATTGTATGATATATGACCTTTTGGAAAAGGCAAAACAGTATAAAGATCCACGGTTGCTGGAGGTTTGTGAAGAGGTGGGGAGAGGACCATTTTTTTCCTAGAACATACTATTATCTTTTAATCATGGCTTCTCTTGTCGTTAATAAAGTTCTTTCTTTCCATGATCGTTTATTACACATTTTTAACTTTCTACAAGATTATTAATATTAGTGTGTGTGCACACTCCTGTGCAAGGAGGGATAATTTGAAGGCAAGGCCTGTGACAGATCATAAGATAATTTCTTTTTTTATTTCAGAAGATTTATTTTATTTATTTTATACATACAAGAGCTGGGGTGTAGGCCCAAGGCATGCGCACGCGAGAAAAAGGCTTCACCAGAGACAGAGTGGGGAGCAGAACAGGCAGATTGACTGACATGCACTGCTGAGGGGAGCAATAGGTGAGACAGGAGAGGTCTGCTGGGCCATGTGGTTCACCTCCCTGGCCAGGGATCAAACTTATGCTGCGGTGACTGCAGATAGCTTCAGAGTGCTGCAACTTAACACCTTGTGCCACCACGTAGGCCCCATCTTCACTTTAAAATACAGGATATGGTTTGTCGGGTTGTCAAAGTGGTAACAACATCAAAGCAGGACCTCGGAATTCGACCTCTGACTGCACTTCCTGGCCCAGAATCTGCTCCACCTTCTCCAGTTCTTCCCAAAGCCAGGACCTTTGGCAAGAAGACCCAAGCGGGGTTACCTCAGGTGGGAGCTGTTAATTCTGAGCACCTGTTAAACTTTGAAAAGGAGTCAGGCCTGAGCCAGGGTGGGGTGTGCAGTGGGTTGGGGTGGGTGGGTGCCTAGGCAGTGCGGGCACAGGGGAATGGGTGGCAGGGAGAACCCTGAGGACCAGATATTTAGGGCAAAACTCTTTAGGCCGATACTGCAATGGTAGATAGAACACTACTGATTTGTGAAAACCTATAGAACTGTACAACACAAAGAGGGACACAATATAAACTATGGACTTTATTCCATAATAATATATCAGTATTGGTTCAGCTATTGTAACAAATATTCCATACACAACAATGTAAGTTGTTCATGATAAGGAAAACTGGTAGAGGGGGTTATGGGAATTCTCTGTACCATCTGCTCAATTATTCCATAAGTTTAAAGCTGTTTTAAAATTCATTCATTTAGGGCCTCCCCGGTGGCGCAGCGGTTGAGCGCTGGTTTGCGAACCTGCCCGCAGCCTCTGCGGCACCGGTTCGATCCCCGGCTGCTCCCCAGCCACCAGAGGAGGGTCCCACATGGCGCACAGACCTCTCCTGCCGCCCGCTGCTCCCCTCAGCAGTGTCCTTCGGTCCTTCTGCCTGCTCTGCTCCCCTCTCTGGCTCTGGTGAATTCTCTCACCCTCCGCGCTTCTGACTGTACCCAGTGCATGTATAAACAAAACAAGCAAATAAATAAATACATAAATAAATAAACATGCCTCTATAAAATTAAAAAAAAAAAAAACCTTAAAAAAAAAAATAAATAAAATAAAATTCATTCATTTAAAAAGTGGCTTGAATCTTACACCAGTGAGAATGGTACATATTAAAAAAACTAGCAACAACAAATGTTGGCGAGGTTGTGGAGAAAAAGGAACTCTCCTGCACTGTTGGTGGGAGTGCAAACTGGTCCAACCACTATGGAGAGCTGTGTGGAGATTTCTGGACCTACTAAACATAGAGCTTCCATGTGATCCAGCAATTCCACTCCTAGGTATTTACCCAAAGGACAAAGAAACATCAATTCCAAAGAGCACCTGCACCCCTATGTTTATAGCAGCACTGTTTACAATAGCTAAGCTTTGGAAACAACCCAAATGCCCAAAAATAGATGACCGGATCAAGAAGATGTGGTACCTAAACACCATGGAATATTACTCAGCATTCAAAAAAGATAAACACATGCAATTTGCAGCAACATGGATGGCGCTGGAAGGGATCATGCTCAGCGAAATAAGCCAGAAAGAAAAAGAAAAATACCGGATGGTCTCACTCATAGCAGGAATCTAGAAAACTTAAATAAGGGACCAGGAAAATGAATAACTATAAGAAAGAAAATATCAACATCAACAAACAACTGTGAACCAGAGACACTCTATGGGGGTTGGGGGGCAGGAAAAGGAGGGATTGGGGTCAAAATAAGGGGGTTGTAATTATATGGGGAATATAAAAAATAAAATTTAAATAAAATGTGAAAAAAATATATGTATTTTAAATTCACTGTCAAACAGGAGCACAGGTATTTTTTTCTCATCACCAGGAAGAACTTAGAGTTCCCCCAATTTTTCCAGATGCATTTTTGTTTCACTTCAGTGATATCCTAGGATCTTGGAAAGGGACCAGAGCTAGCGCTGTTATAGAATGGATATATTTGGGATGTGAATATGATGATTTATAAAAGGGAAATGCTCTTGGGGGAAGGAACAACAGCAGCTGTTTCCAAATATTGGATCTAGAGCCAAAGATCAGACTTCATGAAGCTAATACAGAGCTAGGAGTAAATTAAAAATTACTCTCCATATTAGTTTACATAAATTCACTAGGCTTGTGTGAGCTTCTTCATATTTCAAAAATTGGACTTGATTATCTTTAACTGTGCCAATGCTTCTTGCTTTCCATCTCTTACATGTTTTTTTTTTCTGTTTTTCTCACCTCTACTATCCTCATGGCTTTCTGGCCCCCCTAAGGAAAGTGTGCAATAGAGTGTGAAGCCAAAAAAGTCAAACAAATGATCTTACATGTATGGTGCAGTGTTTTGGGGTTTGTATTGATGTGTGCAATTTACTATAAGCCACAGCAAAAAAGAGATTGATGGCAGACCGAGGAATGAATGGAAATGGGTAAATACATGATAAAGAAAAAATGGTCAAATGTTAATGGCAGAATCTAGGCGCTTGGTTTGCATGTGTTTACCCTAAAAATTCTCTCAACTTTTCTGTGTGTTAAAATATTTTCATAATAAAGTGTTGTTCAAAATAAATATCAAAATGAAAAAAAAATTAAATACTTGTCTTTTCCCTCCACCTCCCTCCAAAATAATACTTTCCAGTACAGCTTTGTCACTATCTAGGACTGAGTAAACTGCTAGTTTTGTCAGTTGCCTCATCTGTTAAATTATAAAAATGGGCAGAACTCAGCAATTTCCAAAAGTCTTTTCAATGTGGGTAGCATCAGAGCCACTCTAGACTCCCACCCTAGACACATAAAATTAGAATCTCCTAGAATCTATATTTTTGCAAAAGCACTCGTGTTACTTCCATACCAGCCAGGGGTAGAAGTCCTTGTATTAGAATCTCTCCCCATTCTGGAGTGGATACCTATTTATACTAAACCCTTACAAGGAACACATTGTTCTGAAAATTTTCAAGGCTTAAGGATCCTGTTAAAACATAGATGGGGGGCCTCCCTGGTGGCGCAAGGGGTTAAGATGCAGCACTATGAAGCTATCCACAGCCACTGACTGCAGCACAAGTTTGATAGTTCATCCCCGGCCATCAGGGAGCTACCCACATGGCACAGCAGACCTCTCCTGTCTTGCCCACTGCTCACCTCAACTGTGTATTTCAGTAGATCTGCCTGTTCTGTTCCCCACTCTGTCTCTGGTGAATTCTCTCACCCCCTGTATCTCTGGCCTGCACCCCAGCTCTTGTATGCATAAATAAAAAAATCTCAAAAAAAAAAACCAACATAGGTGAGGGTGGGGCAGGGGCGGGAAGAGATGGTCTCAGGTTCTGCATTTAACAAGTTTCCAGATCTGAGGTGGATGCTCCTGGAGGCCAGCTCATATTTTGAGAAACAAAGAGCTAAAAGATAGGAAGCAAAAGTAAAGGGAACCCCCTATTGTCTCATGGAACTAGTTCTTCTTAGTCACGCCATATACATGGGAACTGAAGTATGATGACATCCCCCATTTTCAAAAGTTCATATAGAATAGCCATGGGAGAGTGTAGTGCCTGCTCAGTGTGAGCAGTCATTCTTTTTTTTTTTCAAGATTTATTTTTTATTTATACAATAGCTGGGGTACAGGTCAGAGGTATGGGGGATGAGAGGACTCACCAGAGACAGAGTGGGGAGCAGAACAGACAGACAGAACAAAAGCACTGCTGAGGGGAGCAGCGGGCGCAACAGGAGAGGTCTGCCACGCCATGTGGGTATCTCCCTGGCCGGGCAGGCATTGAACCCGTGTTGCAGAGGCTGCGGACAGCTTCAACCTGCTGCGCCACAGGGAAGGCCCTGAGCAGTCATTCTTTATGGAGAAGAGTTCAGAGTGGCATTTAATCGAAAGGCTTGGACACCCAATCCACTTTTTTTCATGCAGTCATAAATAAATTCACCAGGCTGTCCTGGATTAAAAATAGATACCTTCAGAGGTTACAGATATGATGAGGGCAAACATAGAATTGCAGTCTGTGATTAAAGAAAAACTCAAGGACTGAAACAAACAAGCCAAACAGTGAGAATTAATTCAAAGTTCATTCAAGCGCCTGGAAATTTCATTTGCTTTCCTCCTTGCTTTCGTATGCAATTTGATATACTTTCTAGTACTAATCTTGCAAACATTTATGGAGGACTCACTATACCCCAGTCACTCTTAGGTATTTATTAACTACCTCCTACATTAGTGATAAATAGGATAGAAACAACAGAACAAAGAAACAGTCATGATCTCTCTGTTCCTTGGGGTTTTTGATCAAGTGAGCAGATAGACATAAACCAGATCATCAAAATAAACATGGGACTGCAACTGTAATGTTTATGAGGGAAAACTTAAAATGTCACAAAAAAGTGACAGGGGAAACTATTTTAAACTGGAGAGGCAAGTCAGGCTTTTTAATATTAGGGCAAATCAACTTGACATCTACAACCCAAAAAAGGAAATACTGGTTGAAGAGAGTAATTAGGAATATCTTGAAATAGAGAATATTTGGGGCAGAGAATATTCAATAGGCAAATTCAATAAGTAACGGGAAGAAAAGCACAAGATGAGGTTCTAGGGCCTTCCCTGGTGGCACAGGTGGTTGAGCGCGGCGCTGCAAAGCTGTCCACAGCCTTGCTGCACCAGTTCAATCCTGGCCAGTGAGGGTCCCACATGGTGAGCAGACCTCTCCTGTCTTGCCCGCTGCTCCCCTCAGCAGTGTATTTCGTCAGTCTGCCTGCTCTGTTCCCCGCTCTGTCTCTGGTGAATCCTCTCACCCTCCCATGCATCTGGCATGTACCCCGGTTCTTGTATAAATAAATAAATAAATAAATCTTTAGGGGAAAAAAAAAAAAACATAAGGTTCTAGGGAAGGCAGGGCCCAGCTCATGTAGGAGCTGCTCGTTGTTATTGTGGACTTTGTATTAAGTGCAAAGGAAAGTCATTCAACAATGGAGTGAAATGATCGGATCTGCCTTTGAAGAGCCACTCTAGCTATTATGTGAAAAGTAAATTTAAAAGCAATAAACAGGGTGAGACCAGAGAGAAGCAAGTAAGACACTCACCTTAGAAGTAAAATTTAAAGAACTGCCAAACACCCAGTGATGCAGTTAAGTTGTATTTTTAAAACACTTGTGGAAAAAAAAAAATCAAATTCACAAACTATGACCAGCTCCCTATATTTACTTTATAGAAAATAAAGTTTTATTGGAAACAGGGCCAGATTTAACTTGAGAAATGTACAACCCAATCTTGCAAGCTCAGATTCTGTTTTTACTTAATTTTTAGGGGGTTTTCCAACATTTTTTGCATTTTTTTAAAATGTGTTTTATCTTCATTATCGAGGTTTTGGGCACCCCCTTAAATTTTGCGAGCACCTTTCTTGGCTCACCTACAATAGCAGAAATAGGAAGACCATTAAGAGATGATTCATTTATTCATTCATTCAACAATGCCTGACACTTCTACACTCTGGGAATGCAGAATGACAAAGATAATTGTAATGTCTGCTCTCATGGAGTGCATATTATTTTTTTAAATATTTATTTATTTATGCATACAAGAATTGGGGTGTAAGCCAGAGTTGCAGGAGGTGAGAGGAGAGGGTTCACCAGAGAGAGTGGGGAGCAGAACAGGCAGATCTACTGAAATACACTGCTGAGAGGAGCAGCAGGCAAGGCAGGAGAGGGCTGCTGCGCCATATGGGTTGCTCCCTGGCTGGCTGGGGCTTGAACTCATGCTGTAGTGGCTAGCAATAGCATGATAGGGTTGTCTTTAACCCCTGAGCCACCAGGGAGGCTCGAGTGCATATTATTAATGTAATATAAACAACTGAATAACTAGTATGATTTTAGATTTTGTTAAATGTACTTAAGAAAGTCAAAGAGAAAATCTGATCTGATGTTCAGGAGTGGTCCGCCTAAGAGAGGGAAGGCCAGGGAAGGCCAGTAGGGGGAATATCTGTATATTGAGAACAGAAGGAAGAAGATCTCAGGTGGAAGAAATGTCAAAGCTGGGTGGGATTCAGGAGAAAAAAAAGAGAATGGCTTGAAAGGGCATAGCAGCTAAGAAATTAAGAGCAGTGACTAATGTGTGCAAGATGCTTTTAAAGCGGTATACTTGGGCCTCCCCAGTGGTGCAGCGGGTTGAGCGCAGTGCTGTGAAGCTGTCCGCAGCCTCTGCAGCGCGGGTTCGATTCCTGGCCAGCCAGGGAGATTGCCACATGGCGCGGCAGACCTCTTCTGTCTCACCCACTGCTCCCCTCAGCAGTGTATTTCATCAGTCTGCCTGTTCTGTTCTCCACTCTGTCTCTGGTGAATAATCTCACCCTCCCGCACATCTGGCCTGTACCCCGGTTCTTGTATAAATAAATAAATCTTTAAAAAAAAAATAAAAGTGGTGATGGTCTGCAGTGAGGGAGAGGGAGACTTTAAAGAAGAGTCCCCATTTTCTGACCTCATGGTTGATTGGTGAGGGAAGAGTGACAATACATGCGTTGACACTCATGGTGTTTTCATCCAGCAGAGCTTATGACTTGAGCAATGAATGCACCAGCTTAGCTTCTGACTCTTTGCCCAGAACCAACACCTTGGGTCTCTGCGCAACTCCCAGCTCAGATACCAACATCCCATTGAGTTCGTCGTTGCTTCCTCATGGGCCCCCTCCAGGCTAGCATCATCTGTCTTGGATGACTAGTATTTTTCTGTGCCTGAGATTTCTCCTGTCTCTCTTATTTATTCAGGAATCTTTCCCTCCATTTCTAACCTGCTGTGTAGTACCAGAATAGTCAATATCTTGAGGCTGATTGGCCCTTCGGATGAGTGGTTTCTCCTCTAAGGAGCAGGGACCATGAACTTTTCACTATATATTTCAGCACTTGGGCAGCACACAGCTTGAGAAGGCTAAAGGAGGAACGTTATCTTAGTTACACCTTACAACAAACCTACGGCACAGGATGCCATTCTGTCTTGAGGTGACACTGATCAAGTCCTAAGGAATTAAGGAAGGAAGGGGTTAAAGAAATAAGGAAGAGCTTACTTTAGTAAGTGGAGGAGTCCGGGTTTGGACTTTGTACTCACATCTGATTTCATAGCCTGTACTTCCAGCCACTGTACCGCACTTCCCTTCAAGGGAATACTTTCATTAACTTGCTGAGGATGCCCAGAGGAAATGTGGTGCAGTGAGAAGCACCCACGTACCAGTCCTATCTTTTCCTGGTGTCCCTCGCTCTGCTCAGAGTGGCAGCTCTCAATCACAGGCGCCCTTCAAGTCCCTTTGGAGAACTTCCTTGTTGCTCAACAGACCTTCTGAGTCAGAATTGTTGCCCAATGGGAAGGCCCACTCAACGTAGATAGATCTGTTTCTTTTAAGGGCAGCTGTCAGTTTGGCCTTTTTATGTGAAAACTCCAGTTTTCTAAAGTTGGCAAGGCATTCACAATTCCCGGGGGAAAAAAAGTATCAATGTATGGACAAACACATCACACTCCTGACCTCTGATTTTTGAGAACTACCTATAGTATCTTCACCTAAAAAGAATATGCTTTGTTTAAAAATGTCTCATAAGGGCCTCCCCGGTGGCGCAGCGGTTGAGCGCTGGGTTGCAAGGCTGCCCACGGCCTCTGCGGCGCCGGTTCGATCCCCGGCTGCTCCCCAGCCACCGGAGGAGGGTCCCACATGGCGCGCAGACCTCTCCTGCCGCCCGCTGCTCCCCTCAGCAGTGTGCTTCGGTCCTTCTGCCTGCTCTGCTCCCCGCTCTGGCTCTGGTGAATTCTCTCACCCTCCCGTGCTTCTGACTGTACCCAGTGCATGTATAAACAAAAACAAACAAACAAATAAATAAATAAAATTAAAAAAAAAATGCCTCTATAAAAAAAAAAAATGTCTCATAAAATAATTTTTTAAAAGATTTATTTATTTATGCATACAAGAACTGGTGTACAAGCCAGAGGTTGGGGGGGGGGGCAGTGAGAGGATTCACGAGAGAAAGAGCGGGGAACAGAACAGGCAGACTGACTGAAATACACTGCTGAGGGGAGCAGTGGGTGAGACAGGAGAGGTCTGCTGCGCCATATGGGTATTTCCCTGGCCGGCCGGGGATCGAACTTGTGCTGCAGAGGCTTTTCAGATAGCTTCATAGAACATGCTTAACCCCTTGCACCACCAGGGATGCCCATAAATTTTAATAAATGTTTTCAGCCCCAAAGTGAAGGAAACACAAAGCAGACTATGAATTATAACAAATGAACAAATATACTACATATTAATAACATAGGCACATCAAAAGAAGTGGAACAAAAAAACTAACCTAAGTAACTTTGTAAAACAGTATTTTAATTGTATACCATAAAATGAAAGAAAAGGACAGTACTAAGTACTGTGCTTCAGTGAGTAAACTTATTTCTTAGAGACCTATGGGTTAGTAATTCTGAAACTACTTTACATATTGACATCACCCACCCTGTCTTACAACGTACTGGGAAATCACTTGGAAATTTCTTGCTAAAAATGCATAACCTCAATCTAATAATGAGAAAAATATCAGAGAGCTCCAAACCAAGGGGCATTCTACAAAGAAACTGTAATTTTCCAAAGTTTCAGTACTCATCAAAAGCTTTGAGGTCATGAGACAAGGAAAGATTGAAGAGTTGTCAAGACTTAAGAAGACACGGCTGTTAAATGCAATGTGGGATCTGGGATTGCATCCTGGAACAGAAAAAGGACATTAATGGAAAATCTGATGAAATCCAAGTAATGCTGTCATTTAATTAGTAGTATTGTACTGATCTTAATTTCCTGGTTTTGATAAATGTGCTATGCTTACGCAAGATGTTAACATTAAGGAAAACTAGGCGATAGGCATTGAGAAACTATTATTTTTACAACTTTAATGTAAGTCTAAAATTAAACACACACACATTCTGCTTTTTTAAACTTTTTATTAAAGATTTATTTCTTTATGTATACAAGAACTGGGAAATAGACCAGAGGTGCAGAGGGGTGAGAGGATTCACCAGAGACAGAGTGGGGAGCAGAACAGGCAGACTGAATGAAACACACTGCTGAGGGGAGCAGCGGGCGATACAGGAGAGGTCTGCTGCACCATGTGGATTGCTCCCTGGCCGGCTAAGGATTGAACTCGTGCTGCAGAGGCTGTGGATAGTTTCATAGTGCTGTGCTTAACCCCTTGTGCCACCAGGGAGGCCCCTGCTTTTTTTTCTTTTAAGATTTATTTTATTTATGCATATAAGAGCTGGAGTGTAGGCCAGAGGTGTGGGGTGTGAGAAGATTCACCAGAGACAGATGGGGGAGCAGAACAAGCAGATCTACTGAAATATACTGCTGAGGGGAGCAGCAGGAGAGACAGGAGAGGTTTGCTGCACCATGTGGGTTAGCTCAGGGCTGGGTGGGGGACTGAACTCATGAACTCATGCAGCAGTGGCTGGTGATAGCACTAAGACTTTAACCCCTGCGCCACCAGTGAGGTCCCCCACACACTGATTTTGGTTGATTGAGGTCCTTGGAGTAAACTGAGAAGCAAAGAAAGGCAAACTGCTTTGCTTAAGAAATTCTTAGGAGGGCCTCCCCGGTGGCGCAGCAGTTGAGCACTGGGTTGTGAGGCTGCCCGCAGCCTCTGCAGGCCTGTTCGATCCCCGGCCCCCAGGTGAGGGTCCCACATGGCGTACAGACCTCTCCTGCCACCCGCTGCTCCCCTCAGCAGTGTACTTCGTCAGTCTGCCTGTTCTGTTCCCCGCTCTGGCTCTGGTGAATTCTCTCACCCTCCCGTGCTTCTGACTATACCCAGTGCTTGTATAAATAAATCTTTGAAAAAAAAAAAGAAAAAAAAAAGAAATTCTCAGGAATTTTGGGAGGCATACTGGAGGACGGGGAAGAAGGTCAAAGAGGAGACAAGTATATGGAGCAGTCTTGAGAGGGGAGTGACTGGGAGATTTTAAGAACAGGATTGAAGTTGAGGTTGGTTGTTGGGCCATAGGTGCTACAATATACTCTCTTGAGTAAAAATGGGTATGGTGCTTTGGGAACTGAATGAGTCAGGATGATGCACAGCTGTGACACGGGGTGTCAAAGGGACAGCACCACAAGGACTGGACTGTGCTGCTGGAGGTGCTGTTATAACAGACATCGTGAACCAATATCCCAAAATTATATACAATGTTGTAAACCACTGTTACCTCAATAAAAATAATACAGTTTGTGAAAAAAAAAAAAAGGCAGAGAAAAAAAAAAGAAGTCCCCAGAAGCAAGAACTCAAAGACAGAGGCAACTAGGAAATGCACATTGTAAACATTTTGGAAGAAACAGGTTCCCTAGTATATTGTTCTTCTGGATTATTTAAAGTTTATTTTATTTATACTTTATTTTTTTAAAAAAATCAATCAAAGCCTGCCATTTTAGTGGATCCTATGGACTGGCTTATTCAGCCTACATTATTCTACCCTCCTCCAGGGTAGCTTTCTGTACAGGAGAGGTCAAGCCACTAAAATCTATCGTTCTAACTCCTTTGCAGATACAGCTCTGAATGTGAATTAGTTTCCACTGACTGGTCACATTCAAGTGAGATCTAGAAGGCAGAAGTGAGGTGGAAACTTTTCCTATTCCTCTTGCTTATTTTTCTGCTTTAGGTGAGGTCATGGAAATGCAAAGTGGTTTTTTTTTGTTTGTTTGTTTTTTACAGCAGCACCTTCAGTGTTCCTTCTTCAACTTTCTAGGGGTTGGGGTACAGATGCTATGGCAACAGAAGCTACGTTGGCTTTCTGAGCCAAGGTAGTGTTGCCTTGAACTCGGTCATTCCAAGCAGTGGACTCAGAAGGTAGTACCCTATCTGTTCTGTATTGTGCTAGGAGTCATCCTCACCCTCTCCAAGATTTCCAAAGCACATAAATCTATGTAACAAAATCCCACACGATTAAAGCACATCCTATGATTTCTGTTTCCTGCACCAAATTCTGACTGGTATAATCAGTAAGGTTTAAGAGAATATTTATTTTAAAATATCCTGCCTGACCCTTTCTGTTCTAATCAAAGTTGTTCTATTATTCCACCCTCACTGTCAGGGGTCCTGGGCTGCTCTTCACTTTAAACCCAACTCTGATAAGTCATGCATAGCTCTAAGTCTCTAGCTCTCTGGCTTTGCTGCTTCTCTTGTCTTCTATTCCAAGTTTTCCAGATCTGGCATAACCTCCATTCTGGAGCTGGTTTTCTATGCTCGTGACTCAGTTGATGAAGAACTGGATTTTTGCCTAATAACTTGGAAGCTGAGTTCCTGCACAGATGATTAAAACATTATCTGGATCTCTGATTCTTGCAAATACTCCAGGCTGATACCAGCTCAGAGTGTGAGAACTCACTAGCACTGTTGTACAGGTGGCTAAAATATAGGAACAGCCATGTTCTTGGATACCCCCAATGTCTTTGACATTCCCCTTCACCCAGGGGCCACCTGGGCCTTCCCTACAATGATTCCACTGAAGAGCTGATGGTCTGTCCACTCCCTACAATGATACCACTAAAGAGTTGATGGTCTGTCCACTCCCTACAATGATACTGTTAGGGGGAAAAGAAAGTCCTAAAGCTAATTCCATATAGGCTTTGTGGACTCCACCCCCACCCCAGGTCAAAGCCAAAGACACTGGGAACTCCAAATCCCATCCCCACCAAAGGGAAGGTGGCTGGGACCTGAGGGTGGGGTTAAGCAGCCAGGTGGATATAAAAGGCAGACACGTGGGCTTTGGAGGTTCCCCCATTTTTGGCTCTCCGCCAGCTCGCAGCGTCCGGCCAGCTCTGAGAGTGACTTTGGGTTTCCAGGTCGTGGGATCGGGTAGGACGCATTAAAGACTTTATTTCCCTATTTTCTCCCTGAATTGTACATTTTCCTTATTTCCTTTCCTCTTGTAAATAAACCTTTTATTAACCTTTTGTGTGTGTCTGTAGTAGAGTATTCATAAGTCCCTTTAAAGCGCGCGGGTGAGGACCCACAGCCAGGAACCCGTTCAATATCGGGGCTGCTCTATAACAATACCACTAAAGAGTTGATGGTCTGTCCAGTAAGGGCCTCCAGGCATGGATACAGAGCCACGATCAGCTTTAATCCTGATTAGTCCTGACTATTCCTTATCAGTTGTCAAATATTTTGAAAAGTATCTTTGCATACAAGCTTGTCATGTTTTTGCTAATTAGATGATTCTCTTTACCACAATCATTTGGTAACAGCTGGGAGACTTGCCTTACATTTACGCCACAAACCTTTCTATTCAGCTATGGGAACTATTATTATCCAACTCTTGATTTTAGATTCTATTGGCCCACTGATGTGCAGGACTTTTATCTTTCATAGCTTTCTTTTTTTTTTTTATTTTAAAGATTTATTTATTATTTATACAAGCACTGGGTACAGTCAGAAGCGCGGGTGGGTGAGAGAATTCACCAGAGCCAGAGCGGGGAGCAGAGCAGGCAGAAGGACCGAAGTACACTGCTGAGGGGAGCAGCGGGCGGCAGGAGAGGTCTGCGCGCCATGTGGGACCCTCCTCCGATGGCCGGGGAGCTGCTGGGGATCGAACCAGTGCTTCAGAGGCTGCGGACAGCTTCGCAACCCAGCACTCAACCGCTGCGCCACCGGGGAGGCCCTTTCATAGCCTTCTGACAGATCTCTCAGGTTTGGTTAACCTTGCTAGCTCACATCTTATTTGGGATTATGGATGGATTCTTTTTTAAAAGGCTCAGTCTTTATCAGACTTTGGTCCGAGGATCCCAATCAATCCTCTTCTAAGCTATATTTAAAAGAACTAATTAACATCCTAAGGAACAGCATTAAAAGAAAACTTTTAAACATTAAAATATGCTTAAGTTCTTTAGGTTAAATAAAACTTTATCTCTTGCCCATTATTAAAAAACTAATACATTTGTGGTCTTATAATTTGGATCTTGTCTTTATGTATTATGTCTGTACCCTTAAATTCAGTCAATCTGTTATTGAAAAAATATAACCAAAGTCAAGAGAATTTGACAAAATCTGTGGAATTCACATTGAGCTCCCTAAATACAAAACAAATAATGTTTTTCCATATTAGTTGGATTATTATTCCACCTAATTTTGTTTCAAGTTATATAATTCATAATATGGTGATTTTTTTGAAGAAAAAATTGGTGCTTCTCTTACAAGAAATCTAAGAAGGAAGTTAGAAGATACATCACAAAGTCTGACACTTAAAGTAGAAGTATCACTTCATTTTTTTATCACTTAATTTTTTTTCAGAGGGAGAATCAAGAACATGTTCTAAATGAGAAAACAAGAAAGACTTCTGAAAATGTATTGATGTATGACAGCAAAACGTGGCCAAAAATCAAGGAAGACAAAGATATGGGATACAAGGAGACAATAACCAACCAAATTGCAGTGAAAGACAATGCCAAGACCTGCTGAGCTAGAAGCCATCCCTTCATAGGACATGTGGGTGGGCTCCAAGTTGATGGATTCAAGAATTCGAATGGAATTTCATGCCATCAGTGGGTAAAAGAAGTACACGTTTCTTTCAACAGGGACAAAAAAAAAAGGCACTTGGAATTTCTAGGGAAAGCAAAAAAAAAAAAAAAAATCACAAGAAAGCAAAGGTCTAGCTATGAAGCAAATCAAAGTGCAGTTTAATTTTTTAAAAGATTTATTTATTTATGCGTACAAGAACTGAGGAACAGGCCAGATGTGCGGGAGGTGAGAGCATTCACCAGTGACAGAGTGGGGAACAGAACAGGCAGATGTACTGAACTACACTGCTGAGGGGAGCAGTGGGGAGCAGTGAGCAAGACAGGAGAGGTCTGTGCCATGTGGGTCAGCTCCCTGGCTGGCTGGGGATCAAACTCCTGCTGCAGTGGCTGTGGATAGCTTCACAGTGCTGTGCTTAACCCCTTGTGCCACCAGGGAGGCCTTAGTTTAATTTTGAACAAGGGACTGAATGCAAGAAAAGTGACATTCTCTCTTCAGTGGCAGAGGGGTCAAAAAGTGGACCCATGAAGGAGGAAATGTGATAGCACCAATCCATGGAATGAGTCATTATGACAATAAATTATTGCTTAGGTGTTCAAAGTTTACAATCAGTTATAAACAAAACATTGAATATTTATTTATCGTTAGAAAAAAGATTGTAGTTGTCATTAACCTTGAAAGTGAAGCTGACAGAGATGGGGTACAGGGTGAGCAGAGAAGGGAGGTGTGAGAATGGCACCATCTTCCATAATGGAGAGGCTCGAGTGATTGAAAAAAACATTGAAGAACTAGAAACAAGAGTTTAGTGACCTATTGTAAGTTATGAAAGCTTCCAGTAGAATGATAGATAATAAAGCTATTGAAAATGGGGCCTCCCTGGTGGCACAAGGGTTAAGCTGCAACCTATGAAGCTGTCCACAGCCACTGCAGCACAAGTTCGATTCCCAGCCAGCCTGGGAGCAACCCACATGGCGCAGCAGACCTCTCCTGACTTGCCCGCTGCTCCCTTCAGCATTGTACTTTAGTCAGTCTGCCTGTTCTGTTCCCCACTCTGTCTCTGGTGAATCCTCTAACCCCCCGCACCTCTGGCCTGTGCCCCAGCTCGTCTATGCATAAATAAATAAATCTTAAAAAAAAAAAGGAACTTAAAAAAAAAAGCTGTTGAAAATGGAGAAAAAAGAGTGGCTGAAGCAGTTAAATCCTTACCTTTCAAAGTAGGAGTGTCAAAAATTGATAGGCCAAAAAAATGTTAACATAGGAATCCTCTGACTACCTAAAAACAAAAGCAAAATGAATTGCTCCCTGAGAAGAAATACGGGGTTGAGGACTAGAAAAGGAACAGCCATGGGGCTGGCATTTCATTAAAAGTTCTCTGGAAGGTTAATTTTTAAATATTAATTTAATTTCTTAAATAGTTAATAAAAAGCACTAAGTTGGATTAAAAATAGTTTTTTGTCCTTAGCATATCAAATGTGGAAAGAAGTGCTGTCAGAGTTAGCATATTTTAAAATACAGCACACGATTAAAAAGTAAATCAGTACAAATAGGAAATTTGTTAGGTTTCTAGGGAATATTACTTTTTTTATTTTTCTGTAACCACACTGCCGTTCCCTAAGTATTACTGTTTCTCATTTTGGAAATTCCTAGACACACAAGGTAGCCATTGAACCTAACACTTTAAACATGATTTTCAAACCAATCAGGTGACCTGCGGTTTCGCCAGACTGATGAATGTTTTGTGGATAATTCCTTTCCTAGAGAGAAGTAAAAGCAGGTGGTATAGAGGAATTCTTAGCAGTTCATATCCTCTCCATTTTAACAGAAGCCAAAGATGCACCTTCAAATTTGCACTACCAGGGGAGTGGAGCAGTGTTAAAAACGTCCTGCTTCATCACTTTTCTTAAACACAAAATAAGCAAAGGAAGCTGGGAAGAGATTTTGTCTCCCCTCAGTGTGTTAGGACAAGTCTTTGTGGCCTGAACTGCTTTAGAAGTTTGCACAGCTTGTGAACTCTTGATGGACTGAACTCTGGCTATGCTTTTGAATGACAGTACCTGAAAAATATCTTTATTACATTTAAATTTATTTCATTATACTAGAAACCACACAAATTAGTTCTTTTTCATATTCAATCTCATGAATATTGGCTTTTCTCTATTTTCCTGTAAACTAGTTTATCTGTATCTATAATCTCTGTAGGTTCTTTCCTTGTTATACCTGAGATAAGGGTTTATTACTTACTACGAAGGTAGACTAAAGTCTGGTCCGGTTTGTAGTGCATTTATAAATGAAAGAGGAAAACATAAAAATACTCATAGAAAAACAACAGCTCGAAGTTTTAATTGATTAATTAAACAAATGATTATTACATACATATAGGTACCAGGCACAGGGCTAGCTGATAATATTCTATTGTCAAGACAGGACTAGAAGCATTATCCCAACCTTAGCATTTTTACCGCTCGACATTTCAGAAAACATGTTCATTTAGCGCATGGTTTCTCAGCTTTGGTACTATTGACACTTTGGACCAGATAATTCTTCATTGTGGGGGTTATCCTGTGCACTGCAGGATACTTAGCAGTATCCCTGGTTTCTCCCATTCGGTGCAGGTACAATACCCTCTCATCTTCCCCAATCCCAGTAGTGACAAACCAAAATGTCTTGAGACATTGCAAAATATTCCCTGGGGTCAAAGTTGTTCCTGGTTGAGAATCACTGAATATGTTAGCATTTTTAGGAATTATATTTATTTAATATTAATGATATGACTACTGTGCCAACCTTGCCTATGCTCAATACACTCTGGAACACTTGAACTTGGGAACTATACACCATAATGGACTCTGATTCTTAGATAAATGGGATCTTTAGCACTGCAGCTGAGTGACATTTTGAAGTAACTTATGAATAACAGAACAAGTAAGATTTGATATTTTTAGCTTAGGGAGGTCTATCTTAAACCATACATGGCTGATAAAAATGTGAAATCTAAGCTCCTGGAATTTCTTTTAAGTTAACCAGATGGTATGCTTATTTATGGTCTGCCTACAAAGTCTTTCCATTCTTTTCAAATAAAAAGTTATCATTTTACTTTTCACTTTAAGATTCTTTCTTTTAGATATTGCTTTTAGATTCTTTCAAAGTGAAAAAAAATTCAAAGTACGTTAGATGCTGAAGTAAACCGCTCACAAGTGCTGGGACTTGTGATCATGTAAGAAAAACACCTACACATTCTTTCACACCCTTACCTACCCAGGTTTCCAATCTACCCTTAGTATGTGTCATGAGGTATAATAGATATACAAAGCAAGCCACACATATTTAATGTAAACTATTTGATGAGTTTGTCTGTTCGCAACCACAGAAACTATCACCACAATCAAAGTAATAAACATATATCAAAATAAAGTGTTTTATTTTGACTTCATTTCAGACAGAAAAGTTACAAGTACAAAGAGCTCTTGGATACCTTTCACCCATATTTACCAGTTGTTAATATTTTACTACATTAACTTCTCCTCACCACCCCCCCGCCATGTGTGTCTATAATGTGATTTTTTTCTTGAGTCATTTAAGGGAAGTAATTTCCATTTAAATAGCTCATTAGTAATTTTTCCTAAAATCAAGGACATTTTCATTGATGTAATTCTATTACCAAATCTATAGACATTCACATTTCACTGTCCTAAAAATGTCCTTTAAATTAGAAGAGAAAAGAACCCAAGACTATGTGTTGTGTTTAACTGTCTAGGACAATTTCTCAGTCTTTTTTTTTTTTTTTTAGAATAAATGACATTGACATTTTTGAAGTGCATAGGCCAGTTGTGCTGTGGACTGTCTCTGCATAGGTGATAGCACCTCATGATTAGCTGGGACCTAGGCTATGCAATTTGCTGACAGTACATAGAAGTGATGTTGAGCTCCTGTCAGTGTTTCAGGAGACATGTGCTAGTGGCTTGTCCCATTATTTGTGGTGTCATTCTTGGCATTGGTTAAGGTGGTGTCGGTTAGATTTCTTCACTGTCAAGTTATTAATTTACCCTTTGTAATTAATAGATGTCTCCGGGAGAGATACTTTGAGAATACGTAAACTTTCTATTATTTTTCAAACATTCACTCACCTCTGGGATTGTGGAGCTGTTCTTTATCAATGGGTTATATTCCTTTCTTTCATTTTTTTATTTTGATGGTCCAATTGCAATTGCTACAGATTTGGTTAGTGAGAGCTCCTTCAAACAGGTTCATGTCAAGTTCATTTTGTGCTTTCCCTCTTCTTTGAATTAATCATGTCTTCATGGAGCCTTGGTTATTTCTAATGGAGAATGGGATTTATTTTTATTTTTCAATTTTTTAAAGATGTATTTATTCATGCATACAAAAACTAGGGTAGAGACCAGAAGGGTGTGTGTGGGGGGGTGGTGGGTGTGGTGAGAGGATTCACCAGAGACAGAGTGGGGAGCAGAACAGGCAGATTGACTGAAACACACTGCTGAGGGGAGCAGTGGGTGAGACAGGAGAGGTCTGCTGTGCCATGTGGGTAGCTCCCTAGCCGGGGATCAAAATCGTGCTGCAGTGGCTGCAGATAGCTTCATAGTGCTTCGTCTTAATCCCTTGTACCACCAGGGAGGCCCGAGAATGAAATTTAGAAGCTAAGACCTGGATGCTATAGATCCCTTGATATTGGGCTCTATGAGAGGGTAGAACTAGGAAACAGATGTTTATAGACATTTATACCTACATGTATGTGTATATAAACACATGCATACATGCACGTATATAAGTAATCATTACAGTTCTATGATGACTTTTATTGTTCTCTATTTACAGTTGAAGAAACTGAGCTAAGAAGGTAAATTACTTGCCGAAGGTCTCCCACTTTAGTGGTTAGGCTGAGATTGGAACATGGGCATATGGCTTCAGGCCTACCCTCTTAGCATAAATATTTAAAGATAAAAATATTTCCAGGATTGAGAAAATTTATCTTATATGATCTAAAATTCTTATTGCATTCTTTGGCTTTAATAGCATATCCTACGTGGGGAAATGGGGAGCAGGAAGTGTACTGCTGCCTTGGGAATCAAATCTAAGTAAGAAAGTTGACAGAGAATTGCTTCTTCCCTTAAAGGCTAAAGTCTTGCAATTGCACCAAACTTGCTGTGTATGGTTCTCTCTTCTCTAAGGTTTAGTCTAATTCTTCAAGGATTTTCAGGTCCTCATTGAAACAGGCTTCTAGTGAGCCTGCCTAGTAATCCAGGGCATGTCCTCAGACTTAATCTGAGTATAAGCTGAAACTCCATCACATGGTGCTTATTTAAACCTCAAAATACTCATGCAAAACAACATATCTGGCATATTTTTTAAAGTAGAGGGAGGATGAAGAGGAAAAGGGGTTTTTAAATAAGGTCAAAGAAAATTTATCACTTAAAAATAAGAAATACATCATGGGCCTCCCTGGTGGCCAAGGGGTTAAGTCTCAGTGCTACCACCACTACAGCCTGAGTTGATCCCTGGCGTGAACCCTCTCACCTCCCACACCTCTGGTCAACACCACAGTTTTTCTGCACAAAAACAAATAATACTAAAAAAAAAAAAAAATACATCATGGTGGGATATTGGCAAGTTTTAAATATCAACTCTCCAGAGAACACTGATTTGATCATGAATACATTGCTTTGAGTAACTTGGAAGACAAAAGAAATTCTGACCAAGGAGGTAGACTGATGTCATGATACCAAGGTGCATTTATCCTGGGAATATTTTTAATAGGAAAAAGAATCTTTTTTTTTTTAAGATTTATTTATTTATGCACACCAGAGCTGGGGTACAGGTCAGAAGTGCGGGGCAGGGGGTAAGAGGATTCACCAGAGAAAGAGTGGGGAACAGAACAGGCAGACTGACTGAAATACACTGCTGAGGGGAGCAGCGGGCGAGACAGGAGAGGTGTGCTGTGCATTGTGTGTTGCTCCCTGGCAGCCGGGGATCGAACTCGTGCTACAGAGGTTTTGAATTGCTTCATAGAGCGGTGCTTAACCCCCTGCACCACCAGGGAGGCCTGAAAAAAGAATCTGGTACATAAACTAGATGTATACCTTTAATTTTGGGAGTGGTATCATGAAAATGAAATGTCTTATGTGATGCCAAGGGCCAGGGAGTCCTAAAGGAAATACAAAGGGAAAAGGAATCTCTAAAGGTGGTTTTTTTTTTTTTTTTTAACAATAACAAGTACCAATGATCCCACTGAGTAAGAAGGAGAGGTGTTCAAAGCAACCAGTGTGCTGTGAACAGAACGCTCAGATGAGCTCTGTAAAAGCCAAAAGATCAAGGATTAAACTCAATGAACCACCGTCAATTTGTGGAATCAGGTAAGGCATCTCTTAGTATCCAATGAAGGAGTCTGCACTCATTTCAAGGTTCCTTTAGACTGGATTGAGGAAATGAGTTAGATGTAATTCAATTTAGAAGGAAAAACACAATTTCTTACACCCAAATTATTACATATAACGTAAAAAAAAATGACATCATATACAGTAAGCAAGCAAAAGCTAGAGCTACTAGGAAAAGTTCAAATCCAGAGAAGATATGTTGTTCGTAACTGGAAACAGAACAAGGAGTCTCTTTTTCATATCTTCTCAAGGAAGGAAAATAGCCTCCAAACTAATGAGCCAGATTAATAGTGAAAAATTAGTTCCTAAATAAGTGGCCTTGGATAACGGAAGTGGTAGGTGAACATATAAGTTAGGCCATGTACAGCTAGTGTGATTCAGCTTCCATGAAAATAAAACCCTACATCAGATTCACTGGTAAGACTATCAGGGCCAGATCATCAGAAGGAGAGAAATCCTGTGGGGTGGTAGACCACATCCAGGCCTGAGAAATAGAGAAAGTACTTAGAAGTGATAAGAGTTGAGCTTTCAGGTAATTACATTCTCTGAAAAGTTGTTCATAATGTTGACCTACTTACAGAAAGTCTTGCATCCCCTATACTTAAAAAATGACATAACCATATTTCAGTTTTCTGAAAATGAGCACTAAAGTAAAAAATAAGAATGTATGCAAGTTACTAATATAAAATATCCATGATTTAAGACTATACACAGGAAAATAGGGTTCTCCAGAGAAACAGAACCAATATGATGGATGGACGTGTGTTCATATAATTTATTATAAGGCATTAGCTCACATGATCATAAAGGTGGATAAGGTCCAAGATCTGCAAGGTGTGTTGGCAAGTTGAAGGCCCAGATCCAGTGGTGGTGTAATCCCAGTCCAAAGGTCAGCAGATTTGGGAGCCAGCAGGAGCTGCTTTCAGTTTGAATCCAAAGGCAGGAAAGCACAGGTGTCCCAGCAGGAAGGCAGTCAACTGGGAGGTATTTGCCCTTACAGCTGGGGTGGTGGTAGCCTTTTTTGCTCGATTCAGAACTTCAACTAACTGGGTGAGGTCCATCCAGTTTGGGGAGGGTGGTATGAACCTTACTAATAAAACATTGTTCCTTTGAAAACCTAAACAGAGAATAGACACCTTTGCTAAATCTTTTAAAAAATACTTTCATATTCTAAAAATTTGCTCTAATGTCAAAATTTCTAATGAAGAAAATATGCAAGGAAATATGATTTCCTAATTACTTTTCTAGTTCTAGCATTATAGACTGTCTTTGAAGCCAAACTATAATTCCAATTATTATCACAATTCCGAATTCCCCAGAGTATTAATTTTCCTAGAAAATTTTTACCTTCATTTGAGATCAAAATTTATGATATGACAATTTTCTGTCAGTGTTTTTACAAATGAAATCATAAAGTTTTATTAAATATGCTGTTTTATTAAATATTTCATGCCTGAAAATCCTTGATTATACTTAACACTAACAACACCGTGAACATGGTGTTAACAATTTGAATGGTCCTTTATAAATATTTTTTTAATCAACTGAAAAATTTAAGTGAAATTTTTGGAAGTCATTACTTCAAATTCTTCATTGTTGAAATGTCTTTTTAGGGGCCTCCCCAGTGGCGCAGCAGGTTGAGCACAGGGCTGTGAAGCTGTCCGCAGCCTCTGCAGCACAGGTTCGATTCCCAGCGGGCCAGGGAGATAAACACATAGTGGGGCAGACCTCTCCTGTTTCGCCCACTGTTCCCCTCAGCAGTGCTTTCAGTCTGTCTGCTTGTCCTGCTCCCCACTCTGTCTCTGGTGATTCCTCACTCTCCCACGCCTCTGGCCTGTACCCCAGATATTGTATAAATAAAAAATCTTTAAAAAAAGGAAATGATGTTTTTAATTTTCTCATTGATGGTTGCAAATCTGATTGAATCAAGAGCTTTAACTGATCATGAGTATTTCTTGGATGAAAAATGAAGTTAGCACTTTAACTTGATCACTATTTGCACTTAACATTCACATCATTTGCAATTAAGTCATGCTTTCTTCATTTCAGAAATGACAAACATTTGTTTTATTATATATTAATTCTTGCACAGAATTGAGAGACATTTCAGGATGTTTCAAGAAATGTTCCAATCTAAAACATGTTCTCTCACAGTTTTAGATGATGAACATTTATGACATTTAAAAGGAATGTCAAGAAGCTTCTGGACACTTGGCCGACACTTCATTCTGGGTGTTTTTCTTTTTTTTACTCCTGTTTGATTCAAATAACATAAAAATTACCATTTTAGCCATTTTCAAATATTCTTTAGCTGCACAGAGAACAATCACCTGACTGTGCAGCTATCATCACTATCATTCTGTATTTTTTTTTTAACGAGGTAACATTAATTTTTGTAACACTGTATATTTCAGGTGCACAGCATTATGGAAAAGTCTACCATAATGTCTACCCAAAGTCTACCCTTTGCTGACACTTCACTGTGGGTGTTTTTTTCTACTCAATTACAACTTTTAATTCAAATATAACATCCTTACAGAATGGTGTATATGTTACAAGTATACAGCTTGATAAATCTTCACAAATTGAATATATCCATATATATATACTTTTAAGATTTATTTAGGCATGTGAGAGCTGGGGTACAGGCCAGAGATGTGGGGGGTGAGAGAATTCACCAGAGACAGAGTGGGGAACAGAACAGGCAGATTTACTGAAGTACACTGCTGAGGGGAGCACAGGCGTCAGGAGACGTCTGCTATGCCATGTGGGCAGCTCCCCGGCTATGGATCGAACTTGTGCTGCAGTAGCTGCGGATAGCTTCATAGTGCTGTGCTTAATCCCTTGCGCCAACAGGGAGGCCCCTATCCAAAATTTAGCACCCACACTGAGACAGAAGCTACCTGCATCTTAGAAGCCTAATCCTATACCCTCTTTTAATTACTTCTTTCCCATTTGAGAGTAACCTGAAAAACATCCTGTTTTTGTACTTTATATAAATAGAATCATAAAGTTTGTGTTCTGTATTTTGTGTCTGGCTTCTTTTGCTCAGCTTCAGGTTTGTGAAATTATCCATAATCTCACATGTAGTTACAGATCTTCGAATCCTCACATTCTATTGTGTGATGACTCTACAATTCTTCTATATAAGTTGTAGCCAGTTTGGGATATAGTTAATGGTGTTGCAGTGAACACTTTCAATTCTGACCAATGCAATAGCTACTAGTTACATGGGGAGCTTTACATTTCAATGACATTAAATTGAAAATCAATTGCATTCACATTTTAAGTTCTCAATAGTCATGTGGCTACTGTATGGACACCATGTAATATATTCTTTATTATATACTAATTTATTATACAAATATATTACTGTTATTATACCAGTACATAGATTACATTAATACTTTCGTTACTGCAGTAAGTTCCATTTCATAGTGTTGAATATACGGAACTTTCGGGTCTTAAGGTATTCCTGTGTTTTGCACTGATAGCAGGAAGTATCAGTTTTGGGATATTCATTACTAACATTTTATTATAAATTCTTCAATTTTAACATTAAAACATTGTACTTACTTTCCACCTAAGAATTACAATGCACTAAAGTAAAACCAAATAAAAATGAAATTATTTAGAAATATCAATGGATAAAACACAATGCCGCTTCACTGATAATGCACAATGCAGTGCATTATTTATCACAACACAGGCCAAGCTAACAGGCGTTGCAAATGTTCTTGGGAAGTCGTTAATAAAAGGTCCACTGTCAATGGCTGTCACAATAGAACTAATGAATCTATATGAGAATTTACATAACATTAATTTCAGTGCTATTTCAGTAAGAGGAGTTCTATTTTACCGTTGGTATGGATGCATTTCAGTATCTAAACAATCGAGACAGCCATACTGATGTCCATCAGTTACAAACCTTTTGAAGTTTTGGCAGTTTTAGGGGCCAATGTTGTTTAAATTTTATTCAATAACAAATGAATTTGCACATCTTTATATTTCTCCCCTCTTGATTTGTTCATTTTTATCTCTTTCCCATTTATAATTAGCATTGCAGTCTTTTAATATTATATATATGATTGTCCATGCCTATCCTTTAACCATCTTAAATTACTTTCAAATGTTTTTATATTAAGGCAATTAGTTCTTTCTCTATGTCTTACAAACATTTTCCCCCAATTTTTAGTTTACTTTTCCCAACAAAATTGTTTTAAATGATATATCGTCAGGTTTCTTAATCACTTCCTTTTTGGCTTTTGTGTTTTATGTCCTGCTTTGAAAGCCTTATCTTCTCAAATATATTTAAAATCTTTACTGTGACCTAATGAGATACAGATCCAGCTTTATGTATTTTTTCGTACTCTCCAAATACTTGTTTAAAAATACCTTTCACTTGTTTTTATCAAAGTCCAAAAAAGGCCCATATATTGTAATTTATTGATATAGCTAAAGTCTATTAAGTTCTTCTATGTTTTTCTTCCAGTGTTTTGTTAAAGAATGTGGATCTTTTGTCCTGTATTTTTTCAGCCCTGCCACGTGTCAGATAAATCTAAACCAATAGCAAACTCAAGAAACTGTAGAATTGAGGGTACCAGGGGGGAAGAGAGTGGGGGAAAAGCAGAATAGGGAGGGGTGGGTACCATGGACTACAGTGAAGGACTTTTGGCTTGGTGGTAGGTGAGGTGTGGTAACACATACCTGAAGGGTATGATCCAACACCTCTAAACCATATACGTTGTAAGCTAATGTTACCTCAAAATTTTTTTTTAACAATTTTTATTTATTTATTTATTTATTTATTTATTTATTTTTAAGGAGAGAAAGTACATTGAACTTTATTTATTTATTTATTTTTACAAGCACTGGGTATAGTCAGAAGCGCAGGGGGGTGAGAGAATTCACCAGAGCCAGAGCGGGGAGCAGAGCAGGCAGAAGGACCGAAGTACACTGCTGAGGGGAGCAGCGGGCGGCAGGAGAGGTCTGTGCGCCATGTGGGACCCTCCTCTGGTGGCTGGGGAGCAGCCGGGGATCGAACCGGCGCTGCAGAGGCTGCGGGCAGCTTCGCAACCCAGCGCTCAACCGCTGCGCCACCGGGGAGGCCTGTTACCTCAATTTTTAAAAAAAGCATTTTTCATACCACCTTTATATTTCCTTTATATTTTCTTTAAGTAGCCTATCATCTTTGTCAGACATGGATAATTATCTACCTGGCATCCATTCTCCCATACTAACAGAACTATGACCATGTTTAAGGAAATAATATGCTCAGTTTAAAATACTTTCCCAGATTCTCTTGGAGCAAGACATGGCCAAGATCATCCCTTCTGTCCTGAGATATCAGGGAAAGTGACTGAGAGTGGTTTATATACAGATTTTAAACAAGGGCAACTTTGACATTTTCTATTTCGTCTCTTAACCTTCCCCTTTCTTCCTGCTTGAAATGTAGACATAATAGCTAGAAGTAAAGCAGTTACCTTGAGACAATGAGGATGAAAACAACACACCAAAAATAGCAAAGAGAAAGATAAAAGGATTTTGAATCTTTGAAGACATTAAACTGCCATTTTAGTCCTGAATTATATAGTCTTGGATTTCTTACACAATAAAAGTCCTTCTTAGAGAAATCGTTGATCACAGGGTTGTTCTTTGCAATGAAGTATGTTCCAAGAGTAACCCCAATTATTTAATAATCTTTGTATACAAATTTGACACACTGCCTTTATCAAATACCAGCTTCACATATATAATTCAGAATGCTTGGAAACCCATTTCATTGATCTAAGTGATTTCAGTTTAAAAGCTAGCAGCTAATGCTTACTCTGAATACCAGGACGATGCTATGTGCTTTATGTTAACTGGATCAACCATTACAACAGCTCTTTGAACCTTAATATTTAGTACTTACAAACCTAAAATAGTAGATTTTACAAGGTGGAATAGAAAGAATTAAAAAGGAAAGATGTATAAATTATCTACATGATGGACTATGGTGGAAGGCAATTACTTACGTTACTATTCAACTCACAACACTGCTGTTCCAAGTTGGAATGGAATAAGCCCTAGACATTTACGAAAACTTACGCTCTTATTCAACTCCATACGTCAACATGTTACTTTACACAATCCTCCCTTAGGCCTTAATTTTTCCATCTGTACAATGAAGTTTGATTACGCTGATTAGATGATCTCTCAGGTTTTGTCTAACTTTAACACTCCAAGAGAAAACTAATTTATTCAAAAAAAAAGGATTGGGGCCACACTGACAAACATATCCTTGCCCCAAAGGAGCTTGTGTTGCAGTGAAAGAATAAAACAACAAAAGCCCTCCACATTTAGTGTTTTTATTACTATGCTAAGGATAAACAACGTTATATACTGGAGATTAAATGGGCATATAGTTGGACAGTTAGCGGGCTCGGGGAAGGGTTCTCTGAAGAGGTGGTTATAAATCTTATATAAAATGAAAAGATGGCTATGGCACAGTAATGCACAAAGTAAGATGCAAAGTGGAAATTTAACTATATTAAATGTGCAACCTGTTTAAAAACAATTTAAAAATGTTAATGTTGCAAAGTCACATACATACAAAAAAGTACATGAAAGATAAAGCTTAATGAATTATTAAAAACCAAATAGCCATGAAAAAAGTGCTCCTCGTGACTCCAAATAAAACCCTGCCCCCTTCCTGCTTATCCCTAAGATTTCAATTTAAGCATTATTGCCTCAGGGAAGGCTTTTCTCATCTAATTCCTCCATTTACTTAATTATTAACACCACATGCTTTTGGGGGGTTGCAATTGTTTTACAAACTTACGTAATTAACTGACAAAACTCCTCAATAATACTGGTTCAAGATTAGGGAGTGCATGTGCAGGATGCAGTACTACGGAATACCTGAATCTAGCACAGTACCTGATGCATACAAAAGAGTCAATAAATACTTGATAAATATCTATTCTCTTTCTCAATCAGGGAATCCAATTGAACGCTGTTTCTTCTGAATGTTTCATTCTTGGGGCCATGTTTCCTTTGAAAATAAATTTGTACTAAGCAAAAAAGATCTTCCTAAGTCTCATTTGGCAAAGAAGATTGAATATGAGAACTAAGCACCTAGGGCCATCACTATGAACAATAGTATTTTTACTGTCTTCTGTGAAGAGACAACAATTCTCATAGAGTGTCATTGTATAGGATTACAAAACCTAATGGGTTGTTTCATTATCAAATGGTGCTTACTATTTAATAGTAAATAAAGTAATACTTTACCTAGTAACTAATTCAACAAAAGTGGGATCATTACAAAACTTAGCAAAAACATAATTTCAATTATTTATCAACAAGTGTTTATTATATGAATAGAAGCAATCCAATCCATTTTAATTTTTTTCTCTTTATCACCAGATGACAAATTTCTCTCAGTCAGACAAATTTCTCAATTCTGTGTAATTCCACTTAATCCTGTGTAAATACTCTGGTAAGTTTTATTTGCCTGTTTGCTTTTTAATAAAAATTGCTCAGTGCCAACTGTTAAAGAAAAAGCAAGGCTTTAGTTCTTAATAAACCTAATTATATTACAAGTGCTAACAAAATTATTTTAAGTAGGAGTGCTTACTCCCAACTGTATTAACTCCATATGCTCTAAAAATTAAAAATATTTTATAGCTATTTTTTTCATGTTGATACCTAAAAGTTTCAGTGATTACATTAGTGTATCAGTGAACTGTTCAGATGGATGCTGAAGGAACTTTTTTTCAAGCACTTGAAAACTATCTTCAAAGTAAAAGCTTGTGGATATCTTGCTAAAAACTGGGAAAGCTGGAACCACAGTAACCACCAATACAAAATGTAAAGTAGGGACTTACTTCCAAATTGTGCCCTCCAAATGAATCAAATTTTACTCCCAATATATCAAAAGAATGTCAAATGATAAACTTATCTGTTTTACATTTCTATAGGGAAATTAAAATGTAGTACAAAGTAAGATGAAATAAAAGGGTTCACTGAAACTAAGAAACGATAAAACACTACTACCTTATTATGTGACTATCAGAGCACAGAATTGCTGAGGGTGATTTTCAGTTCTATTAAGACATAATTCAGTTTGCCATGGAAAGAATTTTATTAACACAAGCCTAAATCCAGGTCTTTTTAACACATCGGGATACTTAATGGTTTGCCATAAGGTAAACTCAAAATGTTCATCTACCACTAAAATATCTGTATGGAAGTATTTTAAAATTAGATGTGTCACAATTCCCTAAAGCCTAAAACTGGCTAAAATACACTAATAAAAATGTAAAATATAAATAGCAATTATCTTACAGATTTTTTTTAAAGATTTATTTATTTATGCACACAAGAACTGGGATACAGGCCAGAGGAATGGAGGTGAGGGGGTTCATCAGAGATAGAGTGGGGAACAGAACAGACAGATTAACTGAAATACACTGCTGAGGGGAGCAGCAGGCGAGTCAGGAGAGATCTGCTGTGCCATGTGGGTAGCTCCCTGGCCGGGGATTGAACTCATGCTGCAATGGCTGCAGATAGCTTCATAGGTTGCATCTTAACACCTTGTGCCACCAGGAAGGCCCACAACTTGTAACATTTAAAACATAACCAGAAGAGACAATCTGACTAGGAATGCTTGAAAAATACCAATGAATTATCACTAGGATAGAAATCATGATTTAAAATCAATGACTCAAGAAACGTTACACAAAAATTCAAAGAAAAGATATTTTATAGTCAGCTTACCATTATCATCTTTAACAGATCTGTATCTTGTACACACTTATTAATCAAGTTTTCTAAATGACAATCTATTTAACTACTTTGCTCATTAGCACATGAAATGCTGGCTAAGCTTAATTATAAATTGTATTTATAAAAACTCTAAAAACAGCAATTCCCAGGATTAAATGTTATTTTTAAATACCCTTTTAGGACACAAATATCTCACATTATTTTACATCATTGGAAATAAACATGATTGGGCCTCTGGTGGCGCAAGGGTTTAAGCATAGCACTGTGAAGCTAGCTGCAGCCACTGCATCATGAGTTCTATCCCTGACGAGGGAGATACCCACATGGCACAGCAGACCTCTCCTGTCTTGCCCAATGCTCCCCTAAGCAGTGTATTTCAGTCAGTCTGCCTGTTCTGATTCCCACTCTGTCTCTGGTGAATCCTCTCACCCTAACCCTAACCCTGGCCTGTACCCCAGTTCTGGCATGCATACATAAATCTTTAAAAAAAAAAAAAAAGAAATAAAAGTGATCCATATAAGCAAATTTTTCATTTGTCTTAAAGAAATGACAGCTTATATCACGCTATTGCCTCTGAGGCCGGAATTTGATCCTGCCCAAGTCGCTAACCCACATATGGCACAGCAGACCTTTCCTGTCTTACCTGCTGCTCCCCTTAGCAATGTATTTCAGTAAATATGCCTGTTATGCTCCCCACTCTGTCTCTGGTGAATCCTCTTATTCCCTGCACTTCTGGCCTATACCCCAGTTCTTGTATGCATAAATAAATAAAAATTAATCTTTAAAAAAAAAAAAGAAGAAATGACAGCTTAAAAAAGTTGAACCATGTTTTGATTGAGTTTGTCCTAAAACATCTCGACTTGCTTAGTAAAATTCTACCCCCTAGTACTAATCTCCAAGTTTTGGGGGACGATTCCTGGGTCAATACTATGAATATCGAATCTAATAATGCATAGTAATGAAATATTGACCTCAGGTACCCCTGACATGTCACAAGTGTTTATTTTACAGCTGTTACTTTAATAGTTATAGACACTTCCTATTTCATATTATTTTAGGTTTTAGAAGTTTGATTCATCTGGTGTTTCTAATCTATCCTCCTACAGCAGCATATGTAGTTTTCCACATTTTCCTGGCTCAAAAGTAGTTCTATACTCCTGCTGTTTAAGGTTTTTCTCTCTTTTGGGGTAGAAAGGAAGAGAGGAAAAGAAGAGGGATTGCCCTGATACCTTGCCAATTTGTAGATCTGTTTCAGGTTGCTGGATATTTCCTGGTGGATGCCTGTGTTATCATATTGTAGACAATAGTTAAATTAACTCTTTCAGTTGAGATCAAAGAAGAATAACAAAATAATTTGCTAATTAATAGTTAAAAGGCATTTGCTATTTTATAGACATTTTTTCTACTTTACAAAGCAATACTTATTATAGCTAAATCTAGTGTCTGAAATTATTTGCAACAAGAATTTCACTAATTAAAATTTCTTAATATTTCCCTTAGCAAATATTTGCGTATTTGTTAGAGTACCACATAAGTGTTATAATATCAAGTAATACAGAACAAGATATTATAAAACAAACACACAGCTGGGAAGCATTTTATTTTTTTTCTACTTCATGTAACATTGTTCAGGACCACAAAATTTTTAGAGGTCTTTTCCAGCAACTTTTATGATTTAGGGAGTACCACTTAATAATATTTAATGATGCTATAAATAATATAATTTTTCTACATATTGACAATTTTAATGAATGCCGCATCCATTTATATACCTCTTGCTCCTTTAGCCAGAAAGATTAAACAGAAACTTCAGATCAGATGTTGAGACATTCAAAAATAGTTTTAAAAGCACACCCAAGCAAATCAAATCTGTATCAGCAACTATTAAAATTAGTTTTAGTAGTTAATTATTAAGAATTCTTAACAAGGACATACTGAAGCATGTATGAGATTTAAAAAATTATATACAATTTTAAAACAAATTTAAATTTATAAATAAAAAGATTAATGGCCAAATTAAAGAAAGTTCAAACATTAGATTTAAAATATCTTAATTTTTAGGCTAGTCAGAAATATATTTTGTGAATAAGAATTATTTCATAAATATATATGTATAAATATAAATATATATCTACAGGATCTGCAATGCAGGAGAAAACCCATTAAAGAAAAAAATTGCACTTTTAGATTATCAGGATGTTTTGTCATATTTACTCTTCAAGTGAAATATATTACCACACCAGGTGCTTTTGGCACACGTCTTTAGGTGAATATTGACACAATCTTAAAAACACAATGTTTTTATATTTTATTCACTGGAATATGAAGAATCAAACAGAATTTTGAATTCTGACCAAAAAAAAAAAAAAATCCAGGTAACTGCAATTACTTAATTACATACAAAAAATATTGTTTTAAAAAGACCTTAAACCAGTTTTACATCTGGAACATGTAAATTTTACCAGCAACAGTTTTTGTTCAGTCCCCTCAGCTAGAATTCCCAGCCTACACACAAATTTAACATTGTCTTTTTCTACTCTTCGATCACTTAGATCAAACTCCAGTATATAAGGACAAAAAATAAATGTATAATAAAAAGATTGGATAAATCAGGAGAGGCTTTTTGGTCTTGAATTCTTCACCCACTAACAATGAAGCAGCACTGTACGCAGCCCAAAATACACCAAACAGCTTTAAAAAACAAACAAGAGACAAAAGGTAGCACATTAGCAAATCAATTAACATTTTGGGTACCACAAAGTAAAAAGAAGGTTCACAGTATTATTTTTAATATAATCCTGATTCCAATTGTGGTAAACAGTAAAACTGACTGAGAATGACTTTTGCAAATAGGGTCTTTTGTTATCAAACTTGTCTAATTGTAAGAATCACATGTAAAAAGAGACTCATGGGATTCACCTTAATTTAAAATCTCTAAGAGATGAGTCTAGTTATCAGACTTTTTAACAAGTATTCCTAGTGATTTCAGATTAGGCAACTTTTGGTAAAACTATTACTGGGTCAAATTTCTGAAAGAAATATGATTGCTGAAAGATAACTAATGGACTTGTTACAATGCAGAATTTTTTCCTTCAAAGAAGGAGATATACAGATTAAATAAAATGTGCCACACAATGTTTAGAAAATATCACAGCATTTTCTCAGGCACAGGTAGAAATATAGGTTTAAATAAAAAGAAAGAAAAAAGTGAATTTTGGTCAAGAGTTTAATCAAAAAAATATACTATGGCTTTCTGATTATACACATACCTAACTGTAAATTATTTTCATTGCAAATTTAGGTAGGATTTATTGATGTAATTACTGAAGGAATTTTACAGAAGATAAAAGAAAAAATTTCAACGGTAGAAATCAAGGAAACTGACAAAAACAGGCTTGGCATGGGGAAGCTGTACTATGGCACTCTAGGATTTTAGTAGTAACCCTGTCCACTACCCATTATGTACTCATAACATTTCACCTCCCTTATTTGTGACACTGAAAAATGTTTCCAGACATTACCAAACATCCTCAGGAGACAAAAGCATCCTGAGACCCACTAGTAGAGAGGTAAAAAAACAAATACTAGCAGACTGAAAATGTTTTTGAGATGGTCCCACTCTCTATGGGGCTTTTACACTAAAAAACAAAAACCTACAAACTATTTTAAATCTACAGAAAATAAAGGGAAATATATGAAATAAAAAATACTCAAATTGCATTTGTATGTCATGATTAAATTTTCTGTTGCAAACAAATGGTTGAAGGATTGAGTTATAGACTTAATGTTAATAAACAATTAGTGCCTGTAGATTAAAGTCTATTCTAATGCTGTAGTTAAACAATAACAGCTTTTTGACATTTCTTGATAAATCTTGAATTGAAATATGAAACACATACAATAGCTCACTCTACAGAGAAGATTAAGTGAATAGGAGAAAAATTTTGGCAAAGAAAAATCTGAAGTTTTAAAATAACTTTTTTCCTAAATTTTAAATGATAATTTTCCATTTCATAATAATACACTAATATTCTGCATAAAGAATATAAAGAAAATCATGAGAGGACACAGTTTTAGCCATTCTGGGACTAGTTTCAGAAGTATACAAACAGGTTTTACCCTAAGTAAAAGAATACACATGCAGTAAGTGATCCTAAATAATTCCGTAAAGTGGTATTTTCATTAAAGCTAGGTTTTTAAATGCCACCATGAGATTAGCTCCTACACTGCAGGACTTTAAAAGTAAATGCTAATAATGCCAAGGTTTTAGGAAAAGATTTTTTTTACAATATTTGTAATACAATTATCACCCGAATGCCTACTCTATGCAAAGCACTGTCCTAGGCAATTTACACTTGATCTTAGCCAAAAGGTAGAGAAGCGATATCCTAGGCATTTTATATATATAAAGTGCCTTCCCCTCCAAATGTTTAAAATTTACTATGACAGATTTTGATGGGATAGTGGGCTTCAATGTTTACTAATAACATGGTTGAACATTATTGAAATTGTTTGCCAAAATATCATCTATCGCCAAAAGTTTTTTTTTTCTTTTTAAGATTTATTTATTTATGCATACAAGAGCTGGGGTACAGGCCAGAAATGCGGGGAGGAGGGTGGTGGTGAGAGGATCACCAGAGACAGAGTGAGGAACAGAACTGGCAGACTGACTGAAACACATTGCTGAGGGGAGTAGCAGGCAAGACAGCAGAGTTCTGCTTCGCCATGTGGGTTGCTCCCTGGCCAGCCGGGGGTCAAACTCTAGCTGCAGAGGCTGCGGGACTGCCTCATAGTATGGTGCTTACCCCCCTGTGCCACCAGGGAGGCCCGATTGCCAAAAGTTTTAATTACATAAAATAATCATCCATTAGCTAGCTTCTATGTCACAAATCCCTTCAAAGAATACATGATTCTTAGTATTATATATACTTAATCTGCGTAAGAAATCCTAAAAATTAAGGTTCCCCTTCTGCAGAGGAGAAAACTGGGTGTAAGAAAAGTTATCTTCTCACAGCAGACATTAAGTGGCCAAACCAGGATTTGAATTCAAAACTGACTGGTTTTGAGATTCATACTCTTTTTAGCTGGCAGTTACCCAATTCTTTTTTTTTTTTTAAACCCTCGCCGCCTGGCGGCCAGGGATCAAACCGGCGCTGCAGAGGCTGCAGGCAGCTTTGCAACCCAGCGCTCAACTGTTGCACCACCGGGGAGGCCCCTGGTAGTTACCCAATTCTAAAAGAAATCATTTATCCTGAAATTAGTAATGAACTTTAAATAAATCCATCTCTCATAAAAATTAAGGGACTCTTGCTACTTAACTTTAAGTGTGAAGGCCCGATAATGGCAATTTTGAAAGTGTTGGTATTAAAAAGGTTTTAAAAGTTCAATTTTCCATAAAGAAAAAAAAAATTCCACTGTGCAGTATATAACACATGTGCTTAAGCAGTCATTTATTTCCTAAAGTTGTTCAAAATTAAAAAATGCCAAAATTTAAGTTATATTACTGTTTATTAAAACCTAATACTATCAGGGCCTCCCTGGTGGCGCAGGGGGTTGAGCACTGCGCTGTGAAGCTGTCCGCAGCCTCTGCAGCACCGGTTTGATCCCAGTTCAATTCCTGCTGGCCTTGGAGCAACCCACATGGAGAGCAGACCTCTCCTATCTCGCCCGCTGCTCCCCTCAGCAGTGTATTTCAGTCAGTCTGCCTGTTCTGTTCCCCCTCTGTCTCTGGTGAATCCTCTCACCCTCCTGCGCATCTGGCCTGTACCCTGGTTCTTGTATAAATAAAATAAAATCTTAAAAAAAACAAACAACTTAATACTATCAGTAAATATTTAAAATGAGTATGTTAATGTAAATTAACATAACAAAGTTTTGATCTCTGCAACAGAGAAAAGCCTATTTATCAGAACCAAGTCTATCATATTTGATAAGGAAGTTACTATTCAAATAGTGACAATTATTAAATAAATATCCAGTGGAACTTTAAATAACTAACTCCCACAAAATCTAAGTTAGATGAACTTGTATTATAAACAAAGAAGAAAAATTCAACATTGAAAGCATTTTCTGAGTTTAACATCCTTAGGCCTGATTTGCTTTGTTCTTTATTACCCACTAGACATACATTATAATTTGTCACAATTAAAAGGGGAAAATAAAAGAAATATAACTGGAAAAATCAGTGAATAAGGTAACTAATACAAAAAATTATGAATCGTTTAATAAACTTCTATAGATTACAATATTCTTAGTCAAAGAACTTATAAATTTGCTATTGGAAAACAATAAACTATGTTTTATAATACACTTTTATAATACTTACTTTTATAAGTGTAGATACCACTTCAAATGATCCAACCACCAAAAGTATAGGTGCTATTACAATGAGAGGAAGTAACGAGTATCCTATAACGCCCAGAACTTGGCCATATGCAACCTGTGAATTTTTAAAGTTTTAAATAAAAATCATAAAATCAGACACTAATTTTAATCACTATTGATTAAATCACTATTGATCATATATTCTTTGTTGTACTTACATAAATATGCAAACTAAGAAGAATGAATAAAGTTCACATACATGGTATTTCAAATGATCATTTAGCCTATTCTCCTTACAACCAATTTTGAGTTTCAATTACTGTCAATTTTCTTATAACACCTAAGTTGTATTCCCAGTCCTCCTCTCTCGAGGGTCAGATTTATATATCCAATTACCTTTAGTATATCTCTACAGTATGTTGTCACTACTTCCTTAAATTGCAGGAGGATTGCTTTAGACCCCAACCATTTACTTAGATGGAAAGTCTAAGGTCTAGAGAAACTAGATGGTACAACTGGCAAATAGAAGGGAAGGTAAAGCAGGTAGGAGAGACTGAAGAGAGAAATATTTTTCAGTGGCTATTGTCTGTGAAGCTTTGTGACAGGCCTTTTATGTTGTAAAGACAAACAATAACCCTATGAAGTACAGGCATATCTCAGAGATATTGATAGTTTGGTTTCACACCCTGCAATAAATTGAACGTTGCAATAAAGCAAGCCACAAGAATTTGTGGTTTCCCAGTGCATATGAAAGTTATGTTTACACTAAACTGTAGTTGATTAAAGTGTACAACAGTATTATATCTAAAAAGACATTGTATGTATCTTAACTAAATAAAATTTACTGTTGAAAAAAAATGTTAAATATCATCTGAGCCTTCATAAAATCATAATCTTTTTGCTGGTGGAAAAAGAACGAAATGCTTATCTGCAAAGCTTAATAAAGCAAAACACAAAAAAACAAGGTATTACGCCTGTAGCTATTATTGCTCCCAACATGAAGAAACTGATTCTTAGATAAAAGTGCTTTGCTCAGGAGAGCAAAGCAGTTGATGACACTGTTCAAATTAAGATCTTGTCTCTCAACTCTTATATCTCTTAAATTGCCAAAATTAGTTAACATTATCTATTTTCACAAAAATATTACACAACGTTGTGTCTAGAATGTAAGAAATAATATATGTGAGTGGCCTCCTTGGTGGTTAAGTGTCCGCACTATCAAGCCATCACCAGCCACCTACTGCGGCCGGAGTTCAATGTGACATGAGTTCGATCCCCAGCCAGGGAGGTAACCCACATGGCACAGATGACCTCTCCTGTTGCACCCGCTGCTCCCCTCAGCAGTATATTTCAGTCAATCTGCCTGTTCTGCTCCCCACTCTGTCTCTGATGAATCCTCTCACCCTGCACCTCTGGCCTACACCCCAGTATTTGTATGCATAAATTAAAAAAAAATAATGTGAATAAATGTAATTTTAAGTCTTTATTAGAATTATGTTAAATAGCCATATGCAGAGTAAAAAGTTTCACAGATAAATGTTATTCTAAATTTACTTATGAGTTCTAGGTTAATATATATATATATATAATAGCACATATACCAGTATCATTCCCTCCCAAAACTCCATTTAAAGGGAAAAAAAGAAATTCCTTTTGATGAAGCATTAACCAGAAATAGAAAATGGGACAACAGCAACATAATTTTGGAAGCTAGAAAGCAGATTAACAAGAACTAAGTAATAGACTTGGCAGATCTCTTCACCAGGTGTGAGAAAAGGATTCACAGTTTCTGTGTTTAGCATTCAATGTTCATAGAGCCAGTACAAAGTCAACACCCACATCAAAATTCTACTTAGTGTCCTCTCTGTTTTACTCTCTCCACAGAATAACTGCTAGAATTTCTAGGTTTATAGTTATTCATAAAAAATCTTATTTAATGGAGCAGTGTTTCTCAAGGCATAGCAAATGATTCCCTGAAGTCTCAGAGACTCTTTCAGAAGATTAAGGATAAATACTATTATTTTTATAATAGTATTAAATATTATTTGCATTTTTCCAGTAGGATGATAGTGGTACTAATAAGGCAAAAGCAATGGTGGGTAAAATATGCTACTTTGGCAGGAAACGAGGTAGCACAAACTATATTAGTACACTCTGTTTTCTATTACACACTTACAGAAAAAGAAGGAAAAAAGCCAGTTTGACCAGCATAATGAAATAGATAACATAATTCTTTTATTAAACCTCAACTTCTGAGTTTGCTCTTTTAATATTATGTATAACAAAATGAGAAGTACACAGAAAGCACTTCTGCTGTATCCTGATTCAATGGTCATCCTAAGGAAGACCATTTGTGCATTTGAGTGAAGACATGAATTAGATGCTTTTTCCATAACACCATTTTTACTTGAAAGAACAACTCAAAGAGAAACTATGGTTATTTAGAATTGGGTATTGAAAGACATGTCCTAGAAAAGGAATGGAATGAGTGTATAGTTTCAAGAAAAACAACTGACAGCATTTGTTGCAAATGATAAAATTCTATCTTTCAAGCAAAATCAGAATTTTGGAAAACTTTTATCTATCAGTGTAAACCGATAGATTTTTCTGATGAGATGAGTGGTGATATTAATGAATGTGACCTTCTGATATTGTCAACATTTGGAAGGTGTGCAAAACTCAGTGAACCAATGTTTTCCAAGTCACCACACATGGTTAACAAGATTAAGCCAATGAGGGCCTTCCTGGTGGCCGAGGGGTTAAGTTTCACTGCTACCACCTTGAAGGCCTGTGTTCAATACCCAGCCAGGGAGATAACCCACATGGCGCAGCAGACCTCTCCTGTCTCATCTGCAGCTCCCCTTAGCAGTGGATTTTAGTAGATCTGCCTGTTCTTCTCCCTACTCTGTCTCTGGTGAATCCTCTTATCCCCCGCACCTCTGGCCTACACCCCAGTTCCTCTATACAAAAATAAATTAAAAAATCTTTTAAATATAAAAAATTCAGCCAATGAGAATTTTAATGGATCAGGGTGTGAAAAGTTCATTGATATGGCCTGAGATTCCTCACTGCAACAAACTTTTAAGAGACTATAACTTGGTGAGTGTGGGAAGAATATCCACAATCATCCAAAAAGGTTATTAAATACTGTTCCTTTTCAGTAACATATTTGTGCAAGGTCTTATTATTTTCATATACTACAACCAAAACAATATATCATAATAGACCAAATGCAGAAAGCAGACATTAGAGTTCAGCTTCCACTAAGTCAAACATTAAAACTACTTGCAAAAATGTAAAGTAAGGGCCTCCCCGGTGGTGCAGCAGTTGAGCGCTGGGCTGCAAAGCTGCCTGCAGCTTCTGCAGCGCTGGTTCGATCCCCCGTCGGCCAGGGAGGGTCCCACTTGGCACCCAGACCTCTCCTGCCGCGCCCACTGCTCCCCTCAGCAGTATATTTTGTCAGTCTTTCTGTTCTGTTCCCTGCTCTGGCTCTGGTGAATTCTCTCACCCTTCTGCGCTTCTGACTGTACCCAGTGCTTGTATATATAAATAAATAAAATCTTCAAATAAAAAAATGTAAAGTAATACTCTATTCATGAGCAAGAAGATGTGGTGTATATACACACACATACATACAATGGAGTGCGACTCAACAATCAAAAAAGATAAACTCATGCCATTTGTGGCAAAATGGATGGAGGTGGGAGAGATTAGCTAAGTAAAGTGAGAGGGAAAAAGAAAAATATCGGATGGTCTCACTTATGGGGGGAATATAGGGAAACCAAATAAAGGATCAGGAAAGACAAAACTCGCAGGCAAACCATAGATCTGAGGAATAAGGCAGGGAAGGAGCAGGGAGAAGGGTCAAAACAGGCTAGGGAAGAGCACAATGGAATATGGTGGTGGGAGAACTATGTAGACTACACATGAGGGAAAAAAATCAAATATTGTATAAAAATGAACAATGATGTAAAAAAAAAATCCTAAAAACAAACAAGTAAATAAGAGAATACCCAAGTTATGGGGAAAAAAAATACCATTTTATTTACTTTTTTGTTTTGAAAAATACTGCTATTATTCTTTAAAAAGCATTATTTATGTTAAAATGTATTTGGTTTCTTTTAGGTTTTAAAAGAATAACTATATACCTAACATTTTATTTATTTATTTATTGATTTATTTATTTACTTACACAAGAACCAGGGTACAGGACAGATGCGTGGGAGGGTGAGAGGATTCACCAGAGACAGAGCAGGGAACATAACAGGCAGACTGACGAAATACACTGCTGAGTGGAGCAGCGGACGCGACAGGAGAGGTCTGCTCACCATGTGGGACCCTTGCTGGCCGCCAGGGATCAAACCGGTGCTGCAGAGGCTGCGGACAGCTTCAAAACTCTGCGCTCAACTGCCTGCGCCACCAGGGGAGGCCCCTAACATTTTATTTTTAACTTTTAAAATGGTAAACACTGATAAATATAACCTTTAGAGAGAAATCTCTCTGGGGACCTGAGACCCAAAAGTTTGAGAAGTGCTGTAATGAAATAAACTGTCTGCTTTCCTAAAAAGCTCTGAATTACTGGTGAGTGGAGTGGGATCTTTGCATTACTTGTAACATTTATTGGGTACACATAATACTAGTATGTTGATCATCTTAAAGAAAGCAGCATTTTTTTAAAAAAATAGTAATAATGAAATATAGCTACTGATGGTGTCTGCGGCATCAAAAATAAAGCTTACAACAGAAAACGAAGTCTATTTTCAAAATTAACTACTTACTTCTCCGCCAAGAACTCTGGCCAGTAAGAAAATTGTTAGTGAACCAAATATCCAAATGGTTATAATCCATGAGACGACCTTAAGGAGATAGAATGCATTCAATTATTATCTTTGTGCCAAGTTAGTTGATAATTTCCTACAGAATGCAATTCTCTGCCTCATAAGATAGTTTGGTCTATATAGTTTCAGGTCAGCAAGAGTTTTGAGGGGTTCTCAGGTTTCCTTTCAAACCCTAAAAATAACACAAAATGTAATGCTGTTCTATATCCAAATTAAAAATGTAACAATGATCAATTGCCTAAAGGAATCTCAATACTTCAAGATCTTTGACAAAAAAGATTACTATAAAAGAGAACAAAGTGTTTACTTCCAATGCCCTTGCTAATAGCATCATACAAGCAAATCCATCCCTAAACAAGTTATCAATTTCTCAGGGGTTTTTTAATATTTACATTAATAATACCTTTATCTAAGTAATGGAATATGGGAGAATATGCATTCTAGACAATTTTAACTCCTGAGACTTAGTGCAACAATGCCACATTGATATATATCTCTAAGTTCTGTCTGCTCAGAGGGTCTAGAAAGAATGATACTCCAGTAGCAATATAGCACATTTAATTGTCCAGGACCCGGTTTCCAAATATTCCCCAATAAAAGAAACCAGCACTCATTAGAGAAATTTCAGGACTGGAGTAGGGAAACTAAAAGATGAACCTGGAACAACACTTTGTGGAGTCAGTGTGGCTGAAAGTTAAGGAATGTTTTCAGCTTCCAGAAGTGAGAAAAGGTAAACACGAAATTTTGCCCAATCCTGTTGACATTTTGATCTTAGCCCTTATGACTCATTTTGAATTTCTGACTTCCAGAACTGTAAAAGAATAACTATGCATTGTTTTTAAGCCACTAGTGGAAATTTATTACAGCAACAACAGGAAACTAACTCATTTCTAAATCACTCTGGTATGAAGAACTTTTTTTTTTACTTCTTTTAAGCCCTAAACTAAGGATGAGGGAGTTATGTATGTATGTTGTATTTTAATGATAAAAGACAAAATATACAAAAACAAACATTGATGGAATCTTTGTCATCATTTGGAAAGTAATAGTTCATGCCACCCCTAGATATTTAATTAAGGACAGCTCTAGGGATCAACAAGTGAGAATAAGTAAAAGTAAAGCATTTCTCAAACATAATATAGTAATAAACAGCTAATATTTTGTTATCTTTAATTTCAAGACCCTTAAAATATTCAGAATTGGTATGTACTTACCCTAAATTGTCCATATAACGAAATCATGGAAAAGAAAAGAACAACAGCCAGAGGACCCCAAAAGTCAGGATTGTCTCTCACCACTTGTCTATTAAAACCAAGTGATGGCATTGGCATCAAAACACATCGAATTTTGTAGTAAATATCCTTTAGATCGATATCCAATTCCTCCCTAAAATTTTAAAATAAAAATTCTTAAAAAGTAGACACTTCTGAATATTGATGACAGTTGAAACAGAATTTAAGTTTAAATATGACAACATAGTCCCCACAGGTCAACAAAACATTTACATTTGCTGGACTGTATCTCACTGATTCAATGGTGTTCATTTCCAACATCTCTAAAGTTGGGATGCATAACACAATTACTGTTGTTTAACAATTGTTGTCAGCCTGGTGTTAAAACCAAGTGCTTTTGGGCCTCCCTGGTAGCGCAGGGGTTAAAGTCTCAGCACTACCTATCAAGTGATCTCCAGCCACAGTGGCATGAGTTTGATCGCTGGCCAGGGAGCTAACCCACATGGGCAGCAGATCTCTCCTGTCTTGCCTGCTGTTCCCCTCAGCAGTGTATTTCAATCAGTCTACCTGTTCTGCTCCCCACTCTGTGGTGAATCCTCTCACCACCCTCCCCCAAAACCTCTGGCCTACACCCCAGTTCTTGTATGCATAAATAAATAAAAATAAATCTTTAACAACACACACACACAAAAAAACCCTACTGCTTTTAAGAATTGCGTTTCCTTTTCCCTGAAAGTATTACTGATTTGGGACAACTTTAAATAAATTTCTCTTCTCATGTAACCCCATATGTGAAACTATGGGGTTTACAAATTATCTTTAGGAAATTTTTCTTCCAGTACCATCCAGTGTCAAATTGTGACAAGCAAACTTCCTTGTTGTCTGTTTTTGCATGGTAGGTTATTTTTCATTTATCTTTATACTAAGGAGGTATTTTGCTATCCTACTTTATGCTACCTGAGGTACTTTTTCTTTTTTATTCATAAATGCAAAATAATTATTCAATAATCAAATGTCTTAGTCTTGATGAAATATAGCACATTAACATTAGGAAACAGGGTTGTTTTAGCTCTTGGTCTACCAATAATTACTACAGAGAATTACTTGGTAATGCCTTGACTTTATATAAAGATAGAGGTTCTTCTTTCCAGAATTGTTAAATTCTTTGTCTTTTTTCCTCAAATAATACCTAGTCACTTAAAAATTTCAAGTTCTTTGATGAATGTGAAAGCGCCTCCCTGTATACAGCTAAAGCAAATTTTTTTTTTTAAGTATTTAGTTATGCTTATAAGAACTGGGGTGTAGACCAGAGGTGTGGGGGTGAGAGGATTCACCAGGGCCAGAGCGGGGAACAGAACAGGCAGACTGACTGAAATACACTGCTGAGGGGAGCAGCGGGCGATTCAGGAGAGGTCTGCTGAGCCATGTGGGTATTTCCCTGGCTGGCAGGGAATCGAACACAGGCTGCAGAGGCTGCGCACAGCTTCTTAGTGCTACGCATAACCCTCTGTGCCACGAGGGAGGCCCCAACCTTTTTATACTGAATTTCTATAGCAACAAGCTTTTTTTTTTTTTTTTTTTTTACCTTGATGGCATGTTTCCCTAGTTATAGACCAAGATCAGCCTTAAGAGTTTGGGCATATCTTTGTGTATAACTACGATATAGGATTACTGAATCTTTACATTTTTTACCATTCAACAGATTTAAAAAATTCTCTCATTTCAGTTTCTTCTAATTACTTTTAAAATTGAAAATAGTGAAACTGGGGCCTCCGTGATGGCCTAGGGGTTAAGTCTTAGCACTATCACTGCTATGACCTGAGTTTGATCCGTAGCCAGGTAGTAACACATGTATGGCACAGCAGACCTCTCCTGTCTTGCCCATCACTCCCCTTAGCTGTGTATTTCAGCAAATCCGCCTGTTCTGCTTCCCACTCTGTCTCTGGTGAGTCTTCTCACCAACCCCCTCATCTCTGGACTACATCCCAGTTCTACGTAAAAAGAAAAAAAAAGTGAAAATGTTTGAATAAAAGGTTAAGATTTTCCATACAGGAATATAATCCCACATACTAGTTCTAAAAACTGCAAAAACACATATTATTATTTTTACATACAAGAGTGGCTTGTTATCTTCAGGATCATCATCTTCAACTTCCAAAAGCCAGCCATATCCTCTCTGTCTAAGAAATGTAGTAGCTGTAGATTCTTTGATAAAATCTCCACCAAGGTTTAATTTGACATCTGGGGATGCTATTGAGCCACTCAAATCTTAAGAGAAAAGATGAGAAAAACTGTAAATCAAGGTAAAATGTATGACTCTTAACCAACATGAGCAAATATTCAACTAAGAAAATAATCACAATAAAATTAAAGATTAGAGGTGAAGATACATGAAGTCTTCATAGCTAATTAGCTAGACTGATACCAGAATCTAGACTTGTAAAAATAACTTTAAAATTTACATGGGGAGGGCCTCCCCGGTAGCAAAGCGGTTGAGCGCTGGGTTGCAAGGCTGCCCGCAGCCTCTGCAGCACTGGTTCGATTTCCGGCTGCTCCCCGGCCACCGTAGGAGGGTCCCACTTGACGCACAGACCTCTCCTGCCACCCGCTGCACCCCTCAGCAGTGTACTTCGGTCCTTCTGCCTGCTCTGGTCCCCGCTCTGGCTCTGGTGAATTCTCTCACCCTCCCGCGCTTCTGACTGTACCCAGTGCTTGTATAAATGGATAAATAAATCTTTAAAAAAAAAATTTACATGGGGAAATACACAAACTATATTAATGATATCATTTTGGATTACCTTCCTTATGTACATTATGTGCTTCAGAAAAAAAAGTGCATAAAATTTTTAAAAGGAATTACATTTATATACACAAACCATTAGAGACAATTTATTTGTTTAAGGTAAATAACATAATTTTTCTCTACATTCTTATGTATTTATTCATACATTGTTTCATTTAAATAAAAAATGTATACTAAGTATTTTATATATTTATATCTGGATAAATTTGACTAGCAAGAGTTCACAACTGTTTCAGCTAACTATTTATATAATTATATAAAGTTCAACTTTAGTTTGGCAGAAATAAAGTTGTGTTTTGTTTATTTTTAAGGTCAGCTCTAAAACAGGGTGAAGAGATTCAGCTATCCACATTACAAAATTCCATTTATAATCTGCACAGCATAATCTTAAAGGTTACAGATAATCACATTAAGTACAAATGCCCGGCCTCCCCGGTGGCGCAGCGGTTGAGCGCTGGGTTGCGAAGCTGCCCGCGGCCTCTGCGGCGCCGGTTCGATCCCCGGTTGCTCCCCTGCCACCGGCGGAGGGTCCCACATGGCGCGCAGACCTGTCCTGCCGCCCGCTGCTCCCCTTAGCAGTGTACTTCGGTCCTTCTGCCTGCTCTGCTCCCCGTTCTGGCTCTGGTGAATTCTCTCACCCTCCCGTGCTTCTGACTGTACCCAGTGCTTGTATAAATAAATAAATAAAATAAATCTTTAAAAAAAAAAGTACAAATGCCACATTTTCTGGTCCCAAAAAACTGGGAGGGCCTCCCCTGGTGGCGCAGCAGTTGAGCACTGGGCTGTGAGGCTGCCCACAGCCTCTGTAGCACCAGTATGATCCCCGGCCACCTGCGAGGGTCCCACATGGCATGACAGACCTCTCCTGCCGCCCGCTGCTCCCCTCAGCAGTGTATTTCGTCAGTCTGCCTGTTCTGTTCCCCGCTCTGGTTCTGGTGAATTCTCGCACCCTCCAGAGTTTCTGACTGTAGCCAGTGCTTGCATAAACAAATAAACAAATCTTTAAAAAAAAAAAAAATTGGGAATAGTAAAGGACCCACTTGAAGTCATATGAGAATGGAGAAGAAAAAATACTTTAGCAGGCAGACAATATGTACTAGTAAACAACCATCAATGCTGTTAACTAGAAATCACAAGACTGGAGCGGCGTTTTAGAAAATAATTTTGGCAAAAGCAAATCAGAACACTTACACAGATTCTCCTTCCCTGGTGACAATAAAAAGTGTTTACTTTGCACATAACTCTAAATTCTAGGATAGGTATTGGCTTCAACTTCAATCATTAAATGGCACAGTTATGAGTCACATTGTGGTCTGTTATGACAGTTCCTACAATTAATTATAATGAAGTTTGCATTATGAAGCTATGGTTTAGCTTATCAACTGATTAATACAGCAAGTCTTAATGTATTATGGTTTCTAGTTTCCTATTACAAGTTCTTTTCAGATTTAACACTATATGATTCTAAAAAGTTTTTATAAGGAAGTTTTTTTAGCTGCACAAGTACTTTTTAATACACTGTCCTCCCTAAAGTTTAAAAATTTAGTCCCTTAGATATTAACTGTCTGGAATCTGTGGTTATTCTTTAGAATTTACATTCTGCTTCTCTGTCTTAATCTAAGTTGAAAATGAAAGAACTGAAATTTACCTAACATTCCATTTCCAATAAGTACAAGAGAATTTAATAAAAGGAAGGTTTTTAAATCAGGACATCACTAGCACAGCAGTGACAATAAAAGTCTTGCAATTATGAGGCAGGAAAGAACCTTAACAACTGTTTCCTGGTCTCTAAAAATGGAACTGCACTTATAGTGCTTAATCTAAACTAAAAAAGAATATGTAAATTATAGGCTAAGGAATGTAGTGACAAAGAATTTTATCAGTTTGTCGTATGACATGTCGAAATCTCAATAAGGCATCTTTAGCTTACAATTTCATATTTTCCATTCCATGCAAAGTAGGAAAATATCATGGACATACATATACATGCAGGAATTCCAGCAGAGTAGTTTGCTGTTACTCCCCCAGTACACCCAAGACACAATTTGGTGTAAGAAAAAACAAAAGAAAAGTAAAAAAACAACAATAAAAAACTGATAGCCTAACAGGTTAGCAAGTTAACAAGGATAGTGTTAGAGAACAAAGAGAAAGATTCTAAATCACTCCAGGAGTACTAGATTACTTAAATAAAACCAGAGTGAGAGCTGGCCAGCCTGACTTTCAACTCTAGATAGGTATCCAGAATTATAAAACACTACTTTAAAATTAATTCTTACTATACTGTGCATAATATTCTTGGTATATCCTAAGTAAAAAACCATAAAATTGATAATACACGTGGATTTAAGAGAAAATGATCTTTTGCCAAAATCTTTTGCACTGCTGTTTGAGTTCAGAGTGAAAAAGAGTATTAGGAAGTTTCAAGTTTTGCTGAAAGCCACACGGAAAAATTGCAGAACAAAATTTAGTAAGAGTAATTTTCCTCCCCTTTCAACTCAAAGGTATGCCTGATTGAGGGATCCTTTCTCTGAACTTTCTCCTCAGTTTGAGAACTTCACTTTGACAAATGAGGAAGCACCCCACGAATGTAGTACAGTAGTATACTAAGGATGAGTTTACTGATCTGCCCCCATGCAAGTTCTAGATTTCTGTGAAAGAATAGTATCATGCAAGGAACAATAAACTTGCTATAACTGTGAAGAAGCCTTTACTTTTTTAACAAGTAACAAAATCAAGGACAAAAATCCTATCATTTCATTTGAAAATAAAATCCTTGTGCGCTTATACCTAACCAGAATTGAGTACTTGTGCACCAAAACAAAGAAAGCATGTTTTACACTAAAGAGATAAAAAACAAAGAAAGCATGTTTTACACTAAAGAGATAAATTCCACTGTCCCATTTTAGGTGTACTGACATCTTAATGCATCTATAGGCCAATGAAGAGATCAAGAAACCAATTCACTTGCATAATGATCTTATAACTTCTACATCTACATTTGCACTTGGTAAGAGCTTATTTCGTTTAAAAAAAACTTCTAAAATTGTGTCTTGGATTATATTTTTATTCATATTGTTTCGGTTTGTGGTTTTAGTAACCTTACTATTCAATACTGTTAGTAAATTTTCTTTTTTTTTTTTTTTTTTTTTTTTTAAAGAAATCTTTTTTTTTTTTTTTTAATAGAGGCATGTTTGTTTGTTTATTTATTTATTTGTTTGTTTTTGTTTATACATGCACTGGGTACAGTCAGAAGCGCGGGAGGGTGAGAGAATTCACCAGAGCCAGAGTGGGGAGCAGAGCAGGCAGGCAGAAGGACCGAAGTACACTGCTGAGGGGAGCAGCGGGCGGCAGGAGAGGTCTGCGCGCCATGTGGGACCCTCCTCTGGTGGCCGGGGAGCAGCCGGGGATCGAACTGGCGCCTCAGAGGCTGCGGGCAGCTTCGCAACCCAGCGCTCAACCGCTGCGCCACCGGGGAGGCCCTGTTAGTAAATTTTCATAGTAAACACAGTATCAATTAAATCCCCATAGCCCACTTTTAGAAAAATTAAATCCTGTTTCTGGGGCCTCCCGGTGGCGCAAGGGGTTAAGTCTTAGTACTATGAAGCCACTGAAACAGGGGTTTGATCCCAGGCTAGGGAGCTGACCCACATGGTGCAGCAGATCGTTCCTATTTCGCCAGTTGCTACCCTCAGCAGTGTATTTCAGTAGATCCATCTGTTCTGCTCCCCACTCTGTCTCTGGTGAATCCTCTCACTCCCTGAACTTCTGGCCTACACCCCAGCTCTTGTATGCATAAATAAATAAAATAAATCTTAAAAAAATCAAATCCTGTTTTGGTATAAATCAGCTATATAACAAAAACCTTTTGTTTGTAAGTCAATGTTACTGCAATAAAAATAAATACAAACAAATTGTGGTATATATACTCAACTGAATACTATTCAGCTATTATAAAAGATGAAAGAGTGCCTTTAGGGACAATATGGAAGGATCTAGAGGTAATTACAGCAAGTGAAGTAATTCAGAAATGAAAGAAAACTACTGGATGGTTTTATTCATTTGTGGAATACAAATAACCAAGGAAAACAAACTGGTAAACAGAATAAAAATAACTTAAGACTGTGAAGACTATGGTGGTTACCAGAGGGGAGGAGGAGAGAGGATAGGTAGTAGAGAGGGGGTAAAAAACAGTGTAGTAGCAATGGAGCTTTGGTGAAGGGCAAGTGAAGCATGTGTACATGTTAAGGTATTGTTAGAAGCTGTACTCCCAAATTATGTCATTTATAAATGAAAGGCAAATCAATAAAATTTGATTTACAAATTAAAAAATAAAATAAAACGTATAAAAAAACTTAGGTTCCCTTTCTTTAAAAAGGTAAAACTTGCTAGTTACCTTTTTCTCCCCAAGAAAAGTTACCATCTTTTGAATAGTGAATAAAAACTATTCATTAGCATATTGTATAGAAGATATTTATAGTATCTACAAAGATCTAAGTTTTTAAAACTCAAACAGGGGGCCCTCTCTGGTGGCCCAAAGGGTTAAGTCTCAGCACTATCAAGCTATCATCAGCCATTGTAGCACGAGTTCCATTCCCTGCCAGGGAGCTAACCCACATGGCACAGCAGACCTGCAGGAAATTTCTGAAAAGGAAAAACTAAAGACTCCTTTATTTATACCTCTAACTAGTATTAAAGGTGATATCCTTTCTGGAGAGGGGAAACTTCACACACAGAGTGGGCAAAAAAATGTTTGGTCACCTTAACAGAAAATTATCATTTACTCAAAAAAGCATTGACAATAATTACTGGATTATGACTACTTCAACTTACTGATCACAATAATGTAATAGGAACTGTGGGTTCTAACATTTATATAGTACAGTCTCAGTCTGTTGGGTCTACTATAAATTTCACAGATTGGGTGGCTTGTTAACAATATAAATTTCTTTCTCACAGTTTTAGAGACTAAAAGTTGCAGGTGAGGTGAGGGCTCTCTCCTAAATTGCAGGCTTGTAGATTTCTCCTTGTATCCCCACATGGCAGAGGAACATGGAGCATGGCTGGGGTCTTTTTTTATAAGAGCACTAATCTCATTCACAGTACTCTATCTTGATGGCCTAAGTACCTCCCCAAAGCTCTACCTCCTAATTACAGTCACATTGGGCATTAGGATTTCAATACATGACTTTTGAGAGTGACAAACCTTCAGAGAGTAACAAAGGTTAAGAAGATAGATTTACTGAGCCCAATCCTTATCTATAGACTTACATAATCAATTGCTAATTTAACACTTCCTTATAGCTATGTTAAAAGCACCTAAAACTCAGTTTTCAAAAACGGAATTCTGTTAAACTGTCCTACTCCAATTTCTTACTATTGTGAATGGTTCCATAGCCATCCAGCATTATAAACTAAAACCTTGATTATTCTTGACAGTTTCCTTCATTTGCATGTTCCTCACTTCTTCCAAACCCATCATTAAATTCTGTCCTGTTTACCTCTAAATGTTTTGAATCTGTCCCTTTTCTCCATTTCCACCATCAGCATAAAGCTATTGCAAATTATAATCTCCTGTTTGTGTGTCTATAATGATCTACTAACTGCTCTCTCCCCAGTTATTTTTGTATTCTTCCAATCCATTCTCTTAACAGTAATCTGAGGAACCTTTTTAAAATGCAAATCTTTCACTCTTCTGTTTAAAATCCTCCAGGAACCTCCTACTGCTTTTTCAGCTCAAATCCAACAATATCTATAAGCCATATCTACTGCTCCAGACCAATTTCTGCCTTGCTCCCCAACTGGATCCTAATGCTCTAGCTACACAAAATCTCTCAGTTCTTCAAATTAACTTGGATCCCTTCTAAGAAGGGATTTTTGTTTCCTCTAACTTCAGACAATTAAATGCCATACATTTCTTAGATATACTTAAGGAAACTTTTCTTGAAAGCCTAGACTACATTAGGTTTCTTTCAGAGTTCCCTGAACTTTTCCTTTATAGCCTTCATCACTACTTATAATAATATACTTGTGTGATTATTTGGTTAATGTGTGTGGAGACTATAGTGGCTGAGACTAAGTATTTTGTTGTAGTTTTGTTTTGAACACATATCCTCAGTACCTCGTCTATAGTAGGCAACCTACAAATGGGTTTTGGCTGAATTAATTAATGGAAGATTAAGTAGCAACACATAGCTTAAATCAAGACATGGTATTAAAAAGGCTTCCTCTGATCAAGCAAACAGACAAAAGTAAGATTTGTATTTTAGAAACATAATCTTAGCTGCACTATGGAAGACTGATTTAAGAAGGGAGAGACTAGAGCAGGGAGTATAGTTGGTGGTTACAGTAAAGAGGAGAGGTGAGAAATGGAAAGGACAAGGCAGTGCCAAAAGAAAAGGAAGAACAGATTAATTGCATATTCTATGGAATCTGGTGATGTTTGCTAACTTTGGAAAACCCTACAACCTCCATTTGGAGTTTCAGTACTAATGTTGGCATATTCAAGTTTCTGGCAATTTCGCATTAAGGAGACTGGCTTTCCTTAGCTTATCACATCATTTACCAAACTTATGTTATCATGGTACCTTTCCCCTTTGGGAAACACTGCTGAAGATACTTCTGTAGATGACAGAAAGCAGTGTAATTCCAGCATAGTAAAGACTGTTGGATGCTGAGGAAACATGAAGTAATAGAAATAGGCTAGCTATGAAAAATAAGAAAAAAGGTTATAAATTTAAAAAAAATTCATTTATTATTTATGCATACAAGAACTGGAGTACAGGTCAGAGGTATGGAGGGTGAGGGGATTCACCAGAGACACAGTGGGGAACAGAACAGGCAGACTGACCGAAATACACTGCTGAGGGGAGCAGCGGGCAAGTCAGGAGAGGTCTGCCATGCCATGTGAGCCACCTCCCTGGCTGGGGATCAAACTCATGCTGCAGTGGCTGCGAATAGCTTCATAGGGCAATGACTTAACCCCATGCACCACCAGGGAGACCCTGGGAAGAAATGGATTTAATTAAAAGTTCTGTCAATTAAAAGGTGACCTATGAGTGATGGTAGTGATGACAGAAACAGAAGAGAAATAGAAATTGCTAGAGAGAAACAGAGAGAGTGAAGGGGGTTCCAAAATAGGCAGGGAAGATTGGCTTACATCATCTTGCTTAGTTGTCTCTATTCATGCCTTTTCCAACTACTTACTACATTTCTGGTGAATTACTGCTAGCTTCCATTCTAACAGCACACTTTTACCTTAATCAAAAAGTATCCTGGGGCCTCCCTGGTGGCGCAGCGGTTGAGCGCTGGGTTGCGAAGCTGCCCGCAGCCTCTGCAATGCCGGTTCGATCCCCGGCTGCTCCCTGGCCACCAGAGGAGGGTCCCACATGGCGCGCAGACCTCTCCTGCCGCCCTCTGCTCCCCTCAGTAGTGTACTTCAGTCCTTCTGCCTGTTCTGCTCCCGGCTCTGGCTCTGGTGAATTCTCTCACCCTCCTGCGCTTCTGACTGTACCCAGTGCTTGTATAAATAAATAAATATATCTTTAAAAAAAAAAAGTATCCTGGGCCTCCACGGTGGCGCAGTGGTAGAGCGCTGGGCTGCAAAGCTGCCCGCGCCTCTGCGGCGCTCGCTGGTTCGATCCCCGGCTGCTCCCCGGCCACCAGAGGAGGGTCCCGCATGGCGCGCAGACCTCTCCTGCCACCCGCTGCTCCCCTCAGCAGTGTACTTCGGTCCTTCTGCCTGCTCTGCTCCCCACTCTGGCTCTGGTGAATTCTCTCACCCTCCCACGCTTCTGACTGTACCCAGTGCGTGTATAAACAAAACAAACAAACAAACAAATAAAAACATGCCTCTATTAAAAAAAAAAAATCTTAAAAAAAAAAAAGTATCCTGTAGTCATTCATTCAAACATTTATTGAGTTCCTGGTTTACAGCAGACTCCATGCTAGGCAGTGGTAATACTGATCAGCAGTAAAGAAGAGCTTCTAAATCCAAGGAGTTCATGGTCTAAATCAGCACTATTTCAGGTTCGTGAGGATTGAGCGCTGTAAGATACAGGGACTGCCTCTACTCCATTAACTACTGTATTACATAGTTATTATGTGAATGGTCTTCCTCCTTTACAATCCAAAGAACTTCTATTTTTCCTTCAAAATGTTTCATCTATTTCTAAAGACTTTCTTTGATTCCATTCTGCACAGTTAACATACTCCTTTGAACCCTACTTTTTGTAGGGTTTTATTTATATACACAGAAATTTTAAAATTCTCTTATCAGACCATTTCTTTTTTTGTATAGAAGAACTGGGGTATAGGCCAGAGGAGGGAGGGGGTAAGGGGAGAGTAAGAGGATTCACCAGAGACAGAATGGGGACAACAGGCAGATTTACTGAAATACACTGCTGAGGCAAACAGCAGGCGAGACAGGAGAGGTCGCTGTGCCATATGAGGGTTAGCATCCTGGCAGGGATCCACCCTCAGGCCTTCCTGGTGATAGTACTGAGACTTAACCCCTAGGCCACTGGGGAAGCCCTAGACCATTTCTTAGTGTCAGTACTTCCTCACATGCTGTTCCTTGCACATGGAGGCACTCCCTTCATCAGATATATACCAAACATTATGTGGCCTTCAAAGTTCAGCAGTGTATCACTAGTATTACATTGCTTCTGATCCTCCAGCTAGGAAAACTGTCCTCCTCTTCCCATCATTCATAACATTTTAAATGAGTGGTTCTCCAAGCTAAAATATGCATACAAAAGACCCCAGGATCTTGTTAAAATGCAAATTAAAATTAAGGCAGATTCTGGCATTATTAAGCACACTTGGTAATGCCATTACTGCTGGCCTATGGCCAAAAACCAGACAAATAATTAGTCAAAGGATTGCCTTAAAGATTTCCATACAGGAGTTTACATGTATAGAACAATATCATAATATTCTTACATTTAAACACAGCATTTCATTCATAACTGCTTTCTGTAGTTTTATACCAGAGACCTGAATATGCAGTCTGGATTTTAGTGTTAATTTATTGGCTTAATCACATTTAGCACTGTCTTTTGAAATCTGTACTTATGAAGCTTGCTCTCACAAACATTATCTTAAATAAGTTTCACAAAAGTTTTCTAAGTGTGCTTTTCATATTATAGGTGACAAAATGGAGATCTACAGAAGCTATGTGACTTGCCTAATATTGCATTAACTACTGTTAAGAATCAGGATTTTAACTTAAGACTTCTGCCTCTAAATCTGTTTTAAGTTACATCAGCTAAAACGTGCTTAATTTTGTCATCCCAACAATCAATGTCATATGAAATTTAAAAAAGATCAGAAATCATATAATCCTTCAACAAATATTTTGTGATGTATTCTGGGTTCTGTGGTAGGTACTGGGATACAGAAAAGATAAAGAAAGGTTCTGTTTCTGAGGAACAGTTAGCAAAGTTCATCAAAGGAGGAGTATTTGAGTTGTCTTAAGTTTCAACTTGGAGTAAACAGAAAATCATTTTAAGCATGAGGAACAAGATATACATAGATACAGAGACAAAAATACCAGGCACATTTTAGAAAAAAGAATATATGTGGGGCCTCCCTGGTGGCGCAGTGGTTGAGCACTGGGTTGCGAAGCTGCCCGCGGCCTCTGGGGCGCCAGTTCGATCCCCGGCTGCTCCCCGGCCACCAGAGGAGGGTCCCACATGGCACGCAGACCTCTCCTGCCGCCCGCTGCTCCCCTCAGCGGTTTACTTCGGTCCTTCTGCCTGCTCTGCTTCCCGCTCTGGCTCTGGTGAATTCTCTCACCCTCCCGCGCTTCTGACTGTACCCAGTGCATGTATAAACAAAACAAACAAACAAATAAATAAAACATGCCTCTATTAAAAAAAAATTAAAAAAAAAAAAGAATGTATGTGGACAATCAGTAAGAATATTACTGAGAGTGATTTGGACAGAATCTAAAAGAAAGGTACACACTGAAAATATTTATATGCTGAATACATGCAAGGTTAAAAAAATAGCATAAAAAAGGAGAATTTATATGACCTGCTTAGGAACATGAGAAAAAACTTGTAGATGCAGAGTCAAATGCTGAACTCTCATGTTGGAGACACTGAAAAGTAAGTGTGAGGACAATTCATACTGAAACCTAAGCAGCAGCATCACTGCTAACATAGTCTGAGCATATGTTAACATATCTTAACTCTGTCAGATATAGTACTAAGTGCTTTTCATTTGCAAAATATCTGAATACTTAGTATTATTTGTTTTGTATATTAGGAAACAGAGGTTCAGAGAGTTTACTTGTCCAATATCACATAGATAGTAATTAGTAGAGCCAGGATGTAAACCTAAAACTCAGCACTATACTTCAGATAAAATCTTCAATTTATAAAAATATGAGGTTGTCATGTTTTAGCGTGAAATAATTTGTGGAGACAGAACACTAGGTTTTAATTCCAGATCCATCACATGGGAATTACAGAATTTCTCTAAACCTCAGTTTCATTATAAAACATAGAAGAAAAGCTCAGTAGAATTCTTTTTTTAAAAAAATTATTTATTTATGCATACAAGAACTGGGGTACAGGCCAGAGGTGCAGAGGAGGGGGTGAGAGGATTCGCCAGAGAGAGAGTAGGGAGCAGAACAGGCAGACTGACCGAAATACACTGCTGAGGGGAGCAGTGGGCGAGTCAGGAGAGGTCTGCTGTGCCATGTGGGTTAGCTCCTGGCTGGGGATCGAACTTGTGCTGCAGAGGCTGCAGATAGCTTGGCAGTGCTGTGTCTTAACCCCTTTTGTCACCAGGGAGGTCCCTCAGTAGAATTCTTATACAGATGAGTCATATGCTTAAAACATCATCATTACAGACTATACTTGTCTCTATATATCTAGATATCCCTGGACATACAGGAGTCTATATGGAGAAGTCTGAATAAACCTTTTGGATTTTACTTATTACAAATTTCTTGGTTATAATGTGAAGTAAATGTATGTTTTATTAATCTATCAGATATCTGAGGTGTATTTCAGAAAGCTAATTCCTGGACCAAGGGAGGTTATGAAAAGTATATAGACATACGTGGTCTGAACAAACATCAGGCTCTGATCCTCAATGATAAGACAATTTGTTTTAAAAAATAGAAAATAAGAATTGATATTCGTAAGCACAATGCTACCAAATGTCGATGAAGTAAACTGAAATCTTTTCAGCTGCTGTATTTCAGGTTGTTCAATTAAGTTTAAAAGAAAAGGATCAGCTATATTGCCTTTGATGGATAAAAATTTTGTTTTAGATTTTAAATTATGACCCAAAATACTATACTGTCTTTCAAACGATGCCACTCAAAAAGTGAAATGAGGGGGGGAAAAAAAAGAGAACAAACTGTATTTACTGATGCACCATGAAAGCAGATTTCTGAGGAAACTCCACGTTCTTCTCTAGATAAAAATTTTTACAGGGGAATACACACACATACACACACACATATAATATCAGGCTGTAAGTCTGACCACCGAAAAATGAAAATCTAAAAAAAATAAAATTTGAAAATGACTAGCTGAGTAAGATTCTGGTTACAAGGAGTCTGGTAAAGAGGAGGAAAACACACTTTCCTATGCTGTAGAAAAATCTGTCCAGCAATCTGCTTCCTCAAAGTAGTACAAGGAAATCTGCAGAAGCTATTGGGAGCACCTCGCTGTACTACAAGAAGTTTCAAATTTACCTGGATCCACTTCTCTGAACGTCCAGATAAATACTTTAAAATGGGAGGAAACCAGGGACGTAGGCAAGGTGTCAAATTCCTTTTTTTTAAAAAAAAAAAAAAAAAAAGAACAAGATAACGAAACCCACGAACTCCTCGGGAACTTTCCACTGGCAATGCCGAATCTAATCCCAGCACCAAGTTTATTTATTGTCCAACAACAGGTACGAAGCCCTCCCCTCGGGGTCTCCTTCTCGGACACCTTCCCCAGCCGCTGCAGCCACCCCTTTCTGAGCAGCAGCCAATCAGTTCAGACACAAAATTTCAGGGATCCGTGGGTCCCCAAGACCTAAGCGCCCACAAAAGCCCGTCACCACAGGTGCGGGGAAAGGCAGAAGCTGCCCGAGGAACTTGAGAAAGTTCTTCACGCCCATCCCTGGGCGCCCCGGACGCTCCCGCGAGGCCCAGCAGGCAGGCGCAGCGGGTTCGAGTCCCCACCCGGCCACCGCCGTCTCCGCCCCCGGGGGACCCCTCACCCCCACCCCCGCGACGGGCGCGGCGTCCCCCGGGGGGGCGGCCTCTCGGGTCCCGTCTTACCTTCCGCGTCCGCGGAGGAGACAAAGGTGAAGTCCCCGTTGGTGGGGGAATACGCCGGGGGCGGGCCCGGCGGCTGCATCGCGAGGGCGCTCCGGGCCGGCGGCTGGGGCGGGGGAGGGGGCTGCGGCCAGGCCAGGCCCCGAGGTGGCCGCGGCGCCGACCCGCTCGCGCGCCCTAAGGTGCGGCTGGCGACACCGGAGGGGCCGGCTAGGGGCGCGGCGGGAGGCCGGGGTCGCGCGCCGTCCGCAGTCCCGGAAGCGGCCCCACCAAACCCTCTCGGTGGCGGCCGCCCAAGCACCACGACGCCGGCGCCCTGACAGGACCATAACAGTGACAGCGCCGCTTGGATTGGCTCTTTGTAATGTGATCGCCCATTGGTTCGCCGGGGAGAGTTCTGATTGGCTCTCTCTGATGTTGATTCCGGAAGTTTACTCGGGGCCGGAAGTTTACTGCTAATTCGCGGGGCGCCCGGGCTGCCCCCATGGCTCTTGGCCTTTTTTGTTTGTAGGTCTGTTCTCTTGTAGCTTTTCTTTACCAGTTTCCTCTGTTTTTTTGGTTAACTGGTGGAGGTCAGCCCTAGTCTGGGATCTCAAGATTTTGTTGCTCTTGGTCATTTGCCCTTAGTCATGTGTAGGTTCTTGACTGAGTTATGGAGCCTCTCTGAGCCTCAGTTTTTTCCTTACCCTGAGGTAAAAGGGGCTGATTTGGATAAATTTGGATTTGATTAATAAGCACAAAAGCTGTAATCACCACTCAGAGACAGATTCTAGTGTAGCCACATTTCTTAATGAGAGAAGCAACAGACGCTGGGTAAAACTGATGGATACCAAGGAAATGCAAACTGTTAAGGGGAAGATTCCAGAGACAAAAGAGAGCAGGCTCTTGTTGTAAAAGCTCTTTGACTGGTGTGGGAGGTGGCAGTGGGAGAGGAGGGAGAGAGAGAGAATCACGCACACATCTTCGAACAAAGACTGTGAAGCAGGATATTGCTCAGACTGGATATTGGAAATCCTATCCTGCCTCTACCTAAAGTACTCTCTACCGACTTTGGTGCTGAGGACTCCTGTCTGCAAGTTGCCCTTAATAAACTTGAAGTGTAATTAATAGATATGCCTACTTTGTTCTTTTAACTCAAATTACCTTCTCAATTTAGGGGAATTTCTTTGTTCCCACAGCGGGACACTGTATACTGTATATGTTCTAAAGGTATAGGTCACACCTCTGCAAATGAGTGTTAACCCACTATACCCACCATCAAAGCCCCAATATTCTTCCAACACAGTCCTCTGGGGAGGGTGGTGGGTGGGAGCAAAGGTAGGAGAGGACCAATGAACTATAACTTATTTTCTTATTTTAATATAAACTTGCTAAATAAAGCACATAGTAAAATCATCCTATTTCTGGGCCTCCCCTGGTGGCACAGCGGTTGAGCGCTGGGCTGCGAAGATGCCCGCAGCCTCCGCAGTGCCGGTTCGATCCCCGACCGCCAGGCGAGGGTCCTACATGGCGCGCAGAACTCTCCTGCCTCTCCCTCTGCTCCCCTTAGCAGTGTTTTTCGTCGGTCTGCCTGTTCTGTTCCCCGCTCTTGCCCTGGTGAATCCTCTCACCCTCCCACGCTTCTGACTGTACCCAGTGCTTGCATAAATAAATAAATAAATAAATCTTTTTAAAAAATCACCCTATTTCTATAAAGATAACTACTATTAACATCTTGGTGTAAATTCTTACAATGTATTTCTAAGTATTATGTGTGTATATAAAATATATCATAACATACACAACGTTTTCAATGTCACCATATAGTTTTCTAACACATTTTTAATGTTGTCATTGTTTCATAGATGACTGTTTACCATAGCCAACTCCCTATCTTTGCACATTGGCTTTTTCTCCAGTTTTTTATGATTATAAACAGCACATGTTAATCCACCTTTTAGCTGTACCTTTGTATATATTCATGAATATTTCCTTAGGATAAAATTTTTAGAGAAGATAACTGAGGTCAAACAAGGTACAAATACCTAAAGTTTTAAAATATATATCCCTAACATGTCCTCCAAGAAGTAACAAAGAACTGTAGCTCTACAGTCAGAGTACAGTCAGAGTATAACTACTTCTTTTCCTACCTGGCCCCATTATCAATATTTGATATAATAATCGTTTAAAATGTTTATTTTAGATAAACAGCTGGGATTACATCAAACTAAAAAGCTTCTGTACAGCAAATGAGACATTAAGCAAAACAAAGAGACACCCTACTGATTGGGAGAAAATTTTTGCACTCCATACAACTGACAAGGGACTGATCACAAAGATATACAAAGAACTCACACAGCTAAACAAAAACAAAGTCAACAATCCATTCAAGGGCCTCCCCGGTGGCATAGCGTTTGAGCGCTGGGTTGTGAAGCTGCCCGCGGACTGTGCGGTGCGGGTTCGATCCCTGGCTGCTCCCCGGCCACAGGAGGAGGGTCCCACATGGTGTGCAGACCTCTCCTGCCGCCCGCTGCTCCCCTCAGCAGTGTACTTCGGTCCTTCTGCCTGTTTTGCTCCCCGCTCTGGCTCTGGTGAATTCTCTCACCCTCTTGCGCTTCTGACTGTACCCAGTGCTTGTATAAATAAATAAATAAACAAATAAATAAATCTTTAAAAAAAAAATCCAAAGAGGAAATGCAAATGTCAAACAGGCATATGAAAAAAATGTTCAACATCCCACATAATCAGCGAAATGCAAATTAAAACCACAATGAGATACCACTTTACACCAGTGAGAATGGCACACATTAAAAAACTAGCAGCAACAAATGTTGGTGAGGATGAGGTAAAAAGGAACTCTCCTACACGTCTGGTGGAAATGCAAAATGGTCCAACCACTATGAAAAGCTGTATGCTGGTTCCTCAGACTACTAAAAATGGAGCTACCATATCACCAGCAATTCCATTCCTAGGGATCAACCCAGAGGATACAAAAACATTAATTCAAAAGAATACCTGCACCCCTATGTTTATTGCAGCACTATTTATAATAGGTAAGACTTGGAATCAACCCAAATACCCCAAAATAGATGACTGGATCAAGATGTGGTATATATACACAATGGAATATTAATCAGCAATCAAAAAAGATAAACTAATGCCATTTGCAGCAACATGGATGGAGTTAGACGGGATTATGCTCAGTGAAATAAGTCAGAAGGAAAAAGAAAAATATCAGATGGTTTCACTAATAGGAGGAATATAGGGGAACCAAACACGGAATCAAGGGGAAAAAATAATAAAAAACACAACAAAACAAAAACAGACAACTATAAATCACAGACATTCTGCAGGGGAGTGGGAGGGAGAGGGATCAAAACGGGGGTGGGAAGAGCACAAGGGACTATAGTGATGGTACTTGGGAGAATTGGTGGCAGAAATTCTATGGGGACTACACTTGAAAAAAAGCAAACATAAAAAAAAATGAACACCAGGGCCTCCCCGGTGGCGCAGCGGTTGAGCGCTGGGTTGCGAGGCTGCCCGCAGCTTCTGCAGCGCCTGTTCGATCCCCGGCTGCTCCCCGGCCACCAGAGGAGGGTCCCACATGGCGCACAGACCTCTCCTGCCGCCCGCTGCTCCCCTCAGCAGTGTACTTCGGTCCTTCTGCCTGCTCTGCTCCCCGCTCTGGCTCTGGTGAATTCTCTCGCCCTCCCGTGCTTCTGACTGTACCCAGTGCATGTATAAATAAATAAATAAATAAATAAATAAATAAATAAATAAATAAATAAATAAATCTTAAAAAAAAAAAAAAACACTAAGGGCCTCCCCGGTGGCACAGCGGCTTGCGCTGTGAAGTTGTCCTCCGCCTCTGCAGCGTGGGTTAGATTCCCAGCAGGCCAGGGAGAAACCCACATGGTGCGGCCGACCTCTCCTGCCTCAACCCGCTGCTCCCCTCAGCAGTGTTTTCCATCTGTCTGCTTGTTCTGCTTCCTGCTCTGTCTCTGGTGAATTCTCTCACCCTCCCGTGCCTCTGGCCTGTACCCCAGTTCTTGTATAAATAAATAAATAAATAAATACATCTTTTTAAAAAATGAACAATGATGTAAAATATATACAAGTAAATAAATTTCTCTTGGGAAAAAAATGTAATTTTGATTATTGTTTCAACGTTCATTGGATTAATTTCAATTAAATTGAATACTTCAAAATACTGGAAAAATGGACAGAATTTTAAAAAATGGGTATAAGAGATTTGCTAAATGTTACTAGAAGGGTTTTCAGTTATGAATTAAGAGTAGTGAAAGAAAAATATAATGCAACAAACTGTGGTAAAAGGTAAATAAATCCAAAACCTCAGATATTGTTGTTTTGTTTTTAACCAAGGAAGCAAATGTGACATATACTTAAATGAATAGACAATAACGTTGGAAAAAATAAATTTAAATGAATTCATTGAAAGTTCTCAGGATTTATTAAAGCATATTGTACAGTCAGCACATAAGGACCAGCATGCCATGCTCATTGCTAATTCAAGTTGTTGGTTCTCTTTCTTGGTAAATAGGCCCCTCATGCACCCTATCATTAAAACCAGAAATTTGAATATCATTGCTGACTCCTTCCTTTCGCCTACTGCTCAGTTCCCATCCAGTCTTGCTTGTTCTACCTCACAAATAAAACTTGAAAGCACATCTCTTCATCTTCACTTTTACCACTCTTACTCAAGTTACTATTATCTTTTCATGTGGACAACTATAATCCTCTCTTAACTGGTTTTACAATGCCTTAAAAAAGGGCACCTGTACCCCTACGTTTATAGCAGCACTATTTACAATAGCTAAGCTATGGAAACAACCCAAATGCCCAAAAATAGATGACTGGATCAAGAAGATGTGGTACATATACACAATGGAATATTACTCAGCAATCAAAAAAGATAAACACATGCAGTTTGCAGCAACATGCATGGAGCTGGAAGGGATCATGCTCAGCAAAATAAGTCAGAAAGAAAAAGAAAAATACCAGATGGTCTCACTCATAGCAGGAATTTAGAAAACCTAAATCAGGGACCATGAAAAAGACTAATTAATACAAAGTAAAAATCAAAATCAACAAGCAACTATGGACCAGAGACACACTGTGGGGGGAAGGGTAGGAGAGGAAGAAATAGGGTCAAAATAAGGGGGGTGCAATTGTATAGGGTCTATAACCAAAATGAAAATGCATATGTTGTGCAAAAAATGAAAAATGATGTAAAAATTATATAAAATAAAATATTAAAAATAATAATAATAAAATAAATATAAATAAATAAATAAACCCTGGTTTTACAATGCTAAATGCCAAAGGGATCTTTCAAAAACACAAATGCCAACATGCATCTTTCAATGTAGAACTTTTCAGTGGCTTCCCTCTGATTTTTGGATAAAATCCAGTCTTTACTACTTCTTGCTTACCTTGTCAGCCTCATTTCATGTCATTATTCCACTTGGAATCAGTCATCTGGGCCTGTTTCACTTCCTTTTTTTTAAAAGATTTATTTATTTATGCATACAAGAACTAGGGTACAGGCCAGAGGTGTGGGGTATGAGGGGATTCACCAGAGACAGAGTTGGGAGCAGAACAGGCAGAATGACTGAAATACAGTGCTGAGGGGAGCAGTGGGTGAGTCAGAAAAGGTCTGCTGTGCCACGTGGGTAGCTCCCTGGCAGGGGATCAAACTTATGCTGCAGTGGCTGCAGATAGCTTCATAGGTTGTGTCTTAACCCATTGCGCCACCAGGTTGGCCCTGTTTCCTTTCTTTTAAGTAGTCAAGCTCATTCTCACCTCTAAACCACTTATATATACAAAAATACATATGTATAGGAGATAAATACATATAACCGGAAGAGTAACATCTCAAGCATCAAGAATGATTATTTTTGGGCAGCAGGATCATGGGTGACTTGCATATTTAGTATTAAGCTTTTCTGTGTTTACTAAATTTTCTGAAATTCATGTTACTTTTAAAATTAAAAAATATTTCATATAGATGCTATTTAATAGTTTCAAATGGAATAGAAATATGTTTTCTGTATTTTTTTTTAGATTTTTTTTTTTTTATATGCAATAGCTGGGGCACAGGCCATAGGCGCGGGAGGGTAGGAAGATTCACCAGAGAGAGTGGGGAGCAAAACAGGCAGACAGACCAAAAGCACTGCTGAGGGGAGCAGCAGGGGAGGCAGGCCAGGGAGGCCCTGTTTCTTGTATTTTCTTCATTGAGCCAAGAAAGTAATTATCTCATTAATTGCATACCAAAGTGCTTTTGCAGGGCCTCCCCTGGTGGCGCAGGCAGCTGAGGCAGAGCTCTGTGAAGCTGCCCGCAGCCTCTGCAGCACCTGTTCCATCCAGGCCATCCGGTGAGCGTCCCACATGGCACAGCAGACCTCTCCTGTCTTGCCCGCTGCTCCCCTTAGCAGTGTATTTCGTCAGTCTGCCTGTTCGTTTCCCCACTCTGTCTCTGGTGAATCCTCTCACCCTCCCGTGCATCTGGTCTGTACCCCAGTTCTTGTATAAATAAATAAATAAATAAATATTTTTTTTTTTAAAAAGTGCTTTTGCAGAATCAGCTTTCTAAAAACTGGAAAACAGGGGTTAAGCACCACTATGAAGCAATCTGCAGCCTCTGCAGCACATGTTTGATCTCCTGGCCAGCTAGGGAGCAACCCACATGGCGCAGCAGACATGGCTCACCTGCTGTTCCCTTCAGCAGTGTATTTCAGTCAGTCTGCCCATTCTGTTCCCCACTCTGTCTTTGGTGGGTCCTCTCACCCCGCCCTCCATCTCTAGCCTGTACTCCAGCTCTTGTGTGCATAAATAAATCTTTTTTTAAAAATTTAAAAATTAAAAAATAAAAACTGGATAACAGTAGGTTTGCTGTTCAAACATAAATAGACTGGAGCTTCTGGATTGGTGAAAAGGAGATTTAAAGAGAGTGGTACACTGGGAAAGAACTTCACATCCTTTTTCCATACTTTGCCATATGCATCTCTGCCATGTGGATATTAAATTGTATCCATCATATCCTTTAATAAGAAACTGGTTATCCAAGGAAAGTCATGGGAGGACACAGTGAGAAGGCGATTGTCTACAAGCCAGGACGACAAATTTCACCAGAAGGCAAATTGCAGGCAGTTTGATTTTTTTTTAAAGATTTATTTATGTATTTATACAAGAACTGGGGCACAGGCCAGATGCACGGGAGGGTGAGAAGATTCACTAGAGACAGAGCGGGGAACAGAACAGGCCGACTGACGAAATGCACTGCTGAGGGGAGCAGCAGGAGCGACAGGAGAGCTCCTCGCTGACCAGCCGGGAACGAACCAGCACTGCAGGCAGTTTGATTTTTTACCTCTAGTCGCTAGAACTGAACAAGAAGCCTAAACAATTATGCTCATAAAACTGAGCTATAATCTACAAACTGGAGATTGAACATACATTAAGATTAATGATAGGAAAGATGTATCACTTGAACTTCACTGGAGGCAGCCATCCCAGCTTATACTTACCACCCACATATCCTGGCCCAGGTCAAGAAGACATCTGCCCTAGGGACATGGTAGCTTCTTAGACTTATCTCATGGATTTTTAATCTGAAAAACAATATTTTATATTGGTTCATATTTACTCTCTGGCTGCCAAATGGTTCTTACCTTAACAAAGAAGGTTAGGCCAGTTTGTGGTCATTGTAATAGGTTACATCTTTAAAGAGACTAATCCTGTCACTAGCCTCTCTTTTGCACTGAAAAAAAAAAACTTATATTAACAATTCCTTCACCGGACCCCCACCTCCAAAAAAATAAAAAGATTATGCTCAAGTATCACTTCAATTATTGCTGCTTCTCTCTTCTCTAGTGAAGAGATCAACCAATGCGGTCAGTTCCTCCAGGGAAGTCCCCATAGTGGAGGTCCCAGTGTCCCTTCTGAATGCTTTGGGGACTGCTTTTGAGGTACAGAAAACATACCTTTCTAAAGTGAGAAGGACATTCAACTCCAGAGAGAAAAGGAATGCCCAAAAGATTGGGGGAGGGCGGTGGGAATCAGAACAATTGAAGGGCTTTTGTCTGATTCTGTTGTTTGGCTTTTTTTTTTTTTTTATTTATAGAGGCATGTTTTATTTATTTATTTGTTTTATTTTATTTATTTATTTGTTTGTTTGTTTGTTTGTTTTGTTTATACATGCACTGGGTACAGTCAGAAGCGCGGGAGGGCGAGAGAATTCACCAGAGCCAGAGTGGGGAGCAGAGCAGGCAGAAGGACTGAAGTACACTGCTGAGGGGAGCAGCGGGCGGCAGGAGAGGTCTGCACGCCATGTGGGACCCTCCTCCGGTGGCCGGGGAGCAGCTGGGGATCGAACCGCTGCGCCGCAGAGGTCGCCGGCAGCTTCGCAACCCAGCGCTCAACCGCTGCGCCACCGGGGAGGCCCTGTTGTTTGGCTTTTCTGTGTCAAAAATTCAAGCATAAAAATTAACTTAAAAATTTAACTTGCTACAGGGACTACACCTGAGGGGAAAAATCAAATACTGTACAAAAATGAGCAATGGTGCACGAAAATAAATTAATTTGTAAAAAGCCCTATGTATTGGATGAGTTATTTTAGACACTAAGTGGCAAACCCTGTTCATTTTTTCCTCTCAAGACCATTCTCAAGGTTCCTGAATCCACTAACCCAGAAATTTAGGTACCAGTGGGTGACAGGGTGCTTCCAGAGCCTTTTCTGTAGTTTCAAGGAGTCTGGAATCCCCAGTCCTCTGTGTGAAGATGGGAAGAGAGAGGAGAACCAGTGTGTCAGGAGGGGAGGAAAACATGCTTTCTCAAATTTTTTAGCTTAAATTCAGCTTCCCACACAAGGCAAACACTAACCTCCTATAGAATGAATACCAATTAACTGCCAGGGCAATACTTAAAGTAACTCGAAACAACAGAACCCATTCCAGTGAATTTAAGCAGAAAAGATATTTATCAACGATGTCAGGTAGCTCATAGAATCTTCAGAAGGGTCCAGAGAATCAGATTGAGAGGCTATGCAGGCAAGAAAAAGGTCTAAACTACAGGACTGGACTGTTCAATGGGACACACTACTGTTCCTACCGTTGGACATGGGCTCTCAGGACACTGAAACTGGAGCAACTGGCTGCTGCTTCTAAAATCTTGATGTCTCTCCACTATCTCACCGTGGTTTTACACTGGCATTACTCACAGTCACATATTGGTTTCCAATTAGAAAAGACTTTGAATATGTGCATGCTAATTTCAAGGAAAGCTGTGGAAAGAGTGTCTGACTTCTTTGGGGATGTGGCTTTCATAATCTGGGAAACTCCTTAAACATTGGAAGGATATTAAAAAAATGCAAGGAGAGCAAAAAAAGACTGACCTTAAAGAAGTGTGATTTTGGAAGTGGGCTTCTTTAGCATTTCAATGATATACTGACTCCTTGTAAATGACATTTATTTGTTGTAACATCTGAAACAATGGCCTAATTTCCTAAGCCATGCTTCTGCAAATATCTGAACACAGCTGTCAAACCTTTGTAAAGTTTTTTATTTTTCAAATATTAACTTTAGGACAGGCTTAGGACAGCTTTCAGTCCCTTTGAAAATCAATCATCTGTCCTCTTATATTTAGATTCTTCTGATTGAAGCCTCTCTTATAGAATGTGTCTGAACCATTAGACAGTCAACTGTAAGGGGTGAGGATAGGGAATTATAGATGTATTTATATATACCTTACATAATACGTGTCTATATTATATATTATATACATATACAAACATATATACACATGCATATATATGTATATATACATGTGTGTACATGTGTATATATATAAAATATATTGATATTTTATATTGATATATATATAAAATATATGTGTGTATATATATATAATATATATATATATTTTATATATATATACACACACACAATAGGCAAAGTAAAATTGTTCCTATAGAATTAGTCAAGGTTTGACCCTCCTTTAAAAGCCATTTTAGGAAGTTGCCAACATGATTAACAAAATTCTAGAACAATTATTTCAGTTATGAGTTATAGGTCCCCAGAGAGAAAAGTATTGTAATTTTTCCCTCCACCATTACATTAGGAATGAAAAGTATATCTATAACTGCTTAGTCACAGAATAATTAGCATTCAGGAAGTGCTTTCAGACACAAGTATTTCAGTTGATTTTGGTAACAATTCTAGGGCAAGCCAATATTTTACTGTAAGAAATTTGAGAAGCAGGCCTCCCTGGTGGCTCAAGGGCTTAAGCACTGCGCTGTGTAGCAATCCGCAGCCTCGGCAGCATGAGTTCAATCCCTGGCCAGCCAGGGAGCAACCCACATGGCACAGCAGATCTCTCCTGGCTTACCCGCTGCTCCCCTCAGCAGTGTATTTCAGTAGTTCTGCCTGTTCCGTTCCCCACTCTGTCTCTTGTGAATCCTCTCACTACCACCCCACCTCCATCCCCACATCTCTGGCCTGTACCCCAGCTCTTGCATGCATAAATACATAAATCTTTAAAAAAAATAGAACTTAAGAATCTTAAATAAAAATAGTTAATTTTAAAAGAAAGAAGAAATTTGAGTGGGGGGGCCTCCTTGGTGGAGCAAAGGATTAAGACATAGCATATGAAGCTATCCATCGCCACTGCAGCACGAGTTTGATCCCCGGCCAGGGAGATACCCACATGGCACAGCAGACCTCTCCTGTCTCGCCCGCTGCACCCCTCAGCAGTGTACTTCAGTAAATCCCCCTGTTCTGTTTCTCACTCTGTCTGGTGGATCTTCACACCCCCTGCATCTCTGGCCTGTACCCCAGTTCTTATATGCATAAATAAATAAATCTTAAAAAAAAAAGTTGTGTAATATACGAAGTTCCTGGATGTTTGTGCAAAAACAGGAAGGAGTCTGTGCAAGAATGACCTTCTCAACAGAAGTGCTGAAGTTTCTCCATTTCCGGAGTTGAGTATAAACCGATCTCCTGAAGTTGGTGAACAGGAGCATTCAATGTGTGTATGTTAGTGGAAGCCTGTGGCTCTTTGCATTAAGGAGGATGCCTCAAGCTTCATTAGTAGGTTGCACTGATCCTAGTGATCCTTTTGTTCTCTACTAACCTTGCCCAGGCCCTTAGCCACAGAGGGTCTGCATTTGCTGGAAGTGTGCTTGGATCCAAAGTACAGATGGTAAGTGTGGCTTGGACTGCGGCAGCAATGTGCTTTAGCCAAATTGGCTCGCTTCATTCCTCTTCCTGTCTCTGTTAATAATAAAAATTAATACACATCAGGGCCTCCCTGGTGCTGCACGGAGTTGGAACATAACCTAAGGGGCTGTCCGCAGCCACTGCAGTACGGGTTTGAGCCTCAGCCAGGGAGCTACCCACATGGTGCAGCAGACCTCTCCTGCCTCGCCCACTGCTCCCCTCAGCAGTGTATTTCAGTCGATCTGCCTGTTCTGCCTCTCATTATGTCTCTGGTGAATCTTCTCACCCCCCCCCCACTTCTGGTCTGCACCCCAGATCTTCTGCACACACACACACAGTATTTTCACAGTCCCCCTCCTGAGACAGGAGGGGTCTGCTACACCATGCTTCCTGGCCAGGGATCAATCAAACTCGGGTTTTGTGGTGACAGCGCTGAGTCTTAAACCCTAGGCTATCAGAGAGGCCCTGAAAATAGTTTTTTACCACATAGGAAGGAAATCTGTTCTTGTTCCAAAGACTGGTTAAAGTTGCAGTATGTCAGAGTTGAAAAGACCTGGGGTCCAGCCAATCCCCTGAAATACTTTATCTCAGTTAATCCTTACAGCCCTGGTTTAGAGATGTGGAAAACGTGGTGGAGAGGAGTGAAGGGACATGAGTCAGGTCCTGCAGCTGATTGTCTATAGAATAAGCTGGCACTCATTTCCTGTCCCGGTTCAGCAGCTTCTATAACACCAACTGTATTAGTCAGCTCAGGTTGCCAACAAAACACTGAGGGGTTAAACAAAAGAATTATTTCTCACAGTTCTGGAGGTTTGAGGTCCCAAAGTGTCGGCAGGCTTGGTTTCTCCTGGGGCTTCTCCTTTGGCTTACAGATGTCTGCCTTCTTGGCGTGTCCCACGTGGTTTCTCCTCTTGGTGTGCATCCCTGAGCTCTTTGTGTGTGCAAACCTCTTCTTATAGGACTTCAGTCAGACTGGATTGGATTCTGCCCTGATGGCCTCATTTTAACTAAATTGCATCTTTAATTGCCCTGTTTCCAAATATAGTCACATTTTGATGTATTGGGGCTTAGGACTTCAACATGTGGTTGGGGGAGCAGAATTTGGTCCATAACATTGCTATTTATGATGATATGTGAGACTGATGGAGTCTACTGGAGATCTTAAGAACATTCTAGTCTAAGCCCTCCCTGGTGGTGCAGGGGTTAAAGTCATAGCACTGTCAAGCTGTCACCAGCCACTGCAGCAGGAGTTCTATCCCTGGCCAGGGAGCTTACCCACTTGGTGTAGACCTCACTTGTCTCACCCACTGCTCCCCTTAGCAGAGTATTTCAGTCAGTCTGCCTTTTCTGCTCCCCACTCTGTCTCTGGTGAATCCTCTCACCCCCTGCACCTCTGGCCTGCACCCCAGCTCTTATATGCGTAAATAAATCTTTAAAAAAAGAAAGAAAATAAAAATTAAAACTATATAATGAGATATTACAAGCCAGTCATCAGGATGGCTAAAATTAAGAAGACATATGATGTCAAATCTGGCAAGGATTTGTTTTTTGTTCAAGTCTTAAGTCATATGAATGTCTTCTTCAGAATTGTGTCTATTTAGGTCTTTCGTCCATTTTTTATTGGGTTTTTAAATTTTTTTTGTTGTGTAAAAATTTTGGAAATTTTAGAGATTAGCCCATTGTTAGATATGTGATGCGCAAATATTTTTTCCCACTCTGTAGGTTGCCTTTTTGGTGTGTGTGGTGGTTTCTTTTGACGTACAAAAACTTTTTTAGTTTGATGTAATCCCACTTGTTTATTTTTGTTTCCTTTGCTGTTGGGGTAGAGTCCTCAAACAAATCTTTGTGGTGGGTTGTTGTGACAGGAACTTTGTTGTCACTTTGTGGCAGAAACGCGAAGAGGGACATAAGAGCCATGGAGCAGTTTTGCAAGGCAAGACTCTGCTGCTCAAGCAGAAGTTCTTATACCATTTATTGAATGCATGCAGGATAGTTTAAGCCGATCATGCGACAATGGTAGGAGGAATAAGGTCTGGGGGACTAGGGGTCAAACGCTTATGAGGAACAGAGAAGGGGACATTGTTACCATGTATCAAGAGATATTTGAGTCAGCAACGTATATGTGCAGATGTTATCACTGGCAGATTTATCCTGAGACTACCATGGAGAATAGTCAGGTAATCAGGTCAATGGCAGCCTAGGCGTTCCCAGGCCTGCCTCATGATATGGGCCATTCTTTGTGGGTAGTCAAGGAATTCTCTGCTGTGATTTGCAGATAGCTAATAGGTCACAATTGCCCATGAGAGTGATCAGCTCATAGGAACCCATAGTGGATGTCCTGTAGTGTGTCCCCTATGTTTTCTTTTAAGTAACTTATGTTTAGGCTCATAAACACAGATCTTTAATACATTTTGAATTAATTTTTGTGCATGGAGTTAAATGTATATATAGTTTTTTGTTAGTTTTGTTAGTTTGTGTGTGTGTGTGTGGGGGGGGGCATCCATGATTCCAGCACCATTTAATAAAAAGACTATCTTCTCCACTGTATGGTTGTAGCCCCACTGTCAAAGATTGTCCATATTTGTGTGGGTTTGTCTCTGGGCTTTCTATTCTATTTATCTGGGTTTCTGTCTTTGTTCGAGTACCATACTGTGAAAAAAAGTTCAACACCTTCTATAAAATTATCACATACTTACCAGGTGACCAAGAAATTCAACCTCTAGGTATTTACCCGAGAGAAAGGAAAACAAATTGTGCATTCATGCTCACAGCAGCTTCATTCATAATAGTCACATATCAAAAGCAAATCAAATGTCCACCAATAGGAAAAATGAAAAGTCAAACCAGGCTGTTTCTATAACGGATACTGTTTAGGCATAAAAAGGACTAAACTACCAATACATACAAACAATAAGGCAGCTCCCAAAGCCATGATGGTAAGCGGAAGGAGTCCGACACAAGAAGATATACTATATTTTTCCATTGGTGTGAATTTCTAAAACAAGCAAAAGTAATTTATAGTCTTACCAATTCAACAATTGCTTTGTGGAGGATAGGAGAAATGATCTATAAAGGAGAACAAAGGAACTTTTTAAAATGAAGGAAATATTCTAAGTCATGACTAGGGTATTGACTTGGGTGTTTACATTTGTCAAAGTTCCTTATATTTTGTTGGATGTAAGTTGTACCTCAATGATGTTGATTTAAAAAACATGAGGCGGGCCTCCCCTGGTGGCGCAGCGGTTGAGCGCTGGGCTGCGAAACTGCCCACAGCCTCTGCAGCGTCGGTTCAATCCCGGGCTTCCAGGAGGGTCCCACATGGCGCGCGGACCTCTCCTGCCGCCTGCTGCTCCCCTCACCAGTGTATCGTCAGTCTGCCTGTTCTATTCCCCGCTCTGGCTCTGGTGAATTCTCTCACCCTCCCATGCTTCTGACTGTACCCAGTGCTTGTATAAATAAATAAATCTTTAAAAAAAAAAACAAAAAACATGAGGCATTTTAATACTTAACTGACCTAGAAAGATTTAAAAAAATAAGTGCATGTGTCTTTATTTGATCTGGGGAAAATATATACACAAAAGTGACAACAGCTGCTGTCTGATGTTGTTTCTGTTCTGTTGGTCTTACAGAATGAAGAGCTGTTTTACATAAAGAAGAGTATAATATTGGGATCATCTTTGATCTGTCCATTTGGAAATATCTACTGAGATTTAGAAAGCCTTATTCAGAATAAGTAAGTGTACTAGAAATAAAATCAGTCTCTTATATGAGGGGCAGAATTTCCAATATATATTCTTTGGTTGTTTTGAGAATTCAGTTACAGGCATGACAGCCCATGGAAAAAGTAGAACCATAGATAGGATAGGACTTATGCAAGAGGGAGAGGGTGTCTATTTTAAAATATTGGTGCCTGTTCAGCTAGATCCTCCCAGACGGCAGAAAGCTATACCTTTCAAGATCATTGTAACAGCTTCATAAGTTAAAAACAATTCTCAACCCTATTGTAAAAGAGATAAGAAACCAGTGATGTGCTGGAGTGTCTTCTTATTTCATGAGACCTGAATATTAATTTTCATAATTTTGTTAGCCAATTGGCATATGTTGTTAGCTTAAAATAGGTCACAGTGGGAACATTTATAGTATGGAGATTGATAAACGGCCAAAATTATGGTCTTTACTCCCAGGGAGCCAATGTATTCGATAGTTAGCAGCACCACACTGAAACAGACTCAGAGAGTTTAATAACTTGCCAGGGTGACACAGGTGGCACCCACCAACATCCCAGACCATTCTCATTACTCTAAAGGCATAGTCTTACCCTCTGACCTCACTGGGGAGCTTTTTGTATTGGGGGATAAAATTCCTCACCTTGCTTCGTTATCAAAGGAAAACCATCTTGATCACTAAGGACTGTGGGGTTAGAGATAAAAGGTTTTGCAGATTTTTTCTTGAAGGCCCAGGACTCAAGCATTTGGCACCTCTATAATAAGATAAGTCTAAACGTTTAAAAATGCATGATCTTAATGTTTTGTCAATTTGACGCCAATATGAACATTTTATGTAAATAATTATGTATGTTTTCCTCCATCTCCTCAGTGAATTTCATAAAGGAGAATAGTCAAGAACTCATTCAAAGGATGGGAATAACTGTCATAAAACAAATTGTGGATGACCTATTTGTATGGAATGTTCTGAACTTCGAAGAAGTAAACAATATTTGCTGTGAGAAGGTAGAGCAGGATGCTGGGAGAGGCATCATTCACATGATTTTGAAGAAGGGTTCAGAGGCCTGTAACCTCTTTCTTAAATCTCTTGAAAAGTGGAACTATCCTCTATTTCAAGACCTGAATGGACAAAGTAAGTATCAATGTGATTGCATCTGTTCTACAAATAGAATAAACCATAATCCCCATAACAGAGCATTTGCTCTCCTTCCTCTTCCCATCAATGGGCAGTGGGCTTTGGCTCATGCTATGGAAATGCTGAGACACTCTCAGGAATCACTCCCATTAAATGATTTAATGGTAAAGACAAATAGTATATAACTCCACGGTCAGGGAATAAATGAGTTAGTACAGCCTCACTTCAAAGTCAAACTGGACAATAACAGCCCTTGAGAAGTCAGTGTGTTGGTGGTTCCCCACTCTCCTGGTTTAATGAGGACCATCTGCGCGTGAGCAACCCCACTACTGACTACTCCATGATCCAAACGCCATGGTGAAGAGAGCCTGGTTGACTCAAGGAGAAGGATTCTGCTTTTCACAAAATATTGAGTTTTCTTTAAATTAGTAAATATTTCGTGACAGTGGTTAATCAAGGTCAAGACTTGACCTACAGAAAGTTACCCTAGCCAGTATTCTTCCTTACATCCCACTATCCTCATCCATTTTCCTGACCCAAATGCAAGCTCCTCTCATTTCCAAGCAACTGCTATAATATTTGCCAGCAGAAAGGAGAAAACAAGACCAAAGGGCATGAGGGAAATGAAGACAGGGAGAAACAGGAATTTAGGTATTTCTGCTGGGTATATGGGACACTTTTCTCTATTCCTTCAGATAAGAATGAGGGAAGGAGAATAATGTCAACAGAAGATCTTCAGCATGATTCCCCCTTCCCCCTGAACACTGGGATCTGGAGAAACACAGAGTTGGGTCCTCTTTAACCTCACCTCTTCTCTAACAGGTCTTTTACAGCAGATGTCAGAAGAAGATGTAGATCGTTTGGCTCAGGATTTAAAAGAGTTATACCAGACCCCATCTTTTCTGAACTTCTATCCCTTGGGTGAAGATATTGACATCATCTTTAATTTGAAAAGCACCTTCACAGAACCTGTTCTGTGGAGGAAGGACCAGCACCATCATTGTGTGGAGCAGCTGACCTTGACTAGTCTGCTGGACACTCTTCAGAGCCCCTGCATCATTGAAGGGGAATCTGGCAAAGGGAAGACCACTTTGCTTCAGCGGGTTGCCATGCTCTGGGGCTGTGGCAAGTGCCCGGCTCTGGCCAAGTTCAAGTTAGTCTTCTTTGTCCGTCTGAGCAGGGCCCAGGGTGGACTCTATGAAACCCTGTGTGATCAGCTGTTGGATTTACCTGACATGATCAGGAAGCCGACTTTCATGGCCATGTTGCTGAAGCAAAGGCAGAAGATTCTTTTTCTCCTTGATGGCTACAATGAATTCAACACCCAGAACTGCCCAGAAATCGAAGCCCTGATAAAGGAAAACCACCGCTTTAAGAACAGGGTCATCGTCACCACCACCACGGAATGCCTGAGGTACATCAGGCAGTTTGGGGCCCTGATCGTTGAGGTGGGGGACATGACCATGGAGAGTGCCCAGGCTCTCATCCGGGAAGTCCTGATAAAGGAGTTCGCGGAAGGCATGTTGCTTCAAATCCAGAAATCCAGGTGCTTGAGGAATCTGATGAAGACCCCTCTCTTTGTGGTCATCACTTGCGCGATCCAGATGGGGGAAAGTGAGTTCCACTCATATACACAGACAACGCTGTTCCGCACCTTCTATGATCTGTTGATACATAAAAACAAGCACAAGCGGAAAGGGGTGGCTGCAGGCGACTTCACCCGGAGCCTGGATCACTGTGGAGATCTGGCTCTGGACGGCGTGTTCTCCCACAAGTTTGATTTCGAACCGGATGACATTTCCTGCGTGAATGAGCACGTCCTACTCACAACTGCGCTTCTCTGTAAATACACAGCGCAACGGTTCAAGCCAAAGTATAAATTCTTCCACAAGTCATTCCAGGAGTATGTAGCAGGACGCAGACTCAGCGTTTTATTGACATCTGGACAGCCTGAGGAGGTAACCAAAGGGAATGGTCACTTACAGAAAATGGTTTGCATTTCAGACATTATATCCAAGTACAGCAACCTGCTCCTGTACACGTGTGGGTCATCCACCACCGCCACCAGGATGGTTATCAAACACCTTGCAGCAGTGTATCAACACGGCAACCTCCATGGGCTTCCCATCACCAAGAAGCCTCTCTGGAGGTGGGATTCTATGCAAAATTTGAAAAACACCTCTGAGCAAGAAATTCTGAAAGGCTTGAGCATCAATTCCTTTACAGAATGTGGCATCAATTTATTCCAAGAGAGTATATCCAAATCAGCTCTGAGCCAAGAATTTGAAGATTTCTTTAGTGGTAAAAGTTTATATATCCACTCAGAGAACATCCCTGATTATTTATTTGACTTCTTTGAACACTTACCTAATTGTGCAAGTGCTCTGGATTTCATTAAATTGGACTTCTATGGGGGAACTACAGCTGCGCAGGACAACACCCCAGATGACACAAGCAAGACCCACATGGAAGAGTCCTCAAGAACCTACATTCCCAACAAGGCTGTATCTTTGTTCTTCAACTGGAAGCAGGAATTCAAGACTCTGGAGGTCACCCTCCAGGATTTCAGCAAGTTGCATAAGAAAGACATCAAATACCTGGGAAAGATATGCAGCTCTGCCACAAACCTCAGGCTGAACATTAAGAGATGTGCCGGCCTTGCTGGAAGCTTCAGTTTGGTCCTCTGCACCTGTAAGAACATCCAATCCCTGGTGGTACAAGCCAGTCCCCTTACTGTAGAAGACGAGCAGGGCATCACATCTGTGGCCAACCTGAAAACCTTGAGTATTCATGACCTACAGACACAACGGCCACCAGGTATTATAAACATCAGCAATTTAAACTATAATTAAATCTGGCTAAGTACTGTGGAAAAATTAGATATCATGTAGTTTTTTTTTTTTGTTTTTTTTTTTTTAAGATTTATTTATTGATTGATTGATTGATACATACATGCATACAAGCACTGGGTACAGTCAGAAGCACAGGAGGGTGAGAGAATTCACCAGAGCCAGAGCGGAGAGCAGAGCAGGCAGAAGGACCGAAGTACACTGCTGAGGGGAGCAGCGGGCGGCAGGAGAGGTCTACGTGCCATGTGGGACCCTCCTCCGGTGGCCGGGGAGCAGCCAGGGATCGAACCGGCGCTACAGAGGCCGCGGGCAGCTTCGCAACCCAGCGCCCAACCGCTGCGCCACCGGGGAGGCCCTAGATATCATGTAGTTTTGCTTAAAATTTTCTACTAATTTCTACTAAGTGTCAGGACTTGAAAGGAAGGTGGAGGAGTGAGGGGAAAGATCCATGTGGAGGGAAGGTTGTCAGATTGGAGGTCCTAGGAAGGAGTCCCAGAGCTGCAGCTACATAGTCTGATGAAGTAAAATGGGTGTGTGTGTGTGTGTGTGTGTGTGTAGTAGTAGTAGTAGTAGTAGTAGTAGTAGTAGTAGTAGTAGCAGGCTAAGCTTGTCTTCAGTGAACTCTTCCCCTTGTCAGCTTCTCTATGTCCACCCAGCACCCACTGCTCTCTTGCCATGGGGGAACTTTTCCCCTTCAAGTTCGGAAGAAATCCAGCCTGCCCAAGAAACCGGCAGGAGTAGTGAGTAATTGTGTTACTAGATTCTCAGCCTAGGAAACTGTAGCCTATATAGCTCCACCCTCACCCCATGTATTGCTCATTGTGAAAGAAGATTTGGGCAATAAACTGTCTAAAATGAAGACACTTTAGATTTCAGACACATATATATGGGGACAATCTTTCTGGGAAAGGGGAACTTCCCCAAATTCAAAACGACACCAAAGGCGAGTGTCTGCCCTTTTGGTGTAGACCGTGGCTCAGAGCAGGGGCTGCTGTCTGGTGTGAAGCTAAGGGTCAGCAGGGGCCTTCCTCGATTTGACTGTGATCTGGGGCTAGTTTTCATTCACAAGCAATGTTCCCTTTGACTATGTCTTATGTGTCACTCTGTAGAGAACATTTTCTATCATTTTAGGAATTTAGAATCTTTTGCAAAAATTTAGTATCTTTTGCACCCTCTTTTTTTTTTAAAGAGAAGGAACTAGTTTTTTAAATATTTATTTATATAAAAAATGGGGTACAGGCCAGATATGTGGGAGGGTGAGAGGATTCACCACAGACAGAGAGGGGAGCAGAACAGCCAGATGGACCAAAGACACTGCTAAGGGGAGCAGCGGGCGAGGCAGGAGAGGTCTGCCAAGCCATGTGGGTATCTCCCTTGCTGGCTGGAAATTGAACCAGCGCTGCAGAGGCTGTGCACAGCTTCACGGCGCTGCGCTCAACTGCAGCACCACCAGGGAGGCCCTTTGCACCCTCTTTTCTACAAGATTTGGGACAGTAACCCATACTATACTGGGCTACTTTCTGTGTTGGGAAGTTCACTAGCTTCTCTTAATGGCTCTTCCTTTGTGCTGATCTTGCAAACTGGTTGCCTATGTGCTGAATTTGGCCTATATAGTATTTAGTACGTTATCTTTAATGTTTGCCAATATTTTATTGCTAATATTTAAGATGAAAATTTTTTGAGTAATATATTCACATGGTCCGAATTATAAAACAATTTACAAAGAGAAGTCTCCTTTCCTATCCTTGCACCCTAGCCGTGACTCTTCTCCCAGGAGTTGCCAGCATTTTGAAATTGGGAGATATCACGTGAAAGTACAGGTTTCTTATTTCTCTTGAAAATTATAGTTTTGGCAACTGTGGACCCATATCCTTACTTGGAAACAATTAGCTTGAGCTTCAAGATCTGTTGCAACACTCTTTGGATACGTCACAAAATCTCCAGCAGGGCACAGAGCCCCATCTGTCCTACTGTTATAATAACGTTATTTCTCTAGTCCTTTTAGATGCTGAGTCTGTAACCAGTGCTTACTGTTTTTTGTATATAAAATCTAGGTCCTTAATATTCATACCTAAGGTTGGTTTCTATTTTTGCCTTATGGAGTCTCCTCAGAATCCTCCCAGCTCATTCCTTTTTAAGCTGAAAGTCCATTTCATCTGATATATGTAGCACTATCCTTTCCTTTTTTAGGGTACCATTTTCTTGTACAATTGTTTTTTTTAAAGATTCATTTATTCATGCATATGAGAACTGGGGTACAGGCCAGAAGTATGGGGTGGGGTGAGAGGATTCACCAGAGACAGAGTGGGGAAAAAAAACAGGCAGATTGACTGAAATACACTGCTGAGGGGAGCAGCAGGCAAGTCAGGCGAGGTCTGCTGCGCCATGTGGGCCACCTCCCTGGCCGGGGATTGAACTTGAGCTGCAGTGGCTACAGATAGCTTCACAGTGCTGTGTCTTAACTTCTTGTGCCACCAGGGAGGCCCCTTGGATTGTTTTTTAACCTTTTGCATTGAGCTTATGTTCATCTTTGGAGCTCAAATGGATCTCCTGGGGCCAAAAGAATGTTGGGTTTTATTTTCTGATCCAACCAGCCACTCTGTGCCTTTCTATTGGTGAGTTTGCTTGATTTATATGAAGGATAATTATTAATATGAGGGCTTACTATTGCCATTTTGTCTTTAATGTTCTAGCTCTAAATACCTATTTCCTTGCCGAAAAATTATTAAAGCTTTTTTCTCTTCAGTATATTTAGGAGAACTTCTTTCAACATTTCTGGTAGTAGATGTGTTATGCTGACAAACTCTTTTATTTTCTCTCTCCTAAAATATTTATTTCCCCATCATATCTGAAAGAAAGTCTTTTAGGATATAGTAATCTTGGCTGGCAATTTTTGCTGCTATTTTGAATATGCCATTCCACTCTCTCCATAACTGTAGATTTTCTGCTGAGAAGACTGATGAAAGCCTGAAGGAGTTAGAAGTTACCTATTTTTCTTCTCTAGCCACCTTCAATATTTGTCTTGAACTCTTTTTTTTTTTTTTTAAAGATTTATTTATTCATACAAGCACTGGGGTACAGGCCAGAGGCGGGGGTGGGTGAGAGGATTCACCAGAGACAGAGTGGGGAACAGAACAGACAGATCTACTGAAATACACTGCTGAGAGGGGCAGCAGGTGAGTCAGGAGAGGTCTGCTGCGCCATGTGCGTATCTCCCTGATAGGGGATTGAACTTGCGCTGCAGAGGCTGCGGAAGCTTCATAGGTTGCGTCTTAACCTCTTGCACCACCAGGGAGACCCTATTATTTCCTTGAATGAGCTCTCTATTCCCCTCTCTGTGTCTTCACCTTTTGGAACACCCATTATCCCAATATTGACTTTCCTAATGGAGTCAGATAGTTCTTGAAGTGCTTCTTTATTTTTTTTATCTTATTGTTGTCCTTGTGATGTCATATTTCTTGAAATCTTAAGTTGCCAGGTGTTGCATTTTTTTGTCTTTTAATTTCTATATATGTGTGTGTATAAATATATATATAATAAATACACACAGCAGCAGCAGCAGCAGCAAATTCCAGAGTTGAACTACTTTCTGCTTACTGACAGGGGGCGCTGTGATTTCATCTCTAAAATAAACTTTCAGTGCTCTAAATCTCCGTTTAAGCATTGTTCAGACGGTAGATAACCGTAGATATTGATGTTTTATTTCTGTTCATGCATTTTTCAAAATATTGGCTCATTTTTCCTTGAGACTACTATTTGACCCATGATTATTTAAAAGTGTGTTGTTTAATTTCCAAGCGTTTGGAATCCTCCCTTTTACATTTCTGTTATTGTTTTCTAGTTTAATTCCATATTTGGAGAACATGCTTATAGCTAAAAAGTCCACCTCTGACCAAAAAAAAAAATTTTTTTTGTGACAATTTCATTTAGAATCTTTTGATAATAGAAATTCAGTAAATAACAGCTAAACATATTCCAATTTCTTTTCTTTTGGTAGGAGGCTTGACTGAAAACTTAGGTAATTTGAAGAACCTTACAGAGCTCATACTAGACAACATTAAGATGAATGAGGAAGATGCTATAAAACTAGGTAAGATTTTTGTTTTCTCTCATATTAAAAAATATTCAAGGGCCTCCCTGGTGGCGCAGGGGTTAAGCACTGCACTATGAAGCAATCGGCAGCCTCTGCAGCGTGAGTTTGATCCCCGGCCGGCCAGGGAGAAACCCACATGGTGCAGCAGACCTCTCCTGTCTTGCCTGCTGCTCCCCTCAACACTGTATTTCAGTAGATCTGTTTATTCTGTTCCCCACTCTGTCTCTAGTGAATCCTCTCAGCCCCCTGCGTCTCTGGCCTCTACCCCAGCTCTTGTATGTATAAATAAGTAAATCTTTTAAAAAATTCAATAGGCTTAATATTCAATACTTAAAATAAATTCAATTAATATTTTTAAAACTTGATAATAAAGACAATTAACATAAGACTCTGACACTCACTAGCTGCGACTATACAAGGGAAGGATGCCTTGATATACTGGTGACCACACTGCTTTTCCTAGACATCTTACTCTACTTCCATGCTAATCCTTTAACATGTAGTTCCAAGTAAATTGTACACTACTGGATTATAACCCTTTGGGGAGTAGATGTCATGGTATTTTTTTTTTAAACATTTATTCAGAGCAGGCAGAAGGACTGAAGTACACTGCTGAGGGGAGCAGCGGGCGGCAGGAGAGGTCTGCGCGCCATGTGGGACCCTCCTCCGGTGGCCGGGGAGCAGCCGGGGATCAAACGGGCACTGCAGAGGCTGCGGGCAGCTTCGCAACCCAGCGCTCAACCGCTGCGCCACCGGGGAGGTCCTGTCATGGTATTTTTTTAAAACATTTATTTATTCATGCATACAAGAACTGAGAAACAGGCCAGAGGTGTGGGGCGGGTGAGAGGATTCACCAGAAACAGAGCAGGGAACAGAGAACAGGTAGACTGAAATACACTCCTGAGGGGAGCAGCAGGTGATTTAGGCGAGGTCTGCTGCACCATGTGGGTCTCCTCCCTGGCTGGGGATCTCGAACTCATGCTGCAGTGGCTGCGGATAGCTTCATAGTGCTGTGTCTTAACCCCTTGCACCACCAGGGAGCCCCATGGTATGTTTTTATTTCCCTTGCTACCTGGCTCTGTGTACCTAACACATAGAAACAGTATTAAAAGGTTTATACTATGGGGCCTCCCCAATGGCGGGTTCAATTCCCGACTAGCCAGGGAGATACCCACATGGTGTGGCAGACCTCTCTTGTCTCGCCTGCTGCTCCCCTCAGCAGTATTTTCCATCCATCTGCCTGTTCTGCTCCCCGCTCTGTCTCTGGTGAATTCTCTAACCCTCCCACGTTTCTGGCCTGTACCCCAGTTCTTGCATAAATAAATAAATAAATCTTTAAAATAAATTTTGAAAAAAATTTATGCTGTGGTTTTATAACTAAATAAAATGGATTAGACACACAGGAATGAATGTGGATCAAGAAAACTTCAGAAACACAAGCAGAACACATGATTTACAGAAACATAGGGAACCAGACCCTCCAGGATAGGGAGGATTCCACTTGAATCTGTTTTCTCCAATCCCCCTACTGTTACCCTCCTCCAATTTAAGCCCTTTGTAATATGTTCCTAGCTTTGTTCTTTTTTTCATTGTTTCCTGCCTAAAGTCAACCCTATCTGATATTTAAAACATGACCAACATTTTTCCATCACATAGCCTACATAAGAATAAATCAGTTTATTTCAGTGTTCAGCAAACACCTACAACATGCCTATGATTTACACAGAATATTGGACTGAAAAGAACCGGAAACAATCTAGTCCAACTCTCCTGTTTTACTGCTTTGGAACTTAAGAGAATCTATTGACTTGCCCAAGTTTTCTCCAATGATAGAAAGGGCTCAAAAATACCTAGCTCAGATAATCTGGTTGAATTATTAAGGAATCAAAGTCTGAGCTTGAATAAACCAGTCTTATTTTATAAGAATTTACCATTTATTGGGCCTTCCCGGTGGCGCAGCAGTTGAGCACTGGGTTGCGAAGCTGCCCACAGCCTCTGCGGCGCAGGTTCGATCCCCAGCTGCTCCCCGGCCACCGGAGGAGGGTCCTGCATGGCGCGCAGACCTCTCCTGCCGCCCGCTGCTCCCCTCAGCAGTGTACTTCGGTCCTTCTACCTGCTCTGCTCCCCGCTCTGGCTCTGGTGAATTCTCTCACCCTCCCGCGCCTCTGACTGTACCCAGTGCATGTATAAACAAAATGAACAAACAAACAAATAAATAAACATGCCTCTATAAAAAAAAAAGAATTTACCATTTATTAAATAGTTACTGTGCAATGATTAGAAACTATACTGGACACATTTACATACTTCCTTTCAATGGATCCTCACCTTAGTCCTAGTATACAGTGTAATTATCCCTGAGAACACAGTTAAGATATTGAATAACTTGCCCCGGTTTACAGAGTTATTAAGTTATTTAGGATCCAGGAATCAAACTGTGCAAAATTTGTGTTTACAACTTCCAAGCTGTGTGTACTCTCATGACAAAAACTAATATTTACTTATTATGTAATATACATCATACTAAATACATTGCATACACTATCTACAACCTTCTCTAAATTCCACAAGGCTGTCATTATTTAAACAGTACATTTATTTCCTATTAGTTTAGAGTACAATCAAGGAAATATTTTAATGATGCAAAGGTATGTCTACTTTATCTTAAACTCCATACCAGCTTTAGACCAAAGAGGGATACGTTAAGACTTATTTCCACTGTACTATTGATATGAAATAAATCTGTCTCCTGGTTAATAGAGAAATGTTGCATGGTTAATGTTGTACTGGATATAGTCTTCATTGTATAGTATCAGGCAGAACCCATATCATGCAATCCAAGTAAGGCTATAAATAGTTACACTAGAAATATACAAAGGAACTTAAGTCCCACACTGCCCTTCTGAATTCAACCTTCACCTCTTCTAAGATTTTTGAGGGGATTAAAGGGAAAGAGCTGCCAGAAGGCTTAATTCTAAGCAAATAAGTTTTGTATCAAAGTATACATTGATACCCATCAAAATGCTACACATTTGCTTCATCAATATTCTTACTCATGCTACTAAGAAAATGCCTAAGAAATGCATAAGTAACCTTTTATGTAGACTGAAAAATGATAGTAAGAAAAACTCTCTTTGGTTCTTTATAACACAAGGTTTCTACTGAAAGGGCAAGGAAAGATCTCTATGCTATTGTTCTTTACCTTCTTTTCAGTCCATTAATCTATGTTAAATCAAATTAACTTGGTGTCTCTAATGCATTTTCTTTTCTTTTTTCAGCTGAAGGTTTGACAAACCTGAAGAAGATATGCTTACTTTGTTTGAGCCACTTGTCTGACATTGGGGAGGGAATGGATTACATTGTAAAGTCTTTGTCAGCTCAGCCCTGCAGCCTTGAAGAAATCCAATTAGTCTCTTGCTGCCTTTCGGCAAATGCCATCAAGGCCCTAGGTAACTATGCGTATTAATTGTAGAATAATGTAAAAGAATGTGTTATTTTTATATTAACTCAAACTGTTTGTCAAAGGAAATGTAATATTTAGAGAAATTGGAAAAGATAATAAAGACTTCTAGTATCATCTTACTTGTTTTAAATTATTTTCTCCATAACTGAAACAAAAAGATACTATAGATAATAGAATTTCGGAATTATTGAATATAATTTTTAGGGACAGTGAAGAGGGAGAAAATAAGAAGTGCTTGGTACATGTCCTGCTTATCATATCAGAACTATCTAATAAATATTTGATTGAATAAATGATTGAGAAGCAGAGAGGACTTCCTTAGATGTGCTCAGGCCTTCCAATTTTACCCATTGCCCTGCTAAGACAGAGTTAATGTATGATATAATAAAGACTTGAGTCTTGAGCTTCCAAAAGGTATGGACACCTAGTATGAGAAGCCTTTGCGTATTTCTGGATAAACCGGCTATACTCACCTCAGATATATTTTTTTTTTTAATTTTTTTATTTTTTTTTATAGAGGCATATTTTATTTGTTTGTTTGTTTGTTTGTTTTGTTTATACATGCACTGGGTACAGTCAGAAGCGCGGGAGGGTGAGAGAATTCACCAGAGCCAGAGCGGGGAGCAGAGCAGGCAGAAGGACCGAAGTACACTGCTGAGGGGAGCAGCGGGCGGCAGGAGAGGTCTGCGCACCATGTGGGACCCTCCTCTGGTGGCCGGGGAGCAGCCGGGGATCGAACTGGTGCTGCAGAGGCTGCGGGCAGCTTTGCAACCCAGCGCTCAACCGCTGCGCCACCGGGGAGGCCCATCACCTCAGATATTTTTAAATGTAGGTTTTTGGAAGAAAGTTGGTAAAACCCTCTCTAAAAAACAGTATATTAAACTGATGGGAATCTGTAAAAAATTATTAAGGAAATCATTTGTATGCTAGCAGAAATCAAAAGAGAAACACATGACAAACTTAGGGAACATGATGCACATATTCCTCTGCTTCTCTACTTATCACTGAGAATAAACAGGTTTAGAACCAAATATAGCAACTGTATGCTTTGAAGAAAAAATTCCATGGGTTTTTTTTATTAAAGGACCAACCCCCAGCATATTTTATTCTAAGAAGAGTTCATGTGATTAAAAATAATAGCTAATGCTGTAATAAGAATATATTAATGAAATGCTTGACTAATTTTTTAAAAGATTTTTCTAATCAGTGTTGGGAGAACTTCAACTAGATTAAGCAATCATTATAAATATCTGAAGTGAACTAAGCAGTTCTTAGCTACAGTGATGGCCTTTTATGATTAGTATGTTTATGTAAAATACTTTTCCTTATTTATTACTTCAACATAATTGTGTTAATTAAAATACATCTATAGCATGGAGTTGGTTCTTGCTTTAAAACAAAAATCCTGCCTAATTATCTCTGCCTTTTAATTGCAGTGTTTGGTGCATTTACATTTAATGTGCTTATTTATATGGGTAGATTTCAATCTTCATTTTTGTATTTGTGTTCCTTCGTTCTCATCTTTTTAAAAACTTTTTTATTATTAACATTGCAACTATGGCCTTAACAAAATCACCTAAGCTGAAATACACATGTAACAACTCATCTTGTTTTTCATTCCTTTTACTCTTGCTTGATAAGGCATTTTAAAATTGGAAGCACCTTCAGTTTACCTAGTTCATCTTCCTCATTCTACATTAGGAAGACAATGAGGCTTAAAGAGAAATGGAGTGACTTTACTGTATTGACATAGCAACTACATTCTTTGCTGCTTTAGGCTATATATATCACCTGGAATTTATTAGCTGAAACTAAGGACGGAAAATATCTGTTCACTTGGTCATAGTCATGGGAATTGGGATTTAAACCTGTTTAGATATCTTTGAAAATAATTATTCAAGTCAAATGATGGTTTGCATAATTTCACCAAAGGATATCTTAAAATGCATATATAATTATTTGTAAGACTTTGTGTTTTGAATTTATTTTCAGCTCAGAATCTTCACAATTTGTCCAAATTGAGTGTTCTTGGTTTATCTGAAAATCACCTGGAAAAGGATGGAAATGAAGCACTACATGAACTGAGTAAGAATTATAATTGAGTCAAAATTAGATACTTCAATATATTTACTGGATAGTAAGAGAAACATTGGTTGAGTAATGAGGTTTCTTTTGCCCACATGTGCCTTACTAGATGAAGCTTAGCAAATTCATGTAGCCCTTATTTACAGTGCCCTTAAATACAGGTCCAAGGCTTTTGAATCACTAGTTTTCTCATGCTTATTGCACCTGAGGCTCCTACCTGCTTGCCTCCTTTTAGGGGCTATGTCTGGGAGTAACTAGTGTTCAACACGGATTTGCTTAGAGTTAGTGAGATTTATAGTTTAATGATAATTGTGATTGTTTTTTTAAAAAAGGAACTAACAATGAGGAATTTGATAAGGATGAAGCAATATTACCCATGATTTGTTTGCTGATTGTTGGCTTATTAGTATTTACAGTTTCATTATACTATTCTGTATGCTTGCATATTCTTGAGCACTTTCCATGAAAATATTAACTAAAAAATAAGTAGATTTTTCACCTCAATTAGTAGGCTACAGAGATAAAGATCATTTCTTCTTCCACATCCCCAGTCAACTTTGAGATGGATCCAATTCCTGAACTGCTTATTCTTCAAGTTGACAGGCTGAACGTTCTGGACCAGCTAAAGATGCTGATGCTGCCCTGGGGGAGTGATGTGCAAGTTAGCCTGAAGAGCCTATTGAAGCAACTGGAGGGTGCCCCACAGCTGGTCAAGCTTGGACTGAAAAACTGGAGACTCACAGATGAAGAGATTAGAATTTTAGGTAAGCCAAGAGAAAGAAGTTAGCCCTAACAAAGTTCTTCAGTTGGTTTTATTTATGTGTTTATTTTGCCTCCTCCCTTCTTATACAATGTATTTAAGGAAAATTCATTTATATTAAGGGGTAAAAATGATTTAAAGCACTACCCCACCTTTAGATTTTTAAGCATTTCACCTATAGAATTAAAGGAAAAAACACTCACATTTTATGACAATATGTATTATCTTGGTAATTGCTCTTCCTAGCCTCAACCATCTGAAATTCAACAAAGATTCTTCAATCTTGGGAATTATTTTTAAGTCACCTATTGGGTATTCAAAATATGTAAAGGTAAATGCAGCTTAATCTACATGGGGTCATAGCTGTGACATAATCCAGGAAAAAATAGAGCTACATAAATGACTGAAGACACCACCAATCTCAGGGAATTGCTAAAGAGTCCCCATGCTATCTGTAATAGTTATCAATATCTATGTAACAAATTACCTCAAATCTCAGTGGCTTAATACAACAACAAAAAATATTAGTGTCTATGGGCCAGGAATTTGGGGCTCTGGTTTAGGCTCTGTAAGGAGACTGCAGTCTACATGTTGGCTAGGGCTGCAGAACTTTCTGCTTCCAACGTGGCTCCTCACTTGGTTGGCTGATTAATGCTGGCTGGTCTGGTTTTCCATCCACCATCATCCAAATGACCCGCTCTAACTGTTCCACCCACCCCCAAACTCCTTTCTCTGTGGTAACTACCATTCTGTTATCAGAAGTCTTTTTTGTTTGCATTGTTTCTTTCTTCCACGAGTGAAATCATGGTATTGGTCTTTCTTCTGACTTATTTCACGCAGCACAATCTACTCAAAATCCACTCATACTGTTGCAAAAGGTATCTGTAAAAAAATATTTTTTAATAGCTGAGTCATACTCCACATCCATATATATTATACAACACATCTTCATCCAGTCATTCATGGATGGGCACATGGGTTGTTTCCCTATCTTGGCCATTGTGAATACTATTGTAATGAATATAGGGGTGCATATCTACGATTTTAAAGACAACCTTCCCTGAATCCTAGCTTCCTCCTTTAGTTATCATTCTCTTTCTCCTTCTCTTCAAGGTAAAAACTTATATACCCTCACTACCTCCAATTTGTTTCCATAACATGAATCACCACAGATCCAATTTGTGTTCTAGACACTGATAAATCCTGGACCAGATCATTCTGCTACATGAATCCTGACATCCTCTTTTTATTTTTTCAAACTCCTTCATGTTCTTTATTGACATTAAAAAAAAAAAAAGCACCTATTTTTGTTGGGCAGATATAGACACTTTTTAGAAAACTGGAAAAAATTAAGTTTTAAAAGTTTGTTTTCCCTTTCCCTTAGGTTGCCTCACTTGTCCAGAGTGTTTTGGTTGACTTTTAGTCTCTGTCTCTGTTGGAGCTTCTTCCAAATGCTTGTATTCTACTATTCTCTTCATATTTTAAATGAGGCACAAGTTGATAGGAAGTACTGTGTGCCTGAGAGAGCTGGGATGACTTTTCAACTGGTTAGTTTCATTTTGCAGTGATGAGGAAAACAAAAGCAAAAAAAACCAAAGGCTCTTCCTTTGTCAGGTCTTTTTTGTCAGGTCTTCAATTTCTCCTGAAAAGGATCCTTCAGTTTTCCTCTGGGAGCATATAAGTTCGACTGCCATGTTCCGGGAACAAAATGGAGTTGAAAGGTCTATTCTTGTGGTTGTTCCTAGGGCGCCCTGACCTACCACAGCACCTATCATCCATCTCATTACTTTATGTTTTCACAGTTATTGTAAGCCCAATGAGACAGGGACCGTGTCTGTACTTTTCACATACACAGCACCTAGCACAATCTGTGGTATAGGTACTCAAAATGCTTGTGAATAAATGAATGTCAGAGACACGAACTACTAGCAATACTAGAGTTTTCTTTAGGATACAGGAAACCTTCAAAGATCTGAATGTATCTAGCCAGAGTATTTGAGATTTTTTTTAAAAAAAAGATTTATTTATTTATTTATACAAGCACTGGGGTACAATCAGGAGCACAGGAGGGTGAGAGAATTCACCAGAGCCAGAGTGGAGAGCAGAACAGGCAGATTGATGAAGTACACTGCTGAAGGGAGCAGCGGGTGGCAGGAGAGGTCTGCGTGCCATGTGGGACCCTCACCCGGAGGCCGGGGATTGAATTGACGCTGCAGAGGCTGTGGGCAGCTTCACAACCCAGCGCTCAACCGCTGCACCACCGGGGAGGCCCAGAGTATTTGAGATTTTGCCTGGAATTGGGATCGAGCCACCTACAATCTCCATACCCGTAGCTCTAACCGTCAGATTCTTTTCTCTTAGAAATAGTCTGTTACATGTGGTGACGTAAACACTGATTAACAAAATGCATGCCCTTCGATTATGGATTGTTGCTTGTTCATGTTTCCTGCGCTTCACATTCTAATAATAACCCAAGTCAGTCTCCTATTGAGTCCATTCTTAAACCTTAGCAGATAGTTTGTAAAAACTGTTTGCCCTTTTAGGTGGTGTAATCCGTTCTCCTAGTCAAGGAGAAAAGAATTTGTTCTTTGGGGAAGGAGCCTTATATACAGACACTCTTAACTAGCAATAACATTTTGACTGAGTGCAAGCTATGCTAGAAAGTACATGGGAAAAAAGCAAGGGCAAAAAAAGACATGAACATGAGGTATGAGAGCAGGGAGAAAATCACAAGGAATAAAGAAGGGCTCCTATGGGATAGAGAGAGGAGATACATACAAGTTAGGCTGGACACCGGCTAAAGTGGTATAATGTGAGGCCCAACTCTGCCAAGGCTAACAGATGAAACAACTTTTATTTCCCTCTCATGCAACAGTCCTGGAGTGGGCAGTCCAGTAAGATGGGGGCTTTGCTCTATGTATACTGTCTTTCAGACCCAGAAATCTACTTTTTTACTCCTCCATGGCTTTATTATCTTTAACTTTATGGTCATGACTAGGATTTCCACCTTCCCTTTGTAAGAGGTACTTCAGAGGGCCCTACTCTGTAAGGAAATGAGGAAAGTCCTGAAAAGTCTATGGGAAGCTGAAAACCCCCCCCCCAACCCAAAATCTTGATAATGAAGGAGGTTCACTTACTCATTTACTGTTAGGTACATTCCATACCCAAACAAAGTATTTGCTTCTACAAAAGAGGAAATGACCTAATATTGCCAAGGTTTGACTCCAGCTTTGAAAACAAGTTCTGGATATTTAATAGCATCGTTCACATCTCAATTTTTAAACAATCTTCCTCCCATGGAAGTCAGGAAAAGAAAAAAAAAATTAATCTATATTGGTTTGCCACACTATCAGACTCCCTTACATTTTAGGAAAAACAAAACTGGTAATTATAATAAAGCAGATTCACAATCACTGTCCTATCTTAAAGAATTCTAATTTCGGGCCTCCCTGGTGGCGCAGAGGTTGAGCGCTGGGTTGCGAAGCTGCCCGCGGCCTCTGCCGCGCCGGTTCGATCCCTGGCTGCTCCCCGGCCACCAGAGGAGGGTCCCACATGGCGCGCAGACCTCTCCTGCCACCCGCTGCTCCCCTCAGCAGTGTACTTCGGTCCTTCTGCCTGCTCTGCTCCCCGCTCTGGCTCTGGTGAATTCTCTCACCCTCCCGCGCTTCTGACTGTACCCAGTGCATGTATAAAACAAACAAACAAATAAATAAATAAATAACATGCCTCTAAAAAAAAAAAAAAAAGAATTCTAATTTCTTTATGAATCAAGCACTGGTCCAAACATTGCCATTTCTCTTAAAAACCTGCTTTGTTTCCAACTATTTTTTTTTTTTTTTAAATACAGGTGCATTTTTTGAAAAGAACCTCCTGAAAAACTTACAGCAGTTGGATTTGGCAGGAAATTGTGTGAGCAGTGATGGATGGCTTACCTTTATGGGTGCATTTGAGAACCTTAAGCAATTAGTGTTTTTGGATTTCAGCACTAGAACATTTTTACCTGATGCAGCACTGGTCAGAAAACTTAGTCATGTGTTATCCAAGTTAACTTTTTTGCAAGAAGTTAGGCTTGTTGGGTGGCAATTTGATGATGATGATCTCAGTGTTCTAACAGGTAATTTTAAACTAGTAACTGCTTAAATAAAGGGTACCCTAAGCCCATAAATGCTCTGGAGACCCTACTATTTTCAGTCCTGGTGATTTAAAAATCTTTGCTCATATAGTTCATGAAGCGTATGGCAATCCATTATACATTTAAAGATTATCCTTCTCAGGCAGCTCTCCTGCCAACCTGTGACCTGTGTTTCTTTTCACAAACCTTTTTCATTTGCAAAACAGCAGTTGCAGCTCTGCTACCCACCTGTGTGTATGCAGGCGCCTCTCTTTTTCTTTCTTCTTTTCCTAATAAACCTGCCCTTTTAAAATGTAAAAAAAAAAAAAAAAAATATCCTTTGTCACAGTGTCTGCCTAACTTGTCTCTTGTAAACTTTCTCTTCCTTTACTGATACTAGACTGATATATGGCACTATCACATTCTTAGCTGGTATCGTCCATGGGAATCTACATTTTTGGTTTCATCACTGAAGAAAAAAAGGAAGACAATAATAAAGAGGCTGCCAGGAAAATAAGACCAAAGGAGAAAGTGGGAGGAGTTTAATTTGATGACACATGCAATTGTTTTGTGTCTCATTTCTCCTACTAGTATTATCATCTCCTTGAGAAACCCTTCATTTTGTGTTCACTGTGGTCTCAAAAATAGCAGATCACAAAAACTGCTACAGAATGTAATATTTGCTTTAAACAGTGCCTGCCATGTGCTAGACTCTTGACAAGTATTTGCTGAATATAAGATAAATTATCATTAAAAAAAGTTCTGAATAAACAAACCAACATTACATAAAACCAGAAAGAAAAATCCATGTATGTTTTTTAGTCAAAACAGTTTTTCAAGCAATATGAAATGTAGAAAGCATTTTTTATACTGAATGCAGATCAGACTCCCAAAATAGATTGACATTCTTTAGTCAAGAAAAAAATTGGCAGTTTATGAGCAGCTAAATCACAGGCTTGAAATCCAGTTGCTGATACATACATGTATTTCAGCTGTGACTTCAGAGATGAAGAAAGAAAAAACGTATTCTATTCTTTTGTAGCTTATGGAAATTAAGAGTAGTAGGTTCTAAATTCTTCTTCAACATTTCCAAAAAATAACCCTTCCCCACAAAGAAAAGTCTACGAAAAATTTGTTTCAACAGATTTAATTTGAGGCAAGTTCTAAAATAAAAAAAAAAACAAAAAAAATACCCTAAATGGTGTTAGATTATAATTCATGTATTCTCATGATACCTCAAACTAATGGCTTAATTGCTTATAGGTAACAACAGCCAGCATATCGAGGCAGGCACTGTAAAGAAATTCAGGGCATAATATTCTGTTTAGCAAGTGGTCATGTATTCTGCAGATTATCGTAAAATTTTAGAGGTGGGCCTCCCTGGTGGTGCAGGGGTAGAAGTCTCAACACTATCAAGCTATTGCCAGCCACTGCTGTCTGAGCACAACCCGGCCAGAGAGCTAACCCATGTGGCATAGCAGACCTCTCCAGTCTTGCCTGCTGCTCCCCTAAGCAGTGTATCTCAGTAGACCTGCCTGTTCTGCTCTCCACTCTGTTTCTAGTGAATCCTCTCATCCCCCACACCTCTGGCCTACACCCTAGTTCTTCTATGCATAAATAAATCTTCAAAAAAAATTTAGGTGATATTTTATACATTAATTCATTTCCCCACCCTAAATTCATAGATGGGAAAGTTTAGAGAAACTAATCAATGAATCAATGGTTACAAAACTGCTTGCATAGTGGTGACACGCAGATCAGAATCCGAATTTCTTGCCCTCCTGTCCAGTATTTTTTTTTTAAAGATTTTTATTTACCAATACAAAAACTGGGGAGTACAGAGGTGCAGGAGGGTGAGAGGATTCACCAGAGACAAGGGGAAGCAGAACAGGCAGATCAACTGAAATACACTGCTGAGAGGAGCAGCAGGAGAAACTGGAGAGGTCTGCTGAGCCATGTGGGTCAGCTCCCTGGCTGGGGATCGAACTCATGCTGCAGTGGCTGCTAGATAGTTTGATAGCGCTGACTTTAACCCCTGTGCCACCAGGGAGACTCTGTCCAGTGTTTTTTCCATCACATTTCTCAAAACGGAGTTAATCTCATTCTGTGGAAGTTGTTCTTAATCATACACCGTGGATCAAATATTTAATATCAACTTTCTTCTTTGTCTAGCCTTAAGTGACTTGGTGGCAAGACTTACTAATAAAGTGAATTGATGCTGATCAATTATATCTTTATACCCAGCTAACCAGAGCTTGGCAAATAAGACTTTTCTATATAACAATGCAAAGGCCAATGCCATCTGCAGCATTGGCATTACTGAACTTCAGCAAGCAGTTCCAATTCCCTCAGAACCCACAGGCAACCCAGCATGTTTTTTCTCAATAGTGTCAGTAGATAGCAAAGCACCTTTGGTGTGATGACTACACAGGTATTGTCTCTAACTGGATTTCAAGGAAGTTAGTCATTTAATCACACAGAGAACTGTGTTCAGTATCTGGACACTTTTTAAAATGTCATAGGGATGGAGAAGACATGCATAGAGTGGCAGCACATACCTCTTAATTATCACTCAGTAAATGGCAGTTCTTCAGATTCCATGCATGACCCACTTCACATTTAGATGAGGTCAATGGAAGAGAAATCATCCTGTAACAGTAGATCAATAATTGGGATAATAATGGTTGGAGAACATTAAGACAAAGGATAAGAAACAGGTTGCCTTATTACATTTTACAGAGTTTCATTTTGCCCTGTTGTCAAGGTAATGTAGGCTCTTATTTCTTCAGCAGGTCAAATAGGTCAAAAGGGTTGCAGATATAAAGGACACCACACTCAAGTTATTTGGGACATAGTCACTAATTATTACAGGAAGACACAATTCTGCTTGACAGAGATGGCTTCTTGGGCATTACTCCATGGTAAAGAAGCAGGATTTAAAATAAAAGAGAATGAGTTGATTGAAGAAACTGTTGCAAATTCTATGCAAACAAAAATCTCTAAGAGAACTACCTGAGGGCGAAAGTAATAAATCCACAGGGGTACTGAATTTTAGAAAAGTTGAATCCACTCTTAATATCCCTTAAAACCCTCTCTTAAAATCCTTTAGTTATCATAACTTAAATATAAAACACATGATTAAAATGTTTAAAAAAACAACATAGGTAAGTATTACTGCTGCTTATTATACTTTTTATAATACTGGTCATGTTGGAAAGACCTTAACATATGCATTTGTAAATAATCAAAAAATAATCTACATGATTCTCATACTCCATCACAATTCATTATTGGGGTAATAATGGCTAACATTCCACTATTTTTGACAAAGCAAAAATACATTAGAAACAGCCTGTTGCAAATCTAATAATACTGTATTCTGTAATCTAAGGTCCATTATGCTTTTGTTTATGTAGCTTTAAAAAGATATCAAATTCCATACTATGTATGGAATTCCATATATTTTGGTAATATATTTAATATATCTTACTAATGGGAAATTAAAACCAATCAAGGTGACAAAAAAGATAAAATGTCATCATGTCAGTGTCTGATTAAATATAAGATAGAAAACTAGGATCCTGTCATTGCACATCACCAAAGCATTTGGTATTCATTTAACCAAAATAAAACATTTTAGAGAACATGGACTATTTACAAATATATTGAAAATTTTTAATGGTAAAAATGATTTTAAAAAATCTGATAATTTAAAAAATATTATGCTAGATAGAATATGTTCTAAAATTTCTAATAAAAAGCTTGCTTTTTCTTTGCAAGACATAATTCAGGAGGATTGGAAAGAAAAATGTAGCAATTAAGTTTGGAAAAGCTATAAAAACAATATTTACTTTTAGAATGGACATCTTTTCCCTTTCCTAAAATGTGTATCATTATTCAAGGAGCATATTTACAAATTTTACTTAAGAAAGGATTATATTTTTAATAATGTGACAGACTGACTCCATCACATGGCTCTCTCATAAAGGTAATGTCATTTCACACTGCAGTCAAATACAAAATCAAAGATAGCAAAGTTCAAATTTAGATAAATATGCTTTCTAAAGGAAGCCTGTTTAACGCCTATAACATTTAGAAGGATCTCACAGTCCCAAATACATTTACAAAAATAGTTTCATGAAATGTGAACAAGCCTACTGTTCTCTAACATTTAAATGATTTAACAGTCAATGCAAAGGTGAATCACTTGATAAACTGGAAATCAAGGAGTCAATATTCCTCATAAAAATAAGTTAAATTGCAATTCATCATGGTCTTGGTTGTCCAATTCTATTGTTAGTTCCATATCTACTTGGTATATTTGGAAAGCCAGTCCTAAATCCATGGGTTGCTCCAATTCCTGGAATTCCAAGTCCTTGATTAAGCATGTTGCTATAAGGTGTGTGTCCATGATTAAGGCCCAAACCATAAGGTCTTGTCTGTGTGTTCAGAAGAATAACTGGGTTCACATTTTTTCCAGGGGTGTTAAATGCAAATTCTGGAGGTGGACTACTAGGTTTGGCTGGAGTCGACGTGACAGGGTTCAAATCATCAGTGTTCTTTAAAGTAGGCATTGGGATTATGTGATGATCAGGAAAGTTTAGCACATTGGCTGCAACTGGCCCAGACAGTAAGGCAGGCCTAACCCAATCATCCTTGAAAATCTGAACAGTCAGAATAGACACTAGAGTGTACAGTCTATTGGTCACATGAGCAAGAACCATTTGTTCATTTGCATCTCGTCGAATTCTTACATGCACTGATCCGGCCTAAAAGGGACAAAATCGTAAGAGAATGCTTAGAATCATATTACTAAAAATTGTATCGGAAATGAATACTTCACTTAAGATTTCATTGTCACAGAACTTGGTATTTTCTTTAAAACAAGAGAAAACTTAAATGTATTGGTATTCCTTAAAGACTACACAGTGGTGATTATCAAAGTAAGGAGTTTAAAAAGTAATTAGTTACTGAATAAAGCATGACTTTTAAAAACATAATAAAAAATGAGAGAAATTCATGTATAACAGGATGAAGACACACATGTCATTAAAAGGCTAAATGTAAATTAAGTATATGAAAAACACTATGGAAGGGCAAAAATGGTAGGTATTAATTCCAACTGAGGAAGATTTAAAAGATGGCATTTGATCTAAGGTGTGGGTAAATGAAATTTCAAAAGGTGGATACAGGGCCTCCCCGGTGGCGCAGCAGTTGAGCGCTGGGTTGCGAAGCTGCCCGCAGCCTCTGCAGCACCAGTTTGATCCCCAGCTGCTCCCCAGCCACTGGAGGAGGGTCCCACATGGTGCGCAGACCTCTCCTGCCGCCCGCTGCTCCCCTCAGCAGTGTACTTCGGTCCTTCTGCCTGCTCTGCTCCCTGCTCTGGCTCTGGTGAATTCTCTCACCCTCCTGCACTTCTGACTGTACCCAGTGCTTGGTATAAATAAATAAATAAATAAATAAATAAATAAATAAATAAATAAATAAATCTTTAAAAAAAAAAGGTGGATACAGGCATTCTAAGTTGAGGGGATAGCATCTAAAATGCATGGCATATTTGGGCAAGAAAATGTATTATTATTAATATATAAGAAATATTTCAGAAAACAGAAATGGAATGAAAGGAAAAAAAGGAGGAAAGAATGAAAAAAGAAAAAAGTAGGTAACAATTAAAAAGAAAGGCTATCAGAGATCTCTGAAAATCATAAGGAATTTCAATAGAATGATTAAATAGAAGTAAAATAATTTTTAAAATGCATGGGTATTGATGACTGGTAATCAGGTAAGAAAAGACAGTCTAGGTTTCAAATAGGGAAGGATGAGATAGGACAAAGTCTCAGCACTGTGGCATCAGCAAAGGACAGATGAATTCATAATATTGCATATGATGCATATGGGAGGACTTGATATTCAATTGGATATAAGGAAGGAAATGGACTCATCTAAGATGAAAGCACTAGGCATTTACAATGATGGTAAGATGTATGCTTACTAACTTGAACAAATGTTTTATCACACATTACGTTTTTTAAGCAGATTATAAAATGGTAGGGACAATAACCTTATTTTGGTTGAAACACACACAGAAAAATATCCAGAATGACAACATTTATCTTTAAATGGTAGGTATTTTCTTCTTTTTAAGTTATGTAAGTTCTAAATTTTCTAATAACCAGATAATATTTGGATAATAAAAACTTGAATCAAAATATATAATAGGGCCTCCCTGGTGGTGCAAGGGATTAAGACGCAACCTATGAAGCTGTCCACAGCCTCTACAGCACGAGTTTGATGCCCTGGCCTGCCAGGGAGCAACCCACATGGCTCAACAGACCTCTCCTGACTCGCCTGCTGCTTCTCTCAGCAGTGTCTTTGGTCCGTCTGCCTGTTCTGCTCCCCACTGTCTCTGGTGAATGCTCTCACCCTCCTGCCCCTCTGACCTGTACCCCAGTTCTTGTATAAATAAATAAATCTTAAAAAAAAATTTAAAAAAATGAATTTAGGAAATTATGTTCCTAAGGGTTCTTCCTAAGGATTTTTACTACAAAATGAGTTTCAGACATCCCAAATTAATAGAGAGGAGAACAAGAGGGGAAGGCAGGGATGAAGTATTACACATTAAGAGTGTAAGCCTGAAACTAAAGATTGCCAAGTAGCTATCACTAAGCTTTTGAACCTGCCCTAATTTGCCTATCTCTGAAATTTCTGTTATGTTAGAAAAAGAAAATCTTGTATTTTAAAAATGATATTATTAGGGCCTCCCTGGTGGTGCAAGGAGTTAAGTCTCAGCACTGTGAAGCTATCCGCAGCCTCTGCAGTGAATTTGATCCCAGGCTGGCCAAGGAGCTCCCCAGATGGCGCAGCAGACCTCTCCTGATTTGCCCGCTGCTCCCTTAAGCAGTGTATTGCAGTAGATATGCCTCTTCTGCTCCCACTCTGTCTCTGGTGAATCTTCTCACCCTCCTCACCTCTGCCCTATACTCCAGTTCTTATATGCATAATTTTTAAAAATTAAAAATGATATTATAGATGAGTAATATCTAGTGACATGAAAAGCAATATTGGGCGAGAAGATCAAATTATAAAACAGCATAATCTCATTTTCTAAGTAAATAAGTATAAATACCAAAATATTAACAGCAGCTTCCTGTACATGAGAGGATTATGATGATTCAATCTTTTTTCTGAGTATTTTCTGTATTTTCCTTATCATTCCTGACCAGGAATGAAACTATGCTATAGTAAAGTTTCTCTGGTAATTAGATCCAAACTGGATTAGAAAACATGGATTTTTGTTCTGAAGCAAAATGCATTATTATAGCTCTTTACATATTTAGCAAAATCTCCAAAGTTAGAACTACAGTTAAAAATAATTACACTTTTGGGCCTCTCCAGTGGCGCAGTGGGTTGAGTGCAGCACTGTGAAGCTGTCCACAGCCTCTATAGCACCGGTTCGATTCCCGGACGGCCAGGGAGATTCCCACATGGCGTGGCAGACCTCTCCTGTCATGCCCGCTGCTCCCCTCATCACTGTACTTCAGTCGTCTGCCTGTTCTGCTCCCCGCTCTGTCTCTGGTGAATCCTTTTACCCTTCGCGCCTCTGGCCTGTACCCCAGATCTTGTATAAAAAAATAAATAAATCTTTAAAAAAAAAATTAGGGCCTCCCCAGTGGCGCAGCAGTTGAGCGCTGGGTTGAGAAGCTGCCCGCAGCCTCTGCAGCGCCGGTTCGAATCCCCGGCCACCAAAGAGGGTCCCCCATGGCATGCAGACCTCTCCTGCTGCCTGCTGCTACCCTCAGCAGTGTACTTTGTCCGTCTGCCTGTTCTGCTCCCCGCTCTGGCTCTGCTGAATTCTCTCACCCTCCCACGCTTCTTACAGTACCCAGTGCTTGTATAAATAAATAAACAAATCTTTAAAAAAATAAAAAATAAATAAAAATAAATTATACTTTTCACTTTTGCAATATTTTCATAGGATTGTGTAACGATGCATTCATCTTAACTGTACAATGCAGTATTAATACTATTAACAGTGGTTTGAAAGAAAAATATTCCTCGATCTCAATTAAGTTACTGAATCCATCTACTTTTAGATTCTATTGAATAGAAATGGAACCAGAAGCTCTATAAAAATTACAGTGAAATATTTTGTTCAGTTAAAAAAATTATAAACCATGTTATAAATTATAAGTAAAATAATGTGTAGGGTGGGGAAAAAATAAAAATAAATAAATAAATAAAGTAATGTGTAGAAAACATACCAATGTTCCAAAACCTAAGGTCCAAAAATGTTCATTTCGGACTTCCAAAACTCCATCCAATGTAGAAACCTAAACCAAAACACAAAAATAGGGTTGTTTGTATTTGACATATTCAACACAGTTAGGTCATCTTATGGACTCATTCTCAGCTCAGAAATGACATGGCCAAACCCTGCATAAGTATACTCTTTAACCAAGAGAAGTCCCAGACTACGTAAGATACCATTTCTGCTTATTTGGTCTGAGCAAAAGCTTTATCTTCAGTTTCTTTTCTGCCCCACTATGTCTAGAATCATTATACTCCCACCCTCACCTATTCAACAGTGCATGGTTCTTTTCACTTATTAACATGACCTATACTTATATGCAACATTTGTGGTATGAGATTTTTCTTTTAGGGGGGTCTTCTCAATCATTTCTTTATCTGGATTTCACGTCAACAAATTTCTGCATGACACAGAGAGCTATTTGGAAGTGAGTCAAAAGGAAATTTCGAGGCTGGATATATAGCCTGTTGCCCTTTGGTACATGGGCGCAGTCTCTACTAGCTGAGATAAGTATTGAGTCTTAGTAAAAGTGACCTTTGTGATACCAATAACAGAGAGTTAAAACCTCAATGTTCCAATAATTCAATTAGCTTATTCCTTCAATATTTAACAGGTGGAAATTTACAACAATACAAAATATAAACCCACTTATAAAGATGCTAGGTGATAAAACAATCAACATATAAAATGCCCTTTGACTTAATCAAAATCCTATGTTGTAAGATAGAATCATAAAATCACAGCAATTAATTGAATGGTCTTAAAACCATTACCTTTGATAATTCAAGTATATTTGGTTTCCAGATTGAGTAATTTTTCTATTTTTCCTACTTTTATCATTATGTTATATCTCCTACTATGCTATTATAAAGAACATAAACACACCTAAAATAAATTCTAGGCAGGGTTGAATAAAGTATTATTTGTATCTACTCTTGGTACTCTGTAATTATAAACTGATTTTTTTAACTATTCCATCTTACCTCTCTGATAAGTTTATCCAACTGACCAATAACATGGGGTGGTGTTGTCTGGGGAAAAATAAAATAAAACATCAATCTAGGGATAAAAATTTTTTGGCAACAGTGGTCCTGAAACTAAAGAATTGGGTTTTATACCAGTCTTTGCTTTGTTTGACATGTGTCCTATTATGACATAGGGATGACAGGTTTCAATTAGCACCACTAGCAGGGAAACGTCAGGAATCATTCTATAATTAATTTTTACCTCATAAAGCAGCTGCTGTCTCTAGAAACAAGCCTTAACCATCTAAACAAAAAAATTCTTTAGAAAGGTAACATTTTGTACAGGGCACAGCACTATACAGCTAGTATCTTATTATTACTGTTTATGGGGATGGAGGTACCACTTGTAAGTTTCAGAAGTCATTAAGATAAGGCAAAAGGAAAAAATGGCGCCTCCAACAACAGGTAAACTACCTTTCTAATCAGGCTCTTGTCCACTGTTTCAGTAAGTAATTTGCCATTTTTAATTTTAATTTTGAAATTTAAAAGTGTCACAGATTCAGTGGCAGGAAATTTTAACAAATCATAAAAACAGTCAAGTACATTTATTAGGGAAAAACAAGTATCTAAAAAACATTTTTAAATAACATTGTTTTCACTTGAAATATGAGTAGAGACAAAAATGTTTTTCAATTTATGACTTTGTTTTATAAATACAGAGGTTTTTGTCTATTTTATGGGTCAATATAATTTCATTACTCCTTACTATACATATTTCAGAGATTACTGTTTGACTTAACAGCTTTCTCCAGTGGCTAAAAACTTCACAGTATTGTAGAAGAACACATACAATTTTATAATCTGTAGAAGAACATGGCTAATATGAAGTACACTGAAAGAATATCCTTACCTGGAGTAATACTTTTCCACTGTACACGCTCATGGGATACATAGTGCCAAATGTCATCAGAGCGATGGCTATGGCAGAGGCAGTGTCTACAGCAAAATAATTACTAGAAGGAAAAAAACAGTTCTATATCTTAAATGGATGTCTCACTGGGCATCTTACAATTCAATCCACTGAACATTAATTATCAAAAGCAACAGGACTATTTTATCATATTTGGTCACTGTTGGCAAACAGAATATCTCAAAGACAAATAAAAAAGCTTCCGAATCATTTCTTGACAAAGTTCAGTGAGAAACAACTAATAGCTATGCTAATATGAAAGATGATGAAATAGGGCCTCCCTGGTGGCACAGCGGTTGAGTGCTGGGTTGCGAAGCTGCCTGCAGCCTCTGTGGCACCGGTTCGATCCCCGGCTGCTCCCCAGCCACCAAAGGAGGGTCCCGCATGGCGCGCAGACCTCTCCTGCTGCCCGCTGCTCCCCTCAGCAGTATACTTCAGTCCTTCTGCCTGCTCTGCTCCCGGCTCTGACTCTGGTGAATTCTCTCACCCGCTTCTGACTGTACCCAGTGCTTGAATGAATGAATGAATGAATGAATGAATAAATAAATCAATCTTTAAAAAAAAAAGATGATGAAATAATGTGAGCACCTTCCCATATATATTTTCAATCTACTTGTCAACTAGATTCATATATATTCATCTGTCATAACAAATAAAAACCTTTAACTAGCAATTTCTGACAGAGTAATGGACTTCACTGATTCTATCAATTTTTTGATAAATATAACTTTCTAATAATTACTATTAATTTTTTTCAAAATTTCCCAAAGTACGATTTTCCAAGACTCTGTTAGAGCAACATAGTGATTGAAGCAGAACACTTCAACACTGGTTGCAACTATTCTATGAACAAGACAGACCAAAATGCCAACGGTTATAAGCTGATAATGAATTCTTTTTTTTTAAGATTTATTTATTTATTTATACAAGCACTGGGAACAGTCAGAAGTGTGGGAGGGTGAAAGAATTCACCAGAGCCAGAGCGGGGAACAGAACAGGCAGACTGACGAAATACACTGTTGAGGGGAGCAGTGGGCGCGGCTGGAGAGGTCTGCGCGTCTGATCATGAATTCTTTTGTACTTTTCCCCTCATGCTAGGAATAGAAACATGAATTAAGACATAGTCCCTCTCCTTGATAACAGGAGGTACATATGAAAAAATAACACAGAGCACTTAGGGAATCAGGTAAAGTTTTACAGGGTATCATGATGCACAGAGTGAGTGAAAAACCTATGGGGTAAGAAAAATCCAGAAAGGTTGAATATAAAGAGGTGGTTTTTGAGCTAAGCCTTGATTCAAAAATGAGCAAGATGATGGAGGAAGAGATATAGACAATGAAAGCAGTCAAGTTAAAGGGCATGAAAACCCTGATGTAGCAATGAAACTATAAACATTTAAAGATAGATAGGTGGCTGGTTAGTAAGGTTAGTAGGAGCTTTACTGTGCTAACAACTTTTTAATTTTTTCAAACATAAAAGGCAGGCGGGGGAGAGGGGAATGATTTTGTAACAGAAAAATGTATGCCCAGACTTATAATTCTGAATGATCACATTAGTAGCAAAACAGAGAATACTATCCTAATTAGTCCAAGGACATGATGGTGAAGGTCTCAATTTGGGCAGCAGCAATGAGAACGGAAAGGTGGGAACAAATAAGCAAATATTAAAAAGAAAACTTGAACAAGACTAGATGACAAGAAAATAACTTCCAATTGCCAAGAGATGGAAACACCTAAAGTGACCACTGACAGATGAGTGGATGAAGAAAATGTATATAATATCTTGGGATGTTATTTAACCATAAAAAAGGACATCCTGCCATTTTCAACAACATGGATACAACTTCAGGACAATATACTAAGTGAAATAAGTCAAACAGATGAAGAAAAAGCCTAAAGGTTGAAAGACAAAGTGTTCATTGATGGATGAATAAGCAAACATAAAGTGGTATGTACATACAATGGAATATTATTCAACCATTAAAAGGAAATCCTGACATATGCTACAAAATGGATGAACCTTGAAAACATTTTGCTGAATGAAATAGGTCACACACAAAAAGTCAAATATTGTATTACTTCAGTTATATGAAGTACTTAGAGTAGTCGAATTCATAAAGACAGAAACAGAATGATGGTACCAGGGACTTGAAGGAGCTAAGAGGTATTTATTTCTGAATTTCAGCTACAGATTATAGAAAACTTCTGGAGATTGATGGTGGTGATAGCTGCACAATAATATGAACGTACTTAATGCCACTTATCTTTATGCTTAAAAAATGGCTAAAATGCTAAATGTTATGTTAGGTATATTTTAACGTAATTATTAAAAAAGATTTATTTATTTATGCATACAAGAACTGGGGTATAGGCCAGAAGTGCAGGGGGTCAGAGGATTCACCAGACACAGAGTGGGGAACAGAGCAGGAGGACTGACTGAAATAAATACATTGCTAAGCAGAGGGGTAGGCAAGACAGGAGAAGTCTGCTGCACCATGTGGGTCAGCTCCCTGGCTGGAGATCGAACTCGTGCTGCAGTGGCTGCGAATAGCTTCATAGTGCTGATACTTAACCCCTTGTGCCACCAGGGAGACCCCTATTTTAACATAATTTTTTAAAAGAAGGCAATAAACAGGTGGTAATAGCATTTGCTGAGTCAGGAAATACAAGAAAAAAAGTTTTGGAGATGGGGAAAACAGTTCAGTTGAGGCAGATGAGAAGAAGTCAATAATACAAGCCTTTTGGAGTTCACTAAAGAACTGTGCTAGAATAGAGGTTTGGGAGTTACCTAACAGTAGCAAATAAAAACTTATAATCATATATGATCTCCACGAGAGCATGCAAAACATGAAGAAGTATTAAGGACAGATTCTAGTAAACACCAACACCAATATTTAAAGGACAGGAACTCAAAGAGTCATGTCATAAAATGTTACGCTTAAAGCAGCTATAAAGTCTATTTCCTAAAAGACTTGCTTTTTTTTTTTTAATTGTTTCACACCTACTTCCTCTTCTCTTCCCTCTCTCAGCAACAGCAGTTGTAGACTTATCTCTTTTACTGTCCTCTTCCCAGTTTCGCTCATCAGGTCAGCAGTAGGGAATTTAAAGAGTTTTCCAGTCTGCATTATAGATTGTGGTGAAAAACACTTATTGAATCCAACCCCCTTAATTTTTTTTAGGTGAAGACACTTGAGGACAAGACTAGACCAGATTCACACAAGTCTTAAGCAAAAATGATGTATGTCTATCCCCTACCCATCCCATAATGCCTTTAAAGTCAGTCTCCAGGACAAGAAACACTCTTGAAAATAATTGAAAATACTTACTTAATTTCAATTAGCATGTATGTAATACAAAGGGCAAAGGCTCCAGCAAGATCGATCAAAACAAATGGATTCATCCGGGGAAGGAAGATGCTGCTAAGTCCTGGAATAATTCCACACAAACTATAAAAAAACCAAACAAACCAGTATTCATTATAAGAATGCTATCAGAATGTAATACTGATGAAAATCTTATAGACAATAACTTTTATTTTAGTATCATATATATATATTTTTTTTTTTAATAGAGGCATGTTCCATTTATTTATTTGTCTGCTTGTTTGTTTGTTTTGTTTTTATACATGCACTGGGTACAGTCAGAAGCGCGGGAGGGTGAGAGAATTCACCAGAGCCAGAGCAGGGAGCAGAGCAGGCAGAAGGACCGAAGTACACTGCTGAGGGGAGCAGCGGGCGGCAGGAGAGGTCTGCGCACCATGTGGGACCCTCCTCCGGTGGCCGGGGAGCAGCCGGGGATCGAACCGGCGCGGCAGAGGCCGCGGGCAGCCTCGCAACCCAGCGCTCAACCGCTGCGCCACCGGGGAGGCCCCAGTATCATATATTTTTTAAAGAGGATTGGGGGAAAAGCTCTCATTCATAAAGGTCTCTTGTATCATCAATTGAAAAGTAAAGGAACATAAGAATCTAGGAGAATCTGGTCTGGGAGATTCATGTAGGAACTTCAGCAATAAGTAATGTTAAGTTCCCATGATAAACGTTATTTCTCATGCCCCCAATATATACACAAGGGGTTAAGGCGCAACCTATGAAGCTATCCGCAGCCACTGCAGCATGAGTTCGATCCCTGGGCAGGGAGCTACCCACATGGCACAGCAGACCTCTCCTGACTAGCCCGCTGCTCCCCTTAGCAGTGCATTTCAGTCAATCTGCCTGTTCTGTTTCCCACTCTGTCTCTGGTGAATCCTCTCACTCCCTTCACCTCTTTCCTGTACCTCAGTTCTTATATGCATAAATAAATAAATCTTTAAAAAAAATAAAATAGCATATGTATATCATGGAATTCCATAACATCTTACCTGCGGCTAAGATCCGCAACATGCTCTTGAAGCCAACTTGTAGTAGCAGCTTTAAGAAGAAAATACTAAAATTATCTATATAGAAGAATAAACCACTACCAGATATACTTGATTTATTTAACTTAAAAAAACAATTTGGTAATGACTGTATTAACATTACAAAAGGACAAGCTATTTCTCAAATCTAAAACTTTTTCCTCTTTTATGCCTCTGAGGTACTAAATCAAAAGCATTTTCAACTTTAATATACAGCTGACTTACAAAAATTAGTGAAATTACCTATGTATTTGCTACTTAGATTCTTGGAGTGGCAGTTGGATGGAGACCCCCAGGGCTGGTGAAGCAACTTCTAGCACTGATGGCAAGAAGGACTTGCTGGGGAGAAGCAAGCTTGGCATTGCCAAGGATCTGGTAGAAATTCATTCAAGATTTTTACTTATTTATTTTTTATTTTTAATATCAGTTTTCCTGGGAAGAACTGATAACAGTGTGATTTAATCTTTTTTTTTTTTTTTGGATTTATTTATTTATTTATACATGCACTGGGTACAGTCAGAAGTGCGGGAGGGTGAGGGAATTCACCAGAGCCAGAGCAGGGAGCAGAGCAGGAAGAAGGACCAAAGTACACTGCTGAGGGGAGCAGCGGGCGGCAGGAGAGGTCTGCGCGCCATGTGGGACCCTCCTCCGGTGGCTGGGGAGTAGCCGGGGATCAAACCGGCGCTGCAGAGGCTGTGGGCAGCTTCGCAACCCAGCACTCAACCGCTGTGCCACCGGGGAGGCCCTTTACTTATTTTTTTTAAAAGATTTATTTATGTATGCAAGAACTGGGGTGTAGGCCAGAGGTGTGGGGGTGGTTGGGGTGGTAAGAGCATTCACCAGAGACAGAGTAGAGAGCAGAACAGGCAGACAGACCAAAATACACTGCTGAGGGGAGCAGTAGGTGAGATAGGAGAGGTCGGGTGCGCCATGTGGGTCAGTTCCCTAGTGGGGATCAAACTTGTGCTGCAGTAGCTGTAGATAGCTTCACAGTGCTGACATTGTGCCACCAGTGAGGCACCCATTCAAGATTTTTAGATCACAGATCAATTATTCAGGGTGAAACATTATCAAAGATTTTGTAGAAATTCATTCAGGATTTTTAGATCACAGACCAATTATTCAAAGTGAAACCTGTTATCTTGTGAAAGAATCTGAAGAGAAGCGTGGTCATCAAGAAATGCACATACTTGAAAATTTCAAGAATATCATCCAAGAGACCACTGACCAGGCCCTTCCCTGATGCCAAGAGGCAATGAAGCTCAGCCTGAGCCCACTGTGCAGACACTGCAAGCTGCTACCGATTCAGACTGTCGACTGCAACAGAATGAGCAGATACAGAAAAGGGTGACAGAAAGTTGGAATCAAACAATGGCAGTTTGGATTCACTTATCAAAAAGAAATGGTTCTCCGTTGAAAGGGGCATCACTCCTTAGAAGTTACAATAACAAAATGAAGGATCTTTGGCGACCTGAATATTCCAGCTTGGGGAAGGTTTGCTTTGCTTTGCTTTTCAGAGACAGGTAAATGACTGTACAGGGTGGCACACAGTAAGGTATTTCTAAATGGAATATTTGTAAAATAAAATGCTACTGCAGGGGTATGGGGGTTTTCTGAGGAAGGGGAAAAAAATAGATTCTTATCCAATTTTTTATTCCTATTCTGAAAATTTATGCTAAAGGAGAATCAGAAATGCAAGAAATTTGATACAAAGAAGCTGATTATAACATTATGGCTACAAGGAAAGGTTGGAAATATATTTAAGAATAATGTTTAAAAATATTCATATGACAGAATGTTATGTAAGCTTTCAAAAATCATTTGTTCAGAGTATTTAATGAAAGGCAATCCTCAAAACTTAAAAAAGCCAGACGAAATTGAAAATGCATAAAATTCTAAATACATAAAAAGAAATTATATGTGCATAAAAAAGGAAAATAATAAAATAGAAATTTTAAAAGCTGTTATATATGGGTGATGAGATTATTAGTATTCTTATTTTCTTCCTTGTATCTCTCTGATCTTTACAGAGATACCATTTCTAAATCTTTATACCTTCCTAAAATTTCTATAGTGAGCAATTTAATAACTTACATAAAGGTTTTCAAAGTAATACTTATCATAGCAAATATCATTATTTAATTTTCTAGTTCAGCAGTTACTCATACTCTAACACAAATACAACTCATACTTCACAATACTATAAATTCATTTAAACTTTAACAAGCGGGCCTCCCCTGGTGGTGCAGCGGTTGAATGCTGGGCTGCAAAGCTGCCCGCAGCCTCTGCAGCACCGGCGAGGGTCCCACATGGCGCGCCCGCTGCTCCCGTCAGCAGTGTATTTCATCAGTCTGTCCTGCTCCCTGCTCTGGCTCTGGTGTATTCTCTCACCCAGACTATACCCAGTGCTTGTATAAATAAATCTTTTTAAAAAATAAATAAAATAAACTTGAACAAGCATTTCAAAAGCTTTCTTCTCAATTTTCCTGGAGTTCAAGTCAGTGAGACCCAAAAAGACCCTCCTATCTCTGCATCAAAGTGTGGGACTCTGCACGGAGCCCACTTGTGTATTACCTCACTTTTTCATCACTCAGTGGTTAACGCTGTGCCTTACTGGGATTTCAAAATACTGAAATTATTTTTAAAACATCAGTAATTTAGACCACTAAAGTGAAAGATCAGTCTGATTTTGTAAAGACTTGAAAAAAATTATTTCAAAAGAAAGTCTTGTTACTATCAAATATATGCGCATCCAGAAGGAAGTTCCTTAATTACTAAAATACAACTACTTGCAATGAGTACATCAACTGTTCTCATCACATGTCAGTCCCGCATATTTTTAACCAGTATTTTAAAGTTTGAATTAATTAAATTTTGCTTTATAATGCCCTGCATGGAAAAAACCTGAGAAATTTTGTAGTTCTCTGTTCTCTTTAGTATACACTTTATTGATTTATGAATTAATGAAATGAACAAAAGATTTTTTATGAGTGATTAATTGGATTTTTTAATAAATGGTAAATTAAACATACCTTCAGAGACATAAGCAAAAGGTTTATTCCGAATAGAAAGCATCGTGAACAGGTTGAAAGAAAGAGCCACGAAAGTACCAACTAGTAATCTTCCCCTAAAAAGAACAATAATAATATTCAGCATTTTTTTTTTGTAATGTCACTATGCATTTTCAGCATGTAGAAGGCACAGTGGTAGGCTTCAATGGTTTGCTACTTGCAGAACCAGAATGTGAACTTCTTTTCTATTCCCCAAACCCATGTCTTACCTATTGTTGCTTCATCTTACACAGGACAAAAAAAGGCTCTTAGCATTAACATCTTACAGATAATGATAAAAACTGTATAATGCTAATGGTTTTTGGTTTATAGTACACCAAACAGGTTAGACTATCCTGAATTTAACTAATTAGCATACATAAAGTCCATAAAGCTAGCAACTATGAGGTAGAGAAAACCATACCATCTTTTCTATTGGAGTTACTAAAAGGCTTTGGGGAGCAAAATTTAAATTACAGAAGACCAGAGAGGACTGTAAACGTTTAGTGTGTTGATTTGAATAATGAGGGATCTGAAGTCAGGGTGGAAAGGCGTTCCCTGTGTAGTATTAAAACTATTCAGGGCTTACTGACAGTTAAGAGTAAAGAGAGCTTAGGATTGGAGATTTTCATTGTAAAATACTAATGAAATGTATATTGCCACATACTGAACTCTGATAGTGGCCAAAGTAACAGTTAATAATAAGTAATGCTGGGAAAAAAAAAAAAATAAGTAATGCTTGGCCTCCTCTGGTGATGCAGGTGATTGAACGCAGCGCTGTGAGGTTGTCCGCAGCCTCTGCAGCGCTGTTTCGATCCCGGCCGGCCAGCAAGGGTCCCACATGGCTTGGCAGACCTCTCCTGTCTCACCCCTGCTCCCCTCAGCAGTGTATTTCAGTCAGTCAGCTTGGTTCTGTTCCCTGCTCTGTCTCTGTTGAATCCTGTCACCCTCCTGCTAATCTAGCCTGTACCCCGGTTCTTGTATAAATAAATAAATCTTAAAAAAAAATAATAAATAATGTTATTTATTATTTATGAATAATAAGCCATTTAACAACTTATTAATTAATGTTATATTCAAAGCAAAACCTCACGTGTGTATCTCGGGCTGCTCCAAAAAGCGTTCTGCACTAAAAGAAAGAAATAATGTATTACAATAAATTCTATAAAGTATAAAATTAAAATGTTTTACTACAGAGGGTGAGTAGAACATGTGCATATATGGAAGGAAAATGCACCCCCATAAATTACAATAAATTTTAAATGCTCAGTTATATATATAATTAATCTAATTAAGTTCACAAAATCTTTTGATATGGGGCATCCTTGGTAGCCTAGATGTAAGTCTCAGTTCTATTACTGCTGTGGCCTGAGACAATCCCCAGCCAGGGATCTAACCTATACATGGTGCAGCAGGCCTCTCCTATCTTACCCATTGCTCCCCTTAGCAGTATATTTCAGTATATGTGCCCATTCTATTCCCCACTCTGTCTCTGGAGAATTCTCTCATTATACCACAGTTCTTCTACATAAAAATAAATTAAAAAAAAAAAAAACCTTTTAATATGATAACTGAAACATAAAGAGATGTACTATGGAAACTAGCACTGCTCATTTTAATTTGTATACCCTTAAAATGTGACATGTCCTCAGTAGATTCTTTTATATTCTCAAAGGTGGAATAAATGGAATTCACAATGACAATCGTATCATATAAAAATGTACCTTTCTTTTAATATAAAGAGAGCTCCCAACTGTGCCAAGACTGTGGAAGCAAATACAGCTAGAACTTCTAATCTTTCAAATCTGAAATAAAAAAATTAATTAGATCAGCATAATTCTTCTAATCTCCAAACCATAATTCTTCAAATCTAGAATACACATTGATTAATTTGCTCACTCAATATACGTATGTGCCTACTAAGTAAACCATTGTTGGAAAAACCACCATGGAAAGCTGTCTGGAGGTTCTTCAGTCTACTAAAAATGGAGCTACCATATGACCTGGCAATTTCACTACTAGGGATCTACCCAAAGGACACAAAAAGGGTGATTCAAAAGAACACCTGTATACCTATGTTTATTGCAGCACTGTTTACAATAGGTAAAACCTGGAAACAACCCAAATGCCCAAAAATAGATGACTGGATCAAGAAGATGTGGTACATATACACAAAGGAATATTACTCAGCAATCAAAAAAGATAACTCACGGCATTCACAGCAACATGGATGGAGCTAGAAGGAATTAAGTTCAGTGAAATAAGCCAGAAAGAAAAAGAAAAATATTGAATGGTCTCACTTATAACAGGAATATAGGGGAACCAAATAAGACATCAGTGTAAAAAAAAAATAATTACAGTACATAACACAACAAAGCAAAAACAGACAATTATAAATCAGAGACATCCTGCAGGTGAGGAGGAGGGAGAGGGATCAATGGGAGGGAAGGAGGAGAACAGGAGACTGTGGTGATGGTGCACAGGTGCCTTGGAGAAGGAAATTCTATGGGGACTCAACCTGATGGGGTGTGGGGAAGCAAATATTGTTTGAAAAAAAAATTAAAAAAAAAACCCAACTGTAGGAACAGACTATGGGATTTCTAGGATGATAATAAACAATGAACAATATGAATTTTTAAAAAGTGCCTGTTTGTACAACACATTCCCAGAACCCACATATGGTTCATATTTTTCTAGACACGGTCATTATTATAATAATTATCACTAATTGACAGGTCAAAGTTATATAGGTCCAATTACTTAATATGTTATATCATTTAAACCATCCAACTTTGGGCCTCCCTGGTGGCACAAGGGGTTAAGCACAGCACTATGAAGCTATCCACAGCCTCTGTAGCACGAGTTTGATCCCCGGCCAGCCAGAGAGCTACCCGCATGGTGCAGCAGACCTCTCCTGTCTTGCCCACTGCCCACTGTCGTGCCCAGTGTATTTTAGTCAGTCTGCCTGTTCTGTTCCCTACTCTGTCTCTGGTGAAATCCTCTCACCCCTCTGCACCTTTGGCCTATACCTCAGTTCTTGCATGCATAAATAAATCTTTTTTTAAAAAAATCAACCTTCCAACTTCTTGTGTTACTTTATCAACTTTTTTTTAAGAGATAAAAAATTTAAAACACAAGGAACATAACTAAAAATTTAAAGTTGGGCCTCCCCTGGTGGCGCAGTGGTTGAGCACTGGGTTGCGAGGCTGCCCACAGCCTCTGCAGCTCCAGTTCGATCCCCAGCCATGGGTGAGGGTCCCACACACACACACACACAAATAATTAATTAATTAATTAAAAAATAAAAATAAATAAAAATTTAAAGGTATTTTGCTAGTAAACGGAAATTTCAGGTTTTTAAACTTAGGCACTATGGCTCCAGAGTTCATGATTTCAATCACTTACTATATAGTCTCTCACTTCCACACATAGTTGCAGTTAATTATAAATATGTCTTATGGGGTGAACCCAAACAGAGCATGGTTGGAACCAATAGAGATAAGACCATGTGATAAGCTGGTGTGGTGACCTGTTATATGAGCTCTATCTACAATATCTCCAGGGGCTAGGGAGCCAAACCCCTGGTCCAGAGATGCATGCAACTTGAGTGAGGCTTCCTCCTTTTCCAATTTGGGGAGGCAAACTTCTGAGATGTGACTGGGGATGGACAGCAGGACTGGAAACCACGGAAGGAGATGAGAGGAGTTGGACTGACCACCTGCTTGAGTCCGTCCCCACGAGGGAACTTCCCCACCAACACTGGGAGTTGGGTTCCCAACGCCAGAATTATAAGACTCAGAACTAGCATCGTGACAGGCAACAGACTGTATGGGGCAATCAGTGTAAATGAGGAGGCATGGAACCCAGTGACCTTGCTGGTCTAGAGAAAACAGTCTCCTATTCCAGAGGAAGTTCCAAAATCAGTCTGAAGAACCACTCCACACACCTACCCTATAAGAGGTTCCTGAAGTGTGCTGTCTTGCTAACTGCCTCTCAGTTGCTCCTGGGGACCTGAGCAGTCTGGTTTGTTGCGGTCCAGGAGCACAGGTCGTCTTCCAGAAAAGGACATGGTTACAGAAAAAGGAAAAGGTTACAGGAAAAGGACAAAGCTTGTGGGCCAAGCAAGGATCTAGAGAGTGCAGTGAGGGAGGAGTTGGAGTGATTGGAGCAGGAAAGGGAGACACAGAGAAGTGTAGTGGTGTTTCAGGGGTGGAATATGGGTGGGAGGGCCACACCGGGGAGAACAGTAACTACACAAAGATAACCAAAGATGTAATAAAATGAAAATCAAAATAAATTAAAAAAAACTATGAATATGTCTTCAAATCCCAAAACTATCAGCTGAAGGAACTGCTGCTATATTAGAGTACATAACTCTCATCCCATTTATATATGTGTGTGTGTGTATTTAAATATGACTTCAAAAACAGGCAACACTAATTTGCAATGACAGAAATCAGAACAGTGGTTATTTCTGTCAGCCTTGACTCTGAGCTGACATTAAGGGATGCTTCTGGGAGACTTGTAACATCTTTTATAGTACTCTAGGTAGTAGCTATATAGGTATAGTCACTTTTTAAAATTAATCCTGCACAAAGATATAAGCAGAATAAGATATAGACCCTACTCTCATGAAATTTATATTTAAAAATTTTTATTTTAAAGAGGGAGATGGAAAAACTAACAATTTATAAGTTCTGATAAGTTCGATACAGAAAATTACAGTAGGTTGACATGACAAGAGTAACTAGGTGATCTATTTTTTCAATAGATTGGACCAAGTCACTAAATGACATTAGCATTTAGTGATATTAAGATTGGAATAACAACATGAAGCTCATCTTGCAAAGATCATCAGGTGAAGAATGTTTCAAGCAGAGAAAACAGCTTGAGCAAAGACCATAAGGAAGGAATTAATTAGTTGGGTTCAAATTGCAAAAAGAAAGACAGTATGGTATAGAGGGCAAGGAAGTGGTAACTTGTGGTCAGGAGTCAGGACTTTATTCTAACTATAATGGGAAACAACTGGATGGTTTTAAGGAGAAGAGTGATGATAACATGATTTAACTTTTAAAAAGAAACTCTTGGGGTCTCCCTGGTGGCGCAGTGGTTGAGCGCTAGGTTGCGAAGCTGCCCGTAGCCTCTGCAGCGCCGGTTCAATCCCCGGCTGCTCCCTGGCTGCTCCCCGGCCTCCAGAGGAGGGTCCCACAAGGCACGCAGACCTCTCCTGCCGCCCGCTGCTCTCCTCAGCAGTGTACTTCGGTCCTTCTGCCTGCTCTGCTCGCTGCTCTGGCTCTGGTGAATTTTCTCACCCTCCTGCGCTTCAGACTGTACCCAGTGCATGAATGAATGAATGAATAAATAAATAAATAAAATAAAAAGAAACACTCCGGCCTCCCCAGTGGCGCAGCGGGTTGAGCGCAGCGCTGGGAAGCTGTCCACAGCCTCTGCGGTGTGGGCTCAATTCCCAGCTGGCCAGGGAGATATCCACATGGTGGGGCAGACCTCTCCTGTCTCACCCACTGCTCCCCTCAGCAGAGTATTTCAGTAGATCTGCCTGTTCTGCTCCCTGCTCTGTCTGGTGAATTCTCTCACCTTCCTGTGCTCTGGCCTGTACCCCAGCTCTTGTATAAATAAATAAAAAATCTAAAAAAAAGAAACACTCTAGGTACTTTATGGAATATGGACTAAACAGTGGCAAGAGCAGAAGCATGCGGACCAGTTTGGATGGCAGACATTGGTTTAGACAAGTAAAAGAAATCTATTAGTTTTAGGACGGTCACAGTAAAGAAACGGAGATGGGGCAGATTTTTGATGTGATTATTGGCCACCTTTATATATGCTGCTGATGGATAAACACAGGCAATAAGAGAACAATCAAGGATCGCTGAGAATTTTTTGCTTGAACAACTGAGTGGGAGTGTACTTACTAAGAGGGAAAAACTGCAGGAGAACAGATTTGGGGGGAAGAAAACAAGCATCCTAGCCTAAGTTTTAGACACCAATTATACATTCACGTGAAGCTGCCAAGAAGGTAAGTTTGAAAAATGATAGATCTCAGTCCTGGAGAATGGACTTGGGAATTACTAAATATATATCAAGTTTTGTGACTTACTGCAATTATATTTGAAGGTTTAATTTTACTCTTTAATTTCTCCCACCTTTCCAACTTAAAATGAGGAAGTGGGTCAAAATAGGAGCTATCACATCTTGGCCACAGTAACTGATCTAAACATTAACATCTGTTCCAAGGTGCCCAAATAAACAGTTCTTAGTCATGACTTTTTTTAGTTAGGACTATGATGAAAATGAGAAGGTACAAGCTAAGGTCTTACTAGGAGTTATCATTCCAGAATGGCAGAAAAAGTAGTCTGAGAAACTGAAAACAACATGCAGAGAAAGGCAGGTCTAGTAATAGAAAATGTCCTAAGTGTTCTAGTCCCTGTGCCAGTTACCTTGTCTTCCCCCAATGTGGTTACATATATATATAAAACCAAAGGGTAATTTTCCCCTAACTAGTTTAAGTCGGATTTCTTTCATTTACAATCAAAACCTTGACTCAGAGTCACATATTTTCACATACAGATATCTATGCCTTAATATTGATTATCATAGTTATAATCTAATTCTATCAAATTCTGCTGACATTTGTACACACACACACATCTTTGTTTTGCATTAAAATTTCATGTTTATTCTGTCCCACTGTTTCCTTGAATCTGAAAGGAACTCATTTTTCCCCTATAATTTTTTTTTAAGATTTATTTATTTATTTATGCAAGCAATGGGTACAGTCAGAAGCGCGGGAGCGTGAGAGAATCCACCAGAGCCAGAGTCGGGAGCAGAACAGGCAGACTGATGAAATACATAGCTGAGGGGAGCAGCGGGCGCGGCAGGAGAGGTCTACACGCCATGTGGGACCCTCGCCGGCCGGCCGGGGATCAAACTGGCGCTGCAGAGGCTGTGGGCAGCTTCGCAGCCCAGCGCTCAACTACCGTGTCACCAGGGGAGGCCCTCCCCAATATATTTTTTAAACCCTCTAATATAAGGCATTATCTTTCAACTTTCAGTAATTCCCAAAATCACAGAAACAGAAATACCAGATTCCATTAGTCCATTGCTACCACAAATCCAGTCTTGTGATAAAAATCCATTTCTACGAATAACATTAATGTTAAATATATCACATTTACTTAATATCTCAAAGATATACTTAGATGAAACTCCTTTGTACTTTAACTAAAAGATTCCCAAAAAAGAACTCAATGTTAACATTTCATGTTAAAAAATAGAAAAGATCGGGCCTCCCCGGTGTCGCAGTGGTTGAGCACTGGGTTGAGAAGCTGCCCGCAGCTTCTGCAGCGCCGGTTCGATCCCCAGCGGCTCCCCGGCCACCAGAGGAGGGTCCCACATGGCGCATAGACCTCTCCTGCCGTCCGCTGCTCCCCTCAGCAGTGTACTTCGGTCCTTCTGCCTGCTCTGCTCCCCGCTCTGGCTCTGGTGAATTCTCTCACCCTCCCACACTTCTGACTGTACCCAGTGCTTGTATAAATAAATAAATAAATCTTTAAAAAAAAAGAGAAAAGATCCTAATGTTAATATTTTATTTTAACATGATTTAAGTTTAAATATTCATGATTCTTACCCAGAATCCTCTTGGAAGATACCTGATCACCATTCTACCAGTGAGATAGCACTTATTTTCTAGAAATATTATAGCTAGTTCTTTTTTTTTTTTTAATCTAACTATTTTAACAGCAATAAGTTAGCAGAAAAAAAATAATTTGAACTTACCCAAATGAATACACTGGACTAGGTTTCCTCATCATTACCCAGTAACTTATTAAGCAAGTCATTAAACTAAGTAAAAAAGCAAATAAATTCAGCATTAGAACAACAGCTAGAAGAGAACATATAGAAAGAAATTAAGTGTCAGAATTCCTAAGCTACAGAAAGTTATGATTGCTTGCACAAAGTAAATTAACACCAAGTTACCCTAATAATTTACAATCTAATCACCACAAAAACATTCTAACACATGGCAATTTTAATAAAAGGAGATACTGAAATATGTTATGACACATCAGAAAGTACCTAACCAGTACTTTCTCTACTCAGTAAATTATCCACCCTAAATAGTTTCCATAACTGAGCATGCAAAAAATGACACAGTAATAGTAATGGTAATATATTTTACTCTAGGCATATACAAAAAAATTTTAACTCTGATAAACTTTACTTAATCTTCACTAAAGGTTAAACTAAATAAAAACATCTGAAGACTTTCTGGGCAAGATAAAATTATGTTCATTTTTCTAGTGGAGATTAAATCTAAAACAACTGACTATAATGTGAAATTCAGGTAACAACTATCTGTTTTAAACCACTCAAGTAGATTTAGTTATGTGATGAGAGGACATCCTTGCAACACACTCCTGTAGCAAGTATCTTAACAACATTAAGCTCTAAGTACTATGCAACCCTTACATGGAAATATGAAAGGTCCACAAGGCAGGGAGTCAATAGGTTGTCTCCTTAACAATTATTGGGCCTCCCTGGTGGCGCAAGGGGTTAAGCACCGCACTATGAAGCAATCGCAACCTCTGCAGCACCAGTTTGATCCCCAGCCGGCCAGGGAGCAACCCACATGGCAAAGCAGACCTCTCTTGTCTCGCCCACTGCTCCCCTCAGCAGTGTGTTTCAGTCAGTCTGCTGCTCTGTTCCCCGCTCTGTCTCTGGTGAGTCCTCTCATCCCCTCCCCATCTCTGGCTTGTACCCCAGCTCTTGTATGCATCAATAAATAAATCTTAAAAAAAAAACACAAAAAAAAGCAATTACTCACTTCACAGTTATTAATGTTTCCTCATTTCTTTTCCTATCTGCACAGGCACATGGTATATTCTGACATGACCTTGCTCCCTGGCCACACCTAACTCCCACAGATACATAGGCATCTGAAGCACCTGAATTAACGCATGGATATTTTCTTTTCTGTTGCTATATAACTGACAATTTTACTTATTTTGAAGATTACATCCCTTTAAGCAAAGAACAATTCATAAATTCAGTACAACAAATTCCTTATTAACCTCAAAACATCAAGGAGACTTTTAAAAACTTACCTAAAAAGATCAAAAATGGTCAGGTAAGTATAGGCAGTTAAAGCTGCAGAGCAATAAAAACAGGGATTAAAATGTTACTGAATTTATAGTTAGGACTTACAGCAATAGTAATAATTACTACTAAGTTTTCAGAATTCCTAAGCTATAGAAAGTTATTATTGTTTGCACAAAGTAACTTAATACCAAGTTACTCTATTAATTTATAATCTAATCACCACAAGCATTCCAACACATGGCAGTTTTAATACAAGGAGACACATCATTAAGTGAACAAAATTATTCATTCCAATGTGTACATTACAAAAAAAAAAAAACAAAAACTTATGGATCGCTGATTAAGCTCAAATGTTATAAAATGTGATTAATATATGTAACCAAATTGGCTACATACAAAGAAAAATGAAGCAGGATCTCCCTGGTGGTGCAGGGTTTAAATCTCAGCGCTATCATGCTATCACTGTCTGCAGCCTGAGTTAGATCCCCAGTATTCTGCTTCCCTTAGCAGTCTATTTCAGTAGATCTGCCTGTTCTGCTCCCCACTCTGTCTCTGGTGAATCCTCTCACCCCAGCACCTCTGCCCTATACCCCAGTTCTCTATGCATAAATAAAAGAAAAAAAAATCTTTAAAAAAAAAAAAAAAAGAGGGCCTCCCTCATGGTACAGGGGGTTAAGTCTCAGCACTATGAAGATATCAGCAGCCACTGCAGCATGAGTTTGATAACCAGGCAGGGAGCTGACCCACATGGTGCAGCAGACCTCTCCTATCATGCGTGCTGTGCCCCTCAGCAATGTATTTTGGTCAATCCGCCTGTTCTCCTCCCCAATCTGTCTCTGGAAATCATCCTCTCACTCCCCTGTACCTTTGTGGTATAGGCCAGAGGTACGGGGGGTAAGAGGATGATTCCCAGAGACAGAGTGGGGAGGAGAACGGGCGGACTGACTAACACAAGCTGCTGAGGGGAGCAGCGGGTGAGACAGGAGAGGTCTGCTGCACCATGTGGGTCACCTCCCTGGCTGGGGATCGAACTTGTACTTCAGTGGCTGCAGATTGCTTTATAGTGCTGCCTCTTAACCCCCTGCGCCACCAGGTAGGCCCCCAACAAAACTTTTTAAAAAATGAAGAAAGGTCCTCCCTCATGGCGCAGGAGTTAAGATGCAACCTATGAAGCTATCCATAGCCACTGAAGCACAAGTTTGATCCCCAGCCAGGGAGCTACCCAAATGGCGCAGCAGACCTATCCTGACTTGCCCACTGCTCCCCTCAGCAGTGTGCTTTATCAATCTTCCTGTTCTGTTTCCCACTCTGTCTCTGCTGAATCTTCTCATCCCCACACCTCTGGCCTGTACCCAGTACCTGTAGGTATAAATAAATAAATCTTTTAAAAAAATAACAGCTTACTTTAAATGACAGTGTTTAAAAACTGAATCAAATACAGCATTTGATTGCTGTATTGTAACAAATACAGCATTTTTCAAACAGATTCACTCATTCTCATCTTTTGAATTATATTTCAAAATTATATTCTATGTAAAGGAAGCTAAGCCTTTATTTAAAATCATAAAATTAAAAGTAAAATAATTAACTCCATAAAAATAAGAATGATTACATACCTATACTGTTAGTAGAACTGCACCACATAAGCAGGAAACCAGTACATGTTAAATTAATTACACCGAAGAGCAGTATCTTCCAGGACTGTGGAAAAGAAAATCAATCTTTTTGCATAGCACTGATGAACTTTGCTAGGTCTGTTCAAGATACTGTCATTCATACTGATATTCAAAGTTTGAATAAATTTCCTTCAAAAAATAGAAGTGTCGCATTTTTTAAGTCTGCCAAAATTATCAACCATGTTATTACTACAACATATAAATCTAAAGAATAATTCTAGAAGGGTGTTTATTCAAATACAATAATAGAAAGGAGATTATTCAAATTCTGACATATAAAGTCTTAAATCACTAAGAAATACACATCTGAGTATCATTTTATCTCTATAAATATATAGAAAGAGAAGGATAAAGTAAATGTAGAGCAATTGATGAACCTGAGTTAATGACAATCAGGGAGTTTCTTATACTAATCTTTTAACTTCTCTGTCATTTTGAAATTATATCAAAATAAATCCTCCTCAACCCCCCAAAAGGCAGTAAGTAGTTGGTAATTTAAATAAATCACATGAAGTAGAACTGCAAAAGAAAATGATCATCATGTTTTAGAAAGGCCACAAAAGAGTGAGGACCTGAAATACACCTTGAAAATAGCTTGGATTTAGTCAGAGAAAGAAGAAAGAACATTCAAAAAAAAAAAGACAAAGAATGAAGAGATTTAGTGAGGTGTTTTTAATTTTTATTACACTCCATGCCCTATTTAAAAAATGAGATTTATGCTCATTTGAAAGTAGAAAAGAAAGGGCCTCCCTGGTGGCTCAGAGTTCGATCCCTGGCCAAGGAGCTAACACACATGGTGCAGGCAGACAGCTCCAGTCTTGACCGCTACTCCCCTCAGCAGTGTGCTTCGATCAGTCTGCCTGTTCTGTTCCCCACTCTGTCTCTGGTGAATCCTCTCATCCCCACACCTCTGGCTTATACCCCAAAGTTCTTGTATGCATAAATAAATACAAATAAATCTTAAAAAAAAAAAAAGAAAGTAGGGGCCTCCCTAGTGGCCAGGTGGTTGAGCGCAACACTGTGAAGCTGTCCATGGCCTCTGCAGTGTGGTTTCAATCCTGGGCAGCAGGCGAGGGTCCCACATGGCGAGCAGACCTCTCCTGTCTTGCCCGCTGCTCCCCGCAGCAGTGTATTTCTGTCAGTCTGCCTGTTCTGTCTCTGGTGAATCCTCTCACCCTCCGGCACATCTGGCCTACCCTGGTTCTTGTATAAATAAAATAAATCTTAAAAAAAAAACAAATTAGAAAGGAAAGAAATTAGGGAAGAGGCAGTTATTTGGGAGATGTTAAAATTAGCAGATATAATTGCAAAGGCCAAATGTGAGATGGGATAGGGTGGTTTTAAAATGTAAATAGAAGTTATAGGTTGAGACAGGAAGAGCAATACTATTTAGAAAGGTGAGAAGACTGAGGTACAGAAGTAATAGAAGAGTGAGCAACTGAGATACACCTTGAAAATAGTAATCTTGAAACAGTAATCAAAATCAACAGGTTAGAGAGGATAAATAAGGTTTCGGAAGTTTGAGAAGTGAAAGAAAATGGTATTAAATGATCATCTAAGAAAATGAGGGGCCTCCCTGGTGGCGCAGGTGGTTGAGCGCAGCGCTGTGAAGCTGTCCGCAGCCTCTGCAGCATGGGTTTGATCCCAGCCAGCTGGGGAGATGCCCATATGGCATGGCAGACCTCTCCTGTCTCTCCCACTACTCCCCTCAGCTGTATATTTTGGTCACTCTGCCTGTTCTGTTCCCTGCTCTGTTTCTGGTGAATCCTCTCACCCTCCTGCACATCTGGCCTATACCCCGGTTCTTGTATGCATGAATAAATAAATCTTTAAAAAAAAAGAAAGAAAATGGGGGCCTCCCCAGTGGCGCAGCGGTTGAGCGCTGGGTTGCGAAGCTGCTCGCAGCCTCTATAGCACCAGTTCAATCCCCGGCCACCGGGCAAGGGTCCCACATGGCACGCAGACCTCTCCTGCTGCCCGCTGCTCCCCTCAGCAGTGTACTTCATTAGTCTGCCTGCTCTGCTCCCCGCTCTGGCTCTGGTGAATTCTCTCACCCTCCCGTGCTTCTGACTGTACCCAGCGCTTGTATAAATAAATAAATCTTAAAAAAAAAAAAAAAAAAAAAGGAAAATGGGAAACAATTAACGAAGAAAGTATAATACAGGCAGCACTAGTTGCATACTTGATTATGAATTTAAAGTGAAAGTCAGCATGGCTTTGTGTTTCTTTCAGGCTACATTTGGTTGCTTGTGTATAGAGTAGAAAGGAAATGAAGTTAAGGATTTGTAGGGGGAAACACAAAGGAGTTGAATAAACATGCAAGAAAATGCTAAGGAAATTAATATAAGTTCATAAATAAGTAAGCAAATGAAGATAAAGAAAGTGAAAAATAGTGAAAATAAGGCTGTATCAATGGATTGGAGGTCCTAACAAGATTGAAGAATTACTGAAGTTGGGAAACAAGAAGATGTGAACTAGAAAGATGAGATGATGTTTGATGAGTAAAATGCTTAAAATTGAGATAATGGGAGAATATAGTTAATATAAATGATAAGGTCTATAATATTACCATAGCAGCAGATGTCTAGTAGGGACAGAAGACAAGATTTTGTGTGATGAGGAAGTAAGGAACTGAGAGGTAAAGATCTTCCTCATGAAATGCAAAATGACCAAGGACTAAGACAGGAGTAGTAGTAAAAAGAGCTTAGCCAGGTGTACCTCTCTTAAAATTTTAATTATGATAGGGGTTAACTTCACAATTCAAGTGTGCCTATATTATTTTTTTCTAACTCCATGCTTTGGCATGCTTTGCCTCAATAAGGTGTACTATCAAAGAATTTCCTGCTTATTTCTGCAATATAGTTGTTTTCCATCAACATCATAGAGATATATTTGTATTCAAGAGATCTTCCTAAATGGAGCAGACACACACGAAGCAGATTAACTTCCTACCCCTGGCTTTTGAAGTTTAACATTCAGGTCTTGATAGTATTTTCAAACATTAGAATTATTGAGCTCTGACTATAAATAAGAGATGCACTGGTAAAGAACAAAGTCTCTAGTGCCACAATAATTGGCTAAGATCATTGGCACTGCTTATTATGTTCCATTGAAGTTAGGTTTATTTAAAATCATCAAGTATTTATTGAGAGCTCATTTTGTAGCTTTATATAAAAGAATTGAACAAAAGTCAGTCACTCCCTTCAGAGAGCTTATGAAATTTAGACAATGAGAGTAATGAAAATAAAACAATAACTTGGAAGTATAATATTGACAAACAAAATGTCTAACAATGACAACCAGTTATACCTTCTAGTTAGTCTCAAAGCATATTTTTCCTGCCTTACACTGAAAATGAGAAAACCATGAATTCATACTATATCCACTTAATTTCTTTAAATAAGGCAGTCAAAAAACAATTTTTCTTGAAAACTATATAGAATAAAAACTTCACAGTCCAGTTTTCTCCCAAGGTAAATAACTATATACAAAAATACTATAACTGTACATTAAAAAATTACTTATACACATAAAAAAATGAAAATGGTATGGTAGGGCTAAGAATGATTTCTATTTGTCTTAAAAATTACTTTTTTCAATGTTATTTTGTTTGTACAATAATTTAAATTAGGGTTAAGGAATAAAAATAACTTACCCTTCGGTCAGCTGCCACAAGTCTAAATTCCTGTAATAACTTGCCAAATAAAGATCTTTGTGGTTTTCGAAATAGATGAATTGTCCCCTTAAAAAAAAAAAAAGTATAAATCAGTACTTATCTAACCTTCATACTTCCTATGATGTGATATAGTAGTAATAACTAACGCTTACTGAATGTTCAACATGTACCAAGCACTTATTCTATCTACTTTATATATCTATTTATTCAACACAAAAATCCAGTTAAGTAGAAACAATTTTCAGTAAGTTGTCCAAGGGCACAATCCCAGTAAATAGCTGAGCGGGAAGACTACCACACTCTTAATTTTGAGTGGATGAGGCAATTTCCAACCAGGAAAGCAATTTGCCAAATAACCCCACTGAAAAGAAAACATAATTTCCCTAATTAAAGCTTTATCTATAAAAGGTTTGGTAACTATTATTATAGTAAACCCTCTGGAGCCCTCTCTTAGGCATTCAAAGTACTTGATATCCCAGCTGGCCTCATGGCCCCTGCTAGTACCTAACAGAGAAAGGAGTTGGCAGTGGGGTTACCTGTGACAAAAGAGAGTGAGTGATGACTAAAGTGGGATTAACCACGCAAGTTCAGGAAGCCATATGGAAAATATTTAGCATAAGGGTGAGTTCAAGAACATATGGGAAATTTGCTTATAATTAAGAGAGTACCCAACATCAGAGAGAAAATGAGTCATTTAAAAAATGCCATTTGGAAGAAATAAAATTAGATCCTTACCATGTTTCTTACTCTAACCTTTTATTGTCTTAAAATTAAAATATAAAATTACAGAATACTTGAATAAACTATGTATGAATAATTTTGGAATTAGAGAAGCCTTTTCTTAGTAGGACATAAAGTCAAGAAGATAGCTACAAAGGAAATTAATGATCAATTAGACATCATTAGTTGTATTATGTTAAGACTCAGTTAAGGAAGAAAATAAGGCTGATCACTAGAAAACTGGCATAAGAAAAAACAGTAGCAAAATGCTGATCATTACCAAGACATGCCTGTATCAGGTTCATTATATTTTACTCTCCCTATTTTTGTGTATATTCAAAAATTCCCATAACTTTCCATTATAAAAATGTAATAAAGTAAAAAATACCACAAAATATAAAGCATCAGAAAGTTCCTAATGTAAGATATCAAAGACCAGTGTATGTGCATAACCCCAAGACGCTGGTAAGTCAATTCACTTGAAAAGGAAAAATATGCTATTTTTATTTGAGATGGTAGTATATGCTAATGACTATATCATATTGTTAAATAAATACATGTGAAATATTGTGGTTCCAAAGATAAATTCTGCTTAATACTGTTATTCTTGCATATCTTCTAACTTTAATTCACTTTAAAATTTTAAATACTTTAACTTTAGGTTAAGAGAATCACTAAGATTCCTAAAGACAGAGGGCCATTTCTGATGCCATTCTGATACTGGGCGAAAAAATTCCTAACATTCATGTCACTCTTTCCAAAATTACATTGGCATTCCATTGCTATCAGAATAGACTTCACATTTTACAAGCTGAAATTCAATGCTGATTCAGTAACTTAGCATCAGTTTCATTTCAGTTTTATCTCATTCCAGATAGGAATCCTCACTTCCAGTTAAACTGAAGTACCCACTGTCAACTGATCAGACAGAGTTAAAAGATCAGACTTGTCTAACACAAATTCTAGTAGTCTCTGTTCCTCAGTAAGTTACTTGACCTCTTTCCTCATCTAAGTAAGAGTAATATAAAGAATATTAGAGGAAGGCACAAAGTACTCAGTTGCATGTTTCACCTCCTACATGAAGCCTTTTCTGGATTATTCCAAGTTGCTTTTTATGATACTTTCTTTGTACTTTTAACCATAGATTAGCCTTTATGTTGTCATCTTGCATCGTAACTTAATTCTTTAACTTCACTAATGACAACTGTTTTGCTTCCTTTTTATCTCCTAAGACAGCAATGTGCTTTGCATAGAGCATATTTTGAATAAGTAATACATAATGGGTGACTCCTAAAACCTTTTTTCCCAGTTTTTAAAATAAATCTTATGTGCTATTTCCCTGTATCACTGATGTTTGAAGCACTAAAACTGAGTGTGACTTTTATTTGCCCAGTGCTTTATAAAACAGGTATTTACTGAGAACGTTCTCTGGACCAGACACTGCAAAAGGTTCTGGGAATGCCGGAGTGAATAGATAGATCATGCTTTCAAAGGACTCACATTTTAGACAGTGAGAAAGACAAATAAATACACAATTTTAACAAAGTCTGGTAAGGACTACAGATGTTATTGGGAAAAGAGGCACCTACAGGATCTTAAGACATGGCAGAAAGGCTCATGAAAGACTAAAGTACATGTAGAGTTATATTGAAAAGGGGTAGGGTGTGTTAGGGATGGAGAAGAATTCAGGCAGCTAGAACACGTGTAAGTTAAGCACGGAAGTTTAATTTTTAAAGCAGAATCTGCTGTTTACTGTGTCTGGAATATGGACGTGTTTATGTGTAAGAGGAGGCTAGCTAGATAGTAATGCGCTTACTTATGGATGGCTTGGTACTCCATACTAAACAAGGCTTTGAGTTATGGGGAAAAACTAAAGGATTTCAAATAAATGAATGGCAAGCTGAAGTTTTAGAAATTTAACTCTGGTTACACAGTGACTGTTTGGAAGAATATAGCTGAAGACTACTTGGTTAGCCGCCCACCCCCCCACCCCGCCCCAAAAGTAAACTTTTATTCACTTTGATTGTAAAAAAAGGGATTACAGAAAATTTACAAAAAATAAAGACGGCATGTAAAACTTTTTAAAGCCATATCCATTTAAACAAAAACGCTTATGAGAGTGACGCTGGTTTAGACGCAGAAATGGAATCTTTCTCCAATGTAGGCTCTCAAGAAGAGACCAATGGATTTTTCTCATAACGTGGTACTTCTGAAACCTGAAAGCATAACCAACCACTTATCTTTAGACATAACTGAGGGGCAGCCACTTGATGTCTAAAGGCATGAGCCGAATAATTCCTCTAACAGAATTTAAATATCCGCAAACCATAAGGGCATAACGTGACTTTATGCCGCAACGAGCTGCTCTGTCCTCTCCAGGCACCGGCCTTCGGAAAGCCGCCGCCCTGTCAAGGCTCGGGCCCCTCCAAAGAGCCAAGTCGCAGAGTGGGGAGCCCGTGTCAACGCTCAAACCTCTTCATTCCCGCCGTTCAAGACCAGGCGTCACCGTCACTGTTACAGGAATCACTATTACGATAATTACTGGCGTCGACCCGTTTCCAGACCTTTACTAGGGTTGTGGTCGCCGACGCCGGCCAAGACTTTTTCTGTACGAGGGCGACCCCGGGAAGGGGGAGTCACGCGTGGCCGGGTCCAGAACGGCGGGCCAGCGGGGGGCCGGGACCCCCGCCCGCGAGGGAGTCAGCGAGCGAGGGGGGGACCAAAGCTCCGCGGGGCATCTTTGGGGAGTCAGCGGCTTCTCCCGTGAGGCCCAACCACAAATCCGACGACCCCTTCTCCGGGGAGCTGGGGGCCTCCAAGGCCACTTCGGCACAAGAGACGTCCACAGGCGTCACCTGTGACAGACACGCTCGCGCCCTCGACCCACTCACCATGATAAGGACAGGCGCAGCCCGCACCGGAAGACGCTCTGCGAGCTGGCGGGTCACTGGAGCGGAAGGGGTGGGGCCTCAGAAGCTGATTGGCTGCGCAATACTAGGGAGTGGAAGTGCGTGCTCGGGCCTCCTGGTCCCGCCCCCCGCTTCCCGGCGGCCCTTGCGTTCCATAGAGGCCGGGCCGGCGGCCAGAGCGGCTGTCTGCGTCTTTGCTGGTGTGCCTGGGGGATTGGGAGTCCAGACATCATTCTCTCAGTGAGAAACGCTGTAAACTATATTGGGTGCTTTATTTATTTATTTATTTATTTATTTTTAAAGAGGAATCCCTTCTTTTTTTAAAGATTTATTTGTTTGTTTGTTTATTTATGCATGCATACATACATACATACATACGTACATTCATACATACAAGCACTGGGCACAGTCAGAAGCGCGGGAGGGTGAGAGAATTCACCAGAGCCAGAGCGGGGAGCAGAGCAGGCAGAAGGACCGAAGGACACTGCTGAGGGGAGCAGCGGGCGGCAGGGGAGGTCTGCGCGCCATGTGGGACCCTCCTCTGGTGGCCGGGGAGCAGCCGGGGATCGAACCGGCGCATCTTCGCAACCCAGCGCTCAACCGCTGCGCCACCGGGGAGGCCCATGGTGATTTATTTTTTGCAAAATCTTGTAGCTGGTGTTCCCATTGTACAGATGAGGAAACAAAGATAAGACACATCCCCAGAGGCAAACGTTGTTTGCCACAGCGTTGAATTTAAACTTAGACCATTGGGCCTCCCTGGTGTTGCAAGGGGTTAAGACACAACCTGTGAGGCTGTCCGCAGCCACTGCAGCACGAGTTCGATCCCCGGCCAGGGAGCTACCCATATGGTGCAGCAGACCTCTCCTGTCTTGCTCGCTGCTCCCCTCAGCAGCATATTTCAGTCAGTCCACCTGTTCTGTTCCCCACTCTGTCGTTGGTGAATCCTCTCACCCCCCCCCCACCTCTGGCCTGTACCCCAGCTCTTGTATGCATAAATAAATAAATCTTTAATTAGACCGATTAATTAGAGAGTATTGTGTTCTGTTTCCTAAAATGATACCTAAACTAGCTATAAAATCAGTTTTCTTATAGAAGTGATGTAGAAAACTTGCTCTCTACCTGTGAGGACACAGCAAGGTTGCCTTTTGAAAGTCAACGGGATCTTTCACCAGAAACCAAGTGGGCCACCTTAATCTTGGATTTTCCACCCTCCAAAACTGAAAGTAAATTTGTGTAGCTTAAGCCAACAACCTATTGTATTTTTGTTAGGGCCGCCCAAGGGGACTACCAGGAAGAGCGCCGCTCCAGTTAAAAAACAACAAAAAAAAAAACAACCCACTAATGTAAAATGAAACAGCTTGTGCAGATTAGAGTGGAAAATTTGGAGGTAAGATATGGGTGCCACATGTGCTCATTAGTTTAGGGATATAACTATTCCAAGCCCTTCTCAGTGGAGAGAACTAGAGAAACTAATAGATATAGATATACACACATAGACAATGTATTCACATATTTACATGTTTATTTTAAATCATGAATACTCAAACCCAATTCCAGCCTGACTCCATGGTCTTCATTAACTAATTTCCCCCTCCTCCCCACCATGGGCCTGGGGGCTCAGGGGTTAAAATCGCAGTGCTAGCAAGCTATCCGTGGCCACTGCAGCATGAGTTCAATCCCCGGCTAGGGAGCTGACCCCACATGGTTCAGCAGACCTCTCCTGTCTCACCCACTGCACTCCCCTCAGCAGTGTGTTTCAGTGTATCTGCCTGTTCTGCTCCCCACTCAGTTTCTGGTGAGTCCTCTCTCTCTCTCTCTCTCTCTCTCTGGACCATCATGCAGAAGAGTTAAAACAGCAAGCCTGAGGCCACTATCCTTAGAAAGGCCTCCCTGCAAGGTTGGCTCTTGGATGGCATCTGGAACTTGGCTTTGTGATGTTCCTACTATTGCCTGTGAGAGGCTTGCAGTGTCTAACTGTTTAACCTAATATTTTCACACATGTTGTAATAGCCTAATAGCTAAGGAATTAAGTGCCTCCTGTGTAACTATTGCGGGAAGACTGTCGGAAGGAGGTACTTGGTTTCCTCTGAACCTTACCCCACAACCTTTTTCCCCTCTGCCGAATTTGGTTTGTATTAAATCACCTCTCTGTGGCTATATAAGTTTGTATTTTTTATACATAAATTTTAAATTTCAGATACTATGTTTCATTTCAGATTTTTATTACTACCAGACTTTCCATATGGTTTTTAGTTTCTATTTCTCTACTAAAAATCCTTATCTGCTCATCCATCACCTCCCCCCCACCCCCCGCTTAATTGAGGTAATATTGGTTCACAACACTGGATGATTTAGGGGAAAAAGTTCACACTCAGATGTATGTCATCACTCCACCCCCACCATGCAAGTACTGATTCCCGCAGACTATTGTGCACCCTTCCTCCTCTGTTCCCACCCCATCCTTCCTCCCCTTCAGGTAACCTCAATTCTGCAGCACAGTTTTAGCATCTATCATCTTTTCTCTCCTGGTAAATTATTTAACATTTTTAAAGTTGTTTTTCAAAAAGATTTATTTATGCATAGAACTGGGGTGTAGGGCAGAGATGTGGGGATTGAGAGGATTCACCAGAGTGGGGAGCAGAACAGGCAGATCTACTGAAATATGCTGCTAGGGGGAGCAGCGGGCAGAGACAGCAGAAGTCTGTTGCACCACGTGGGTTAGTTAGCTCACTGCAGGGGATCAAACTCATGCAGCAGTGGCTGCTAATAGTTCATAGTGCTAAGACCTAACCCTTTGCGCCACCAGGGAAGCCCCCTTTTTGGGTTTTAATGGGAAACCTCAAGTGTGTATTAAACCCCTCTTGGAGGAATTTCAGTCTGTTCCCCAGCAGCTGACATCTCTAATCAGTTCCTTAGATTTCAATCACTGCTTTTTGCTAAGTTCCTCTGACTTGTTACGCAGCAGAGAGGCAGGTTTGGAATCCACCAAGGATTTGAAAGGAATTTAAAAGCAGACTTTGGGGTTTATATCTCCAAAGCTCTTTCCTTCCCAAGATTTTCTTTCTAATTTCCAGCGATTGGAGACGTCCCCAATGACTCCTCAGCCCAGGAAGGCTATCACATTCTGCTTGAATTCTAGTTCGAAGCACAGTACACAAGCTGGAAATTGCATCTAGGGTAGAAAGTAGCTCATGTGGATCTCTTCTAGTATATGGTTTTGTGTAACTTCTGCCTGTTTTTGATTATTTTCTAGGGTCTTCTAATCATTGCTTTTTATATTTTGTTTAGTGTTTATAATTATTAGCAAGAATTAGTCCAACACAAGCTACCTCATTACCAAACTGCAACCACTGAAATCTCAAAGTTTTAAATAAAAGAATCTAAAGGCAAAATAAGTTTATCATTTATTTTCAATCCATTACGATAAAAACCCACTTCATGCAGCTGAATCTTTTAATTCATTTCTTCTGAAGAAAAGTACAAAAGACCAGATTAAAATTGAGACAAGCATTTAAAGGAAAATCCTTTGACTCAGAGTCCCAAAACTGTAAATGGTTCTTTCTACCAAAAGAATGTTTTTGTATAAAATATAAAGAATTTTACACTATAAACAAAGGCTACTATATATTTACTTAAATTAGAATTGTAGTGTCTGTTTTACCTCCAATTCTTCCCAAAGTGTATTTTTGCAAGTCAGAAATTGAATAATCCCAATGAGCAGACTGTTAGAATAAGCTCTGAAGTTATCTGGAGAGAGAGTACTGATTCTTTCCCTTGGCTCAAAGTCCAGTACATTGATTAAGTTTTAATTTAGTTTACAAAACTCTGCCATTTAGCACAAGGAACACACTAACGTTTCAATGTGTAAGCATTACCTTTTAAGAATAAGACACAGAGCTCAACAAAATCTAAAAGGTCACAATCTATGTCTAACATTAATTTGGAAAACCTCGCAACTTCTATCTTTATTTAAAAAGACCAGATCCCACTTACTATAACTATCCTATTTTCATGGTCATTCTTGAAAAAAACAGCTTAAAATAAAACCTGATCATAGTAAGTCATAGAAAATAGTTCTTCAGAACCAAGCTTAACTTCAGACTTAATCATGAAAATAACTTCTATACATAATGAATATTTCAAATAGTAATATAATTCCTTGACTTACGCTTATAACATTAACTTTTTTTGTATCTTTTAACATTTAAGATATTTGTGATCTTAATCTAAAGATTAAAATCTTAAGATTTTAAGAGCTTTAATATCTTTCCCAAAAATAGTGAGCTTCTAAATTACTGCATAATTAAATTATGATGAGTTACTGCTGATAAAATGATTTTAAAGTTATTTTAAAAGTTGAGCTTGAAGTACACAGAATTTTAATACAACTGATTACTTATGCAAGTATTAACCATGACAATGCTTTCCTAAATGAAAATACAAAAAACATAAATTTGAGGTTTATTAAAAAATGTTTTAATTTGGTATGTTTCTGATTCTTGTCATCATGTTTATCTGCCACCATCATTTTAATTAAACATTTTATTTGATGCTTTGAGAATTTAAAAATATACTACCTATGACCCAAAATATGCAAGGTTCTGGCTCAAAATTTATTTTTTCTGTTTATCTTACTGTTCATTTTTCATTTTCCAGGGAGTTCTAAAATCATGATTAGAAGATGCATGACTTAATTTATAAATACAAGCAACTTATGATTTAAGAAGTATTATTTTCTCTATTTAGATAAATCACTAACAAGGGCAAGAATAAAATTAAGAAGAAGGTTTTCATTTAAAATTCTTATGTACTAGGGCCAAGCTTTTAATTTTAATGGATCCTCTCAAAAATTAAAGATATTTTTCCTAAATGAAAAATTTTTGTTAGTATTATAAAATTATTCCTTCCACATGTGATATTTTATATGACATCATTTCAGCACCAAAGAAAATTTCTGTAAACAAACTTTTAACCAGTAAACTAAGGGCAAATATCTATTTGCCTTTATTACAATATTTAAAAGGCCATGATATGCATCTCTACTTCCTACAATGACATTTTTACAATAAAAACCCAGGCATAGTTTCACAAACAAGAAACAGAATTACTGTACATTTTGGGGGAACAAAAGGAAGATTAATAGACTAAACCTTTTTAGTTAACAAAGTGAGCACAAAAAAACCTATAAAATATGCAATGTATAAAAACAGTAATTTTAAAGTTTCATTTGAAGGGATTAATAATTATTGAGAATAAAAGATGGTAGTTTCACTGGCTTATAATTATCCTGTAAACAGTAAGAAAGTAATAAGCAATAAATTAGAAACATCTTAGCTCCCAGTACTTCCCTTCTCTTGCAATGGAACCACTTTTACAGCATTTAAAGCTGTCTTTATTAAATATCAAAGTAATTCTAGTCCAAAATAAATTCCACTAGGAATAAGTTAACAGTCTACAATAGACAAATATATTAGAAAAAAAAATATACTGCAGGTCACAAGAGGATTGATCGACATATTGTATGACACAGGAACTCAAATCTTCTATTTTACTAGTAGTTTTGTAGCCATCATATTGCTTTCTAAATTGTTTGGCAGTAAAGTAATAGAAAAATAGAAAATAAAAAGAACATAACTATTTAAAATCTGTAGGTTTATGAAGAAAAAAACCCTCAAATACCTTTTGATATTACTGTTACATAGAAAAAAAGTTTCATTTGGCACACTGAATTTGTAAAAAGAAAGGAAAAAAACAAACTGAACAGTGTTTGGCATTTCAATCACCTGTAGGAAAGAGAACAGTAGGAAAGGAAGCAAAGAAAAGTTACTACTTAAGACATGAGAAGACAAACAACCAAAGGCTCTTGTGTCTTCTACCGTTTACTGTCTCTGAATACGTTCATCTGCCAACACAATATACAGATTATTATTTACATTATGATTATATTGGTAAAGACGACCAGAAATAATTTTTGATGTACTCTACCAGTGCCCATTGGGGTAATCATGATCATCAAGGCAAGAAGCCTTTAAATACAAGATATTCCATTTGCATTATATTTTTATTCAAAATTTTTTTTCTGGTTCATCTTTTGGGGTGCACAAATATTGAAGACTCTGAGAAGTCCTGTAAACTTAGGCTGGATTCTGTGGCTGATAACTATTCTTTGAAGATGGTGTTCTTTTGGAAAGCAAAATGTTCTTCAGGCTTACAAAGGCATTTTCTTAAACAGTAGTATCTCCAAAGTCCTTGTTCCAACGTATGTATGCTTCTAAAGTTTGAGGGCTCACACTGCGTTTTATCTTTTTCAAGGATTCAGTGAAGTCAGCTAATCGAATATTTCTCATCTAAATTAAAAAAAAAGACAATGAAAATAATGAACACATATACAGTAGTTAACCCAATAATGGACTGACAGATGCAATGATGCTCTTTTTTATTAATGTTATATATAGAGGTAGTCTTAGAAAATCATGCCAATCATCTTACAGTTTGTTACATAAGAACTTTACAAAAATGCCTTACTAATGTATTACATGTTTAGTTTCTTAGATGTCAACATTTTATTTATTTTTAAAACATTTTATTTTATTTATTTATTTTTGCATAGAAGAACTGGGGTGTAAGGCCAGAGGTGCAGAGGGTGAGAGGATTCACCAGAGACAGAGTAGAGAGCACGTCCGGCAGATTTACCGAAATACACTGCGCTAAGCGGAGCAAGGGCGAGACAGGAGAGGTCCGCTGTGTCACATGTGGGTTAACAACCTGGCCCTTGCTGGGGACTGAATTCAGGCCACCGAGGTGAAAGTGTGATAGTGCTGAGACTTAACCCCTAGGCCACCAGGCAGGCCCAATGTGAACATTTTAAATCAAAAACGTTTTCTCATTAAAAAGACAAAACAGGGCCTCCCCAGGTGGCACAGTGGTTGAGCGCTGGGTTGCAAGGCTGCCCACAGCCTCTGCAGTGCCAGTTCACTCCCCGGCCACTGGCGAGGGTCCCACAAAAAAAAAAAAAAAAAAAAGACAAAACAGGGGCCTCCCTAGTAAGGCAGGTTAAGTCTCAGCACTATGAAGTTATCCGAAGGCACTGCAACAAGAGTTCAAGCCCCTGTCTGGGAGCTGATCCACATGGTGCAGCAGACCTCGCCTGTCTCACCTACTGCTCACCTCAACAGTGAATTTCAATCTGCCTGTTCTGTTCCCCGCTCTGGTTCTGGTGAATCCTCTCACCCTCCCGCGCTTCTGACTGTACCCAGTGCTTGTATAAATAAATAAATGACTCTTTAAAAATAAACAAATAAATGCAGGTTTTCCCGGTGGCCTAGGCGATAAATCTCAGCACTATCACAGCTATGGACCTGAGTTCCACACCCAGACAGGGAGAGCTAATCCACATATGGTGCAGCAGACCTCCCACTGCTCCCCTCAGCAGTATATTTCAGTATATCTGCCTATTCTGCTCCCCACTGTCTTTGGTGAATCCTCTCACCCCCCACACCTCTGGCCTACACCCCAGGTCTTCGATGCCAAAAAAAAAAAACTGAAAATTGTGAAACATTATACCTCACTGGCAGACATATTCTTCACTTGTTCCGGTTTCAGTTCTGTAAAATACAAAAGTAAGCCACTTAGGGGGAAAAAAAAAAGGTTTTGAAGTTTAAATTGATGGACAACAAAACCAATGCACATCTTCACCATAATTAATTTATATTTAAAGAAAGAAACACACAATATTAAGGCACAATTTATGAATGCTAGGGATATTTCTTCTTAGGAATAACTCAGAGGGATTCATTTCTTTGTGTATTGCCAAAGAACATATTTTTCAAAATGAGAGTGCTCTTTATAAAAGGCATTGGTTTTTGTTTAACCTAACAATGTTTGTCTGCTTCAGAATAATAGCTGAAAATACATGAGACTCAGATAGCAGTTGCAACTATTTGAGTTCACTCCCTGAACAAGATTTCATATCTCTGCAGCAGTTCTTTAACCAGTAGCCTATTCCACTGTAAGAGATGTGTTCTGGAAGTTACATGTTCCATGTTTTATTTTATTATTATGGTTAGTATTCTGAGGGTATTTCACCCACCCACCATGGATAGTTACTATAAACATCTACTACAAAGTAATACCATAGACTGTTTAATCTAACCCAACATAAAAATTAGTCGTGCATTTCAGAAACAACAAATTACCTTAAATCAAAATAGTAATGAGTACTTTGCTACAATTCTCCAAAAGTTAACATGTAACAAAAACAAAAACTTCCTTTAGACACAATTTCAAGTGAACACTGAAATGAAAAATCAAAAAATAAGATATTTTCTATTTTATTCATTTTTACTTGCTTAAAAAATTTTGCTTTTCACTATGAAGCTATCAGCAGCCACTGCAGCATGAGTTTGCTCCTCCCCCCAGGGAGCTAACCCACATGGCATAGCAGACCTCTCTTATCTCGCCTGCTGTGTACTTCAGTCAATCCACCTGTTCTGCTCCCCTCTCTGTCTCTGGTAAATCCTCTAACCACCGCCCCCACCCCACCCCCACACATACCTCTGGCCTACACCCCAACTCTTATATGTATAAATAAAAATTAATTTTTTTTAAACCTCTTCCAGAGTTCTTTTTTTAAAGATTTATTTATTCATTTAGTATTTATTTATTTATTTATTTATATAAGCACTGGGTACAGTCAGAAGCGAGGGAGGGTGAGAGAATTCACCAGAATCAGAGCAGGGAGCAGACCAGGCAGAAGGACCGAAGCACACCGCTGAGGGAAGCAGTGGGCAGCAGGAGAGGTCTACACGCCATGTGGGACCCTCCTCTGGTGGCCGGGGAGCAGCCGGAGATCGAACCGGCGCTGCAGAGGCTGCGGGCAGCTTCGCAACCCAGCGCTCAACCACTGTGCCACCGGGAGGCCCTAAAAATTAATTAAAAAAAAAAAAAAATTTGCTTTTGCTGGTTACCTACTAACAGTAAATGAAACCTGTTGTCTAGAAAAGGGGTTATGGTCCAAACTGACTCATGGACTGTCTTTATATGGTCTATGAGCAATAAATGGTTTTGTGTACTTGTCTTTTTGTTTATAAAAAGCAGCAGGAGGGCCTCCCTGGTGGCACAGCAGTTGAGCGCTGGGTTGCAAAGCTTCCCGAAGCTTCTGCAGCACCGGTTCAATCCCTGGTACCTGGGTGAGGGTCCCTCATGGCGCGCAGACCTCTCCTGCCGCCCGCTGCTCCCCTCAGCAGTGTATTTCGTCACTCTGCCTGTTCTGCTCTCCGCTCTGGCGAATCCTCTCACCCTCCCGCGCTTCTGACTGTACCCAGTGCTTGTATAAATAAATAAATCAATCTTAAAAAAAAAAAAAAAAAAAAAAGCAGCAGGAAAAAAAATATGCAATAGAGAGCATATGTGGCCCAGAAGCCTAAAATATATGACAAAGGCCCTTTCCAGAAAAGGATGCTGATTTTAATGTTAGAAACTACTTTGTGCTGTTTCCAATGACAGGGCATTATGGTTTTCAAACTATTAAAAAAGATCTCTCACAGGGGACTTCTTAACGTGGTATATAACTTCTAAAGTGGTGTAATAAAGAACTCTATTTCAACCCCTGGTATACTGACCTCGGATAGGACCCAGAGCTGCATCTTTTGCCAAAGCTGTTAGATCACTTCCTGAGTATCCATCAGTCATTCTGAGAATGGCAAGGAAGAAACCGCAAATTATTTTTATGTTTGCAGATTTAAAACCTCCCTATAATAAGAGGGTAAAACCTAGTTTGTCTTTGTTATTAATTAGACATCTATGTGATTTGATTTTGAGGACATGAAAATGTCCACCTGCTAAACACAAACAGTCTACTGGTTCCTAATAATGCCTCAAATTTTCATCATTAAAATCATTCATCTACATTAAGGCATACTCTATCTCCAGGAGGATCCTGTAAATTGTAAACATGTCGCCTGAAAAGCTAACATCTATTAGCCATTGGTGACCACTGACATATAACCATGGTAATTTTAAGTCAACAAGTGTTTATCTTGACAAAGAACACTGCCTTGATGGAATGAGGGCAAATCAGGTATATTCATTTAAATGTAGGACAGACAGGGTAAAGGAAGGATCTGGGGTAGAAGACATTGGGAAAAAAGAGGCACACCTGAATAGGATGCCACAGTGGAGAGTCCTGGGCAGCCAACAGATTATCAAAGAGAACTAAGAACTAGGGAGGCAAAGGGGAAGAGGGAAATAAAAGAGTGAAAAAAGCATTTACTTATCACGTACCATGCTACATAACTAGAGACCAATTATTATCAGCAGATTTCTTTATTGGAATGATAAAGGAGGAGCTCAACATTTCCAAGTATTAAATTTTTCTTTTCTCATTGGTATCTGGGAACTCTTATAAAATTACTAGCTACTCACATATTGTTGAATATTTTTTACAATTTTATGAGATATTTTTTCAGTGACTATAATTCTTGAGTGTATCGCCTACATTCAATTTCTACTTAAATATACTGCTCGTAAAAGTTTTAAATGTAAAAGCTGAAAAATTATATATAATGCAAAAGAACAAGCTTATATGAAGGCATCTGTGTTGGTGTGGCACAGATATTTTAAATATTTAATATAACTTTAATATCATTTACAAGTTTCAATAAATTTATACAAAGAATAAAGTGCCATCATTAGATATTTGAGTCAGATATTATAGAGAATCTAGAAATACGTAAGATAAGCAGTAAGAAAAAAAGTAAAGGAAATAGAGGATGAGACAATAAATGCTTTCTGATAAATGAATCACTCATTTCTTAAGTTTACTTTAAACAAAACAGAAAAAGAATTTTTTTTAAAAAAAGTTGTAATATCACCAAATCAAAGCACTCACCTAGCAAGCTGTGCTAGTTCTTTTTGGGTCAGTGGGTTTCCTTGTTTACACAACAAATTTTTAAGTAAGAGTAGTCTTGTCTGAAAAGAAATATTAAATATTTATCAGTCCTGAGAATTAGTGTAATACAATATCCAGGAAGCAGGTTCAAATTCTAACTCTCATTTATGAGTTGAATCATCTTTTTATCACTTCACCTCTTAGAATCTCATTCCTGTCTTACAAATGGATTTAAAATTACTATCTTTATAGAGTTTGAGAGAATTAAAGATACTCCAAATAAAACTAAGAAGTAGCTGCTGTTACTACCAAGGATATTAAAGGGTCTGAGCTAGAAAATCAATTTTTTCCCATTATTTTTAAGAGGTCATAGCTTTATTTTTTACTTATTTATTTATTTGGTTTTTTGCATAGAAGAACTGGCAGATAGGTGAGAGGTACAGGGAGGTGAGAGGACTCACCATAGAAAAAGTAGGATACAGAACAGGTGGATTTGCTGAAATACACTGCTAAGGGAGCAAAGGGCGAAACAGCAGGTCTGCTGAGCCATGCGTTAGCTCCCTGGCCAGGAATTGAACTCAGGCTGTAGCAGTGATAGTGATGAGACTTAACCCCTATGCCAAAGGGGAGGCCCCAACAATTAACAATTAATTAACCCCTATGCCTAAAGGGATGCCCCAACAATTAATTAAAAGTATGAATTCCTATAACATGACTTTCACCTACTGAAAGTATAAAATACACTGACTTAGCAAACTGCCTTGTGCAACCATTACCATAATCAAGTTTAAAAACATTTCTATCACTGCCCCAAAAGTTTGCTCATAACTTTCTTTGCAGTTTATCCCGACACCCACCCCTAGCCTTAGGAAATTACTGGTATGCTTTATATTTCTAAAAATTTGCCTCTTCTATATAATAATTCACATCTGGTATTTTTAATAGAATGTTTTTCAAGGTACATTCATATATATAGCATATTTAAATAGCTCATTCCTTTTATTGTTTTAATATTCCATTAAAGATATACCACATTTGTTCATCCATTAAACATAAATATTTTAGATTCTGTACAGTTTAGGTTATTATTTAAAATGCTGCTATGTTCTTATACATATCTTCATGTGGACATATTTTCATTTCTGTTGCATAGATTCTTAGGCATGTTTAGTAAGCTCATGTTTAACTTTTTAAGGAACTGTCAAATTGCTTTTCAATGTGGTTGTACTGTGGCTTGGAGACTCAATACTGTCAAGATGGTATTTCTTGGTTTTGCTTATAAAAAAAAATTCACACAGGGTCTCCCTGGTGGCGCAAGGGGTTAAGCAGAGCACTATGAAGCTATCTGCAGCCTCAACAGCACCAGTTCAATCCCCGGCCTGCCAGGGAGCTACCCAGATGGCACAGCAGACCTCTCCTGTCTTGCCTGCTGTTCCCCTCAGCAGTATATTTCAGTCAGTCTACCTGTTCTGTTCCCCACTCTGCTCTGGTGAATCCTCTCACTCCCCACGCCTCTGGCCTGTACCCTGGTTCTTATATGCATAAATAAATTTAAAAAAATTCACACATAGATACATACCTCCTCATTTGGCAAAGACACATATACTCGCTTGATGAAACGCCTAAGAAAAGATTTCAAACAACTTCAGTTTTGAATTTAAAGATAACTCAGTTCATAGAGCAAATAATAAAAAGTTTTAAAAACAGTAATCAAGGCATTTAAATACATATTAGTACTCATCAATAAAGAGTCCATTGCAAACTCTAGTTAATAGTCACACAGTATTTACAAGTGCTTAATTCAATATTATCAGAATTAAATTAACCACTTGTGTATGTGTATGTTTTTAATAGCAACCAATCTTTAAAATAAAATATCTTGACATAAAACCTAAGATATAAGAGGTGGAATAGAAATATCTACTGCCTTCTTGAAACTGAAAACAATTAAAAGCAACATGGACAAAAGAAATGGAAATATAAACTTCATGAACAGATAGTTACATTTATAAAACTAAAATGTATGAACAAGGGCTGCCTAGACAGCACATGCAAAAATAAACTCAAAAAGGATAAAAAGACTTAAATGTTAAGATCTAAAATCATAAAATATATTGAAGAAAATAGGCAAAATACTTCAAGACATAGGTTTCAGTGATGTCTTTGTGAATTCTCCAACAGCAAGAGAAACAAAAGAGAATATGAGCAACCGGGACTACATCAAACTAAAAAGCTTCTGCACAATGCAAGAAGCTATCACAAGGAAACTATCAACCTACTGAATGGGAGAAAATATTTGTAGCCATACATCTGACAAGGGGCTGATATCCAGTATCTACAAAGTTCCGTTAACAAAGGATCAAATAAAAAAATGGGCAGAAGAGCTAAACAGGCACGTCTCCAAAGACATAGATGGCCAACAGGCACATGAAAAAAATGATCATCACTTATAGTGAGGGAAATACAAATCAAAATCACAATGAAATACCACCTCACACTTATGAGAATAGCACATATACAAAAGAACAGAAACAAGTTTTTTTCTAGTTAGAAACAAGTTAGAAAGTTAGAAACAACAAGGAGATTAGACACTAAATCTGTAAGAAATAAGGAAAACAACTTGGGGCAAATAAAAGGCTGACAAGGGTTACAAAGGAAGTCACACATATGGAAGAAAAGGGGTATACACTAAATGTGAACGAAAAACAAACCAAAAAAAAAGTAATTAGGAAAAGTTAAAAGATATTATTCAAAATAAGTTATCCAGGGCCTCCCTGGTGGCGCAAGGGGTTAAGACGCAACCTATGAAGCTCTCTGCAATCAATGCAGCATGAGTTCGATCCCCGGCCAGTCAGGGAGCAGCCCACATGGTGCAGCAGAACTCTTCTGACTTGCCTGCTGCTCCCCTCAGCAGTGTATTTCAGTCAGTCCACCTGTTCTGTTCCCCACTCTGTCTCTGGTGAACCCTCCACACCTCTGGCCTGTAACCCCAGTTCTTGCATACAAAAATAAATGAATCTTCAAAAAAAAAAGTTATCCAAAACAAAGGATATTCCAAATTCATTTAAATGAACATTAAATCCCAAGAAAAATACAGATAAATCAACATATTTTTTGAGTAATTAGATTTTAATGGTTGAGACATGCATCCAGGAAAGAGAAAAACTATCAAATTAATCCATAAATGTGAATATGGCAGGCTGGCTTCAAGACTTTTATGTTGCAATATTTAATCCGAGAAACAACAAGGCAACGCTATCAATTCCTCAGGAAAAGAGGGAGGACCAAGAATTTTATTCTGAGTCAAACCTTCTTCCCAATTATGAAAAGAATAAATGTGTTCAAACACACAAAACCAGAAAACACATTTGCCATGAATTCTGCTTCTTATGAAGTCCAATAAAAAGGGTCAGAATCAATTTTATATTTTTAAAATAATTTCATCCAAGCCAGAAGAAATAAGCAATTTTCCTAAAGCCTTAAATGAAGATTAGTTTTCTGATATGAAACAAATCCTATTCTCAAAATCTTTATCTAGTTGGTAATAAAAGACCAGATAATACAGTGAGGAAAGGAATTTAAGTCTTAAAACTGAGAGTGATGGAAGTAAGAAATATGGGAGATGAATACATAAGTACATATATCTGTAATATGTTTCTACATAATCTCCCTTACCTGAGAACAGCCTCATCAAGCTCTTGTGGCCTATTAGTTGCACCCATTACAAGCACTCTGTCATCTCCAGCCGACTGTACCTGTAGCCCAAAAAATTTTGTTCAATACTGTTAAAGTAATAACAAAGAAAAATATAATAATGATATACATAATTTTAGTTTGGGTCATTTAACAGAATGTTTAAATGTTACCATGTTAAAAACATAATCAACACACTTACACCATCAAATTCTATTAGAAACTCAGTTTTCAGACGTCTACTAGCATCGTGTTCACCTTCTCTTCTTTCACACAAAAGGCTATCAACTTCATCTAGAGCAAATACAAGGATATGTCTTTAATTAAAAGCCAAACTATATGAGTCAGCTTAGATTAACCTAATTTACAACACAAGTTACTAATATACTGGGTTCCACTCAATTCATTAGTCTTTAACTTTGTATTTCTTTAAAACTTTTCCCTTTGGGGGGCCTCCCTGGTGATGAAGGGGTGAAAGTCTCAATGTTTATCAAGCTAAGCCAGCCACTGAGGCATAAGTGTGATCCCTGGCCAGGGAGGTAACCCACAAGGCGCAGTAGACCTCTCCCATCTTGCCCACTGCTCCCCTCGGCAGTGTATTTCAGTGTATCTGCCTGTTCTGCTCCCCACTCTGTCTCTGGTGAATCCACTCACCCCCTGCAACTCTGTTCTTGTATGCATAAATAAAAAAATAAAAAATAAATCTTAAAAAACAAACAACTTTTTTCTGTTTGGATTATCTTTCCTATCAAACCTCTCATACTAGGAGAGGAATTTCACAAATGTTCAACTAACTTAGTTGGAAAACATGTTCTTACCTATAAAAATTATAGAAGGTTGAAGTTCTCGAGCCACAGCAAAAAGAGCTCTCACCAGTTTCTCTCCTTCTCCCACCTAAAACAAGGCATTATATATACAATGGATTATAATACATACAAAACATTATTATAGCTTTTTAAATTTAATGATTGAAAGCCTAGAATCTAGGAATTTAACTTTCTTTCTTGGCAACAACCGAAGACTTAGAGTAAGGATGGAAGAGGTATGTTAGAAAATTGTCCTTTATAAATTCAGAATATAGATTACTATTTAACATAGTTTAAATACTTAAAAAAATTAAATACATCTGTTTTACTTCACCTGGTTTTCCTAAAACTTAGGAATCGTTATTAGTAAGGGGTATAACTAGTGAGAAGAGGGTAGACTGGAGAAAACAAATATATACTACACTACACATGTTCTGTAATTGTTAGGTTGCAGGGTACATTTTTAGAAGCAAATAAACTGTAAAGTATTGTCCTAAAGAAAGTGTACTCTATTAATAACACCTTGAAAACTCATTTTCATAATTATCACTGTCAGTAAATATTAATATATTTCCTTTTTTTTTTAAGATTTATTTTATTTTTATACAAGAACCAGGGTATAGGCCAGATGCGCAGGAGGGTGAGAAGATTCACTGAAGACAGAGCAGGGAATAGAACAAGCAGAATGACGAAATACACTGCTGAGGGAAGCAGCAGGAGAGACAGGAGAGGGCTGCCACCCCACGTGGGATTCTCGCTGGCTGGCAGGGATTGAACCTGTGCTGCAGAGGCTACAGACAGCTTCACAGTGCGGCACTCAACCGCCTGCGCCACCAGGGGGGCCCTAAATATTAATATATTTCTCAGCAGCCGCAGAGATCTATGGTCACCTTTGAGATATTCCCAGGAACTGAGACTTACATTAAAACCATTCTATGAACCAAAACAAATAAAAGGATCATGTGGTTTGTGGTAATCTACTGTAAAAACACATCTGTCCTCTAGGTGGCATTTATTCTTTTAATAAAAAATTTCAAACAAATGAACAGCCCAAGATTTAAATCCATCTAACCAAATATTCCGAGTTGGAAGGAATCCAAGAGATCATCTCGTATGATATCAACACTTTGTACATGAAATAAGACTTTAGTGACAATTTCTTTTTTTTTTTTTGTGGGACTCTCGCCGGAGGTCGGGGAACGAACCCGGCGCTACAGAGGCTGCAGGCATCCTCGCAGCCCAGCGCTCAACCACTATGCCACCAGGGGAGGCCCTAGTGACAATTTCTTAAGGCTAGCTCATTACATAAAATTTTGGGGGGAACCCTACTATCTCCTATCTTCCAAAAAAAGGGCTTTCCACTGTACTAAACGTATAATGTGGATAAGTCTACTTTAATAATAATTTTACTTATAAACTTTCACATAGTATGCAAAATGTGACTGGAAAAAGAGTCTCAATTTATAGTTATTTTTAATTCTTTTACAAAACTGAGAACCCTTCCAATACTTTGATCTTGTGCTTACTAGCCTTCAAAATTGTAAGATGATAAATTTCTGTAGTTTAAGTCAGACAGTTTATCGTACTTTTTCACACAATTCTAGCAAACTAATATAGTATTTGACAGCATAATTCTAATCTTAAAAGTCTAACAAATGTACATAACTTTTTATTATGATGAATGATATCCATGATATCATTTATATACCAAGTGTTTAACATTTAACACAGTACCAATGGCCAACACTAAAAAGAACACTCACATATTTTGAAGTTAAACTTGCAGCACTTATATTAAAGAAGGTTGCATTTGATTCTGCAGCTACTGCTTTAGCCTTAAAAAATCACAAAGCAAATATTATTAGTTCAACATCTTGCCTTAAAAAATAACCAAAGAAATTAAAAAAAATAAAAATAAAAAATAACCAATATTTGATCCATTCAAGTATAAGAAAAGATTTTCTAAAAATGTATGACACAATCCTCAATAAATGGCAGTCATTGTGCTTCCTTCTCAGCAATAAGGAATGATTCTAGGAAAAGCTGCTCTTCTTTCCATTCTTTTTTCCCTAAGGGAGTGGTTAAAAAAAAATAGAGGGTGCTATTCACTTTCTAGATACAGAAAAATAACTAGTCAGAGAAAGATAAACAGCTAAAGAAAAAAGTTACTGTTCCTCTATTTCATCACTCTATAAAAGCTCTGCAGGAGAAAGGTATTCAGGGTTTAACAAAAATTTTTGGTAAAAGAATATTTAAAAACAAAAAACAGTCTATCATATGCTGAGTATATCAATAAAACTAAGATCGTAAATAAAATAGGGTTTGGAAGATAATATATTAAGGTAAGTAGGTCTCAGGAAAAAGTTAGATTATTTAACTTAGGAAAATGATAAAAATTAAAATCACACTACTGAGGATAACATACGTGGATTTTTATTTTCCTTGTCATATTCAAAATTTAAGTGTATTATCGGGGAAAGGAAATCATATGTAACAGACTGAGGAACTATGTAAATACAGTTTCTTTTTTTATATACTTTTATCTTGGCTATCTCTATAGAACATTCAAATTTAAAAAGAATTCTTACCAGCATTGTTTTCCCATTTCCAGGTGGACCAAAGAGTAACAATCCTCTAGCAGGAGCTCGAAGCCCTGTGAACAACTTAAAAATAAATACTTTAGTTTATAAATATGGCTTTGGAGACAATTGTTCCCACATATTTTAAGTATTATGTAAAAATCACTGTTTTCAGTAATATCCTCTCACATAGTGCTGCCCAGAGCTCTAAAGAGAACACTTAATAAATTAAAAACAGAAGAAAACTAAATGAAATAAAACCCAATCCTCAATGATCAAACTGAAAGCTGAGTGGTTTTAATAAGACATATTGAACGTAGATGTTTCTTTAGAAAGCTCACCAAAATAATAGCAAACTGAATAAAAAAGATCTAAATCTTGAAAACAATAATAGGAGACCACAGAGAACACAATACATTGTGTAAATGAAGCAGCAATAAAATTCTTAGCCGAGGGAGCTAAAATTTAAGTGTCTACTTATGAAGGAATATCTAGATATAAGAAGCAGCTCATATGACTTAAAATACATAGGGAATCAAAAAAAAAAAAAAAAAAAAACCAAAAATCCAACAATAGAAAGACTAAGTAAAGTCTAACATGATGATGAAGAGATTCTATAACTACAGCTTTGAAACAGGTATAGAGAGAGGTAGATGATGTATAGTATAATGGAGCAAATAGTTCATCAAGTTAATAGACTCTAAGTCAAAAATATAAAGAACTGACTTTAGATAACATCTTAATTAGAAATTTGGATATTTGAGAATAGTCCCATTTTTCTACAAAGATGAAGAAACTATTACTAAGCAACAAGAACAAAATAAACACAATAATTCAAAATTACAGTGATAAAGTAGACAGTATAAGGAAGAAGTCTACAAAATAAGGATAAGAGTGTAAATCCTTGTAAAATTTTTTGGAAACAAATTTCAACAGATCACTGAGATACACACTGAAATGCAGTATGTTTTGAGGGTGGAAAGGAGATCTTTTATATTATCCTGTATAGTTTGAATTTTTTCAAAGATTAATATTTGTGCCACACTGCTTTCCAGAGAGGCTGAACCAGTCTACATTTCCACCAACAGTTAAGGGAGTATTTTTTTCTGTATACCCTTGTCACCATTTACGTTTCTGGTATTTTTAGTATAGACCATTCTCACTGGTGTGAGGTGGTAACTAATCATGGTTTTGATTTTCATTTCCCTGATATGTGATGATGAGCATATTTGCTCATCTGTATGTCTTCTTTAGAAAAGTGCATATTTAATTCTTCTGCCCATTTTTTGATTGGGTTATTTGTTTTCTTTTTGTTGAGTTTCATGACCTCTTTGTAAGTATCAATCAGTCCATTGTCAAATGTATGGTGTGAAAATATTCTCTCCCATTTAATAAGGTGTCTCTGTTTTGGTGTCAGTCTTGTTCACTGAACAGAAGATTTTTAGTTAGCTGGAACATTTCTTTATGTTATTGTGGATCCAGTAGTGAATGATATAAAGGAAAATGATAATATAAAATCCTTACCTCAGGTCTCAGAGAAGGAAGAATAACAATTTCCTGCAATGCTTGTTTTGCCAACTCTTGACCAGCTATGTCATCAAATTTAACAGCTGTTCCACTAAGAAACAGAATTTCAGTTTACTCCACAATAAAAATATGCTTCAGTTATGGTAATATGTCTAAACTCTATGATATGTAGTCATTTTTACGTAGTTATTTAACTCTGAAGCTATAGTTAGTAAACAGTAAAAATTAAGTATGTAATTAGATAAGGACATTTATCTATTTATTATCTATTTCATTGCTGATAAATTTAGAAGTAAAATTCAAAAATAAAAACTGTAAAATAAGACAGCTTAGATAGAAAACTTACCTGTCCACAATTTCATTCATTATAAGGTTAGCAAGATTGCTGTCCACATTCCTGAAATTCTTTAAGTCTTTCTTTTTACGAGCAGCAGTTGTAGGAGTAGAAGGTTTATTTGTTCTATTTGTTTTTGGAGTACTCTTAAGGACACAAAATTTTAATGTCAAAACATTTATAATTTGCCTAAGTTATTAGCCTTAAAGTACCCAAAATAAAGGTTGAAAAACAGGGAAAAGGACATAATATTTTGTTTTTAATTATACATTTACTTCAAGGTAAAATTAGCATTGACTATTAATTACATTTGGCATGAAGTGGGTTACTGAGAATTTTATCCAGGGATTTAGTTGTTATAAAATATAAAGATTTTTAAAAGTGAAAAATTACATTTAACTTAATGGAAACTTCCCAATTTTGTAGGTATTATAAAGTATTGCAATAGACTTAAGCAAGCATAATATGCTGAAAATTCTCCATTTGTAAAAACACAACAATTAAAGCTTTGTCTACAAATACCTTATGAGTGGCAGGTACAGAACCAGGTCCCTGTCTTACTCCAGAAACCATGGATAGACCACTGCAACTAGGTGCTCTGTGGTGGCCTGAAAGACCTGTGGATCCAGTTTTCGTAACTGTTTTTGAACGAGGCAGTGAATTACTTGTATGCGTTAAGGGGTCTTTTCTTTTCGGAACAGCTCCACTTTCTATCAAGCAAAATGTAAAACCATCATAGTTAGAAAATTGTAGCTAAATGTAATAAAAAGTCATAAAAAAGACTAGTATAAATTTGCAAAAATCGCAGTGTTTCAGAAATATTTCAAAATATTATTTCAATGAGAATATACACTAGGGTATTCATAGGGATTGTCAATGGGTATACAGGATTATAGTTATTCAGGTTTTTTCTTTTATTGATGTATATTCTAATATATGGAATATGTGTTTCTAATATGAAGAAATAACCACATATGTGGCAAGAAGGGAATACAACAAAATTACCAAGCAAATAAAGTTGCCAAATGTTTAAGAATCAAAATCCTACAAAGGCATTTAGAGATCGGTTGTAAAGAGAGAGGGAAAGGTAAAAACACTGCATTACCTTAGTTCCAAATTTTTTAAGTGTGTGTTTTTTTAAGATTTATTTATTTATATAAGAACTGGGGTACAGGCCAGAGACACGGGAAGGAGAGAGAATTCACCAGAGAGAAAGGGAGCAGAACAGGCAGAAGGACCAAAATACACTGCTGAGGGGAGCAGTGGGCGAGACAGGAGAGGTCTGTCCTGCCCTGTGGGTTTCTCCCTGGGCGGCCGGGAATTGAACCAGTGCTGCAGAGGCTGCGGACTGCTTCACAGCGCTGTGCTCAATCCGCTGCACCACCAGGGAGGCCCTAGTTTCAAATTTTTAAGACTATAAAACAGTATGAAAGTGAATGTTTGTGCCCACCAAAGAGTTTTTAAAATTTCAACTTAATTTAAAGGCTGTAAGGCCTCCCCTGGTGGCACAGGCGGGTTCAGTGCAGTGCTGTGAAGCTGTCCACAGCCTCTACAGGGCCGGTCTGATCCCGGCTGGCCGGCGAGGGTCCCACGTGGCGCGACGGTCCTCTCCTGTCATGCCCGCTGCTCCCCTCAGCAGTGTATTTCATCAGTCAGCCTGTTCTGTTCCCCACTCTGTCTCTGGTGAATTCTCTTACCCTCCCGCGCATCTGGCCTGTACCCCGGTACTTGTATAAACAAACAAATCTTTAAAAAATAAAATAGAGGGCCTCCCCGGTGGCGCAGCGGTTGAGCGCTGGGCTGCGAAGCTGCCCACAGCCTCGGCAACGCCGGTTCGATCCCTGGCTGCTCCCCAGCCACCGGAGGAGGGTCCCGCATGGCGCGCAGACCTCTCCTGCCGCCCGCTGCTCCCCTCAGCAGTGTACTTCGTCAGTCTGCCTGCTCTGCTCTCCCCTCTGGCTCTGGTGAATTCTCTCACCCTCCCGTGCTTCTGACTGTACCCAGTGCTTGTATAAATAAATAAATCTTTTTTATAAATAAATAAATAAATAAACAATAAAATAAAAAATAAAATAGAATAAAGGCTGTAAAGGGGGCCTCCCAGGTAGTGCAAGGGGTTAAGACACAACCTACGAAGCTGTACGCAGCCACTGCAGCACAACGTCAATCCCCCGGCCGGCCAGGGAGCAACCCACATGGAGCAGCAGACCTCACTGGACTCACCCGCTGCTCCCCTCAGCAGTGTGTTTCATTCAGTCTGCCTGTTCTGTTCCCCACTCTGTCTCTGGTGAATCCTTTCACCGCCCCCCCACATCTCTGGCCTGTACTCCAGCTCTTGTGTGCCTAAATAAATCTTTTTTTTTAAAAAAAAAGGCTATAAAGATGTGGTTTTTCACAAGCCAAGTATTTTATGTGCTTTATAGACAAAAGTAAATATGTACAGAACATCTTTTTTTAATAATTTAATTTTTTTTCAAAGATTTATTCATCTATTTATACAAACACTGGGTACAGTCAGAAGCACAGGAGGGTGAGAGAATTCACCAGAGCCAGAGCAGGGAGCAGAACAGGCAGATGGACGAAGTACACTGCTGAGGGGAGGAGCAGGCTGCAGGAGAGGTCTGTGCGCTATGTGGGACCCTCGCCTGGCGGCCGGGGATCGAACTGGCGCTGCAGAGGCTGCGGGCAGCTTCGCAAACCAGCACTCAACCGCTGTGCCGCCGGGGAGGCCCATGTATAGAACATCTTTAAGCCTGAAAGGTTACCTGAGGCACTAAGGTACCCTTTCACATAAATAACAGGTTTTTAGGGCCTCCCTGGTGGTACAAGGGGTAAAGTCTCAGCACTATGAAGCTATGGGCAGCCACTGCAATACTAGTTTGATCCCTGGCCAGAGAACTATCCCACTTGGCATAGCAGACCTCTCCTGTCGCTCCCCTCAGCAGTGTATTTCAGTCAATCTGCCTGTTCTGTTCCCCACTCGGTCTCTGGTGAATCCTCTCACTCCACCCCCACCTCTGGCCTGTACCCCAGCTCTTATATGCATAAATAACTAAAATAAATCTTTTAAAAAACAGGCTTTTAATGTTTGTAAATAATGTTTTTATATAATACACACCAGAGTTTAATAACAATGTCTACCGTGAAGACAAATGCTCTATCCGCCTATTAGAGTAGCTAAAAGAAAAGTCTAATATTTTGCTTTTCTTATTAAATCCCTTAATATGGTTTAAGAAAAATAAGGATTCTGAATTTGTACAGGACATCAGTTTATTTTTTTAAAGAATCAAACAGTCTATCTCAGGTAAACTGGCAGTATAGGACTAAAATCAGGACCTCTAAGACAAACGGAAATATAAAGAACATTGAGAAAGGGACGGTTTTGACCAATTACCCCAAATATCCAAATCTAGACCGACTTTGAGTCATTTACTTGGATTACAACAATCAAATTTTTGACATTCATGAAAATTATTATAAACCCACTCTAGATTAACTTGGATTGCTTTTAGCATACAAATGAGCTGATATTCCAGAATTATCTCACTCATGAGGAGCTGAAATTATCCCTATATTCCCAAGAGCGCTAAGTCTGAAGATTCATTATTTCAAACAAATAAATACATGAAGTGTCCAAACGCAGAGTTATAGGTGTAGAAAAACAAAAGCAAAAAAATAAGGAAATATGGTCCCCAGCCTCAAACACAAATTCAATCAGTAGAGAACAAATACAATATATGGTAAATAGTAAAGATAAGCCCAAATAATAAGAAAACTCAAAGGAATTTCAAAATGTGGTAAGGTTATTAAAGGTTTTTCCAGTAAATAAACGAAAAATTCTAAACCCCATGTTGAGGAAATAATGAATTAAGAAAACATTAAAGAAAAGGGAATAGCATAGGGGCCTCCCTGGGGCACAAGGGGTTAAGCACTGCACTGTGAAGCTATCTGCAGCCTCTGCAGTTCTTGTTTGATCCCCAGCCAACCAGGAAGCAACCCACATGGCGCAACAGACCTCTACTCACTAGCCCGCTGCTCCCCTCAGCTGTGTATTTCAGTCAATCCTGCTCCCCACTCTATCTTTGTGAATCCTCTCACCCCCCACACCTCTGGCCTGTACCCCAGTTCTTTTTTTTTTTTTTTTTTTTTTTTTTTATTTGTTTGTTTGTTTGTACATGCACTGGGTACAGTCAGAAGTGCGGGAGGGTGAGAGAATTCACCAGAGCCAGAGCGGGGAGCAGAGCAGGCAGAAGGACCGAAACACACTGCTGAGGGGAGCAGCGGGCGGCAGGAGAGGTCTGCGCGCCATGTGGGACCCTCCTCTGGTGGCCGGGGAGCAGCCGGGGATCGAACCAGCGCCGCAGAGGCCGCGGGAGGCTTCGCAACCCAGCGCTCAACCGCTGCGCCACTGGGGAGGCCCCTACCCCAGTTCTTATATGCATAAATAAATACATCTTAAAAAAAAATTGAGGGCCTCCCTGGTGGCGCAGCGGTTGAGCGCTGGGTTGCGAAGCTGCCTGTGGCCTCTGTGGCGCCGGTTCGATCCCCGGCTGCTCCCCGGCCACCAGAGGAGGGTCCCACACAGCGCGCAGACCTCTCCTGCCGCCCGCTACTCCCCTTAGCAGTGTACTTCGGTCCTTCTGCCTGCTCTGCTCCCCACTCTGGCTGGTGAATTCTCTCACCCTCCTGCGCTTCTGATTGTACCCAGTGCATGTATAAACAAAACAAACAAACAAATAAATAACATGCCTCTATTAAAAAAAAAAATTGAGGGGCCTCCCCTGGTGGCACAGCAGTTGAGCACTGAGTTGCGAAGCTGCCCGCAATCTCTGCAGCGCCAGTTTGATCCCGGCCGCTGGGTGAGGGTCCTACATGGCGCACAGACCTCTCTGGCTGCCCACTGCTCCCCTCAGCAGTGTAGTTCGTCTATCTGCCTGTTCTGCTCCCTGCTCTTGCTCTGGTGAATCCTCTCACCCTCCCGCACTGCTGACTGTACCCAGTGCTTGTATAAATAAATACATTTAAAAAAAAACTATTAAAAAAAAATTAAGGGACCTCCCCTGATGGCATAGTGGTTGAGCGCTGGGTTGCAAAGCTGCCCGCGGCCTCTGCAGCGCCGGTTTGATCCCCGGCCACCCGCAAGGGTCCCTTATGGCACGCAGACCTCTCCTGCTGCGCCCGCTGTTCCCCTCAGCAGTGTATTTCATCAGTCTGCCTGCTCTGTTCCCCGCTCTGGCTCTGGTGAATCCTCTCACCCTCCCGCACTTCTGACTGTACCCAGTGCTTGTATAAATAAATAAATAAATCTTAGAAAAAAACAATTAAGTATCCCCTCATTCTAAAAAAAAAAAAGAAAGAAAAGAAAAGGAAATAGCATAGCAAAAGCAGAGATGTGAAGAAAAACAAGACCGGTCTAGGGTAATGATAAATTCTCACTTCAGAGGAACAAGAGACTGGAAAAGAATTTCTTCAGACAGGTAATACATAGTACCAAGACTACATGGATAGAAAATCTCACTAGCAACTACAAGAGTGAGAGTAAACTTTTCATCAAAAATCACAAAGGTAAATAGGCAATGGAGTATGTTCAAAATGCTGACAGGGAAAAAAAAGTATTAACTTTTATCAATTCTCTATCTAGTCATTAGGAATCAGAGTATTTTTAAGAAATTACAAAGACAGAGAATTTACTATGTACAAGATCACATTGAAAGACTATTAATGGAGGTTTTCCGGTTAAGAAATAAACATAGAAAAAAAAGAAATAAACATAGAAAGGAATTAAAAAATTAGAAAATTAAGTTACAGAACAAGAAAAGTTAAGAAAATCTGTGGTGTGGAAAACTCACAAAAGGAAAATCACTGAACATACTACTTGGCTTTCTGTAACAATATTTGCAAAGTCAGTAATGTTAAATGTGATGTTTCATTATAAGTAAAAAGCAGAGAAAAGTAAATAAACAAAAATGGAGACAAAAGGTAAAAGTGGCATAAGAAAATTAAATTTTCTTCCACCTGACTAAGAAGTCAATACATAATAAAAATAAGCCAGGAATAGCAATATAAGTATAATATCTGAAAAAATAGTATGAAGCATGAGGAAAAAAGACAGCAAAATGAGTTAAACATTTTTTAAGCCAAACTCGGGTTAAGGTAAGAAAAAAGAGGTAGGAATGTGAATATCATTTTTCTTTATAAGCCAGTAATTTTTTCTTAATCTTATCAATCTATAAATATTAAACTGCTCCCATTTAAAATTTATAATTTGATGATTTTATAAAGATGTTTGTAATTGTGAAACAACCACTAAAATCAAAATACAAGATGTTTGTATTGTAACCAAAAGTTTTCTTGGGTCCATTTACGTTCCATTGTCCTACAGCTCCTTAGGCAATCACTTTTTGACAATGTAGGATCGATAGTTCTACTGGTCCTCCCTGGTGGAGCAAGTGGTTAAGACGCAACCTATGGGGCCTCCCCGGTGGCACAGCGGTTGAGCACTGGGTTGCGAAGCTGCTCGCAGCCTCTGCAGTGCCAGTTCGATCCCCGGCTGCTCCCCGGCCACCAGAGGAGGGTCCCACATGGCGCGCAGACCTTTCCTGCCACCCGCTGCTCCCCTCAGCAGTGTACTTCGGTCCTTCTGCCTGCTCTGCTCTCAGCTCTGGCTCTGGTGAATTCTCTCACCCTCCCGCGCTTCTGAATGTACCCAGGGCTTATATAAATAAATAAATAAATAAATAAATAAATCTTTAAAAAAAAAAAATAGTTCTACTGATCTAAGGTCAGAGTGAGTCAATCTTTTGACATTTCCAATCAGTTGTTCAGGCTATCAGGTAACTTTTTATTTCAGCAACTTATTTTTTAACTTTGGAATTTCTATTATTTTCATTGTTTAGTTTATACGATCTGCTAAGATTACAAGTTTGTTAAATGAGATTATATTTTAATTCTTTGAACATATTTAGAAAGGCTGTTGTGCTAAATTCAGCATCTGGCTCCACTCAAGAGTCAGTTTCTTGAGTAAGAGTCACACTTTCCTCTTTTTTTGCATGTCTAGTAATTTTGAGTTGAAAATTGGACATTATTTTTAAACTGGGTATTTTAGATAACACATTCAGACAATAATAAGATGACTTTGGCATCACTATTTTGAGATGAAGTAATCCATCCAACTGAAACATTACAGAATGCTCCAGAAATGGGTGACACTAATAAACTAGGACTGAATGAATCAGCTCATTCACCAAGGCTCAATGGGTATCGAACACAGTGCTGCATAAATTAGCTGTGAAATATGTCCCTCCAACAAGAAATGAATTAATAGGGTTTGAAATCAGCTTGATTTTTAAAAAAGATTTATTTATTTATTTATAGAAGCACGGGGTACAGTCAGAAGTGCGGAAGGGTGAGAGAATTCACCAGAGCCAGAGCGGGGAGCAGAACAGACAGACTGACAAAATACACTGCTGAGGGGAGCAGCGGGCGTGGCAGGAGAGGTCTGCGCGCCAGGTGGGACCTTTGCCAGCGGCTGGGGATCAAACCAGCGCTGCAGAGGCTGCGGGCAGCTTCGTAGCCCAGTGCTCAACCACTGCGCCACCAGGGGCTTGATTTTTTTAAATAGATTCCAGGAGGAGAAAACTGCCCATTTCTTGGAGTGGAAGGCTAACAGAAGAATACAATGGACTTTCACATGTAAAATGAAGCGGAAGACCAAGACAACAAGAAAAAGGTATGCTAAGCACACCACAGCCAATTTTTGCTATTTACCCTGGTAGGATTATTAGTATCTCATGTTTGTATTTCAGAAACTTTTTATTTGTATTTGGAAACTATATGTAGGTATGCTTACATTTCTTTGTTTCAAAAAGTTTCTTATGAAAAGGTCAGCCTTTCACTGCCATACTGAGAAGCAGGTAAAATATTTCTCTCTATAGCTGAAATAGTATTTTAAATCATGAACAGAAGGAACAGACAAAGGAATACAGCTACTGATGTGGGGTTCCACATGGGGAGACCAAAGTAAAATGAGAACTCCTTAAGGGAGGGATGAAACCATAAGGGAAAGAGTTGATGCCATTTCTATTCACAGAAATCCAACTTTTATCTCTTCACTATTAAAATGTAAGTTTATATTATATTAGAATACAGATGACAGTTTTCTTACAACCTACACTAAGATCTTTCAGCAACAATTTGAACAAAGCAATGTTTAAATAAACTTTAAGCCTTGGGGCCTCCCTGGTGGTGCAGGGGTTAAAGTCTCAGTGCTATCAAGCTATCATCAGCCATGGAGACCTGGCCTGAGTTCAATCCCCAGGCAGGGAGCTAACCCACCTAGAGCAGACCTTCTGTCTCACCCATGCCTCCCCTCAGCAGTGTATTTCAGTAGATCCACCTGTCCTGCTTCCTACTCTGTCTCTGATGAATCCATTCCCCACCCCCCACATCTCTGGCCTGCACCCCAGTTCTTGTATGCATAAAAATGACAATAAATCTTAAAAAAAAAAAAACCTTTTAAACCTTGAACATAAAATTAATGCTAAAAATGTCACTGATTTTTAAAGTGAGCCAAAATGTTGGAGAACCAAACCAAACAAAAAAAATATATCCAAAAGTTCAAGGATAACAAATTTCACGCAGAGTAAATACTAGTATTCTGATATTTCTTCTTATGTGAACTCACCTTCAAATTTTTTCTAATAAGTACTATGATAAAACATTTGTGCGTAGTATATATGAAAATTGATATGCAATGAAAATTGATATATAACAAAGAAAAATTTAAATTTCTGTCTTAAACATTACATAAAACTTGTTATCCATAAAAATATACAAACACTGAAAATATCATATAAAGAAAAGAATATTTTAGTAATTTAAGAACTGTTTTTATAATCTTGGAATTGGAAGTTGCAAAACATGCAAATAAAGCATGTGAGGAATAGCTGTATTTTATCTGTTACATGTCTGTACACCATGAATGATAAGGATATGTATTTTCAACATAGCCCTTTGAAAACAAAAAACAATTAAATCTATCATTATAAAATCAAGTCCACTCTCTCAGGTTAAACAGCATTCTACCTTACATGCGAATTTTATTATTTTACATGTTAGTACACCTAAACCCACCTGACTGGAGATGTCCATTGCGGCATGTCAGGTTAGTACTGTCATTATAGACATCCATTTGTGACTTGGAGAATTGCAAAACTGGTTGCAGCTTCTCTATGCAACAGAGGGAGGTAAAAAGAGAACAAAATAAACAAAAAAAAACAAAACCCACATAATATGTAACAAAAGGTGTTTGTGAAAATGAAAAATCATTCAAGGTGTTATAAGTTGTTATAAGAGAAGGGTTTTTGCTTTTATATAAATTCTTCAAAATTTAGTTAGTAAAATCTCAGACATTAGAATAGCAACAGAAATTAACAAGTGAGTGCCTCCCTGGTAGCGCAAGGGTTTAAGTCTCAGCGCTATCAAGCTATTGCCAGCCACTGCACCAAGTTCGATCTGTGGCCAGGGAGATAACCCACATGGCACAGCAGACCTCTCCTGTGGCTCACTGCTTCCCTCAGCAGTGTATTTCAGTAGATCTGTCTGTTCTCCTTCTCACTCTCTCCGGTGAATTCTCTCAAAACTCCCCCCACACTTTGCACCTATGGTCTACACTCCAGTTCTTGTATGCATAAATAAAATAAAATAAATCTTAAAAAAAAAAAGAAATTAACAAGCGAATGGCTATGTTCAAAATATGCCTTGGTAACCTGAGGCAGTTCCTTATCACTATTATCACTAGCAGATAATTTCGGAGTATCTAATATGTACAAAACATTGTGTAGGAAAAACAGCATGAAGATTTTAAAAATGAATATGGTCTCAATTACCTAGATACTCACTCAATGTAGCTGGCCACCTATAAATCTTTTTTATAAAAATGATTTTACAGCACAAAAAAAAGAAAATACTAAAGGGCTTTACAGGGGCCACCCCTGGTGGCGCAGCGGTTGAGCGCTGGGCTGCGAAGCTGCCCACAGCCTCTGCAGCGCTGGTTTGATCCCCAGCCGCCGGTGAGGGTCCCACATGGCATGCAGACCTCTCCTGCCGCCCGCTGCTCCCCTCAGCAACGTATTTCATCAGTCTGTCTGTTCTGTTCCCCACTCTGGCTCTGGTGAATTCTCTCACCCTTCCGTGCTTCTGACTGTACCCAGTGCTTGTATAAATAAATAAATGAATCTTTTAAAAAAAAAAAAGGGCTTTACAGAGTAAGTAGACTCAAGATTTAAAAAGATGAAAGGTATTTCAGGAAAGTAGAAGAGTGTTTAAAAGGACATAAAGAAAACCATGAGTTGTGTCTAAGAAATGTCATAATTAGACACAACATCTATTAGGCAAAAAATAAAGGCAATATATGGCCTCCTTGGTGGCACAAGGGGTTAAGTCTCAGCACTATAAAGCTATTGGCAGCCACTACCTCATGAGTTCAATCCCTGGCCAGGGAGCTAACCCATATGGTGCAGCAGACCTTTCCTATCTTGCTTACTGCTCCCCTCAGCAGTCTACCTGTTCTGCTCTCCACTCTGTCTCTGGTGAAGCCTCTCACCTCCACCCCACCCCTCACACCTCTGGCCTACACCCCAACTCTTGTATGCATAAATAAGACTAACCTTTAAAAAAATAAATAAGGGCAATAAAGCAGACAGAATTATCTATCTGCAGAACTATCAGTACAATACCCTAACGTGTTTAAGTACATACATAGGAGGTTCTGAGGTTAAGTGGGAAGGGGTGGGAGAAAGGGACAAAGGAGTCTAAGAAATTATTGTGGGGAAGATAAAGGTCCTCCCCCCAAAATAAACATACTCTTGTACATGCTTGTATACGTGAAGATTATCCCTAAAAAGGACCCAGAGAAATTGATAATAGCAGCTGTCTCTGGGGAGGAGAAATGAGTGGCTGGGGTATAGTATATAGGATGGATGCTTTTCATACTTAAAATTTTTTAATTTTGTGGCATGTGCTTATATTACCTATTTTTTAAAAATAACCAATTAAAAGTTTAAATGGATTAATTCAACCCCATTTCTACTTCATATAACTAACAACAAATTCTTCCAAGATCTGGGTCTCTACAATTAGCACCTGAAGCCCAAAAGGGCAACAGTTTAAGCTTCCTGGCCATTCTACAAAATGACAGCTCTCTCTTTCCCTCTTTCAGATCAATCCATATTGCTGGCTGACAAACACCCGCTCAACCAGTTATTAGTATGAACTTGCTTTAGTTTCAGTTTTCTGAGCATCTCAAGAATTAAATAAATTCATGTACATAAAATACCTACTCTGTGCCTCATTCATAACAGGGGGTCAATTTTTACCATATTTATTTTGCTAAAATTGTCACAATAGATTCTTTTCTTCTGTACAAGGAGAAATGCAAGGTAATAAGTGAATATGGCCAAAAATGCAGCACGTATATTTATTCTAACTTTCTTAAACTTTCATTTCTAAGGTCAGACAAGCAGGCGCCGTGCTTGGTTTATGGTACAACAACACACACCTTTGGGACAGGTTAAATAGCAGTGACACTTTCTGCACAAAGCACAAAGTACTGCACAGCTTTTGTATCCTAGAACTGGCTGATACAATATACCTTGGAGCTTTTTTCTGCTTTGTTAGTTAACAGGTAGGTCATCTGATTTTTCTCAATGATTATACTTTTAAAATCACCATACTGGGAAAGAAACCATTTGTCTAGGCAAAAGATACAAATTAGAAAAAACAATAATTTGCATATGTCTTCTTTATCATTTAACATTTTCTTCAATGAAATAAAAAGAAATTCACATAAACATTTATTACCTAATAAAAATAAACAAATTAAATCCTTAGTTTTAATAATAACCAGGAAGAAAAAGTCATAGAACTTGTTTCTAAGTGTGTAAGGTGCAAATTTTTATGTATGGAAACACATACACAGTAGCAGTATATTGCTGAAGTGTTCCAATGCATTTTTCTTAAAGAAAGTAAACTCAATTGAGTACTGTTCTAGGCACTTAAGATATAGATAAGAATCTCTCCTTCATAGAGCTTATAGTCCAGCAGGGGAAGACAGCAGGTAATAAACATAATTAATAAGTTAGGTTGTGTGTTAGAAGGTGTTGGGGGGGGGGGGAGTAAAACACAAAGAATTAGCAGTAAACACAGGCCTCCCTGGTGGCGCAGGCAGTTGAGCTCAGCGCTGTGAAGCTGTCTGCAGCTTCTTCAGTACCGGTTTGATCCCTGGTGGCCTTGGAGCAACCCACAAGGTGAGCAGACCTTGCCTGTCTCGCCCGCTGCTCCCCTCAGCAGTGTATTTCATCAGTCTGCCTGTTCTGTTCCCCGCTCTGTCTCTGGTGAATCTTTGCACCCTCCTGTGCTTCTGGCCTGTACCCTGGCTCTTGTATAAATAAAATAAATATATATATATATATATATATATATATATATAAAGGATTAGCAGTAAACAAAAGATAGTTGGGGATTTTAGTGTTTGTTTTGTTTTTTTTTAAGATTTATTTATTTACGCATACAAGAGCTAGGGTGCAGGCCAGAGGTGCGGGGTGAGGGGGTGGTGAGAAGATTCACCAGAGACAGAATGAGGAGCAGAACAGGCAGGTTGACTGAAATATACTGCTGAGGGGAGCAGTGGGCAAGACAGGAGAGGTCTGATGTGCCACATGGGTTAGCTCCCTGGCCAGGGATCAAACTCATGTTGCAGTGGCAGCCAATAGAATCACAGTGCTGAGACAACCTGCCAATAGACTCATAGTGCTGAGACTTAACCCCCTGCATCACCAGGGAGGACCCGGTGATTTTAGTTTTGAATAGAATAGTCAGGTTATGTTTCTTTGAGATGTTGACGTGAGTTGGCCATATAGTATGGTATCTGGGAGAAATATGATTGAGAGAGAAGAGTCAATGCAAGGCCATAAAAGACACATCTGATATGTTTGACAAGCAGCAAAGGGGCCAGTGTGCCCCAGCAAATACATTAATGGTAGAGGTGAAGTCAGAGAACTAGTAAGTGGGGGAGGGAGGGACAGCTGTCACAACAGGGAGAGCCTGATAGACCACCATGAAGATCAGAGATTTTACCACCTGTGAAATGGTGAGCAGTTAAAAAGATTTCAAAGTGGGCCTCCCCGGTGGCACAAGGGGTTTAACACAGCACTATGAAGCTATCTGCAGCCTCTGTAGCATGAGTCCGATGCCCGGCCTGCCAGGGAGCTACCCACATGGCGCAGCAGACCTCTCCTGTGTCACCCGCTGCTCCCCTCAGCAGTGTATTTCAGTCAGTCCTCCTGGTCTGCTCCCCATTCTGTCTCTGGTGAATCCTCTCATCCCCCTGCACCTCTGGCCTCTACCCCAGCTCTTGTTTGCATCAACAAATAAATCTTTTAAAAATAAATGAATAAATAAAAGGCTAGGTCACATTTTCAAGATCATTCATCTATTTCTAGCTTACATTTAAAGTTTAACTGAATACATTTTCCAAATACATATCATTCCAACTATCCAACTCATTAATTGATACCTAGAAGTTGTAAACGATCCTTGGCCATAATCAAGTTAGTCATCATTTTAGCTTGAAGGCGTCTAGCTCTTTCACACTGTTCACCTGAAAGAAAAAAAGCAGAAAATAAAGAACTAAAACATCTATGTTTTCTACAAGTACTGTATATAGATAAAATATCAGCCAAACTAATCTCATGGGAATCAAAGTCTTATAAAGAAATTTTGAAAACATTATTTTTGAATACCTAAAATAAATCAATTATAGTTACTTATAATGACTTCATGTATATTTCATGATCTATTTCAGACACATTTCTTCTCCAACACTTTAAAATCTTAGATATTGAGAGGTGTTTTACAACTGTTGCCAACTAACTTGGCAATAATGTTATCAATCAGGCTGCATTCATAACATAGTTTGTCTTTGCCTGAGATATAAAATTTTGGTCACAGATATTAATATTGCTGTTAGAGCAATGTACAAATAAGAGTAAGGCAGCATATTCAAAATTTAAGTAATAAATTAAAATTCAAAATTTAAGTAATAAGAACAGAATGTGTCACAGTTAACCGAGTCGTCGTTTTTCCCACCGGCAGTACAATAAAAGATATTTATTTTAACTGAGATAATACTGGCTAACAACACTGTATATAATTTAGGGGTCAAAGGCATTTTTGATTCAATGAAATACTATTTTTATTATTACCAACTCATTTTCTTCTAACTTTTCTATATAATTGAAAAGAACGGCAAACATATTTTGCACAAATTTATGTCATGCTCATGAACTCATCAAAGTCTCCAAGGTCCAATCATCCCATTCATGTGTTCTATTCTGCTCACTTTCATGTAGAGACCAGGAGGTAGAGAAGTAGTCAAAGATAAAAGGAGGTGGGGAGGGGAAGAAAACAGCATGGTAAATATTGGGCACACTGATTATCAGAGATTAGCTAATTATCAGATGAGTCAGCCAGCAAACATCTATAAAGCTAAGACACTGAGCTTAATATTATATTTTTTCCTTCTGAATTTATTTTAGCTATGATAAACAATTATAAACAGTGTTACTAATGTACTACACAATATTCATAACATAGCATTTAAGAAATCAGGTTCTGAGGTCAGATTACTTGGGTTCATAGCCTAACCCTACCACATGCTAGCTATGAGACTTTAGTGAAGTTATTTAACTTCGTTGTAATTATTCACCTAAAAAATAAGTATAACAGCAGCACAGCCTCAGAGCGTGAGACTGTGATGAAAAATATAAGAGTTACTATGTCTGAAGCACTTACATTGATGACTGGGCACTTAAGAAGTATACAATAAATGCTATCTATAGATTTAAAAATAATATAAGACTCCAATTTTTAATCTGAGGTGACAGAAAAGTAAATATGAGAACTAACTGCTTTGGGTTCAAAAAGCTAAGAGTCAAACAAAGTGACATATTCATGGCTCATATTCTAACATGTAGTCAAGTATTACTCAAAAGTACAAAGGGGAGTCTATGGATTAACCACTCCTTGACCTCCCTGACAATGAGGAAAGAACCAGATTTCAAAATTATGGCTTAAACATCACCAACAGTAGGTTCAAGGAGGAAACAAGTAATATACTGATTACTGTGATACTGATTCTTACAGGTAATGAAGTTTGTGTACAACTGATTATAACTTCAATTTTAGCACAGATAATAAAGAATTAACTATACAATGTCTACAAACATTGATAATATTTAAAAGCCTATAAATACCTATATATATATTTTTTTTCTGGGACCCTCACCGGCAGCCGAGGAATGAACCGGTGCTGCAGAGGCTGCGGGCAGCCTTGCAGCCCAGTGCTCGACCGCTGCGCCACCAGGGGAGGCCCTATAAATACTTGAATTAAGATAAATGGATCTGAAATCAAGCAATCAAGTGAATATAATCTGAGATGACTAGGAAGCAAAAGTAAATATAACTTTACCTTGTCCTGTAACTATGACAGCTATTCCTTTTTCTAGTTCTTCAATACCTTTCTTATACCATTCCACAGCTTGCTCTTTTTGTCCTGCTTTAAAATAGAAAGTTATTTTTATATGAGTATGAAGAACACATCGAACATTTCCCAAGCATGCTATTAATAAGATGCATTAAAAAGAGGGTTGGAGGGCCTCCCCGGTGGTGCAGCGGTTGAGCGCTGGGTTGTGAAGCTGCCCGCAGCCTCTGCAGCGCCTGTTCGATCCCCGGCTGCTCCCCGGCCACTGGAGGAGGGTCCCACATGGCGCGCAGACCTCTCCTGCCGCCCGCTGCTCCCCTCAGCAGTGTACTTCAGTCCTTCTGCCTGCTCTGCTCCCCGCTCTGGCTCTGGTGAATTCTCTCACCCTCCCACACTTTTGACTGTACCCAGTGCTTGTATAAATAATAAATAAATAAATCTTTAAAAAAAAAAAAAAAGAGGGTTGGAGGCCTCCCTGGTGGTGCAAGGGGTTGAGCACAGCACAATGAAGCAATCCACAGCCTCTGAGTTCGATCCCTGGCCGGCCAGAGAGCAACCCACATGGCGAAGCAGACCTCTCGTGTCTTGCCCGCTGCTCCCCTCAGCAGTGTATTTCAGTCAGTCCTCCTGGTCTGCTCCCCATTCTGTCTCTGGTGAATCCTCTCACCCTCCCGTGCCTCTGGCCTGTACCCCAGCTCTTGTATAAATTAAAAAAAAAAAAAAAAAAACCAATACAAAATCTAGCAAAAAACCTGAAATGACATTTTTCCAAAGATATGCCAATAGCCAAAAACATGTGAAAATATGCTCAAGGATAAATCATCAAGAAAATGCAAATCAAGCCATCATGACAATCACTTCACATCCTTTAGGATGTGAACAGAGCCTGAAAATAACAAATGTGAAGAAATTGGGGCCTACCTGGTGGTGTAGGAGTTAAGTTTCAGCACTATCGCACTATCACTGCTGTGGCCTGAGTTAGATATCCCCAGACAGGGAGTTAACCCATGTATGGCGCAGCAGACCCCTCCTGTCTCACCTACTGCTCCCCTTAGCAGTGTATTTCAGTAGATCCACCTGTTCTGCTCCCCACTCTCCCTGGTGAGTCCCCTCACCTCCCACACCTCTGGCCTACACCCCAGTTCTTCCATGCACAAATAAACCTTTTTAAAAACATGGAGAAATTGGAAACTCTTATCCACTGTTGTATGGAAAACAGTTTGGCAACTCCTCAAAATATTAAATATAGAATTACCATATGATCCTACAATTCTAGTCCTCAGTATGTACTCAAAAGTACTGTAAACAAGGATCAAACAAATACTTGTATATCAATGCTTACCGCAGCATCATTTACAATAGATGAAAACAACCCCAATGTCTATCAACAGATCAATGGCTAAACAAATTGTGTAATACACAAACAATGGAATATTACTCAGCATTAAAAAGGAATGAAATCTGATACATACTACAATATGGCTAATGAACCCTGAAACATTATCCTAAGTGAAATAAGTCAAACACGAAAGTGCATATATTTTATCATTCCACCCATATGAGGTAACTAAAACAAGCAAACTCATAAAGACAAAATAGTGAAACATGAGTTATTCATGGCCTGGGAAAAAGGACACTGGAGAGTGGGAAATAGGAATTACCACTTATTGGATATAAAGTTTCTGGGATGGTGAAGTCTTAGAAATGGATAGTGGTGATAGCTGCACACCACAATGCAATGTCTTTAATGATACTGAATTACACACTGTAAGAGATTAAAATGGCAAATATTATGTTATCTCTGTTTTACACGTAAACAAAAAGTTACTAAACAGACTTACTGGCAGTTTGATGACCCATGGTATTCAGCAATGAAAATGAACAAACTGCTACCACAGGCAACATCATGGATTAATCTGACAAATATGTTGAGCAGAAGAAACCACACACAAAAGAAAACATACTGTATAATGTCATTTATAAGGCTCAAGATAAGACAAAATCGATCTACAGAGTCAGAAGTTAGGCTGTATAGACACCTTTGCAAAGAATAGGGAAAGGTAGTGGAAGGAACTGAGAAAGGCAGTCTTCTAGAGCAATATTCTATTTCCTGACCTGGGTGGGGTTTCAAACTGCTATACTCAGTTTGAAAAATCCATTGAGCAATAGACTAATAGTGCATTTTATGTATATTTTAATAAAATTGTACTGACAGATCAAGAAAGAGCAAATATATTTTAATAAAAAGAGTCCCAATATACTAAGGGAAAAAGACTACAGATCAGTTCACATATACCAGATTTTTTTTTTTTGCCTCTAATGATAAGTATTTATTTATATAAGAAAAGGTTGAAGAATCATAATAATTATCTTCTAAAGGGCAAGATTACTAAGGATTTTCACTTTCTGTATCTCTGTATCATTTTAATTTGGTGGTATTATATAAGCAACGGAAGTATTGATGATATATAAGCAACAGAAGTATTCTATTATATAAGCAACAGAAGTATTGATGATATCCACCTTTAAATAGAGATCAGTGTAGCTGACTAGCCAATTATCAACTCCACCTTTTCATTCATACATTAGTGGTATCCAGATTGCTGTGAGAAGGGTCAAAACAAGAGTAATTTGAGGCAGAAAGAGAAAATGTGTTTGCAAGTATGTGAATGAGAAGACAGATTTAAATCTTTTTTCCCAACATTTAACAGCTGTTATAACTTAGTAAAGTTAGTTAATTTCTCTGTCAGTGTCCTTACCTAAAAATCAGACTTTCCTTTACCCAAGTGTGGCAAAAATCAAATGAAATAGTGTATCTGACAAAACTTTAAATAATAAAGTGGTATACAGACATTATTTTCATTATCTTTACTACACTTAGTACATTTGTTTTGACTAATTTGGTTGATTAATTTAAATGTTCTAAACTATATGCAGCAGTTCCTGACATTTGTCCATTTAAGTTATATAAAGCACACTGCTTTTACTTATATATTTAATTTTTCTTAAGAATCCATCTACAGGGCCTCCCCAGTGGCGCAGCAGTTGAGCGCTGGGTTGCAAAGCTGCCCACAGCCTCTGCAGCGCCAGTTCGATCCCTGGCCACCGACAAGGGTCCCACATGGCATGCAGACAGACCTCTCCCGCCACGCCCGCTTCTCCCCTCAGCAGTGTATTTCATCAGTCTGTCTATTCTGCTCCCCGCTCTGGCTCTGGTGAATTCTTTCACCCTCCAGCACTTCTGACTGTACCCAGTGCTTACATCAATCAATCAATCAATCAATCAATCTTGAAAAAAAATCCATCTACAAGCAATTTCAAATAACAAATATATCCCATTTTCCTATGCAATTTCCTGCTAGCAACGTGCCAGGAAATAATATTTTTTAAAAAATTATAGCAGATTGTAATCTGTATTCTTAATAAACCAGGGCCTCCATAGTGGTGTAAGGGGTTAAGTCTCAGCGCTACGAATCTACCCACAGCCACTGCAGCATGAGTTCGATCCCTGGCCAGGCAGCTAACCAACATGGCACAGCAGACCTCGCCTGTCTTGCCTGCTGCTCCCCTGCGCAGTGTATTTCAGTCAATCTGCCTGTTCTGCTCCCACTCTGTCTCCGGTGAAGCTTCTCAAACTCTTCCCACCACACACACCTCTGGCCTACACCCCAGTGCTTCTGTATGCATAAATAAGTCAAAAAATCTTAAAAAAAAAAAATCATTTCAGGGGGCTTCCTGGTGGCATAGGGGTTAAGTCTCAGTGCTATCACACTATCATCGCTGCAGCTTGAGTTCAATCCTGGCCAGGGAGCTAACCCACATATAGTGCAGCAGACTTCTCCTGTCTTGTTGCCTGCTCTCATTAGCAATGTAGTTAAGTAGATGTGCCTGTTCTGCTCCCCACTTTATCTCTGGTGAATCCTCTCACAACCGTCACCTCTGGCCTACACCCCAATTCTTCTAAGCATAAATAAATCTTTAAAAAAAATCATTTCAGTTTTTGAAATTTTCTTTAAACTTTCAGAATGTCAATTAATTTCTCGTCTTTAAAATCTTTTGTATTTACTCTGGATAGTAAGTAATTTTAATTTTCTTCTGTGCATTTTCTGTATTTTTCCAAATTACCAAGAACTTACATTATGATCAAAAATGAACACAAAAATTTCATTTTATCTCTTTTGTAATAAAAAAACTAAGGTATTAAGTTAGGGGGAGACTTTTTTTTTTAAGATTTATTTATTTATGCATACAAGACTGGGGTGTAAGCCAGAGGTGCAGGGGGTGAGAGGATTCACACCAGAGACAGAGTGGGGAACAGAACAGGCAGATTGACTGAAATATACCGCTGAAGGGAGCAGCTGGTGAGACTGGAAAGATCTGCTGTGCCATGTGGGTCAGCTCCCTGGCCAGGGATCGAAATGTTGCAGTGGCTGCCGATAGCTTCGTAGTGCTGAAACCTAACTCCTTGTGCCACCAGGGTAGTCCCCCTTTTTTAAAATGCACTCAGGGGCCTCCCTGGTGCCGCAAAGGTTAAAACACCGCATTATGAAGCAATCCGCAGCCTCTTCAGCAGGAGTTCGATCCCTAGCCAGCCAGGGAGCAACCCACATGGTGCAGCAGACATCTGTCTCACCCGTTGCTCCCCTCAGCAGTGTATTTCAGCCAGTCTGCCTGTTCTGCTCCCCACCCTGTCTCTAGTGAATCCTCTCACCCCCTTGCATCTCTGGCCTGTACCCCAGTTCTTGCATGCATAAATAAATAAATCTTTTAAAAAAATAAAATAAAATGCACTTAGGGTCACAATTAGCAAAAGCATGTTTATATCACTCTTTAAATAATTCTTCCTCAAATCTCATTTAGACTGTTGCTGGGTCCTCTAAAGGGCAATAGAAACTAGGTATCAAGGTTTAACATGTTCTAACATAACTTCTAGCAGTTATAATCTTTAAATACTTTTGAATTAATAATAGTTGCCATTTGGACCTCCCCGGTGGTGCAGTGGTTGAGTGCTGGGTTGCGAAGCTGCCCGCGGCCTCTGTGGCGCTGGTTCGATCCCTGGCTGCTCCCCAGCCACCGGAGGAGGGTCCCGCATGGCGCCGCCCGCTGCTCCCCTCAGCAGTGTACTTCGATCCTTTTGCCTGCTCTGCTCCTCACTCTGGCCCTGGTGAATTCTCTCACCCTCCTGCACTTCTGACTGTACCCAGTGCATGTATAAACAAACAAACAAATAAATAAAGAATGCATGCCTCTTGAAAAATAAATAAATAAATTGCATGAATAATAGTTGCCATTTTCTGAGGACCTACTAATGTTCAGGCACTAAACATTTTACAATTATATCGATGCATTAAGTAACTTACCCAAGATCCTATATAGTCAAAATTCAAATGTCAACTTAAAGAAAGGCACTGCAGCTTAAATAGAATAAAATTAGACCCTCAAAGCTGAGAAAGAGAAAAGTAGCCCCTGACATCCAGGAGTTGGCCTCATACTATCAGCTAGTCTTGGTGTTCTTTGTGAAAATAAACAGGGATAGGCAAGTATTTTGTCTGCATTTTTTTTAAAGATTTATTTATTTATTTATACAAGCACTGGGTACAGTCAGAAGCGCAGGAGGGTGAGAGAATTCACCAGGGCCAGAGCAGGGAGCAGAGCAGACAGAAGGACCGAAGTACACTGCTGAGGGGAGCAAGGGGCGGCAGGAGAGGTCTGTGCGCCATGTGGGACCCTCCTCCGGTGGCCGGGGAGCAGCCAGGGATTGAAGAGGCGCTGCAGAGGCTGCGGGCAGCTTCGCAACCCAGCGCTCAACCGCTGCGCCACCGGGGAGGCCCTTGTCTGCATGTTTTAAATAAAATGCAAGTTTGGATTATATGAAATTACAAAATTACATGGCAATTAATTTTTTAAATTAGTGCTTTAACTATAAACCGATTAAGGATAGGTAAGGATTTTATTGACACTTCTGTCCTTGATGCCTGATTCTTTTTTTTTTTTTTAAAAGATTTATTTATTCATCCATACAAGTGCTGGGGTACAGTCAGAAGCGCAGGAGGGTGAGAGAATTCACCAGAGCCAGAGCGGAGAGCAGAACAGACAGACTGATGAAATACACTGCTGAGGGGAGCAGCGGGCGGCAGGAGAGGTCTGCGCGCCACGTGGGACCCTCACCTGGGGGCCGGGGATTGAACTGGCCCTACAGAGGCTGCGGGCAGCTTCGCAACCCAGCACTCAACCGCTGCGCCACCAGGGAAGGCCCTTGATACCAGATTCTTTACACCTACAATAACTTGAGAAATCTGCTCACTGTCTTTCATATATCATACTGGACCTTTACTGTCAAGTCCTACATATCTGAGGCAATCAAACCACACCTAGAGAAGTTGCACCATTGTGTTACCCAGGCGATCTCAGGCTTGCCTTCCTGCAGGAGCCATCCAAAACATGTTAGATCACGTTCTGGTTATCCACTATCACAACCTCCTCTTTTCCTCCCCGTATTTATTCTAAGGACCCCAGTATTGGCATTACAAAACAATCTGCTTACTATAAAAGCGATAGTAAATTTAGGTGAGTCTGTTCACCTAAACTCTGGTTCACCTTTTTGAGTTTCATTTTCTCTATATACATAATGAATATGCTAGGTTATCAGTTTTCCAATCACGTTCAACAATTAGAGGAAATATCCATAAAATTGTTTAACTCCTTTAAAAAATGAGGGACTTATATATGAAAATATATACACATTTATTAACTGCATAACAAATGTTGTTTAAATACATCACACTAGAAAGTAAGCCTTTCTCAGGTACATCTGGAATTCAGGGTTATGCAAATTAACTAGTATCCAATACTTGCCTGCTCTAATGAAGAAAAAAAAAAACTCATATAGGGCCTCCCCGGTGGCGCAGCGGTTGAGCGCTGGGTTGCGAAGCTGCCCACAGCCTCTGCGGCGCCGGTTCGATCCCCGGCTGCTCCCTGGCCCCGGAGGAGGATCCCACATGGTGCGCAGACCTCTCCTGCCGCCCGCTGCTCCCCTCAGCAGTGTGCTTCGGTCCTTCTGCCTGTTCTGCTCCCCGCTCTGGCTCTGGTGAATTCTCTCACCCTCCCGCACTTCTGACTGTACCCAGTGCATGTATAAACAAAACAAACAAACAAATAAAATAAATAAATAAATAAAAACATGCCTCTATAAAAAAAAAAAAAAAAAAACTCATATAGCCTACAACAGGTAAAGAGAATTTGCTTCGCTATTCTTGATTTCAGACAAATGTAGTTTATGAAAATTCAGCGTCAAAGTTGAGTATGCCATAAGAAATTCATAATAATCAGTTATCATATAAACCACATGTACACACTACCTTATTAAAATAAGATTTAATTTGGTCTCTATCATTTTCAAGGCACCAAATGTTCCCATTAATTAATGCTACTACAGTCTGAAAGAGTCTATTCCACCTGAGAAATCAATTGGCTTTCAGTACATTCAGAAACTAAGTCAAATTGCTAAGGGAATGGCAGTACATGACATTACCAGCCCTTTAAGGGTATACCACAGAGTTAGGAAACCTTTGATGACTGCCTGTCCAATTCATATCTATGTGTTCATATATATTCTGATGCAGTGGGGTGAAGGGAGAGTGAAATTCTTTTGGAATTAAGTTCTGTCCTGTCAATAATGGTGAAGATACAAATTGATTTAAAGGGAACTCTCATACTACTAGAATAGAGCTAAAGTACTAAAAATTTCACTAAGCTAAAGGAGAAATAAGCTAGAACTATGACAATATAAACTCAGTTTTACTCATTTTTATTTTTATTTTTTTTTTAATAGAGGCATGTTTTATTTAATTATTTGTTTGTTTGTTTTGTTTATACATGCACTGGGTACAGTCAGAACCGCGGGAGGGTGAGAGCCAGAGCGGGGAGCAGAGCAGGCAGAAGGACCAAAGTACACTGCTGAGGGGAGCAGCGGGCGGCAGGAGAGGTCTGCGTGCCATGTGGGACCCTCCTCCGGTGGCCTGGGAGCAGCTGGGGATCGAACCGGCGCCGCAGAGGCCGCGGGCAGCTTCGCAACCCAGCGCTCAACCGCTGCGCCACCGGGGAGGCCCTTTACTCATTTTTAAATGAAAGTGAATATACCTAATTTGTTTCAGTTGAAACTACTTTATTTTGGCATATGATGCATCAGATGTGGAATTCCAAACTGAAGACCTATTGTAACTATTCTGATGTCCCCTGCAGAAACTATAATATAAAGCAAAAAACTGTGAGCAGAAACATTATTGATAAAGTGTGAAATGTGATACACAGTTCATTTAAAACATGCTTCAAAAAATATTTTAAGAGAATTTAAAGATACTAAAAAATAAATCACCAGCATGAAACCCAAGTGAATTTTACTTCTGTCACTTACACCTTACATGAAACAGATTTCTCTTTAAATCTAAGACCTTAGGAACTTTTTTCTTTTTTAATGCAGAATTTCCTTGACCTTTCCTCTTATCTCTCAACTCCCATCACCCAGTGTTAACTAAAATTTCCTTGCATTTAGTCTTCCTAAATACAACAATCAATCTACCTTTAAATATATTTCATCTAGTCTAAAACATCTTTCCACACCTAAATTAGGAAGCTTCACAGGACCCTACTGTAATAGGATACTGCAATAAAACTGAGCTTCTCTAGAGATCCTTGGGTGCTCCTAAGAAATGGAAACAAAAAATTGCCTTCCACAAACACATAGCATTCTTTCATTAAATCTGTCTCCTTCTTTGAACTCCCCTAATCGCCACTGTCCTTACACTACAAAAAACACGAATAGCAGCTCCTCTGCTTATATCACATTTCCTTCTCCTAAGCCCCACAAGAGAAATTGGTTTCAAACAAAACTGAAGATCTAGAACAATTTCTGGAGTTGGTGGACAGAGACACTACAAGTGAATTGGAGATTGGAGTTAGTATCTAATTGAGATGCGGAAAAATGGTCTGTGGCAGTTAGAGAAAAAGATCTCGGCATACTAGATCGAGGGTTGAAAGGACAGACTTTTTAAAAATGTTAGAAAAACCCGTCTACATTATCTCCAATAAATTCCCCGTACCCAGCGATTAGTAAGTTTGGAATGGCCAGCTTTAATCATTTAATCCTCAGTTTGTCCACTTGTAAAAAAATGCTGATACTAAATGTAACTTCCCCTCCTGGGGTTATTTTGAGGATTAAATACGTTCACAAACATGCAGCGCTAATAGAATGGTTTCCGGTACATAAACTGAAAAGTAATAGCTTAAAAGAAATCCTAAGTATGTAATTCTTGCTTTCATTAAGAAACATGTGCAAATTTACTCTATTCATTCATGTAACACTTCAGAGGCTATCTTTTAAAACTGATTTAAATAAACTCAGTCCAAATCAGGAACAAAAACAAAAATGCGGTGCTAAAATAAAACCTTACTGAAGAATACTTAGGAGTCCTAGCGATAAAACGGTTGTCAAGAAACTTAAAAATATCACTCAATCCAGCTGCAATCACATGCAGCTGTCCCTTTCAAAATTAAGTCATTTGTTCTTTCTTTTCTGACATTACAGTACTGCTTTCATTAAAAGCCTATACAACAAGGCACGGCTTCTTCGATATCAAGACCTTTTGGAAACCTGGCTCAAAGGAAGCCACACGCTGTTTACGGTGCTCCCAGGGCTCCGTGTGGTCACCCCAGGACAACTGTCACTGTCACCTGCACGTCTGGGCGCCCACAGGGACCTGGGTCGTGCATGCAAAAGTGCAAGGAAGGCTGTGCAAGGTCAACAGCCAGGATGCCCTGAAAGGAGATGGGTTTACGTGAATCGCAGAGGCTGGGGCTCTGACTTCGGGCAAGCCACCTCGGTGGGGGGGGGGGGCAGATCAATCCTGGCGACACAGAGGTCGCCCTCCCCCGGCAGCCCCGCCGCCCTCGCCCGCCCCTCCCCGCGCCCCGGGTACCTTTCTCGTCCTCATCGATGCGCAGAGCAATGGAGATGTACTCGAAGGCCTGTTTGTGGAAGGCTCGGACGCTCTCGGCCTCCCCGCCCGGCACCGGCGACGGGGGCGAGGCCGCGGCGGGCGCCGGGGCGGCCCGGGAGCTCCTCTTGGCGGCCATGAGGGCGCGGGAGAGGCGCTGGCAGAGCCACACGCAGAGGAGCCCCAGGTGCAGCGCGACCAGCCGCAGCAGCGCGAGGCCGAGCAGCAGCGGGGAGGAGAAGGAGCGCAGGTTCCGCTTAGGCGGCGACGCCGGCGCCGGGGCCGGCCCGGGGGCGGGACGGCCGGGGGCCAAGCAGGGGGGCGGAGGCCTGGGAGGCGCCGGGCTGCTCGGGCCGCCGGAGCCTTTCTTCTTCCCTCGTCCACCCGGAGAATTCATTCACAGCGCCCGCCGCGGCCGCCGCCATTACCCGCCTCCCGCACGCTGACGGCGACCGAGCGACGGCGGCGGCCACTGGGACGCCGGGGGCCACAGACCCCCACACGCCCGCGGGTCGCTGGAGCCCGGCACCGCCGCGCGCTGCTCCCCGGCCCCGCCCCTCTCTACCCGCTCGGCCAGGAGCGCAACCCCGTCTCCTCCTCCTCCTGCGGTCCGCAGCAGCCGCCCCTCCCTCTCTTCCTCCTTTTCAGCCACCCGGTAGCGCAGAGCGGAGGTCACGTGTGCGCGCGCACGCGCACGCCCTCCGAGTTGGTCCCTGGCGCGCACGCGCAAGCCGCCCTCTTTGTTGCTCTGAGCTCCCAGAGCGCGTGTGCGGCGGGGGGCGCGCTGTCGCTTCCCCCCACCGAACTACAGTTCCCAGTGTGCAGTTCGAACTACGTCACCCTCCGGGCCCGGTCACTCTGCGGACTTCGTTGCCCCGGGGAGCTCTTAGCTTGGAATTTTGGTCATCAGCTCGCTTAAGGTGCCTGTATGTCTTTCGGTCCTTTGGCTAGTTCGCGAGGCTCTATTTCGCAGTGTCACTGTTTATATTTCCCGCAGGATTTTCTGTCAGTGGATCCAAATCTTCCGCCAAGTGATTGAGGCTGAGTTCCAGCTCAGAAGCAGTTGCAGAGACGTCCAAACTTAAGGTCCCCCAAAAGGAGAACGTTAGCTCGATGAGGGCCAACGAGTCCAGAAGTTCAAATGAGTACATGTTTAGATGTGTAATCTGAAGAATTAAATGGTTTGAATAAGAAAATGCGTAGGTTTTGTACAGTAACCAATGTCATTACAGTGTAATTCAGACTGCCCCTCATTTAAAAAAAAAATTGGGGGGCCTCCCTGGTGGCGCAGGTGTTAAAGTCTGTACTATCAAGCTATGGTCTCTGGTGAATCCTTTCACCACCACCACCTTCTGGCCTCCACCCCAGTTCTTATATGCATAAATAAATAAAAAATAAACCTTTAAAAAATATTTAAAAAAAATAAATGACCTACTCCCTATTTTCCTCCTGTTCCCTTCCCTTTTTCTGTCTCTATGCTTATTTATTCAAGTTTCTCTTTCTGAAATGTACTATCTTTCACATTACATTTCATTTAAAGAAAAAAGATTTATTTATTTATGCATACAAGAACTGGAGTGTAGGCCAAGAGATGGAGGCGGGTAGGGGTAGCAGCAGAGATGGGAGAGGATTCACCAGAGATAGAGCAGGAAGCAGAACAGAAGGACTGATTGAAATACACTGCTGAGGGGAGCAGCAGGCTAGGCAGGAGAGGTCTGCTGCGCCATGACAGTCAGCTCTTTGGCCGAGGATGGAACTCATGTTGCAGTTACTGGAAACAGCTTGTTAGCACTGTGTCTTTAACCACTGTGTCACCATGGAGGCCTCTTTCACATTACATTTCAATTCCTGACTTCTCCAGAAAATATTACTTCTCGGGGGCCTACTGACACAAGGGATTAAGCACAGCACTGTGAAGCAATCAGCAGCCTCTGCAGCTTGAGTTCGATCCCCAGCCTGACAGGGAGCAAACACATGGTGCAGCAGACCTCTCCTGGCTCACCACCTGCTCCCCTCAGCAGTGTATTTTAGTCAATCTGCCTCTTCTGTTCCCCACTCTGTCTCTGGTAAATCCTCTCACACACCCCCACCCCCACACCTCTGGCCTGTACCCCAGCTCTTGTATGCATAAATAAATAAATCTTTAGGGCCTCCCTGGTGGCACAAGGGCTTAAGCACTGCACTATGAAGCAATCCATAGTCTCTGCAGCACGAGTTCGATCCCCAGTCGGCCAGGGAGAAACCCACATGGTGTAGCAGACCTCTCCTGTCTCGCGTGCTGCTCCCCTCAGCAGTGTGTTTCGGTCAGTCTGCCTGTTCTGTTCCCCACTCTGTCTCTGGTGAGTCCTCTCACCCCCCCCCACATCTTGCCTGTACCCCAGCTCTTGTATGTATAAATAAATATTTTTTTTAAAAACCCATATTTTTACATCACCTGTTTATATTTTATTAATTATTAAAGAAATATACCTTTAGACCCTGCAACAGAATGATCTTTCACTCCTGGGTATCTAGGTGTTGAATTTCTGATTTCAGGCTTCCCATTTGCTAAGTCTCTGTTACCAAGTTGACTGCTTTTCTGCATATTTGGGGGTTTTTTGGTACCTAAATTGTGAATTTGAGAGTCAGACTGGAGTTGTTATTCTGGTTCTGCAACTTACTAGTTATGTGATATGGAACAAACTTTTTAACTAGTTAACTCCTCCATAAAATGTTTGGGTTAAATTACAAAGTATAATATACAACTAACACCTCCAAAAGAAAAGAAAACCTCCAACATCATACTTATAAATTTTATTTGTTTTTGCCTCTTACACCTACAATGCCACTTGGCATTTCAGACTGTACTGGAATCTCAAATTTTAGCACTCCCAATTCACATTTTCTGCCTCTTGAAAATATATCCCTGTTAAATTAGCTTTCTGAATTAACATTTTCCTAAATTTGTGTCAAGAGGAGTAGTCCCTAGATGTTACCCTATCCTTATAATCTGGACTAAGATCCTAAATTTAGCCATTTAAATTACAGTAAGACAGACTCCCAGTTTTCAGATGGTAAGAACTAGCAGGAAAGTTAATCTGAGTGGAATCTGGGCCAGTTTCACCAGGACAAAAAAGAGGAGCTGAGTACTGTGCTAACTAATCGAGGACATTCAGTCACTTTATCACTTTAACCCATTAGCTTATTTACCAAAGTGCCTACTACCAAATAGTTTTTTGATATATCAGCCCTCCTTGCTTTCTAAGGAACACCCACCTTCAGTATGAGAGATGCTGGATTATTTCATGTAGGGATCAATGATCAAAAAGATATTTAGGACATCTTTTCAATTAAAAACTAATAAGTGAAATAAAATGGCACGCCTAGAGCCAAGAGAGGATATGACTAATTTGGAGAAAGGCAGAATACTCAATAGAGAGAAACACATTTAAAAACATGATTCAGGCCTCCCCGGTGGCGCAGCGGTTGAGCTCTGGGTTGCGAAGCTGCCCGCAGCCTCTGCAGCACCGGTTCGATCCCGGGCTGCTCCCCGGCCACCGGAGGAGAGTCCCACATGGCGCGCAGACCTCTCCTGCCGCCCGCTGCTCCCCTCAGCAGTGTACTTCGGTCCTTCTGCCTGCTCTGCTCCCCGCTCTGGCTCTGGTGAATTCTCTCACCCTCCCGCGCTTCTGACTGTACCCAGTGCTTGTATAAATAAATAAATCTTTAAAAAAATAAATAAATAAATAAAAATAAAAACATGATTCATGGGGCGGGATAGTAGGAGTAGAGTAACATTTAGAGGATTATTATGCACTAGCTGTGTTAATAAGCAAATACATAATTGTGAACATTAATCATTTATCTGTATTGGGTCCACTTTGTGGCACACCTAGTTAAACGGGATGGTTATTAATTAGCTTCAGTTAATTTTTCCATTTCAAGAATGTGTGACCTACTGTTGCCAGATTTTATTTTTAATTGAATTATCATTGTTTTACATCCTTGTTAGTGTTTTGACTGCATAGGATTTACCTTCTCAGGTATAGTCACTGTAGCACTCCTACCACCAAAGCAACCATAGTTCTTCAAAAAAAAGTTTTTAAAAAATATTTCAAGAGAGGGCCTCCCTGGTGGTGCAGCGGTTGAGCGCTGGCTTGCGAAGCTGCCCGCAGCCTCTGTAGCACCGGTTCGATCCCCGGGCTGCTCCCCGGCCACCAGAGGAGGGTCCCACATGCGCACAGACCTCTCCTGCCGCCCACTGCTCCCCTCAGCAGTGTACTTCGGTCCCTCTGCCTGCTCTGCTCCCCGCTCTGGCTCTGGTGAATTCTCTCACCCTCCCGCGCTTCTGACTGTACCCAGTGCTTGTATAAATAAATAAATCTTTAAAAAAAAAAAATTTCAAGAGAAAACCAGAATTCTGAATTTTTATGAGAAACCTATTGCTTAAGAGATATCAGTTCAAATTTTAAAAACAACCTGAAACAAAACTGAGATACCAGTTTGAGATTCCCTAGCTTTCAGAGGATTTGTTAGTGGTGAAAGTCTGAATGAGCTCATGGTTTTGAAATAGTACTGGGTGTAAGAGTGTAAGTTGTGACCTAACCTGCTCAACTTGATTTTTAAAGCTATGATGCTGTAGAAGCATAAACATAAACAGTTAATACAGAGTTTTAAATGTTCTAGAATGGTAGGTGTATTCAATCAACACTCTAAACAAAGTATTTGGGTACATAGATCTAATATTATATTTCTATATTTATGGTGGGCAGGGCGTGTTTACTCTAGCAAGCATGAAAGCAGAGCAATAAAAATCGTTACCATCATGTGAATGTGTTGGAACATATAAACGGAGTTGTCTGTTTTCAAAGGTGGTTTCTAAACTTACTACAGTGGTTTTAGAAAGTCTTTATCCTTGAGACTTTCTTGTCAGATAAACTAATTCCTATATTCTTTTTTTAAAGATTTATTTATTTATTTATTTATTTATTTATTTATTTATTTATTTATTTATACAAGCACTGGGTACAGTCAGAAGCGCGGGAGGGTGAGAGAATTCACCAGAGCCAGAGCAGGGAGCAGAGCAGGCAGAAGGACCGAAGTACACTGCTGAGGGGAGCAGTGGGCGGCAGGAGAGGTCTGCGCGCCATGTGGGACCCTTGTCTGGTGGCCGGGGAGCAGCCGGGGATCGAACCAGCGCTGCAGAGGCCGCGGGCAGCTTCGCAACCCAGCGCTCAACCGCTGCGCCACCGGGGAGACCCTAATTCCTATATTCTTGTAACACAACCTGATTTTCTCCATTTACTTACATTGTTAGTATTTCAGTCTATAATATGTTGCCCTACCCCACCAGCTTTGCTTCAATACTTATTCACTGTTTAATATTATTCCAAAGGTATCTACTTATATTTATCTCAACTTCATTTGAACTCCTTCAGAATTTATGATCTATATTATTCATCTTTTAATCAGTTATTTTATACTGCCATTTAAATGTATTTTGTATATGTATGTACATATATGAGATATATATCTGATCTAGCTGAAATAGAATACACATTATTAGGGCAAGGACTGAAATTTATACCCAAATCACCACGATCACCAGGTTCAGTGATATAGTCATATCTATGATTTATTACTGCAAAAAAGATACAAAGGGAATAGACTGATGAAAACCAGGTGTAAGCTTCCAAAAATCATATAGTGGAGTCACACAGAACACATTTAATTCTCCCAGCAATGTGTTCTGACAGTATGTGTGAAGTACATCCAATAAACACATTAGAAAACAAATTCAGGGCCTTCTTGGTGGCGCAAGGGGTTAATACGCAACCTATGAAGCTATCTGCAGCCACTGCAGCATGATTTCAATTCCCGACCAGGGAATTACACACATGGCACAGCAGACCTCTCCTGACTTACCCACTGCTCCCCTAAGCAGTGTATTTCAGTCAATCTGCCTGCTCCGCTCCCCATTCTGTCTGTGGTGAATCCTCTCACCCCCCCCACACACACACCTCTGGTCTGTACCCCAGTTCTTGTATACATAAATAAATAAATCTTTAAAAAAATACAAATTCAGTAATGGGGTTTTTAATTGGGGCTGGTCAAGTAGGCACCCTCTGCCTAACACATACTAAAATTCCACACCCCTAAAAGGAAAGTAGGTGCTTAATGTACATTGCACAAATAGTTTAGATATGGTGAGTCACTTTCATCATTTATGGGAAATTTTATATCAGTCTAGGGAACTATTTATCATTCACGTTCCCAGACACTATACAACCACGGAAGCAGGTTTTCTTTCATTTTTTTTTTAAAGATTTATTTATTTATGCATACAAGAACTGGGGTAATGGCTGGAGGTGTGGGGAGTGGGGTGAGAGGATTAACCAGAGACAGAGTGGGGAACAGAACAGGCAGACTGACTGAAATACACTGCTGAGGGGAGCAGTGGGCAAGACAGGAGAGGTCTGCTGCGCCTTATGGGTAGCTCCTTGGTTGGGATCAAACTCATGCTGCAGTGACTGGCAACAGCCTAAAAGCACTGTGCCTTTAACCCCTGCAACACCAGGGAGGCTCCCTACACATATTGTATTATCCCTAAATAGGTACTGCCTGTCTAGTAGGTTATTATTTTATAAATGGAATTTGCGCCGTTTATAAAAAGGGGGTAAAGAACAGTTTTATTATTCTAGATTCTAGAATTCTAGCTCTAAGATCTGTAACTACTATCTCCCTAAAATCCCAAGACAGGAAGTCTAGAGAGTAGTTCTTTGGTGCAACCTTTCACTTTCCATTTAAAATCTTTTTTTTTTTTTTTTGGGAAAATATCAAATATAAGAAACAAATACAAAGATAAATATATAATTTTTGCCATTGAAGAACTCAAATATCTGTGTTTAACCATAAACAAAATATAAGGCAGAATGTGATAAGTAATGAAATCAAGGACACAATAGCAGCAGATGAAAGCAGTCCTGACAAAACTTAGTGCTACAAGTCTAAATAAGAATTAAGTGTTCTGGGCCTCCCCGGTGGCGCAGTGGTTGAGCGCTGGGTTGCGAAGCTGCCTGTAGCCTCTGCAGCGCCGGTTCAATCCCCGGCTGCTCCCCGGCCACCAGAGGAGGGTCCCACATGGCGCGCAGACCTCTCCTGCCGCCCACTGCTCCCCTCAGCAGTGTACTTCGGTCCTTCTGCCTGCTCTGCTCCCTGCTCTGGCTCTGGTGAATTCTCTCACCCTCCCGCGCTTCTGACTGTACCCAGTGCGTGTATAAATAAATAAATAAATAAATAAATATAAACCTTAAAAAAAAAAAAATTAAAAAAAAAAAAAAAAAAGAATTAAGTGTTCTTCTCTGTAAATTTATCTTTCTCTAGATAATATATATTATGGCAAATTTATATCATAATCATTGTTGCCGAGACATATCAAAATTCAGCATTCTGCGCTATCTTCAATTAACTTTGTTTTCTGTTACTCTTCTGCTAATTCACTTATATCATTTCTGGCTATCTTCTTTTTCATTCTTAGCCATCTATTTGCAGCTGTGGCATGCTCTCTGAATCTTTCAGTAAGTTTCCAATGTAAAACTTCTTTTTTTTTTTAAGATTTATTTATTTATACAAGCAATGGGTACAGTCAGAGGTGCTGGAGGGTGAGAGAATTCACCAGAGCCAGAGCAGAGAGCAGAACAGGCAAAGTGACGAAGTACACTGCTGAGGGGAGCAGTGGGCGGCAGGAGAGGTCTGCGCGCCATGTGGGACCCAGCGGCTGGGGATCGAACCGGCACTGCAGAGGCTGCGGGCAGCTTCACAAGTCAGCGCGCAACCGCTGCGCCACCGGGGAGGCCCTCCAATGTAAAACTTTTAGTGAGACTTTTTGATAAATCACTAGTAACTCCTCTCTGGATTGAGAGAAACCTGGCTAACAATTAATTGTTCAGTGCTGTTTCTTCAGTAAACATTTTTTTTTCCTTCCATGGTCTATGTATTAATACCCTATTTTCAGGGGCCTCCCTCGTGCTGCAAGTGGTTAAGTCTCAGCACTATGAAGCCATTGGCATCCACTGCAGCAAGAGTTTGTTCCCTGGCCAGAGAGCTAACCCACCTGGTACAGCAGACCTCTCCTGTCTTGCCAGCAGCTCCCCTCAGCAGTGTATTTCAGTCAGTCTGCCTGTTCTGCTCCCCATTCTGTCTCTGGTGAATCCTCTCATCCCCCCACCTCTGGCCTATACCCCAGATCTTGTATACATAAATAGATAAAATAAATGTTAACAAAACCCTCAATTTTCAGTATGAATCAACTCAACATATATTTTACACCTATGATATACTGGGCATTGTATAAAGTATAATGATATATAAGACAAAGTCCCTGCTCTTAAGGAGCTCATGGTCTAGCTTCCTACTTTACTCAAACTATCAGTATTCAGAAAATCTAAATTAGCGGTTTTCAGTTACTTCCTGGAATTTGGAAATATTGAGTGCCTACTATGTACTGGTAAATTTATGGATATATGATAATATAAGAGTGCACAGAACTATTCTCAAGTTTTCCCAATTTTTCTCTGGTCATACTTGTTTTTATTTTCTGCTTCAGAAAAGCACCTAATCCTAATGTGTTAATATATGTACTAGTTAATTTCTGTATCCTGTTGATATACATCTACATCTTTGCATCACTCTTACATGAAAACCCTCAAAGTGACCTGAGGTTGCAATCACCAGTCACAAAACTAATCAACTATACATTATGAAATAAGAATTTAAGGGCCTCCCCGGTGGCGCAGCGGTGGAGTGCTGGGTTGTGAAGCTGCCCGCAGCCTCTGCAGCGCCGGTTCAATCCCCGGCTGCTCCCTGGCCTCCGGAGGAGGGTCCACATGCCGCGCAGACCTCTCCTGCTGCCCGCTGCTCCCCTCAGCAGTGTACTTGTCAGTCTGCCTGTTCTGTTCCCGGCTCTGGCTCTGGTGAGTTCTCTCACCCTCCTGCGCTTCTGACTGTACCCAGTGCTTGCATAAATAAATAAATCTTTAAAAAAAAAAAAAGAATTTTAACACGTGGTCCTTAAGTCTAGCTCCTGAACAAAATTCACATTAGATTTTTATCCATGCAGTTTTTACAGAGTTGCACAATGAATTTTTAGTCTACCTTTCTAAAAAAAGTAACTTTATAACAATGGATATTTCTGTATTTGTAGTCATGACTTTAATGGTTTATAGTCCATCATATGATAAGCAGCAATTTAGTGTCCAACTTGATAAGAATTTTTCACATTGCTTTTTGCAAAGTATAACCACAACTGGAGTCAAAGCAAGACATTAATGTGTTTTACTTACATTTACATTATAACAGTGGAACTTGAGTTTAAAACGATGATCCTGTTTGCTATTTACAATTATGCGTAGGAGGAAACTAACCTATTTTTTTTTACAAATACAACAGTATCACGATTTGGAACGCGGTTGCAAATTGGTAATCTGGATACAACTGTAAGTAGCATTAACAAGGCATATTCACGCATTTAAGGGCTTGAATAAAGGCTTATGATGATGCCCAGAACACAGTTTTCCCTCCTTTGGCGTGAGCGAACACACTGACAGTCTCTCTTGGATTGCTCAGTCGGGATGTGTGAGTTTTTGCTGAGAACCACTTGGCGAGGAAGTGGTTTGGCTTCAGCGAGGAAGAGCTCGGGCAGCGGCTTTCAGGTAGCGCCGCGGGCCGGCCAGGCCGAGCCCCGCGAGCCGGGCTGGGTGTGCAGCTCGGGGGCGCTCAGCCTGGGCGGGCGGGCTGAGGAGGGCCGCCGGCAGCCTCACGGCGCCCGGGCCGCCCGGTGGCCGCCCCCCCGACCCCCCGCCCCCCGACCCCCCCGCCCCCGCCCCCCGGCACCCCCCCCCCCCGCGCGCCGGAGTCCCCGCCCCGCGGCCGCCGGGGCTTCTGCGCAGGCGCGGCGGTCGCGCGACATCCGTCACTTACGGCCGAAGCGGTTTGTGCTGGGAGTTGGTGGCGCGGTGCAGGGCTCTTAGGAACAAACGGCTTGGGCGCGGGTAATCAGCCCCCTCTCCCCGCTTTCCTCGCGGCTTCTAGGTTCTGGGGACGACCGCGGAGCCTCCGGACCTGATGCGGGCGCCCGGCCGTGGACTGTCCCGCCCTGCTCCTCTGCTGCTCCGGGTGCTTCCGCGCCCAGGTGGGGGTGAGGGGCGGGGTCGGGGTCGGGGGCCGGGCTGGACTCCATCCTGGCGTCTTCGGGTTGGAGTCTCCCGGGTTACTCACAGTCCTTCTTGTTTTCCAAGACTGTGCTCGGAGACTGTGACTTGCAGGGTGCGCCATGGAGTCGGAGCAGATGCTGGAGGGACAGACGCAGGTACCGGGAGGCCCTGGGCTCAGGGTGGCCGTGTGCGGCGGGAGAGCGTGGCCGATGGTTCTGTGACCTGTGTTTTGTTTTCTAGGTTGCAGAAAATCCTCACTCTGAGTACGGGCTCACAGATAACGTTGAGGTAACTTGTCTAGTTCCTGTGCCTTGTTTGAGAGTCTTTTGAGAGCTCGAGAAAACTTGGGCTCCATTTTTACTAGGTGGCTTTTCATAAGAAAAAACTATCTTAATGAACCAAAAAGTATCAAATTATGGGTAGCTTGTTCAATTAGCGGTACTAAATTCTAATACTTTTTGGAACATAGGCATACAAATTGGTTCTTTTTTTTTTTTTTTAAGATTTATTTTATTTATGCATCCAAAAACTGGGGGACAGGCTAGAGGTGTGGAGGGGGGCGGTGAGAGGATTCACCTGAGACAGAGTGGGGAGCAGAACAGGAGGCTCTAACAGTTCTGAGGGTAGCAGTGGGTGAGACAGGAGAGGTCTGCTGCACCATGTGGATTAGCTACCTGGCCGGAGATCGAACTTGAAGTCATCCTGTAGTGGCTGCCAGATAGCTTCGTTTTGCCGAGACTTAAACCCTTGGGCCACCAGGGAGACCCACAAATTAGTTCTGAGTCAAGTTTTATCTGAAAGTGATAAAAAAACATACATTACTAACGGAAGTTAGTAATCTTTTTTCTTTAGTGGCTCTTTATGCATTTGCTGGGATGTTGCTTTGGAAAAAACTACATTAAAATTAAGAAATCCATTGTCTTGGTAGTAGAATAGTGTACTGGTGGAGTCAACATTTATTGTAGGGTTCACTAGTGGGTGCCGTTTGAAGGCATAACACATATAGTAAGTAATACTGTTTTTAAAAATTATTTAAAAAAATTTTTTTAAAGATTTACTTATTTATACATTCGAGAGCTGGGGTTCAGGCCAGATATGCAGGGGGGTGAGAGGAGTCACCAGAGACAGAGTGGGGAACAGAACAGGCAGGCAGACTGAAATACACTGTTGAGGGGAGCAGCGGTGAGACAGGAGAGGTCTTCTGCGCCATGTGGGTTGCTCCCTGGCTGGCCAGGGATCGAACCTGCACTGCAGAGGCTGTAGATTGCTTCATAGTGCGGTACTTAACCCCTTGTGCCACCGTGGAGGCCCCAAAATTATTTTTTTGTAAGTAGATACTGTATTTGGTTAAGTCTGAATTCTGAGAGTACATGTGAAAAACATACAAGAGAAGGCCTCACAGACAATTTTTAAAAATTAAAGTATAATTGGGGCCTCCGCTGGTGGCGCAGCCGTTGAGTGCTGGGCTGCGAAGCAGCCCGCAGCCTCTGCAGCGCCGGTTTGATCCCCGGCCACAGGCAAGGGTCCCACATGGCGTGATAGACCTCTCCTGCCATGCCCGCTGCTCCCCTCAGCAGTGTTTCGTCAGTCTACCTGTTCTTATTCCCCACTCTGGCTCTGGTGAATTCTCTCACCCTCCCGTGCTTCTGACTGTACCCAGTGCTTGTATAAATAAATAAGTTAATTAATTAATTAAAAGTATAATTGACATAATATTAGTTTCTGGTGTACAACATAGCGATTCTCTATTTGTATATATTGCCAAATGATTGCACTAAGTCTAGTTAATATCCGTAGGCTTACATAGTTACAATTTTCTTCTTTTAAAATCTACTCTTAGCAACTTTCAAATAAGCAATAAAGTATTACTAACTATAGTTGCTATGCTGTGCATTACTTCCCCTTGACTTAATTATTTTATGATTGGAAGTTTGTGCTATTTGCTGCCATTCATCTATTTCTCCCCAGGCCTCACCTCTTTGTCTGTCAATCAGCAATCTCTTTCTGTATCTGTGAGCTTATTTTTTTCTTTTTTAGAGTATACATGAGTGATACATGGTATTAGTCTTTCCCTGACTTATTTCATATATCATAATGCCCTCAGGGTCCAGTTATGTTGCTACAAATGTCAAGTTTCCAATTTTTTTGAGTGAATAATATTCCATCATGTAAAAATGAGTATGTGTGCCTCACATTTTCTTTATTCTTCAGTGGACACTTAAGTTGTTTCCATGTCTTGGCTAATGTAAACGATGCTGCAGTGAACACAGGGATGCATAAATTTTTCGAGTCAGGGTTTTTGTTTTCTTTGTACCCAGAAATGAAATTGCTGGATCATATGGTAGTTTTATTTATAATTTTTTGAAGGATCCTCCATGCTGTTTTGTTTTTTTTTTTTATTATATCTTTTTTTTTTTTTTTTTTTAAGGCATGTTTTTTTATTTATTTATTTATTTATTGGTTTGTTTGTTTGTTTTCTTTATACATGCACTGGGTATAGTCAGAATCACGGGAGGGTGAGAGAATTCACCAGAGCCAGAGCGGGGAGCAGAGCAGGCAGAAGGACCGAAGTACACTGCTGAGGGGAGCAGCGGGCGGCAGGAGAGGTCTGCACGCCATGTGGGACCCTCCTCCGGTGGCCGGGGAGCAGCCGGGGATCGAACCGGCGCCGCAGAGGCCGCGGGCAGCTTCGCAAGCCAGCGCTCAACCGCTGTGCCACTGGGGAGGCCCCCTCCATGCTGTTTTCCATAGTGACTGCACCAGTTTATATTACCACCAGTAGTGCACAGGGTTCCTTTTTCTCCATATTCATGCTGACACTTATTTCTTATTTCTTGAAAATAGTCATTCTAACAGGTGATAGCTTGTTGTGGTTTTGATTTTTTTTTCCATGATAATTAGTGATGTTGAGCACCTTTTCATATATTTGTTGGCCATTTGTATGTCTTTGGAAAAATGTCTGGAAGGTTTTTTTTTTTAAATTTTTTTTATTTATTTTTTTAACTTTTTTTTTTTTTTAAGTCTTTCTTTTTTTGTTTATTTATTTATACAAGCACTGGGTACAGTCAGAAGCACAGGAGGGTGAGAGAATTCACCAGAGCCAGAGCAGGGAGCAGAGCAGTCAGAAGGACCGAAAAACACTGCTGAGGGGAGCAGCGGGCGGCAGGAGAGGTCTGCGCACCATGTGGGACCCTCCTCAGGTGGCTGGGGAGCAGCCGGGGATCAAACCTGCGCTGCAGAGGCTGCGGGCAGCTTCGCAGCCAAGCGCTCAACCGCTGTGCCACCGGGGAGGCCCGGGAAGGTTTATTTTTATAGAGGTTTTTCTTGTAATGGCTAGGTGGTTGCCTAAAAATAGAAGTTACTTGGTAAATAAAAGAATAAATGCTGGAACAATTGAATTAATTAGAGCTGGGTGGTCTTGGTTCGGAGAATAGAAGTTTCTGGAGGAGATTTGTGTGTTTGATTGAAAAAAGAAAGCTATCAGCAGTGATTAAATTTGAGTAGACCAGGGAAGGAGCATTTCCAAACAAAGTGATAATAGCAACAGCTGCTAATATTTATTTCTTTTATTAATATGTGCCAGGCACTGTCCTAAGCAATGTGCATCTATTTTCAGCCCTATGAGACTGTGGGATTAGTTGAATAGCTTGTCCAGAGTCACTAGGTGATGGTAGAGTGTTGTATGTTCAAACAAGGCAGGGTGACGTTTTTGAGGTATCATTTAATTGTATTGCTGATCTTGACAATCATGCCAGAGTTCTCTAGCATGTGTAATGACGGGCTACTCTGTCCCTATAAAATTGCTACAAAGATTTATTGAAAAGAATTTGTCTCTTTTCATGATGCAGTTTTGTTTTTTTTTTTTAAGTTTTATTTTTTTTATTTTTTATTTACTTATTTATTTATTATTTTTTTTAATATTTTAATGTATATTTTTAGTTAGATTTTCAAATGGTTGCAACGTTTAATATTTTATTAATAGCTGGGACTAGATAGCCAAGCATTAAAGTTAGCCATAGAGGGAACATAAGGTTTATAAATTTCATTCCCCGAAATGAAGTTTTTTCAAGGGCCCTTTCTATAGGAGCAAAATCTGTAATTTCTTCTTTCTGCTCTCATTAATGGTTTTTATTTTAGGTTCCATCTTTACTACTTAACTTGTCACTCTTATGTTCTCATTAAACTTTGTGTAATAATGTTGTTTGGGACTCTAGGAATTTAGTGTATTGTGAGTGATTTTTTTAAAAAAAAGATTTATTTATTTATGCATACAAGAGCTGGGGTACAGGCCAGAGGTGCAGGTTGTGAGAGGATTCACCACAGATAGAGTGGGGAACAGAACAGGCAGTTGACCGAAGTACACTGCTGAGGGAAGCAGAGGGCGAGTCAGGAGAGGTCTGCTGTGCCGTGTGTATTCCTCCCTGGCTGGCCAGAGATCGAACTCGTGCTGCAGAGGCTGCAGACAGCTTCATAAGTTGCATCTTAATCCCTTGCGCCACCAGGGAGGCCCCTATGATTGATTTTTTTTTTTTTATAGACATTTATTTATTTATTTTTTTTTAATTTTTTTTAAAATTTTTTTTAGTTTCTTTTTTTTTTTTTTTAAATTTTATTTTTATATTCCCCCATACAATTGCAAACGCCCCATTCTGACCCCAATCCTTCCCCTCCCGCCCCCCACCCCCAAAAAGTGTCTCTGGTTCATAGTTTTTTGTTGATTTTGATTTTCACTTTCTTATATTCATTTTCCTGGTCCCTTATTTAAGTTTTCTAGATTCCTGCTATGAGTGAGACCATCCGGTATTTTTCTTTTTCTTTTTGGCTTATTTCGCTGAGCATGATCCCTTCCAGCACCATCCATGTTGCTGCAAATTGCATGTGTTTATCTTTTTTGAATGCTGAGTAATATTCCATGGTATATATGGACCACATCTTCTTGATCCAGTCATCTATTTTTGGGCATTTGGGTTGTTTCCAAAGCTTAGCTATTGTAAACAGTGCTGCTATAAACATAGGGGTGCAGGTGCTCTTTGGAATTGATGTTTCTGTGTCCTTTGGGTAAATACCTAGGAGTGGAATTGCTGGATCATATGGAAGCTCTATGTTTAGTAGGTCCAGAAATCTCCACACAGCTCTCCATAGTGGTTGGACCAGTTTGCACTCCCACCAACAGTGCAGAAGAGTTCCTTTTTCTCCACATCCTCGCCAACATTTGTTGTTGCTAGTTTTTTTAATATGTGCCATTCTCACTGGTGTGAGATGGTATCTCATGGTAGTTTGATTTGCATTTCCCTGATTACAAGTGATGTTGAACATTTTTTCATATGTCTGTTGGCCATTTGCATTTCCTCTTCAGAGAAGTTTCTTTTTAGCTCTTCTGCCCATTTTTTGACTGGATTATTTTCTTTGTTGTTGCTGAGTCTCATCAGCTCTTTGCAGATTTTTGTGATCAGTCCTTTATCATTAGTGTTGGGTGCAAAAATGTTCTCCCAGTTGGTGGGGTTTCTCTTTGTTTTTGTTATTGTCTCTTTTGCTGTGCAGAAGCTCTTTAATTTGATGTAGTCCCAGCTGTTTATCTTTGTCTTCACTATCACTGCTTTGGGTGATGTGTCTGTAAAGATGTCTTTGATGTGCAAATCCCGTAGTGTTTCGCCTATATTTCCTTCTATGTATTTTATGGTTTCAGGTCTTATGTCTAGTTCTTTAATCCATTTTGAGTTGATTTTTGTGTATGGTGTGAGGTAGTGGTCAAGCTTCATTCTTTTGCATGTAGCGACCCATTTCCCAGCACCATTTATTGAACAAAGTTTCTTTGCTCCAATGCATAGTCTTTGCTCCTTTGTCAAAGATTAGTTGACCATAAATCTGTGGGTTTATTTCTGGATTTTCTATTCGATTCCATTGGTCTGTATGTCTGTTCTTGTTCCAATACCATGCAGTTTTGATGATTATGGCTTTGTAGTATAGTTTGAAGTCTGGGAGTGTGATGCCTCCATTTCCTTCTTTTTTTTTCAGTAGAGCTTTGGCTATTCGGGTTTTGGTGATTCCATATGAATTTCATCAATAATTGTTCTATTTCTTTGAAGAATGCCATTGAGATTTTGATTGGAATAGCATTGAATCTGTATATTGCTTTTGGTAGGATGGCCATTTTAATAATGTTTATTCTTCCAATCCATGAGCAGGGGATGTCTTTCCATTTCTTTGTGTCTTCTTCTATTTCTTTTAACAGTGTTTTATAGTTTTCTTTGTATAGGTCCTTTACCTCTTTTGTTAGATTTATTCCCAAATATTTGATTTTTTTGTTTCGATAATAAAAGGGTGGTTTTTTGATTTCCTCTTCTTCAGATTTATTGTTTGTGTATAGGAAGGCTACTGACTTTTGCGTGTTGATTTTGTATCCTGCCACTTTACTGAATTGATTGATGAGTTGAATTAGTTTTTCTGTGGACTTTTGGGTTCTATTGTATATTATCATATCATCTGCAAATAGTGATAGTTTGACTTCTTCTTTTCCTATTTGGATTCCTTGGATGTCTTTCTCTGTCTTATTGCTCTGGCTAGGACTTCCAGTATTATATTGAAAAGCAGTGGTGAGAGTGGACATCCTTGTCTTGTTCCAGATCTTAATGGAATTGCTTTCAGCTTTTCACCATTGAGAATGATACTGGCTGTTGGCTTGTCATAGATGGCCTTTATGATGTTGAGGTATGTTCCTTGTATCCCAAGAATTTCAAGGGCTTTTATCATGAATGGGTGTTGCACTTTGTCGAAAGCTTTCTCAGCATCTATTGATATTATCATATGGTTTTTATATTTTTTTTGTTGATGTGTTGGATAACGTTGATTGATTTTGGATGTTAAACCATCCTTGTGTCCCTGGAATGAATCCAACTTGGTCGTGGTGAATTATCTTATGGATACATTGTTGGATTCTGATAGCTAAAATTTTATTGAGGATTTTTGCATCAGTGTTCATTAGGGAGATTGGCTATAGTTTTCCTTTTTTGTGTTGTCCTTATTCGGTTTTGGTATTAGTGTAATATTGGCTTCATAGAACGTGTTTGGTATTGTCCCTTCTTTCCAATTTTTGGAAGAGTTTGTGAAGGATAGGCACTAATTCGTCCTGAATGTTTGGTAGAATTCATTTGTAAATCCATCAGGTCCTGGGCTTTTGTTTTTGGGGAGGTTTGATTACCATTTCAATTTGCTAATTGTAATTGGTCTGTTTAGGTGTTCTATTTCTTCTTTATCTAGCTTTGGGTGATTGTAGAGTTGTAGGAATTTGTCCATCTCCTCTAGATTGTTGAACTTGTTTCCATATAACTGTTCATAGTAGTTACTGATTATTCTTTTGATTTCTGCTGTGTCCGTTGTGATTCCCTCTTTCATTTATGATCCTGTGATTTGTGCTTTCTCCCTTTTTTCCTTTGTGAGCCTGGCTAGGGGTTGTCTATTTTATTGATTTTTTCAAAGAACCAGCTCTTGGTTTCATTGATCTTTTGGATTGTTTTTTTAGTTTCAATTTCATTTATTTCTGCTTTGGTTTTTATTATTTCTTTTCTTCTACTGGTTTGGGTTTTTTGTTGTTCATTTCTAGATCTTGAGCTTCGATATTAGGTTGTTTCTTTGAGTTCTTTCTTGTTTTTTGATGTGAGCTTCTATTGCTATATATTCTCCTCTTACTGCTTTTGCTGCATCCCATACATTTAGGATATTGGTGTCCTCTTGTCATTCAATTCAAAGAATTTTTTAATTTCTTCTTTGATCTCCTCGTTAGTCCAGTGGTCTTCCAGTAGTGTGGCTTTTAATCTCCATGAGGTAGGATAGTTCCTTGCTTCTTTTTATGATTTATTTCTAGTTTGATGCCTTCATGGTCAGAAAGATGGTTGGTATGATTTCAATCTTGGTGTATCTGTTGATGTTTGTCTTGTGCCCCAGTATGTGATCGATCCTGGAGAATGATCCGTGTGCGCTTGAGAAAAATGTGTACTCCGTTTTTTTTGGGTTTAGTGTTCTATAGATGTCTGTTAAGCCCAAATGCTCTAGGTCCTTATTTAGAGCTTTAGTTTCTTTACTTATTTTTTGTCTTGTTGATCTATCCATTGTTGATAGTGGTGTGTTGAAGTCTCCCACTACGTATGTGTTTTCTCTGATGTCTGTTTTCAGAGAGGACAACAGTTGTCTGATATATTTTGGTGCTCTTTCGTTTGGTGAGTATATGTTAATGAGTGTTATTTCTTCTTGAAGTATTGTCCCCTTAATCATAATGTAGTGACCATTGGGGTCTCTTTTTATTTTTTTTGAGTTTGAAGTCTGTTTTATCTGATATAAGTATAGCTGTTCCTGCTTTCTTTTTTGGCCCATTTGCTTGTAGGATTGTTTTCCATCCTTTGACTTTGAGCCTATTTTTATCTTTTGTAGCTAAATGTGTTTCCTGGAGACAGCAAAAAGGTTGGGTTTTTCTTAATCCAGGCTGCAACTCTGTGTCTTTTTATTGAAGAGTTTAGTCCATTTACATTTAGAGTTAATATTGATATGTTAGCATCTGTATTTGCCATTATGTTTGTCTTTCCTTTGATTTTATTTATTCTTTTAATAACTTTTTTTTTTTTTTTTTGGTCTTCTTTCGTTGTTATTCGTCCCTCTGAGGTTTTGGCTTTAGGATTCCTTGTAGTATTTTTTGGAGTGGGGGTTTATTCGTAATGAAATTCCGGAGTTTCTCTTTGTCTGGGAAGGTCCATATTCTTTCTTCATGGAGGAAGAGAGCTTTGCGGGATAGAGTTTCTTGGTTGGCATCTGTTTTCTTGGAGTCTGTTGACTATGTCCCTCCACTCTCTCCTTGCCCGTAGTGTTTCTTCAGAGAAGTCTGATGTCAGCTGATTGGTTTTCCTTTGAATGTTATCTGTTTCTTCCCTCTTGTCAGCTTCATTATTTTCCTTGTCCTGGATTCTTGGGAGCTTTACTATTATGTGTCTTGCTGTGTTTTTCCTTTCGTCGTGGAAGTTTGGTGTTCTCTTGCTTCTTGTATATCAATTTTCAGCTCCTTCTTCGCATTTGGGAAGTTCTCTTCAATTATCTCCTGGAATATTTTCTCTGTTCCTACATCTCTGTCCTCTCCTTCTGGAATTCCTATAACTCTTATATTTCCTTTCCTCATGGAGTCAGATAGTTCCCGAAGTCTTTCTTCATTCTTTTTCCTTCGTACTTCTCTTTCCTTTTCTGTTTTGGTTCTTTTTATTTCTGTGTCTTCAAGAGAACTTATTCGTTCTTCCATTTCATCTATTCTGCTTTCCTTGCTTTTCCCGGAGTTTCTTTAGTTCCTCCATTAATTCTTTGATCTCCTGCATTTCTTTTACTTCCCTCTTTAGGGACTCAATTTCATTCTTCTGACCATTGTTTTCCCTCTTTAGGGACTCAATTTCCTTCTTCTGATCTATCACTTTTTTATCATGGCAATTTTAAATTCTCTTTCTGGAAGGCTCAGAAGTTCTTCCAAGTTGCTGTCGTTGCAATCTGGGGAGTGTTTTTTTTTTGTGGTGTGCTTCTTTCCTGAGGAGTTGTTAGGTTGCGTGTGTTTCTTCTACTCCCTACTGTCTGTTTTCTAATTTGTCGTATGCGTTGGGACACTGTGATGCTCGGACTGACTGACATCTTGGGACTTCTCCGCTCCCTCTGGCTCTTCCAGGAGCCATCTCTGTCTTCTGGGGGAGCTTTCTGCTGGTTTTAGGCAGTTTTTACTGAAGAAATGTCCCTGTTCTCAAATAGCGAAGCGGGATGCAGTCCCTGCGCCTCCGGTTTCAGGCACACTCTTCTGCGCCCCCGGTCTGCCCCGGACGTGGGTGCCTGCTCCCTCTGTGGGCTCAGACTGCTGGTCGGAAGGGGCCTGGCGTGGAATAACTTCCCGGCTGGCCACCGGGTCCTCCAGAAGCCTTCTGCCCTTTTCAAGCAGTCTTAAGAAATTCCTGTTTTATGGGTGTTAGTGACTTTTTTTTCCTGGTCGCTAGGTGGCGCAGAGATCTCTCCTATTGTCCTTGGGGGGCTGTTTTTCGCCTCCCCCCACCCCGTGGGACAGGGAACAGAGCGGGAATGGTAGGGTACACCTCAACAGCTTTGGGGTGCTGTGTCTGCCTTGTGCCCCACCGTCGTGGAGAACCCACGCCCCGAATTTTCGTGCCCCGGGTCTCAGTTCAATGCCCTCAGTTCCAGGACGCGGCTGTAGCCCAGTTCAGTGGCGCGGAATGGCGCCTTTTGCACCGCTCCCGTGCCTGGGCGCCTGGTTCCTGCTCACTCAGGGAGGGACCTTCACCTCAGTGAGGACCTCCACGCATCTCCCTGCAAGCCTAGGTCGTCTCCCAAGCCTAGGTCACCTCCCAAGCCTAGGTCGCAGGCGCGGGTACCTGGGCAGCTGCGATCCCGGTCTGCACTTGCTTTTCAAGCGCGCCGAGCATGCCACTTTTCCGCGCCAGCTTACCGGCAGCCCGGGCTGTGTGCGCGTCTCCCGGGGTCTTTGTTCTTCTCTAATGGCGCCCGGAGCCGTTCGCTCACCGCCAGGGCGAATCCTGCAGGGTTCGCCTCAGCTCCCGTTCACGGGGTGTGGTGGCTGCAATAGTTCCTTTCCACTCACAGTCCCGCTTGCTGCGTCGTTTGTTCTTGTGGGCGTTTTGGTTTGTTGTTTCCTCCTCTCTGCGGGTCGGAGAGTGCCGCCCTTGGGCGGGGGAGGGGAGCAGGGTTCTGCGCTTTCCTCCCTTCTGGTCCTCTTTTATGGCCACTTCTTCGGGCAGTTTGCTGGCGTCACCCGTTTATCTTCCGTGTCCCAGTTCTCACTGGGACCTGCCGCTTTTCCTCCCTATTCACTTTTTTTAATGGGAGATCTTACTCGCAGCGTCTCCTCGCCGCCATGTTGCTCCACCCCCTTATTTTTTATTTTTTGTGGGACCCTTGCTGGCGGCCGGGGAACGAACCGGCACTGCAGAGTCTGCGGGCAGCCTCGCAGCCCAGCGCTCAGCCACTGCGCCACCAGGGGAGGCCCTCATAATGCAGTTTTTAATTGAACTGCTATGCTGAATCAGGTTAAGATGTGCTATACCACTCACTGGGTGTGCTAGCTATTTAAGAAAATGTAGTTCATTTTCATTATTGAGGTAACAATTGGTTTACAACACTGTATAACTTTGTGAAACAGATTCACCTCTCTTAGGATATATGTTACCACACCACCCCCACCATCAAAGCATCCATAGGCCCTTACCCTAACCTTTGGCTCCCTTCCCCCATGCACCCTTCCTCCCTTGGTGTTTGTATTTGAAGGCATGATACTGTTGAGCAGAGATACCCAAATGCTTTTCTCAAATTCAGACCAATTTCCATGGTGGAGTGAGTGAGCAATTATTTGTGTTTTTTTTTTTTTAAAGATGTATTTACTTATACAAAAACTAGGGTACAGGCCAGAGGTGTGGGAAGGTGAGAGAATTCACCAGAAACAGAGTGGGGAGCAGAACAGGAGGACTGAGGAAAACACTGCTGAGGGGAGCAGCGGGTGGGCTAGACAGGAGAGGTCTGCAGGCCATGTGAGTTTCTCCCTGGCCAGCCTGGAATCGAACGGGTACTGCAGGGCTGCCAACAGCTTCACAGTGCTGCGCTCAACCTACTGGGCCACCGTGGAAGCCATGAGGAATTATTTGGTGATTGGTTTTCCTGCATCAATAATTTGAAATGCCTGTTGGTTTATGAATTAATGATAATAGTGAAGTAATAACTATGTTTACTTGTTTTTACTTGGTTTACAAGTTTTTACTTGGTACAGAGTCACCTCTGTTAACTCATTCATTGTATTTATTTCTAATTTACTTGTTCCTGAAATCTGAAAGTCTGGAAACCATTACTTTATAGCTGCTGCTTTTTCTTTTATAACTCCTATTTTACTTCTTTTATTGGCTTTTTTCCCCCAGGTGATTGTTTTTTAGATTTATAATATACAAGTTTAATTGATGACCATTTACCTTCAAGTGGTACTGAATCTGTTCATGGGTATAGTATAAGACCTTTGTGTGATTATTGTCATATTTACTTCCCCACATGTTACAAAATTTTTTTTTAAAGATTGATTTACTTATGCATACAAGAGTTGGAGTATAGGCCGGAGATATGGGGGGTGTGAGAGGACTCACCAGAGACAGAGTGGGGAACAGAACAGGCAGACTGACTGAAATACACTGCTGAGGGGAGCAGCGGGCGAGGCAAGAGAGGTCTGCTGCGCCATGTGGGTTGCTTCCTGGCCAGCCGGGAATCGAACTCGTGCTGCAGAGGCTTCGGATTGCTTCGTGGTGTGGTGCTTAACCCCTTGTGCTACAAGGGAGGCCCCATAGGTTACAAAATTTTAAAAGTCAAAAATTTCTTTGAAAAAGATTTAAACAGTAAGAGGAGATATTTCACATTGATCATTATTTACCATTATACATTATTGACCATTTGTGGGGCCTTCATTCTTTAGTGTAGATCCAAGTTTTCTTTTGGTATCTTTTTCCTCTGCTTGAAGGGTTTTCTTTAATGTTTCTTGTAGTGCAGGCCTGCTGGTATAGAGTTCTTTAAACTTATGAGTGTCTGAAAAGTCATTATTTTGAATTCATTTTTGAGAATTTTTTTGCTGGTTGTAGATATGCACTTCTGTTTCTGTTTCACATTGTTTGTCGGTTGTCATTCCTGTTGTTTCCTTCTTCATGATTAATGTCTTTTTTTTTTTAAACATTTATCTATTTATGCATATAAGAACTGGGGTATAGGCCAGAGGTCCGGGAGGGTGAAAGGATTCACCAGAGTGGGAAGCAGAACAGGCAGATCTACTGATATACACTGCTGAGGGGAGCAGTGGGTGAGACAGGAGAGTCTACTGCCCCATGTGGGTTGCTCCCTGGCCAGATGCCAGGGAGGCCCCAATGTCTTTTTTTTTTTTTAAGATGAATTTTTATTTTATTATTTATGCATAAAAGAGCTGGGGTGTAGGTCAGAGATGCAGGGGGATGAGGATTCACCAGAGAGAGAGTGGGGAGCAGAACAGGCAGATTGAAATACACTGCTGAGGGAAGCAACAGGCGAGATAGGAGAGGGCCGCTCCCTGGCCTGGACCAAACTTGTGCTGCAGTGGCTGCCAATAGCTTGATAGTGCTGAGACTTAACCCCTTGTGCCACCAGGGTGGTCCCATGATTAATGTCTTTTCTTTTGGTGATTTTATTTTATTTTTTTAAGAAAGATGTATTTTTTTTTTAAGATTTATTTATTTATTTATTAGATTTATTTTTATTTATTTATACAAGCAGTGGGTACAGTCAGAAGCATGGGAGGGTGAGAGAATTCACCAGAGCCAGAGCGGGGAGCAGAGCAGGCAGGAGGACCAAAGTACACTGCTGGGGGGAGCAGTGGGCGGCAGGAGAGGTCTGCGCGCCATGTGGGACCCTCCTCCGGTGGCCGGGGAGCAGCCGGGGATTGAACTGGTGCTGCAGAGGCTGCGGGCATCTTCGCAACCCAGCGCTCAACCGCTGCACCACCGGGGAGGCCCAGAATATGTATTTTTTAAAAAGATTTATTTATTTATACAAGAACTGCAGTACAGGCCAGATGTGCGGGAGGGTGAGAGAATTCACCAGAAACAGAGCAGGGAGCAGAACAGGCAAACAGACCGAAAACACTGCTGAGGGGTGTGGTGGGCGAGACAGGAGAGGTCTACTGCACCATGTGGGTATCGCCCTGGCAGGCCGGGAATCGAAACCACACTCCAGAGGCTGCAAACAGCTTCATAGCGCTGAGCTCGACCCACTGCGCCACCGGGGAGGCCCTCTTTTGGTGATTTTATTATCAGTTTTAAGTAATTTGATGATGATGTATCTTGGTATACTTAAAAAAAAAGCTTATTGGATCTGTGGGTTTGGAATTTTTATGAAATTTAGAAAAATTTTAGTCGTCATTTCCTTAAATATTTTCAAATATTTGTTAGGCTAGTTTACTGGTGCTTTACTCTATCTTCTTGTTCAAATGGAATATCACAATAATTGGTTTATAGCCATTGCCTGCCTATGTCATTCTGAGTCTGTTCCTGTGGATTGATTTATCTCCTTATTTTGGGCATTATGTTCCTGTTTCTTCACCTGCCTGATAATTTTTCATCTGAGTGTGGGTATTGTGAATTTTACCTTGTTGAGTACTAGTTATATTTGTATTTATTCATACATGCCTGAACTTGTTTTAAGATACAGTTAAGTTACTTGGAAACAATTTGATTCTGCTGAGGTTTCCTTTCAAGGTAAGCTTTGTTTGGTAGAGCCAAGCCAGCCTTTTTAGTTTAGGCTTATCTCTTCATTTTGTGTATTTTACTGGATGCTGCTTGTATTGTGATGTTTTCCATTTTGAGTCACAGGAACATGAAATATTCCTGGCTTTGTGTGAGCTTCAGGTGTTTTTTTTTCCTGGCTTTTGGGTAGTTGCCTCCCACCAATACACTAAGTATTTAACTGCAGATTCCAAGAACCTCTTTATTTATTTATTTTTTTTAATAGAGGCATGTTTTTATTTATTTATTTGTTTGTTTGTTTGTTTGTTTTATACATGCGCTGGGTACAGTCAGAAGCACAGGAGGGTGAGAGAATTCACCAGAGCCAGAGCGGGGAGCAGAGCAGGCAGAAGGACCGAAGTACACTGCTGGGGGGAGCAGTGGGCGGCAGGAGAGGTCTGCGCGCCATGTGGGACCCTCCTCCGGTGGCGGGGAGCCGCCGGGATCGAAACGGCGCTGCAGAGAGCTGCGGGCAGCTTCGCAACCCAGCGCTCTACCGCTGTGCCACCGGGAGGCCCCCAAGAACCTCTTTAATCTCTTTCTCTATCTCTTAAGTATACTGCCCACACATTCTAGTTATCTCTAATTTGACTCTCTGCGCTCAACTCAGGTAGATTGCTGGATTCTGCTTGGGTTCCCTCACTTGCATTGGATCCTGGCAGATATGTTCTCCAGGCAGAAAGTAATAACCTTTCACAATCAAGGCTTGCCTCATTCTCTCCCCTCTTTTTTGTTTTCACAATTCTACACCATTATTATTTTTTGGGGGGTGATAGTTTGGATATATATTCTTTTAGATTAACTCAAAATTTTGACTTATATAAGTCAATTAAATCAGTGTTACTTAATGTCATGAACAGATTTTGTATGTATAATTTTTTAAAAGATTTATTTATGCATACAAGAACTGGGGTACAGGCCAGAGGTATGGGGGTGGTGAGAGGATTCACCGGAGAGAAACTGGGGAATAGACTAGGCATATTGACTGAAATACACTGCTGAGGGGAGCAGCAGGTGACCCATATGGGTCACCTCCCTGGCCAGGGATTGAACTTATGCTGCAGTGGCTGCAGATAGCTTCATAGTGCTGAGTTTTAACCTCTTGTGCCACCAGGGAGGCCCTCCAATTTTTTTTTGAAGGATACTGAAAGAAGATATTCTCATGAAAAAGCATTGGCACATAGTGGATATTCAGTAAATGTTTGAGTGAAATAAATGAGAGGACTTGGTCTTGGAGTTTATTATAAGATCTATTGGAGTTGCTTAGGCATTGCTGTTTCTTTTCTTTTCTTTTTTTAAGATTTATATTATTTATACAAGAACTGAGGTACAGGTCAGGGGTGCGGGAGGGTGAGAGAATTCACCAGAGATAGAGTGGGGAGCAGAACAGGCAGATGGACCGAAAACACTACTGACGGTAGCAGTGGGTGAGGCAGGAGGAGTCTGCTGTGCCATGTGGGCATCTCCCTGGCTGGCCAGGAATCGAACCTGTGCTGCAGAGGCTGTGGACAATTTCACAGCGATGCGCTCAAACCGCTGTGCCACCAGGGAGGCCTGGCATTGCTGTTTCTTATTGAAGGCACTGAAATGTGTAACTGATAGGTTTTTTTTTTTTTTTTTAATAGAGGCATGTTTTCTTTGTTTGTTTGTTTGTTTTGTTTATACAAGCACTGGGTACAGTCATAAGCACGGGAGGGTGAGAGAATTCACCAGAGCCAGAGCGGGGAGCAGAGCAGGCAGAAGGACCGAAGTGCACTGCTGAGGGAGAGCAGCGGCGGCAGAGAGGTCTGCGCGCCATGTGGGACCCTCCTCTGGTGGCCGGGGAGCAGCCGGGGATCGAACCGGCGCCGCAGTGGCCGCGGGCAGCTTCGCAACCCAGTGCTCAACCGCTGCGCCACCGGGGAGGCCCACTGATAGGTTTTTGTCATATATGGATATTATCTGTTGAAATTTATGAACAATAAACTTCTTAACCCATGGGCACTAAATAATTATATTCATTAAGTATAAGGAATTAGATTGAATTAGACAGAAAAAAAGTCTTGAGTAAAACTAGAATAGTTACCTGACATAGTGGCGGGAAGTGTTGCTGGAAGCTATGGTATATGTATTTAGGTATGTTACTAAAGTTTTTTTCTCATCTTTTACAAGTAAAATTAAGTCATTTGTTTTTTGTTAACTCATTGATAGCCAGTTTGAGTGTTATTGAAGCAAAAATTCATCTAAATGAAAGTGTTTTAAGTAGTGTTTTGTCTTTTAGATAGCCATTTATTTTTCAATTTCTAAAATGGTAGATTTTTTTTTAAAAAGATTTATTTATTCAAGATTGATTGATTGATTTATACAAGCACTGGGTACAGTCAGAAGCGCGGGAGGGTGAGAGAATTCACCAGAGCCAGAGAGGGGAGCAGAGCAGGCAGAAGGACCGAAGTACACTGTGAGGGGAGCAGCGGGCGGCAGGAGAGGTCTGCGCGCCATGTGGGACCCTCCTTTGGTGGCCGGGGAGCAGCCGGGGATCGAACCGGCGCTACAGAGGCCTCGGGCAGCTTCGCAACCCAGCTTTCAACTGCTGCGCCACCGGGGAGGCCCTAAAATGGTAGATATTTTTAAAAAAATTTTTAATATAAAGTAATTTTTGATGCCCTGGATGTGAATGTATGAATCTACAAGAGCAGTCCAAAATTTGGGTTTCTTTATAGTAGAAAGTGTATGTCATTGCCTTCTAAATATCATTTAAATATCACATTAGGGCCTCCCACAGCGGGTTGAGCGCCGCGCTGTAAAGCTGTCCATAGCCTCTGCAGTGTTGGTTCGATCCCTGCCGGCGGGCGAGAATTCCACATGGCGTGGCAGACCTCTCCTGTCATGCCCGCTGCTCCCCTCAGCAGTATATTTCTGTCGTCTAGCTGTTCTGCTCCCTGCTCTGTCTCTGATGAATCCTCTCACCCTCCCATGCTTCTGGCCTATACCCTACTCTTGTATAAAAATAAATAAATCTTTACAAAAAAAAATGATTATCACATTAATGGTCTTACTCATTTTAATCATTTTCCCTGTTTCTTTCTGCTATTATTTACTTAATATTTTTCTTTAAATCTATTCACTTTTAAAAATCATGGGTGCACTTATTTAAAAAAAAAAACATAGGGCCTCCCTGGTGGTGCAAGGTATTAAGACACAATCTATAAAGATATTCGTAGCCTCTGCAGCATGAGTTCGATCCCCCGGCCAGCCAGGGAGCAACCCACGTGGCGCAACAGACCTCTCCTGACTCGCCCACTGCTCCCCTCAGCAGTGTACTTCGATCATTCTGCCTGTTCTGTTCCCCATTCTGTCTCTGGTGAATTCTCTCACCCCCCACACCTCTGGCCTGTACCCCAGCTCTTGTATGCATAAATAAATAAATCTTTAAAAAATAAACAAATAAGAGACATAAATGGAGAAGGATTCTCAGTGTGATAGACACTATTCATAAAAAATGAAAATAGGGCCTTCTCTGGTGGCACAGGCGGTTGAATGCACTGCTGTGAAGCTGTCTGCTGCCTCTGCAGTGCTGGTTTGATGCTGGCCAGCCGGCATGGCAGACCTCTCCTGTCTCGCCCACTGCTCCCCTCAGCAGTGTATTTCAGTCAGTCTGCCTGTTCTGTTCCCTGTTCTGTCTCTGGTGAATCCTTTCACCCTCCCGTGAATCTAGCCTGTACCCCGGTTCTTGTGTAAATAAATAAATTTTAAAAATCTCAAAAAAAATGAAAATAGAGCCTCCCCGGTGGTGCAGCGGTAGAGCCCTGGGTTGCGAAGCTGCCCGCAGCCTCTGCGGCGCTGGTTCAATCCCCGGCTGCTCCCCGGCCACCGGAGGAGGGTCCCACATGGCGCGCAGACCTCTCCTGCCGCCCGCTGCTCCCCTCAGCAGTGTACTTCGGTCCTTCTGCCTGCTCTACTCCCTGCTCTGGCTCTGGTGAATTCTCTCACCCTCCTGCGCTTCTGACTGTACCCAGTGCATGTATAAACAAAACAAACAAACAAACAAATAAATAAATAAATAAAACATGCCTCTATTTAAAAAAAAAAAAAAAATGAAAATAGTCACTACAAAACAGTGGTAATAAATTTTAGCTGGATTCTATTGCCAGTGGAAGGCTTTGATCCTGCTCTCTATTAAGAAAAGAGTTTTATAGCAAGTGTTACAGAAGTGTTAAACAAATGTTAACGCAAAACTTAGACTTTGTTGTTGATATTATCTGTGATGAAAGAATTGAAACAGGGCTAGCCTTCTTTCAGTTTCAGTGCTACTACATGTCATGAGCAGATTTTCTGTGTTCAATTTTTTTTTTTTTTTTTTTTTGAGGGACACAGAAGAAGATATGGTGAAAAAAAGAAATAGGACTTGTGATTACTTCTAAAATGGCAGTGGGAAAGGGAGAGAGTAGAATCTGGGGTTCTAACATCGGAAGAATGAGATACTATGGTGTCTTTAGAAAGAAAGAGTTTGAATGAAATTAGGAGAGGGTTTGATTTTATTTTGGCAGAGATTTGCAGTTAAGGACCAGTCGTTGATTTGTCTTTTCTGTTTGTGTCACAGTTCTGTTAATTCTGTTTAGCACTGAAAATAACCTGTTTACTTGTAATGTTCATGCATTCTTTTAAATCCATCAGAGGATAGTAGAAAATGAGAAGATTAATGCAGAAAAGTCATCGAAACAGAAGGTGGATCTCCAGTCTTTGCCAACTCGTGCCTACTTGGATCAGACAGTTGTACCTATCTTATTACAGGGACTTGCTGTGCTTGCAAAGGAAAGGTAAGATAATAGCGTCTGCAAATGGAGTTACCAGATAAAACAAAATTAAGACTTCCTAAATTGAAATATCATTAGTTAAGTATAACTAATGATTATAATAGTGATATTAGTGATAACATTATCTCATATTTTTTTCCTACTAGTCTTAGATCATCTGTAAAGATTTGTAATCATGGTATATGTGTAACTTTGTATTTAATATTACAACAAATTTTTTTTAAATCTCTGTGTAGCCCTTATGATTGCAATTTTAAGTGTAATAATACCCACTTAACTTAGCTATTTTTTTCTTATTGTTGAACATTTAGGTCCCATTTTGTTACTAGAGGTCACCAGTTTGTGTTCCTGCCTCCTTTGCTTTTGTTTGTTTTGTAACTACTTTCTTATGATAACTTCCCAAGAGTGAGTTTGATTGTTTGAAGCTTTGAGAGCATATTTCTGTCTAAAAGTTTATCCTTAAAATGCTTCCAGTGTCATTATAGCCTCAATATCATGAATGTTAGAAACTATTTTTTCTGCCAGGTTGTTTTAATTTACATTCTTTTTTAGGAAAATTAGTTGTTTTTCTTTTCTGTACTTGTTTTTTCCCAGAAATTCTACCCAATTTCTTTCATGTAAGCAAATCCAATCAGAAATTTTTTTGTAAATTATATTAGTCAAAATATATTTTATTTAAAGACTAATAATGAACATTGAGTATAAGAATGAATATAACTGAATTAGAAACTAGATGGAAATATGTTTCATCTTACAATAAGTGTGAGGTATTGGTTAAGCATAGGTGTATTAATTGACTTATGTAAAAATTATATAAATAAACTTGTTTTTAATTGTTATACAAAATAGGACTTATTTATAACTGCAAAGCTATGTCTTGGCTCTCCCACTGACAAAATATGGGCATCTTTTTTATTTTTTGTTCTTTAACAAAGCTTAATCTATTAGAAATTGTAAATATTACTTTAAATGCTAGAAGAAAATGTTTGACGTTTTTAAGGAGCATGCTATTAGTAAATACAGTGTTTAAGGAGTTTTAGCAAAATAATTCATCAGATTGACCACGAGTATTATATGAAAAATGTTGTCTATGTCTAACCAGTTCAAAAGGCTGCTTAAAGTGCTATAAGGGTATGTTTTGAGATCCTGATAAATCAATACTCTATATACCTTTTCATAGTAGGGTTTAAAGATTTGTATTTTTTTATTTTTGTGTAGAACAACTGTGATGTAGACCAGAGGTGTCAGGGGTAGGGGTGGGGTGGTAGGAGAGGCGGGTGAGAGGATTCACTAGAGACAGAGTGGAGAGCAGAGCAGGCAGATCTACTGAAATATACTGCTAAGGGGAACAGTGGGTAAGACAGGAGAGGTCTCGTGCCATATGTGGGTTAGCTCCCTGGCCAGGGATTGAACTCAGGCCTTTGGAGGTGATGACATTGAGATTTAACCCATAGGCCACCAGGGAGGCTCCCCATAGTAGGGTTTAAAAATAGATGTTTCTGGATGGAGCTAGAAGGAATTATGCTTAGTGAAATAAGCCAGAAGGAAAAAGAAAAATATCAGATGGTTTCACTTATAACAGGAATATAGGGGAACCAAATAAGACATCAGTGTAAAAAAAATAATAATAATAACAGTACAGAACACAGCAAAGCAAAAACAGACAATTATAAACCAGAGACATACTGCAGGGGAGGAGGAAGGAGAGGGGTGAGAGGGATGGAGGGAGGAGCACAGGGGACTGTGGTGATGGTGCACAGGTGCCTTGGGGAAGGAGATTCTATGGGGACTCTATCTGAGGGGGTGGGGGAAGCAAGTATTGTCTAAAAATATGTAAAAAATGATAAATGTTAAAATAAAAAAATGAAAAAGAAAAAACAAAATAGGTGTTTCCCCCAACTTTTCATCTTTGAATTTTTCTCAGTAAGAATAGTTTATATAAAAGTGATAAATTTGAACTAGCACTTCTTAAGTTTTTTTAAGATTTATTTATGCATAAAAGAGCAGGGGTGCAGGCCAGAGGTGGTGGGGGGAGGTTGAGAGGATTCACCAGAGACAGAGTGGGGAGCAGAACAGCCAGATCTACTGAAATACACTGCTGAGGGGAAACAGTGGGCGAGACATGAGAGGTCTGCTGAGCCAGGGATCAAAGAGGTCCCTGGCCAGGGATCAAACTCTTGCTGCAATGGCTGTGGTGCTGAGACTTAACCTCTTGTGCCCCCAGGGAGGCCCCAGAACTTCTTAATTTTAAGATATTTTTACTTTCTCAGCTGTGCTATGTGATAGTAGTATTAGAATTATAAGTCATTTAAATAATTTTAAGAAAAATAATAGTGATTTAAAAAAATTAAGCATCAGAATTTGTACAAATGAGTATTGCTTCCTTTGACTAGTCACTTGAATCCATTTACATATCTGATTCTGCAGCCATTTTCCTATTTTGTTTTTGTGTTCTTATTAAAGTGTTGATAATACTTATATAGAAAATTATGTATGTCATGCATGTGTAGCTTGATCAATTTTCAGAAACCAAACATATCCATGGAACTTGCATTCAGATCAAGAAACTGAATACTTCCCAGAAGTCTCCTTTGTGAATCCTTCAAATCATTATCCCCCTGGGGTAATCATAACCCCAATGTTAGTACATATTTGGAACTTATGTTTTAGAATTGAGTTCATAACCAGATTTAAACAATGCAAAGTTTTAAGTTTCTTTAAACTATGTTGTTGGTTAATTTGCTTGCTTATGTCAGTTACTATTTTTACTACAAATCATCCTTATTGTAAAATGAAAATTAAACTTAAAAAGATGTGTTTTTTAAATGTGATAATACATTTAAATTAACATGTCTAGGATGTAAATTTCTAAATTTTGGATTTTTTTTTTCCTTACAGACCACCAAATCCCATTGAATTTCTAGCATCATATCTTTTAAAAAACAAGGCACAGTTTGAAGATCGAAACTGACTTACTGGGAAGAACAGAAAAATTTGGTTTCTACTGTAGATTTACATGATTAAGAGGCAGCTTTAATTGCCATGATTTCCCCCCTTTTTGGAAGTATAAGAACCTTCACAACAGCAGAACTTATTTCCGGAATTGCAGAAGAAAACACATTTCCCTTAGTTTGATTTAATCACCATACTTATTTAATGAGTGAATTCTGTGCAATTTTCTCAGACTGTCTTTAACTTTGTTTTTAAAATGACCTTCAAAATAAACTGCTAAAACGTCATTATTTTAAAGTTTTTTGTTGTATATGACAAATTTTATATCTTTCATTTCTATGATTTTTTTGGTCTTTTTTTTTTTTTTTAAAGATTTATTTATTTATTTATACAAGCACTGGGTACAGTCAGAAGCACAGGAGGGTGAGAGAATTCACCAGAGCCAGAGCGGGGAACAGAACAGCCAGAATGACGAAATACACTGCTGAGGGGAGCAGCGGGTGCAGTAGGAGAGGTCTGTCGTGCCATGTGGGACCCTCACTGGTGGCCCGGGATCGAACCAGTGCTGCAGAGGCTGTGGGCAGCTTCACAGCCCAGCGGTCAACCGCTGCACCACCAGGGGAGACCCATGATTTTTTTGGTCTTAGAATGGTGCATTTCTACAACATGAAATATATCAGAGTCAAATATAAAGAAATCTTAACCTGTTTTTCTCAGCATTGTCCCTGGGCCTCTTGTAGGGTGGGACCTAGGTGTCTTCATTTTTTAACAAACATCATAGATGATTTGAATGCACGGTAAAATGGGTGTACTGATACAAGCCTTGTAGAGGGTGTATAATATCCTCTAATGCTATCAGTCTGTGTGGTCATAATATAATAGCTGTCATTTGTTGTTATTCTATGTATCAACAAGGTACTATATTTAATGTAGCAACTCTGCAAAGTAGATACTGTTATTCCCATTTTGCAGATAAGGAAACAGATTTGGAGAGGTTAAGTGACTTACTCAAGATTGCATCACTGGTGAGTATTTGAATGGGCATTTGAACCCAGTTCTGCCAATGTTTGCTGATAGCTAAATGAGAAGTGGTTATGAGAAGTTAACATTAGCAATAAAAAACATCAGCCAGTCTATTTTTGGGGTATGCAAAAATTGAAATAGCTCAGATAAGAGAAAATTAAAGAAATCCAGGCAGGGAAAATATTATTACAGCAATGGTTCTCAACTGGAAGCAATTTGGTCCCTTTTTCCTCTGAGCATACTTGGTGATGTTTGGAAACATTTTGTTTTCACAATTCGAGTAAGGAGGGATTGTACTGGTCAGGGAAACACACGACAACCTCTGTGCCCTACCCCCTCTCCTGAAATTGTCCCACACAAAATGTCAATATTGCTAAAGTTGAGAAACTGCTTTGGAAGCATATTAAAGACTTGTATCTCCAAGTTAAACATGTGAAGGCCTTTGCAAAGTCAGAAATTTAATGCTGATGAGGTATGTTTGATAGTTCTCTTTAATACTGGAAAAAGATTTTATTTTATTTTATTTTATTTTTCGGAAAAAGATTTTAGTAGGAGTCAGGAGGTGATACTATGGTTTTGATTTATATCTGCAGATCTATATATTTGAATAAGAAACAGCCTGAAAATAGTGGGATCTCTTGCTTATATTGTAGTTTTTTTTTTTTTTTTTTAAGATTTATTTATTTATGCATAGAAGAACTGGGGTGAAGGCTAGAGTTGTGTGGGTGAGAGGATTCACTTGAGATATCCTGGGGAACAGAACAGGCGAACTTACTGAAATACGCCACTAAGGGGAGCAAGGGGCTAGGCAGGCAAGGTCAGCTGTGCCATGTGGGTTAGGTCCCTGGCCACGGATGGAAATCAGGCCATAGAGATGACAGCGCTGAGACTTAACCCTTATGTCAATTTAAATATTTGAGTAAATATTAATTGGGTAATCTTTTATTAAAACATCACCAGCTTGCGTGTGTGCGTGCGTGCGTGTGTTTGTGTCAGTCTGGACCCTGGAAAACCTGATTCAATTTGGATAATTGTTTGATACAAACTCTTCAGGATATTTTGATACAAAATTGGTTAACGACCACTTGGAGAAGTAATGGTAGTGCTGCATTTCTTGTAGCAGTTCTATTGAGTTATCTCTGAGAGAGGGCTTAAATTACTCAATCTTGAAATTGATACCCTTTTCCAGTAAGAACTGAGAATAGCTATGTCTTTTGCTGGCAGTGCACATGCTATTTAGTATTTACCATGTGCCTAACATACCATGCTAAATACATGAAATGTCATTTAATCTTTAAAATGTGAGGTAGATTTAATTTTATGATTTTATTTTTAGATGAGGAAAGTGAGATTTGGTTAACTTGCTCAGGGCTATAAGGGAAATACATTTGGAGCACTGATTCAAATCTAACTTAATGCTATATTATCTCTCCCTTTTTTTTTTTTTTTTAAAGATTTATTTAATTAATTTATTTATACAAGCACTGGGTACAGTCAGAAGTGCGGGAGGGTGAGAGAATTCACCAGAGCCAGAGCAGGGAGCAGAGCAGGCAGAAGGACCAAAGTATACTGCTGAGGGGAGCAGTGGGCGGCAGGAGAGGTCTGCGTGCCATGTGGGACCCTCCTCCGGTGGCCGGGGAGCAGCCGGGGATTGAACCAGCGCTGCAGAGGCTGCGGGCAGCTTCGCAACCCAGCACTCAACCACTGCCCCACCGGGGAGGCCCCTATATTATCTCTCCTAATGATGCAATATTGCCCAAATTTGCTGTGATGCTCTCAGGTGTGCTTAAAAGTTTTCTTTAGGGGAACAGTAAGCCTGTCTTTATGTGTGTATGGTAGAAACCCTTTTATCTGGCAAGTAGGTAAAAAACTGAGTCATAGTAGGAATCATCACTGAACTTTGAACATTTTTTTTTAAAAGATTGATTGATTGATTGATTTATACAAGCACTGGGCACAGTCAGAAGTGCGGGAGGGTGAGAGAATTCACGAGAGCCAGAGTGGGAAGCAGAGCAGGCAGAAGGACCGAAGTACACTGCTGAGGGGAGCAGCGGGTGCAGCAGGAGAGGTCTGCGCGCCATGTGGGACCCTCCTCCGGTGGCCGGGGAGCAGCCAGGGATCAAACCGGTGCTGCAGAGGCTGCCAGCAGCTTTGCAACCCAGCACTCTACTGCTGCGCCACTGAGGAGTGCCTGAACTTTGAACATTTTTGAAAAGTTAATTTTTGTTAACATTTTGAGTTCAGTCTTCTCTTGGGGTATGGGTTCTTCAAATGGAATTCTGTATCATCCACAAACTGCTCCTACAGTGCATGGACTACAAATTTCAGTTTTAGGCTTTTTGATGAAAAAGTAAGATTTTAGACATTCGAGCCTCTCTGGTGGTGCAGGGCTTAAAGTCTCAGTGCTATCAAGCTGTCACCAGCCACTGAGGCATGAGTTGCATGAGTTCGATCCCTGGCCAGGGAGCTAACCCACATGGCACAGCAGACCGTTCCTGTCTTGCTTGCTGCTCCCCTCAGCAGTGTATTTCAGTAGATCCTCCTGTTCTGCTCCCCATTCTGTCTCTAGTGAATCCTCTCTCCCCCTGCACCTCTGGCCTATACCCCAGTTCTTCGACACAAAAATAAAGAAAAATAAATCTTTAAAAAGATTTTACACATTTATGAAGTAATTTGTAGTACCCTACACTTTCATTTTATGCTCCAGCCTTTAGACATCTGACTCTAGTTTGATGGTATTTGTCTTTCCAAAACATTCTACCTAATTTTTTTTTTAAAGATTTATTTATTTATCCAAGAACTGGGGTACAGGTCAGAGGCGTGGGAGGGTGAGAGAATTCACCAGAGACAGAGCGGGGAGCAGAACAGGCAGACGGACCAAAATACACTGCTGAGAGGAGCAGTGGGCAGGACGGAGAGGTCTGCTGCACCTTGCAGGTTTCTCCCTGGCAGGCCGGGAATCGAACCGGCACTGCAGAAGCTGCGGACAGATTCACAGAGCTGTGTCCAACTCGCTGCGCCACAGGGGAGGCCCACTTTTTCTTAAAGATTTATTTTTTTTTTTAAAGATTTATTTATGCGTACAAGAACTGGGGGTACAGGCCAGAGGTTTGTAGTGGGGGGCGGTGACCAGAGGCATTCACCAGAGGCACAGTAGGGAACAGAACAGGCAGATTGACTGAAATACACTGCCGAGGGGAGCAGGGGGCGAGACAGGAGAGAGGTCTGCTGCGCCATGTGGGTAGCTCCCTGGCTGGGGATCGAACTATTGCTGCAGTGGCTGTGGATAGCTCCATAGGTTGTGTCTTAACCCCTTGCGCCACCAGGGAGGCCCTCCACCTAATTCTTTATAAGCATCTTTTGCATTGTATGTTTGTATTTGATTGGTTTCTGCAACAATTAATTAAATTATATAATGCCAGTACCTAGTTCATCTGGAGTTAATAGGTTGGAGAAGAGGATTGACTCTTGTTAGACATGTACACAAACATGGAGGATGCGTGTAATAGTGTGCATGGGCAAGTTTCCTAAAAAGTCTAGGTAGCAGCTTCAAGAGTTCCAACTTGTGGGCATTGTGTGTATTATGGAAATGGTGATAAATTGCTTACTATAGTAGATTGGTTACATAGAAATCAGTTGATAAAGCTTCTACTGTATTTTGATAAGGTATTTTAGATTGAGCTGGCCAACACAGAAACAATTCCTACCCTTTGACCACTTAATTTATTTTGTATGATTTTATTTATGCCTACAAGAACTGGGGTACAGGGCAGAGGTGCGGGGGGTGAGACGATTCACCAGAGATAGAGTGGGGAGCAGAACTGGTGGACTGACTGAAATACACCCCTGAGGGGAGCAGCAGGCAAGTCAGGAGAGGTCTGCCGTGTCATGTGGGTCACCTCCCTGGCCGGGTTCAAACGTGCTGCAGTGGCTGTGGATAGCTTCAAGTGCTGTGTTTTAACCCCTTGCACCACCAGGGAGGCCCGACCACTTAATTTAATAGGGAAGATATTGTTTAGTATACAAATACAGAAATAGAGTGAAAGAACTGTGTCCTGCAGAGTGAATTTTTAAATTATGTTGATAGGTGAGTTAGTGGGAAAAGCTATAGAGTAATCAGGGATAGAGTCCTAGAGGATAATGACCTTGAATAGAAAAAAGGAAAATATTTGAATGGAAGGAGATCATTTACTAGTTCTGGTGTGCTTACAGGAAGAATATTGAAACTTTGTTTAAATCTCATTTAGGAGAAGGTAAGGGGTGGGATTTGAAAATTGATTAACTTCTCCTTAAAAACACTGATAGCATTGTTGTAGGAATAGCATAAAACAGGGCCTTCCTGGTGGTGCAAGGGGTTAAGCACAGCACTGCAAAGCTATCAGCAACCTCTGCAGGAGGAGTTAAATCCCAGTCTGCCAGGGAGCTACCCACATGGTGCAGCAGATCTCTCCTGTCTTACCCACTGCTCCCCTCAGCAGTGTAATTCAGTCAGTCTGCCTGTTCTGTTCCCCACTGTCTCTGGTGAGTCCTCTCACCCCCTGCACCTCTGGCCTGTACCCCAGTTCTTGTATGCATAAATAAATAAATCTTTAAAAAAAAAACAAACATTGTAGCTATATATTTTCTTGGACTGGATTCCAAAAAGGCATTAATAGACTGGAGGTCTGACATAGCACCACATTGTAGAAATGAGGGACAAAAGATGAGTTAAAAATGGCTATCACTGAGAACCCACTTACTTAAAAATTTATGTATTGGGAAAATAATACTGGCAAATAGGTCATCAGAGATCAAAGGGGGAGTCCAATAATAAGAATTTTATTAAAAAATAGCAACTCTTGTCAGCTTTTTTTTTTTATTTAAAGATTTATTTATTTATACAAGCACTGGGTACAGTCAGAAGTACAGGAGGGTGAGAGAATTCACCAGAGCCAGAGCGGGGAGCAGAACAGGCAGAAGAACCGAAGTACACTGCTGAGTGGAGCAGTGGGCGGCAGGAGAGGTCTGCACGCCGTGCGGTACCCTCCTCCAGCCGGGGAGCAGCCGGGAAGTGAACTGGCGCTGCAGAGGCTGTGGGCAGCTTCGCAAGCCAGAGCTCAACCACTGAGCCACTGGGGAGGCCCAACTCTTGTCAGCTTTTTGAAAAAGCTTTAAACCTTTTGACTAGCAATCCTAAATATAATACATGTGGGGAAAAAACTGCAAAATTTCATTCAGGAAAATTTGGAAACGAACAAATTTTCATCTTACGGAAATCACTAAAGTGTTTGGCTCAGTGTCAGGTATATAGTGTGTAATAAATGTTACTATGTTTGGTTTCTAAAGAAAGGACAAAGTTGACATACTAGGTTAGAGCACCAGGTTTTTTTTTTTTTTAATATTTAGATTTATTTATTTATTTATTTATTTATTTATTTATTTATTTATTTATTTATTTATTTATACAAGCCCTGGGTACAGTCAGAAGCGCGGGAGGGTGAGAGAATTCACCAGAACCAGAGCGGGGAGCAGAGCAGGCAGAAGGACCGAAGTACACTGCTGAGGGGAGCAGCGGGCGGCAGGAGAGGTCTGCGCGCCATGTGGGACCCTCCTCTGGTGGCCGGGGAGCAGCCGGGGATCGAAATGGCGCCGCAGAGGCTGCGGGCAGCTTCACAACCCAGCGCTCAACCGCTGCGCCACCAGGGAGGCCCATAGAGCACCAGTTTTAACTGAAATCAAAAGCATCTTTTTTTTCCCCAAGATTGATTTATTTATGCATACAAGAGCTGGGGTGAATGCCAGAGGTGGGGGGGTGCTGGCTGAGAGGATTCACCGCAGACACGTGGGGAGCAGAATAAGTGGATCCACTGAAATACACTGCTGAGGGGAGCAGTGGGCCAGACAGAAGAGAGGTCCCCTGCGCCATGTGGGCCACCTCCCTGGCTGGCGGGGAATGGAACTCGACTGGAGACGGCTTGATAGGGCTGTCTTTAACCACTGTACCACCAGGGAGGCCCCTGAAATCAAAAGCATCTTTATGCTACCCTTTTCTCTGTTGACTTATTCAAAACCCTGCGGTACCATTATAGAGTATTTTTCTGATAAAAGCCTTCGGTAATTAGGGAACTCCTCAACCTCTCAGCTATGGATCAGTAACTTTTTTAATGTTTAATGAACATTTTAACATTTCCATTAAAAATGACTAGTTTAATATTTCCTTGTTGATTCCAAATGTCAAGCCTAAAAATAATTTTTTTTTTGGTACAGGTTGTGTGTGTGTATTTATGGCAGGAAATTCAAAAGATACACAAAGATGTACATTGGAAAAAAGTTTTAATCATACTTGTATTTCAGCTACTCAGTTTACTGTTACCAGTTTCCTTGTGGAAGTATTCTGTGTGTATGTAAGTGAGTGACAATATATTTGTTTTCACGTAAATGGTATTGTATTTTACACATTGTTTTGCAATTCACCTTTTCTCTGAGCTCATTCCATACCATTGTATAGTGCCCCACCTTGCTCCTTTTAATGGATGCATATGTGTGGATATATTCTAATTTTTTTAAATTTAATTTAATTTTTTTTTTTTTTTTTGTGGGACCCTCGCTGGTGGCCAGGGAACGAACCAGTGCTGCAGAGGCTGCGGGCAGCCTTGCAGCCCAGCGCTCAACTGCTGCGCCCCCAGGGGAGGACCTTTAAATTTAATTTTTTAATTTTTATTTTTTTAGATTTATTTATGCATACAAGAGCTGGGGTACAGGCCACAGTTGCGGGGGGGGGGGCAGTGGTGTGAGAGAATTCACCAGAGACAGAGTGGGAAACAGAACAGGCAGACTGACTGAAATACACTGCTGAGGGGAGCAGTGGGAGTGGCAGGTGAGGTCTGCTGCGTCATGTGGGTTGCTCGCTGGCTGGCCAGGGGATCTAACAGGGGATAGAACTCATGCTGCAGAGGTTGCAGACCCCTTGCGGCACCAGGGAGGCCCGATATATTCTAATTTAACAGGTCTCATTGATGAACATTTTGGTTGTTTTAATCATATGTTGTCCAGACTGCTGAGGGTGAATGTCTGACATCATTTCAGAAGGCATGATGGGTTTTTAAAGTTGGGTGCTGGGACTAGTGGTGAATTCTTTTTTATTGAAGTCTGTGCTTCATAAAATCTCCATTAATGAAGGCCTTTTCCTTTAGTATGCCCTTTACTATGAATGATGTTTATGGAGTGTCAAACCCAAATTCCTGGTGGCTATAATGGAAATTGTACAGTGTTGTCAGACTTCTGGGATACAAAGTAAGTATTTTGCATTTTATAGCTTGTCCTTAATTTAGGTGAACTGGGTAAATGAATAGTTTCAATTTAATTCTCTCAAGAGTCTGTCCTTGAATAAGTAACTGGAATAAGATAAATAGGAGTAATGAGGGGATATGTTAACAGCATTCTGGAAATAATAGAACATCCTCCAATCTTTCATTTTTGCCACAGTGGTCATTGCTGAGTTGACCGATAAGAAAAATCTTTTCGGGGGAAGAAGCCTCCAATCGAGGATTTTTTTTTTTAAAGATTTATTTTTATTTATTTATACAAGTACTGGGTACAGTCAGAAGCGCGGGAGGGTGAGAGAATTCACCAGAGCCAGAGCGGGGAGCAGAGCAGGCAAAAGGACTGAAGTACACCGCTGAAGGGAGCAGTGGCCGGGGAGCAGCCGAGGATTGAACCAGTCCTGCAGAGGCCGCGGGCAGCTTCACAACCCAGCGCTCAACCGCTGTGCCACCGGGGAGGCCCCTCCAATTGAGGATTTTAATAGGGAGGAAGTATTTTAAATCAGATTACTAGTTTGGAATGAGACTTAGGATCCTTACTATGATCAGAGGATAAGAACAAAAGGAAAGAACAAGACTGAGTTAGATACTACCAATTGTTTGCATTCCACAGATGAGAAAATCAAGGCTTGGAAAGGTTTAATGACTAGCTGTCCATGATCATGCAGCTGATGAGTGACATAGCCAGAACTCGCATTCAGTTTCTTATTTGAGGGGCCTGAAATATGATGTTTTCTCAGTCCATTGTATCACATGTCCCCCCCACTTTTTTTTTAAACCATTGAAATGGAATCAGCAATACTTAACTGTGAAAGGTATCACTGTTATGAATACCATATCAGCCATAGCAACAATTTCCTTTTTTGATATTTACAATGAAAAGTTTCAATTTTATCAGTCATCGTGGAGTAGTGTACTACAGGAAGAATAGCATGGACTCAGAGTACCAGGACTCCCTTTCTCTGTTGTTTAAATTGGCTACTTGGCTGCATAGTATCTTTTTTTTTTTTTAAGACTTATTTATTTATTTATTTATTTAAAAAAAAAAAAGATTTATTTATTTTTATACAAGAATTGGGGCACAGGCCAGAGATGTGGGGCCGGCGGGGGCGAGGGGGATTCACCAGAGACTAACCCGGGAACAGAACAGGCAGATGGACCAAATTACACTGCTGAGGGGAGCAGCGGGGTGAGACAGGAGAGGTCTGTCCCACCATGTGGGTTTCTCCCTGGCCAGCCGGTACTCGAACTCGTGCTGCAGTGGCTACAGATTGCTTCATAGGTTGCATCTTAACCCCTGCACCCCCAGGGAGGCCCAAGACTTATTTATTTATACAAGAACTGGGGTACAGGCCAGAGTTGTGGGAGGATGACAGGATTAACCAGAGACAGAGCAGAGAGCAGAACAGGCAGACAGACTGAAAACACTGCTGAGGGGAGCAGTAGGCAAGACAGGAGAGGTCTGCTGCGCCATGTGGGTATCTCCCTGGCCAGGTGGGAATTGAACCAGGGCTGCAGAGGCTGCGGAAAGATTCACAGTGCTGCACTCAACCCGCTGCACTATGGGGGAGGCCTTGCACAGTTTCTGAATAATTTGGGCAGACTAGTGGTGAAGTGCAAGCGTTAAAAACAATAAATAGGGCCTCCCTGGTGCTGCAAGGGGTTAAGCACAGCACTGTGAAGCTATCTGTAGCCTCTGCAGCACAAGTTCCATCCCAGGCCAGGGAGCAACCCACATGACACAGTAGACCTCTCCTGTCTCACTTGCTGCTCCCCTCAGGGGTGTATTTCAGTCCGTCTGCCTGTTCTGCTCCCCACTCTGTCTCTGGTGAATCCTCTCACCCCCTTGCACTTCTGGCCTGTACCCCAGTTCTTGTATGCAAAAATAAATCCTTAAATAAAATTGAGTAAGTCCAGTGTAGATTTTTTAGCCTAATAACTGTAGAAACGTGTGTAAATCACTAATATTCCATTAATTGAGCAGGCATTAGGATGGGAATCTCAATAAAATCCTTGGAATTTAAATTTGAAAGAGGTGGGAGAAATGGGACCAGGATGGTATTTTACCTTTTTTTTTTTTTTTTTAAAGATTTATTTATTTACGCATACAAGAGCCGGGGTACAGGCCAGAGAAGAAGGGGGTTGAGAGGATTCAGCAGACAGAGTGGGGAGCAGAACAGGCAGACTGATTGAAACACACTGCCCAGCGGAGCAGCGGGCGAGACAGGAGAGGTCCCCTGAGCCATGTGAGTTTCTCTCTGGCTGACCTGGGACGGAACCTGTGCTGCAGAGGCTGTGACTTGCCCCATAGTGGGGTGCTTAACCCCCTGCGCCAGCAGGGAGGCCCAATGGTATTTTGCTTTTTTAAGGTATATTAAGGCACCAATTCTTGATTGCTTGGCTGCCAGTAGTCTGCTTTCGAGTCCACCAGCGATGAACAATTTCAAGGGTTTAACCCCAAACCTTTCATTGAGGATATGCAACTTTCTCTTCCTCTTCCTAATTTTGTAATGGCTTACTTCATTTCCTTGGAGGTCCAAGACATCCTGCTTCTTAACTTTAAAGGAATTCTTTGTTCCTGACGCTTGCAGGGAACACTCCCTGGCTGGGGCTTCATCAGCTGAGAGCTGGGAACGTCTGCCTGCTGGCAGGCTCCTGAAGTTCATTAACTCGCAGTCCTCCGGACACTGCTTGAGCACCTCACCCCCTGCAGACGAGCACGCAGGGGCCGGCCGCAGCACACTTCAGCCCGGGCGTTAGCCCAGGCACCCCCAAGTGTCACGGAACGAGGCGGCCGCTCCAGCGTCAAAGCCCCCGTCGGGCGGCGAGGGTGTCCCGAGAAGCCGGTCGCGGGCACCGCAGGGCCACGGGGCCGCCGCCATGTGCCTGCCTCGACCCACGAGCTTCCCAACGTGGCCACAGACCGGCGTCCGGGAGGGAAACCTCGGGTGCGCGTCCGGCGCGGCGGGGGGCGGGGGCGGCCCGCCCGGCGCGGGGGAGGGGGCTTGCCCTGCGGCTGCGTCCTCCTCCGCCCCCCCCGCCGCCGCCGAGCCCCGGAGCGCGGAGCGCGCCCGTCGCGAGTCCTCGGCGGCCCGGCCGCGGCGCTGGGCATGCTCAGTGGGCAGGACCCGTTCGCGCGGCGAGTAAGGCGGCGCCGGCGGCTCCGGGTCTGCCTCCGCCGGCTCGGCCCGGCCTGGGCTTCTGTGCGCGGGGCGGCCGCGCCGCCGCCTCCTCGCGGGGCGCCCGGCCCCGGATGCCGCCGGGCCGGCCCGGGCTGCGCCGCTAGCCTCGCCGCGCGGCCGGGGGAGGAGCGGGGCGGGGCGGGGCGGGCCGGCGGCGGCGGCGGCGGCGGGAGGGCCCGGCCGGGTGGGTGCGGGGCGCCCGCGGGCGGGCGGCGGGCGGCGGGCGGCGGCGGGGGAGGGGCGGCGGTCACGGGGTGGGGTCGGCGGCGGCGGCGCGGGGAGCCGCGGGGGGAGGGGCCGCGGGGGCGGCGCGCGGATCCCGCCCGGGCCGGCGCGGCGGCGACTCCGGGGCCCGGGCTTTCCGGGCTTCGGCGGCGCCGCCGCGGGCCGCGTCTTCCGGCGGCCGCCGGAGTCTGTGGTGATTGTTGCCGCCGCCGCCGCCGCCCCGGCTGCCATCTCCGCCTCCTCCCGGGCCGCCGCCTCCTCCTCTGCCTCCTCCTCCTGGGCCGGGCCGCTCCCCTCCCCGCCGCCGCCTCCTCCTGGGCCGGGCCCGCGGCGCCTCGTCCCCTCGCGGAGCCGCTGCCGCCGCCCCGCCGCCCCCTCATTCATCCCCGTGCACCATAGGCGGCACCGGCGCCAAGATGTCCAACCGAGTGGTCTGCCGCGAAGCCAGCCACGCCGGCAGCTGGTACACCGCCTCAGGTAGGGCCGCGCGCCGCGCCCCGGCCGCCCCGGCCGCCGCGCCGACCGCGTGGGGAGGGAGCGGGCCCGGGCCCGGCGCGGCCGCCTCCCCCGCCGGGCGGCACCTCCCGCCGGCGCCCGCAGTCGGGCGACGCGGAGAGCGGACGCCTCGGCCGCCGGCGCCCTCGCGCGGGGCCGGGCCGCGGAGAGACGCGGCCCGGGCCCGGGCCGGCCGGCGCGCGCCCCCGGCCCCGGGAGCGGGCGGCTGACCGCGGCCACCCCCGCGAGCGCGGCGCGCCCGGCCCCGCCGCCCCCCGCCCGGCGCCCCCCCGCCTCCCGAGCGCTCCTCCCGGCCGGGGTGCGCGCCCGGCCCGCGCGCCCTCTCGGGGAGGAAGTCCGGGCCCGCGGCTCGCCGCTGCCGGTTCCGGGAGGCTGCGCGCCCCTCACCTTCCAGGTGCGCCGCCGCCGGGGCGGAGCCGGGGGCGCCCGGGCGCGGGGCCCGCGAGGGGACGGCCCTCGCCGGCCGGGCAGCCGTGGGTGTCGCGGGGGGAGGAAGAATCGCGCCGCAGAGGCTCGGGAGTTGGCCTCCCAACTCTTTTGTCAGCGTGTTCATTGTTGCTGTCATTCTCCGAGGGGCCGCTGGAAATGGCACCAGCGCTTTGCCCAGCAGCCTCCCCCGTCTGTGGTCACCCCAACACCGAGCTGGGGCCGGAACGGCCCGACGAGTGGGTGCAGGTGTGGAGCCGGTGGGGTCTTTGGCCACGGTCTAAAAACATTGGCGTTCTGTATGTCAGAAAAGTGCAGGGACTTTCCCTGTAATAAAGCTCTGGTTGGAACGACTGTTTTCTGGGATTATTTTCAGGAGGCACATTTCTGGTAAGTTAAAGAAAGTTCCATTGTGATTCCCAGGAGGGTTGGCTTATCAATAACTAGACCGAAGGTTCTTGTCAATCAAATCCGGTTTCCCGGTTGCAGATAGTTGGATTGGATAAGTGACATGGTTTGTGAGAAAACAGAGATTTGGAAAAAATTCTTTTTTCTGAGGTTGCTAAACCAGCTCATTAGATACGGGTACTTCACCGACTCACTGAAGATTTTTTGTGGTTAGAGGAGTTAGAAGATGCAAAGGAATCATGATTGGATCTGCAAGCCTGACATTTAGCTCTAGTTTTGTATTAGATTAACGACATGTAATGGTCTCTCTTCGTGCTCCTAAAATTCTTCATAAACATTTAGTCAATTCTCACAACCCGAGAATGTCAGATAAGCTTTTCTTGTTCAGCAAATGGGGATGTGCCTAAGACGGGACCAAGCAGAACAGCCATTGAGAAATGGAAGCCCCTGGCTCCTGGGTTTGTGCTTCAGTCAGTGCATTATTGATACTGTAGTAAATTTACCAGTAAGTGCTAGTTTTTTCAGGGTTGTAAATCACTAGGCTTTTTTCTGTTTTGAAGAGTTAAGAAGGATCCGTTTTCACTTTAACTGCCAGGTTTTTTTTTTGGGGGGGGGGTTGTTTCTTCTGCTTTTATTTTATTTAGAAGTGTTTCAAACTTTTTTTTTTTTTTTAAAGATTCGCTTTTATTTATTTATGCATACAAGAACTGGAGTGCAGGCCAGAGGTGTGGGAGGTGAGAGGATTCACCAGAGACAGAGTGGGGAGCAGAATAGGCAGATCCACTCAAATATACTGCTGAGGGGAGCATCCCAGGAGACAGGAGAGGTCTGCTGTGTCATGTGGGTTAGCTCCTTGGCCGGGTATCGAACTCATGCCACAATGGCTGGTAATAGCTTGATAGCACCGAGACTTCAACCCTGTGCCACCACGGAGGCCCCAAACTTTTTTTTTTTTTGGCATTGAAATATGGGCAAAGTAATTCTGGAGGTATTTTTGTAGAGTTTTGAACGTTCTTTGGGTAGAATATATGGCAAAGTTCACACTTTGGACTTGACAGAGACTTCTCCAGCAGTCTTCTAAAATATAAGAAGAATCCTTTAATCTAGCCCAAGTATTCTCTGAGTATAGTTATCAATAGTAAACTAAAAGGTACTGTTTTCTGAAAAATTTAGGTATATTCTTATTTCCCCAAATTCTGATTGAAATCAGTGATGATGCCGTTTTGGTAGGATGAATTGTCGCAGAGAACCTTACTGTTAAAAATATTCAGATTTGTGTGACTTTTGTGTATGTTATGTGACTTTAAACATGAGTAAAAATTAAGGATGAATTTAAGACAATTTAGTTGTAAAAGCTTATTTTGTATTTCAAAAGCAAGCCTAAGATAGGTAAACATTGACTTGGCCTAATAACTTCTATGTTTAATATCATCCCAGTCTATGTTGACAGCATTGACTGTTGGTTAAAAACCTACATGTGTTGTTACTGTTTTCCTAGTAAACGACTCCTTAACAGTGTAATAGAGAGACACACGTGCTAGGTGATTGTCATTCTGTGGTTCCTGCGGCATTCGAATTTTGTCCATAAGGTTACAGCATTGGGGCCTCCCGGGTGATGCAGCGGGTTGAGCACAGCGCTATGAAGCTGTCCCCAGGTTCGATTCCCAGTTGGCCAGGGAGAAACCCGCATGGTGCGGCAGACCTCTCCTGGCTCGCCTCCTGTCCCCTCAGCAGTGTTTTCGGTCGTCTGCCTGTTCTGCTCCCTGCTCTCTGGTGAATTCTCTCACCCTTCTGCGCCTCTGGCCTGTGCCCCAATTCTTGTATAAATAAATAAATGTTTATTTTTTATTTTTTTAATAAAGATTTATTTATGCATACAAGAACTGGGGGTACAGGCCAGAGGGGTGGGGGCGGTGAGAGGATTCACCAGAGAGAGAGTGGGGAACAGAAGAGGAGGATTGACTGAAATACACTGCTGAGGGGAGCAGTGGGCGAGCCAGGAGAGGCCTGCTGCACCTTGTGGGTCACCTCCCTGGCCGGGGATCTAACTCGTGCTGCAGTGGCTGTGGGTAGCTTCATAGGTTGTGTCTTAACCCCTTGCGGCACCTGGGAGGCCCTAAGTAAATAAATCTTTTAAAAAATAGATTGCAACATTTAATTACTGATACAAGAGGTAAAATCACATTTGCTTCAATTTTATAGCCAGTTCAGGGAAAAAAACAAGTGTGACATTATGATACCTATACACACACATACATTTTCATGTTTATTTATCACTTGTTATATTCTGGATCCACTGGTAGAGAAAAGTATGTCATTCCCTACCCTAAAGGAACTTATATTTGAAGTATAAACTCAAGACAGTTAATAAATACCAGGTAAATTGAGATAGCGCATTCAGGAATTCTGAGGAGGGTGGATTCCGGTCAAGGCTTTGAAGGAAGAGTACTTAGATAGGTTTGAAGAGGAGAAAAGAATATTGGGGAACACCACGAAGATACGGAAGGAGGTGAATGTAAGTAGATCAATTTAATAAGAATGGAAGAATGGATTAGTAGGTTGGCTCTAGAGTCTAGATGCCTGTGAATGCTACGCTTCATTGGGATTGGATTTACTCAGTTGACAGGACCAGTGGAGACTTTTGTGAGTTGTGCAGTAATCTGCCTGTAGCACTTCAGGAAAACTAATCTCAGGAAGATTAACCCTCACTTTTTTACAGGTGTATAGTAGGAATCAACAAGCTAATGATGATTCATAACCCAAGTCCAGCTTGTGACCTCTCTCTCCCTCTCTCTCGCTTTGTTTTTTTGGTTAAAGTTCACACGCTAAGAATGGCTTTTAATTTTTAAAGGATTTTAAAAACAAAACCCAAGAACTGTAGTTGAGACCCTCTAGGGTCCATAAAGCCTAAAATATTTTTTTACTTGGCCCTTCACAGAAAAAAATTTGCTGTGACCCTTTGTATAGGTTATTCGTTCTCAAAGTGTGGTATCTGGACCAGCAACGTAATGTATCTTTACTTTGTTTCTCCACATTTGTGATAGCTTTTATTTTACTATTTTAGGCCCTTATCATCTTCTCTCAGAACAGTTTATAATTCCCTTCTAATGGCATTCTTTCTGCCCCTCCCCCCCCCTTTCAACCCTTAAGTCCACGCTTTGCATTGCTCCCTGTATGATCTGACTACATAATTACTTTGCATAAACCTCACTGACCCATCTTGCTTTTTTGATAGTGTCATAAATCCCTCATGACTTGGCATCTTCCTGTCTGTTGGGCCGCTTCCTACCCCACCATAGTTCTTGCTTTTACCTACCCATAGGCAACATCTTTCAGCTGTTCATTGTTTCTTAAAATACACGGTGAGGTTTCTTTATCACTGTACTTTTACTCAAGCTGTTCCCTCTCTTGGAGTGTACTTTGGCTGGGATAATTTCTATTCATCTTTGAAAGACTCAGGTGTTAACACCTCCATGAAGCCTACCCTGCTGCCATGACTTCCCTTGGCTATTTTTGATGTCCCTTTGTGCTTGCATAATATTCTGTATGTACCTCTATATACATTTACCCTGTTATCTATACATGTGATCTTCTGTAAGTTTAAGAACTTGAATCCGGAGACCATGTCTTAATCATTTTGTGTACCCTTAGTACTTAGCACAAGTTTTGTATGTAGTAAATATTCAGCAGGTACTTGAATAGATGATGTTAAAGAGATACTCATGTTTGTTTGTTTTTTAAAAAGATTTATTTATTTATGCAATCAAGAGCTGGAGTACAGGCCAGAGATGGGGCGGGGGTGGGGGTGGGGGTGGGGGAACGAGGTGAGAGGATTCACCAGAGACAGAGTGGGGATCAGAACAGGCAGACTGACCAAAGTACATTGCCGAGGGGAACAGCGGTGAGTCAGGAGCGGTCTGCTGCACCGTGTGGGTTGCTCCCTGGCTGGCTGGGGATCGAACCGTGCTGCAGAGGCTGTGGATTGCTTCATAGTGCGGTGCTTAACCCTTTGCGCCACCAGGGATGCCCTCAAAGGATAGAACATTTTTAACATCCCAGAGGTATACATTACATTTTGGGGGCCTCCCCGGTGGCGCAGTTGTTGGGCACTGGGTTACGAAGCTGCCTGCGGCCTCTGAAGCGCCTGTTCGATCCCCGGCTGCTCCCCGGCCACTGGAGGAGGGTCCCACATGGTGCGCAGACCTCTCCTGCCGCCCGCTGCTCCCCTCAGCAGTGTCCTTCGGTCCTTCTGCCTGCTCTGCTCCCTGCTCTGGCTCTGGTGAATTCTCTCACCCTCCTGCGCTTCTGACTGTACCCAGTGCATGTATAAGCAAAACGAACAAACAAATAAATAAAATAAATAAATAAAACATGCCTCTATTAAAAAAAAAACAAAAAAAACAAACAAACAAAAAAATACATTTTGGTGTTTTCTGAAATTGGTGGTTTTTTTTTTTAAAGATTTATTTATCCATACAAGAACTGGGGTGCAGGCCAGAGGTGTGGGGGGTGAGAGGATTTATCACATACAGAGTAGGGAGCAGAACAGGCAAATTGACTGAAAAACACTGCTCAGGGGAGCAGCGGGAAAGACAGGAGAGGTCTGCTGCGCCATGTGGATTAGCTCCCTGACTGGGGATTGAACTCGTGCTGCAATAGTTGTGGATAGCTTTCTTGCACAACCAGGGAGATCTCCGCCATATTTCTAAATGTATTTAATAAAATGACAGTGTTCTATAATAGTTTTACCACAAGTGCTTATTTTGTTTTAGCATGTGCCTGGAGTTCTAGAGAGTCAAAATAAGTGTTGGTGTGTGAGAAAGTGAACGATTGACTAATAAAAATATCTTCCATTGACGAGAAAAGACTAAATTAGTTTTGATGTGAACTTTTTAGATTAAAAAGTATGGTTTTTTTTCTGCACACCAGTTTTTCTTTGCATCAAGAGAAGAAAATACCATTTGATAGGCAAACTATTATGCTCTTTCTTTGATTATTTCTAGCTCTTTTTCATTTTCCTCCTTGTGCTTTCACAGTTTCCAAGTCAAAATCATTTTCCTACTTTTATGTTATGGTTTGTATTATCTGCTTTTGTATTTTTGTGAGTTTGAAAGAAAGACAAGTGAGAATATTCTTTAAATGAATTTTATTAGGTGTATTGCATATATGTATAAAATCTTTAAATCTCAAAAGGTTGTGCTACAGGTTGGTATTATTTTGTTTATGAATGTGGAAACAGTGACTCAGAGAGGTTAAGTAACTTTTTAAAGATGCAATAAGTAAGTAGAAGAGCCAGTTTGATTCCAAAAATAGAGTTTAGCATTAGGGGCAGGAAAGTATGGTGAAATCAGCTGCCTCAGACACTGAACTTTTCTGTTCCATTTCAGGTTTTTCCCAACTACTCTATATAAATTTAATTCAATCTTGTATATCACTTATGGTGTATAAAACTTATGGTATATAAAACTTATGGTGCAAAAATCTTATGACTAGTTGTAGGGTAGTTAAGACAGGCAGGTCTTCAGTCCACCCCACCCTGTTATTTTATTGATGAGAAACTTAGAGGAGGTTAAATTACCAGAGTTGTACGAGTTAGTGGTAGAACTAGGATTGAACATAGGACTTCTGACTGAAGCCTACTGCTTTTTTTTCTGTTTACAGTAAGGCTTGAGTAAGTAACAAGTTGAACTATTTGGAATCAGTATCTCTATAATTGTCAGTTAAGTAGATAATAAAAGCATAACTAAAAACATTTGTGAATATTGGATATTATTCATATAATATAAATACTGACAAAGGAATTGGTATATTTAATTAGGCTAATCCCTTAATTTGAATTGGACCTAATAAAACTTGGCACTTTGGGAAAGAGTTTGTGATGCAGTATTGCTGCTTTAGAGACTAGGGATATAGCAGGAGGCAACACAGACAAAAATCCTTAGAGTTCACATTCTAGCTGGAGGAGACAACCGATGAATAAGATAAATAAGGAAGATATGTATTATGCTAGAATAAAGTGCTGTGATGAATTTTAAAGCAAATAATGTAAAGCTGGCATATAAAGAATGGTAAAGGATTGGAAAGAAGTTTGCAATTTTAAATAGCATGGGAAGGGAAGACTTCGCTGAGATGACATTTGAAGATTTGATTGAAAGAACAAGCCTTGCATTAGATAATTTTAGAGGGTAGGTAATTTTAGACTGAGGGTAGAGCAAGTTCAAAGGTCCTGAGGCTAGAGCAGATTGGGAGTATTTGAGGAACAGCAGGAAGGCCGTTGCAACTGGAATGAAGTGAACTGGGACAGAATAGTCAGAATGACAGAAGCAGAGGCACAAAGGTATTGTGGTCAGATGACATTTGGTCCTGACCATTATTAAGGATTTTTACTTCAGTGAGATACCTGTTGGAAGGTTTGAGCAATTGATGATGGGATCTAATTTTTTAAAAAAGATTTATTTATTTATGCATACAAGAGCTGGGGTGTAGGCCAGAGTTGCGGGGTGGGGGGGGAGTGTGAGAGGATTCCCCAGAGACAGAGTGGGTAGCAGAACAGGTGGATCTACTGAAATACACTGCTGAGGGGGTAGCGGGTGAAACAGGAGAGGTCTGCTGTGCCATGTAGGTCAGCTCCCGGATCAAAGTCCTGCTGCAGTGGCTGCCGATAGCTTGATCTTGCTGAGAGTTAACCCCTTGCTGAGACTTAAACCAGGAGGCCCGATGGGTTCTAATTTAGATTTACTAAAACCACATGGCTGCTGTGTTGAAAGGAGAGTGGTAAAGGCAGTGCAGGGCCAGAACAGGGTGAGACTAAGAGGAAGGCAATAATCCAAGTAAGAGATTATGATGCCTTGGACTGAGTACTAGCAGTGGAGGTGGGTAAGAAGTGGTTGGTTACTGGACATATTTTGAAGGTAGGGTTGAAAGGATTTGCTGACATAAAGTGTGGGTGGGGGCATGAAAGAAAGTGAGGGTACGTGTCTATCTCTTAAGGTTTATCCCTTAGAAATTTTAACACTGGAATTGCTGTTATCTGATATAGGTAAGACTTAAGGGAAACAAGTTTGGAGGGGGAAGGCTAGGAGCTCAGTTTTGGTTTGAAGTTTAAGATGTTTACTATATAATCAAGCAGATACATGAGTCTGGGGTTTAGTAGAGAGACCTAGACATGAGATGTAAAATTGGGAATTATCTTTATATAGATGCTATTTAAAGACCAGTAAGAATAACTGAAACAGCATGATTTCTCAATGAAATCACCAGTGGAATGAGAGTAGCTAGAAAAAAGAGGTTCAATTACTGAGACTTAGAACATTTCCAGTTTGAAGAGGTTGGAGAAATAAGGGCGTAAGAAAGATAGATTAAGCATCCTCTGAGGAGGAGAATGAGATCTTCTGGGAGGCAAATAAAGAAAGTTTATATTGATTTATTTGGATGTTTTTTCCTTTGACAAACACATTTAACTGTGTTCTCAGCCATTTTAGTCTTGGCCATATTTGATGCTACTGCTAAGAGCTTGTTATTAACTGGTTGCTCAGTTTCTACTGTGGTCTTTACACAGCAGCCCAAAGAGATCTTTTAAAAATGTAAGTAAGGTAATATTCATTTCTCAAACCTTTCCACCATACTTAGAATCACATGCAAAATCTTTGGTGACATTTAGAAAGTCTTATATACTCTGACCTCTGCTTAACTTTCTGATTTCATCTCCTGCTCTTAGGTATTATCCTTTATCTTATGCTGTTTCAGCCTTTCTGACTCCTTTGTAATTTCACAAATATGTCAGGCTTATTCCTGCCTTAGGACTTTTGCATGTAATTCATAAAATTGACTAGTCTACACTGAGTGTTTTTTTTTTTTTTTAAAGATTTAATTTATTCACACAAGAACTGGGGTACAGGCCAGACGTGCGGGAGGGTGAGAGGCCTCACCAAAGACATAGCGGGGAACAGAACAGGCAGACTGACTAAAATACACTGCTGAGGGGAGCAGTAGGTGAGACAGGAGAGGTCTGCTACGCCATGTGGGTTGCTTTGTAGCTGGCGGGGATCGAACCAGCACTGCAGAGGCTGCGGACAGCTTCACAGCACTGCGCTCAACCGCCTGTGCCACCAGGGAGGCCCCTACGCCGAGTTTTTTTTATTGATTCCCTTATTTTGTTAGTCACAATTAGGCAGAGAAATAGGAAGAGGTGTTAAAAATGGTTGGGAAAGCTTTTCCCAAAGTTTTCTGAGAAGCAGCAGTCCCTGGAGATGCCTTTGCAGGAAGAGTTTATGGTCAAATAAGTTTCGGAAACGTTGCATCTGGTTTTCTCTCTTGAGTCCAGAAAACTAACAATAGACTTGTTTTATGGCTCATTATATGGTCTTGGTGAATGTTTCATGTTGCGTTGAAAATAGTTCATGCTTGCTTTCATTGTAGGGCTGAATGCTCTAAATGTTAATTAGGTTAAGTTGGGTTATTGTATGTAACTCTTCTACATACCTATTGATTTTCTTTTTGTTGATTTGTTTTTCATGTGTTTTGAATCTGTTACATGGTATACATGTTTGGGATTTTGTGTGCATGATCAGTTGGCTCTTCATTTTGTATATCCCTCTTTTTACCTGGCATTATGTCTTACTCTAAAGTGTTTATTATTAGTAAGGCAAATCCAGCTTTCTCATGGTTAACATATACATGTTATATATTTTACTGTTTCTGTGTCAGAGGTCACCAAGACCACCTTCAGATTTGAACATTGACTAGAAGGATTCAGAAAAGCTGTTATATTTACAGATAATGGTTTATTATAAAGAAAGGATAAAGATTAAAATTAGGAAAAGGGAAAGGTGCATGTAGTGGAGTTCAAGAGAAACTAGATGCTGAGTGTCCACTTCTCTCAGTGGAGTTGCTGGGACAGTACTTTATTTTCCCATCACTGATTTTTGACAAGTATTACCAGCTAGGGAAACTCACCTAGGTCTTGGTATTCAGGGTTAGTGGGGGGCGGTGTCAGTCATTTAGGCAAGAAACACACTTATGACTGATTTTTGCTACTCAGTTTCCTGCACTCCACTCTCCTATAGAGGTCACACTGATACAGTGTGACCCAGGATACCAGGAGAACAAAAACGGGAGTCCACAACAAATCATAAATTATTTGACCAGGTCCTAGGTATACAACAACACTTTTTTTTTTTTTTTAAAGATTTATTTATTTATTTATACAAGCACTGGGTACAGTCAGAAGTGCGGGAGGGTGAGAGAATTCACCAGAGCCAGAGCGGGGAGCAGAGCAGGCAGAAGGACCGAAGTACACTGCTGAGGGGAGCAGCGGGCGGCAGGAGAGGTCTGCGCGCCATGTGGGACCCTCCTCTGGTGGCCGGAGAGCAGCCGGGGATCGAACCGGCGCCGCAGAGGCCGCGGGCAGCTTCGCAACCCAGCGCTCAACCGCTGCGCCACCGGGGAGGCCCTAAAATTGACTTTTTAACCATTTTCTAAGTTAAAAAGCATTACTCAGCATTAAGTACATTCATGTTATTTGCAATGTTACAACATCTATCTTCAGACCAGTTTCCTTTTTCCCATCTGAAGGTCTGTACCCATTGAACAATGCATGACTCTTTGGTACTGCCCCCCAACAGGCCCTGACAACCACCATTTTAAATTTTTTTAAAATCTGAATTTGCCTATCCCAGGTACCTCATTTAAGTTAACTCATGCATTACTTGTCCTTTTATGTCTGGCTCATTAATTTTTAAGATTGAATAATAACCATCGCATATATATATAACATTTTGTTTACTTATTTATTTGTGGGTGGGTATTAGGGTTTTAGGGACACTTTGGCTTTTGAAAACAATACTGCTATAAATATTGGTGTAAAGTGTCTGCTTGAGTCCCTGCCTTTTTTTATTTTAAGATTTATTTATTTATGCATACTAAAACTGGTACAGGCCAGAGGTGCAAGGGGGTGAGAGCATTCGCCACAGACAGAGCGGGGAACAAAACAGGAAGACTGATTGAAATACACTGCTGAGGGGAGCAGCAGGTGAGACAGGAGAGGTCTGCTGAGCCATGTGGGTCAGCTCCCTGGCTGGGGATCAAACTCATGCTGCAGTGGCTGGATAGTGCTGAGATGTTAACCCCTGTGCCACCAGGGAGGCCCCAAACTTTTCAATTTTGATGGAGTCCATTTTAGTCTTTTCTTTCTTTCTTTTCTTTTTTTTTTTTTTTTAAAGATTTATTTATACAAGAACTGGGGTACGACTAGAGGCGCGGGAGGGTGAGAGGATTCGCCAGAGACAGTGCAGGGAGCAGAACAGGCAGAGAGACTGAAAACACTGCTGAGGGGAGCAGCGGGCAAGACAGGAGAGGTCTGCCGTGCCATGTAGGTATCTCCCTGGCCAGCCGGGAATGGAACCAGGGCTGCAGAGGCTGCAGAAAGGTTTACAGTGCTGCGCTTAACCCGCGTGCCACTGGGGAGGCCCCATCTTTCTTTCATTGCTTAGGTAATTTGGTTTTATAGCTATGAAACCATTTTCTTCTGAGAGTTTTGCCTTGTATTGATCTATTTTGTGTATGGGGAGGGATGGGATCCAACTTTATTCTTTTTTACATGTAGATATCTAATTGTCTAAGCACCATTTTGAAATGATTTTTTTCCCCCCTCCTATCAAGTTGGCCATAGATGTGTGGGTTTATTTCTGGACTGTCATTTGTATTCCATCTGTCTACATGCCTGTCCTTATACCAATACCACACTGGTCAGGGTAGCTTTGTAATCTTGTAATATATTTTAGAATGATGAAATATGGTCTTTTTAAGGATTATTTGGGTTAGTTTAGGGCCCTTTGAAACTATGAATTTGAGCATCAGCTCTAATTTCTGCAAAAAATGCTGTTGAGATTTTAATAGGAATTACATTGGATCTGTAGATTGGTTTGGGTATTATTATCACTTTAACAATATTAAGTCATCCAGAAACACACTCACAGACCCACAGAATAGTTGACCAAATGTTTGAGTATCCCATGATCCAATTAGAGTATCCCAAACAATTAACCATGGCACCTGGCATAAGATGTTCCTGGTTCGTGTTACATTTCCTGTCCTAGAGGTGGAATCCACCATTTTTCCAAGGGGCCCAGATCTTTTACTGTCTTAAACAAAAAGTATCCAAGTCTTATAAATAATATTGGTATTTAATAAATGTCCTCTGATGATTCTTTTCATGATGAAAATACACCAAGGTTAACAGTTTTCAAAACTTTACCATAAAAATCTTTGTTTCAGGATTTTTTTTTTTAAATGTAGAAAGGTGGAATTTCTTTAAGGGTCATTAAATTGTCTTATATGATACTTAATTTTCATATATATATATTTTGCTTTTGGGAAAAGGTTCTTGTCTGCTTTATCACTCTTAAGTTGATCTTTCTGAGTTTCTGATCTAACAATTGAGGAAAGCAGAGAATGAAAGCTGATCGTATAGTCATACCTACTAAGGTAGATACAAATGATTGATAATTACCTTCTTTAAGCTTTCATTTTTTGGAGCAGTTTTCATTTGCTTTCTCCTTTCTTGTAACTCATCTGTAATTATTTGGAGAGCCAGTCTATACTGGAGAATTCTGTCTCTAGTATACTTCATGAACCTGGAGTTAGAGACTTAAGTCTGTAGCCTCTTGATATTATAGAAAATGAAATTGATCCCCAGATCTGTATAGCCTGGATTACTTGCCTCTTAGTGTAGGCAACACACTGTTGAGTATGACAACTCCATACTTTAGAGAGAGACCAACATGGCTAAAAACCTTGGCAGTTGCCATTTACTAGTGTGAACTTGTGGGAAATTTATTTTTGGTTGATTTGTAGTTCATTGCCATATTGTTACCTCCTTTTTAAAAAAGTATTTTAAAAGGACAGGTATATTAGGATAAGGAGAAAGAAAAAGTGAGGCACCTGAGTAGTCAGAGGTGGGAAGGAGAGCTGCCTATTTCTACCTCCTTTTTACATTGAACATCAGGTATATCTAAAGTAGCTGAAAATAGTATGCTTTTGTTTCATGTGTTACCTTTTCTTTTTTCCCCCAAAGATTTATTTATGCAAAGAAGAGCTGGGGTACAGGCCAGAGATGCGGGGGGCGGGGGTGAGAGGATTCACCAGAGACAGAGTGGGGAACAGAACAGGTAGACTGGAATACACTGCTGAGGGTTGCAGTGGGCGAGACAGGAGAGGTCTGCTGTGCTTGTGGGTAGCTCCCTGGCGGGCCAGGGATTGAACTCGTGCTCGTGCTGCAGAGGCTGCGGATTGCTTCATAGTTCGGTGCTTAACCCCTTGTGCCACCAGGGAGGCCCTCATGTGTTGCCTTGTGCATAGTATTTGCTTAATAAAGCTTTCCTTATAAGAATAAAAATAATTGGTGTGGTTCTTTCCTAAATTTGTTCTGATGACAGTTACTGAAGTTCAAATTGAGATTTTACTTTGCATTCGGAATATTTTATCCAAAAATACATTTTATTATACTCCCATTTATCATAATTATTGACTGTTGGTCACCACTGTTTTAAATTATATTTTATATGTCATCAGAATAGAATGTGATCACGTTCATGCTTGTATTCTGCTGTAGTCAACATAATACTTTAAAAAGGGTATAATTAATAGGTGTTTAAAAGTTGCTTTGATGTCCTCAGATGAAAGGTGTATTCCATTCCATGTGCTACTATTTTTAATCATCATCCCTTTTTAACATGAAATGCTGATGAGGTCTCCAGGCCTAGTTACAGGTTTGTTAACCTGAAATACAAGTTTAATTTGAATGTGGTGAGAAAATTTTAGAAACTTTACCTTTCAAAATATGCACAATCAGATTCAGGTTGTTTGCTACTTATTTGGATAAAGTTACAACTTGAATTTCACTTCCCTATGACACTAAAAATGACTTTTTTGTTATGGCTATAAAAATGTGATTGCTACTGTCTAAGATTATATATATATATTTTTAAGATTTATTTATGCATACAAGAACTGGGGTACAGGCCAGAGGTGTGGGGCTGAGAAGATCCACCAGAGACAGAGTGGGGAACAGAACAGGTAGATCTTCTGAAATACACAGCTGAGAGGAGCAGCGGGTGAGACAGGAGAGGTTTGCTGTGCCATGCGGGTAGCTCCCTGGCCGGGGATTGAATTTGTGTTGCAGAGGCTGCGGACAGTTTCACATTGCTGTGCTCAGTCCCTTGAACCACCAGGGAGGCCCCTAAGATTATATTTTATAAAGTGAGTGAATTGATGTATTTGGGGTGTTGGAGCTTTAAAATTTGGGAGATAAAGAGATGACAAAAATGAGGCAATGATAGCTGTTTTCATTTTTTGGAGCAGTTTTCATTTGCTTTCTCCTTTCTTGTAACTCATCTGTAATTACTTGGAGAGCCAGTCTTTACCTCCAACCACTGACAGTTGCTCTTAAGGCTCCTCATTTCTCATACTCCTCACACGTATCGATTGCATTTCCTTTGTTTACATTGTGCCCATTTATTACAGAGCATCAGGTTGTGCTAATCTTATCAGAGAGCTTATCTCTAATCTCCTACTGTATTTTCTTCTCTTATGAGTTTACCTCCCTCATTGGCTCAACTTCTTATATGTCTAAGTGTATTCTAAGATTCACATTTTTAACATTTTGTGCTGTTATCAGTCTGTACAAACTCAAATGGCTTTTATCCATTTTCTTTTCTTTTGTCATCTTTAATTAAACATGTCATTATCATCTGAAATCTATGTTTCTGTCCAGAATCCCCATCTGCAATTAAGACTTTTTACCTGGTTACTCTTTTGTTCCTTAAAACTTACAGTATGTTCAGTGTTCATCTTGAAACAAATTTCATGGTCTTGATTCTATTGCTATTATTTATCTAGTCCCCAAGTTTCGTTACTGTTGTCTCTTTGACTCATTGCTGTCCAACTTATGCGCAAAGTTCTAACCTAATTTTGTTGAATACAGTTTGGGAAATGCTGGCTTAACAAAAGATGTGGTGTTAGAATTGAGTGGTCTGTAACCCTTCCTTCCCCATTGACCTAAGTGTAGAGTTGTTTTGGAGGGAGTGTTTATTTTTGCAATAGATATATATATATTTTTTTTTTGCAATGGCTGTGATTTAAAAGAAGGTGCCATTGACATTGTCTAAGGTCTCTTAAAGGTGCTAATGCCTGAGCATGGCTGAGGTCTCACAACTTTCTGTTACGATTTTCAGGGAGTTGGAGCAGACCTGTGTGCCTTTAAACACAAATATTCTACAGTTTGGGCAACTTTTTTTTTTTAAAGGTTTATTTTCTTTTTATACAAGAACTGGGGTACAGGTGTGCAGGAGGGTGAGAAGATTCACCCAAGACAGAGTGGGGAAGAGAACAGGCAGACCGACAGAAATACACTGTGATGGGAGCAGGGGGTGAGACAGGAGAGGTCTGCCGCTCCATATGGGTTGCTCCGTGGCGGGCGGCACTGCACTCAACTGCCTGTACCACCAGGGAGGGCCAGTTTGGGCAACTTTTACGTGAATATATTTGCTTCAGTATTAGTGAAAAACAGTCCAAAGGGATATGGAAAAGTTTTGGCAGAGTGGAAATACATATATAGCTCAACTTACATGTTTAACAGTGGCCCTTAGTTTCCAAACTTAATTTTCTTCTCAGTTTGTCAGAACCCTGACAAACTTAATTTTCTTCTCAGTTTGTTCAGTCTTACTAGAACCCTGGAAATCCTTTTTATCTTGATGGCTTTTATCCCTACTTATCTTTTTTCACCTACATATCTCATACCTGGCACACCCGTGTCTCAGTTCTCTTTTGGCAGTTAGGCATGTTTTCTTGGCTGCTTATCAAGGAAGAACTAGCTGAGATTCCTCTTTTGTTTGCATCCTGTATTTGCAACATAAGAAGAAACATAATTCTTTAGACGAATAAGCTGGCACCTGCAGTAGTGCAGTGCTTAGTGTAAGGATACATGTCTTAAACATGCTACAAAAAAGGGGAAACAACAAAAATTGCTTTATAATTGCTTCTAATGGCAATTTGACTGCTCTTGATTATCTGGTAAATGATTGCTGAGGAAGTCAGAGTGGAGAATAACTCAAGCTTTTGCTGAGCAAATTAAGAAAACTGTTCAGACTACTACATTTTGTTTATTGGAAAATAATTTAAAAGAAAAGGATATTAAGTGTTTAGTGTCCTCTTTTCTAGGATTTTTTTTTTTTTTAAAGATTTATTTATTTATTTATATAAGCACTGGGTACAGTCAGAAGCGCGGGAGGGTAAGAGAATTCACCAGAGCCAGAGTGGGGAACAGAACAGGCAGAGTGATGAAATACACTGCTGAGGGGAACAGCGGGCAGCAGGAGAGGTCTGCGCGCCATATGGGACCCTTACCCAGTGGCTGGGGATCGAACTGGCGCTGTAGAGGCTGCGGGCAGCTTCGCAACCCAGCGCTCAACCTCTGCGCCACCGGGGAGGCCCGATGTTTTCTTGTTTTACAATTTTTTATACCAGAAATTCATTGATAGATAGCACACTTAGGGAAGTGAAGTGTAAGGGGAAACTCTTTTTTTTTCTTACTAATAAGGAAATCTTGTCAGATTGATTCATGTATATTCATATATTCTGTGTGTGTTTTATTGGGTAAATACCAGTTTTGAGAATTTGGTGTATTTTTTTTGTGCTAAATTATTTATTTTCTTATATTGTTGTTAATTTTTGGACAGTATTTGATTTTTCCCCTCAGGTGTAGTCCTGGGTGCTCTCCCACAACCATAGCACGCATGATCCATCTCCACAATCTCTGCTCTTTCCTCCTTTATTTTAACCCCTCTCCCCTGCTGTATGCCTCAGATCTATGGTCACCTTGCAAATTTTGTCTTTTTTTCCTGATCATTTGTTCAGTTTCTCTATATTCCACATCTGATATTTATCTTTTTCCTTCTGACTTACTTTGCTTAATATTATCCCCTCCAGCTCCATCCTTTTTTGCCACATATGACATGAATTTATCTTTTTTGATTGCTGAGTAGTGTTCCATTGTCGGTATGTACCACGTCTTCTTGATTCATTCATCTGTTTTGGGGCATTTATGTTGGTTCCATATCCTAGCTATGGTAAATAGTGCTGCAATAAATATAGCAGTGCAGGTTTCCATTCGAATTAGTGTTTTTGTGTTTTGTGAGTGGCTTTATTTATTTCAACCTAGATTATTAAATAAGTCTAGCAATGAATTGTTTGTTGGATTTAGCATTTACAGGCTTTCCCCCCATTTCAATGAAAATATGTCTATAGTTTCATTACGTACAGCTTCAATTGTCAACTTATGTTATATAATTGCACCATCTTTTTCTATATTTAATTTTTGGGTACATATACACATGTACATAATGCAAAATATAAAATATACAAATGGAAATAATTATAATAATAATGTCTGAGACCTCCAGACATTACATGCCATAAATAGGTGCTGTCATCCACTGCATAAAGGCAAAATATACTCTTAGTTTCCAATACCTTCAGCAGAAAAGATCAGTTATAGAATTTGTGTGCAACGAAGAGAAGAGAAACAATATAGTTAAAATTTGTGTGCAGTAAAGAGAAGAGAAACAATATAGTTAAAATTGTTTCCCAGTGAAACACCCAAAGCTACCCAGCCACATAGAGTTGACCCAAAGCTGGGCCACTGAGGCATGGAAGCTTGCCACAAAGTCAAAGGCATCTTCTGGCAGGGAAACATAGGTAAGGGGCAGGAGGGACCAGGCAAGTCTGGAAGGAAAAGAGCAAAATCAAAATACAAGTCAAGATAAAGGGTGCCATTGTCAGCCTCCCCACAGGTCTCACCCATATCTCTTTCAAATGTCTTGCTCCATGTCCCCCAGGTCCCTGGTGCAAGTTGTAGACTGAGAAGCAAGTGTGGCTTCTTCACATGTCTCTTGTCCACCTGCCTCCTTTAAGTATTCTCCCAAGTCTTCTTCCCATTCCCCTCTCCCCATGTCCTTTTTTGCTTCCCTTCTAGTCTCTCAGCTCCACCATTCAGTAGGTGGGGCAGAGAACTGTGGAACCTGGATTATGCTGTTACATAATTAAGTGGAAAGTTTCCCTCTACTTTTGGTTCCCTTGTCAAGGTACATCTGCTGTTACCCATTTCTTTTGTGTTCACGCAGAGATTTCAAAAACAAACACTAATCAAAATACAAACTAAGATAAAGGCTGCTATTATTAGCCTCTCCACAGGTCTCTGTATATGATGTATATGTACTTTTGCTCTGTACCATGCTTTCCATCCCTTCAACTGAGAGATCTTTCATAGAGGTTCATAAAATTAACCCTGTTATTTTTCATTTGCTCAATACTGTGCCTAAGGAAGTTTTTTTTTTTTTTTAAATATTTATTTATTTATTTATACAAGCACTGGGTACAGTCAGAAGGGCGGGAGGGTGAGAGAATTCACCAGAGCCAGAGCGGGGAGCAGAGCAGGCAGAAGGACCGAAGCACACTGCTGAGGGGAGCAGCGGGCGGCAGGAGAGGTCTGTGCGCCATGCGGGACCCTCCTCCGGTGGCCGGGGAGCAGCTGGGGATCGAACCGGCGCTGCAGAGGTTGCGGGCAGCTTCGCAACCCAGCGCTCAACCGCTGCACCACCGGGGAGGCCCATGTGCCTAAGGAAGTTTTATAATTTATTTATTTATTTTGGATCTTTTATAATTTATTAAATCACTGTTTATTTGGTGGACACTTACATTGTTTCAGATTTTGTTCTGTCAGTGCACAGTCATATAAGTTTCATTTAATGTAGTTACTGAACTGGTTCCCCTTCTCTCATCAAACTCTGTAAATGAAAACTCATGGAAAAACTGTTACACAGAATATGGTGAGAATGTAGTGATTCTTACAAATATGTTTTGTAGAAGAATTATTTGAAAAGTGGAAACTCTAACTTTCCTGTTTATCTTAAGAAACTTACTTTTTAGCAATTGCTGAGAAGTGTTACCTTGTGTGGGAGTGTTATCCTAGTCCTGGTTCTTTCCAATAAGGCAGACTTGCTTCATTTTTCTACAAATTATGTTTTTGGGTTTGGTACCAAATTATCCAGATTCACTGATATAAATTGGCTGATAGTAACCTAAAGAAACATTAACAAAAAAGGACCTCTCTGATGGCGCAGGAGGTTTGAGCGCAGTGCTGTGAAGCTGTCCACAGCCTCTGCAGCGTGGATTCTATCTTGGCCGGCCAGGGAGATACCCACATGGCACTGCAGACCTCTCCTGTCTCCCCCGCTGCTCCCCTCAGCAGTGTATTTCTGTCAGTCTGCCTGTTCTGCTCCCTGATCTGTCTCTGGTGAATCCTCTCACCCTCCCGCATGTCTGGCCTATACCCCGGTTCTTGTATGCATGAATAAATAAATCTTTAAAAAAAAAAAAAAGAGAAACATTAACAAAAAAATAGAAAAAAAAATACTAACTGCCTTTTGGAAGAAACTAATTCCCGCTTGATGTGCATTAAGGAAGCACTGGGGGGCCTCCCTGGTGGTGCAAGGGGTTAAGACACAACCTATGAAGCTGTCTGCAGCCACTGCAGCATGAGTTCGATCCCTGGCCAGGGAGCAACCCACATGGCACAGCAGACCTCTCCTGACTCAGCCGCTGCTCCCCTCAGCAGTGTATTTCAGTTGGTGTGCCTGTTCTGTTCCCCACTCTGTCTCTGGTGAATACTCTCCCTTCGCACCTCTGGCCTGTATGCCAGCTCTTGTACGCATAAATAAATAAATCTTTTTTTTTTTTTTAAAGGAAACACTGGGGACCCAACTTTAAATATTTGTATTATTTTGGGTGGTTGCCTTTTATGATCATGGTTCATAGTTCCCTCTCTTGACCCTGACTTAGAGGACTGATGTCGTATACCTTCTTGAAACTTTTATTTGAATTACAGATAGGAATATGAATGTTTTGGAATTACTATATTGTGTTCAGTTCACTACAGTCTCATGATTTTTTTTTTTTAAACTAAACAGAAGATTTAAAAGGGAATTTGAGTTGTGTATCACACCCAGTTTCTGAAAATCTGAGTTCATTTTTCTTTGTCATCAGAATTATTTGAGTGGAAAAGCTAGAAAGGCAGTGAAGGAAGTGAAAAGCTAGAAAACACTGTTGAAAATAAACTTGTAAAATTTAAGAAATAGTGGAGGTCAGTTACAACTGCAAAGTAATTTGGAGGGAAAAATTTATGCATACATATGATGCTGATTTATAGATTATGTGATTCTTTTATTGTTAAAAAAAAAAATCTTAGTTATAAATCTCCCAGAGTTTGTTAGGTACATTCATTCATATAGCATGTGTAAATGAAGTCTTTTTGGTAGTGGGCCTCACATTTTAATCTATACCAGAGCTTGTTAAATGCTCGATAAAAACTCCTTGTTGCCATCCCTGGAGACTGTTGTGACATAAGATTTGAGGTAAGACCTAGAGATCTCATTAGATAAAAGATACCAGGTGATACTGGTCTGTTAGGTGACTTTTTTTTTTTTTTTTAAAGATTTATTTATTTATACAAGCACTGGGGACAGTCAGAAGCATGGGAGAGTATTCACCAGAGCCAGAGCGGGGAGCAGAACAGGCAGACTGACGAAGTACACTGTTGAGGGGAGCAGTGGGCGCAGCAGGAGAGGTCTGCGCGCTGCCAGGGATTGAACTGGTCCTGCAGAGGCTGCGGGCAGCTTCACAGCCCAGCTCTCAACCGCTGTGCCACTGGGGAGGCCCTTTTTTTTTTTTTTTTTTTTTTTTTAATAGAGGCATGTTTATTTATTTATTTATTTGTTCTGTTTACACATGCACTGGGTACAGTCAGAAGCGCGGGAGGGTGAGAGAATTCACCAGAGCCAGAACGGGGAGCAGAGCAGGCAGAAGAACCGAAGTACACTGCTGAGGGGAGCAGCGGGCGGCAGGAGAGGTCTGCGCGCCATGTGGGACCCTCCTCCGGTGGCCGGGGAGCAGCCGGGGATCGAACTGGGGAGGCCCTTTTTGACTATTATATCAGAAAAAATTGTGGCTTCTAAAAGGACAGAAAATCACACCCCATTAATTAAAAAGGCTAAATGGTAGGAGCATATAAAAATCTTTAGGATTGTGAGTAATTTAAAACAGCAGCATAATGCAGCACAGCGGGCTTGGCTTTGAATTTGACTTGTTTTCTGTAAAGGCAGATGGATGGTAATTGTTTGCTAAACTTTAGTAATGGATATCTTGTGGCTGTCAAGAAGACTCAAAAATCATGTTGCTGTTGCATGGTCCAACATGAAAGTCAGTACCTAAGAATTCAGACTACATTATTCTTGGAAATGAAAGTTGCTTTCATTAAAGAAATAGGATATCTAATTTATTTTGAAATGCTAAATATAATTGAAGTAGAGCATTAGATTTTAATTTATATCAGATGGGGTCATGGGTTAAATTAAATGGCGTAATCTTTTAAAATATTTTGAGATGATTAGTGAATTATCGTGAAATAGGCATTGTCATATACATGGTCATAATTATAAATGAATGCAATATTGCATCCTATTTTGAATGTGTATTGAAGATTTTAAAAAAGCTCTACTTCACATGAATAAAAAGGGTGTAAGTTTGCAGGATCACACTGTACTTCTCCCTCCATGTCATTTACAAAGCTGAAGTATGCAAGCAGGTTTAGCACTGATTCTTCTTCTTTTTTTTTTTTTTTTTTAGCACTGATTCTTTTAAGAGTTTATTAATTCATGTTCACGAAATACTTTGATAATGGAATTTACATAGTAATTTCACTTCTAGTGAATTTATAATTTTTCCCCTTCCTCATATGTAATACCCAGATTTTCTATATTGAACTTTTTTTAATAAAATAGACAACAAAAATAAATGTCTTGATCAATATTTTGAGATATTGTGACCATGCATTTATCAAGGGATTTAGTGTCATCATTTATATGGCCAGCATGTTTGTTTATAAACAGAATAGGAATAGAGAATACAAATTAATAGACTCTTTAAAAGGATCGATGCTTACTTAGTTTTTTGCTTGCTTAGTTTTTGTAAATGACTCTGTTGGAGAAGTACACTTTGATCCTCCAAATTTGCAGCCACTTTGAGCTATAAGATGCTTGTAGAATAGGTATTTACCATATGAAAACTTTGAGAGCGTGTATGAGTGGGTAGAAAAGTGATTTCTGGATGGCCAAATATGAGTTTGTTGATATACACTAAAGGTTATTCACTTGGATGGTTGATTACCTCAGTGCAATTGCATTCTGAACCAGTTTATTGAAATCTATAAATATATCTTTTCAGTGTTGCAATAAATTAATGGAATCCTAGACAAATTGGATTTGACCTGACCTTTGAGGTTTATATCAAGGGCAAACAGTCAGTGGTTCTTTACAGCAAGGTACTTTGTTTTGTTTTTGTTTTGATACCTATTATTGCCCTGGTGGGGTTTGAGTCAGATTCATTGTCACAATTCTTGTGTTCCCAAGTGTATGGAGGAACCCTATCATAGATACATAAAAACAAATAGCATCTCTTGAGAGGTATCTAAAAATAAGATACTAAGTTTTGTAAATGGCTAACTAATTCAGAGTCAGTGGGTGTTATCATGAGGGAAGGATTGGGGGAGAATTGCTGAAATGTTATTTATTTTTACAATTAAATGAGATTATGGTAAAGCTTCTCAAACATTTCACTGTAGTGAAAAGAGTGATTTCCAATGCTTGTCTTTGATGAATTTTTAAATTCACTGTTCTGCATTGAGATAAAATATATCAGAACGTTGTAAGAAGTGTGGTTTTCATAGGGCTACTGTATTTGATTTTGAGATATACATTTTCCTGTATTTTAACATTTTTGAAACTGAGATTCTGAGTTTTAGAATCAATGTCATCTTAAAATCATTGTCAGTTATGAAATAGTTGTCACTGTCTACAATGTATGAACTCAATAATTATTCCCGCTGGTGTGACTAGACACTTGCAACTCATTACTGTTTCAGTTTAACATACCATTGATGGACTCTTTGTGGAGGGGATTACCTGCCATTTCTGGGTGGTCTTCTGAAATCTGTTACAGTTATATTTTCTGGTGACACATTTTGGTTAAATCAATAAGGCATGGCATCTAGAATGGGGCAGCGGTGTCAGTTGTTTGGACAAGAGTCCCAGATGCAGTAATGGAACATATTTAAGAGAAATATTGCATCATTAATTCTCTAAATGGTACGGAGGGGATGATATTTTGGAAAAACACAGATTACTGATGACTGAGTTAAAAGGCAGCTTAGATAGTAGGTTGGGAATGTTCTGAAATGAATTTGGTTTTAAATAAGTACATGGAGGGCCTCCCCGGTGGCGCAGCGGTTGAGCGCTGGGTTGCGAAGCTGCCCGCCGCCTCTGCGACGCCGGTTCGATCCCCGGCTGCTCCCCGGCCACCAGAGGAGGGTCCCACATGGCGCGCAGACCTCTCCTGCCGCCCGCTGCTCCCCTCAGCAGTGTACTTCGGTCCTTCTGCCTGCTCTGCTCCCTGCTCTGGCTCTGGTGAATTCTCTCACCCTCCCGCGCTTCTGACTATACCCAGTGCATGTATGAACAAAACAAACAAACAAACAAATAAATAAATAAACATGCCTCTATAAAAAAAAAAATTAAAAAAAAAAAAATAAGTACATGGACAAAAGCAGATTTTGTTTAATCAGTACTTGGCTTGCTACGGTATTTGTATTTGGCTAAGTTTCAAACATTAACATTCAAACTGTTGATTTCACTGCCCATTAAACTGTTTTAATAAATTCAGTGAGGCCTTTGTGTCATGTATGACTTTCTATAACACATTACTTTGTTGACTTTGGTTTCCCTTTTTTTTGTAGGACCACAGCTCAATGCACAGCTAGAAGGTTGGCTTTCACAAGTACAGTCTACAAAAAGACCTGCTAGAGCCATTATTGCACCGTAAGTCTTTTCATATGTCATTTATTAATACAGAATGGACATGTCCAGGTTGAACTGAAAATTAAAAATCAAGTATATATTGAACTGAATATGTATTTTATATATATTATTCAGTATTTTTTTTTTTTGACTTTCACTTTAACATAAGGATAAAGGAATTGATTATTTTTTTCAGATGCAGCAATTTCAGAACTTAGTTTGGTAATAAAACTGACTTTTAAAGCAGAGGGTTCTTTGTTAGGTAAATTTGGTGATTTCAGTAGTACTTGGCTTTACGTCAATATTCTATTTCAAACATTAGAACGGTCTTTTTAATTCAGGTAATTTTTGACATGTGATGTAAAAGTTGCATTTAGTATAATACAGTAATAAGGAGTAGCAACTACATTTGGAAGGAGAAGTAGTTTTTCATAATGAAGAAAATCTGTGACTGTTTTGTCTCTAAGTGTTAGAGAAGTTTTTAGACTACACGTTGGCAAGTATACAGTTAATGATGTGTGTCTGTATGGTATGAATTCAGTTAATTTTTGACTTTGTTTCCAATACTAATCTTCAAAACTCATTGTTTTTTAAGCACTTGTTCACATTTTTCTGAGAAGAGTCAAGTTTGGAGCTTGTCATTTCTTTTATAGCAACAGTTTTTATTCAGTTAAAATTAGTACCCTGATAAATGATAGTGAAAATATTTTTTTTAAGGCTTTATTTATACAATAACCGAGGTACAGGCCAGATGTGTGGGAGGGTGAGAGGATTCATCAGAGACAGAGTGGGGGACAGAACAGGCAGACTGAAATGCACTGCTGAGGGGAGCAGCAGGCGAGACAGGAGAGGTCTTCTGCATGATGTGGGTATCTCTGCAACTGTCTGGTATTGAACCAACACTGAGGCTGGGGACAGCTTCACAGCGCTGCGTTCAACCACCTGCACCACCAGGGAGGCCCAACAGTGAAAATATTGATAGCAACCACTTATCAAACAATATGAGTGTTAAATGAATATATTCACATAAAGAAGCTAATTAATGTTTGGCAAGTGATAAGTATTCCATATTGCTAGATATTTTATGTGGCATACATTTTGTAAATAGTCTATTTGTATGAACTAATTTGGTCTCTTTAATAGGTAAAGGAGGTTGACTGTTCCACTTACAAGCTGTGTGACATGCAAGTTAATTAATCTGTTGTGACTGTCTCATTGGTGAAATTGCAATAATAATAGCACCTCCACCTGTATTCTTTGAAAATTAAATGAACTAGTCTTTATATCTTTGCATCAGGCTAAATACATGGTGCTCTTTTTTGTTCTACTTTTCTAACTTATCAAAATCATTACTCTCGTGGTACTTGAATTTTGGTACTTAGACAGGCAGTAAATAATTAAATAATTATATTCTTTGTCAGATGCTGATGGGTGCTGAGAAGAAAAGTAAAACCTATGAGAGAATGAGAGTGACAATAGGGGTAGGGTCTTGCTAGTTTATATAGGATAGTAAGAAAAGGTCTCCCTTATAAGGTAACATTTTCAGCTCAACTGATGTATGAAAGCAGTTAGGCAGATGCCTAAGGCAAGAGGGTCTCAGATTGAGGAACAGTGAGGGCAGGATATGCTTAGTGTATTTGAGGAAAAACACGGAGGCCAGTGTAGCTGGAGCTTTGCGGGAAAGGTAGTGGATGAGATAGGTAGCAGGGAGATCATGGAGAGAATGTAGACTTTTGTAAAAATTTGATATTTGGTCCCAGTTATATGGAAAGTCATGATAAGTTTTGAATAGAAGAGTGACATGTTCTGATTTAGGTTTGATAAAGATTACTCTAACTGATGCATGGATGTTCTCTTTTGTGTGAACTGGAATCCATTTTAGGAGACTTATTACAGTGGTATAAAAAAATGACATGGTGACTCTGGTGACTTGTGGGAAAGGTAATGGGAAGCAGTGTTTTCTGGACGTATTTCAAAGCTAGGACCAATAAAAAGTCAAGGATGACTTTAACTTTTGCTTGTGAAACTGAGTGGGTGGAATTGCTTTCATACTGAGGGAGGAGCTCCGAGGTGTAGGTGTGAAGTAGATTTGAAAAGTTTCTAATTATAGGATTTGGTTTTGACTATGTTAATAGTGAGATTAATTAGATTTTATTTTTTATTTATTTATTTATTTATACATACAAGCACTGGGTACAGTCAGAAGCGCGGGAGGGTGAGAGAATTCACCAGAGCCAGAGCGGGGAGCAGAGCAGGCAGAAGGACCAAAGTACACTGCTGAGGGGAGCAGCGGGCGGCAGGAGAGGTCTGCGCGCCATGTGGGACCCTCTTCCGGTGGCTGGGGAGCAGCCGGGGATCGAACCTGCGCCGCAGAGGCCACGGGCAGCTTCGCAACCCAGTGCTCAACCGCTGCGCCGCCGGGGAGGCCCCCTAATTAGATTTTAAATGGGCAGCTAGATATAGGAATCTGGAGTACAAGGAAGAAGGGCCAGATTATTGATAGAAATAGGCACTATTTTGGGGTGTATATCACACGTAAACTCTAAATAGACTATTGTCTTTGAAGAAGATTCAAGGACTAAGTCCTCAGGCAAACTTATTTTATTGAAATGTTAGGTCGAAGATGAGCAAGGAAGGATGATATTGACGGAGTACCAGTGGGGAAAGAGGAAAACCAAGAGGGAAGTGGTGTCTCTGTAAAGCAAAGGACGAAAAATGTGTCAGGGAGAGAAGATGACCAGCTATGTCAGGTGCTGCCAGTAGGTCAAATAAGATGAAAACTGAGAATTAGTCATTGAATTTTGCAATGTGGAGATTGCTGGTGACCTCGATGAAAACACTTTCTGTGGAGTGGTAGAAATGAAAGCATGAGGGCCTCCCCGGTGGCGCAGCGGTTGAGGGCTGGGTTGCGAAGCTGCCCGCGGCCTCTGCAGCGCCTGTTCCATCCCCGGCTGCTCCCCGGCCACCAGAGGAGGGTCCCACATGGCGCGCAGACCTCTCCTGCCGCCCGCTGCTCCCCTCAGCAGTGTACTTCGGTCCTTCTGCCTGCTCTGCTCCCCGCTCTGGCTCTGGTGAATTCTCTCACCCTCCCGCGCTTCTGACTGTACCCAATGCATGTATAAACAAAACAAACAAACAAATAAATAAATAAAACATGCCTCTGTTTAAAAAAAAAAAAGAAATGAAAGCATGATAGGAGAGGAAAATGAAGATAGTTGGGACTATTTGGTCAGGGAAGAATTTTATTTAAGGTGGGAAATATGAAAATATTTGTAATGTTGATGAAATGATCCAGTAGAGAAAAAGAAATTGATATACAGGAATAAGAGAGGAAGTTTGCATAAATGAGATCTTTGATCAGGTGAGAAACATATCTAACACATGAGATAGAATCTATTATCATTCCTAGCAGTTGGTATTTGAATTTTTTTTTAATTACTTTTTTTCTTATATTGTTGCTGTCCCCATAGTTCTCCGACCACCATATCATCCATGAACCATCACCATATTCCCTTGGTATTTGACTATTAATGGATGATGATACCTTCCTAGTTCAAACTTGTTATGAATGTGGGAGTTGAGCTAAATCAACATGTAATTAAGTTGATTGTAGTTATTCATGAGAATGTACTGAGACTTGTTCCTTCTTGTAATTTTAAATGAAATCATTGGCAGTCGCCTGGGAAATGAAATGTGAGCCTAAGTTACAAATATATTGGTTTGTAAAAGCTTTCCAAGTTGTGGAGTTCTGGTGAGTTGGTAGAATATTAAAGACATCAGGCTAACCTCTTACCCACACATACAACAAAATAATATATAAGAACAACATCTCTGAAAAGGACCAGATGACTGCAGGGACAACATTTTTAGGGGAAAATACAACAGTGTCAAAGAGGGCAAGAAAAATTGTAACATAATTTCAGTTACTGCAGTTGGCTCAGCTTAATCCAAGAATGGCTTGTGTTTATGTAGCCGTTTCGTTTTGGTGACTGAAGACCTCATTCTCATATCTGGGACCCTATTCCTGGGGATTTCATTAGAGAGGGGAGCACACACAACCAGGAACCAAGAGTTTCGCATCCCCTCAGGAAGATTTGTGGATTTAAGAATTTGCAGAAAAGAGCTGAAGAGTCAATGTTAGCTTAAAGCTGCAGGCCAAGCTCTGACTGAGAAACTGGCCTAAAGGAGAGTGTCATTACAGATCAGATGCCCCCAGCGCGTGCCCCAACAAGGGCACTTGTAGCCTCCCAGAGAGGCTTGAGCTCTTGGTAGTTTCTAGCAGTAACCTCTTCGCTTTCCGCTGCCCTTGCCTCTACCCTGTGTCGGTGCTGGAGCTCCAGTCTTCTTACCGTATTTTCCAGGGCAAGCAGTTTAGTATTATACCCTGCAGTTTATAATCTGAATAAAAGGCCAATCACACCAAATTAAGGGAAGAAAGCTATTTAACTTAACCCATACAAATTAACATATGGCTTCAAACAAAGTGAAGAGACAGGAATATACCGCAAGTGAGGGAACAAAATAAAACCCCAGGGAAAAATCTAAATACAATAGAGCTAGGTAATTTACCTGAAGAAGAGTTCATAGTGACAATATTAGCTATGCTTAGTGAAATAAGGAAAATAGTTGATGGACAAAATGAGGACTACAGCAAGAATAGACAAAATATGAAGATTGAAATCATGCCAAATATTTTATCACAATACTATAAGATTTTGAACCACAAAGAGAAAACTGGAAAAAAACCCTCAAATGTGAATACTAAACAACATGCTTCTCAACAACCATTGGCTCAATAAGGAAGATAAAGCAGACATTAAAAAGAACTACTTGGGGCCTCCCCGGTGGCGCAGCGGTTGAGCGCTGGGTCGATCCCCGGCTGCTCCCCGGCCACCGGAGGAGGGTCCCGCATGGCGCGCAGACCTCCCCTTGCGGCCCGCTGCTCTCCTCGGCATTGTACTTTGGTCCTTCTGCCTGCTCTGCTCTCTGCTCTGGCTCTGGTGAATTCTCTCACCCTCCTGCACTTCTGACTGTACCCGTGCTTTTATAAATATATAAATAAATAAAATAAAATAAATCTTTTAAAAAAAAAAGAACTACTTGGAAACAAAAAAAAAAAAGAAGATACAATTTATCAGAACTGATGGGATGCTACAACAGTGATACTAAAAAAAAAAGTGATATTAAGAGAGAAATTAGTAGTAATAGAGACCTACATGCAGAAACAAGAAAAATCTCATATAGCATAACTTTATACCTAAGGCAACTTGATAAAGAACCAAAAAAGCCAAAAAGTTTGTAGGAGTGTTACAGGGCAGGGAGAGGGCCAGCCCAGACCCCGCAAACCTGCCTGCTCTCAATAGGTTCTGCCATTTACTGCATCAACACAAAACATATGAGACTTTAAGGGGAAGGAACTTTAATACAATTAAGAAACAATACAGGAAAGGTAAAAGCTATAGTTTCTAGATCAAGTACCCAGAGTTACCCGTCCCCTCGTGGTAAAAGTCCATCCAATCAGGATTGGCCCAGAGTAAGGCCCCAAAGCCTTCCACAAGTCTAAAGCACCTTCCAGTGGGGACCCACAGAAAAGGATCACAAACAACCAAACAAGTCTTGAAGAGCAAAATCAAAATCAAGACAAAAACTTCCATTGTCACCTCCCCATGGGTCTCTCACCCACATCTGTGTCACCCAGTCCACGACTAAAAGGCAAGTGTAGTTTCTTCACGTGTCTCTCAGCTCCATGTGCCTCCAGGTCTCCTTCTGGCTCTCCATCCTGCTCCTTCCTTACTCAGTCTCCTCCCCAGCTTCTTCTCTCCCTGCTCAGCTCTACCCTCCTTTTAGGGTGAGGCAGGAAACCTGGAACTTCCCCCTTTCCTCGGGACCACCCTATTACAGGAGGATGATGGTAATTCACATAGTGGTCTACCTACACAACAGCCTTCATCATCTTATGGTGGAAGCAGTTGCTGTGATGATTACAGCAGCTCATATGAAGGATATGGTAGAAGTTGAGACAGTTACTAAAGCAGTTGAAATATCCTTTAATCGAGTTGGCATCAACATGTTGAAAGACAAGCCGGAGGGCTTTATCCTTCTATGGAAGGGGAGGTGGTGCCACCTCTGTGATTCTACAGCCACAAAAGCTGCTGAGCACCAAGAAGTGGTGGCTGAAGGAAGTTGATCTGATTGAGCAGAAGGCAGAAACGGATATTAAAAAAAACTTTGTACCAAAATCCCTGTTCAAAGAAACAAATAAAAAGTAGAACCTATTTTGTTATAATTACCTAAGGAATATTAATTAGAAGGAAAAATTATGTTGCCTTTTTAAAATTTCCAATTTGGTTCCCTTCCATAATTTTATGTTGTGAAGGAAAAAGTAAGACCTGCTTAATCTTAATTTTATGACACTACTTTCAGCAAGCAAATGTTTAATATATTAAGACTTGTGTGTTAGTTTGTAATTTTCCAAGTAAAAGTGTCTCTTAAGGGCACTTCCTATTTGATTTTTTTCCCCAGTAAATAAGGCAAGCAATTCTAAGGCCTTCATAAATACTTAGCCATCTATAATGGAGAGATCAATTCTTCTTCCTAATACAAGCAAGATAACTATTTAGAGGATGGTTGAAGCATTGCTACTATTAGGATTCTAGAGTGTCTCCAAACTGAAACTGTAATGTTCTCAATGTGAAAACCTGTGATCTAATGCTTATGTAAGGAAAGTGCTATAGACCCAGTAAGCACCCCCCAATCCCCCAAATCGCTAACTAACAAACCCAACAAACAAACCAGCAAGTGAAGAATACTACCTAAATTTGCCTTTCTGAACATTTACTGGAGTATCTACAAGAACCTCTCTGTTTTTGTTCCTCATTCAGAACAATTTAAATGTGTGTTAAGCAATTACAGATTACTAAATAAGAAGTTTGGTCAAAATTTAAAAAGAAAAGGGGATGGCTTTACAGTAAAGGTGTTAAAGTGTAATACTGTATTTGCCATCATGGGATGTTATGTTGGGAACCTGAGTAACCTGGAAAATCTCGCAAGGGTGACTTTTCATTAAGGATTTTTAGAACTTTTTTTAAAAAAAGACGGAGTGGGACATACTTTTATGATGCATGCATATTCAACTATCTCTAGAGCTCCATTTTTCATTGCTTTTCTGGCTATTATGCACAAAAGAAAAAAAAAACTTAGATGTTTCCGTAGTAAGGCCTTCTTCATTGTGAGTGATCTCTTAATGAAACCTTGTTGCCACATACATGTAGAGTCATAGGTTTTATTATCAAGAGAAGGTAAAAACAGGGTCTGTGGAAGATTTGATGGTTATTGCTATGGCTTTCTTCCATTATGAGATATCTGGGCCAGGGTAAAGGAAAGTATTAAAAATTCTCTTTGACTTTGATCTTGGTTCTTTTATGAAGTAATGTTCCTCATGATAGGTAGGTGGTAAGAGGGATGATACAATTAATGATTTGATAAAAAAAAAACAACTCAGCAGTTCTGTATCTGTTTTAATTCAGACTTTTCCTTTAACCTTGCAACTGTTTTTTCTTTACTTCAAGCAGACTTCTAAGCTTTCCACTTCCGAAATGTATTATAAAACATTTACCTTAATTAATGATGTTATCAGACTGAAATGCTTCCCTATAGTCTTGTAAGATATATGATTATATATTCTTATAAGATATATGATTCTTCCAGATTTTAGGCTTATTGATTTTCCTACTTCCTTTCATTCAAATATGTAAATGTCTCCAATGATGGTTAAGAGTGGGTTCTGGGGGCCTCCCCTGTGGCGTAGTGGTTGAGCGCAGAGTTGCGAAGCTGCCACAGCCTCTGCAGCGCTGGTTCGATCCCCGACTGCTCCCCAGCCACTGGAGGAGGGTCCCGCATGGTGCGCAGACCTCTCCTGCCGTGCCCACTGCTCCCCTCAGCAGTGTACTTCGGTCCTTCTGCTTGCTCTGCTCCCCGCTCTGGCTCTGGTGAATTCTCTTACCCTCCCGCACTTCTGAAAGTTTTCACATGGCCTCTCTCTCTCTGTGACCGTGAGCAATTTTCTTAACCGCTCTGCCTTAGTGTCTTCATTAGAAAGTAAGAAAGCTAATTTCTTTTTTTTTTTTTAAATTTCTTTTTTTTTTTTTAACTTTTTTTTTTTTTTTAAGATTTATTTTATTTTTATTTATACAAGCACTGGGTACAGTCAGAAGTGTGGGAGGGTGAGAGAATTCACCAGAGCCAGAGCCGGGAGCAGAGCAGGCAGAAGGACCGAAGTACACTGCTGAGGGGAGCAGCGGGCGCAGGAGAGGTCTGCACACCATGTGGGACCCTCCTCCGGTGGCCGAGGAGCAGCCGGGGATCGAACTGGCGCTGCAGAGTCTGCAGGCAGCTTCCCAACCCAGCGCTCAACCACTGCGCCACCGGGGAGGCCCAAGAAAGCTAATTTCTTTCTCATAGGGCTGTTGCGAGGCTTAAATAAGTTAATGCTTTGAATTACATAAAAGTGTCTGATATATCGTAAATACTCAGTAAATGTCAGTTATTACTATGGTCATAATTATCTTCTTCCTCTTCATCCTATACCAGCTTGATCACTGAAATATGTCTATTTTCTTTTTAAAGTCTAGGGCATTCATTTCTCATTTCCCACTGGTACTGTCACCATTCTGGGCAATGACATTACTACTTCATGTTACAATTTCTAAGAGTTTCACTTAACACTTCTACCTCTAACCTATCTTTCATGCACATGTTTTTCAGTATTAGTCAAGTAACAATTTGATTTTGTCATTTCACTGCTCAAGACCATATAGCAGTTGTTTTTTTTTTTAAGTTATTTTATTGAGCTCAGACTTCAGTGTCTGACTCTGACTTAAATTATTTTCTCATTTAACTCAGACCAATCTCATATTTTCTCATCCATATCATACACGTGGACATTTTCTCATGTTCTTCCTTCAGACTTTATGCCCTTTGTTTGTACCCTTACCTTCAAGAATGCAGTGTTTCTAAGAAGACTTCCTTACCTAGGAACTCAGTTAATGCAAGAACAGGGTTGGTAAAGACTGTTGTAGATTCCGGAATCAAATTCCAAGGGGACTGTGGGCAGTCTTCTCTATTGAAAAGCACTTCTTAAATACCAGCAGGGTGTGTGAGAATTCATCTTAATTTTGACACTATGTACCTGGAGATTCCACAGGTTAAGCATTCAGTTTCCCAGAACTGCCCTCCATCTCAGACACTGGTTATGAGACTTAGGCAGTTGCCTTTGCTTCTGACCAACCAGCTATAGATCAGAGGTCCCCATGACACCTCTCTCATACTTCAGGGGTCTGTTGTAAGCCCACATTATTGCGTGGGCTTCTAATTTATAAATTAGAAGTTACACAATCCCTCCTCTGGTTTGAATAATATGCTATCATAGCACACAGATTTCAGGAAACCCATTTACTCACCAGATCATTGATTTATAACAAAGGATACTAAATGATACCAATGAGTATACACATGGAAGAGATGCATAGGACAAGGCATAAGAAAAAGGCATGGAAGGTCCATGCCCTATGAACACATGCCACTCTTCCCATTTTTCCATGGCCATTGTAAGTTTAACTCAACTTTCAGCCCCTATCTCTTCTCTGTAGACAGTCCTACCCCCTTGATCTCTACAGAGAAGAGATAGGGGCTGAAAGTTGAGTTCCAACCCACTCATCATTTGGTTGGTTCTCCTGGCAAAAACCCCATCCTCAGGTGTTTCCTAAAAGCTGCGTTCAAGAACATAGCAGGAGATACTTTTATCTTTCATAACCCTTAGGGAATTTCAAGGGGAGATATGTGCAGAGAACTGTGGATGATGGCCCTATATGTATGAGAGTTACATTTTAGCCAACTTGATGACCAAATAGATATATATTTCCTGTAAATCATAGTATTAGAGATCAGAATATGGACTGGGAGTCAGGGCCTTTAAATTCAAGAATAGCAAATAGGAACTAAAGTCTGAAGAGCAAATATAAGATTAAGGGAACTATTTAAGGTATAAGGCTTGAAAGTGGAAACATGGGATATCATTGACAACTGAACAAGAGCAGTGTCAAAATCTGAGATACCACTGAAGCTGGAGCAGACCAGGACAGATCCAGACGGATCAGGTATTTAGGATCCATATGGCCAGGCAAGATAGCATATAGCATATATCTGAATTGACATGGGAGGCAGGAATGCTAAGGAACAGGTATTTTAGGAATCTGAAATAGTCAATATTGGGCTATCAGGTAGTGGAAATTGGGGACATTAGTAGAAAAAAATAGAGGCCCTTGTTAGGCAAGAGTATCAAAGTCTGATGACAGCAAAGCTGAATATGCCGAACCATAGAACAAATTATATTTATTTATTTTATTTCATTGTATTTTTTAAAAAAAGATTTATTTATTTATTTATATAAGCACTGGGTACAGTCAGAAGCGCGAGAGGGTGAGAAAATTCACCAGAGCCAGATCGGGGAGCAGAGCAGGCAGAAGGACCGAAGTACACTGCTGAGGGGAGAAGCGCGCGGCAGGAGAGGTCTGCGCGCCATGCGGGACCCTCCAGTGGCTGGGAAGCAGCCTTGGATCGAACCGGTGCCGCAGAGGCTGCAGGCAGCTTCACAACCCAGCGCTCAACCGCTGTGCCCCTATATTTATTTATTGCTGGCTATGATTAGAACTGGATTGTGAGAGTATATCTGAAATGAGGCAATTTGATAGACTTCCTGGCCATAAGTGTAAGGATAGAGTGCCTACAAATAATCCCACCAAGCCATTGTATGTCCTAGATCACTTAGTTCCTGATTAAGCATACTACTGTTTTATATTGCTATGATTGACTTACATGAATCTCTTTTTTCTCAATTCATATCTTAAGATAGTTCAGATCAGAACCATTTTTTAAAAGAGCTTTATTGTATTAACATACAACTACACATACTTAAAGTATACAACTTGATGTTTGAAATATGTGTACACTTGTGAAACCATCACCAAAGTTAAAATAATGAGTGTCCTGGGCCTCCCCGGTGGCGCAGCGGTTGAGCGCTGGGTTGCGAAGCTGCCCGCAGCCTCTGTGGCGCCGGTTCGATCCCCGGCTGCTCCCCGGCCACCGGAGGAGGGTCCCACATGGCGCGCAGACCTCTCCTGCCGCCCGCTGCTCCCCTTAGCAGTGTGCTTCGGTCCTTCTGCCTGCTCTGCTCCCCGCTCTGGCTCTGGTGAATTCTCTCACCCTCCCGCGCTTCTGACTGTACCCAGTGCATGTATAAACAAAAAACAAAACAAAATAAAATAAATAAGTAAAACATGCCTCTATTAAAAAAAAAAAAATAATGAGTGTCTTTATGCTCAAAAGTTTCCTTGTGCCCTTTTATACTTCTTACCTTCTGTATTTCTCTTCCCTGTTTCTCCTCCCATGTCCATTGATTGACTTTCTGTCACTGTAGATTAGCTTTATTTTCTAGAGTTTTTAAATGGAATCATACAATAGAAATTTTTTTACCTACTTTTCTCAGTATATTTATTTTTATCTTTATTACTTTGAGTGTGTTACTAGTCCACTCCTTTCTGTTGTTGAAGAGTACTCCATTGCGTGGATATATCCCTCACTTTTGTTAATCCATTTACCTTTGAAGGAACATTTGGTTGTTTACAGTTTGTGGCTACTGCAAATAAAGCTGGAATTTTTTGTGTGGACATTTTTCTTAGGAGTGGAATAGTTAGGTGATGTGGTAGTAGTATGTTTACTTACCTTAAGAAATTGCCAAACTGTTTTCCAAAGTAGATGTACCCTTTTATATTTTCACAAGCACAACTTGAGTTTCAGTTCTACAACCTTGCTATGGTTCCTCATTAATTTTAGCTATCTTAGTGGGTGCTTAGTGGTAGCTCATTATAGTTTCAATTTGCTTTTCCTTAATGACTAAATGATGTTGAGCATTCTTTTTTCTGTTTTTAAAGATTTATTTATTTATGCATACAAGAGCTGGGGTAGGGGCCAGAGGTGCGGGTGGGGGTGGGCGAGGCGGGCATGAGAGGATTCACCAGAGACAGTAGGGAACAGAACAGGCAGATTGACTGAAATACACTGCTGAGGGGAGCAGCGGGCGAGACAGGAGAGGTCTGCTGTGCCATGTGGGTCAGCTCCCTGGCTACGCAGGGATTGAACTTGCGCTGCAGAGGCTGCAGATTGCTTCATAGTGCTGTGCTCAACCCTTTGTGCCACCAGGCCCCCCCCCCCCGCATTCTTTTTTTTTTTTTTAACGGTTTTTAAACTTTATTTTCCAAAAATAATAAGTACAAATGAATACTGGGAGGGATAAGAGAATAAAAATAAGAGTAAAATCTTATAATAAATGCCAATTTTTTTTTTTTTGGTTAATGTCATCCTTAATACAAATATTGAGAATTTTTTCACTTAAATAAAATGTATTTAAATAATTCCTGAATAAAAAAAATCCAGAATGATAACTGCAGTCAAGAGCCATACCTATAACATACCTATTCTAAAAAATTAAGTATAGCTCTTTGCTTTACTCAATGAAAATGGGCAAATCTTATTTTGTGGGAAAGAAATTATTGACAAAAATAACATTGTGAATGGTTTATGGCAGAGGATTATGGTTTTGTGGGCTTATTTGTCATTCTGTTGTAATCTTTGATGAAGTATCTGTTCACATCTTTTCCTATTCCTATTAAAAAAATTGTGATAAAATAGACATAACAAAATTTACCATCTTACCTATTTTAACCATGTGTACAGTTTAGTAAATACTAAGTACATTGACATTGTTATGCAATCAAATTTAACAGTTCTTTTTACTTGTAATTTTGTTTTGCAAAATGATTACTTTTTTTTACATTCTGGGTTTGTCTTGAAAAATTTAAATATCTTCAGATATAAATTTTTTTAAAGATTTATTTATGCATACAATAACTGATTGATTTTAAGTCCACATTAATCGGTGAACTGCTACAAATCAGGGCTTTATTTACTGTTTAATGATTATCTATACTTAAGTAATGAGGAAAAGGTTAATAATGGAGATTATGATGCATCCATAGCTTTTATGTTGTGAATAGCAGAAAAAGTGAAGAAGAGAATATTCTTTTTAGTATTTGAAAGCTGTTATCTAATCAGCAAAGAAGTCATTCAAGTCATTTTTCAGTGAGTCAGTTTAGGCATAGGTCTGCAGTCTGCTCTTTTCCGTTGCAGACCTCAATTGCCCATAGGTAATATGAGTTCAGTGAAACTCAATGAAAGCATTTATGAGAGGTCAGCTGACTATGTGGAATTTGTAAAGAGTTTTAATTTTTCACTATTTGTAGATTGTATGATACATTTTTTTTTTTTTTGAGGCATGTTTTTATTATTTATTTATTTGTTTGTTTGTTTGTTTTGTTTATACATGCACTGGGTACAGTCAGAAGCGCGGGAGGGTGAGAGAATTCACCAGAGGCAGAGCGGGGAGCAGAGCAGGCAGAAGGACCGAAGTACACTGCTGAGGGGAGCAGCGGGTGGCAGGAGAGGTCTGCGCGCCATGTGGGACCCTCCTCCGGTGGCCGGGGAGCAGCCAGGGATCGAACCGGTGCTGCAGAGGCCGCGGGCAGCTTCGTGACCCAGCGCTTAACCGCTGCGCCACCGGGGAGGCCCTGATACATATTTTTTTAATCTCAGTAAAATTTTTGTTAAGTTTATTATGTCTGTATATGTATACTTTTTTTTTTTCCCTTTGCAGAGCCAGTTGCTAAATACTTGTAATGGTATACATACCACTGGCCACACCCTAAGAAGTAAGCACTAAGGGAAATTTTTCTGGACTTACTTAACTTTGAGTAACGAAAGTAAAAGGATGTCAGGAAACGCGGTTATTCTGTAGGCGTTAAGGGAACAAATCTAATGCTGAGACCAGAGGATGAAAGGGGAGAGGAGTAGGGAGAAAAAATAAAAGACGTAATACCCAGCAGACCCAAGTCAATTCTTTTACCACTAAAGAACTAAAGACACAGAGAAAAGTGAATAGTTAGTTGTGGGGTATTTGTTTTGGTCTGATTGGCTTCCTTTGGTTATTATCATTGTTATGCAATAGTCTGTTAATACTGTTGAAGAGGAATGTTAACAACTCATGTATTATTAGTGCTACTACATTAGCAACTTCAAATAAACCCTGAATATTTCCAAATCTCACTGTTCTTAAGACCAAAAAAAAAAAAAAAATCCAAAATAGTTACTAAATTTTGAAATTAGAGCACAAAACAATTGTGTGTGACCTATTATTTTCTAGAGAGTACATCATTAGTTGCATTGCTTTTTAATTTATGTACTCAATTTTGGCCTGTTTACCATAGCTATGTTTCTTTCAGAAATTTTTTCAGAATATCATGACTTTAAATCTGATGATTAAGTTTAAAAAAATATTTTGTTTTGTAGCCATGCAGGATATACGTACTGTGGTTCTTGTGCTGCTCATGCTTACAAACAAGTGGATCCGTCTATTACGTAAGTAGTGTAGATTCTGTTTTTTGGGGAGAAGATTGGGAATTACATCATAATTGCCTGTCACAGCAGTAATTTGTTTTGCCTATACATTGTTACTATATACTTGAGTTCTTTAGGAATTTGACTTTTTGTATATTTGATTATACCTGACTAGGTTTTGAAAGCTTTAATACTACTTTTTATTGTCTGAACATTTAGTTTTTAATCTACCGTTGGTTTTTAAAGTGTTTAGTTTTGGCAATGTTAGAAAGTTAAATATTTGACTTAAATTTTTCTTTAAAAATCTGGAGATGAGCATTTCTAAGAAAAATGTATAATCTTTTGTTCTGTTTTAATCACTGTAATTTGAAATTCTTTATTGTACTTGTTCAACTGTGGTTAATGGGAAGAATAATAATTTCTCACTGACACAATAAGGTATCTAATTATTTTAGAATCTCAAAGTAAATTCAATGATGGTGTTGGAGGTATATTAACTCATAGTAATTTAGTAACTAATCTGAAAGTAACTTTCATATTCCACATGTAAATACTACTATCTGATATTTATCTTTCTTCTCACGACTTACTTTGCCTAGCATAATCCTCTCCAGTTTCATCTGTGTTGTCGCAAATATTGTGTTTTTTTCCCCCAAGACTTATTTTTATTTTATTTTATTTTTAAAGATTTATTTATTTATGCATACAAGAGCTGGGGTACAGGTCAGAGGTTTGGGGAGTGAGAGGATTCACCAGAGACAGAGTGGGGAACAGAACAGGTGGACTGACCAAAAAATACACTGCTGAGTGAAGCAGCAGGCAAGTCAGTCGAGGTCTGCTGTGCCATGTGGGTTAGCTCCTTGCTTGGGAATCGAGCTTATGCTACATGGCTGGTGATAGTTTGATAGTGCTGAGACTTTAACCTCTGAGCTACCAGGGAGACCCTCAAAATGCTGTCTTTTAAAATAGCTATCTACAGGGGCATCCCCAGTGGCGCAGCGGTTGAGCGCTGGGTTGTGAAGCTGCCCGTAGCCTCTGCAGCGCTGCTTTGATATCCCTGGCTGCTCCCCGGCCACCGGAGGAGGGTCCCACATGGCGTGCAGACCTCTCCTGCCGTCCGCTGCTCCCCTCAGCAGTGTACTTCAGTCCTTCTGCCTGCTCTGCTCCCGGCTCTGGCTCTGGTGAATTCTCTCACCTTCCCATGCTTCTGACTATATCCAATGCTTGTATAAATAAATAAATATTTTTTTTTTAAAAAAAATAGCTATCTACAGTCTTTTTTTTTTTTTTGAAGTAAAACTTGTATTTCTTGGGCCTCCCCGGTGGCGCAGCGGTTGAGCGCTGGGTTGCGAAGCTGCCTGCAGCCTCTGCAGCCGGTTCGATCCCCGGCTGCTCCCCGGCCATCGGAGGAGGGTCCCACATGGTGCGCAGACCTCTCCTGCCGCCCGCTGCTCCCCTCAGCAAGTGTACTTCGGTCCTTCTGCCTGCTCTGCTCCCCGCTCTGGCTCTGGTGAATTCTCTCACCCTCCCACGCTTCTGACTGTACCCAGTGCATGTATAAACCAAACAAACAAATAATAAATAAATAAATAAATAAGACATGCCTCTAGAAAAAAAAATTAAAAAAAAAAAAAAACAAAAAAACTTGTATTTCTTGAAAAAATTGTTTAGTTTACAACTCACAATCACATGCTTTTCATGAGATATACTTGAAGTGCTTTATGCATTTATCACTACAAATTGAATGCTTTTTATTATACTGAATATTGAATTTTTTTTATAAAACTATACTCACAGTTCAAAATTTAAAGAAATTAAGTGAAACTGGCCTTAAAAAGCCTTGATGTCACCTGTACCCCTATGTTTATTGCAGCACTGTTTACACTAGGTAAGCTATGGAAACAATCTAAATGCCCAAAAATAGATGACTGGATCAAGAAGATGTGATATATATACACAATGGAATATTACTCAGCAATCAAAAAAGATAAACTCATGCCTTTCGCAGCAACGTGGATGGAGCTAGAAGGAATTATGCTCAGTGAAATAAGTCAGAAGGAAAAGGAAAATTATCAGATGGTTTCACTTATAGCAGGAATATAGGGGAACCAAATAAAGATATCAGTGTAAAAAAATAATAACAATACAAAACACAACAAAGCAAAACCAGACAATTATAAATAAGGACATACTGCAGGGGAGGAGGAGGGAGGAACACAGGGAACTGTGGTGATGGTGCACGGGTGCATTGGTTAAGGAAATTCTATGGAGACTACACCTGAGGGGGTCAAGGGAAGCAAATAAATTGTTTAAAAATGAACAATGATGTAAAAAATAATTTATAAAAAATAACCACATTTAAAAAATAAATCTCGGTGTCGATGTCAATGAAGGTGAAGAATGTATGACTACAAGTACATTTTAATTGCATTACCTTGATTATGCTTCTAAAGTGCCAACAGTGTCTCAGGCTCAGTTTTGTCCCATAAATGCAAATGTCAGCACAGTGAACAAGGCAAATTCTGTGTACTTTATGAATGCAGTTTTCATTTTGTGGACTTCTTGAAAGGTTTTGGGGAATTCTGGTAATCCACAGTTCACGCTTGGAGAACTGTTGTGATATACCGTGATGCCATTTAGAATGTGGGTATGGTATTGGGTAATACATCTTTGAGAAAATGATTTTTAAGCAAAGCAAAAGGAATGATAATATGTGAAAGCTTTGAAGGGAACAGTTCATTTGAAAGTTTGAATTTTGCATTTTATTCTCTGACCATGAAGCACCTTTGAAAGATTTTTAGCTGGGGAATGATGCAATCTGATTTTTATTTTTGTGTTTTTTAAAAAGATTTATTTATTATTTATGCGTATAAGAACTGGGGTATAGGCCAGAGGTGCAGAGAGGTGAGAGGATTCATCAGAGATAGAGAGGATTCATCAGAGATAGGTAGCAGAACAGGCAGAACTACTGAAATACACTGCTAGGGGAGCAGTGGGTAAGATCGAGAAGTCTGCTGCACCTTGTGGGTTAGCTCCCTGGCAGGAATTGAACTTGTGCTGCAGTGTCTGCCGAATGCTTTATAGTGCTGAGCCTTAACCCTTGGTGCCACCAGGGTGGCCCCTGATGTTTCTTTTACTGAGGGCACTCTGTTAAAGGAATTTAAAAAACTGGCACATTTAATCAAGTTCTTTTCCATATTTATAGTTGCAGAGTCCTTTGTTATTGATAAATCTTTAATGAAAACCTAGAGTTCAAGTTGTACTTAGGTAGTAACTTGATTTTGACTCATACCTTTCAGAAAGACATACAGGGCAGGAAGAAAGAGCAACAAGGAATCTTTATGGCTGTATGACATTTTATTCTTCAGTTGAAATATCTTCACTTGCCTTTAAGTGAAATGAAACACCTTTAGAAAATTATTTGTGTTTCATTATTTAGAATAAGTAGTTGAATATTTATGAAGGCAGATACTCAAGTAATTAACTTATTGCACGTGCACTCATATAGTTAAGGTAAATCCACAAATGTGCATTCTTTGGAAAATTCACATTTCTGAGCTACATTTATATGTTAGAAAGTGCCTTTTTAAAAAAAAAATGATTTAGGGCCTCCCCGGTGGCGCAGTGGTTGAGCGCTGGGTTGCGAAGCTGCCCGCAGCCTCTGCAGCGCCGGTTCGATCCCGGGCTGCTCCCCGGCCACCGGAGGAGGGTCCCACATGGCGCGCAGACCTCTCCTGCCGCCCGCTGCTCCCCTCAGCAGTGTACTTCGGTCCTTCTGCCTGCTCTGTTCCCCGCTCTGGCTCTGGTGAATTCTCTCACCCTCCCGCGCTTCTGACTGTACCCAGTGCTTGCATGCATGCATGCATGCATGCTTGCATGCATGCATAAATAAATAAAAAAATAAATAAATATTAAAAAAATAAATAAAAAAAAAAAAGATTTATACAAGAACCGGGGTACAGGCCAGATGTGTGGGAGGGTGAGGGGATTCACCAGAGACAGAGCGGGGAACAAAACAGGCTGACTGACTGAAACACATTGCGAAGGGGAGCAGTGGGTTAGACAGGAGAGGTCTGCTGCACCATGTGGGTTGCTCTGTGGCCGGTGGGGATCGGACCAGCACTGCGGAGACTGGGAACAGCTTCACAGTGCTGTGGTCAACTGTCTGCCCCATCAGGGAGGCCCAGTGCCTTTTTTTTTTTTTTAAGTTTCAAAATTTCTTTTACATATATGGTAATAGTGACTATATGCTAATATTTGGGGATTCTTTAAGTATTGCACACCTTTTTTGGCCACTGTTACAACTTTGTTACACCTTACCTGTGAATTGTATCTATGCTTTGATTTTAGATTGTTATTTTAAAAGTCATTTCAAGTTTTAATCACATATCCTGGATTTCCTGTGGGTGTTCTGATGATAAATATCTGCCCCCTCCCAATAGAAATGGATTCTTTAATCATAAAAAGGTGTTTTTTCCATATTTGATTCTTGGTTTATATAATTCCTGTCCTTAGGCAACTTACCTACATTATATTTGTCCTGTATTAGACCTTAATTTAAAAAATTGTGTATTTTATATAGTGTTAGGAGAACATAGTGGTATCTCTCTTGTTCATTTATGATTTTTATATATTTGAAATTTTTTCATAAATGACAATTGAGTTGATCTTGGATATGATGACAAGAAATGAATATAGCACTAGAGGGAAGTGATAGGTGTAAAGATAGTATGTTTCTGACTAGAAGTGGGTCTGTGGATGAAGTCTTACATGTTTGTTATGTGTGGGTTTGTTTTTTTTTTAATAGAGGCATGTTTTATTTATTTATTTGTTTGTTTGTTTGGTTGGTTTATACATGCCCTGGGTACAGTCCGAAGCGTGGGAGGGTGAGAGAATTCACCAGAGCCAGAGCGGGGAACAGAGCAGGCAGAAGAACCGAAGTACACAGCTGAGGGGAGCAGCGGGCGGCAGGAGAGGTCTGCGCGCCATGTGGGACCCTCCTCCGGTGGCCGGGGAGCAGCCGGGGATCGAACCGGCGCTGCAGAGGCTGCGGGCAGCTTCGCAACCCAGCGCTCAACCGCTGCGCCACTGGGGAGGCCCTGTTATGTGTGGGTTTTTGAGCGGCTTGGGTACACTAAACTGAGAATCCTTTTATCTTTATCTACATCTTTCTTATTTCCCCTACTGTATCTCCTCAATAAACAAAGTAACATGTGACAGGCAATAATTTTATCTTCAGTGGAATTTTATTAAAATGAATATATTGCTAAAACACATGTCCTGGACTTACAAATTTTTGCTGAGAAATAACTAGTTTCCATGTTGTCCTTTTCTTTCTTTTTTTTTTTTTAAAGATTTTTTTATTTATGCATATAAGAGCTGGGGTATAGGCCAGAGGTGTGGGGGGTGAGAGGATTCACCAGAGACAGAGTGGGGAGCAGAACAGGCAGCCTGACTGAAATACACTGCTGAGGGGAGCATGGGCAAGTCAGGAGAGGTCTGCTGAGCCATGTGGGCAGCTCCCTGGCTGGGGATCAAATTTGTGATGCAGTGGCCTTGGATAGCCTCATAGGTTATGTCTTAATCCCTTGTGCCACTGGGGAGGCCTCCATGTTTTCCTTTTTGTCCATTAATTGAACAGTGAGTAGTATTTAATTTTCTGGTTACATAGTCTATCATATTCCCTTCTTTCCCATAGTTTTTCTTTTTGGGGGTTTATAAGTTTTTTTTAAAAGATTTATTTTATTTATTTACACAACTGGGGTACAGGCCAGATGTGTGGCAGGGTGAGAAGATTCACCAGAGACAGAACGGGGAACAGAACAGGCAGAATGACCGAAATACACTGCTGAGGGGAGCAGCGGGCAACACGGAAAGGTCTGCCCTGCCATGTGGGTTGCTCTGCAGCTGGCGGGGAGTGAACCACCACTGCAGAGGCTGCGGAAAGCTTCACAGCGCTGTGCTCAACTGCCTGTGCCATCAGGGAGGCCCAGTCTATAAGTTTTTGTGTGTGCATGTGGGGCAGAGGAGATTTCATTAAAATGAATCTGAAAGAACAGAGAAAATGGATAGTTTAAATTTCAGATTGTAAGAATGTTTGAGATAAATGAGGAATTTTACACTTGATAGCAAGATAAAGGGATTGTAAAGATTTTTTAAAAGGATTTATTTTTTATTTATTTATGCATGCAAGAAATGGGGTGTTGGCCAGTTGTGTGGGGTAGAGGTGGTGCTGAGAGAATTCACCAGAGATAGAGTGGCAAGCAGAACAGGAAGAAATACTGAAATAACACTGCTGAGGGGAGCAGCAGACTAGTCAGGAGAGGTCTGCTGTGCCATGTGGGTCAGCTCCTTGGCTGGGGATGGAACTCATGTTGTAGTGTCTGGTGATAGTTTGATAGCACTGAGACTTTTAACCCTGCACCACCAGGGACACCCTGGATTCTAAAGACTTAAAACTACAGTTTAGTTCTTTTCGCCAGTCTGTATTGCAAATTACACATAATCAATTTTATTTTGTTTTTGAGAGTAACTTTTACTTGAATTTGAACAGAGAAAGCTTATTACACAGAATCGTTCACCCCCAAAATGTCCTTTTTCTCTTCCATGGAAGAAATACAAAAATAACTTTTATCATGATGCTTCTTTGTAATAATTTATGTGAATATTGAAAACTTTTACCATTATGTATTTTTATTAGAATTGTGGTAGACCTGAGAAGGCAAATTTAGAAAATGTTGAAAGTTTGAGATTTTAATTAAATAGCTGAAATGTTTAAAATTCAATTAATATTGTAATTAAAAACCTCCAGTGTCCTAGTCATTATGAAAACAGATGAGTTTAACCATAGCAAATTGGTTCTTTTTAGATGGTAACTAGTTTTTCCAGGTGTTGAACATGGTTCTTTTAAAGATCTTCATGTGATGGAGATATGGTAGAGTGATAGAGATATGAATATTGTATTTAATGATACTGAACTATAAACTTGAAAAATTAAAATGGTCAAAAAAGAGATAAAGATAAGTAATTTAATTAACTGAGAAGCAAATCATTAGTGGGTATATTAGTTTGCTGTTAGTTTGCTAGTGCTGCTGTAACAAAATACCATGAAGTAGGTTGTAGCACAGTTGTTGCTGGCAGACTTGGTTATTTCCTGGGTGCCTCCCCTTGGCTTAGACAACTGGTTTTCCCCTTGAGCTTCTTTACATGGTCACTACTATGTGTACTTCTATAGTATCTCTTCCTTTTCTTATAAAGACACCAGTCTTTTTATACTTAGGCTTCATCCTAATTGCCTCATTTTAACTTAATCACATCTTTAAAGATCTCATCTCCAAATACAGTTACATTCTCAGGTGCTGGGGGTTGGACTTTCATATGAACAAAATGAAGGCCTTGAAAGTAGGTAATGAAATTAATCAAAAATAAAAGGCATCACATGTAATTTAATTTTTTTCTTATTTTTTCTCCTTTTATTTAAAAAGGTTTATAGAAGTACAATTGTTCTGTTTTTTGTTGTATATCTCCTAGCCGGAGAATTTTCATCCTTGGGCCTTCTCATCACGTGCCCCTTTCTCGATGTGCACTTTCCAGTGTGGATATATATAGAACACCTTTGTATGACCTTCGTATTGACCAAAAGAGTAAGTATATAGAAATCTTACACCTTTCAAACAGCAAAATATTTTTTAAATAGGAATTATAAGGTAATTAAAAAATTAAAAATACGAATAGCACAAATAATATTTCAATTAAAAAATATAATTTATTGTAATCAGCCTGCAAAAAAATAAAAAGGAAGAAAGCCTAAAAGACAAAATTGGACTTTTCTGTCAGATCTACTAGCCTTCACCCTGAAGTGGTTGTGTTTATTTCAGGGAAATACCATGTACTCATTGTATCATGAGACAAAAAATTAGTTCCCTCAACAGATTGATGAAAGTAGTTAGCCTCTGTGTTATTTACTTCCTTTATTTCCTTCAGCTATTTGGTGAGGAAAAATGAGACAGATTCTGAAAGAAAGGTGCTACATAAATCATAAGTGTTTTAAAACATGACTATTTTGATTTATTTTCCTATAGGATTCCACAAATCATTTAGTTTTGTTCATTTTATACATTGGATATGGATGTATTAAAGTGAAACCTTTCTACTTTTCATAGTAGTTTTGGGGAATGGGAGAGCATAATTTTTTTTTTTTTAAAGATTTATTTATTTATACAAGAATTGGGGTATAGGCCAAAGGTGTAGGAGGGTGAGAGAATTAATCAGAGACAGAGTGGGGAGCACAACAGGCAGACTGAGGAAAACACTGCTGAGGGGAGCAGTGGGGGAAACAGGAGAGGTCTGCCCCACCATGTGGGTATCTCCCTGGCTGGCAGGGAATCAAACCCACGCTGCAGAGGCTGTGGACAGCTTCACAGCACTGGACTCAACCTGCTGTGCCACCGGGGAGGCCTGGGAGAGCATAATTTTTAAACACACAGGGCAATCTAGAGAATAGTGTCACAAATGCTTATGTACACGTTATCTGTAGTTGACTTGAATTTTCTTTTTTGACTTCAGTTTATATTCCCAAAAGTAATCACCTTTATGAACTTCTTTTCTTCCAGTTTATCTAATTATATTTTTAAGTATGTTAGGTGCTTATTGTTCCAAGAAATTTTGCAATATATCTTAATGTAGAATGAAAGAAGTCATTTGCAAAGGAAATGATAACCTATTTTTCTAAGTATAAAGTATCGGCAGTCTGTTAAAATGTACATTATTAATGAAATTCAGAGTGTTACTAACCTTATTTCCTGGGTTGGCTGTACGGGATGTTTTTATCTTGTAATTTTAAATAAAATATTTATTTTTAAAATCTTGTTGGGAAATTCAGAAAACTTTGGTTTTGAATATCCTTTCATTAAGAAGGGAGAATTTTTAATCAGACATAATTTTGAAGATAGTCATATACCCTATTTCTACTTCTAAGGATGTAGTTATAAAATCATTGATTCTATGATAAAGAATCCTATGTCATTTTTTTACTTTTAAAAATACTCCTATATCATTTAAAAATTTAATATTTTCTTGCTATACATTATCTATTTTTAATTTTTTTATTTTTTGGAGATTTATTTATTTATGCATACAAGAGCTGGGGTATAGGCCAGACGTATGAGAGGGTGAGAGGATTCACCAGAACAGGCAGATCCACTGAAATACACTGCTGAGGGGAGCAGCGGGTGAGACAGGAGAGGGCTGCTGTTCCATGTGGGTCAGCTCCCTGGGCAGGGATGGAACTCGTGTTATACTGACTGCGGATTGCTTCATAGTGCTGAGATTCAACCCCTTGTGCCACCAGGGAGGCCCTATCCATTTTTTAAAGTATAATTCACCAGAAACTTCTGAATTAATACTATTTCAACTTAAGATCAGTTATATTATATTACTGTGGTAAATTTATATTCTGTTCTGTCCCACAACTTAACTTTTAACTTTGAGGGAAAATGATATTTACTTGAAATTTTCTATTCTTAGTTTGGCGGGACTCTGAGATATGAAATAAGAATTTCATGTATTTTATTAAACAAGAAAACTCATAAACTGTATAATTAATCACGAGTTAAGTAGACCAGTGGGTTTTCCATACTTGTAGCTCTAATCTACAATGTTCTTGTAGTATATACTAATTAAAGTTAAAGAAAAGGGCCTCCCTGGTGGAACAGGCAGTTGAGTGCCACACTGTAAAGCTCTGCAGCGTGGGTTTGATCCCGGCTGGCTGGCAAGAATCCCACATGGCACGGCAGACCTCTCCTGTCTCGCCCCCTGCTCTCCTCAGCAGTGTATTTCAGTCATTCTGCCTGTTCTGCTCCCCACTCTGTCTCTGGTGAATCCTCTCACTCTCCCACGCATCTGGCCTGTACTCCAGCACTCATATAAATAAATAAATCTTTAAAAAAAAAGTGAAAAATGCACAAATGAAAAAAATAAACAAAAAAAAGGTCAAAAAAAGGCCTACCCAGAGGTGATTTTAGATATAATGAAAGAAATGGATGAAAAATTTAGTTAGTTTTTATGTGATGGTGTAACATTGAAAATGCTGAGTAAGTCATAACATGTATTATTGTTTGCTATGTGAAAAACTAGTTGTTTTCTTCTTTAAAAATTAAACTGAACTGAAGTAGAATATTATGTGGTGCTTCTGTCTCTTACTAAAACATAATTTTGTATTAATGAACAGAATATCAGAGGATAAGGATATACATTAATTTGTTTGTTTTTTGAAATCTTTTTAGTTTATGGAGAACTATGGAAAACAGGAATGTTTGAACGCATGTCTCTGCAGACAGATGAAGATGAACACAGTATTGAAATGCATTTGCCTTATACAGCTAAAGCCATGGAAAGGTATATTGATTAATATAAGAAATCCCAGTGAAATCATAGCTATTAGTTTCTTTGGAATTAATTTAACTAGGGTGAGATAATCTTAGGATAAGGAGATTTATAATTTTACTACTTGAAATGAAATTAAAATATGAGGTTGTATTTTATTAATGTAGATTGAAGTTGGTTTTGAATAGTCTACCTATGAAGGCTGAACATACGAGCTGACATCGTTATTTTTATTAAGCAGAAATATTTAAAATCTTGTGTATATCGGCTTGCATATTGTTTTATTCTTTAGACATTTATCTCAGAGTAGCAGTTACTATTGTATTATGGTACAGAGCTGTAAGTAATAATAAAATCTTAGATATGAATTAACATTGGAGGTCATTTATTTCAGCCTTCTGCAAAGTATATTTATCTCTTTTTATAATATGCTTGGCAGATTATTATTTTGTACCTGTTAAAGTTCTTCCATGATAGGGTGTTCACTAGACTATAAGTAGGGTGAGGACAGGGAAGGTATCTATTTTGTTTTTCACTTTAACTACACTGCTAAGCACAATACTCATCACATAGTAGTCATGTTTTGGCAAAATGAAATAATTTTTTTAAGAGATTGCTCTCCTTTTAGGGTGGTATTCAAATTAGAAATGTTTCCTTTTGTAGGTCATATTTACATAATTTTTTTAACCATTTCCTTTGTGTGGATTTAATAGTCCATATATGGTTTGACTAGTTCTAAATATGGTTAGATTGGTCCTTTCCTGGATCTTGTTATTGTATTCCCTTAATAAGGTACATAGTGCATTGTAGGTTTAACAGCAAGTATTTGTTAACTTAAATACATTAATGAAGTCTGAGATTGCAGTAACATTTTTTATATTGATGAGGCTTACTACTGGCTAATGTATTTGTGGCCAGTCAAATGTTTTTCATACTCTTGTGAAAAAAGTCAAGGCTTTTTCATATTGTTAAGCTGGATTTTTTTTCCTTTTGTATTTTTATGGTAGATTTTTCATGTTGTTGTTTCCCTAGCGCTTTTATTTTATTTTTTTAAATTTTTTAATTAAATTTAAAATTTTTCTTATATTCATTTTTGTACAGTATTTGATTTCTCCCATCATGTGTCGTTGCCGTATCTCCTACCGTCTACTCACACACGAATGCTCATATGGTGGATTTCTTATTAACCCAAATGTGGTTGTCTTCTCAATTACCATAATTTTTTCATGTTGGTTTTAGTCCATTTTTTGCAGTGGGATCATTTCCCCTTTAATTCTGTTTTTTATTTCTTTCAGTCTTGTTTTTGATAGCAGTTTACAGTAACTGTGAGGAATTACTTAAGCTTAAAGAAGTTTCCGATTATCAGTGTGATAATAAGTTATAAGCGGTATAATTTTAGGTTAATTTTCTGTTATGCATTCTAATTCCTGAGAAATTATTTAACCAATATATACTTTTTATTTTTGGACAAGTTAGTATAATCACAATATCCCATTCTTCACCTACATTGGACAATAGAAAACTTTTGTTATTCATTGAAATGTTTTGCCTATTTTGTGATGGGAAAATATAATTTAGACTTTATAAATTGCAGTACAATAGAAGTGTAAGTTATCAACACTATCCTTAAGGAGATTTTAATAGGGTAACATTTTAATTGTTATTTCAAAAGTACAACATGCAGATTGGAAAATAGAAACTTAAACCAACAAAATTACTATTTACAATTCCCTATTAAATTGTGTTAAGTAATGGTTGTTAAATATGTCGTTCCTCAACAAAATCTTTCCTACTACAACTACATTGGGATCCCTAATACTTACTCTTAGAAAGTACCTAGTACTTTTCCTTTCTCTTTGTAGTCTTTGTTGAGTACATTTTCAGTTTTCCATTACATTTAATTGTTAAAAAAAAATCACAAGTATTTTTAAAATTTTTAATTTTATTTATTTTTACATAGAAGAGCTGGGGTGTAGACCAGAGGTTCCGGGCGAGGGAGGGAAAGGAGGTGAGAGGATTCACCAGAGACAGAGTTGAGAGCAGAACAGGCAGATCCACTGAAATACTCTGCTGAGGGGAGCAGCGGGTATAGACCAGAGAGGTCTGCTGCACTCTATGTGTTAGGTCCCTGGGTGGGGGGTCGAACTCATTCTGCAGCGGCTGTGGGTAGTTTCATAGTGCTGAGACTTAACACCTTGTGCCACCAGGGAGGCCCAAAATCACAGGTATTTTAATAATCAAAAATTTTAGATCAGGGTTTGGTCAGGGCACACCTTGTTCTGAGACGCAAGTCTCAGACCTGGCTTGAGCTGACTTGAATGGAACTAAATAATCCAAGATCACTGTAGTGCTGAATTTTAGTTGAGACTCTTTATTTGTTCTCTAGGTGGCCTGTTCATCAACCAGGACCTTTTCTGTCTTCTTTGTATCTCTTAGAAGGATAGTCTGGATTTCTATACATGGTGATTCAGGGTAGCAAGAGAACAAAAATAGAAATTTTTTGCCCTGTTAAGGCCTGGGCTCAAAACTACATACCCTTATTTCCACTGCATTTTGATTTTCAATGCAGAACATAGTGTTAGTCAAGATTTAAGGGACAGAAATATGTTCTACTTCTTAATGGGAGAAGTAGTGTGTATGAATAGGCAGTCCTTATTGGCATTCCTCATTGCAAATGGACTATTGCTATTCTTTCTTAGTGGACAATTGACATCTCTTCAGTCCTCTTAAGATGATTAGAGAGCTCATCTGATCTATTCAAAATCCATTGTCTTAGGATCTGTATTAGGTTGGGATGTGGATGAGACTTTTTAGGTGCAGCTTTTCTTGCTCTGGATACCTGTGAACTAAGAAGGAAAGTTACTCCTAAATTCACTCAATATACATCTGAGGTAGGTAGAGACAGCCATAATAGATATTCCCATTAGAGAGTGAAAGAAGAATGGGAAACTTATAGCTATTTTTGCTCCAAGAAACCTAACCACAGAACAGAGAATGTTACTTAATTATGGTTTGGGTGGGTGATTACTTGTTTATAAGTTGATTTTCTTTCTCTGGTGGTTTCCTAATTTACTCCCTACCTGAGGGCAGCAAGTTCACCTTGTTTTTTCTGTGCCCAGCACAGTACCAGATACATAAAAGAATTTTAGTAATTGTTGAATGAATTAATAACTGTTTCTCCATTTTCAATACTATCTTTAAATATTTTGCCAAGAATGAGGTTAAATGTTCTTTTTTTCATTAACTGCTTTTCATGTCATGAACATATTTCGATGTCATTTTTTACTCCTTCATATTGTTTGTGTACTTAGGACTTTCTAGTATATTTCTGTTTAATACTTCAATCAGTTGACATTTAACTTTCTCCGTTTTTCACTATTATTAATAATCATATGAGGATGTTTTAAAAATTAAATATCTGATGAATTTATAATGCCACATGATATTTTTTAATTCATTATTTTTTATTGTGATAATATTGGTTTACAACACTGTGTATGATTTAGAGGTACAGGTTCACATCTTTAGATGTTAATGCCAAATCACCCCCACCGCTACTAACAGCACTCACAGTAATCCTCCACGGTAGTCCATTGGGTGTCTTCCCCACTCGTCCACTCTCCTGCTCTGGTCGCCTCAGCTCTGTAGTCAGATTTCTAGGGTTTGGGTTTTTTTTTTTTTTTTTTTTTAGTTTTGTCTGTTACAAGAGCAGTGGAGAATAAATAATGTAGTGGTATTGTGGCAATAGCCTCAGCACCTTAGGTATTAGGATAATTTTCCTTCTTATTGGCTACGTTATGATCGCTTGAAAAACTGAGCTGCTTTTAAAATTTTTGGGAAATTGGAAGAAAAGAAAATTCTCATATTCCTCTTTTAGGGGAGAAATGTCCAAATTAATGCCAGAGAAAGGATATGCAAATAGCTATTTATACATAGTATTTCATCTAATTGAAAATGTTACCAGTTTTAATACTTCAATTATTTATTTACCACCAGTTAAATAAAAAACACTGCCAATTAAATTGTTCTCTTATCAATTAGAATTTTATATTAGAATTATATCTTTATATTAGCATTTTTGCATTAGAATTTAGACCTTTCATACTTTATACCATTGAAAGCACTGGTGGGTGATGCAGTGCTGTTGTTTGATTTTTTAAAAAAATTATTATTTTATATATTTTTTACATCATTCTTCATTTTTATACAACGTATGCTTTATCATCTTGGGTATAGTCCCCATGGAATTCCCACCACCATTTCACGTGTGTACCATCACCATAGTCCCTTGTACTCTTCCCACCCCATTTTGCTCCAATCCCCACCTCCCTCCCTGCAGAATGTCTCTGGTTTATAGTTGCCTGTTGATTATGCTTTTTACTTTATTATAATTATTTTTTTTCCTCATCCCTTATTTGGACCCCCTACATTCCTCCTATTAGTGAAACCATCCAGTATTTTTCCTTTTCCTTCTGGCTTATTTCACCGAGCATGATCCCTTCTAGCTCTAACCATGTTGCTGTGAATGGTATGAGTTTTATCTTTTTTGATTGCTGAGTAGTATTCCATTATGTATATATACCACATCTTCTTGATCCAGTCATCTATTTTTAGGCATTTGGGTTGTTTCCACAGCTTAGCTATTGTAAATAGTGCTGCAATAAACATAGGGGTGCAGGTGTCTTTTGAATTAATGTTTTTGTGTCTTTTGGGTAGATACCTAGAAGTGGAATTGCTGGATCATATGAAAGCTCCATTTTTAGCACTTTGAGGAACCTCCATATTTCTTTCCATAGTGGTTGGACCAGTTTGCATTCCCACCAGCAGTGCAGGAGAGTTCCTTTTTCTCCACATCCTCGCCAACATTTGTTTTTGCCAGTTGTTTTAATATGTGCCATTCTCACTGGTGTAAGATGTGATATTGTTTGATTTTAAGGAGAATATACTCCACTATTAGTTCTGGTATTTAAAATTCTTTTAGTGTGTTTCATATCTTAGATATATTAATTTTCTGCAGCATAGTTTAAAATATGGCACAACACAGAAAAAAGAGGCTTATTAACATACCTTGTCAGGTCTTACTAACTCAATTTTTACTGATGACAAAATTTAGGCTGAAGATAGTTTAAAGTAACTTGCTGCAGATTGTACATCTTGCAAGTTACAAAGATAGATTTTATGTTTTTTGAAATATGATTTACAGGGCCTCCCTGGTGGCTCAGCGGGTTGAGCGCAGCTCTGTGAAGCTGTCCACAGCCTCTGTAGCATGGGTTCGATTCCCAGCTGGCCAGGGAGATTCCCACATGGCGAAGCAGACCTCTCCTGTCTTGCCTGCTGCACCCCTTAGCAGTGTACTTCGGTCCTTCTGCCTATTGTGCTCCCTGCTCTGTCTCTGGTGAATTGTCTCACCCTCCCATGCTTCTGGCCTGTACCCCAGTGCTGGTATAAAAAAATAAATAAGGGCCTCCCTGGTAGCGCAAGGGGTTAAGCACCACACGGTGAAGCAATCCGCAGCCTCTGCAGCATGAGTTCGATCCCCAGCTGGCCAGGGAGCAACCCACGTGGCACAGCAGACTGCTCCTGACTCGCCTGCTACTCCCCTCAGCAATGTACTTCCATCAATATGCCTGTTCTGTTCCCCCCTCTCTCTGGTGAGTCCTCTCACCCCCTGCATCTCTGGCCTGTACCCCAGCTCTTGTATTCATAAATAATCTTTAAAAAAAAAATAAATCTTTAAAAAAAATATGATTTACAGCCTATAAAATTCAGCCACATAATAGTACAATTGAATGATTTTTTAGTAAATTTATGTATTTGTGCATCTGTTCTCAAAGTCTAGTTTCAGAACATTTTTATCACCAAGGAAAAAAAAAACAACTTGTGTTCATTTGAGGCCAGTTGTTACTGCTTTCTGTAAGCAACCATTTATTTGCTTTCTGTCTTTATAGATTTCATTTTCTAGAAAAATTATGTAAATAGTCACAAAATATCTTTTTTGTCCTCTTTTACTTAGCATACTATTTTATTTCATTTTTTAAAAGATTTATTTATTTATGCATATAAGAGCTGGGGTATAGGCCAGAGGTACGGAGGGTGAGAGGATTCACCAGAGACAGAGTGGGGAACAGAACAGGCAGATTGACTGAAATACAGTGCTGAGGGGAGCAGCGGGCGAGTCAGGAGAGGTCTGCTGTGCCATGTGGGTCAGCTCCCTGGCTACGCAAAGGTCGAACTTGCGCTGCAGAGGCTGCAGATTGCTTCATAGTGCTGTGCTCAACCCTTTGCGCCACCAGGGAGGCCCTTAGCATGCTATTTTAGAAGCTCATCTGTGTTGTAGTTTGATCTTTAGTTCATTACTTTCTATTGCTAAATAACTATTCCATTATAGGACTGTAACACATTTTGTTTATCCATCATCAGTTGATAGACATTTGGATCATTTCCATTTTCAGTTATTAGGAATAATGTTACGAATATTCTTCTAAGGTTTGAAAGTCTTGTAAGACTTCTTTATGTGAAGGTATGTTTTCTTTTGAATAGTGCTTAGGATTGAAACTAGCCAGATTGTTGCCATAGTGTTGGCATCATTTTTGTATTTCAAGAGCATTGCATGAAGGTTCCAGTTTCATCATGTTCTGCACAGTATCTGTTTTTGTTGTCTTTGCAACTGTCTGACAGGTGTTTAATGTACCGTTACTGTGCTGTTAATGTGCATCTCTCTAACAACTCACAGTGGACAACTTTTCATGTGGTTATTAGTAATTTTTCTGTCTTTTGTGACATATCTGTATTTTCCTGAGTTTTAATTTGATGATTTTTTTTACTAAGTTTTAAGAGACTGTATATTTTTGTATACAAGTGCTTTTTCATTTTATGATTTGCAAGGATTTTTTTCCATTATATGACTTGTCTTTTCATATTTTTATTTTTATTTATCATTTATTTATGCATATAAGAACTGGGGTGTAGGGCAGAGGTGGGTGTATGTGTGGATTCACCAGAGACAGAGTGGGGAGCAGAATAGTCAGATCCACTGAAATACACTGCTAAGGGGAGCAGTGGTTGAGTCAGGAGAGGTCTGCTGTGCCGTATGTGGGCTACATCCTTGGCCTGGATCTAGCTCAGGTTGCAGTGGTGATAGTGCTGAGACTTAACCTCTATGCCACCAGGGAGGCCCAACTTTCATATTTTTAAAGGTGTCTATGGAAGAGCAAAGTCTTTGATGAATTCAGTTTAGTTTTTCTTATATGGATTCTGGTTTTGGTATCATGTTTAATCTCTTCCTAATCTAGAGTCATAAATATTTTCTCTTCCAACAGGAATCAGCCTGCAGACTACCTCTGGCCCATAACTTGTTTTTATAAATGTTTTATTAGAATATAATCATACCCATTTAATTACATATTGTCTATGTATGTTGTTACTACAGAGATTGTATGTTTCAGAATACCTGAAATATTTATTTTTTGGCCCTTTAAAAATTGGTTATTGATCCCTGTTCTAGAAGTGTCATAACTTTAGTTTTTATGGTTTGAATTTTCATGCATGGTATGATAAAGTCTAGGTAAACTTCTTTCATATGGATACACAGTTATTTCAGTACCATTTGTTGAGACTGTTCTATAAGTAATTTTCATTTTCTTTTTGCTGAACTAAGGTTTTCTTCTTTTGGTTTTTATCAGTTTCATTAGAGTCTCTTAGTGGGGATCTTTTTGTGCTTATCTTACTTTGGGTTGTTGAGTTTCTTGTGTCAGTAGATTGATAATTTTCATAAAATTTGTAAAATTTTCAGCCATAAAATTTGTAAAATATTTCAAATATTTTTAATATGTCATTTCAGGAATATATACATCTTGGTGTGTTAGTTATCTTTAAGTCTCCAGTGTTCTTTTCCTTTTTCTACAATTTCTTTTTCTTTTAGGGTTAGTTAATTTATTTTACCTTTAATTTCATTGATTCTTTTTATGTAATAGCACTTTCTGTTCTATAGACCACCTAGTAAGTTTTTCATTTTACTTTTTGTACTTTGTGACTCTTAAATTTCTATTTGTTTCTTTTAATAGTTTGCAGTTCTTTGTTGGTATTTTCTAATTATTTAGTCGTTTTTTCTTCAAACATATTTATAATAAACTGTTTCTGAAGTCTTTGCTAAATCCAATACTTGGCCCTTCTTGGATATAGTTTCTACTGGGTACATTACCCCCCAGTGGTACCCTCTTTCTATGGCTCATAATTTTTTCTTGAAAGTGGACTTTTATAAAACACAGTATATTCTACCAACTCTCTCTCGAATTTGTTTTTTTCCTCAAGTTTTAGTGGTGGTGGTGGTTGTTTCATTCTTTCATTTTTTTAAAGGTAACTTTTATGAACTGTATCTGCAGAATTTCTCACAATGTATGACTATGGATGTATCTCCTCAGCTTTAAAAAATACTTTTTTATATTTTTACCTTGACTTTCTAGAGTTTGCTCCGTGTTTTCATAGTTGGTTGAAAGTTGTGCTTGCATATGTTAAGATTTTCACCTTCTGTTGGTGGATTGTATGTTTGTGGAATGCATGCAAATTTTAGGCCATATTCAAACTTGCCTCCTTTACTTTTTTTTAAAAAGATTTATTTATTTATGCATACAAGAGCTAGGATACAGGCCAGAGGTGTGTGTGTGTGGGGTGAGTTGGGAACAGAATAAGCAGATTGACGTAAGTACACTGCTGTGCGGAGGAGCGGGCGAGTCAGGAGAGGTCTGCTGTGCCATGTGGGTAGCACCTGACTGCCTGGGGATCAAACTCATGCTGCAGAGATTGTGGACAGCTTCGTAAGTTGCGTATTAACCCTTTGTGCCACCAGGGAGGCCTGTCTCCTTTACTTTCTATGGGGTCTTCTTTGGTCTTCTTGCATATGCATATAGATCTCTAGTTGTGGTGAGAACAGTCTTTCTCAGGTCTCCACTTTCTCTGGAGCATGCTTTCACCCTTTCATTTAGCTGGCATTTTGTGGGGAGCTTGGGACCTTATGAGCTCTCCTACACTATCAGTTGTCTTCTTCTAGAGTATATGAATTTATCAAGTCCCTCTATGGCTCTGTCTTTCCTAGGATCTTTCTGTTAAATTTCAAAGGAGTCTTCAAGTTTGTGGCTTGCCTCAACTGATACAGTTAGAATTTTCTGTTTCCTATTGGGTTGGGTTTTCTGCTCTCTGCTCCAAATTGCAGTCATCATCCTTTGGCAGTGAAACTTGTGAACCTCTCACCTTTACGGGAAAACGATGATAGTGGAATCAGGGAGAGGTTGGAAACAGTTGCTAATGTTACAGGCCAGGGAGAGGGAGGGTGCCCAGAACCCCCAAATCTGACTGTTTTAAATAGGTTCTGCTATCTGCTGCATCAAGACAAAACATGTAAGACCTTTAATAGCAAGGAACTTTAATAAAATTAGTGAACAATGATGGAGGACAAGAATAGAAAAACTGGAAAGGAGGTATCTCAAGACCCAGACCTGACTCACACAAGGAGGTGGGGGTCGAGGAGAATAACATGACCATTAACCCAGATGTAGAGGTCAGACCCTTAGATACCAGTGCCTTATCACAAGGCATGCTACCCAAGCAGGATCAGATGCTAGAGGGAGTGGAGCACAGACCTGAGAGGAAAGATATGGAGATTGGGTCCACCCTGGAATCTCTGGTCGCTTTCTAATTTTGCCTGGTACCCAATATCAGCAACAAGCAGGCCACTCCATGGAGGAGTGACACCCGCCGAAGAGAAAAGGACTATGTCAGTGCAGTCTCTGAACAGACTCAGGGCAGCACTCCCACTGCCCACCTGTGACTATACAACTCTCTCCCTCTGCAGGGCAGCAGTTTTCTGGCTGCGCATGATCTGTACCATGCCAGGACTTCTCTTTGTAACAGGGTGGTCCCCCTTTCCTGGGGACCCAGGAAAGGGGGACCACCCTGTTACATCTTCACTGACCTCCCTCAGTGGAGGCAGCTCTCTTCAAGGCCGCCCGTCTGCAACCATGCAGGCCTCTCTTAGCACACCTGTCCCTTTCCCTTTCCCTAATAAACCTGTTCTTTAAATATAACTAATGTCTCTGTCTCATGGAGAAACCTTTCCCAGAGTGAACCCAAGGAACCCACACTCTGCAAAACTACATCAAACAATACAAAAAAAGACAAAGAGTATAGTTTCTAAATCAAACACCCAAAGTTACCCATCCCCTCATGGGTAAAAGTCCAGCCAAACAGGATTGGCCCAAAGCAAGCCCCCAAAGCCTGCCACAGATCTAAAGCACACTCCAGCAGGGACCCATAGAAAAGGGTCAGAAACAGCCAGACAAGAGCAAAATCAAAATCAAGATAAAAGCTGCCATTGTTAACCTCCCCACAAGTCTCTCACCCACATTTGCTTCAAACAGTCCAGGACCAAAAACCAAATGCAGCTTCTTTCCACATCTCTCTGCAACATGTGCCTCCTTCAGGTTTCCTTCTTGTTCTCCATCCTGCTTCCTTTCTTCTCCAGTCACCTCTCCAGCTTCTTCTCCAACTGCTCAGTTCCACCCTTCTTTGGGTGGGGCAAGGAACCTGGAATCTCCCCTTTATCTGGGCACCACCCTGTTACACGAAGATATCAGAGTTCTGCTGTTCTTTGCATGAAGTTCAGTTATTTTTCATGAGTAACTTCTCATTGTGTTGTGTGTGTGTTTTTTCTCCTTTAGTTGACTTACAGAGCATGAAATGATTATTTTTGACAATTTGATCTTTATATTTGTTTTTTGGGGGGAAAGATTTAGTACTCAAAGGAAAAGACCAACTTCAGAACTGGGATTCTGAAACTTAACTATTATATTTCAAGTCCAAGTGCTGTGATCTCGAATTATACTTGCGGTGCTAGAGACCAATAAGTAATTAAAAAAAATGGATGGATGAATCTTGATTTAAACCTTAGATTTTTAGTTTTAGTCTTTGACTTCTACATAGATTTGCAAGGTCAAACTTAGGTTACTGGAATGGGTTTGTGGCTCTGGTGCAGAGTAGACATGTGTTGTTTCTTCAGAGTGAGCCAGCAGTTGTTGACAAAATATTTTTCCTATAGTAGTTCTTGTTTTGTAACAGTTTTATGAAATAGATATTGTAATCATGATTTCCAGATAAGGAAATAAGTTTTTTGGCTAGTAACTTACTCATGATCTTAACATTTGTATGTGATAGTACTTGAGCCCATATCTTTTGACTTCTTGTTTATTATCTATAATAACTGCTTCTCTACCATAAGTATTCGTAGATTCTGATGATCTTAGTGTATTCATTATAATAGGTAGTACTGGAGGTTAGCACAGTTTATAACAATCTTCTTGAATTTTTGCTAGAGCGCAAATTCTTTTCTTTCAAATGATAATCGCTCTTACCTTACTGAAGAGCCCCCATTCATTCATGCAGTTGTTAAGCAAATGTTAAAAGTCAGAGAAAGAACTATCCCATGGCAGCTTCCTCTGCCAGCTTCCTCTTTTTTTCTTACTCCATAGATGCAGATTCTGCCCAAGAAGCCCCTGCATTGCAGAGGGACTGGAGATCTGTATGATCTGTTTATTTCGCAATTGACAAGGGTAAGGGGGCCTTATGGGGGAGGTGCTTGGGTGCCCTGAATTTAGCTTTATGAAGCTGGCCTAACATTTATTTGGGGATTATTTAAATTTAGTGTTTTTAGAAGCATTTTAATGAATTCTCTTTGTCCTACAATCAGCTAAGTGCCAGATTATCATACTAAAAAGCATTTATTATAATGGTGATTTAAAAAAAATCCTGTTTAAAACAAGTCAGACAACCATAAATCATACTTCTAAAATTCCAAATCTGAGATCTTTTAGAATATAAATAACACTGAGTATATGTTAGTAAAATTTCACGACAATGAAAATTTTAAAAGGGTCTGAGTTAATGTGTCTATTTCCATAGTTCATCATAGTTATCCTTTATTAATCTACTCTGTTCCTTTTCCATAAATCTATCAAAATCTGTAAAGTGAAAAAGGGATTTGTGGATATGCCATATACATAATGGGCGAGCATGGTGTCTTTTTCTTCCTGTTAGAATTAATACCCACTTCCTTGACTTCTGTGTCCACCTTAGATGCCAGTGAAATTTGAGTTGTATCTTCAGACTGACCTGTTTTTGTTCATGGGCATAGATGTTAGGTGCAATTGGCGAATCTTAGGGAAGCCAAGATTAAGTTTTTAGGTTTCACTTGGCAGGTTTGTAGAACAAGTGGCAGAAATGGTGGTATTTATAGTAGGGTAGGGTTAAAATAGGTGAGGAAGAATTTAAAGCTTTTTTAAAGTTGTGAAAACATTAGGCAGGTGGCTGTAGTTTTGATGGGTAGTTGAGAAGACTTGGTGATGATTTGATGGGCTTATTTTTATTTTTAAAGATGTTATTAGACCTGGTAGTAAGGTAGTTTTGTTTACCAAAAGAAGTTTTGTACATTTCTGTAACTTTAATAGCTATTTTTAGTATTCTGTACCTCTCATATTTTGAAACTGTCCTCTTTAAACATTTAATTTATAGATTTTAAGAATTCAACAATATTATGCTTATTATCCTTACCACTACTAATAAATGTTCCACTTTTTAGTGTCAACACACTGGAAAATAATTTTTATTCTTAAACTTCTTAAATGACTTTTTTTTTCTGTTTTCTTTAAGCCATAAGGATGAGTTTACCATTATTCCTGTACTGGTTGGAGCTCTGAGTGAGTCAAAAGAACAGGAATTCGGAAAACTCTTCAGTAAATATCTAGCGGACCCTAGTAATCTCTTTGTGGTTTCTTCTGATTTCTGCCATTGGGGTAAGTTCTAGATTTTAACTTATGGTAGATATTGTATACTTGTGGTTAAAGGTATCTTTTCAGTTCTTTATCACTTTCCTTGGAAGTTTTACTTATAGCAGCAAAGTTTGAAAGTGAATTAAAAAGACTTTTTGTCATTTAAAAAGGATCAGATTATAATAGTGGATTATGGATACATTTCCAAAGGCGACTGGTATAATTGGATTCACACTGTGAGGGCATCCTTGCTTAGACACTAATGTCAGTGGGAATTAAGATCATTTAACCTCATGTTCAGGTAGAGTTGTGTAGTAGATTCTCTGAAGTTAGCTTTTTGGTGGATAAAACAAATGTTCCTCTTTAGAGTGTAGACTTAGCACTGTATGCTTTGCTAGTCCTTTTCCATAGTTTCTTTTCTGTAATTAATCTTTTGTTTCTTTTATTCCTTTACTGCTTAAATTTTACCATAGTTATCAGTGTGGATCTACCCTCTAAAGATTGTAACATGTTAGTTATTATTAGCACTGTGTTCTTCACTGATCATGGTCTATAAAGGGTAAGGACTCTGAAGTGATTTTTATTATTATGGTGAATTAAAAGAATAAGGAAACTTCACAGTGGATTTAGGAAGTGAGACATCCGTGGACACTTTTTTAAAGTAAACTTTGCTTTTAAATTCTTTGGATACAGTTTGCTTTCATTTGTCCATTACTGCTCTAAAATATTTCTGAATCCTATTCCTTTTAGCACATCTCTTTGACTCATTTATTCATTGGTTTAAGGATGCCAGTATTTGTTCATTCTTCAGTTATTTCTTTAATTTTGGAGAAATGTTAAGGAACAAAACCATACATTTTAAGATGGAATGCTAGAGTGGCCAGAATTTCATCCTCATGGATAGTAGGGAACCCTGACCACTACATGTCTTAACCAGTGATTGATTGCCATAGTTGATTCAACATTTATCCCCACTAGTTAGGCTGCTCTCTTCTTCTCTTACCTCTGCAATGTGAGTGACATTGAGATTTCAATTCAAGAGAACCATCTTCCCTAGTGGTGTAGATAAGTGTATTTATTTAAGTCAGCTTTTTCTCATTTGGAACTAACTGTCCTTTCAGGGGGCATTTGGAAATGTCAGGAGACATTTTTGGTTATCACAACTGAGGTGATGGTGGATGGTGAGGATGCGATTGGCATCTAATGAGTAGAGTCCAAGGAAGCTGCTAAGTAAACTTTTTATAATGCACAGGAATATCTCACCCATCAAAGAATTATCCTGTCGCCCAAAATGTCAGTAGTGTTGTGAAGGCCTAACTAAGGCTATGTAGGTATCTGTGTTGCCTTGTCAAACTCCTTAAGAGACTTTATTTAAAAATTCTGTTGGCTAGTTTTGTTACCTTAAGCAGAAATTAGTTTTTATGAATATAAATATATTTTTTAGATCTGAGTACTAGGTAGATACCTGAAAGTTCTTTTTCTCTTGGAAATTCTGAAGTTTGATTTAATAGCTGTTCTTAAAAAAAATGAAAGAATTTAATTTATTAAAAAAGGGCTATTTTCTTAGCATTGTGAGTTTAAATTGGTTAATAAAGCATGTCCATATGTTTTAGAAATTAAATATTCTTGAAGCATGTGCCCCCTACCTCTTCATGTATAGGATTGTTAATTGAATCACTTTAAATCACTTTATGATCTAAATAATTTGTTCTCTTAATATTATTCTGTAGAGTATAAGATCTCCCTGTAGGTTGGCATCTTGTGCACCCACAACATAAATTCACATGAAGTATCAGTGGATATCTTCATATTTCCCTTTTTTGTGGAAGCATCCTTTTTATCTCATTAATGAATTCTAAAGCAAATAAATCCTAGTCTACTACTATATTTAAGTATTTTGTTGAGAGAGAAAAATGAATTTTGTTTTACATTCTACTTAAATTCTCAGAAAAATGTTTAAGCCATTTTTCTCCTGATCTTGATCATTTTGCTATTTAAATTTTAAAAGGATTTCCTCATGACAATAGTGAAAAAATAACCTCAAAATTTTCCAAAGATTGATAAATGGTGGCCATGGGAATTATTCAGAGAGCAATACATTTTTATATTTATGTTTGGTGGTTTTGTAGTAGAACTCTTCCAAGTGTTTATTTTCTTATTATTGCTATCACTAACAGTACTGACTAAGTATTAATTTTGTACTTAGAAAAGCACTTTACTAATTCTTGCTAGGAAATCTGATGGAGGTTTGGGGTTAATGGAAGGTATGTTGGCATGAACACTGCCCCCAAATTGGTGGCCTCTGATCTATAATAGTAATTGTAACTGTGATTCCTGTACAATAGGATTTATTTTCTATTTTACATGCCTATTGAAGTAATATGAATCACTAATTATGGTTTATATTGTCTTTACTTAGAAATTAAGTTTCATAGTTTTTAAATTCATACTCCAGTGGCATTGGGCATCTTTCCTAAATTAAAGACTGTTATTTTCCCACTTCAAATATCTAGTTGTTTTTTTTTTTTTCCTAGAAGATAATAGTGTCTTTTTCTCTTTAAAAAAGATTGATTTTACCATACCCAAATAATCATAACATTGAATTCTAAATCATTTCACAGGCGGAATTCAGTCCTCAGGTACATACAATCTTAAAATTTCAGTGAGTTAGGCTCTTAACACACTTCACTTTTCTAAATAACTGATTGTTGAAGAAAAACCCCTTAATTGATTATGCTACAGCTGACAAGTCACTCAGACATATACATGGAATTTTTTGTTTTGTATAATAATGAGCTGGAAGTAACTACATTTTTCATTTCTAGTTGCTGTTTCTCTTTGTTTTGTTCAGTTTCTGAAAAAATAAAGTGTGAAACCTGGTAATAGAGTTGGGAGACCTTTATGTATTTGGAAGGATTTTGCCTGCTGACCTTATCTGTTAGCCATTGTTCATTGTAAGAGAGACTTTTTTCCTTCTGCTATTTCTTTGATTATAGAGAAATGATCTTCAGATCCAAGTGATTTTTATTTAGACTTGAAAGAAACATTAAAGAGACAAAATGTAAGAAGTCTAAAGGACTTTTTAAGTTTTCTTTTTTGGGTGAGATGAGCCAAGAAACCTAGATTCTGTAATGCCCATTCTTTCAGTCCCCTCACTTCACTCCTCCCACCCTTGGCTACATTTCATCTCCTACTTTTAGCTATACATATGACAGTAAGTGATTCAGCCTGATAGTATGTTAATTTCACAGGATCCCACCTCACTTCATTCTTCTGCTTTCAGAAAAAGTGGAATAAGTGAAGGGACATTTGCTGCTAATAATTGATTTTTCTCATGGTTAGGTAATTATGTTCTCATACTTTACTAATTTAGTTTCCCATGCTATAGTCGGGGTCCACGAAAGAGAATTTTGTCTGGACTCTTTTTAGATTTTATAATTAGTAAGGTTTTTATTCTATTTTTCTAGGTTTCAATTTTGCTCTTCTCCATAATAGCAGCTATTGTTAGTATTTGTGTTTATATGACCTTCCTGAAATTTTTATTTCCACATTTAGATTATTGTTGGCTTTCATTGTCATAATTTTCAGTTAACTTCCAAGACATTTCTTACTGAAACTGGATCTAATAGAGACTGATTCTTTAAAAGTGCATCCATGCTTTCATTTAATTTTCCTTTTATGGTTGTTTAAAGTGCAAGTCAATGTTAATAAATTTACTTGGTATGTTAATTAAGTTAAATTATTTTGTTTAAATATGACTTCAGCAATTTTGGATTTTTTTTTTTCATTTTTCTTTCTTTTTTTTTTTTTTTAAAGATTTATCCATTTATACAAGCACTGGGGTACAGGCCAGAGGCGTGGGAGGGTGAGAGAACTCACCAAGGACAGAGCAGGGAGCAGAACAGGCAGACTGACGGAAACACACTGCTGAGGGAAGCAGTGGGCGTGACAGGAGAAGTCTGCCTTGCCATGTGGGAATCTCCCCGGCCGGCTGGAAATCGAACTGGTGCTGCAGAGGCTGCCAACAGCCTCACAGGGCTGCCTCAACCCTCTGTGCCACCAGGGAGGCCCTGGATTTTTTTCTATAATCTTATGTTTGTCTAAGTTTACATTTTTTTGCCCAGCGTATGTGCCAGCTGTTGAAGTGGCATTTCCCTAAATATTCATAAAGTTTATAGCTTTATTCACATTTCTTGCTTAATATTATTAATAAGTGATTTTTTTATACAGATTCTTCCTCCTTTCTGTTAATAGTCCTTTCTGTTAATAGTCTCTTGGGTACAGGCGTATTACTATTTTTTAAAAATATTAAAAGGTTAGCTAATCCCTGAAATTTATCTTATCTAGGCCTTCATATTTGTCTTCACAAATATTTGTACATAAAATTTCACATTTAGGTTTTTGATCCTCTGTAAGTTTGAGAGACGGCTTATACTTTCACATTATGAATAGGACTTCAGATTGAAAGGATTATTTATAGTATTGTGTTTATAAAATGATTACCTTATTTGATGCTACTTAGATAATATTTCCTTTATAGAATACATTTTTTCAAAGTGATTTCAGCAATGAATATCCCCAGTTTAGGACATTAGTATAAATGAACTAGCAAGCTATCTCACAGTTTGTGGTGAGATGTAACTCAAGTATTTGAAAATGTTTTAACATGTAAACAGTGATTAAGTGAATGTATAGCAGTGCAGTTTTTACTGGCCATGTGTCTGAAAGTGTGTCTTCACTGATCTTTTGGGGGCTTTATAGATCAACTTTCCAAGCTCATTACTTATTTCTGCAATCTAGTGTATAGTTTAATGTTGAGGAATTTAACATATTTTTTACTTCTTGTTTTGAGGTACTTAAAAAGTAGTGTTGGTTCTTGTACCATTCATTGTTATGTTTGTCCTCATTAGTTGATTGTTGTGTGTTAAACAGACATCCCTGGAGCTTATTCTCCACACTCTGTGAATCCACTCATTAATCACCAGTCACCTTTGGAGATGGGAAAATTACTTACCTGTATTTCTTTTTCTCAGAAAGCGTGCTCTGGAATGGATTCACAAATGAGCTACCCTCCTTCCCTCAAAGAGTAAGGTTTCTGCTTTACAGGATTTTTTTCTTGGGTTATTTTTCCTCTCATCTTTTGAATTTGAAAGAACTGAGGGAAGGCACCTGAAGAAACTACTGACATACTCACTAGGGGAGTTCCAAAGCTTGTGCTTGCCCCTAGGGGCAGTGTCAATGGCTCTTAAAGCTAGAAAGCTCATACTTGGAGTTGAAACAGGGGCTCAAAGAATCCATTTTCCCAGTGTACCTTCTGAAAGGATAAGTTTCAGGTAAGTAATTTTCTCTTACTATGTGATATGCTTGATTCATATTTATAAACGTACACAAGTCCCATTCTCCAGGTACATTGACTACTGTATTTGCTCCCAGTTTAGAAGCATAAGCTTTACCGAATGTGAGGAATACTGTAAAAGAAAATAAACCTGCTCTTGAGATACTTGAAATGATGTTTGAAATCAACAATTAATATATAATTAAAGGTGAATTGATGATCAGCATGATGTGCTAATGTTGTCTTTTCTTATTAAATAAAATCATGAGATTATTTTTTTAATAAGAAACAGACCTTTTGAACTCAAATTCCAAGTGGTGGTTAACTAAAGTTATGTGTGTGCACGCATGCACATACATACATAGGGTAAGATAGTATTATTTTTCTTGAAATTAGATGCTTCCTTATGTATATTGGACCAATGTGAATTATTCAAGTAATTTTTAAAAATCTGCACAATAAAAAAAAATTTTCATGAAACAGTTTGAGTTGTTACACGATTTTTTTCAGTGTATTATTACATTCCCATTTTTGTAGTTATGTCATGTGCCTTTAGCTTCTTAACTGATAGAGTCTTTAGAGCTCGTCAAGTTTTTCTACTTGATTCTACTAAATGTGTGTGGTGCTACTAAAAAGTAGATAGCAAAATATTAAACATTTGCTTAAGTTAATTTTCTGTGTATTTTGTTAGTATTAAAATAACATGTTGATGTAGTATTTTAAAGTATTTCAGACATTCTGTATACTTATTTCGGAAGTAGTTTTAAAATGACAGTTACATTCAGAATGGTCCATATGAGCAAAACAGCATTTTAAAAGTTACATTTTCATTTGTGATTAAGACAGGTTTAAGCAACTTCAACCATTTGAAACAACAGAACTTGCAAATAAAGCAGAAAAGACTTTTGAGTAGCAAAAGTAGCTATCACAAAGTTCATACATTTTCCTTTGCATCTGAGAGTAACAGTCTTCAGTCAAGAAAGTCATGTCCCTATCACAGGGATTATTGACAGCTAACACTAATATCAGCCTCCAGAAGCAACTAAGAGAGAATGCTTTAGTATAAACCTGAAGCAGTTCAGGTTCAAAGAATTCATTTTGATTTCATCTAAGGATATTACTCTTATTACGCTGACAGTGAGTCAGAATTTTCTTGTGTAAGATTATTTATTGTTCATTTTACGTAAGAGTTTGAGTAGCTTTGTTAAAGAAAAAAGCTTTAAGAAATTCAGTACCAATAAATAGAATCAAGTTATTGTGACAGACTTTAGATTTCACTGAGCTTTGTGACAGCCATCTGACAAGTAGGAAAAACAGGGCCAGTTGTATATGTAGTTCTTGTTGTTTGGTTGGAGGAAACACAAGCATTCTTTAAGGGAAAACAAAGCTATATTTTACTTTAAATTTTGAAAGAAGGGTCTGATAAGGTATTTAATATAGGAACATTTGAATAATGAATTGTCAGAATTTTTTTTAGTAAAAGGTTTAGTAATGGATTTCATAGTTACAGCAACATGCAATAATTTTAAATATTTATTAAAGAAGTTTCTTATATTCTGAAAGGAGCTAATTGTCTTAGAATCCCATTGTTTGAGTCTAGGATACCATGAATTGTAAGTTGAAGTATTGATTTCATAGTGGCTTTTAGAAGACAATAAGTCACATTGAGTAATTGTACATATTAATATATCTTAAAAGTTAAAATGTGACAGTTTAAGGGAATGTGGTATATTATAGAAACGTGACTAACAAGATAATCAGTATCAACAAGTAAATGAAGTGTCAAGAACTGTGATGTGTGATTGTTTGAAAAGAGTACAACAAAATTTGTTTGTACTGCTTGTTATTTATAAGATGGTAAACAGAAAACTTAAAATTAAGAATTAAACAGCCAGAGAAACCCTCATCAGGTATGAAAATAATTAGATATGTGAACTTTGCTCTAATAATGAAACGCAAGACATATACTGTGTGTGTACATGATTGGTGTACCTTAATACCATTAGAAATGCATTTCGGTGAATCTTGGAAATAAGAAAAAAATAAATGTTATGAGTTCTGGAAATACAGGTATTGGTGAAGGGGTCGTTAGTAATCAGTTGAATGACAATCCATAATTATGAATATTTTTAGGTCTTGATTTTTCATATGACTGTAGTAGGATGCAAAATTTATTTCCTGAACCTTTTATTTTCTGTTTTCTTTTTAAACTTCTTCCATTTTACTCTCTCTGTTCTTTGGTGAACAGCTAAATATTGAATGTTCTGTGTTTGTACCCTTATTGAGATTTTATGTCAGGGTAGGACAATTTATTACATTTACCCTTTTGTGCATCTTATACACATTACATCAGGCACCTGTACTGATCCTTTTCTAGGTAGAAAGTTTTGCCAAAAATGAGATAATTTTTTATGGAGTTCATTAAAAAAAAATCATACAAGCCATCTGTATCTCTGACCTAAACATTTCTTTTTTCAGTAAGAGACAAAAATCTTTGAATTTGTACAGCAAAAACTAAGCTTTCATTGATTTGTTACATTGATGTGGTTTTCTTAAACCAAATTTTCTTGAGTCATATTCTTTGGGTTCATTTCCTTTATAGACTGATATAATGTTTAACAATGCTTCTAACATTTAAGCTGTTTGTTTCCTTTGTCTTTTGTATTGCTCATGACTTTAAGGTTCTACAATTTGAAATAGTTTTTAACATCATAAACCACTGATGACATATTTCTTTATTACTTTCCCAAATATGCCTTTTATATTTATGTACAAGGGCTCTTGGGAATGATCATCTCAGAGGCTTAAGCTGTGCTATGCCTTCCATGAGAATTGAAATTATTTGGTAAGCTCTTGCTTTCTTTTTAGCTTCTAATTTTTCCCTATTTTATTTTGTACATGATATTTGTTTCAAGGTCAAAGGTTCCGTTACAGTTACTATGATGAATCCCAGGGGGAGATATATAGATCCATTGAACATCTAGATAAAATGGTAAGTCTTTCAGGTGTGGGTTTTAATGCTCTAAGGTTTCTTTTTTTAAATTCAGATTAGTGATTTAAGATTTAATCTGTTGAATATACAATAGCCTGATCTTTCCCTAGCTTTAAATATGCAAAATATAGTTTATAATCATACGAATACTGAGTATAAGAACAATCCCTCTTCTATTGTTAGAAATTTCTTTTTATCTTAATTTTGATTGAGACTATTTAAGAAAAGAGATTTTACTTATACTTTTTGGGGAAGTGTCTTAGTTTTAGGGATAATAGTAATGCTAATTAATTCCTGTTATGCACAACAGCCATAGTAAATTCTTAGTTTATGATTTAATTCTATTTTTGGCCATTTGAACTTTTCCTTAAAAAGTGGAATTTTAATTTGTTGTTTTAAGTGTAGAATTTTAAAATACTATTTTATTCTTACCTAGTTCAAGTACAGTATATGTGGATCCTCTGTCATTTCCCTTGAAGTGATATTGTAGTCATAGTTCTTGATTTAATATTGAAAAGACAAAGACATAAATTTGCTATCTATTCATAAATAATATAGAAAAATAACATAGTGGGTCTCCCTGGTGGCCTAGGGGTTGAGTCTTATCGCTATCACCGCTATGGCCTGAGTTCGATCCCCAGCCAGGGCCAGGGAGCTAACCCACATACGGTGCAGCAGATCTTTCCTGCCTTGCCTGTTGTGCCCCTTAACAGTGTGTTTTAGTAAATCCATGTGTTCTGCTCCCTGCTCTGTCTCTGGTGAATCCCCTTACCCTCACTCCCGACCCTGTACTTCTGGCCTGCACCCAGTCTTCTATGCAAAAATGAAAAAAAAAAAAAGAAAGAAAGAAAATAGATAAATCACTAACTTACTCTGACCTTCAACAAAACATTTCAGTTCTCTAGTCTTCAATTTTCATCTGTAAAGTGAGAGGGTTGGAGTGTTGGTTGGTCTCTCAGTTGCCTTTAAATTGTCAGTTTTTAAGTTTGTGATCTGTTAAAATCAACTTTACTACCATGTAAAAAGCTTTATGAATATGTTTTAGTATAAGAATGTTTTGTCTAAAGTACATAAAACATTTTAGTGTGGAATCTGGATCTGAAACTAAAGGTAGATCGTATCATGCAGTATGTTGTATTATGAGTCAAATGCAAATTTACTTAGGAGAATTTTATCATTTGAATTTATCTTGTTACTTTAAATCTAATTATGCCCAAATACTTTTACTTTTATAATTTTGTTTAGATTTTAATTCGCTCAGTTTTCTTTTAATGTTGTCATTTCAGTCATTTAATTTTTTTCTGGCTTTTAGCTGTAATATATTTTTCTAAGATTTAATTCTCAATTGTTCAGAGAAATTTTATGGGTCTGTCATTATTTTCTTTATATAGCAGATGGTTAATGGGTATCTACTTTGAGTCTGGTACTATTTGAAGTACTGAGATATTAGGAAGAGAAAATATGATCTCTGACTTAGTGGAACTTAAAATCTAGTCATCCAGCAGACTTAGAAAGAAGCAATGACAATATAGTGATGTAAGAGATATTTAGGAGGTAGTGTGGGTACACTGCTCCCCATACTGTTTCTCAGTAAGAGCTTTTTGACTTTGTTGCATTTAACTGTCTTTCTTACCTCACAGCTTTTCTTAGCTTTACCTTCCCGGTAAGGCCTACTGACCACCTTTTTAAATAATTGCATTCTACATCCCACCCATTCAGCATTCCCAGCCACCTTACCCTACTCTATTTTTTCTTCTAACAAACTAAATATTTTATTTATTACAGTTTTGTTAGGGTATTTATTGTATCCAAAAATGATTAGCATAGTATTAGAACATAAGAAGGTGCTCAATAAATATTTTTCAAATGAATGAATTGATATGTAACCCCTTTACATACTTAATTGACTCCCCTAACTATAATATGAGAAAGAAGTAAAATGAATTTATATTAAATTTATATATACATCTATATATGGTTAATAAAATAATAAAAATGCCCGAATACAACTGTATTAGAAGACATAATGATACACACACAGTGTCAAATACAAAATTAAGTGAGTATTTTATATTTGTGACTGAAATTATTATGTTACATCGCTGGGTGACTTGATTTTCCAAAATGATGAACAATTCTTAGTAAAGCTATAAAGTCAGCAAACTACAGTCTTCCCTCAATAGAAGTCTTGTTCCTGGAAATCTACATATTAAGATCAGCAAAACTTCTTTGTATTTGTATATAAAATGAAAATAGAGTGTAGGTATTTATAAGCAGCTTTTTCTTCTATGTAGATATATGAAAGTGTTATGGGATGAGAACAATTCTGTGTGTAGGACTGTCCTATATTGCAGGACAATCAGCATCCCTGAACCCTATCCACTGAATCCCTTAATAGCATCTCTCTTGTGCTAGCAAAATTTCCAAGCAAGTTCCCATACGGTGAAGAATTGTTTTGTGACTTAACCCTGCTTTATTTTTTTACTCACTACTACATGTTTTATTATTTTTTAATTTTTTGGTGATATTAAATTATAAGCTTCATGAGATAGAGTCTTGGTTCATTTTGAATCAATTCATCAGTGGTTATTAAAAATAGATATATCTCTATATATACATATCTATATGTATCTTGGTTGTCAGAAAAGTCTTGCCTGTAAGATGTCAAAGTAGAGATGTCAGTCAAATAAGCATTTGGATTTTCATTTTGCAAGTTATTTTTGGGTACTTTTACAGTTCTTGGCACTTGTAGAAACACTACAGTAAATAAGCAGTATTGTTCTCATAGAAATTTTATTCTCCTGAGAGGAGGTATGTTTTGTTTTGAAGGTAAGGATGTCTGCGTTCATTTTAAATGGTTGTATGTGCTAGGCAGAAGAAAATAAAAGGATTTTGAGACAGTAAATGATTTGAGGTTGTGTTAGAAGGAGCTATTGAACAAAGACTTCCCAGAGGAGGAACATTAAACTGAGATATAAACAATAAGGATCTGAAGTAAATATCAGAGGGAAGAACATTCTAGACTAAAGGAACTGCGTCTGCAAAGAAAAAAAAGGCTAGTGTTAATTGAGGTAGAGTAAGTAAGAGTTAGAGGTGGTTGTACAAGTTCTGGTAATGTTAGGGGGGCCCTCTCCCTGTCCTATAACAGTAAGACAGGTAGTCAGGGATCAGGGCTTTATAATTCGGGGTAAAAAATTTATGTGGAGAGTGAAATTATGTGATTACATTATTTTAACGTTCACTCTAGCTGTGTGTAGAGAATGGATTCTATAAGAGAGTTAGGTGTAGTAACTGGGTTTTGACAATTTGGAGAGATGATAGTAATTTGAACTGGGGTGGTATTAGTGGTGATGGAAAGAAGTTGAAAGCTGATAGTTTTGAGATTTGAAATATTCAATAGTACTTTGCCAGTTGGTTGACTATTTTGGTTTGAAGCTCAGAAAAGAAGTCTACGTGGATTTAATTTAAGAATTCTCAACATGTACATGGTAATTAAAGGCAGGGCAGAGATGAGATTGTTTACTCCAGTAATAATTCTATCTTCACTACTGAAATCACTTGTGTAACTTCTTCAAACTAGATTTGCTCAGACACATCCGTGGAGAGCTACTTTCAGTAAGTAGTATGGAGAGAGTCCCAGTGAGATCTTGTTTCTGTATTTGAACTGGTCTAATCTGGCCCCTGATCTTTTGAAGTAGAGCAAAATTTCCTGTTTATCTCCTCTTCCCTTATTTTCTAAGCAGCTCTTGAGGTCATTTGTGGAATTTAATCAGGAAACATTTAATTTAGCCAATAGAAGAATTTGTAAACCAGTGATTTGATGCTTTAGCACTAAAGAGCTGTTTTTGTAAAACTTTGGTTTATCTGATGCTCTGCAGTAACTGCACACAATAACATCCTTTGGCACTCTAGAAATGTAGGCACATTGAAATACTTCAGTATTCTTTGTTATTCTGTGTATGTGTTATGTATGAACATTCATACTTAACAGATCTTTTAGCCTTTTCCCTAGCTCTATGTTGAACATTAGCTCATATTTAGAAGACTGGATTTGTCTTTTCTTATCTTTCTTAATGTGTTTGATAGGCAGAACTAAAAGAGTGACATTTATCCATTAGTGTATGATCTTCATAATTTCTAATATAGTTGCTTTTCCTGCTAGTTTCTAAGTCTTTGAAACTGAAAATTTTTGTTTAAAGGGTATAAGTAGAACCAGCTGACTACTGGTTTACTACTAAATCTGCATCTGATTTACTCACACTCAATATCCAGAATTGTCAGAGCATAACTTAAGAATTTTTGTTTAAATAATCTGGACTACAACTTCCTGAATATATGTTGAGCATTTGCTTTGCATTAGTATGCTTGAAGTTAGTGGTCCATTTGTTGAAACATTTCTTTTGGTATATGGACTTTGTAAGTGGCTCAAAAGTGCTGTTTTTATTAGTGTGCTGTTAATGCAAATTATAAGTCAATTCTGGGAGGTTGACGAAATTGATTTAAAAAAGAATGGTTATTTCTGTACACATGTAAGTTTTCTTGCCTACGTATACAAGCATACATACTGTTGGGCAGACTAAAATGTTTTTTCTTAATTGACTTATATAACCAAATGGTGAATATCACTTTGTATATTGCTTTTTTAAAGTGCCACTTTGTTAAATAATTTTGAGAACAAATACCTCAGTTTCTGTATGCAGTCTTTTCAGAGCAAATTTGATTGGAATGTTCTCTGCATTACAAAAATGTTAGCAATTCTGAATTGAAATTATGCATGTTGAAAGTTTGATAAAGTGAAAAATTATTATTATTTTTTTTGTGGGACCCTTGCCGGCGGCTGGGGAATGAACCAGCACTGCAGAGGCTGTGTGCAGCCTCGCAGCCCAGTGCTCAACCGCTGTGCCACCAGGGGATGCCCGAAAAATTATTTTTGTGTATAAAACTTTAATCTGTTCAAAATTAGCATGTTAAGTTTTGGGTCTTTTTATCAGAAAAGTCTTTTATTAAATGTAAAATGCTAGGAAATAAATAAAGTGTTACCAAGTTCTGAAAGCAAAATAGCTTTTCTTATTGTGAAGTATTTCTATCTGTAGCACTTGAATATTGTGGAAATAAATTATGTGTGAAAACATAGAAAGAAAAATATATAGGAAAACAAACTGGATCTTCCAAATATGGTAGTTGGTAGAAAAGTAAATGACTTAGTTACAGGAGATGTAGATTCTGACATTCTTACATTAATATCTTGACTGACCATGTTTTGTAGTAATTAGTACTTTGCAATTTAAGTATTTACAGTTACCAAGCAAAAAACACATTTTAAGACGTTGACTTTGCACTTAGGTCGCATATTTGAAACATTAGTCATACTTAAGTATTACATACATATTTCATATGTATATATACACAGACATACACACACATAAAACATGATTGTATGCTATACTTTCTTTACAGCTTTTGATAGAGATCAATGTTTTGTTATGGATGTTGGCAAATTACGGATTTGATTTGGCAGAGAGAACCTGAAAATTTCATTATAATTGCTAGTTAGTAACTTCTTTTTCTCCCAAATATACTGTCACATAGTTTAATTTGTAGTTCAGCTGCCTTTCTTCCTTTCTTCCTATTCTTTGGAAAGTGAAATATTCATTTTTGGCTATTCACATACTTCTTTCTCTTGAACTTAGGCCAGTAGTTTCTTTAGTTGTCTTTATTAGGTTTTATGACATCATTTATATGATAATTATTATTAGTACATTACTTCTTAGCATTGCTATCTTTAGGGTGTTTTTTCTCCATAAAATTTTTCTACATAAATGTGTATCCTTACTTTAAAAATGAGACTACAGTCCTAATGATTTGGTAATATTGTGATTACTTACATGTTCAAAATTAAGACATGATTCAAGTTCTATTTCTTAAAGTCCTCTGGAAAAAGTTTTGCTACCTTTTATGATTGTTAATTTAGAGGAAGATTACTTCTAGGTGATAGTATTTACAATGAAAGTTAACTTAAACATTTTATTATATAAACTTTAAAGAAGGGAAGATTGTTATTGTCTTCTTTGAGTCTTGAATTGGCAGTGCTGTCAGTTAAAACATGCTATTCAGTGTAGAATTGCCACTTGGGGTTACACATCACAAACTTTCACCCATTATTTCGAGAGTCAGCACAATGATAGATTCTCTGTGTCCTTGTCTCATCCCTCAAGGTAGGAAGTTAGCTTTTAATTTGAGGATTTCTTGCTAAAGCTGCTAAATTTACTCAGAAATCCAGGTACCGATGGATAGGTTTTTTTGGTCTTTATAATATCTGCTTTGTGTCTTGGAACTGAATGAGTAGTCACCTAGGTTAAGTTCTTATGAATAAATTCTCAGTATACCATGCCCTAGGCAAGCATTCCATTTTCTGGACTCTAGATTTACAGATCATATTTTCTTGCATTTGAAAGTTAATTAGGGGTATTTTAGAAGCACTTATCTTTCATCTTGGAATTTTGGCACGAGCATCTACCTACCATTTTTATCTTCTTAAAGTTTTGGTGATAGCAATTTCAGAAATGTTAGCGTTAAAACAAATATTTACGAAAGCGTATTTGATGAGTAACCTGTATTTGTTAATGGGTGTCCCAATTTGCAGTTTAATTATCATTATTGCTGTTATTTGCATACTTCTTGAATTTTCCAATTGGAGAGGTTCACTCATGACAAAAGCCTTGATTTTTCTTTCTATCCTTTCTTAATAAGGGGAATACCTTTTAGCTATCTTATTTGTCAGAGAATTGAGTGTAGTGAAATTGATTCTTGCCCTAGTTGGTTATGTGTTGTAACACATTTAGGCATTAAAAATTTTTAATTTGATTTCTTTCATCATCTCAAGTTTTCATTTTTCTTTTTGTAATTTAATCATTATATCTTCATTTTGAACACTTTCTTTGGTAGTTCCTTTTTTTTTTTTTAAATCTTTTTTTTTTGTTCATTTTTTTTTTTTTTTTTTTTATAGAGGCATGCTTTATTTATTTGTTTGCTGGTCTGTTTGTTTGTTTTGTTTATACATGCACTGGGTACAGTCAGAAGCGCGGGAGGGTGAGAGAATTCACCAGAGCCAGAGCAGGGAGCAGAGCAGGCAGAAGGACTGAAGTACACTGCTGAGGGGAGCAGCGGGCGGCAGGAGAGGTCTGCGCGCCATGTGGGACCCTCCTCCGGTGGCCAGGGAGCAGCCGGGGATCGAACTGGCGCTGCAGAGGCCGCGGGCAGCTTCGCAACCCAGTGCTCAACCGCTGCGCCACCGGGGAGGCCCTCTTTGGTAGTTTCTTATCTATATTTATAACTTTGGGAATTTTATTTAAGATAAACTGTCATAGACTTCATCAGAAGCATTGAAAGTTCTCTTCTGTGTACACACATATATATATCATTTAGCTATGTGGGAATATTTAAGAATTGTTAGTGTTTCTTTTGTTACACTATATGAAGCATTGTAATCAATGAGAAAGAGCCTAGGATTAGAAATTTAGAAGCAAGACTTTAATCCTTTTTGATACCTCGGTTACTTTCTAATATCTTGATTACTCATTTATAGAAAGAATTTGTAGTTCTATCTCTATATTGCTACTTGGTTTAGAACGATATTTTGTAATTTTCTTTGCAACAGAATTTTATGCTAATTATTTACCTTAGGTTAAGTTTCAAGTTAATTTGTATTTCTCTGAGCGTATATCAAATATCAGTAGAGATTACTGGCCTGGAATCTTCCTACTCCTAGTTGTCAAGGAATATCCAGCTTTACATTAAAAAGTAGTTGTGGATAAATATGAGAGGAGCTTACTGATGTGTGTAGCATTTGAAAATTGATTATACTTGCATATACCTACCTTTCAGATATATTCTTAGAAAAAATGTGATAATGTTTATGAAGGACATAAACATTCTGAAAAAGGTTCTTTATAAAATTAAAGTTTGATGCTTCCACTGTAATATATGTATATCATCTACTGATTACTATCATTTTACAGATGCTTTAGGTGCTTTTACATTGCTTTTGTTTTAAAACATTGAAATATAATTTTAAAAACACAACAAAAATATCAGTTAATTCTCTAGATAAATCACCTCTTACATTTCTCTCAGAGACTATTAATCCAGTTTATTGAACAAAATGTATTTTACCTGACTAAGAAAAAAAACAAAACAAGGTAAGGTAATTTGTGAATGAATGAACTTGAATCATTGATTTTTTTGCCAGGTTCAGATGAGTTAGTTATTCTAGATTAACATATTATGAACACATTATTGGATGCACCTAGAAAGCATGGAATTTAATGTAAAGTGTCCAAGTCATAGTGATTATTTAAAAAGTAGTTTGAAATTTTCGATTCTGGATTAAAATCTTGAAAATACAAGTGTTCTATTTTAAAATACAAAGAGACAAAAAAACTTTTCTCTTTTTGACTTACTCATAAAAGACATGTAGTTCAACCTTTTATTAGTCTTTTTAATTTAATGAAAAATCTGTTAACTATTTTCTTGGTTTGTGGTATTTTCTTTTTATCACTTACCTGCTACTTCAACTCATTGACAACTACTGATATGCCTTACACACTATTGCTATTAAGGATGTGTTACAGGAAGCATTAAATTACTATCAGCTCTGATTTTTCCCCAATAGCAGGGCAAATATAATGAATAGGAGGAAAACTTGTATGTATCAAATTTAATTTTAAATTTTGTGTATGAAAAATTTCACTACAGATATATTTTTATAAATGTTTACATAAGAAAAATACAAAATTATGATATGGTTTAGGATTATGAATTAAGTGACAATTGGTGAAGGTAGTGTAGAAAATACACCACGAAGTCAGAGAAAACTAAACTGGGTATTAAAAATTTTCTGTTAATAAAATATATGTCTTATGAGAATTGACTGTAATGAGATTACCTTTGATGAATGACTGATATTTTACAAGGATTATTTAATGTATTTTCTTTGCAACTCCTTAATTGAAAAATTAGGTTTTTCTAGATTTTAAAATGTGACTCAGAAAAACTAAATTGTGTCCCTTTTTTCTTTTTCTTTCTTTCTTTTTTTTTTTTTTTTTAGGGTATGAGTATTATAGAACAATTAGATCCTGTATCTTTTAGCAATTACTTGAAGAAATACCATAATACTATATGTGGAAGACATCCCATTGGGGTGTTATTAAATGTGAGTATCCTTAGGGAAATTTAATTTTTAACATTTGATCCTTTGATGTTTCAAAATATCTTAATTGTCTGTGATACCTTATTATCATTGGTTTTAGGTACTTAGGATGAATTTCCTTTCTACTACCTTTAAGGTAATTTAGGTTTTCATTGTTTTAGTTATTTGAATTAAGTTATTTATCACTGGAATGTAGACAAACACTTATTTTTTAATTTTATTTTTATTTTCAATAATTCTTTTAAATATAGAAAGTTATCCAAAATAGAAACTCATTTTTGTCTCTTTGACACTCAGCCAATTCTATTGTGCGTTTTACAATTATAAACCAGTGTGACTTTTCAAGAGATCTGAACTTACTGATTTTTTGGTTTTATTTACTGTTCTAGAGTCTGTGGAAGTTAATGGAAGGTTTTGTTCTTAAACTTTAGATTTTCATCATTTAACAAAGAAAGATAACATGTTTTTCTGTTTACAATGAAAGCAATTTTCATCTAATGAAGGTTAAGAGGTAGAAGTTTGGGTTAGCTGAATTTTCAAAAGAAAGATAACATTAATTTTTCCCCTAAGAAATATAACAGTATGGATTTCCTGAATGGAAATGTGATATACTCTTTAAGAAAGAAGAAAAGTGTGTTCTTAGAAATAGGAGGATTAATAATGGGCTCATGTTTGGTGAGGCAGAGAAATAATGGGGAAGGTAATGTAGTTGTTAAGTTTAGGTAAGAATTTGAAGTCCAGTGTTAACTTTAATGTAAATTGAAATGTATATTGAAGATTTTTAGGGGGGGTTTTGTCTTCAACAGTATTGAGTGACTGGAAGAAAACCTTATTAATGGCTTAAACTAATTTCTGAAATTTTAACTAGAGTAAGCTATAGTAATTTCCTAAAGCCTGAATTGGATCAAATAAAATTTTAATAAATGAAAAAACAATCTATAATCAAAGTAAAAATCCTATGTCTGCAACTTAATTTAAACATTTCACATTTGGTCAAAGTCAGACAAAGAAAAGAGTCTTAACATTTCAAGACAGAAATGGCCAAGATTTGGACAGAAATGGCAAGATGGCCAAGAGAAAACAGAGAAAGATACTTTAAAAAAAAAAAGTCATCTTAATAAATAGGGAGAGATTGGGTGGACTATGGCTGATATTTATCAAGAAACTAGATTAGCAGAACTTCCTCTTTTTCCTTTTTAACATGAGGCAACAAAGAAATTAAAGAAAATGAACTAGATCTAGGTTTCAGCTGTAAAGTGGATAAAGTTAAGCTACCAACATGTTCACAGAGTGCTCATTTTTAATATGATATGTTCCATAACCAAATTTTTCTTTTTCTAGGCTATCACAGAGCTCCAGAAGAATGGGATGAATATGAGCTTTTCCTTTTTGAATTATGCCCAGTCAAGCCAGTGTAGAAACTGGCAAGACAGTTCAGTGAGTTACGCAGCTGGAGCACTCACAGTCCACTGAAGCTCTGAATCCTCAGGGATGCCACCTGCACATACTCATACTCTGTCCGGGGTCCCAGCCTAGCCCATACCAAGATACTGGTCCTGGTTTGGGGGGATTCTGAAACCTCAAACTAATAGAACTTTCTTCTCTTCTTTTCTAGTAGGTGTAGTCCTTCCTTAATTTCAACTCATTAAAAATGCTTTATAGTTTAGGGCAGTGGAAAGAGGTTGCATAAAAATATTTTGATCAAAAAAGATGACAATGTAAAGGACCAGTTGTGGCAGACAGATATTTGAAAGTAACTTGTAAAGCATTTACCATATCCTAAATCTGCACTCTTTGCAGACTTGTGCACATATATTCCGCTTTCAGAATAGTTTTGCAAATTGTACACAAACAAAAAAAGGGTGGAAGCTTTTTAATAAAGAAATTGCATTTATAAATGATCTGTATTAGAATATAATAAATCTCCAGTTATAGTCAATACTACCCGTGTTGTACAACAGATACCTTCTATTTTAGTTGCTAATAAAGGGCTACACAACTCAAAATAGTCTGATTTAAACTTATTGCTCTGTGGTATATATGAAAATTGTTTTTTAAATAATTCCATCTCAGAATTTTTATGTTGAAAGTGGTCAACTTCAGCTCTTACATAAAAATATGTTAAGATGTATTTTATATTTTGCATATTTGTGATTTTTTATCACAGAAATTAGAAGCATATTTTAAAGTTAATTTTAAAATTACAGTTTGCCTTTTTGTGTGTGACATCACTTTGTGTCATTACTATATTGTAGTAATATATAAATTCAAGATTGATAAAAGAATATAGATGTAGTCCTTTAATTCAAAGATCATATTTGATAGGCAGTAGTCTGCAAATGAAGAAACATTGAAGAGTGTTCTAAGTGTTTTTTAAATTATTGCAGACCATACACTGCTGCTCTGCATTTTCAGTGCTTTATGCAATTTGACTCACTCACTTAAATTTTTAGCAAGAAATCATTAATAACAACTGGATTTCCTTACAGTTCTACAAGTTCTTTTTGTCATGATTTTTGGTGCGGCTCTTCCAACTAAAATAATGGTATGGTGTTGTATTTCTTTCTTTATTATAGACCAGTTCTAGTCACTTGGCAAAAAAATACCATGTAATTCAATTGGTTAATCATTGACCGCCATGCATGTACTGGATGTACCTATTTTAATCTAACACTGGGGATCTACATTACATTGGAGAGTGTTTATATCTTCAATGTTAATGCCAGAACAGCACAATTTTTAGATGCCTTGCACCAATTTTATTTAAAGATTTACATTTCTAATTTATTAAATACCAACTTTCTATAATCAAGAATTGAGATAAAATGTCTTTTGGATTAAAAATTGCCTACCTGTAAATGTGTGGAAATTATAATCTTATGCATTAATGATCTATTTCCCATCATTTAGATTATATTTGAATATTATAAATATTCTTATATAGATTATAAAAATTTCAAAATTGACTACAGAATTTCAAATGTTTTCTGAGTATTAACCTAATAGGTGATTATTATAGAAAATTTAGAAAACATGAAAAATATAAAGAATAGAAAAAAATTGTCTAATTTCACTATCCAGAGAGAACACTGTTAATATTTTTTAATATTTCCTTTCAGTCTTTGTACTCTTTTTATGTATGAGTGTGTCTATGTTTGAGTGTGTGCATAACAAAATTGAGACTATTGACCAGATGGTTGTATAGCCTACTTTTTATGACTTAACATCACATCCTAAGTACTTCTCCATGTCTTTGAAAATGTGATTTTAACAAACAACTGCTTAATATTCAACTGTGTGAATTCACCGTAATTTAACCAGTTCTCTCTGGATATTAGATTGTTTCTGATAATTCACAATTATGTATATAAAATTTGAACTCTATATTAGATTAAGACAGTAAGAACTTTGCAGGCTCTTGACCAAATTACCCTTCAGAAAGATTATACCAAATTAGAAATGTATGAATACCAGTTATCTGCCCCTCTCCATTATTGATTATTATTTTTTCTAATATTTCAGAGTTTGTTAAGCTTTTCATCATTCTAATAAGAGTGATTTTATACTGATTTCCTTCTGTAATTTTATAATTACTTCTAATAAAACATAGAAGAGGGTTGCTTAGGTTGAGTGGACTGTATGTAGCCTTTTGAGTATGTTTACTACACATTTAAAATACTTCAGCATCATCCTTTTTTAGAATCTGAGAGCATATCTTTCCTGCTCAGACATAAAAGAGAGTTCCAAACTAATAATTGAGTGTTGGGTTCTGCTTCTGACTGTGTCACTAATTAGTTTTCTGACTATAAATCATGTTTTAAAACTTTCTCATCTGTAAAATGTGGAGGTGATCTCCTAAGCACTTTCCAGATTCAAAATACTTTGATGTGATTTTAGAGACTCTGATGTCACTTATGTTAAAAAGCTATATGGTCAGATTATATTACAAGTGTTACTTTTTAATTTCAACTTTACATGAAAATGAAAGTTTTTTAAACACAGAAGGGAAATCAATTTGCAATATATAACAGTTACTATTATCTAAATTGTTAAACATTTAAGTGTTGCTACTTTAAGTGCCTTTAAAAGTGTTTTGTATTTGAAACCTAATATGTAAAGGAAATTATTATGTAATTCTGTAGATACTCTATTATACACTTTTAAGTTATTTGCAGCAACTTTTTTAACCTTTGCATAGAGCAGCATAATTATCGATTCTTCACTATTCCACAAGTGAGTCCTTGAAAAATTTGTTAAAGATTAGCTCAGTGAGCAGGTAAGTAAATTCTCTGTAATGGGTAGGAAACAAATCCTGATAGGAAATAGGATGAAAGACTACTAGATTCTTCAGTGTTTATATGTAGCTATTCCAATGTGGATGGTAGCTTTCCTGAGTTAATGGTTATTGTTGCAGATCCCAAATTTTTCTTTGGTAGCAAATAGTTCATTGCTCTAAAGTAGTGGTTGGCAGATAGGTTGTATTAAGGGCCAGATAGTAAATATTTGGGATTTTGCAGACCATATAGGCTTTGTTCCATCTGTTCACTTTTGCCATTGGGGCAGCAAAACATAGACAATGTGTAAATAAGTGAGTGTGGTGGATTTCACTAAAACTTTACACAAAAAGATGATGAGCTGGGTTTGTTCCATGGGTTGAAGTTTGCTGATTTGTCCTAGATGGTATAGTTCACTTGCTTTACAAATTACTGCATAATTGGAACAAATGATTGTAAGTTTCTACCATTCAATTCTTATTTTGATATCATCTAGGTGTTATTTAGGATCATAAAGGTAAGTGTGAAGTGGCTTAGGAAAAGTAGGAACTTCAAGAAGTACTTTAAAGTACTTTGAAGCCCTTCTGTTTGTTGGAGCCTGTTGAGAGGTTTTACTACCATGAATTAATGGCTGATTGTCATTGATCATTGTAATTTACATAAAATTTTATATAGATTATTAAAGTATTTGGCTACCTCAGTGGTAGTAAAGGATGAATCAGATGAACCTTTTTTTTAACCTGAGTATGTTAGGGCACGATGATTAATTTGATAGAGAGTGTGAAATGTGATATTTTAGTTTGTCATCTTAGGAGTTTTGGAAAAATAACTACCATCTCCATCACCATCACTTTATTTTTAAAAATTTACACCCCCTCCCTCCACTAGTTGGGAAGGACATAAACTCACAATAAAAAAGTTATTTAACTTCAACAGCTTTAAGTAGATGGAAAGATTGCTATACTGTTCTTATTTACTCTGACTCACAGAAAACTTCTTGAAAAAGTTATCAGCGTATATAGACTGGCAGTTGGGAAGTGCTGTGATACAATTGCTGAAAGACATAATTTTTGCAAAGTGATTGTTGATTAGGAGATGTAATAAACCACATTCATTCTGAAACTCAAACTGAAACTTTTATTACCATGTTCAGTTTAAGTGCCATATATTTTGAGGGATTTTGTGAACAATAGTGTTCATAAGGAGCCAGCTAGAATGATAAAGGTTTAAATGTTGTGGAGAGTGGGATGCGATAAAAAATTTGGTGATATTTAAGAGGGATTCTCTTTAAATGTTTGAGTGACTGCCATGTATAAGAAGGAGTAAAAAATAGTACTGGTTGCTCTCAATAGAAAAATTAGGAATATGAAATAGAAATTTCTGGTTCCACATTAATGTTGTATGAGAATTTCTAAATGAAAATCAACTCTGTAAAATTATTGAAATTACTCAAGCAAAAGCTAGGTCTGTGTTCTGAGAGTAGAATCCTTATACTGGGGATCACCCTCAGGAGCACCTGGCTAGATTATTAGTGTAGACTAAAATTATGGATCACCAAGGTGGAAAAAAAACTAATGGAACTAGTACAAACAAAATGAAACTTATTTCATATGTATGAAACTGTAAAGGAAAGTAATTTTAAAATAAAAATTGGTTTTGATCATTTAAGATACATAGTTTTATTTACCATTTACTAAAATTTAAGTTGAATAAGTGACAGCTTTTTAAAACAGGTGCTTCTAGAATCTAAAACAGCACAAAAGGGTATTGAGGAAGTTTGCTCTTTTTATACTTATTAATATAAAAATATTAGAGAGGGGAACCAGGAGCAGCTGGCAGATGGGAAGTTTTTCTTGCCCACTTACTCTTCTACCCAGTAAATACAACTGTGACACATAACATGCATTTAGTAAAAGTACTCATAAGTACTGCTGATTCTAAGAACTCTGCCATTTTAAAGTCATTAGAGTGTATGGGTTTAGTCTGCCTGTCGTGAGTTCCCTGATAAAGTCAGCTTTGTTGTGTCAGATTTGTCATATATTCAAGGGTTCTCCCATGATCCCAGAGAAGTTATACCCAGGATGTATCATATTGTGTGTGCGTGTGTGTGTGTGTGTGTGCGTGCACGCGTGTGTGTTTAATTCTAATACAGGCTTTTAGCAATCAACCTATAAAAATAATGGAAAGAAAATTTTGAGAGCCAGTCCTGCTTTTAAAAGCCATAATATAATAAATTGGTTTTACATTATAAATTGTACACTGTGTTCAAATTGAATTTTCATTTTGTAAGGTGAGGTTTGTAATTTTACTGGATGTAGTTATGTTTTCTCCTGTCATCCTAGTAATGAAACCAAAGAGAATATAGCATCATTATTAAGAAACTACTGAAGATCAAGTGTATTCAGCTCTGGGCAGGACTTTAGTTCTGCTCTTTAAATCTGCCAATGTAAACTTCTGGAAAATATTTTAATTTTTTTGACCATGATATTCTTTGAATTACTCACTGGATATGTTTTATATACACTTTAAATAAGAACTATTAAAATGAGATAAAGACAAATTAGAATGACATGAATGACCTCATGAAGTAGTTTTCTAAATATTAATGTTGAACTAGATTTAATAAAAGTATTTTAACTTAAACATTTTATAAATGGAAATTTTTTCTAAGAAGCTTTTTTTCTTTTTAAAATTTATCTTATTTGAATCTAATAGACATTTAGTTGGTTTATTTGATTTTGATAAATTTTAAAGCAAGGAGAATAAAAGGCAGTCTTCATGTGGAGTTTTTTTGAAGGTCAGGAATGTTTAGACCTTTTAATCAGAAGCACCTTTTAATTAGCTGTTTTTTATTTTCACTTTTTAATTATGGAAACCATGTTCCTTACTAATTTTTAAAGTTGGTAGAATTTTAAAAAGTTTTATTTATATATTTTCAATAATTTTTTAATTGATATAACATTGGTTTATAATACTATGTATGATTCAGAATATAGGCTCACACCTCTTAAGATGCATGTCACCACACAACACCCACCACCAAGGCATGCACACATAGTTCTCCACCATGGTCCATTGTGCAAAGACGGTGAAATTTTGTATTCCTATATGCTATGTAATGCCAAATAAAATGAGTGGCAATGTAAAGGATCTGGTAAGTTTGAAATCATTGGTGCATGATTATTAGCTGATGTTTTGCAGTACCATGTGGTGTTTACTATTATTTAAAAGTGTTGTGAAGTTTTTTAACAAAATGTGCTTTAGCTTCTTGCTCAATGTTGTGTCTGACGAACTCTCAACTAGGGTGCTAGAAGCTTTGGACTGGGATCCATTTTCAGTGTTGCCAGTGAGTTGCTACTGATTTGGTTGAACAAATCCCTGCTCTTTTTCTAGACCAGAATTTATTAATGTTAGAATTGTGTAATATGACTCCTAAGGGTCATTTTTAGTTTTTATTTTTTATGACAATAAAATTATTTTATTTACTATGTTGTATTTTTAATTTTAACATTGTTTCCCAATTTTTTCTTTCCTGTTAATCTCAACAATAAGCTGGTTAGGCATACATTATTTTTTACTGATAACAGAAATTTGAGATCCAACAAATAACATGACTTAACAGAAATTTACATGGCTACTTAGTATCAGAGATAGGACAGTAAATCACCTCTTTTAAGTTTCAGTCATATGAATTACAAATGCAATACTGTGTTATTCTGTATCATGTTTTTGGTGCTGGCTGTTTAAGATATATTGAATTCAATTAATAATGGGGTTTTGCCACCAGTAAAAATGGGAATCATTCAAGTAAATGTTTATTTTGATTAGTTTTGGCAAAAATCAATGTCTTGTTGGATTCAGATATTCCTAATATTGTACATACTTTTATTCTTACTGGGAGATTTACTTTAATAGCTCAAAATTATATTCTGTGGCTTACATCATTAAAATGTAGTTTCTTTGTAATGGGACAGTCACAAAAATGAAATTTAAGTTGGTATGTGAGCATTACTCATGGTGAGACTCTCACCCTTACGGTCCATGCATCTTACCTGCAAGCTCCTGTGACTCTCCCTTGGAGTTTCTTGCCTACATATGGGGCAGATTGGAAGTGTTAGGAAGATAATGCCCTGGGAGCTACCCTCAGCCAACTTCCTTGCCCTTCCTGGTGATACTTTGAGGCATATTTCATGTTGTCTCCTAGAGTTTCCAGTGGAACTGGATCTCCCTGCCCATAGAAATTGTTAAATATGTAGTATTTATTCTCTTTCTCTTCTCTAACTTTCTATGCCTTTATTAATGTTTTTCTGGGATTACCTCCCAAAAGACCTTCTTGTCTTTAAATCTTGTTTCAGAGTTTGTTTCTGGGACAAACTAAAATGTACTTGATTTGGGAAGTAGGTTTTTTTTTTTAAGAGAAAAAGATCTAAAACAAAATTTTAAGTATTTTGACAATTTGTCTCATAATCACATCCATGTTTAAATTTTTAGTTTCATTTTTTAACAAAGGGAAGATTTTATGTGGACATCTTTCTATCAGATCTATTTGTTCTGCTAAGGAAATTATAAACTAACTATCCAAATGGCTGAAGAGAAGGACACTGGATCATCTAGTTTGGGCATTTTGCTCAACCAAAATAATACAGATTATTTTCTAATTGGATTTAACTTTCTCATTTCTTCCCAGAACCACCTTATTCACAATCAGGGAGCAGGATTACTCTTTTCTAACATTGATTGTAAGGATAAACTTTGTATTGCATAATTTCCCCCAAAAATGTTTTGTGATCCTTGTTAAATAAAATTTTTTTTGTGATCTTGTAGGATTAATGAATATGAAGTTTATAAATTGAATAATCTCTAAGTACATTGTAAGTGTATTTTTTATAGTTGAGATTATAACTTTATGAATTAGAAGTACTGATTTTTATGTTTTTAAAAAACGATATTGGAAGTTTATTAATTTTACGCACATGTTAATTGTCAGTCTTCATTTTCCATGTAGAAATTGTGATTATTAGGTCTGATGTATGCTATATTGACTTTGTTTATGAGATGGAACATAGATGAATTCCCTAAGTTTGTAGTTCTATTTTAGGACCATCTGAAGATAAGCATGCACAACTATTGTCCGATAGGGAAAAGCCAACATTTAAAGAACATATTTAATAGGTTATCCTGATTAAAAAAATAATAGTATAAACATCTCTATGTTTTCAAGCAAAATTACCAGAGTGTATGCAGAGTAGTTTCCCTCATTTTAGTTGCCTTATGGTACCGTCAAATTCTGCTGTGCTCTTTTGAATATATACAGGTGTTTCTTGACTTTTGAGGTTGCATTTGTCTGTTAGAAATGGTCAAAAGTAATCTGGGTGATATAATTGGATAATATGGTTTGGAAGAAAATATGTTAAATATAAAGGAATAATTTGCCTTTCTCCTGGGACACATCAAACTGTGCTAAAGTGGAAACTCTCTTGTCAAAATCACCATATTGGCATATTGGAATATACTGTTTGTAATCTAAATTCTATTACTTCTAAAAAAATTAGTTCAAGATTAAAAATTAATCTCAATACTTTTTAGACATTTTACATATGAACAACTAATTTAGTTGTACAGTCAAAGTTTTCGGTGTTTCAAATATCTCAATGTGGTAGATTGAAAATTTGGTCTAAGAACCAGAGGTAACTTTTCAAATGTGTCAAGAAAACCCATTGCCCAGACACTAAATTCTTTCTATAAGGAGTGATAAAGTGATTAAAAAATGGGGACTATCTGTTTTTAATGTCTCAACTAGAAGATGTCTTCTTGTGTTAAATGTGAAGTCTCATGATACCTTATAAAATAAGCTTGAAAAATAGTCTCTTTCAAAAATTTACGTATTTTCCATCACTAGTTGGCCACTTACACCTTACCTCTGTACTAAGTATTGAAGTACAGCTTGCCTTTTAAGGTTTTAAAAAGTGCTACCTGCCTTCTAGTAATGTTAAGTACTTATACTCAAGTATGTTGTTTCTGGGATATTTTTTAATGTAATGGCTCTTATAGGTTAGTGTCTGTTATTGGTACAGTTGTTGGAGAAAATTAACTTGGATGAAAACAGTGATGCATGCTTTAACAGTTAAAATATTTAAAAATTTCATATTTAAAAAAGTTTAATTTTCTGGGTCTCATAATTTTTTTTAAAGATTTATTTTTTATTTATACAATAGCTGGGGTACAGGCCAGAGGTGCGGGAGGGTGAGAGGATTCACCAGAGACAGAATAGGGAGCAGAACAGGCAGACAGACCGAAAGCACTGCTGAGGGGAGCAGAGGGCGCGACAGGACAGGTCTGCCGCGCCATGTGGGAATCTCCCTGGCCGGCCGGGAATCGAACCCGCACTGCAGAGGCTGCGGACAGCTTCAAGTGCTGTGCTCAACCAGCTGTACCGCTGGGGAGGCCCTGATAATTGTTTTTGTGTTAGGAAAATACTGTACTTTGCCATATCTCTGATTTGCAATTGTTGCTTTTTAAAAAACTTTCACATGTATTTTCTCTTAACGAAAGCAATTTTTAATTACATGTTTACATTACTGAATGGTGCAAGTTGAACCAATTGTTACTACTAAAGCAGGCTAAAATAACGTGGTCTTTTACCTGCAGTTTGTGAGTCAGCACATAAAAGGACATTAGTTTCTACTCAGGGGTTTACCGAGTTAATATAGATTCAAAATTATTTGATTTTAATCTACATTCTAAATGTAATGTAGAGATTTTGCCTTATTAACAGGCTTTAAAAATTTTCCTCAATCATTTATGCTTAGATAATAGAAATGTAGGTAAATAATGTAGTACGTAAACCATCACTAGTTTATTACTTGAAAGGCACTTTGCTTCAGTGCTTGATGATAGCTTTAAACTACATGTTTATTTTTTCTTGAAATTTTACACTTTAACTGTAGAGATTTTTGTCTATAATAACTTGATGTTTCTGTCAACTTTATATGACTGAAGTTGCTCCTGCTTTAAAATGACTTAAAAATATTTTTAGCAGAAAATTTAATAGTAACTCTAATACCACATGGTAATATAAATCTTTCTGATTGGAATCTTTAGTAGTTACATTGTCAGAAATTTCTTTACAATTTCATGAAAACTAGACATTTGAAAATGGAGTTAATTTCATCGGATTTTAGTCTTCCCAACATAAGCTGTACTGTAATAAGGAGGTATGCTTTATTTCCCTCTCTCATGACAGATCTCATGACACTTAATCCTTTACAAAGTTTTGTATTTGTTTACAGATCAACCTAGGAACAGCCTTAAGAAAGTAACAGGTGAATTGCATAACAGATTTTTAATTTTTGAGCATCAGAATTTTGTCATTGAACATTCAGTGAAAGAATAAGGTGATAAAGATAATGAAATGAAGGTAATGAAATTTATAAATAAGATGAGGTTTATAAATAAATATGACAAAAACTAATATTGTCAAAATATTTTAAAGAACTGTTTGAAAGTTTAAAACTTTGTTGAAGACAAATTGGTTATTCCAGGAAAAAGATACTATTTTAATTATCTTCTCTGTATTTGGGAATTAAAGAAGTGAATGCCAAGAAGATTTATGTTCCTTTCCCTCGCCTCCAATTTTTAGTTAATTGACCCAAGCAATTCTATTACTGACTTAATTCTATAACACGTATTATCTCCTAATATTTATCTGAGATAAATGATGCTGACACGAAGAGAAAGACACTGATCTGTCTTTCCTTTCTCCCTTTATATTAGAAAAAACAAACACAAAAACCTGCTTTTTACCTGGGAGAACATGCTGCTTTTACCAGGGAGAATTTTTCTAAGGTAGTTCTAAACCTATTGTTTCTTAGAGTAGGTAATCTATAGAAGACAGCTCAGAAGATTTAATACCCTTATGTAGTTATAGCAGCCCCATGTGTGAGCGCAGGAATGAACTTGGGCACAGTCTTCCCTTGTAATAGTATTCTAGGATGCTTTTTTCGTTCACCCCTCGCCTTCCAAACAACCAGCCTCTTTCTTGCCCGTGCTCTCTCTCATTCCCTCCTTTTCTGTTTCTCCCTTATTCTTCATTGAAACATACATCAGGGAGACCCAAGACCCTATAAGTATGCAATTACTTCATATTCTTAATTAGCACACATAACTTAGTATTGTAACAGAATTCCTACCATTAATTACCATTAATACCACTTTATACTTTAGTTCATCATCCTCCTAATTTCTGTTAAGTAACCTTGAACTGTTTCATATTTAGGGGTGAAGGGGGGACATGGCCATTTGTAAAGGTACTGGGTTTCATTGCTTATGTTAAATAATGTTTTAATCTTTTGTCAAATGAAAGATTTTAAAAGGAAAGGAAAAAATTATGCAAATGTTTGTAAACATGGATGTAAATATGTTGTTTTCTTCCAAAAAATCATTAATAAAATGGATTTTTAGTTTCTTCTTGAATGGGGTTCCTTTGTGTGTAGTAGGGTAAATTCTGCAAATGTAAAACATGGCTTTATTTTAATCATATGACATTTTCATTTTGTTGTCTTTTCCACTCTTTAAGAAAGAGTATCATTGATTTGTAAGCATTAGTTTGGCTGAATTAGGTCTCTAGTCAGGTTTACCAATAGTGTTTACTAAACTATTGAAAAATTACAAATGATTGGTCATCTGATTTATTGTCATTCATGAAAACCAGTGAGTTTTTTTTTTTAATGAAAATTCGGAAATAGGAAATTTGTCAGTCACTCATGGCATTTGTACATTGGGTGAGAAATGACCTTAACAGTGTTCTGTAAGGTCTGCATACATCATATAAATAGTTGAGAGTTTGGAATTTGATGTTGGTTCCCGCACATGGAAAGAGGAGAAAAAAATCAGGTAAGTGGTGGATGTGAATGATGATTTGAGGAAACATTAAAAAACATTAGAATAAAATGGAGAGATCAGGAATGACAATATCTTTAGGTATGAGAAGGAAAATACCTGTGATGAGGAGGAGCTGCTTTTATTTTAGCCAATCATCAGTTTCCTATAGTCATTAACCGAACCTTCAGGGGTTTCAGGAGCATAACAGCACATAGCATAGATAGGTTTTGATGAAGGAGAGACAATGTCAGCAAGAGTGCATTAGGTGAGGTTCTGCCCTAGGAGTTCAAAAATTAAGTGGCCTTTAGACATTTCTTTAGCTCAAGGTGTGACTACAAACTCAAAAGTGGTGCCACACACCCCTTTTGTTTGATGATTGTAAGGTGGAAAGGGAAGCAAGAATAAAAGTTTTTAAAGAAGTCATGGTTTATCTGAAATTTGTGTCTGTAAGATTTTAACTTATTGGACAGCCTTTAGGCCATGTAGCACATTAATACAAGTTATTTAAATACTTAGAGATTATGTGAAAATTCTGTACATTTCTATGAAAATTGATGTTTTATGTATATATTTTGAAAATGCAGAACCTTTTTTTTTTTTTTTTGTTAACACCTAGGATCCTGGAGAACCAGAGTGACATTTGGGGGAAACTGAATTTAATGATTTTGATATAGAAAAATTAAATTTAAAAGATGTTTGAGGTGAAGTCAGTTTTTTTTTTTGGTAATCAGTTGATGTTCTTTAATCTGGCATAGAGATCGAGGCATCTGCAGCTCTGACTCTTAGAAAAATAATATCATTTAAAAACTATTAGGGGCCTCCCCGGTGGCGCAGCGGTTGAGCGCTGGGTTGCGAAGCTGCCCGCGGCCTCTGCGGCGCCGGTTCGATCCCCAGCTGCTCCCCGGCCATGGGAGGAGGGTCCCACATGGCGCGCAGACCTCTCCTGCCGCCTGCTGCTCCCCTCAGCAGTGTACCTCGGTCCTTCTGCCTGCTCTGCTCCCTGCTCTGGCTCTGGTGAATTCTCTCACCCTCCCGCACTTCTGACTGTACCCAGTGCATGTATAAACAAAAAAACCCCCCAAATAAATAAATAAAACATGCCTCTATAAAAATAAATAAATAAAAGCACTGGGAACAACCTATTTCAAATATAAAAAAAAAAATTAAAAAAACTATTAGCTCTGCTTTTTAAATAGCAGTGTACTTAAACAGTTTTTTCTTCTTTGGCAATACTGGTAGAATTTCTTTTAAAATGTCACAACATTTTAAAAGATTTTTTGTGTGCAAGCATTTAATGAGCTTATGAGTATATTACTACCTAGTAATTGAAAATAACTTTATAATATTTAGCCAATTTGTAGACTAAAACAGGTGAAGTCTCAGAATATACTGTTTATAGTCTGCATAACAGTTCAAACAACATACAAACACTAGACATTCAGTAAAAGAACTTGTATATTCTGATGATTCCCTTAAATATGTCTAATAAATAAAGGTCTTTGTCTTTTACTAACTTTACCAGAATTTGTGTACACTGGTATCTGCTGTCACTGTGGCAATATCTGTGGGTAGCTGATGCCCTGTTTGGTACTTTGGCACTTTGTGTAACTGTCTTTATAACTTGCAGGATATTCTTTTGATTATTCTCAGTGATCTCAAGTCTTTAGAAGGACAGGGAACATGGTGGGATGTTTAAGAAATTAGGCTCTTGTCAGATCACCTCTACCTTGAAATTAATTAAAAAAAATTTTTTTTAAAGATTTTTATTTATTTATACAAGCACTGGGTACAGTCAGAAGTGCGGGAGGGTGAGAGAATTCACCAGAGCCAGAGGGGAGAGCAGAGCAGGCAGACTGACGAAGTACACTGCAGAGGGGAGCAGGAGAGTCTGTGTGCCACGTGGGACCCTCGCCCGGTGGCCGGGGATCGAACTGGCGCTGCAGAGGCTGCAGGCAGCTAAGCAACCCAGTGCTCAACCGCTGCGCTACCGGGGAGGCCCTACTTTTTTTTTTTTAATTTTAAAAAAGATTTATTTATTTGTACAAGAACTGAGGTACAGGCCAGAGGTACGGGAGGATGAGAGAATTCACCAGAGACAGAGCGGGGAGCAGAACAGGCAGACGGACCGAAGACACTGCTGAGGGGAGCAGTGGGTGAGACAGGAGATGTCTGCTGTGCCATGTGGGTATCTCCCTGGCTGGCCGGGAATAGAACCGGGCTGCAGAGTCTGCAGACAGCTTCACCATGCAGCACTCAACCCGCTGCGCCACCAGGGAGGCCCTGAAATCTAATTTTTAATTTAATTTGATTTTTGAAAATTCTTAGAGCACTTTTAGTTTCATAGAAACACAGAGAAAGTAGAGTGCCCATATATCCCCACGCCCCCCACATGCACAGCCTTTCCCACAATGAACTTTTACTGACACATCATTATCACTCTCAAAGTCCACATTAAGTTAACCTTAGGGCTCACTCAATGGTTTTGACAATCTGGGTTTTGAGAAGTGTGTAATGACATGCCACCGTTATAGCAATTAGTACCATATCGTATCGTATAGTATAGAATAGTTTCACTGCTCTGGATTAGTACTCTGCCTATTCTTCGCTCCCTCTGTACTCTTGGCAACAACTGTCACTTCCAAAATGTCATATAGTTGGAATCATATAGTATGTAGCCTTTTTTTATTAATTTTTTTTTTAAAGATTTTATTTATTTACTTATTTATTTATTTATATAAGCACTGGGTACAGTCAGAAGCGCGGGAGGGCGAGAGAATTCACCAGAGCCAGAGGGGAGAGCAGAGCAGGCAGAAGGACCGAAGTACACTGCTGAGGGGAGCAGCGGGCGGCAGGAGAGGTCTGCGCGCCATGCGGGACCCTCCTCCGGAGGCCAGGGAGCAGCCGGGGATTGAACCGGCGCTGCAGAGGCTGCAGGCAGCCTCGCAACCCAGCGCTCAACCGCTGCGCCACAGGGGAGGCCCTATGTAGCCTTTTTTTAAAAGCCTTTTCAGATAGGCTTCTTTCACTTATGTACATTTAAATTTCTTCTATGTAACTTTTTGGCTCTATAGCTAATGTTTTTGAGCAGTAAATAATAATCCATTGTCTGGATGTGCTACAGTTCATCTATTCATTCACTTACTGAAGGGCATCTTGATTGATTCCAGGTTTTGGCATTGTGAATAAAGCTGCTGTAAACTTTGTAGTTTTTGTGTGGACATGGATTTTTGGGTCATTTGGGTGAATACCAAGGAGAGTAATTGCTGGATCATATAATAAGAGTACTTTTTCAAAATGACTGTAGTAGTTTGCATTTTCAGTAGTAAATGAGAATTCCTGTTCTATCCTTTGTGTGAGACAGAGCTAAACTGAAACAATTAACCTGGAATCTAACTAAGAAACCTAAAGAACCCAATTTCATTTATAGTGTTTGTGTATATATCCCCTTTTTCTATTATTCCTCCCCCCCTTACTTTTTTTCTATTCTTAAGATCTCTTCTTCTCAAAAAGTGAAACAAGTTCTGGTTCTGCAAACTCTGATTGCAGTGGTTTGATTTGTGAAAAGTCCAGTCTTTTAAAGCTAACTGGGGGATGATTTAGTGCAGTTAAGTGGTAGTACACCTGTTAATATCCTAGATAGTGTATTTTATGCCATTTTAAAAGGGGTACATTAAGGGACTTGAGTGGTTACCATTCAAAAGTTGTCCTTAGCACATTTCTGACAGAATTTAACCTTTTTGGCAGAATTTATAGTGAGTATAAAAAGGGAGATTTTGTTTTAAACTTAAAATCCATACTAAATTTATATATGTGGACTTTTTAAAAGATATTTTATTTTCTAAAGAACCAAAGATTATAACATTAATAAAAGTAGTAAACTACTGTGCATTGGCATGACTACATTGACTAACCCACTACCTCTAACTACAATAGTAAGAGGACATGTGGCTGTGAACCTCAATGCTGCTTTCCATATTTTTGCTAGAGGATTCACAATTGTGCCTTTCATTGTTGTGTGGTATTTTGAAATGTGCAGATTCTAGAAGCTCTGAGCTTGACTGGGTAATAGAGAATATGGTTCCGGAGTTCCCCAACCATGTTCTAATATGTGAGGAAAAAGATTTTGAACAGTTGAGTGATATGAGCATGTTCTTGTTATTCTGACAGTAATAGCTTTAAAGGTGTATAGTTACCTCAATTTCAAGTTTCAAGAAATATGTGGAATTTCAATATTCTTTATTCCCATTTCTTCCCAAAGGTCTTTTGCTCCCATATCACTTTCTATTGGAGAAGTATTAGAGAATAAATTTTAATGTGTCTCAAAGATTTCCTCATTGTAGGATGAGGTATAATTGTCAGGACTTTTCAAGTAGTGATGTAGAGTGTTCTATTAATATGTATGGTTTGACTGCGGAGGTCAGAAGAATTGTGCAGTCTTCAGAATGGTGGGGAATCCTTTCTCCATGTCTGTCAAAACATTTCCAGGCTGTACTATTTAGACTTTGAAAGGTCAACTTTCTTCTTATTACCTTGACTTCAAAGCAGGAATGATTTCAGATCTGTTCTTTTTTGACTCTCTAGGGGAAATCTGACTTTGCCAAACAATATTCATGTACTTGAAAACACTGGACTACCATGCCTTGACCTAAGTTATCCTTTTCCTTTAGTGTCTACTTTGTTTTAATCACCCACAGCGCTCTTTTGTAGGCTATTTCTTTATCAACCTTTGATAATGGCAAAATGATGCTATAATGAAGTCCTAGATCTTGGCTGCTTTCATCTTTTACTATGTGCTTCCTAAATGAGGTCATTTCATCAGGTTGCCATGACAGTACAGTAACAGTTGTCTTCTCAGGAAAATGCTAGAGTAGCTGGGCTTACAGAAATTTGCTCTTTGTTGGGAAAACTTAGTTCTAAGTCTGAAAGCCATTGTGTTGTGCAAGGTACTCCAACTAATATGCATTACTTTTTCCTGCATAACAATTTACAACAAATGTAGTGGTTTAAAACCACACATTTATTATCATAGTTTCTGTTGGTCAGGAAGGACTTGGTACAGCTTAGTTGGTTGTCTGCCGCCTGGGTGTTTTATATGGCTTTAAAGTATCAAAAGAATCGGAGGCTCATCCAAAGGCCTGAGTGGAGAAAATTCTGCTTCTAAGCTCATTTTTGTGGTTGTTTGCAGGATTGAATTCTTTTTGGGTAACAGACTAAATGCCTCAGTCCTTAACTAGCTGCTGACTGAAAGTTGCAATCTGGCTTCCTTAACATAGCAACTAAGTTAAAGCCAGCAAGGGAGGGAGCACTATGAAGACAGAATTCAGAACCTCTTGTAGTCTAATCATGGAAATGACACTCCCTTTCAATGTCGGTTAAAAGCAGGTTACTCTAGGGAAAGAAACTACACAAATCTTAAATATCAAGAAGCAAGATGTGATTGGGGTTGTCTTGGAGGCTTCCTAGCCTACAGCATTTAAGGTACATCATTTTTTACAGTTTCTAAGCAGACTAAGTTTATATTAGCCATGGGTCAAGGGAACCTTCATTATCCCATGTGTTAGTCCTGAATGTCCTAAAAATTATAAAGATGATTCTTGGTAGGAGCAGGGCTTGATATCAGGTTTCTGAGTCTTAAATGTCTGGAAATGTCCCTTTTTTTACTTTGGAAAAATTGTGTATTTCCCAACTGCTGGTCATTTTAACATATCTTCTGCTTTCTACAATTCTTTAGAAAATACCAAGTCTTGTGTACCTTCCATATATAATAATTGTTTAATGCTTGAATATTACAGGCTTTCATAATGGCCTTCACTAGTCTTCCTCTCTTAAGTCTCTTCCTATCTTCAGTCTCATTCATACTAACCCAGAATTACCTAATAGAAAAATTTGATTTTGCTTCTCTTTTGTTTTAGTTCTTTAATGCTGTTTCATTATCCCTGGGATAAGATCTAAATTCCTGGAAAACTCTTAAAGAACTCTTTGTTTAGTCATCTCTCTGACCTCTTCCAACCTTTTTTCTAACCATTCAAAATTGCACTTCAGCACTTCTGTGACTACATTTGCTGTTTATGATGCCTGGAAATTCTGGGCCTTGTCTATATGTTCCTGGCCATGACAAGTTTGTTTCAGAGGCATTTCAGAGGCTGAATGATGTTCTGGGGTGAGGGTCTGATGGCATGTCATTTTTCTCCTCACCACAACTACCCACCCTAAAGTAACCAGATGATCTCTTGTAACTTCCTAAATTTATTTATTTATTTAAAAAATATTTATTTATTTATGCATACAAGAACTGGGGTACAGGACAGAGGCGTGGGGGGTGAGCGGATTCACCAGAGACAGAGTGGGGAACAGAACAGGCAGACTGACTGAAATACACTGCTAAGGGGAGCAATGGGCAAGTCAGGAGAGGTCTGCTGAGCCATGTGGGTAGTTCCCTGGTCGGGGATCGAACTCATGCTGCAGTGGCTATGGATAGTTTCATAGGTTGCAGCTTAACCCCTTAACCAGCTTAACCCCTAGGCCACCAGGGAGGCCCCTCTTCCTAAATTTATTTTCTATGACTTGTCTTTACTGACCTTTCCCAGATATTTCCTCTTTTGTCCATTAAGTTATGGATTTTAGAAGTTTGTGATTATACTTGTTTTGTTTTAGTTCTGCCAGGAACAGAGGAGGAAAATACAATAGATAATATTTCTTTTATCATCCTAGAACTTTTTGAAATATCGCTATTCAATAATTTTCCTATTGTTGAATAGGTGATTTTCTTTCTCCCCTCCCAGTGTCTTTACTGAGATATAATTGACATATAATATTGTGTAAGACTTATAATAAATGGGATGATTTTATACATGTGTATACTGCAAAATGTTTGCCACAATAGGGTTAATTAATACATTATTCCCTTCACATAATCAACATATTGTTGTGGTGAGAACATTAAAACACTAATTGCAGTTTTCAAGTATAGAACACATATTATTAACTGTAGTCACCAGGTTTCAAAATTGTAAGTTCTTGAAATTATTGAAGTTATTGAAATATTTTTATATGTATTATATAAATTATATAAATATATAATTATATAACTATAATTATATAAATATTATAAAAATTATAGGAATATTTTCTTGAAATTATTGAAGTTATTGAAATATTTTTTCTACAGGTTTCCCCTGCTATCCAAAAGTAGAATATTTTTATTTGACATGATTTGGTGGGTTATTTTGGAGTCTGGGAATACTATTTCTATTAATTTATATGGAAACGTACTTTCACATCCCTAGACCTAAAATATAACTGACCAAAATAGTAGGCAAAACCTGTACACATCTTGAAATACTATATATGAAAAGTTCTGGTCCCTTATATTAGCCAAGGTTTCCTTCAAAACTATATTATGTTGATATTCTCTTCAAGTCAGGAGAGACCTAGGAATTATACTTACTCTTTCACCTCAGCTAGAAAACTGAATAAAATGTAACAACAGTTTCAGACATTGGGCAGCTCTGCAGGAATGGCATCCGTAAGTGATGGGAAACCAACAGTTCAGCTGTATGATTATACCGGATTGAAGCCTGGAGAGAGTTCCCTTGTCTCACGGTAATAAGGGGATCCAAACAACCCAATATATGAACAGAGTTTTGGGAAGCCAAAATGAGTTTGTTGAGCAACGTACTAGATCAGAAGTTTGCTTTACAGAGAAAAGGCTTGAGGTGTGTAAAAGTTTCCCTTTGAGTGGGTGAGTATTAACCTGTCATGTTTAAGAGGAAATGATCTGAAACCAGAAAGTCTGCAAAGGAGCAGGCATAATGGCCTCCATAGCTGACACAATTAGGAGTAGTTTGTTTCTATCGCCTGGTGGAAAGACATTTTTCTGAGGAAGAATCCTCAGAATCTCAGATTAAGGGCAAGACTCAATCCAACTGACCCTAAATATCCACACCAGAATAAAATCTAAGCATATTTAAAGGAATATTTTTTTAACCAGGTATGTAAAGAGGCAGAAAAATAAGATAGCAGCCAAAGGTGGAGAAATCCACAGGAGATACAGAAATCCCAGAGGTGATAGAATTAGTAGACAAGGACATTGAAACTCCTCATAAATAATACTCTATATAGAAGAAAACAGGACAATGAAGTGGGAGATAAAAAAGAGACCAAACTGGGGCTTCCCTGGTGGCCTAGGAGTTAAGTGTCGGCGCTACCAATGCATTGGCCTGAGTTCAATCCCTGGCCAGGGAGCTACCCACAGGGCGCAGCAGATCTTTCCTGTTTCACCTGCTGCTCCCCTCAGTGTATTTCAGTGTATCTCCCTGTATGCTTCCCACTCTGTCTCTGGTAAATCCTCTCACCTCCTCTGGCTTGCACCCCTGTTCTTCTATACAAAAATAAATCCTTGGGAAAAAAAACAAACACACACACAACAAAGCTAAACTAGAACTTCCAAAAATGAAAATGAAAGAACTTCCAAATGAAAATCTTAGATGAAAAATATACTGTGATATTAATATCAGATTATACACTGAATTAATTGGAGACCCGATTATCCAGAATGAAAAGTGGGAGAGGGCCTCCTTGGTGGCGCAGCGGTTGAGCGCTGGGTTGCGAGGCTGCCCACAGCCTCTGCAGCGCCAGTTCAATCCCCGGCCACCAGGTGAGGGTCCCACATGGTGCGCAGACCTCTTCTGCTGCCCGCTGCTCCCCTCAGCAGCATATTTCAGTCTGCCTGCTCTGCTCCCCACTCTGGCTCTGGTGAATTCTCTCACCCTCCCGCACTTCTGTACCCAGTGCTTGTATAAATAAATAAATAAATAAATAAATAAATAAATAAATAAATAAATAAATCTTTTAAAAAAAAAAGTGGGAGAGAAAATAAACAATACTTCAGTATCAGCAATTTTCAGGCAAAGGAGTTTACTCTCCTGGAACAGTCTGTAAGTCAGTGGTAGAATAGAATGTGATGTGCTGTAAATGGAGGCCATATTTCTATCTCTGGACTTGTCCAACGTTTTTAGAAATAACATGGCATTAAATCAACACTTTGTTACTTAAAAGGCCCTTAAAACAAGAAAACAACAGTTATTAGTCAAATGAAACCTAATTATTATGATCTTTTCTGGAAAGGGATTGCAGGACATTCTGCATCCAAAGTAGAGGGCATTTTTCCAGTAGAGTCTAAAAGAACAACACTGCCAGTTTCAAGTCAGTCTTTAGAGAACCATTTCAAAATGATGTCCACGCCTGTACTTAGGAAGTACTTGCTTCTCTCATTCCAAAGGGGGAAATGAAAGCTCAGTTTGGGGATACATAGTTGTAAAGAATTGGTTTCAGAGTCAAATATTAATGTGGTGGTGTACTAGACACTGCAAATGGGAATTAAAAACTAGAAGAACTGGTAAAAGTATTTTGACAGGTTCCTTTCAGGTTTAATTACAAAGGTTTAAATACAAAGGTTTAATTACAGACTATTCCAAGAAAGTTAAAAGGGAAGCCCTGGAAGCAGCCAGGTTATGCTTGATCAAACGAACTGAAATGCTTGACAGTGAGCTTGTTAATTCTCTAACAATTTTATTCCCACTGTGTTAAAACAGTTGATGCATCTTATCAGATTTGAAAAAAAGGAGGAAGGGAAAAAAGTTCCTCCTGAATGAGCCCTTGAGGCAGTCAGTGAGTGCCACAGCAGTGAGACAGCTTCACGCCTGAAACCAGGTTTTCTCAGAAGTTCAGCAGCTCATTTGGGAATTACACTCAAAACTGCAGTCTTAGCATCAGGCAGGTACTAAGCAACTGAACTCAAATACTTGAATATTTTAAATGGAAGGTGCAAAAAACAATGTTAGAAAAGAAATAACAGATTCTCATACTTTAATTTATCTAGCACATTATTGAGTACCCACTAGATGTCAAGCCTTTGCCTTCAAATATGAGAAAGGAACATGATCTGGCTTCTTGGAGTACTTGATCTTGAAGAAGAAACAAGGTAGCTCGAGGGATGGTAGAACTCTCTGAGGATAGTCTGGGAATCCTATGTGAATTTACATATTCAAGTAGGATGTCAAATATTAAAACTTGCCAAATATTAATATTTTTGTGGAATACCACAAAGAACACACTATAGTGTATATTACTTACAGGATAAGAGTTCTCCTTTGTGAAATGCCCAGAGGTCACCAGAATCTGCCCAGAAGTCTCTGTGAAGAGATTCTTCTCTGCCTTCAGAGGGAGAATGAGAAGACAATCAGATAGCAAGGGCTGACATCCTGCCATTAAAAAGACATTAAGGGTCTCCTGGTGGCCTAGGGTTTAAGTCTTGGCAGTGAGCTAACTCACATATGGCACAGCAGACCTCTCCTGTCTCACCTGCTGCTCCCCTTAGCAGTGTATTTCAGTATATTCACCTGTTCTGCTCCCCACCCTGTCTCTGGTGAATCCTCTCATCCCCTGTACCTCTGGCCTACACTCCAGTTCCTGTATGCATAAACAAACAAACCAACAAACCAATAAACCAACCTTTTAAAAAAGTAAGAGAGAAATTAAATCAAGGGTTTGGCAAAGTTTCAGATCTCAGATTTGTCATGTTTTTTTTGCCTTAACTCTCACAAATAATCTTGAAAGAAGTCTGTGTAAACCTGTACTCCAAGTGAACATATATGAACCAATTTAACAATTTAATAGAGCAATCCTACTTGATTCCTTCAAAAAGAGTGATTGAATACTACTGGTCCAGTTAGACATCGGCAGTTGAATCCTAACTTCTGTAATAATAAAATCTGATTAAGCTCTTTAAACATCCCCCCACCTTTTTTTTTGTGAAATATGGATGATGATAAATAATTGTTGCTGATGAAGAGAAGTATGCTTAAAGTGCTTATTAGTACAATACTTAATACATAGCACATTCTCAATAAATGTTTGCTATTGCTAAGATATTATACATGGGAGGGAGGAAAGGAAAACAATAAATGAAGCTCAGTCTGTACACTAGGTGTCAGCATTGTGCTTCAAATAGTTATGTACACAAAATGCCTACGCAGATTCTATTTATAGGGTATCCAAGTAAAACTGGCTTGGAATAGAAAGATACTTAAGCAGATCTGGGGAGCTCGAAATCCTAAAACTGCCGAAGAAGGATATAACAGTGTGCTGACTTAGGGCAATACATAGCGATTGTTTTTCAAACTGGCGATCTGTTGAAAATAAAAGAGCTGCCAAACTCATTCAATTCCTTCTATGTCTACAAACTCAGAATATCAGAACTTAGAACAATATCATGTTTGTGTAGGATGTTAGCATTTTTCTTATCTCTGGACTTTAATTCTGGGGTAATTTTTAAGGAAGAGGTACATTTGAATTGTTCGTTATCTACTAATAAGCCATGAAGATAATAAATAATGCATTACCATTACCAACTACATCAGAAAGACATCTGAAAGGTACATAATTTTAGAAGAATGTTCTATTTCTTACTCCTGATCAAATATTTCTGCTCTAATCTTTAAGTGCAAGTAGCTCCTTTACTTGATAAGCCATCTTCTCTACCTCTACTCTTCAAAAATTGCAAGGAAAACTCAAAGCCAGTCCTAGGATCTTGCTGGTGAGGATCAGGTAGTCCTCTAGTGACTCTCCGAGTAGTTGTCATGACTTCCATTCACATTTGTCTTTAGCAAGTGGATGTGTCGTAACTTTGCTTCCAAAGCCCATTTCTTGATCCAATGGAGGGTAGGACTGGGCAGGTATTAGCTCCGAAGCGTTTCTTGTTCCTTCAGCACCTCTTACATAGAAGCAGATGCAGATAAATTCTGTACACCCTGCTTACCTCTTGGCAGAACCACCATGTCGTTAGGTCCCTCTGGTTTTATTATTATTTTATTTATTTATTTAATATTTATTTATTTATTTATACAAGCACTGGGTACAGTCAGAAGCGTGGGAGGATGAGAGAATTCACCAGAGCCAGAGTGGGGAGCAGAGCAGGCAGAAGGACCAAAGTACACTGCTGAGGGGAGCAGCGGGCGGCAGGAGAGGTCTGCGTGCCATGTGGGACCCTCCTCCAGTGGCCGGGGAGCAGCAGGGGATTGAACTGGCGCTGCAGAGGCTGCAGGCAGCTTCGCAACCTAGCGCTCAACCGCTGTGCCACTGGGGAGGCCCATCCCTCTGGCTTTATATCTTCTATACTGGCCTCAGGACAAATGACAACATCTTGTCTTTACTACACTGTGTCTTTTCCAGCCAGACCCACAAAGGTGACCTTAATTCCAGCTCCTCTTTTGGCATCTAGTGAGATGACAGTCTTCATCTCAGCTCCTTTATCCACGATGACCACAGCTCTTTTTGAAGCCATTTTTTATGTTGTATTTAAAAAAAAATTAAACCTTGCTTTTCTTCCCATAGGTTCAACATGCTAGCCCTTCAGAGGCACTCTTGTTACTGTGTATTTAATGTCATATCCAAAAAACCAATGCCAAGAGCATTGCTGAGGAGCGTTTTTCCTGAAAATTTTTTGACTCCTGGTCTTGTTTTAAGTCTTTAATCCAGTTCATTTTTGTGAATGGATATGGGCCTAATTTCATTGTTCCTGCATGTAATTGTCTAGTTTTCCCTGTTCTAGTTATTGAAGATACTATCTTTTCTTCATTAAATATTGTTGGCCTCCTTGTCAAATACTAGTTGGCCATCTGTGTAGGAGTTTATTTCTGTGCTCTCTATTCTGTTCTATTGGTCTAATGTGTCTAATTTGGGGGGTGAGGGGCTCAGTACCATACTGTTTTAGTTACTATAACTTTGTAGTATATTTTGAAAACAGGAAGTGTGATATTCCTAGTGAGTGTATAATCTCCTTTCTGGGAGGTACCTGTGAGCTGCATCAAGATCAAGGGCAGGGTCAAAAATAGTGTCTCCTGACCTGTGTTCCCTGAGAGCTTGTGGTGATTGGCCTGTGTGTGTGGTATGGGGAGCCCAGCAGCATCAGTGATACCTGGAAGGCTGGCCTGACGGGGTAGTGAGTAAGCTATATCCTCTGGCTCTAGCAAGATAGCAATGCTAAAATAGTGCCTTGTGGGTCTGGCTCCAGTAGAGTATAAGTGTGACAATGGTGCCCATCAGTGCCTCAGTCCCTGGAGAGAGTTCCAACCGACACTTACTCTCCTGGAAAACACTTTAGGTTTAGTAAATTAGGGGTTTTTCAAATTGCTATTTTTGTACTGGGACCCAGGGGTAGTGAATCTACATGCTTGCTCCTTAAGAGCAAACTTTACATTTTTCAGTGCCTCTTGCGTCTAATGCCATTGGTCTTCAATGCTAGAAATACTGGGGGGGACCTGTGTCTCTGATGCATGTCTCAGAGATTGGGGTGTCTGATGTGGACATAATCCACTTACTCTTCATGGAACATATTTGTATTTGTGAGATTCCTTCCAGCTTTCTGCCTCAAGGGTGGTAAAAATGTGTATTTATCTCTCCTACTTATTTTGTCCCTTATTGTGGAGGAGCTGCTTAGTCAATTCTCAAATCTTTTTCAGGGAGAGTGTTCTACATTATAGCTATTCATATGTCCAATGGAGGAAGTGAGTTCATCATCTTAAACCTCCAAGTAAAAGGTAATTTTTTAAAAAAGATTTATTTATTTTTATACAAGAGCTGGGGTATGGGCCAGAGATGTAGGGGGTGAGAGGATTCACCAGAGACAGAGTGGGGAAGAGAACAGGCAGACTGACTGAAATACATGGCTGAGGGGAGCAGTGGGCAAGCCAGGAGAGCTCTGCCTCAACATGTGAGTTTCTCCCTGGCCGGCTGGGGACCGAACTCATGCTGCAGAGGCTGTGGATTGCTTCATAGTGCAGTGTTTAACCCCTTGTGCCAATGGGGAGGCCCTAAAAGGTAATTTTTAACTTGAAAATTGTTTAATGAGATGCCAATAGTAATAGCATCTTTATAAATATCTTTTGAGTGAATTCAGTGCATCTAGGGAATTGAAACATCAGAAAGTACTAGAACACTAGTAGAATACTAGAAGTACTAGAGTACTCTCTGTAGTATCAGAAAGATCATGTGCTATAAACTAAATGTTTATGTGCCTTCACCCCAAATCCATATATTGAAATTCTAACTCCCAAAGTGATGGAATGAAAGTTGGGACCTTTGGGGGGTAATTCAGTCCTGAGGTGGAGCCCTCAAGGATAGAATAAGTGACCTTATAAAAAGACACAAGAATTTGTGTCCTCTCTTCTTCATCTTGTGAGGATACAACAAGAAAATAGCCATCTGCAAACAAGGAAGCAGGCCCTTACTAGACATCAAGTCTGCTGGCACCTTCATCTTGGACTTCTTTGTTTTTAAGTCACCCAGTTTATGTTATTCTTGTTATAATAGCCTGAACTGATTAAAATACAATGTTAATTTGCACAATCTCTCTTTGGGCATCATAATTTGGTTGCATTTATGAAACTCTCTTGGACAAGGTTAAGGCAACTAAAACTACTACTACTATTTCTCTCTTAGTTTAAAACATTACCCTTAGAAGACTTCACTAAAGGTAGGAGTGGTGACCCAGAAGCTTTACATTTCAGCTGAAGGTGGAAGGTTGTTCCAGATTCATTGCAGGATAAGTAATATTTTGGATATCCCTTACCCTGTTGTTATTTCTGCCTCTATTCTTTCACTCTTCTTTCAGATTAACCATGTATTATATATATTCTCGCATTTTCTAAAATGTGAGAATGTTTAATCCATCTAATTCATTATCATATATTGTTGATGCTTGTCAAACACTTATATATCCTTGCTACATGTCAGATTTTATACATTAAATATTTAAGATACATTGACTTATGTAGGGGCAGGAATGAGCACTGAGCAGGTTTTCTGATCCAGTGGACTGGGTAAAGGAGGAGGTCTGGAGCCCTCAGTGGCTTTTGCAGGTCTTTTATTTAGATTTACCAGGCATATGGCAGGCAGGGGTGCTGGGGTGCTGGCAGTCCTCCCAACCCCCAGCAAATCCTCACTCTATTTGGGCTCTCACTGGCATTCTCTCTGCTTCTCTTCTTCTCTTGGCTTCTGTTCATTCTTGGTTTCTGCTGGTGTCCCCGTGACACCGCCCTTAAAAGCCCAGTCTTAGCCCAGGTGAATCCCATCTACAAATGCCCACATCCCACTCCAGGTGGCCGCCATCAGGCATGCATTCAGGACCGCAGGGATCCATCATCTATCCTAATGGCTGGAGGGCAGAAAAGCCTGATACTTTTTACCTTACCCTACGAATTATCAAAACAGAAAGTTGTATTTCCATATACCAAAAAAACAAAATACTATTTACAATAGTATAAGAATATAAAATACTTAGAAGTAAATCTGACCAAATATGTAAAATATATGTCCACTGGATTTTACTGAACATTGCTAACAGAAATAAAGAAAATGTCAACAAATGTAGAGATGTACCTGTGTATGGGCTGGAAGACTCAATATTATTCAGCTGAGTCAACTACCTCCAAATTGGTCGATTGACTCCAAATGAATAATCTAGAGATTCAACACAATTCCAATCAAAATCTCCGCAGACTACTTGGGTAGAAATTGGGAAGATGATTCTAACATTCATATGGAAATGCCAAAGTCCTAGAATAACTAAAATAACATTAAAAAATAAGTAAGTTGGAGGGCTACTTTCCAACTTAATTGATTATAATCATAATTATTATGCTATAGTAATCAAACAATACCACAAACCTATGTGGTATTGGCATGAAGACAATTACAACAATGGAACAGAATAGAGAGTTCTGAAATAAGTCCATACATATATGAACAATTGAGTTTTTACATTGGTGCAAAGGCAATGCAATGGAGAAAGGATAGCCTTTTCAACAAATGGTACTGGAATAATTAGGCATCTATCTAAAGCTCTACCTATCATTCATTCTCTCTCTCTCTCTCCCTCTCGCTCTCCCTCTCTCTCTCTGTCTCTCTAATTGTCTAGGAACTTGGGCCCATATATAAAAACTAATTCAAAGTGAATCACATACATACCTAAATGTAAAACTTAGAACTATAAAAATGCTAGGAGAAAGTCATTACTTATTAGGGATATGAAAATTTAAACTGTAATGAGATACCACTACATACCTATCAGATTATAGTTAAAAAGACTGACTATGGGCCTCCCCGGTGGCGCAGAGGTTGAGCGCTGGGTTGCGAAGCTGCCCACAGCCTCTGCAGCACCGGTTCGATCCCCGGCTGCTCCCCGGCCACTGGAGGAGGGTCCCACATGGCGCGCAGACCTCTCCTGCTGCCCACTGCTCCCCTCAGCAGTGTACTTCGGTCCTTCTGCCTGCTCAGCTCCCTGCTCTGCTCCCTGCTCTGGCTCTGGTGAATCTCTCACCCTCCCACGCTTCTGACTGTACCCAGTGCTTGTATAAATAAATAAATAAAAAAAAATAAATCTTTAAAAAAAAAAAAGACGGACTATACCAAGTATTGGAGAGGATTTGTAAGAATATGAACCCTCCAATATGGCTGGTGGAATGTAAAGTGGTATAGTCACTTGAAAACAGGTAGTTACTTAAAATGTAAACCATACATCTACTTGTGATCCAGCCATTTTACTCCAAGATATTTATTTTCCCAAGAAAAAAGGAAATATATAAAGATTTGTTTACAAAAACAAACAGACAAAAAGCTTTATTTACAGTTCCAAAAGATAATGAACACAAGTTTCCATCAGCAGGTGACTAGCCAAACAAATGATACTGTATCTATACCATGCAAAACTACTCAGCAATAAAAGACAATGAACTGTTGATACAATCAATAAAGGTGATGCCTGAATTATGCTGAGTGAAAGAAGTCAATCTAAAAAGACTATATACTATATGGTTTCATTCTTATAAAATTTTAGGTAAAGAAAACAAGTCTATAGTGATAGCAGGTCAGTTTGGGGAAGGAAGGGTAAAAAGAGGGATCGAAGAACAGAGAAGTCCAGGAAAAGTTCTGGAAGTTATATATACATATATATGTACGTACACACACACACACACACACACCCCTCAAAAAGGGCAGGTTTATTATAAAAAGGGAAGGGAAAGAAATGACGCTTGCACAGACACAAGCAGGTAGAAAGAACTGCCCCCTCAAAGGGACAGGGTTGTTAAAAGAGGCCTGTATAGTCACAGGCAGGCGGGCATGGGAGGGGAGCTGCCTCTGCTGCTTTGCAAAGGGAGGAGGTTGGTGAAGAGAAGCACCTGCATAGCCACAGGCAGGCAGGAGAGGTACAGCCAGGGAAGTTTTTTTAAACTTCAGGTTCTCTTTTTCAAGAAAGATTTAAATTGGCTTACAATAATAATCACCTTTTGTTACATGCCAATGCTGTGTATCTATTCACTTACTTCTCACAACAACCCTGAAAGATAGATATTTGTCCCATTTTACAGATGAGAAAACAGGCTTGAACAAGGTATTAGGATTGGTGCAAAGCAATGCAGTTTAGTGATAGTAGTACCAAAGCCCAGTGTGCCGTATTTAACAGCTCTTAAACATTTTGTCTTTCAATCATATTTACCTACTTCACTGCCCTCACTCAATGTCTCCCAGCCCCAAATCCCCAGAAGGTGTCCTGGCCTGGTGCAAGACCAACTCAAAGGATTTATTTGCTAATACAAATCAGTGGATGTAATCTCTTGCTCTAAATGTCTCATCCCTTGGATGTCATATAGAGAGTCTGCCAGCTGGGAAAAGATGCAAAGGACTCCATAGCATCAGGGAGTACAATGTGTCCTCATAAAACTGGTGCTTTAAAAACAAATACATTTTACTGGGAGAATTAAATAACCAAAAAATCGAGGCTAAGTTTTTTAAGTGAGCGAATGGGCCTGCATTAATTATCTATGAAGCTTTTTCTGAAGTGGTCCATAGTCTAAAGTTCCAAAGAAAAGCAAGAAGAGTACAGTATGCAATGTTCTCTGGGGAGGATTTTGCAGTCTTTAGGAGCAGTTACGATACTGAGTTATATTATGGTTTTACTCTTAAAAAAGCTCTTTAAAGCCCACAGAGCAGAACATTCTGGCTCATCTCCAGAGCACCAGGACTAGATAGTACATCAACTTTTTTTTTTTTCTAAAAAAACAAAGCAAACCAATAATATTTCCTCTAAAATTGAAAAATACAAGTCATTGGGGAACAGTGTGAGAAACAATGTTAAAAGGACAATTTTAGGACCTCCCTGGTGGTGCAAGGGGTTAAGACAAAACCTATGAAGCTACCTGCAGCCACCTCAGCACGAGTTCCCATTGTAGCAGGAAGTTGATCCCAGGCCAGGGAGCAACCCACATGGCACGGCAGACCTCTCCTGCCTCACCCGCTGCTCCCCTCAGCAGTGTATTTCAGTCAATCTGCCTGTTCTGTTCCTCACTCTGCCTCTGGTGAATCCTCTCACCCTGCCCTCCCTGCACCTCTAACCTGTACCCCAGTTCTTGTATGCATAAATAAATAAATGTTAAAAAAGGACAATTTTAGATTTTATAAAAATTGAGCTTCCATTCAGAATCTGAATTATGTGAATTGAATGTGATTTAGATTTCATTTTTTCTATAGGTCTAGGCCCAGGTCTAGAAGAATTACTATTCCACAAAAGCCTCTCCTTTGTTATCCACATTTAAGTTAAGAGTGACAGGTGCAGTAGGATTCTCTTTCTGGTCTGAATGGACATATAAACTTAGATGTTTGAGATGTGAATGTGCCCAAAGCTGTTACCATCACTCAGAAATAAGCTTAGATTTCACTGCAACAAATGTAAAGCTTATATAATAAAGGATTTGGGACTTGAAGTGGTTTTAAAATTTCAAAGTGTTTAATATGACAAACTTCTTATCTTAGAACTTATTTTATTCTAGGTGTTCAAAGCACCTTCTTTTTTCTGATAGAATTGGTTTTTATGATGGTAACTCTTCAACAGATGGGAAAAATGATATCTGTTGTTACAACATAAACTCTTCTACTATCTCGCATTGTGCATTCAATCTGATTCTGCTGCAGCTGTAGAGCAAGGAGCCTAGGCTTTGGAGTTAGGCACAGCTACTTATATATTTTGGCTTTGGGAAAATCACTAGTGATTTTAAAAATTTAGTGTGAATATAAATCACCTAGGAATCTTGTTGAAATGCAGATTCTGCTTCAGTTGATTTAAGGTGAAGCCTGAGGTTCTGCATTTAAAGAAAATATTTTTATTTATCTATGTGTACAAGAACTGGGGTCCAGGCTAGAGCTAGGGGTGGGGGAAAGGATTCCTCATAGACAGTCAGGAACAGAACAAGCGGATCCACTGAAATACACTGCTGAGGGGAGCAGCAGGTGAGACAGGAGAAGTCTGCTATGCCATGTAGGTAGCTCCCTGGCCGGGGATTGAACTGGTGCTGTAGTGGCTGGCAATAACTTGATAGCGCTGAGACTTTAACCCCCGCGTCACCAGGGAGGCCCCAGGCTCTGAATTTTTAACAAGCTCCCAGGGGATGCTGATGCTGGTGGTCTGACAACACATTTTGAGTGGTAGGAAACAATTCAATCCTCAGTTTTGTCATCTATAAAATGGTTATGGGAACTATTGGTTGGGAAGATAGGAATACTAAGTGAGTCAGTGAGGTGAAGCATCTGACACATAGAAGGATTACCACGAATACAAATGGCCATCTCTCCCTTTTCTCCTATTTTGTTCCTACACAACTCAATGGCTTACTCAACTCAAAGTTTCCTCAGCTTCATAATCAGGTTCATAATGGAAAGGCATGTATGAATTGAGTCTACCTCTATCTGCTTTCCCCAAGTCAGTGTTATGTTACATACAATGTTCTGTGGGAAGTCTGTGACAAAGGTGAATGCTCAAAATTGAATTGAATGGTGGAGGATTATTAGGACGCTGGTGGTGGGTGTGAAGACCCATATTTGTAGAGGTTTGAATATATAACCCTTAAAACAAATACAATGATGTAAATCAACTTTACCTCAATAAAAATGGAAAAAAAATTTAAATAGCAATATGCAGCTTGTGGCTATTATATAGGACAGCACTGATCTAAGCAATGGTATATCGTATTGAAATGACCTAAACATAAAACTCTGCATATATCTGAAAATGTAAAATAAATAAAATATATGAATAAATAACAAAAAGCTGAATTGACAATTTGTTCAAAAAACTCTAAGCATTTACTTAACTATGAATGAAAAAAATGATTATTTGGAATCTTAAAAATAATTTTTTTGGAATTAAAAAATATTCTTTTAAAACATACTTTAAAGAAAGATTTTTAAATAAATGCTCCATTTATTTAGAAATAAGAGTTGGCAGTAGTATACCAGAAAATTGAAACATAAGCAAAATAAAGGTTCTAATCTTCATATCAGATAATTTAAAATTCAGTTCACAAACTGTTCCAGCAAGTAGAAGAGGGAACATTTCCCAACCCAGCCTCTGAGGCCAGTTTTACCCTGCCACCAAAGGCAAAGATATCATCAGGAAGGAAAACTAAAGGCCTCACATGAATGTATTGGCAAAAGTCATTCTCAACAACTATCTTAACAAACTCAACCTATAAAAAAACCACAGGTAAAAAGCTCTTTGACATTAGCCCTAGTGATGTCTTATGGACTCATCTCTAATAGCAAGAGAAACAAAGTATAAACAAATGGGACTATGTTGAACTAAAAAGCTACTGTGCAGTGAAAGTCATTAAATGAAAAGGCAACCCCACACTAATGGAAGAAGATATCTGCAAACTATATTAGACATGGGGGTAATAGCCAAAGTGGATAAACAACTCATACAACTCAATAAAAATCATACAATTTGTAATGGGTAGAAGAACTATCCACTAAAGACAAGATGTTCTCTATTGCTTATCATTAGGAAACTGCAAATCAAACCATAATGAGATTTCAACACTTTCTAACACTGGTTAGAGTGGCTACAAAGAAATAATAAATGTTGGCAAAAATGTGGAGAAAAAGGAATCCTTCTGCCTCATTGGTGGGAAAATAAATCGGTGTAGCCACTGTGGAGTGGTATGGAGGATCCTTGGAAAATTAAAGAGAACTACCATATGAGCTAGCAATTGGAGGACTATGCATGTCACAGTGGTAGGTGTGGTGTGGTAACAGCACCAGAAGGGGGAGAGCCTATACTTGTAAAGCACAAACAGCATTGTAAACCAATATTACCTCAAAAAGTAAACAAAACAAAACAACCAAAACCAAAACAACCCACAAATTTGAAAAGCTATATGCATGCCTATGTTCACTGCAGCACAGTTTACAATAGCCAAGATATGGTAATAACATGGTTTGTATATTTTTCCCTTTAACTTTTGGCATTTTGTTTCTCTTTCTGAGAATATAACCTGAAACATTACAGAGCCAATAATCATATAAAGTATTCCTGTAAACACTGTATACTTTTATATACATACATTCACAATGTATATAAATGTTAATGTATATGATGGATGAGTGGATTAAGAAGATGTGGTATATAAACACAATGGAATATTATTGTCATAAAAAGATGAAATCTTGCTATTTTTGACAGCATGGATGGAACTAGAGGGGATTATACTAAGATAATTTCCTTTTGAGATACGTCAAAAGAAACATTGTATGACTTCACTCATTTGTGGAATATAAATAATAGCTAAAGCAATCAATCAAATGCTACAAAAATAAACCCTTAGACCCCAACAACAGAGCGGTGATTACTAGAAAGGTAAAAGGGGAGAGGATTAGCTTGGTGGAGGATGGTGATTAAACATTTGGTGGTGGGGGTGCTGTGAAATATACCGTTGCTGAGGTGAGAAACTGTATACCTGAAACCTATACAGTGTTTCAAATTAAAAGAAAATTACCTAAGTTAAAAGAAAAGAAGGAATGATTGCTTATGTACACTTTACCTGTTGTCCCCTTTCTGCCGACTGGATGCTGCAGGCTACCTTGAAACTGTATGTTGAAGATGGTGGAGCCAAAAATTGGAAGGAAGCCTGGGTCCTGAGCCACACCTTGGAAAAGAACATTCCAGTTCAATTACACAGGGAAGAAATAATTCTTTATTGTGTTAGAGATTGAGATTGGGTATTTATTATTGCAGCATAGCTCAGCCTGCCTTGACTTATACAAGACCTACTCTTCCTGCAGTCTGATATATCTTAGGTATCTCCCAATCCTTACTCCATTTCCCCCATTTCTACCTCCTCCTCTCTCAAATCATTGGCTTAACTTAAGTTTATTATTGTAGAAATAAGATAAATTCCAAAGGTCAATTTAGGAGGGCAATGTTTCAATTGAGATTTGGGATCTCAATTGGGATGTTAACTGAGAGTTAAAGGCTATAGTAGCTGGCAAATTCAAAAAAGGGGACTAAAAAATGATCTAATCTTTTATCTTATTGAACTAGAAAAGAAAGGACAAAACTAAAAGCCAAGAGAAGGAAGGAAATAATAAAAGTTAGGGCAGAAATATATGAAATAGATATAAAAAAGTCCAAAAGATAAATGAAACCCAAAACCGATTCTTTGAAAAAATTAAACAAACTTCCAGCTAGGCTCACTAAGAAAAAAACTGGAGAACACTCTACTGAATAGACTCAGAAATGAAAATAAGTTACAACAGGCATCTCAGAAATAGAGAGGTTCATAAGAGACTACTATGCACATCTCTTGCCAATAAATTGGACAACCTAAAAGAAATAGACAAATTCTTAGACGCATACAACCTGCGGAGACAATCAGGAAGAAAGAAAACTTCAACAAGGCAATTACAAGCAAGGAAATTGGAAGAGGAATCAAAAATTTCCCAAAAAAACAAAAGCCTAGGAGCAGATGGCTTTACGAGTGAGTTCTACCAAACCTTCAAAGATCAACGAATATCTCGCCTCAAATTCTTCCAGAAGTGGGCGAGATCACACCCTCTAAGCTCGCTGTAATGAAGGCCTCTGCAGGTGGGTGTGCATGGTCTTCGAGAGGTGAGCCAGGCAGATAGAGGGTGGGCGTCAGGGAGAGGCCAGCCTCCCTTTTCTCTGACGGTCAAGGAAGTCCACTGCTCCCTGTCCGTGCGGGTCCCTCTACGGTGCAGTGGCTGTGCGGGCCTCGGAGTCTGGCACGACACAGGGGAGGAACTCTCGCTTGGGCGCACGACAGGAACGTCCCAGGTCAGGAATGCAAGGACTTCAGCTGGGTTGCCCTGGTCCTAACCTCACTGGAGGTGAGGTTAAGCACTGGCTGATGGAGGCTCTCTCGTTTTCTACCTTCTCTTGTGACATGGGTTTAACATCCACACAGCAAAGAGGAGAGTTAGAGTGGAAAGTCTCACATCCCCCTACAGGGAAGCAGACTTGTGGGCCGTGGGCAGCCAGGTGAGCACCTGGCTCTCCTTGGTCAGCTTTTGCCAGTGACATCTGCCCTGGTCAAGCACACAAGTGACCTCCATCAGCCAGGTCAAGTGTTGGCGGAAGCACCCCAGGCCCCCAGCAGCCCAGCGGCCGCACTTCTGCGTCATCAGCCTGGGCCATAGCGCGAGCGCGCTGCGGGCCCAGGTAGTGCGGGCTGGGGCGAGCTGCGCATGCGCGTGCGGCCCAGGCCAGGGAGCGCCCGGCCAGGTGGCGGCGCCGTCCTGCGTCTCCCTGAGTGTCCACCCTCCTTGCGGAGCTTGGGTGCAGCTGGCTTCTTTCCAGTGATGTGACTTTCATGCCCCCATCAACCAGCGGCCTCACGCCCGGCGCCCTGCAGCTCCCCACCACCAGGTTGCAGGGTAGCAAGAAACCGCACCTGAGGGGCAGCCGCAGACTGGCCGACTGGAGCACGTGGCAGGCAAGACGGTTGTTTAAAGTCTTTGTCTAGTGGATCTATTAAGTCTTTTTTTTTTTTTAAAGGTTTATTTATTTATGAATACAAGAGCTGTGGTACAGGCCAGAGATGTGGCTGGGGGGGAGATGTGAGGGGTGAGAGTGTTATGGGGAAAGGATATCCTGAGCTAATCCCATACAGGCTTTGTGGACCCCACCCCACTCCAGACCAAAGTCATCAAGACATTGGGAAAGACAAACCCCGTCACCACCAAAGGGAGGGTGGCTGGGACCTGAGGGTGGAGTTAAGCAGCCAGGTTGGATATAAAAACCAAACACGTGGGCCTTGGGCGGGCTCGCTATCTCTCGCCCCCTGGCTTCAGGGCTCCTGGCTGGTGGCCAGCTCTCAGAGTGCCATTTTGGGATTCCTGATTGGTGGATCAGGTAGGAGTCATTTAAAACTTTGTCACCCACTTTTCTCACTGAGCTGTACATTTCCTCATTTCCCCTTCCCTTGTAAATAAACCTTTTATTAACCTTTCGCGTGTGCCTGCAGTAGAGCATTGATAAGTGCTTTTAAGCGTGCGGGTGAGGACCCACAGTCAGGCACCCCGTTTTGTATCCGGGTTGCTCTACAACAAGAGGATTCACCAGAGACAGAGCAGGGAGCAGAACAGGCAGACTGACTGAAATACACTGCTGAGGGGAGCAGCAGGTGAGGCAGGAGAGGTCTGCTGCGCCATGTGGGTAGCTCCCTGGCCAGCCAGGGTTCTTACTCATGCTGAGGAGGCTGTGGATTGGCTCATAGTGCCGTGCTTAACCCCTTGCGGCACCAGGGAGACCCTGTTAAGTCTTCATTAAGGACAATTTCTGTTGATTTGTTTTTCCCTTTGAATGGGTGTTACATTTGTGTTTCTTCGCATGCTTTCTGAAAATTTTTTTATCTCGAAAGCTGGATATTTGAATGTAATGAGGTGGTATCTCTGGAAATTGGATTGTTCCCGCCCCCCTTCTATCTTACACACATATTTAAATGTGTTGAAATTGTTGTAGGCTGTGTGAAAACGCAGTTGGAGGTGCAATTTAAGGTCTTCATAGGTCTTTTATGAGGCTGCACCTTTCCTTGGGCCTGCATGGTACTTTCTGATTTTTCCTGTCTACTCAGTTGTTTTAGAATGTCCTAGTCGGTAATGTCTGGCTCCTAAAAAGGGAAAGAGTGAAAAATGAAAAGAGGAGCAAATGAGCACAAACTGCTGTAGAGTCCCTGGAAATCACTTTAGCCAGAAAGGTTTGCAACAGTGATGGTTGGTGGTGTGAGAACAGTGCTGCCTCTCAGTGTATATTGTGATCAGTAGCAGCAATTTGGAATCAGAGGGCAGGCTTCCTTTTGCTCACCCTGACTCTTAGGAGCTGGGTGGAAGCTGTTCCAGGAATACATGTACAACTGCCTGCCATGTGGCTGGGTGTGGAAGATGGGGTGGTTAATAGTGTGTTAAGAGCTGAAGTTGATTAAAATTAAGCACCTCTTACCATCCAAGATTTTCTCTGAGAGTTGCAAACCTTCAGTAAACTCCAGAGTTCCTAAATAGTTACAGCAGATAGATGCTGCCACAGTTGTTAGTTGGGAGACAGATTCCTTGATTCTTCCTACTCACCTCCCTGCCCCCGGTCCCTTGGATCCAATACTATACTTTATTAATTACTGTAATCTTTTATTAAACTTGAAATCATTAGTGCTAACTCTGTAACTTTGTTTTTCTTTTTCAAAGCTGTTTTTGCTAGTCTGTGTCCTTTGTATTTTAGTAGGATATTAGTAGCAGCTTGTCAATTTCTACAAAAATGCCTGCTGTAATTTGGCATCCTGACAATATCGAATTGTCTAACCCAGAAATGACATGTATTTCTTTATTCACTAGGATCTTTTTTAGTGTTCTTTTGTCTTTTTAGTGTAAAAGTCGCATCTTTGGTCAGATTTATCTCTAAGTATTTCATTTTTTTGATGACATTATTTTGAAATTTAAGGTTTGATTGTTGATTGTTAGTAAATTGAAATACAACTTATTTTTGTATATTGTTCTTGTGTACTTCAAGAATCTGCTAACTCTATCCTGCGAGGGAGGAGGGGGAGAGGTGGGTGGGAGGAGGGGAGAGGGGCCAAGAGGGCTGAGGGACTGGGCTGGTTGTGCGTGGGTGCATTGGTGAGGACTCCACCTGAGAGGGTGGGGGGAAGCAAATATTGTTTGAAAATGAACAATGATGTAAAAAAATTAAAAATAATAAAAAAAAGAATCTGCTAGCTCTAATAGCTTTTTGGAATAATTTCACTGGGTTTTCTACATGGGTGGTCACATCAATATCAATAAAAACATTATACTTCTTCCTTTCTCACCTATTTGCCTTTAATTTCTTTTTCTTGCCTTGTTCCATTCACTAGAAACTGCAGTACCCTTTTGAATAGAAGTTGTAAGAGAGCACATGTCCTTGTCTTATTCCTGATTTTAGGGCAAGACATTCAGTCTTTCACCATTAAATATGCTGGTAGCTATAGGTTTTTTAGTAGATGCTGTTTATTAACTAAGGAAATTTTCTTCTTATCCTAGTTTGCTGAGAGCTTTTTAAGAACAAACAAACACAAGAAACCAGACATTCAAAGACAGGAAACTACAGCTCAATATCCCTCATAAACATACATGCAAAAATTAACAAATTTAACAAACAAGCCAACAATATATAAAATTGGTAATGTACTGTGATCAAATGGGACATCTTTAAGGAAAGAAATTGATTAAAAAATTAATCAAAATAATTAACCATACTCTCTCTCTTAAAAATGATATGATCACCTCAATAGACTAAAACAATCTTCTCACTGAATGCAGTATCCATTCCTGTGTTTGCTTGTTTTCCTGGCAATTTTCTTTGCTTTGAAATCTACTTTGTGTGATAGTAAACTAGCCATTCCGACTTGTTTGTTCAGTTCAGATATTAATAGTGTCCAAAAAGGCCCCTAAAGAGGATGTCTGCAGTTACAAATCTCAGACAAATCTCATCCCAAAGTAGCTGGGATACATTAAAGACTAAACCAACCACATTTAGTTTGGATAAATATAAATAGGGGGCTTTGGCCCCCTGGAGAAAGATATCTCCCAGAATCTTATTGGTACCACAGGTGAATATATAAACTATTGGGGGAGAGGATGGGAGAGGAGATGGAATGAATAAGAAACATAAATGGTATATCCTGGTAGTAAGCATCCTGACACTGAGGCAGGATGGAGAAGAGAGATTATGGTTGTTTAGCTTTGCTATCTAGCAAGTAGAAGCTATGGCAACTCCTCCCTGCTCCCACTATCCTTCTCCCCGTCACCCCCATAGTTAGCTCAAAATTACCTTGCAACCTCCTCAACTGAAACTTCCTGAAAACTGCTGATCCAGGAAGAACTCATGTCATTCAAAACAAATAATCATAAAAAGGAATGAGTTCACAGTCTATATTGCAGCACAAAAATGAGGAAAAGAACAGGAAAAAAAAGATGAGGACCCTCCCAAGAAAACTGACCAGATAAGATAGTGACTAAACATGTCACCAAGATTTCAAAGAACTCACAATGCTCAAAGAAATTACAAGCACTTAGGGAGGATGATATAAAACTTACAGAATGATAGACTTGATAAAAAGAATAGTAGCAGGTAATATAAATATCATGATTTCTTCTTTATAAATTGGAGTCGAAGATATATAAAGACACAGAAAAAGCAATATACATACTTACAAAGGTGTATGTATCAAATAACTTTCTCTGTACAAAGCCATATATATGTACATATATGAATATATATGTGTATAACCTTATATAGGCTTCAAGTGTAGCGCCTTTTAAATCAGTATCTGTATATACTGCATTATGTTTACTACTGGATTTCTAGTTTTCATTCCATCACAGTTCACCCTCATTTATTCTGTTTATTCACCCCTGCCTCCTACTTCCCTTTTGCTAACAATGTTTTGTTCTTACAGTTTACAAGTTTGCTTTATTACTTACTTTATTCATTTCTTTATCTACCACATATGAGTGAAGTCATAGTGCTTGTCTTTATCTGTTTGACTTATTTCACTAAGGATAATTCCTTCTAGTTCCATCTATGTTGTTGAGAATAGTGGCATTTTATCTTAAATTTTATAGCTGAGTAATATTCTATACTCTACCTATCCATATGTTTCATATCTACTTTATCCATTCATCTGTGGTCTGGCACTTAGGTTGTTTTCAACTTTTGGCTATTTTGAATAATGTTGTGATGAACATGGGAGTTTATATTCTTCGGAAAAATATCCAGAAGTGGTATTAGTAGATCATATGATATTTCTATTCTTAATAATTTTGAGGAATCTTCTTACTGTTTCTATAGTGGCTGCACCTATTTGCTTGCCCAGCAATGGTGTACAAGGGTTCCCTTATGGGCCTCGCTGGTGGTTCAAGGGATTAAGACACAACCTATGAAGCTCTCCGCAGCCACTGCAGCATGAGTTTGATCCCCAGCCAGGGAGGTGGCTCACATGGCATGGCAGACCTCTCCTGTCTCGCCTGCCCACTGCTCCCCTCAGCAGTGTATTTCGGCCAATCTGCCTGTTCTGTTCCCAATCTGTCTCTGGTGAATCCTCTCATCCCCCGCACCTCTGGCCTGTACCCCAGTACTTGAATGCTTAAATAAATAAATCTTTTTTAAAAAAAGGTTCCCTTATGATTTTGATGAGGACTGCATTGAATCTATATTTTGCTTTAGGTATAATGACCATTTATTAATGTTAATTCTTCTAATTCATGAGTTAGTTATATATTCCATTTTTTGGTATCTTTTCAATTTCCTTCTGTTGTGTCTTATAGTTTTCAGTGAACAGTTCTTTTATTTCCTTGGTTAAATTTATTTCTAGGTATTTTATTCTTTTGGTGCAATGTAAATGGGAATTTACAAATTTCTCTTTTTGCTTGTTCATTACTCGCATATGGAAATACAATCATGTAACTATTGCTGAGTGACATATTACTGTCCACCTTAGAGATGTAAATAAACCATTTACACACTGTCATGAGGCTTTGTGCTGGCTAGGTCATTCTGGTGATCTCACATGTCTCTGGTCAACTAACCGGTTGACTGGAGGCTAGTTGGTTTATGGTGACTTTGGCTGGGATGATTCAACTCAACTTCATGAGGCTGTCACATTCCACTGGTGACTAGCCTGGTCATGTTCTATGACAAATAAAATAGAAATGAGGGAGCCTAGAACACACAAGTACTTTTTCAAGTTTCTAATTGCATCAGCTCTTCTAACATTCATTGGCTACAATAAGTCATATGGCTAACCCAAATTCAAGGGAAGGAGAAGAGTCTACCGTTGATGTACTGATAAAAGAATCTGCAGAGTCCAAGGGCAAAGTGAGAGAGAGGTGAAGAATTGGTGTCAGGAATTCAATCAGTAATCTAAAAGTAGAAAGGTAAGTGCTATAAGAACTGAGCAGATAGTATGATCTACTAAAGTTCAGTGAGGGATACCCTTCCTATGTCTCCTCATGTTTCAGTCGGCTGGAAAAGCACAGAATGGAAAGAGAAATGGGACCATCCTGCTTGGCTTAAACTAATTATGAATTGTGTTTCTGGGGCTGGAAGAAAAGGACCCATTTAGAGAAGCAGGAAATCCAAAAAATACTCAGACATACACCTAAAAAGTGTAGGTTTATTTAAAAGAAAATTTAAACGCTAGCATGCAATTGTATTAAATTGAAGGACACAAGAGATTTTAATAAATGGAAAGGCATACTTTACTCTTGGACATTAAGACTCAATTCCATAAAGGTATCTTTTTGTAAAGTAATCTATACATTTGATGTAATGCCAGTGAAAATGCCAAAAGGAATATTAAAATCAGATATATTTGGATGGAAGGGACACATGCAAGAATAGCCAAAAAAACATTTAAAATTTGAAATCTGGCTTTTTCTACACGAGGAGAGGGGGATGAGAAGCGATTGTCACTCCACTAGACATAATTTACATAACAGCAGAAAAGTGTTATTTGCATTGCTCTTAGTTCTAAACAATTTACCTAGTTGTAAAATAGCTTAAAGAGATGGAAAGGCTGAGGTTACCCATTAATCTTTTTCCCATTCATTTCCAAGCTTTCAATAGTTTTTCCAGATAGTCTCCCCCATCATAATATGCTTAATAAAAAAACAACAACAAACAACTCAAGGTGGTACAGGGGTTAAAGTCTCAGTGCTGTCAAGCTGTCGCCAGCCACTGCAGCATGAGTTCCATCATTGGCCAGGGAGCTGACCTACATGGCACAGCAGACCTCTCCTGTCTCACCCACTGCTCCCCTCAGCAGTATATTTCAGTCTATCCACCTGTTCTGCTCCCCACTCTGTCTCTGGTGAATTCTCTCACCCCCACACCTCTGGCCTACACCCCAGTTCTTGTATGCATAAATAAATAAAAATAAATCTTTTAAAAACAAAACAACAACAAAAAAACCCAAGTAAAATTAGAACTACCAAAAAAAAAAAAGCTTGAAAAGAGAGAAAAATTGTTTTGACCACAAACTGAAACTGACTCATGTTAAAAAACAAAATTCATCTGACTACATTTCGAAGATTTTATTGGTTTTATTCAGTGATTCATGACAAGGCAGCATCCATTTAGAGAGAGAAAGGAGCTGCAAAGTCTTTTACAAAATGAAAGACTTCTATAGACAGAAGCGGGCAAGATAAAGAAAGAGGAGGTTGTTTCAATATGATCACCTTCCTCTGGGGCAGGGGAGGCCAGAGGGATGTTTATAGTGGGAACAAACCTCTCCTAGAAGGTAGTTTGACCCATGCACAGGGCAGGAACCAAAGTAGATAACAGGTGGGAAGCAACTAGGTCAAAGCTGCTGCCTGTTACTTTGTGGCTCTGAGTAAATCACTTAGCTGCATTCAGCTTTATCCCCCCATCTGGAAGGTGGGTACTGTAATATGTGATATCCCCACTTCATGGGCTTGCTGTGAGGCCCACAGGGAATTGTGAGTTTAACTGATTACTCTTTGAGAGATGTGGTGGCAAACGACCTTCGGGGGGGGGGGGGGCGGGCTAAAGCCCTGGACAATGGCACCCTAGTGGCACACGGGACAGCCCTTCACACCTGGTCTTTTCCTCACCCCTTCCTGACACAGACACACACATTCTCTATGTCTCTTCCACCCCATCCACTGCCCAAACATCTGCCTATAAAATACTCCAACACACCACTTTCCAAACAAAAATGATTAGGAAAACTTTTAGAGTTGAGACCCCTGACTAGACTGGACCCCCCTTGTTGGTAATATGTACATAAAATGCTTGAGAATTACTTCTTAAAGTTATTACTTTTCCCCTAAATGGAATTTTTCCTGGAAGGCCATAAAAATAGAAGGGATTAAATTTTTTACTGGGTTGATCGGGTTACACACATCCTCTGGCTTGATATATCACAAACAAACAACAAAAAAATAAAAGGCATTTAAACAGACTCTTTTTGCCAGGGGTCTTCTTAACACATCATAAAACATCAGAACATGACAAGTAAGAGATGGGAATCAGCCGTGCCTGTAAAGTTTTGCTTGTTCACTCACAGTCTGTACATTCAAGGTGGAAGAAAACTTGAAGGACACAAGGTTTTATAAATAGTCCTTGTGAGCAAGAATGTACTCTGGGTCTAGCTTAACCCTTGGTCTGTTTGGCTGATCCCCTGCACTCCTATCAGGGAAACTTGGAGCCTGGCTTGCTATGGATTTTTTTCTTTGTGATATTATTGAAGATTTATCGAGCAGGGCCATGTCATGATAACTCATGTCTGGTTGGTAAAGTGAACGAAGAGGATTGAACAGAGGTTTGGAAGGAAGACAGGGTCAAGATTGAAATTTTCTTTTAGCATTGAGGAGTCTCCCCACCAATAAAAGTTAACTGGTGAAAGTATAGAGGAAGACAGAGCAACATATCTGAAAGAGAAGAGAATTGATTCTAATAAATTATTTAGATCTACTGTGTGCCTGGAGGCCAACTATTCTCTCTTAGTAAGGCTCTCAGTTGGAATAGATATGTTTACTTGTTTCTGGGGTTGCCTTTCTGATACTCTGTAGGAGTGGGTTGAGTGGGCAGGAGGAACAGGCTGGAATGTCTGTGGGTGTCACTCTCTACATGCTTGAACAAGATTGGTGAGGGTCCTGGTTCATCTTCAACCAGAGTGCTGTGGTGTAGGGGTATCTCTGGATCTCCTGCCCTTGTTAACTTCTCCCAATAAGTCAGGGCTCTTAGGGATCCAGAACTTGCAAAACTAATAGAATAATGAGATTTAAATAACAGTCTTTAGGGGTGTGTGTGTGTGTGCATGTGTGTTTTGTAGAGAAACTCAAGTTATGACTGTCAAAAACTCAAAAGTTCTATTTTTTTCTTGTGTATATTCCTCAGATGCTTTCCCTGCCACTGGTTTTTCTGCCCACCTCTTAAGAGTTTATCATCAATCTATTCCTGTTTCAAACATTTTATATTGTATCATTTTTCAATTGAGGTAACATTGGTTTATAACACTGTATGTGATTTTAGGATGTCTTTCCACACTTCATAAAAATGTATGCTAAAACGCCACATCCTGTTGGCCTCCATGTCACAGACTGATGAATTTCCAGTTACAAATGGATGAATTCTAGATGTTTTTCCCCAGATATGAATGAGGATTTCTTCTGAGATTTCAACTAATCAATTAAGAAAAATAAAAACAAATAAATAATAAAAACAATCTAGTTATATGCTGCAACAAGTTAATAAACTTTAGAAACTGAAGTTAACATCTCAAGTAAATTAACATTTGTCTCTATTTGCTGATTACTAAAATGAACTGTCCTAAAGAAAGAAAAAGTCTCGCAAGGTTCTTTTTATCCTTGTTTTTCAAGTGAAAAGTCGGTGGTGTGATTAATCCAAGCAGACATGTTGGAGCCTCATAAAGAATAACATGTGCCGTGGCAGTGTCTGTCAGATGGTCTCATTGGTTACCCAGGAACTGTTAAAATATTATTCCATCTTTTACAATTCTTGAAACTGAGTCATTTCCATCCTTACTTCTGCCACCCAGTTTTGAGTCCTCATCATTTCTCCCCTGGAATAATGAAACAGCACTCTAGCTGTTCTCTGCCTCCATCCACACTGATGTTGACTGGTATGTCTGTGGTGCCAGTTGATCTATGTCATTCCCTTGCCTAAAGTCCTCCAGTGAAACCCTCCATCCCCAAGTCACCCTTAGAATACAACTTAATTTCCTTAATGACACCTTAGAGCCCTCCTTGGAGCTATTTCCAACTTCATCTCCTCCCACAGCCCACTTCACACCTGCTCCTGCAGTTCTCCACATTGAACTGTTCCTGCTTGCCTTTTGTTTTGCTTCTGTTGACTGCTTTGCTCAGTGTCCCCCCAGAGCCCTTGCTCTTGCCTCTACCCTGGCCAACTCATTCCATCATTCCCAATGCTGCTCAGGCTTCAGCTCCTCCAGGAGTCCAGCTGGGTTGGCCACTTACCTCTGGGATCCATTGGAATCACCTTTCACAGCACTCGTCACTTTACATCGATCTTGTGTTTGTTTTCTCTGTTAGTCTGGGAATGCTTTTCATTTTTAAAAAATGCTCACATGCGCTAATGTGTGGAGAGGCAGTTTGCCTTAGTAGTTGAAAGCATTATTCTAGCAGCTGTGAGTCTTAAACTTGAGGACCAGTTATATGTCCTTGGACAGCTTCTGGATGACTTCTAGTGTTGTTGGGATAACCAGGAAAGGTAACATATAGAACATCCTTCGAAGAGCCATGTACTAAACAGACACCACCAGTTATCTCCATGTCTTACATTTACTAGCCTTTTCCCAATTCTTATCATATGACAGTCTTCTGCACTTGGCAGACCTTGATCCTGATCTCCTTCTTTGACCTTTCTATGTCCCTTTTATATTCCTATCTCTTGGATGATTTTCCCCCAATTCTTGGGTTCTTTTTTTTTTTTTCTGCCTGCATCCTAGGTTCTGCCATCAACATCATCTCTTGCTACTTCAGACTTTTTTTTTTTTAATGGTGGTCTCTTTGACTTCAGTTTCTGCTTAGACTGATGAATACTGGACCTTTTTCTTTAGTTCTGGCTTCATTCCTCAGCTTCCCACCTTCCATTCCAACTGTGTGTTCAGTATCTCTACCTATGATTTACCCCTTTGCACCTCAAAACGAGGCGTCTCAAAAACAACTCCTCTCCTTTTATCCCTAAATCTGTGTTGTCTCCTCATGTTTCCATGAATGACACCATCCACTCTATGAGTCAAGCTGGAAACTTCTGACACATCTTAGCTCTTGTCTTCCTTTACGCTATGCCAATGTGATAGAAAAGTAGGAGGGGAAAATAGAGATGAGTAATTTGGAAGGCAAATATTTCAGTGAGGCAAAGAATACAAAGGGGCAGCAAGGAGATGCTGAGTGGTAAACAAAGGGGGGCAGAGGCCAGGTCTCAAAAGGCTGCAAAATTCATGCTGAGGAGGGCCTCCCTAGTGGCGCAAGGGGGTAAGCACAGCACTATGACGCAATCCTCAGCCATTGCAGTATAGAGTTCAATTCCCGGCCAGCTAGGGAGCAACCCATATGGCACAGCAGACCTCTCCTGTCTTTTTTTTTTTTTTTTAAAGATTTATTTATTTATGTATACAAGCACTGGGTACAGTCAGAAGCGCGGGAGGGTGAGAGAATTCACCAGAGCCAGAGCGGGGAACAGAACAGGCAGACTGACGAAGGGCACTTCTGAGGGGAGCAGTGGGCGTGGCAGGAGAGGTCTGTTGCGCCATGTGGTACCCTTGCCTGTGGCCGGGGATCGAACTGGTGCTGCAGAGGCTGCAGACAGCTTTGCAGCCCAGCGCTCAACCGATGCCCCACCAGAGGAGGCCCAGACCTCTCCTGTCTTGCCTGCTGCTCCCCTCAGCAGTGTGTTTCAGTCAGTCTGCCTGTTCTGTTTCCCACTCTGTCTTGGTGGATCCTCTCATCCCCCACACCACTGGCCTGTACCCCAGCTCTTGTATGCATAAATAAATAAATCTTTAAAAAAAATTCATGTTGAGGAATTTGGATTTGGTCTCTGTGGCATCAGGGACACCTTCATTAAGAAGGGGGTAAAATGCTAAGCTCAGGGCTTTAGAGGGCTGGATCTGCTGCAGTGTGAAGAGTGGGGTGTAGCCCTCACATACAAGTCAGGAAGAAGGGCAGGACCTGGACCTCGAAGAGGAAATAATGAGATGACAAAGAGGAGGAGATGAGGTCCTGATCACAAGCAAGGTGTGGATTCCACAAGAAAATGTTGCATTTTTCAGGTGAAAAAGAATCCTTTGAGGGCCTCCCTGGTTGCCTAGGGGTTAAGTCTCAGCGCTACCACCATGTTGGCCCAGGGAGCTAACCCACACAGCGCCAGGGAGCTAACCCACACAGCGCGGCAGACCTCTCCTGTTTCTCCCCCTGCTCCCCTCAGCGGTGTAGTTCAGTAGATCTACCTGTTCTGCTCCCCACTCTGTCTCTGGTGAATCCTCTCACCCCCCGCATCTCTGGCCTGTACCTCAGTTCTTCTGTGTATAAATAAATAAAATAAATCTTAAAAAAAAATAATCTTTTGAGGATGGTGCTTGGAGGGCTAGTCCTAGCTCAATCAGGGAGACAGTGAATGGAACAGACAGGAGAAGGCTGTGAGCCTGAGAGCACACAGGGCAGTCAGCCAGCCAAGAGTGTGAAGGTAAGTCTGGGCTCTGACTCATCGGTTCACCCTATCATGGTTAGTGCTTATTTTGCATCCTGAATTTGAGAGAAATAATCAGGAGGTGGTGAATTAAAGTGACTTTGGAATAAATAACAAAGGACAAAATTTAATACAAAAATTGGTGCATAAATTACAATGGGAATTAAAAGGAAAGTGAGACTTATTTTCTTACAAACTACAGTTGTTGATTAGTCACATGTCCTTAATGTCTTCTTTGAGAAAGTGGATCTGTTTCAATTTCCAGCTGTAGTTCATGGCCCCAATTACACTAGTGAATGATTATGAGAAAAAGCAAAGAAAATAGCAGGATGTTTTGTGTTGCTAAAGCCTATGAATCAGTCCCTGAAGATAAGGATTCTTCCAAAGAAGTAATGTTTATAAATTCATAGAGCTTCTCCACTTATAAAAGAGTGATAGGGGAGGGCCTCCCTGGTGGTCTAGGGATTGTCTCAGTGCTTTCCTCTAGGGCCAGAGTTCAATCCCTGGCCAGGGAGCTAACCTACATATGGCACAGCAGACCTCTCCTGTCTTGCCTGCTATTCCCCTTAACAGTGTATTTTAGTGGATCCACTTATTCTGCCCCGCCCCCGGCACCTTGGCCTATACCTCAGTTCTTCTATGCAAAAAAAAAAAAAAAAAAAAAAAAAGGATTAAAAAAATATGATGGGGGAAACTGGAAAGAGAGAAATTACTTGTATGTAGTGCCTCTGCTAACAGAGAGGGCAACTTTGAGTAGGTGGAATGTGACTGCAGGTGATAAGGATCAGATCAGTTTTAGCAGGCTCTTTTATGTCTAGGAAATGTTACTATGGGTGAAGCTTAGATGACTGGAGAAAAGATAGGAGAATCTACCTTCCCACCCATGTACTATGATGAGATTTCTTATGTGTTTGACTAGGTGACTAATATCTTTCTTAAAAAGGCAATATATAATGTAGCATCTTTTTTTCTTATAAATGAGAACTCAGTGAAGATTAAACTTCATTTGCAAACTCGTCAAATTCAGATATGATCCTTGTTAGTGTATTTCCAGACACATTTGCTTTTTTGCTTAGTTTCTTGGATTGGACTTTAAGAATCAGACACTGAACTCTTTATTCCCTCATCTGCTTTGCAGCTGTAAGGCAAGAAGTGGATCCAAAGTCTTAGTGGTCAAGTCATTTTAGCAGCTGAGAATTTGCTACTTAAATCATATAACACTTATGCAAATACATATAAGCATTAAAAAGGCAGCATTTTAATCTTTCCTATAGTTGAAACACTTATTCAGAACTTATTAAGCAACCACATTTCCTGCTTATTGATAGGCTCTCCATAAATTCATTTAAGCAAACATAAGAGAAATTGCTCTCAAAATTGTTAAGATAAATGCTCTATGGTAAGAAAATCTACAAAGATTTCCTAAGAGATAAAGGACTTAGGGCATAACTAAGTTTTAAGGGAGGACAGCATCATTTAAATTGGGACCTTGATGGTCTCATTGAAGTACGCAATGATCTTACTTTTAAAGAGAAAATTTATTTTACAGTATTAATATTACAAATGAAGACAAAGTGTTCCAAAGACCTACTCATCAAGAAGCAAAGCTCTAAATCCTAATGACTTTACTTCTGAAATTCAGTTTTAAAAAAAATTCAATGCTTGTTACTTGGGAGAGCAGATCCTCAATGTATCTTTTCTGTAGCTTCTAAATTCCACTGCTGAACAGTCTAGATTCTGTTGATGTCTCACCCTGACATCAGAATTGCTCTTCATACATTTTTGCTCCTTTTCTTCCTAAAATCTTCAAATTAATGAAAAAAGAGAAACTAAAGAAATCACACTAGTCAACAGGCATTCCAAATCCTGTTACATGGCTAGTTCAGAAGCCAACAGCTGGAACTGTTGTCTTTCATGCAAAGACCGGGAAGCTCAGGTGCAAATTCAAATTTCAAGTATGACTTTCTGAAAGGAAAGGGTGATAAATTTTATCTTAACAAATTGTGTATTGTTTTAGTACAAGAAATAGTGATAGCTGCCCAATATTTTAAAGCCAGAGAAATGATGTGAATTTAAGATAACCACATTTTAAAATCTGTGGGTTATTCCTGTAAGAATGGAAGTTACTACTTGTGTTTCTGCAGTAAAAGGAAGATGTGAGAGCTCCCAGCAGTTGCAGGCAGTGTAGACAGTGTGGGGGGTATCAACTGCTGGCCTACTCCAGGTGGTTGGGGGTGCTGCTCAGAAGGGTCAGATGCATGGAGTCCTTTTGATCATGGTTTTATTTCTGTATTGCTACTCAAAGAAATTACCACAAACATGGAGACTTAAAACAACATACATTTATTCTCTTAAAGTTCTGGAAGCCAGAAATCTGAAATAAGTCTCTCTGGCCCCAAAGCAATGTGTTGGCTGGAGTGCACTCTCTAGAGGCTCATGGAATCTGTTACCCTGACTTTTCCAACTTCAAGGGTGGCTCTGCTTACATTCCGGGCTTCTGGTTCTTTTTGCCATCTTTGAAGCCTGTAGAGTTGCATCTTCAAATCTCTCTCACTCTGCAGAGATCATCCCATTGTCTTCTGGCTTCTATAGTAGAACGTCTTTCCCTTTGCCTGTCTCTTAAGGATATGTGTTATTACATTGAGCACCCACCTGGATAATCCAGAATAGTCGCCCCATCTCAACATTATTAATCACATCTGCGAAGTCTCATTATCATATGAAGTAATATCAGTAGGTTCCAGAAACTGGTAATGTCCATTACTGAGAGTGGATAGGCAGGCAGTATAGTTTTCTACTGGGATTGTGGGTGGGGGATTTTCTGTTTTCTTTGGGAGTTTGGGTAGACATCCTCCAAGGAAGTTTTTTTTTTTTTTTTTTTTAAGATTTATTTATTTATTTATACAAGAACTGGGTACAGTCAGAAGCGTGGGAGGGTGAGAGAATTCATCAGAGCCAGAGCGGAGAGCAGAACAGGCAGACTGACGAAGCACACTGCTGAGGGGAGGAGCGGGTGGCAGAAGAAGTCTGCGCCATGTGGGACCCTCTATGGTGGCCGGGGATCGAACAGGTGCTTTAGAGGCTGTGGGCAGCTTTGCAACCCAGCGTTCAACCCGCTGCGCCACCGGGGATGCCTTCCAAGGAAGATTTCTGAATTATACAAACAAAGAAGATTTTTAAATAATCTGGGCAACTCACATAAGAACATTAAATCAGTCATGATATGCTATGTAACGCTATGATAATAAAAACACTGCAAAATAGGTTATTTCTTGTTCATGCTATATATCTCTTGCAAACTGATGAAGGATTCTCTTATATTGTCCTCATTCAGGACCCCAACCTGACAGACATCATTTGGAATGATTCACACATTATTAGGGATGTTGCCAGTTGCTGAAGCAAGGAAGGTTTTACATTTGCAAGCAATTAAATACTCCAGTCCCTCAATCACTATCTTATATTACATATGCTCCAAATAGATGCCTAGAACCAGTCACATGGTCAACTCTACTATATATCTCAAAATAGGAAAACAAAAAATACAGATGAATAAAAGTAATGTCAATTGCAGTTCATTCTCAAGACATTAAATATTTGATTCATTTTATTCCCCTTCCTCCCCAGAATGTCTCTATCTTCTCCCTAAAGGAGATGATCCCCAAATCAAAGATCTCTGGGTGAAGACTAATCTCTATATGTAGTTCATTTGTGGATCTTGATTGTGAGATATATGAACTAAAAGGACAAATTGTCTCCCCCTGTCCTCCTGTAACTCAACTTTTGTCCAATAATGAATTAGGGGTAGGATAATTGCAATAAACATTTCCATTCAGAAAGGAAAGACAATGATTAACAGTAGATATTTACCTGCAGCAGTTCTGAAATTAATTTAGGTAGCTATTTTTGAACGCCATTGCTCCATTATGGTCTTTAAAGACACATAGATAAGTGAGAGTTTGCATCTATCCTTAAGAAACTCAGTTTGAGGGCCTCCCCGGTGGCGCAGCGGTTGAGCACTGGGTTGCGAAGCTGCACGCGGCCTCTGCGGCGCCGGTTCGATCCCCGGCTGCTCCCCGGCCACCAGAGGAGGGTCCCACATGGCGCGCAGACCTCTCCTGCCGCCCACTGCTCCCCTCAGCGGTGTACTTTGGTCCTTCTGCCTGCTCTGCTCCCCGCTCTGGCTCTGGTGAATTCTCTCACCCTCCCGTGCTTCTGACTGTACCCAGTGCATGTATAAACAAAACAAACAAACAAACCAGCAAACAAATAAATAAAAAAAAAAAAGAAACTCAGTTTGAATGGGGACCTACATGCATATAAATAAGAGGAATACAAAGGTACCATGTCAGAGATTTAAAAATAGTGTTTTACACAGATGGAAATTTTACCTATAAGAGTGAGTCTGTATTTTTACCTTTTTTTCCGAGAACTGGAAAAACATACAATATGAAATTCTAAAAATAAAAATAGTATTTTCACAGCTTTTGAGAAGGGGTGAGAAATTTGGGAAAGCCTTGGGGATTTATCATATGAGACTATTTTAAAGGAAGCATTTCTAGATTAGATCCCAGTTGGGTTCTCTGAGAGGACTCTATAATCCATTCACTGTTGCCCTGGACGGTCCACCTTCAGAGTCTTCCCTTGTCATCAGCCTTGTTGGCCAGAAATGAACATTAAGAAAGAGACTAGACAGCCTGAGCCACTTGCTGTCTGTAGATACTTGAACTCCAATGGTTATTTGAAGTTTTAAGCAAAGGCTCTCCTAGCTCAAGCCCAAGCTTCCTTTGGTGGTTCAGATATCTAAAAAATTTGGTAGTTTCTTACCAGTTTGATTAAAATTAATGACATGTGCCAAATAACCATATCCAGTCAATCATCTCCTTCTTAGGACATGGTTCTGAAACTTTGTACATTTGCTTTCTACTCCAGTTTCTCTCTTGACTTAATTGCAATTACATGTAACTTAAGCTTATTGGACTTCCATGGGAGAAACATATTTTTAGCACTTTTTACTTGAGTTATTTTGTCAAGTTAAAAGAATTTCCTCAACGGAACACCCATAACAGGTTTTTTAATGGGATACCTTAATCCATTCAAAGGGGTTAACTTTCAGCATAATGACTCATGATTTGATTCTTTCTTCTAGCCTAATTTTGATTCTTCTTTTTATTTTTACTCAAGTTCATCTTTGAGGTTGGAGTTGAGGAGCAGTTGCCTCTCCTAATCCTGCTCACCCTCATAGCCCCTTTTGTCAGTTTACAAAACAAAAAAGCCATTTCTTTTGTGAGTGCCTTTATTGTTTGCAATTCTTTGCCAAATGCAGTAATCAACACAAACAACTTGTGTTATGTTTTCTAATTCTTTGTGCAAGTTCACTGAGTACATGTCTGTCTCCCAAGTGGCTGTTACCAGTGCTTTACCAAATGATTTGTCACTAGATAACTTATATTTCTGTCCTCTCACATCAGTTTCCTCACTTCCCATTACATGATCTTTTAGCCATGGCAACATGGATTATTCTTAGCAATATCCCTTATTCCTTCTGTTACCAATATTTGTATCAGTCCGAGTTGGCTAAACTATGGGATAAAATAAACAACCTTCAAATCTCTGTGGCTTAATTAAACAGTTATTTATTTCCTTTTTTAAAATTTTCAGCTTTTAAAAATATATTTTTTACTTCATTTTTCATTTTTGCACAATGTATGCATTTTCATCTTGGTTATAGTCCCCATAAAAGTCCCACTCCCTTCTCCCCACCCACCCCTGTAGTGTATCTCTGGTTTATAGTTGCTTGTTGATTTTGATTTTTACTTTGTTATAATTGGTCTTTTTTCCTGGTCCCTTATTTAGGTTTTCTAAATTCCTGCTATGAGTGAGACCATCCGGTAATTTTCTTTTTCTTTCTGGCGTATTTCGCTGCACATGATCCCTTCCAGCTCCGTCATGTTGCTGCAAATTGCATCAGTTTATCTTTTTTGAATGCTGAGTAATATTCCATGGTGTATATGTACCACATCTTCTTGATCCAGTCATCTATTTTTGGGCATTTGGGTTGTTTCCAAAGCTTAGCTATTGTAAACAGTGCTGCTATAAACATAGGGGTGCAGGTGCTCTTTGGAATTGATGTTTCTGTGTCATTTGGGTAAATACCTAGGAGTGGAATTGCTGGATCATATGGAAGCTCTGTTTAGTAGGTCAAGAAATCTCTACACAGCTCTCCATAGTGGTTGGACCAGTTTGCACTCCCACCAACAGTGCGGGAGAGTTCCTTTTTCTCCACATCCTCAGCAATGTTTGTTGTTGCTATTTTTTTTTAATATGTGCCATTCTCACTGGTGTGAGATGGTATCTCATGGTAGTTTTGATTTGTCTTTCCCTGATTGCAAGTGTAGTTGAACATTTTTTCATATGCCTGTTGGCCATTTGCATTTCCTCTTTGGAGAAGTTTCTTTTTAGCTCTTCTGCCCATTTTTTGACAGGATTATTTTCTTTGTTGTTGTTGAGTCTCATCAGCTCTTTGTAGATTTTTGTGATCAGTCCTTTATCATTAGTGTTGTATGCAAAAATGTTCTCCCAGTTGGTGGGGTTTCTCTTTGTTTTTGTTATTGTCTCTTTTGCTGTGCAGAAGCTCTTTAATTTGATCTAGTCCCAGTTGTTTATCTTTGCCTTCACTATCACTGCTTTGGGTGATGTGTCTGTAAAGATGTCTTTGATGTGCTTATCATGTAGTGTTTCGCCTATATTTCCTTCTATGTATTTTATGGTTTCAGGTCTTATGTCTAGTTCTTTAATCCATTTTGAGTTGGTTTTTGTGCATGGTGTTAGGTAGTAGTCAAGCTTCATTCTTTTGCATGTAGCGACCCAGTTTTCCCAGCACCATTTATTGAACAAACTTTCTTTGCTCCAATGCATATTCTTTGCTCCTTTGTCAAAGATTAGTTGACCATAAATCTGTGACCACCCTACCCCTTTAAATCACCATTAATCCTTAAAGAAATAGCTTTTTGACATTACAAACAAAATCACCTCTTGAAAACTCAGCATCATTTTTTCTTTTCTGAGTTCTCACTGTATCTCAGGGGTTGAAACAACATTTTGCAGAATCCCTGACAGCAACATTCCTTTCAATGAATGTCATTCACATATAATGTAGAAGGTAAATGAACAAAGGCCATTATTTCTCCCAAGATAGTGGTGAACAGAGGATGGTCTTTGGTGAAATCCAGATGTGTTCTCGGTGACCACATAACAGTCTCTCTCACTGCTCTAAACACCTGAGATTGTTGGTAACAGCTTCCTCAGATCCCCGTATTTTTAGGGTCTTAATCATGTTTATATTTTTGAAAGCCTCTCACACTGAGGTATTATCCTTTCCTGTTTGAAATACTTAGAGGGTCGTTTCTGACAAAGTATATGCCACCAAGAAACAGAACCTCGAATATGGGAAATCAGACGATGGTTATATTAGAAGCAGTATTGACCTCATTCATTGGAGAAAACGAATATTGGTAGACCATGGAGTATCATGGTAAAGACCGCTACTTATATCACCAACTTTAATTGCCTAAAGTAAAGTGCCTTTTGAAAATGGCTTTGGGGAACCAATTGCTGTTTCCATGGACTATTGTAATGGGGAAGAGTAACTCCAAGACTGTGGGGCTGATAACTAGAGAACTTCCAAAAAGAAAGTTGGAAAAAACCTCAAGACCTCAAGGTTCTTGGTTCAAAGCATCGTCTGAAAACCAGGGAACTTTTATGACCACCATAAAAGAAACTTTTATCTCATAGTTGTAACCAAAGCTGATGTATTAAAAAAATCAGACTGAAAATTTGACACTATGGATTGCAGAATTAGAGTAAATTTGCAGAATTAGACTCACTTGGTCTTTTTGTAAAAGTTGGGGCATTGGTGGGGAAGAATGGGAACATGAGAACTAGAATAGAGTCATCTAGGTAGATTCCCATGATCAGGATTCTTGAAATAACTTCCCTTGTTTGAAATCTCTGTAATGGCCTCTATTAATGTCAGTTTGGAAGGATTATAGAATTGCTTATTCACTGCAAGACTCATCATAACACCTTTATAACCTCCAGACCTATATTCAGAGTTAAATCCTCAAAAAACCCAGGGGACAGATAAAAAATCTGACAATGGATGAGATTTGCAAGGTTTTGCCAATTTATATCACCTTGCAGAAGAAATGCAGCCCTGCCAAAACATTGGTTATAGCCCCATAAAACCCATTCCCACAGTTCTGATTTCAGGAAGTGTAATAGAATAAGTTTGTATCCAAGCTTCTAAGTTTGTGGTAATTTGTTACAGCAGCAATTGGAAACTAAAGTTTCACTTAATTGGTATAATCAAAAACAAATTCAGGGTCTGTGAACATAGAAATACTTGAGTAGTCATACCATATCACCTAATTCCACGATCTCAGCCAGCTCTTGACAGGAGTCCTTTGACTAGAGTGCAGGACACATCCTTTTGTGGAAGGATCCTGCAACTCGCCCATAAGTCTGTATGATAAATCTCTTTCATGGCCTTTCACTAAAGGGTTTAGGAACTGAGAAACAGGAATTACCTAAACTTTTCAGAGGTTATTGAAAAGTAACTCTGAACTGACACTAACCCCTGGTAAACCAAACTGCTAATGTATTCTATATAATGTATGATATGTAATATATAATCTGTATACAACACTAATGATAAAGGACTGATCACAAAAATCTGCAAAGAGCTGATGAGACTCAACAACAACAAAGAAAATAATCCTGTCAAAAAATGGGCAGAAGAAACTTCTCTGAAGAGGAAATGCAAATGGCCAACAGGCATATGAAAAAATGTTCAACATCACTTGTAATCAGGGAAATGCAAATCAAAACTACCACGAGATACCATCTTACACCAGTGAGAATGGCACACATTAAAAAAACTAGCAACAACAAACGTTGCTGAGGATGTGGAGAAAAAGGAACTCTCCCGCACTGTTGGTGGGAGTGCAAACGGGTCCAACCACTATGGAGAGCTGTGTGGAGATTTCTGGACCTACTAAACATAGAGCTTCCATATGATCCAGCAATTCCACTCCTAGGTATTTACCCATAGGTCACAGAAACATCAATTCCAAAGAGCACCTGCACCCCTATGTTTATAGCAGCACTGTTTACAATAGCTAAGCTTTGGAAACAACCCAAATGCCCAAAAATAGATGACTGGATCAAGAAGATGTGGTACGTATACACCATGGAATATTACTCAGCATTCAAAAAAGATAAACACATGCAATTTGCAGCAACATGGATGGAGCTGGAAGGGATCATGCTCAGCGAAATAAGCCAGAAAGAAAAAGAAAAATACCGGATGGTCTCACTCATAGCAGGAATCTAGAAAACTTAAATAAGGGACCAGGAAAATGAATAACTATAAGAAAGTGAAAATCAAAATCAACAAAAATCTATGAACCAGAGACACTCTATGAGGGGTGGGGGGCGGGGAGGGGAGGGATTGGGGTCAAAATAAGGGGATTGCAATTATATGGGGAATATAAAAATAAAATTTATTTAAAAAAAAAGAAATGCCAATGTCAATGGAAGGTTATGTACAGTAATATTTCAATAAATGTCTGACAAAAAAAATAAAGTTGGGCTTGAGCAAGTACTAAGTACTAACAGTACAAATAATAAGTTCTGCAAGTAAGTAGCTTAGACTCTTGGGGAGTTCCCTTTGATCAATTAATGAAAGAGAAAAAACAAAAGTATAGTGTTTCAAATGATATGCTGGCACTGGAATCATTGCTCCACTCATGGGCAGCCCTGAGAGACAGTAAGGAGAGAATAATCTACTGTCTACTCAGTTCTACACCCCTAAAAGACAACACCAGTATGGCTGTCTTTCCAGGTATGATGACATATGTTCTCTCTGCTGTCATGTCGTGTAAAGTGCTTCTTCTGTGTTCTCCTATTATCCCAAGCCCACCTAGGGGAGTCTCAAATGCTCCCGTGTCAACTGTACTGAAGAACCCAGTCACATAAATTTTGCTGCTTATTTCTACAACTTTGGCTTTGTTGATTTAGAAAGCCAATGGAGACTTACTTCCACCAGTAGACACAAAATTGTTCAATTAACCTGGAAGTTGAAAATAATCACTTTGGATTCTTCATGCAACTGAAATAACAGGCAAAGAAGGGCATTACTGTATTGGTTTTGAAGGGAAAATGGAGTTGTTGCTGTATAATGTGGGTGAGGAGGGGTGTGTTAGGAACTTTAGAGATTCTCTAGGACATCTTCTAGTGTCTCCATTTCCAGTGGTTAAAATTAATGGTAGACTGTAGCAACCTGATACAGACTGGTGGCTTAGCCTCTTCAGGATGAAATACTGAATTATCCTATAAGGCCAAGTAACATTTCTAGCTGGGAGGATGGCTAGGGGATGATAGGATTTTGGACGAAGGAAATTATAGATACCTATGTTGGACCAGTTGTAGAAACAAGTGTTGTAGCAGCATGCATAGTCTCTTATGAAGAAACTCCAAAATAGCCTTCATATCAGTTTCATTTTACAGATAAGAAAATCAGGGTAAACGGAAGTATAATAACTTACTTAAATCCATATAGCTATCAAGGGGCAAGGTCAACCTCAAGTCATATCTGTCAGTTTCCAAATCCCACGTTTCTTCAGTTTTACTCCAAAGAAGGCAAATCAGGAGTGTTATTTAAAAGAAGGTAGGTAAACAGTTGGTATAATAAAATGATAGTATAATGAAAATGGTTCTTGTAGAGTTTCAGTTACCTGGAAAAATCTGAACAAAACTTCGTAGTATCGTTTAAAATACTCTGCCAGCCATGGCATGGGAGGAGATTCCTAGTTAAGAAGCCTTCTAGTGTGAAGAGCAGTCTACCCACCTGCCCTCCCCTGTACATGTGGTTGTTAGGGAGGTATTGCCAGTACTGAGCCTAGAACTAATCCCTGAGAACAACAAAGCTGTGTGTCTTCCATGCATTTTGCAATTCTCAAGTGCCGTAATATTGCTAAACAAGTTGGGAGGCTAAGTGCTTACTTAGGGCATTGCGGGGTGAAACTTAAAGGGGGTCTGTTAGAAAATTTTGAGTTCTTTTCAGTCTGAGTTGTTGATCAGAGGGATCCAAGACCACAAAAAGCATTTTTGGGTTTCAGCCTACTATTGTTTGGAATCCATGGCTGCTCCTGGCATTCTGGAGAAGCTGGAGGGCACATCTGGAAGGTGGCCTGGCTGCTCAGAGAGCCCGGAAGAGCTCGCTAGTTCATTTTCCCATGCGCTGCAGAGAAATTTCCCAAGCTTATGGATGGAATGTCATTTGCAAACTCTGTTTCTTTGGGACAGCAGAAACTTCCACCCTTCCTTAAAAGCAGTATTCAGAGTGAAGGAACAAAAACATCTTAACAGTGGAGAGCAATCCTCACAAAAAGCCTCTTTCAGAATGGAGACACTTGCTATTAATACAGGCACATCTCAGCTCCCTGTGGGTGTGGCTCCTGACCACCACAAGAAAGCTAAAATGCAATAAAGTCACATGAATAGTTTGGTTTCCCAGTACATATGAAAGTTATGTTTACACTATACTGTTATTAAGAGTGCAATAATATTACATCTAAAGTTGTATATAACTGAATTTAAAAACACTTTATTGCTAAAAAATGCTAACCATCACTGAGCCTTCAGCAACTAGTAATCTTTGTTAGTGAGGGTCTTTCCTCAAGGTTAACGACGGTTGACTGATCAGGGTGGTGGCTGCTGAAGGTTGGAATGACTGTGATAGCTTTTTAAAATAAGACAACAAGGAAGCTCATTGCATCAGTGGACTCTGTCATAAAAGATTTCTCTGTAGCGTACAAAGCTGTTTGTTAGTATTTTACCCACAGTTGAGCTTCTTTCAAAATTGGAGGCAGCCCTCTCAAACCCTGCCATTACTTGCTTTATCAACTGACCTCATATTGTATTCTCCATTCTTTGTTGTCATGTCAGAAGTAGTCACAGCCTCTTCACCAGGAGTAGATTACATCGCAGCAAACCACGTTCTTTGCTCATCCATAAGAAGCAAGTCCTTATCTTTTGCAGTATACTCACGTCTTCAGGTTCTACTTCTAATTCTAGTTCTCTTGCTGTTTCTACCACATCTGCAGTCACTTCCCCTCAAAGTTATCCATGAAGGGTCCAGATTCCTGTCAATGTTGAGAGTTTGACCTCCTCTCATGAATTGCAAATGTCCTTAATGGTATCTGGAAAGGTGAAACCTTTCCAGAGGGTTTTTTTTTTTTTTTTAAATAGAGGCATGTTTTATTTATTTATTTGTTTGTTTGTTTGTTCGTTTTGTTTATACATGCACTGGGTACAGTCAGAAGCGCGGGAGGGTGAGAGAATTCACCAGAGCCAGAGCGAGGAGCAGAGCAGGCAGAAGGACCGAAGTACACTGCTGAGGGGAGCAGCGGGCGGCAGGAGAGGTCTGCGCGCCATGTGGGACCCTCCTCTGGTGGCCGGGGAGCAGCCGGGGATCGAGCCGGCGCCGCAGAGGCCGCGTGCAGCTTCGCAACCCAGCGCTCAACCGCTGCGCCACTGGGGAGGCCCCTTTCCAGAGGGTTTTTGATTGACTTTGCCCAGATTCATCAGAGGAATAACTATGGCAGCTAACGCCTTACAACATGTCTTTCTTACATTAGTCTTGTAGGTCAAGATGACTACTTGATCCTTGCGCTGCAGAATGAATGTTGTATTACTAGGCATGAAAACAACATTCATCTTCTGTATGTCTCCACCAGAGCTCTTGGGTGACCACATGATTTGTCTTTCATCAGGAATAATTTATTTAAAGATTTATTATTCTATTTATTTATGCATACAAGAACTGGGGTCCAGGCCAGAGGTGCAGGGGTGGGGGTGAGAGGATTCACCAGAGGCAGAGTAGGGAGCGGAACAGGCAGATCTACTGAAGTACACTGCTGAGGAAGCAGCGGGTGAGACAGGAGAGGTCTGCTGCACCATGGGGGTCAGCCCCCTGGCTAAGGATTGAACTCATGTTGCAGTGGCTCTCGATAGCTTGATAGTGCTGAGTCTTTAATCCCTGCATCATCAGGGAGGCCCTCAGCAGGAATAATTTAAAAAAATATATATTTTTTTCTGAGCAGTAAGTCTTGAAAGTGGGCCCCAAATATTCAAGACCTCATGTCATAAACACATTTGTTGTTACGAGATTTTGTTATTCCACTAGTAGAGCACAAGCACAACAGAATTAATATAATTTTAAAGGCCATAGAATTTTTGGAATGGTAAATGAAAAGTGGCTTCAACTTCATGTCACCAGTTGCATCAGCTCCAAATAAGAGAGTCAGACTGTCTTTGATGCTTTGAAGTAAGGCATTGACTTCTGTCTACCTGTGAAAGTCCTAATGGCATCTTCTTCAAGCTAAGACTGTTTTGTCTACACTGAAATGTATTTTTTAATGTAGCCACCCTCACCAATTAGCTGGGCCTTCTAGATAACCTATGCAGCTTCTACATCAACACTTGCACTTCAATGTGATGGAGACAGCTTCTTTTCTTAAGCCTCATGAACCAAGCTCTGCTAGCTTCACATTTTTCTTCTGTAGCTTCCCTCCTCTCTCAGCCTTCATAGAAATGAAGAGTTAGGACTTGCTCTGAATTAGACCTTGCCGTACAGGAACGTTGGGACTGGTTTCATCTTCTATCCAGCCACTAAAACTTTCCTCTACATCAGCAGTAAGGCTATTTTGCTTTCTTTGAAAAGCCTTTCCTTTGCAGTCACAGCCTGGCTGACTTCACTGGAGGCTTACCTTTTGGGCTGTCTTAGCGCTTGACCTTTCTTGGCTTTCCACATGCCTTCCTTTCTAAGCTTCATCATTTCTAGCTTTTGATTTCAAGGGAGAGATATGAGACTCTTCCTTTTACTCTAACATTTAGTTGCCCCATTGTAGGATTATTGGTTGATCCAATTTCAACCTTGTCTCCCAGGGAATAGGGATGCCTGAGAATGTGGGGAGAGATGGGGGAATGCCAGCCTATGGAGTGATAAGAACACACCCAACATTTATTAATTCAGTTTGCTGTCTTACATGGGAGTGGCTTGTGGCACCTCAAAACCATGATGGTAGTAACATCAAAGGTCACTGATTACAGATCACCAAAAGAGATGCACCAAAAGAGATGCAACAATGATGAAAAGTTTGAAATATTGTGAGAATTACCAGTGTGTGACACAGAGATCCCAAGTGGATGTGTATATTGGAAAATAGTGCTGGTTACTTTGCCCAATGCAGGGTTGCCACAGACTTCAATTTGTAAAAAAGCACAGTATCGGTGAGGCTCAGTGAAGTGAAGCACCATGAAATGAGGCATGCCTGCATTGAGGTGCTCTGGTCAGCTCCTGCCACTCTGCAAGACGCCGTTTTGGTTCTCGAAGGAACAGGGAATGCTTAGGGCACCTACTGTAGTATCTCGCTTTCCTGCCCCTGGGGCTTTTATGCATGGCTGAGCAGTTTCTGCCACTCTGTGTGGACCTCAAGGGTAGGGCTCTTTGAGGGGTGCAGTTGGGCCACCTGCAAGTGTTCCCTGGTATGTCACTAATGCTCAGATTCTTCCTGTCTCATCCAGACTCCCTTGAAATATGTGTTCAGAGAAGCTTCCCTGGTGAATCTTACATTAAAGTTGAGACCCACCTCATCAAGGTTCTTCCTGTTAGTAGTAACAGTTACCATTATTGAAAGCTTATTATCTACCACACCTTACTCTGAGAGCCTCCCTCTATTGTTTATCTAATTTTGACACTGTTCCTTAAGGGAAGAGCTATTGTTATTTTCGAATTTTTTTTTCAGAGGCTGAACCTGAGGCTCAGGGAAAGTGACTAACTTGTTCCAGGTTATACAGTAATTGGTGGAGTCAGGATTGTAGTCTGAACAGATAGCATGTTCGTAGTCACTGTGAGTGTGTCCTTTTCTTTACTTGCCAAGATAAATAGAATACATAGTTTTTATTTTAATGAGTGCCATTGGTCTACATCCTTGGTAATATTTTGACAGCATAGGATTTCTGCCCTCAGGTGGCCACCGTTGCTATCCACCACCAAAGCCCCATAGTTTCTCCATAGCCCCCCCACCACTGTGCATTTCCCCACTTCCCCCCTCCACCCACCCTGCTCCCCGCCCCTAATCTTCAGTCTATGGTCATCTTTCAAGGTTGGTTTTAATGTTTGTCTTAAGACAAATAGATTATCTTCAAGATTTTCTAAGAAATGAAGGGAATTTATATTTTCAAGGAGGATTTTATTTTTAAATTCCTGCATCACAAGTTCCCTGTGACTTGTGAGAAGATCTACTGCCCCCACCTTCTCCCGCTTGCAATCCCACCTGACTTCCTTCCCTGCGCAGGAACCCTGGCCCCAGGCTGGCAGTTCTGTGTACTTCCTTCTACCTAGGTCTGGCCCAGTGTGGTTGCTTTGGTCTTCCCACCTAGTGAAAGACACATGTGTCCTCAAGCAGCCTTTAAACACCAGCTAGCTCACTCTTCCCAGAGGAGTTATCAGGAAACCCACAAGGACCCTTTCTCCTGCAAAGTCTTGAGCCCACTTTCCCACCTGCTTCCTGGATGATGCTTTGCTTTCCTGGAGCAGGGAGCAAGCTTAAACTACTGCTCCTCTTAGAGCTTCTGGACTGAAGGGTTCTGTTCTTTTTGTGACAAGTGGTGCATGGAGCCCTATTCCTCACTGTCCCAACTGCAGACGCACAGTGCTTTGGAAGTGAAGGATGCAGTGCCTTTCATTACAGAAGCAAGGCAGATGGTGCAGTTTAAGGAGCCTTGCACTGTGATTGTCGCCGCACGTGGTGCACAGTTCTAAATTCTCCTCCTGAAAGGGCTCCGGAGATGGACTTTCTGTCCCTTTTGTTTCCCCTGAGGGTGAAGTTTCACTGGCCTCTCCCCTCTTGTCTGCAGCCATGAGTGAACACAGGCAGATCCCTTCTATGCAGTACTCCATGTCCCAAGTACAGCATTTGTGGTCCAACTGCTTTTAGGCATGCCACCAAGTCTGTGATGCTTGGTTTCAAAAGCCTGCTTTGGGACAGCATCTCTCGAGGGGCTTCCCTGCCATTTCTTCCAAGATGAACTCTTCAACTCTTAGCCCTACTCTTACTCTATCACCACTGTTACTCTAAGCGTAAGTGCTTCACTTTCATATTGTGATACTATGACAAAAAAGTCTATAAAATCAAATACAAATTTAATTAAAGTAATTTAATTAAAAATGAAATAAAGTTAACTAGATTTCATTCTGTAAAATGCCAGCTATTCGCCAGAAAGGATGCCAAGGGCAGTAGAGAAGGTTGGTGAAGCCACATGAGGGTCAGGATCTAATCACCATCTCTCCTTTGACCACCAGAGAGGAATTTAATTGTTTCTTAAGACAGGGAATAGAAGAGGTCTGCTGCCCTTCTGGTTTTGGAGTTTCATCAGTGAAGTGAGGTAGAGAAAAGGGAAGGTGGAAAGTAGGGGCCGAAGCGTGGAGTAGAGTCAAAAGGGTTAGTTTTAAAACTGGCTGTTCCACTGAACCATGTGTAAATTTAGTGTGGACAAGTTAATGAGTTGCTGTGTCTCAGCATTCTTATCTGTTGAGGGATAATAATTATACCTACTTTGTAGGGTTGCTGTGAAGACCAGTAAGTTAATATATGTGAGGTGCAAAGGGCAATGCTTGGCATGTAAGAAGTGCTATATAAGTGTTAGCTACCTGAAGGTGCCGTGATGAGAGGGAGGGAGGGAGGGAGGGAGACAGGGAAAGAGAGAGAACATGAGTTGAGGAGAAAAACAATGAAAAGAACCACTAGATTAGATTAGATTAAGACTTTGACCTTACAGTGAAAAACTGCAAGTTATATGTGATAGGGAGGTTTTCTCAGTCATCCTTAATAGTTTCACTCGTTGCTTGAAGAAATTTTCCATTTTATTGAATATTTGTTTAATGGTTTAAAGCAAGATTCACATTATATTTTATGGTTTTCAGTTTAGAAGACTGTAGGAAAACTTTGGAGAGAAAGTAGTAACAAAATATTGGAATGAAGATAACTGAAAAAATATAAATTCCTGAAACACGTGAGCTCCAGAAGGAAAAGTAGTGTTAGCAGATAAAACATTAAATGCCTACCATTTTATTATGAAATCATTGAAACACTGGAAAAGTACTGGATTTTATTGTGGTCTTTGAATATCAGTGTCAAACTTTAAACACCACTGTTCAACACCAGAAAAATGTTTCCAGGCATGCATGCTTTGCAAAGTTGAAAACCTTTGTTAATGGGCAAGCCAATTCCATCCCTTAGGGGCCCAAGAGATGTCAATTTTTTTTTACTGGGTTAGCATTACATGGTTGGTTGTGTTTTAGAGGTGTAGGTGCTCCCCCTTCAGGTGTTGTTTCTACACCACATCCACCACCAAAGCACCTACAGTCCATCCCCAAGCTCTGCTCCCTCCACACTTTGTTGTCTAGCCCCCACTTCCTGCTCTGATAGCCTCAATTCTATAGTCAGCTTTCTAGGGTTTGTTGTTAGTTTGGCTTTATTGGTGCAGAGATGTGTGATCCTGAGAACAAATGTGGGTGAAGTGAGAGTTTGCCGCAGAGAAGTGTTTCTGCAGGCTCAGAATGAGAGCTGATTGTATCAGGAAACCAACTTGGTAGCTTCTGACTGCTTCTGACTGCATACCTGGGTTAATTCAACAAATTTCAGCTAGTGGCACAGACTTGAACTCAAGATTTTCTTTCTTTTTTTTTTTTTAAATTTATTTATTTATGCATACAAGAGCTGGGGTACAGGCCAGAAGTGTGTGTGTGTGGGGGGGGGGGCGGTGAGAGAGGATTCACTAGAGACAGAGTGGGGAATAGAACAGGCAGACCGACCGAAGTACACTGCTGAGGGGAGCAGTGGGTGAGACAGGGGAGGTCTGCTGTGCCATGTGGGTTGCTCCCTGGCCGGCAGGGGATCGAACTCATGCTGCAGAGGCTGCGGATTGCTTCATAGTACGGTGCTTAACCCCTTGCACCACTAGGGAGGCCCGAACTCAAGATTTTCAAACATTGTCATCTTCCACTTTTTTCCCCTGATTTTTAAAATGGTGGTAACATACATGTAACTTAAAATTTACTGTCTTAATCATTTTAAAGTGTGCAGTTCAGTGTATTAAGTACATTCACATTGTTGTGCAACCAACACCATCTGTCACCAATCTTCAGGGTTCTCATTTTGCAGAACTAAAACTCTAGACCCATTAAACAATAGCTCTCTATTCCTCTCTTTTCTTCTAGCTCCTGGAATCCACCACTCTACTTTTTTTGTGATTGTGACTACTCTTGGTAAACTGTGTATGTAGAATTATATGGACAATGTGTTTATACCTTTGTTTCTCTTTCTTGTTCTTCTCCTCTTTACTCTCTCCATATATACACATATACACACTCATGTATCCTTTGTCTTAATACTCTTTTCCCCTCACATGGAACTTTTCAGAATGTTGATGCCAAAGACAAATACATTTTTGTTCCCCATAAATTGTCAAAGAATGCAAATCTTAATAAATATTTTCTTAGTGGGTGTTAATGTTTTAATTGGAACTAATTCATAGCAAGGGAACGAATCTCAGACATCAGTGAATAAATGAAAATACGTTGGGTGGGAAAATGCAGGTAGGGATACAAATTCCAAAGCCCAGACCACTACCCAGGGGACTTAAGTCAGAATCTTGGGGGTGGACTCCAGGCATCTGTGTTTTCACAACTGTCCCAGCAACTCCAGTGTGCCACCAAGGTTGAGAGCTGCTGTCCAAAGTGGTGCTAAGATAGGGGTTTTCAGTCACACTGTATGTTGGAGTCATTTGGGGAGCTTGGACGCCCAGTGTCTGAGCCTGTGCCTTGCAGGGTGGCAGCGTTGGGAGTGGCACTGGGTGAAGGAAAGACATCTCAAAGTCCAAGTTGAGAGAGGCCTCGAGGGGCTTACCCCTAAAAGAGTGCAGTCTGCTCTATGGGCAGTCTCATCTTTCTTTAGAACTAGGTTCAGAGAAGATAGGCAAGTACATGGAGGAATGTGCATGCGTGGGGGTGTGTTATCAGGGATGTGTCATTGTCTGGGGCAAGCTAGAGTGAAATGACCTGGGACTATTGCTTCCATTGCTCCTGCCAGTCTAAGCATATTATCTCTATTCAAATATCTGCCTGGTGTTTTCAGCAGATACTGGTTTCCCTGTATGTTCCTCATACTAGGACTTTTGCCCTTGGTGAGAGGCCTCCTGAATGACCCTACACATAGCTGACAAGCAGGAACTCTGGGCACCAAGACAATATCCCCAAGAACAAGGATGGAGATCCCATATGAGTCCTGTCTGAGATAAATTAAACAAAGTCTTTGAGGGAACAGGAGTTGGCCAATGGTGGCTTTTAAAAAGCTCCCAAGTAATAGGAATGTATAACTAGGGTTGAGAACCATAAAGTAAAAGACATGCATTTTGAGAAATTAGCAATAAATTCACCACTATGTTCTCAAGAAAGCCTTGAAATTGAGCTTAGGAGTGTAATTTTTCAACCTTAAACAAAAAATAATTTTGAAATTTCATATATACTTTCTGTTTATGAGTAAAAAGGAATGCTACTATAAAGCAAAGTGGTGGAGAGGGTGTGATACTGGATTTTAAAGGAAACGTGAACCAGGAGCAGAGACCAAAGGACTGAGCAATAGGCCATATTTTATGTTAGAAGTTTTTATTATGAAAGTAATCTGCAATAAATTTTCTCTTTTATTTTCTAATCTTCAATTTACTAAGGTGCATTTTGCTACTTTTGTATTGATTTAAGATAATGCTTAGTTCATTGGTTTAAACCTTTTTGAGCATATGCATTTAAGACTACATTTTCTCTACTATTTTAGTTTCATTGTACAAGTTTTAATATGTAGTATTTTTGTGATGGTTTGAGTTAAATTTAGATCATTTAACTTTTACTTCCTTGATTTTTTTCTTTGACCTATGAGTTCATTACAAGTATATTTCTTAATTTCCAAATATGTGTGGGGTTTTCTAGTTGTGTTTTTGTTACTGACTCCTAATATAATTTCATGGTGATTATAAATTATAATTCATATAGCTTCAAGATTATGAAATGTGATTAGATGAGCTTTATGTTCAGTGTGCTTTAAATAACATGTGTTCTATAGTTGCTGGTAGAGTATTTCATGTATATATTAGGGTGGGTATATCTATCCTATACACACATGCATACAGTGTCTCAATCTTTACTGATATTTGTCTGCTTATTCTAACAATTACTGAGAGAGGTGTTAAAATATCTTTGTATTTGTATTTGAATATACAATGTATTTGTCTCTGAATATACTTGTTTCTCCTTGTAATATTGTTGAATTTTGCTTAATATGTATTTGAGTGGACATGTTAAATGCATATGCACTAGTATTTGTTATATTCTCTTGTTATAATCTCGATCTATTTCACCATTTTGAATGGACACTTTTGATACCAAGTAATAATTGCAATATTAGGGTCTCTTCTCATATAGTAAAATAGCAACATCAACTTTCTTTTGGTTTGTGTTTGCAAAGGGGTGTGTGTGTGTATGTCCCCCAATTACTTTGCTTTCAAATTTTCTGTATCTTTATGTTTAAATGTCTCTTCTGAAGTCATATAATTGAGTTTTACACCCTAGTCTGACAGTGTTTAAAATTGGAACATTTTGAAAAAAAAAAAAAACAAAAAAAAACTGGAACATTTTGTCCAATTACGTTTTATATAATTGCTGCTTTATTTTGTTAAAGCCTCTTACTTTGTAATTGTACTGATTGTTCTGCACTTGTTTTTCACTTCTTTCATCTTCTTTTAAATTGACTGCTTTTTCATAGTTTGTATTTTTAAAAAATCCTGCTTTATCACCACATTACCTTGGAAGATAGACATCCTACTCCTATTGTTTTAGAAGTAACCCTAACGATCACAACATGAATCCTTGACTTATTAAAGTTTAATGATCATCTTTATGTTTACATCTTCACTGACAATGTGAGGAGTTTCAAACACTTAAACCTTACTTATTTCTCTTCTGTATTATAAGCAATGTTATGTATTTTAATCATAAATATTTTAAATCCCTGAAAGACATTATTACTTTTGAGTATTTTAATCATTATTACTTTATTTCATATACAGATTATTTAGATTTGCCCATAGATTTATCATTTTCTTTTAAAATTTTTTATTTAAAACAATTGTGCAATTGAAAAATATTTAATTGCGGTAACATGGTTTACAAAGCTCTATTTGATTCAGAGCTATAGGACAAACCTCTTCAGTGTATGTCACTGCACCAAAGCCACCGGCCTCCACCCTAGGCCATTCAGCCCTTCCATACTTTTCTCGCTGCCCTCCCCTCACCCTTTGGTAACCTTAATTCTACAGACAGATTTCTAGGTTTTGTTATTGGTTTGGGTTTCATTCACCTTTGGATTTGTTTCTTTGTAGTCCACACAGAGGTGAAATCAGTCAATATATGTCTTTCTCCTTCTGAGTTTTATTGCTTAACATTATTCCCTCCAGTTGCAGATGACAAGAGTTCATCTGTTTTTGTTTTTTTTTAAACAACTGAGTAGTTTTCGTTGTGTATCTATACCACATTTTTTTTTTTAAATAGAGGCATGTTTTATTTATTTATTTGTTTGTTTGTTTGTTTTGTTTATGCAAACACATAAACAGTCAGAACACATAAACAGTCAGAAGGGCGGGAGGGTGAGAGAATTCACCAGAGCCAGAGCGAGGAGCAGAGCAGGCAGAGTGATGAAGTACACTGCTGAGGGGAGCAGCGTGCGGCAGGAGAGGTCTGCACGCCATGCGGGACCCTCCTCCGGTGGCCGGGGACCAGCCGGGGATCGATCCGGCGCTGCAGAGGCTGCGGGCAGCTTCGCAACCCAGCGCTCAACCGCTGCACCACCAGGGAGGCCCTATACCACATCTCTTAATCCAGTCATCTGCCTTTGGGCACTTAGGTTGTTTTTATAACTTGGCCATTATAAATAGTGCTGCAGTGATTATAGGAGTGCATATATACCTTCAAACTAGTGTTTTTGTATTCTTCAAGTAGATTTAGGAGTGGAATTGTTAGATCATATGGTAGATCTATTTTTAATATTTTGAGAGCTCTCCACGTATTCCATAAGAACTGTGCCAGTTTGCATTACCACCAGCAGGCATGTTTTGGGTCTTTGGGCTCTTTTGTGACTCTATGGATATCAGTAATATTCTATTTCTTTGAAGAATGCCATTGGAACCTTGATAGGGATTACTGTGAATCTGTATATCGCTTTGGGTAAAATGGCCCTTTTAACAATGTTTGTTCTTCCAATCCATAAGCAGGAATATCTTTCCATTGTACTGATCCTTCATCTCCTGTTAAGTTTACTCCTAGTGTTATAGGACAGGGAGAGGGGCAGCCCAAACCCCGCAAACCTGCCTATTCTAAATGGGTTCTGCCATCCGCCGCATCAACACATATGAGACTTTAATGGGAAGGAACTTTAATAAAACTAGGAAACAATACAGGTAAGGCAAATAATCTAGTTTCTAAATCAAGCATCCAAAGTTACCCGTCCCCTCGTGGGTAAAAGTCCATCCAAATGGGATTGGCCCAGAGCAAAGCTCCAAAGCCTGCCACAAGTCTAAAGCATCTTCCAGTGGGGACCCACAGAAAAGGGTCACCAACAACCGGACAAGCCCGGAAGGAAAAGAGCAAAATCAACATCAAGATAAAAGCTGCCATTGTCACCTCCCCACAGGGTCTCACCCACGTCTGTGTCACCCAGTCCACAACCCAAAGACAAGTGCAGTTTCTTCACGTGTCTCTAGGCTCCATGCGCCTCCTCCAGGTCTCCTGGCTCCATCCTGCTTCCTTCCTTCCTCAGTCTCTTCTTCAGCTTCTCCTCTTCCTGCTCAGCTCCACCCTCCCTTGGGTGGGGCAGGGAACCTCCCCCTTTCCTGGGGACCACCCTGTTACACTAGGAATTTAATTCTTTTTGATGTGATTGTAAATGGGATTGTTTTCTTGATTTCTTTCTCTTTTAGATCGTTTGCGTATAGAGATATAACTGGTTTTCGTAAATTGATTTTGTAACCAATCACATCGTGGTAGTGATTTATTGCTTCAATTCATTTTTTTAGTGGAATCTTCAGGGTATTCTGGATATATTATCATGTCACCTGCAAATAGTGATTGCTATACTTATTCTTTCCCAACTTGGAGTTTTGTCATATCTTTCTCTTGCCTAATTGTTTCAGCTAGGGCTTCCAATAGAACAGTAGTGGTGAAAATGGACATCCTTGTCTTGTACAAGATCTTAAAGGAAAAGCTCTCAGGCTTTCACAATTGAGGATCATGTTAGCTGTGAGTTTGTTGTGTACGGTCTGTATTATGTTGAAAGATGTCATATTTTTAGGTCTCTCTCCAGGCTTACTGGTTTGTGATCTCTAGAATGTTTTCCACAAGCTCATTTAGGAAACGCTTGCATGGAGGAAAGCATCATAAATCAGGGAATTAGGCCAGTTAGCCTAATCCTTGGTTGGCCCTCTGTTGACAGTATCTGCTCTGATTTATGTCCGGTGACTTCCAACCATGCTATGATTGCAGGCTCTGTGGTAACATGTGGGGACCTTACTTTGATGAAAACATGGAACGTTGTCACTTACAGGACCCTTTCAAAAGTCAGGAAAGGAAACGTCAAACAACTTTTTCTATTTACCATGCTGGTCACTTTTATTTCATTATCTCACCAATTTCTCATAATGACCACAGGTAGGTAATATTATTTCCTTCTATGTGGGAGGAAAGGCATGCACAGGTTAAGTAAAACTTGCCCCAAATCATGCATTTTGAAGGGGCTGACCTAACATTTATTTGAGCACACTTCGGGTTGATATTTAAGAAAGAAATTTGAAAAAACAAAAGTTGCATTGCCTTTGAGATCAGCAAGGCCCTTCATTTGGAGGGGGAGAGGGTAGGTGAAAACTGGAGTACCGGCTGTAAATGACTTGCTGAAAGTCACATGAAGAGTTTTGATAGATCCAGGATGGGACCCCAGGAACCTTAGGTCCTATTCTCTTTATCAAAGGTAGTTTCTACCAAACTATGCAGGTGCCTGATCGTGGGAGAAAACATGACCTCAGTCCACTGTGATCTCCCGCACAGACCACTGCTGGTGGCAGAACCTCCTTGGAGGTTTGCACTCTGGACCCTGATGCCCACTTCTTGGCTAACTTCCCCGACCAAACTCAAGCCCATGCCTCTCTGCCAAGTTCTCCCACCTTTTATTCATCTTGCTTATGATTTCCCATACATGAGAATAACTAAGAAAATGACATCAAAGCAAATGTTTTAATTTAAAAGTCAGCTCTTTTAGACACAGATTTTTAAAAAAAGTCTCCCTTGAAACAGAAGCGAGTCTTTTTTGTTTTGATGGTTGCCCGTGAACACTTTCCATGTACTCATTAATAGGGCAGAACTGGAAGGGTGCCACGCGGGGGCAGAGAATGCAGAGAAGTGACCACAGGTGACAAACGACTGAGTGGACAGCAGCCTGTGTTCTTTGACTTGGTGAACAAGGCAGCTCCCTTCAGGTCATGCTTGATGACCAGCAGCCTCAGGGGACGGGGGCGGAGGGTGGGCAGAGGGAAGCATGAAGTTGTACCTTCCCCTCCTTTACACTCACCCCCCACAGCCTGACTCACAGTGTTCTGGAAATACAGTGAGCTTTTGGCTTTCCACACTGCCTCTCATGAAGTCACCTCTGCCAGGGATGCTCTCCCCAATTTTCCGCTTATCAGTTCTTGTTCATTCTCTAAGGCTAAGTTCAGATTCTGTCTCCTTTATTGTTTTTATTCCTCAAGGAATGAACCTCCCACATCAGCCCTCAAGCACTTGGCCTCTCTTACACTGTGCCAGAGAATGATGCCTTGTTTTGCATTAACTTCTGCCTTGCCTTGGCTGCAGAATCAGAAATTTCTTAATGGGCAGGGAGTTCTGTCTTTCTAGTCTTGTTTTCCCTCAGTATATAGACCGTACCTTCCAGGATAACATCAATGACTAAGGAACGCTCTACTGAATACACACAACTGGATCTCTGAGCAGGGACCTAGCATCAAAAATACTTGGATGGCTTTCCACCGCCCATCTGAAGAATCGTGGACTGTTATGATTACTCTCTTCTCAGCCTCAACTTCTTCCTTTCTCGGACTCTGCTTGGGGGAGAACTCTTCATCTAATGGTCAATTTTGAGCACATAACTGGGTGCTAGGCCATAAAGAAATCCTATTTCCTTTCTTGGTCAAGATCTATCTGGAGTCCTGGGAGAGTAACTCTTGTCTCTGTTGACTTCAGGGTGCTGGGACACCGTTTTCACTGGGACTGAAGGATAACTGTTTTTTTTTGTGCCTGAAGCTAATAGAATGAAGTCCCAGGGGAGGGCACAGGATGGTCTATACTTTTCTTGTGCTGTCGCTTTGTCTGGCTTTGGTATTAATGCACGTTGGCATCATAAAATGTATTAGGGCACATTCCATATTCTTGAATTTTCAAAAGCAATTTGAACAAGGTAGGCATTAGGTCTTCTTTAAAAGTTTGGTCCTGGGCTTTTGTTTTTGGTGAAGTTTTTTAAAAATTACTGTATCATTTTCCATGCTTATGATTGGATTGGTCAGTTCATCTGTTTCTTCCTGGGTTAGTCTTGGTAGACTGTGGCGATCTAGAAATGTTCCCATTTCTTCAAGGTTATCAGATAAACTGGCATATAGTTGTTCAATGTAATCTCTGTGATCTTTTTGTGTTTTATAGTCATTTCTCCTTTCACTTGTAATTTTGTTTATTGATGTTTTCTTCTTCTTCTTCTTCTTTTTTTTTGTTAGCCTAGCTAGAGGTTTATCTATTTTGTTTATCTTCTGGAAAAACCAGCTCTTAGTTTCATTGATTTTTTTTATGTTCTTCTAGATCTTTATTTCCTTTCTAATTTTTATTATTTCCTTGCTTCTGATAACTATGGGTCTTGCTTGTTTCTCTTTTTTCAAGTTACTTTAGATACCACCAGGTATTTTTAAAAAGACCTTAATATGAAGGAGATCAAAACAAGAAAACAACAACAAAAATATCAAACAGAATAAGGAACTAGAGGGGCAGAGAGAATGCAAAGAACAAAAGCAAACTTCAAAGAAATCATAAGTATTAGTAAAGAGATAACACAGTGTGTTGCAATGATAAGCAAGAAGAGGATACTACATAAAAAAGTATCAGAAGAATAAGGACCTCCTGGGAGAGAAAAATAGGATAGCTAAAATAAAACATTCAGTGAAAGCGTTAGATGATGAAGTTGAGAAACATTCCAGCAACAGAATAGAGAGACAAAGAGAAGGAAAATAGGATAGAAAGCTGGGGAAATGAGATTAAATTATGAGCTTCAATATCTCAGTCATTGGTGTTGCAGTAAATGAAACTCCAAGTTAAGTTGAGAGAGAAGGAATCATTTTTAAAAAGTGAGAAAATTTGGGCTTCCCCTGGTGGCGCAGAGGTTGGTTGAGCGCTGGGTTGTGAGGCTGCCTGCAGCCTCTGCAGCGCCGCTTCAATCCCCGGCCACTGGTGAGGGTACCACAAAAAAAAAAAAAAAAAAAAAAAAAAAAGAGAAAGTTTTCCATGATTGGAGAATGACTATAGATTTATTTATTTTTTGTTAAATAAAATAGCTCTTTTTTTATATAATAAATTTTATTTTTATATTCCCCATACAATTGCAACCCCCTTATTTTAACCCAATCCCTCCCCTCCCGCCCCCTACCCCCCATAGAGTGTCTCTGGTTCATAGTTTTTTGTTGATTTTGATTTACACTTTCTTATAGTTATTCATTTTCCTGGTCTCTCATTTAAGTTTTCTAGATTCCTGCTATGAGTGAGACCATCGGGTATTTTTCTTTTTCTTTCTGGCTTATTTCGCTGAGCATGATCCCTTCCAGCGCCATCCATGTTGCTGCAAATTTCATGTGTTTATCTTTTTTGAATGCTGAGTAATATTCCATGGTATATATGTACCACATCTTCTTGATCCAGTCATCTATTTTTGGGCATTTGGGTTGTTTCCAAAGCTTAGCTATTGCAAACAGTGCTGCTATAAACATAGGGGTGCAGGTGCTCTTTGGAATTGATGTTTCTGTGTCCTTTGGGTAAATACCTAGGAGTGGAATTGCTGGATCCTATGGAAGCTCTATGTTTAGTAGGTCCAGAAATCTCCACACAGTTCTCCATAGTGGTTGGACCAGTTTGCACTCCCACCAACAGTGCAGAAGAGTTCCTTTTTCTCCACACCCTCGCCAACATTTGTTGTTGCTAGTTTTTTTAATATGTGCCATTCTCACTGGTGTAAGATGGTATCTCATGGTAGTTTTGATTTGCATTTCCCTGATTACAAGTGATGTTGAACATTTTTTCATATGCCTGTTGGCCATTTGCATTTCCTCTTCAGAGAAGTTTCTTTTTAGCTCTTCTGCCCATTTTTTGACTGGATTATTTTCTTTGTTGTTGTTGAGTCTCATCAGCTCTTTGTAGATTTTTGTGATCAGTCCTTTATCATTAGTGTTGTGTGCAAAAATGTTCTCCCAGTTGGTGGGGTTTCTCTTTGTTTTTGTTATTGTCTCTTTTGCTGTGCAGAAGCTCTTTAATTTGATGTAGTCCCAGCTATTTATCTTTGCTTTCACTATCACTGCTTTGGGTGATGTGTCTGTAAAGATGTCTTTGATGTGAATATCACGTAGCGTTTCGCCTATATTTCCTTCTATGTATTTTATGGTTTCAGGTCTTATGTCTAGTTCTTTAATCCATTTTGAGTTGATTTTTGTATATGGTGTGAGGTAGTGATCAAGCTTCATTCTTTTGCATGTGGCGACCCAGTTTTCCCAGCACCATTTATTGAACAAACTTTCTTTGCTCCAATGCATATTCTTTGCTCCTTTGTCAAATATTAGTTGACCATAAATCTGTGTTTATTTCTGGATTTTCTATTCGATTCCATTGGTCTGTATGTCTGTTCTTGTTCCAATACCATGCAGTTTTGATGATTATGGCTTTGTAGTATATTTTGAAGTCTGGGAGTGTGATGCCTCCATTCCCTTCTTTTTTTTTCAGGAGAGCTTTGGCTATTTGGGGTTTTTGGTGATTCCATATGAATTTCATCAATAATTGTTCTATTTCTTTGAAGAATGACATTGAGATTTTGATTGGAATAGCATGAATCTGTATATTGCTTTTGGTAGGATGGCCATTTTAATAATGTTTATTCTTCCAGTCCATGAGCAGGGGATGTCTTTCCATTTCTTTGTGTGAATGACTGTAGATTTAAATGACTGTCAGTGTCCTTACAAAAAATAAAAAGTGACAGAACACAAAAAACAGCATTATGAAGTTTTGGAGAATTACTGTAGATAATTGTTCTGAAAACTTCAGAGAAAAGAAATAGTTCACATGCAAAAGACATTAAATAAGAAAGATACCTAACTTCTGAACCTCAGCTTTTGGCAGCTAGACAACCATAGAAAAATGCCATACAGCAAATAAGTTTTCTGTCACTTTTTCTCTTCTCCTTTTGATACTCTCCAAATGCCACTGTTGATCCATTTGATGTTGTCCCATGGAAATAGAATTTTTTTAAATTTTTATTTTATTATTATTATTTTTTAAATTTTGTATGTTTTTTTACATCATTTTTCATTTTTGAACAATGTATGCCTTTTCATCTTGGTTATAGCCCCCATACAATTCCCATTCCCTCCCTTGCTTTGATTCCACTCCCTCCTCCCCCTCCTGCAGTGTATCTCTGGGTTATAGTTGCTTGTTGATTTTGGTTTTTACTTTATTATAATTATAATTAGTCTTTTTCCTGGTCCCTTATTTAGGTTTTCTAAATTCCTGCAATGAATGAGACCATCTGGTATTTTTCTTTTTCTTTCTGGCTTATTTCGCTGAGCATGATCCTTTCAGCTTCATCCATGTTGCTGCAAATTGAATGAGTTTATCTTTTTTGATTGCTGAATAATATTCCTTGGTGTATATGAACCACATCTTCTTGATCCAGTCATCTATTTTGGGCATTTGGGTTGTTTCCAAAGCTTAGCTATTGTAAATAGTGCTGCTATATACATAGGGGGCAGGTGCCCTTTTGAATTAATGTTTCTGTGTCCTTTTGGTAAATACCTAGGAGTGGAATTGCTGGATCATATGGAAGATCCATCTTTAGCAGATTGAGGAATCTCCACACAGCTTTCCATGGTGGTTAGACCACTTTGTACTCCCACCAGCAGTGCAGGAGAGTTCCTTTTTCTGCACATCCTCGCCAACATTTGTTATTGTTTTAATATGTGCCATTCTCACTGGTGTAAGTTGGTATCTCATTTAGTTTTGATTTGCATTTTTTTGATTACAAGTGATGTTGAACATTTTTTTCATATGCCTATGGCTATTTGCATTTCCTTTTGGAGAAGTTTCTTATTAGCTCTTCTGCCCATTTTTTTTTTTAAAGATTTATTTATTTATTTATTTATTTATACAAGCACTGGATATAGTCAGAAGCATGGGAGGGTGAGAGAATTCACCAGAGCGGGGAGCAGAGCAGGCAGAAGGACTGAGGTACACTACTGAGGGCAGCAGTGGGCGGCAGGAGACGTCTGCACACCATGTGGAACCCTCCGCCGGTGGCTGGGGAGCAGCCGGGGATTGAACCGGCGCTGCAGAGGCTGCGGGCAGCTTCGTAACCCAGCGCTCAACCGCTGTGCCACTGGGGAGGCCCTGCCCATTTTTTGACTGATTATTTACTTTGTTTTTGTTGAGTCTCATCAGCTCTTTGTAGATTCTTGTGATCAGTCCTTTATCATTAATGTTGGGTGCAAAAATGTTCTCCCAGTAGGTGGGGCGTCTCTTTGTTTTGGTTATTGTCTCTTTTGCTGTGCAGAAACGCTTTAATTTGATGTAGCCCCAGCTGTTTATCTTTGCTGTCACTATCACTGCTTTGGGTGATGTGTCTTTAAAGCTGTTACTGAGGTGTATGTCATGTAGTGTTTTGCCTGTAGGAAATAGAAATTTTAAATGAAAATGTTTTCTTGGCCTAGAATTCTATATTTGATCAAGTGTGAAGTTAGAAAGATTTTATTTTTTTGGACATGCAAGGTTTCAAAAGATTTACCTACTGTATGTATTTTATCAGTAATTTGCCACAGAATGTGTTTTGCCGAAGCGAGAGAGCAAAAACTGAGGACGGTACAGGATCTGAAAAACAGGGAATCCAGTTTAGAACAGCACTAGCCTAAGTGCCTAAATTACAGCCATGCAACTATCTAAGAGTGGTTGTGGGACTCAGAAGGGGGGTGCAGGAGAGAGAGACAGACAGAAAGAGAGAGAGACAAAGAGAGACAGAGAGACAAAAGAGAGGTGTAATATTCAGCGATGTCCCAGAATCGGAGGACACCTAGTGGCCAGATTTGGTTTATCAATAATACCATTTCCCATTAAAAGGAGCAAATAGCTGGGGAAGGTGGCTGGTTTCAGGTCTGTGGCAGAGGATGCTTAAGGTAAACTCGGAATAGCTTGTTTCACAAAAGCAAGTAACATGCAAACATGAATGGGATCATGTCAAAAGGACACAAGAGCCAGCCTGGAGGGCTCCTACTGGCCAAAGCTGGGACAAATTGAAGATTAAAAAGAACAATGACTATAAATGATTAAAACACAAAAATCAATGAATCTCTATGCTAAGAAAGACCCCAAAGTAAAAATTGCTTACTAACCATCAGGGGTGACTACTATAGCTACTTCTTGCTCTGAATTTTAGAAATCAAAGGGAAAACAATCAAGTATAACAGGGATTTGTGATAGGACAACTACATGGTGTGGTTTTTAGGGGACACCTCTTCCTTACTGAACCTGCTAAAAAACAGAATTGAGTAAGTGGATAGTCATAAAATACCACTGTCTAGACCTAAAGCTGGTCCCAACGGGGAAAAATATAAATATACAGTGGTGATCTCAGAGTCACCCCATACACAATGATCAGATCAGCACCCCAGTGGTGCCATAACTAGATGCTACGTGTGGTGTCCTGATGCAATGCATGGTGCTGCAGACAGCATCCCCAATGAAGGGGCCATGCCTAAAATGGATCTAACTAAACATAGAGACCTAACTTCAGTTTATAAGGAACATAGAGGATACAGATGAACTTAAATAATGCCACAAGGAATCATAGACAAATCCACATGTGACTGTTCTATAAGATGATAATTACTTTAGTCTCTTCAGTAAATAAGAAGGCTGTGACTGTTCTTACTTAATAGGAGACTTCAAAGACACATCCACCAAATGCAATGCATTGTAATGCTCTGGACACTGGTTTGAATAAACCAGGTGCTTTTTGGGGGGCTGGACATAACTGAGTAATTTGAATATAGGCTAGGTATTAGGTGATATTGGAAATTTTGATATTATGAATTTTGTTAAGTGTGAAAAATGCTAGTGTGAGTTTACAGAAACAGGTCCTTTTCAAAGATGCATACTAAGATATATATGGGTGAGTGTGGGTCTGCTACTCCTAGGCAGCCTATTCGGCTACCATTTTGTCACCTAAACAAGGTCAAAGTGGTCCGGCCAGTTAGGAACAGGAGCCCAAACCCTTGAGCCCTTCAGATCAAACAAGAGCACAAAGCTGGATCACACTGGGAAGGTTATGCATCACAAGGTATGTCCAGAACACCCGGAGGGCTGAGGACCAGATGCATAACATATGCATCACAAGGTATGTCCAGTATGCCCAGGGGGCTGAGGACCGATGCATAACATATACTCCCGATTTATACGATTTATACATCACGAGGTATGACCGGGAATGCCCGGTGGGGCTGAGGACCGATGTATGACAAGGGACCCCAGAAGCTGATCAGTGGAGAGCCTCGTTGATAAGATTAGAACCATGGCTGGGGATTAGGGTGTAGCATCAAGTAGATTAGAAGTGCCTGGAGGGCAGACTCACAATCCCTAATCTTCTACACCCTTCCCCTTTCCTTAGTCTCCCTTATCTTCTTAAAACCAATTACATGTGTCAATAAAAGGGCAAGGATCTTGCTCTTCAGCAGCATCCTGCATTATGTAGCCTGCTCCACTACTCCTGTTTGTCAGTGTGGTGTTGTCTCGATGCAACGGTGAGGATTTGTAATATCTGTTATTTACTCTAAAATACTTTAACAGAGGAAAACTAAAAGAAGCTGAGATGGCAACATACTAGCAATTTTAAAACTCAGATGACAGTGTGTGAGCTCATGATTCCATCTCCTCTATTCTTCTATACATTTGACATTTTTGATAAGAAATTAAGAAATATTTTATAGCTAAAGATGTCTGACAGGGGCCTCCCTGGTGGCACAGGGGTTATAGTCTCAGCGCCTAGCAAGCTATCACCAGCCACTGCAGCACAAGTTCGATCCCCGGCCAGGGAGTTACCCACATGGCACAGCAGACCTCTCCTGACTTGCCTGCTGCTCCTCTCAGCAGTGTATTTCAGCAGATCCGCCTGTTCTGCTCCTCACTCTGTCTCTGATGAATCCTCTCACCCCTTGTGCCTCTGGCCTGGGCTCCAGTTCTTGTATGCATAAATAAATAAAAATAAATCTTAAAAAGATGTCTGACAATGGAAATGACTGGCTGCCTGAGCATGTTTTTGTTTTGGCTTTGGATTTAGTGCAGAGGGAACTGGAAGTTATTGGCTAGAGTGATGGGATTGTTCCATCACTGTCCATGCACTTTGAGGTTCTTAATCACAAGGTTGGAAGTGGCCCCAGGGTAACTGGCCAGGATGCAGATCACAGGGTGTGACTGTGTGTCTGAAGACTTCAGTTTCATCCTGCCTTGAATTTTATCTCATTTGAGGTTAACTTTTCTTGGACAGTGTCTCTTGAACACTGTTGCAGTTGTTCAGGTGACCATTCATTGCTGTCACCTCGACTATATCCCATTGGGGAAGTTCAGTGGGATCAATTATCTATTACCTTTAGTCCTCATATACTCATGTCTCTTGTCCAGTAGAGACTTGAGGCTGAGGAGAAGGCCTGAAGTTCCTCTCATAGAACTAAATCACTCTATCTTTCTCTAAAAGCACCGGATTGAAAGAGATAGATTTTGGTATTTGTATAGTTTATTGTTAACACTAGTTTTTAAGCTCAGCAGCCTATATAAAGATTCACTAAAGTCCCTGAAAATTCTAGATGATCCTTTCATTTACAGGGGAAGATGAGAACATACAGAGAAAGTAATTTGCAAGTAGTAGAACTGGTGCTGGAACCTGGGTCTCATTATTCAAACTCTTTTCATCTTATAATATTTCCTACTTATTTACTTCAAATTCTTTGCCTCTATCCAGATCTTCTTGTGGTGCTATAAGAAGTTTCTTTTAGATGTTATTATCTCCATCTACCTTATAATTTACTTCAATAAACACTTGAAGGACCAGATCATGCTTTACTTAGAAAACTGGAAATTTAAGACACCATGCCGTAACGTGGGGTAGTATATAGACAGGGTAACTGAGGAATGTGTACTGATGATCAGAGGATGCTGCTGGAAAAGGCAAGAGAGGGGCTGCTTGAATACTCAAATTTCTCTGTGGGACCCTCAAATTGTCACCAGTCTTACAGGTCAAGAAACTTGGTTTTGTCTGTTTCCAGAGTATACAAGACTGCCCAGTCCCCCTGGCTGAAATTAACAGATTTCTGTGTAATTTTTTGATTTTTCAGAGGAGGACATACTTGTCCTAATATTTGTGTCTGTATTCAGGGCATTTTCTCCTCACAGGATAGGGAATGAAAACCGTCACCAGCATTCTGCCTGGTGAATTTTGAATCAAAGCAAAGGAGAGGCTGAGAGAGCAGATTATCTTCATGTGCCCGGCCATCAACCTAGCCATTTCCATGTCTCGACTGTGTTTCTTTTTGACCAGGTAGGATTAACATTTGTCAAACCTTGTTCTTTGGTTCCTTTTGTCCATATCCATTGCTATGAGTAGGTACCAAACTTGCCCCCCCTCATATTTATTCTTACCTTGATTTGATCCCTAGGTCTTTCCTCCTGCTTTGATTAAGCAGTTATCATGCCCTTTTAGGTAAAGATAGCATTCATTGCAGGAGACGTTTGCTAGTTCTGTTCCCAGATGACACCTTAGTTTAATGCCACAAAGACATTCCGCTGTAGCTACCAGCCAGACACCAACAAATGGGAAGGACTTTGGACAGTGATTCCCGGGCAGGGAACCCAGCTGGGGCTATGAATGTGATAAAGTTTCTCTATCAGATGTCACTTAGGAAGCTCTATTTAAGGCTTTCATGGCTGTTCGTCATTTCTCTATAACTGTTGCCTATGCCTCAATCCCTGAAGGACCATTTTGAATGGACTCTCATGTCACAAAGACCAGGTCATCTTCTCTCATGTGGAGTGAAATGGTCCACGGTGATGTCTGAACTGGTATGCCGCAAAGTGTCAACATCAGAGTCTTTCTATGTTGGGAAAGTCTCTCCTTTATTTGGTAATTACATTTTTCTACTTATGTCAAAATAGTATTTCTTATATGAAATTATAATGGCAAATGTTAACTTATAAGTTGTACCCAGTCAATCAGCAAAGCGAAAAGCTGGCAATTACTAGGTTCCAGTTTTTAAAAATTATCTGTAGCTGAGAGATTTCAAAGTGTATAAGCCATTGTTTTTGGTGTTCCAAGGAAAAGTTAATTTCCCAGAGGCTTGGAACTGGGAGGAAGTATTTTCTAGAAGAGGTGGGTTTCAACTCCTTATTTCTAGATTCATTCAGCTCCTCCTCCCCACAAGCACTGTTCCTTTGTTAGGCCTTGTTTGCCCTTAGCTTTGATCCAGTTTCCTTTTTGTGTGGACCTGCTTTTCCAAGAACACAGTGAACTTGGCCCAGCAGAGCTGTGGTCTGGGTCCACCCCCATAGCTTCTAACCTTTGATATTTGTACTTCCCCCTGAGTAATGGCCTGTCCATTCTCTTTCAGGACAAAGGGGATGTCTCCTGTTCTTCCTAATGACAGTTTTGGCTGACTAGTGAGGATCACATTAATACATAAAGTATCCTGTGGAACAGAAATTTGATGATATGATTTGAAATCTCTGTATCACCCTCAAACAGCTTCCAGAAAGATCGCTACCATGTCTAAAAAAATCTTTACTGAGCTATTATTTAGAAGTGTTCCAGAAAAAAATTACTAAACTTAGCTGAGGCTTATTATCACTTGTGATAGCACCGTGACATAGTTTAACAGAACTGAACATTCTACTATCATAAAAAAATTTATGTGATCAACATTTTCTTATCTCATCTAGCCTAGCATAGTGGCCTGAGGAAATGGGTCCTGATATAGTAATGAGATGGGATATGGATTAGATTTTTCTAAGTTAGGTTTCTATTCTGGGTAAAGTAAGCTGCAGGGCTTTGTGTGTGTATGTCTAAGCACAGGGCTTTGATTTATGAGTAAGAAGGAATTAAAAACAGGAGATAAAAAATGATGTTATATGCCCTCAAATGTATGGATTAAAAAAAGGCACTAACCAAAAACTCTACGTAGGTTCATCACATTTTTGTCCTGGACTGTTCTTTTGGATGAGGAGCAGGCTTACTCCTGACATCTATGGGGCTGGGTAAGAGTCAAATTTAAGCCCCAGTTTCACATACCTATTTGTGTAAAAGCTATAAATCAAGCCAATCGGCTATTAAATATTTTCTGTTTTTTAACATGACAAATACACAGTGGGTCCTCATTATTTGTAGATCAGTATTTTCGTGTTTGGCTTCTTAAAATTTGTTACCTGAAGTTAACACTTGAAACACTTTTGCCATCTTGCAGAAATTTATAGAGAATGTTGTCCGCACTGGTTAACTAATGTGCCTGTTTCCAGTTGAGGTAAAAAAACTTCCTTCTCTTTTTTCCCCCCCTCTAATTGAGATGTAATTGACATACAACATATATTCAGGTGTATAACATAACGATTTCATATTTTTATATATTGTCAGATGACTATCACAATAAGTTTAGTTGACATCCATCATTACAGTTACCTGCATGTGTGTGATAGGAACTTGTAATATCTATTCTCTTAGCAACTCTGACATATACAACACAATGTTATTAGTTAGAATCACCTTACTCACAATAACATCCTCAGGAGTAATTTATTTTGTAACTGGAAGTTTGTACCTTTTGATGCCTTTCATGGATTTCCTTTACTCTCCACCCCCGGTCTCTGGCAACCACCAGTCTGTGTTCATGAAGTTTTCTTTTTCTGAGATTTTCATATAATTGAGATCATATAGTGTTTGTACTTCTCTGCCTGACTCATTTCATTTAGTATAATGCCCTCAAGGTTCATCTATGATCTTTCAAATGGCAAAGATTTCATTCCTTTTTATTGCTGAGGAATATTCCATGGTGACTATATCTATACATTTCACAACTTCTTTATTCATTCATCCTTTGATAATGGACACTTGAGTTTTATTTTTTGGCTATTGCGAACAATGGCACAGTAAACATGGGCGTGTGCATATCTTTTCAAGTTAGTGTTTTCATTTCTTTGAATTAATACTAAGAAATTGTTATACCTAGAAATACTCAGGAATTGCTGGATCATATAGTAGTTCTTTTTTGGATTTTTGGAGGAGTCTCCATACTGTTTTCTATAGTGACTCTACCAGTTTATGTTCCCACTAACAGTGCACAAGGGTTCCCTTTTCTCCACATCTTTGCCAACACTTGTGGTTTCTTCTCTTTTTGATGCTAACCATTATAATGGGTGTTAGGGGATAGATCACTGTGGTTTTATTTGCATTTCCCTGATTAGTGATATTGAGCACTTCTACATGCACCTGTTGGTCACCTGTGTGTCTTTGGAAAGATGTCTGTCAGATCCTCTGCTCTTTTTAAAATCAGATTGTTTCATTTTACTGTTGAAATGTGTGAGTTCTTTATATTTTTTTGGATATTAACCCCTTATCAGGTACATGATTTGTAAAATATGTTTTCCATTTGGTACATTGCTTTTTCATTTTTTTAAAGGTAACTTTTTTTTAAAATTTATTTTTATTTATTTGTGCATAGAAGAACTGGGGTGTAGGCTAGAGGTGCGGGGGGCCAGTAAGAGGATTCACCAGAGAAAGAGTGGGGAGCAGAACAGGCGGATCTACTGAAATACACTGCTGAGGGGAGCAGCTGGTGAGACAGGAGAGGGCTGCTGTGCCATGCATGTCAGCTCCCTGGCTGGGGATCAAACTTAGGCAGCAGTGGTGATAGGGTGATAGCACTGACCCTTACCCTTACACCCCCAGAGAGACCCCATTGGCTTTTCATTTTCATGACAATTTCCTTTGATGTGCTGAAGCTTTTTAGTTTGATGTCATCCCGTGTATTCATTTTGCCCTTGGTGTTAAATTCTAAAAAAATCTCACCAATATTGATATGAAGGAACTGGCCAACTATTTTTCTTTCAGTTTATAATTTCAGGTTTTATGTTCAAGTTTTTCATTTATTTTGAGTTGATTTTTTGTATATAAGAGATTGGTGGAATTTCATTTTTAATTAAAAAAATTTTGTTGATTTGCTACTAGTTTGTATAACTGTGATTTTGAGAGTAGAGCTTCATACCTCCATATATGAACTTGCCTCACTCACTCTCCACCAAAGGATGGACTTGGAGGGCTAAAACCTGTCATCTTCTGGGTCTCCCCTGGTGGCACAGAGGGTTGAGCGCAGTGCTGTGAAGCTGTCCGCTGTCTGTCCGCAGTCTCTGCAGCGCTGGTTCGATCCCTGCTCAGCAGACCTCTCCTGTCTCCTCCCGCTGCTCCCCTCAGCAGTGTATTTTGTCAGTCTGCCTCTTCTGTTCCCCACTCTGTCTCTGGTGAATCCTCTCACCCTCCTGCACATCTGGCCTGTACCCTGGTTCTTGTATAAATAAATAAATAAATCTTAAAAAAAAGTAAAACCTGTCATTTTCCATCCACTTTCCCCCTCCCCCCATCCCCATTGTTTTGTTGGTTTGTTCTCTTTGGTTATTTATATTCCACAAATGAATGAGACCATCTGGTAACTATTTTCTCACTTACTCACTTAGTATAATCACCTCAAGATCTATCCATTTGCCCTAAAAAGTGCTATTTTATAATTTTTAAATAGCTGAGTAATAGTCCATTGAGTATATAGTCCACACTTTTTTTTTAATTTGGTTATCTGTAGGTGGACATTTTAGGTTGGTTCCATGTCGTGGCTACTGTAAGTAATGGTGCTGTGAACATAGGAGTGCATCAGTATTTTTGTATTGTGTTTTCATGTTCTTCAGGTAAATAACTAGCAGTTGTATTGATGGATCGTACAGTACATCCATTTTTATTTTTATATATTTTTTAAAGCTTTATTTATGCATCCAAGAGCTGGGGCACAGGCTAGAGATATGGGGGGGGTGAGAGGACTCACCAGAGACAGAGCGGGGAACAGAACAGGCAAACTGACTGAAACACACGGCTGAGGGGAGCAGTGGGTGAGACAGGAGAGGTCTTCCGCATCATGTGGGTAGCTCCCTGGCTGGCCGGGGATCCAACTTGTGCTGCAGAGGCTGTGAATAGTGCGGTGCTTAACCCCTTGCACCATCAGGGAGGCCCCCATTTTTATTTTTCGAGGAATCATCATACCATTTTCTTTTTGTTTTTTTAAAGATTTATTTATTTATGCATACAAGAACTGGCGTACAGGCCAGAGGTATGAGGGGTGAGAGGATTCACCAGAGACGGAGTGGGGAACAGAACAGGCAGACTGACTGAAATACATTGCTGAGGGGAGCAGCAGGCAAGACAGGAGAGGTCTGCTTCGCCATGTGGCTTTCTCTCTGGCCAGCCGGGGATTGAACTTGTGCTGCAGAGGCTGCGGATTGCTTCATAACGCGTTGCTTAACCCCTTGCGCCATCAGGGAGGCCCTCTTCATACCATTTTCTATAGCGGGATTGCCAAATTACATTCTCACCAACAAAGGGTATTCCTTTTTCCCCAAATCCTTGCCAAAATTTATTGTTTCCAATCTTTTTGATATAGGCCGTTCTCACAGAGATGAGATGATATTTCATTGTGGTTTTGATTTGCATAGGCCTTATAATAAGTGATGTTGAGCATTTTTTTCATGAGCTTGTGGGATGTTCTTTGGAGAACTGTCTATTTAGATCTTTTGCCCATTTTCTGACTGGGTTGTTCAATTTTTTTGTTGTTGAGTTGGATGTGTTCTTTATATATTTTGGAAATTAACTCTTCATCTGACATGTGATGTGCAAATATTTTCTCCCAGTCTAGATGTCACCTTTTTGTTTTTGTGATGATTTCTTATGAGGTACAAAAACTGCAACAGGGTGGTCCCCAGGAAAGGGGGAGGTTCCCTGCCCCACCCAAGGGAGGGTGGAGCTGAGCAGCAAGAGAAGAAGCTGCAAGAAGAGACGGAGGAAGGAAGGAAGCAGGATGGAGCCTAGAGACACGTGAAGAAACTGTGCTTGTCTTTTGGTCGTGGACTGGGTGACACAGATGTGGGTGAGACCCGTGGGGAGGTGACAATGGCAGCTTTTATCTTGATGTTGATTTTGCTCTTTTCCTTCCGGGCTTGTCCGGTTGTTTGTGACCCTTTGCTGTGGGTCCCCACTGGAAGATGCTTTAGACTTGTGGCAGGCTTTGGGGCCTTGTTCTGGACCAATCCCATTTGGATGGACTTTTACCCACGAGGGGACGGGTAACTTTGGGTGCTTCATTTAGAAACTAGACTCTTTGCCTTTCCTGTATTGTTTCCTAGTTTTATTAAAGTTCCTTTTCATTAAAGTCTCATATGTTTTGTGTTGATGCGGCGGATGGCAGAACCCATTTAGAATAGGCAGGTTTGCGGGGTTTGGGCTGCCCCTCTTCCTGTCCTATAACAAAACCTTTTAGCTTGATATAGTCCCATTTATTTATTTTTGCTTTTGTTTTCCTCACTTTTGGAGTAGTGTCCCCAAATATATCTTTGTGGTTGATGTCTGGGAAATTATCACCTATGTCTTCTTTTATGTATTTTGTAGTTTTAGTGCAGTTTTGTAGAGTGTGGGGTCCTTGGGTTCACTCTGGGAAAGGTTTCACCAGAGCTCCCATTCAAGCGGCATGAGGCGAGTTTCCCCATGAGACAGAGATGTTATTCATATTTAAAGAACAGGTTTACTAGAGAAAGGGAAAAGGACAGGTTTTGCTAAGAGAGGCCTGCATGGTTGCAGGCACATGGCCTTGAGGAGAGCTGCCTCCCCTGAGGGAGGTCAGTAGACAGAAGTCCTACCCATGGTACAGATCATGGGCAGGCAGGAGGCTTCTGCCCTGCAGAGGGAGAGAGTTGGTGAAGGGAAGCACCTGCATAGTCACAGGTGGGCAGTGGGAGGGCTGCCCCAAGCCTATGCAGAGACTGCACTGATATAGTCCCCTTCTGTTTGGGAGGGGTCACTCCTCCGTGGAGTGGCCTGTTTGTTGCTGATTTGGGATAACTAGGCAAAACCAGGAAGGGATAACGAGGCAAAACCAGGAAGGGACCAGAGATTCCAGGGTGGGCCCAATCTCCATATCTTTACCCTCAGGTCTGTGCTCCACTCCCTGTAGCATCTGATCCTGCTTGGGTCTCATGCCTTGTGATAAGGCAGTGGTGCCTGAGGGTTACAACCTCTACAGCTGGGTGAATGGTTATGTTATTCCCCTCGACCCCCACCTCCTTGTGTGAGTCAGGTTTTAGTCTTGTGAGGCCTCCTTTCCAGTTTTTCTATTCCTGTCCTCCATCAATACCATTGTTGCATGATCAGCTTTTACTATCCTGTGTGCTTTCAATAAATGGCACAAGAATTTCTGCTCAAGTAGCAGATTCTCTGTAAGGGAGAAATGATGTCCTGAGCTAATCCCATACAGGCTTTGTGGACTCCACTCCCACTCCAGACTAAAGCCTTCAAGACATTGGGAAAGACAAATCCCGTCACCACCAAAGGGAAGGTGGCTGGGACCTGAGGGTGGAGTTAAGCAGCCAGGTTGGGTATAAAAACCAAACATGTGGGCCTTGGGCTGGCTCGCTATCGCTCTCCTCCTGGCTTCACGGCTCCTGGCTTGCGGCCAGCTCTCAGAGCGCCATTTGGGATTCCAGATCAGTGGATCGGGTAGGACTCATTTAAAACTTTGTCTCCCACTTTTCTCCCTGAGCTGTACATTTTCTCATTTCCCCTTCCCTTGTAAATAAACCTTTTATTAACCTTTCGCGTGTGCCTGCAGTAGAGCATTGATAAGTGCTTTTAAGCGTGCGGGTGAGGACCCACAGTCAGGCACCCCGTTTTGTATCGGGGTTGCCCTATAACATCTTGTCTGACAAACCTGCTCCATGACTGCTGTGTCCCTCGTCGCTGCATTTCCTGCCGCATGCATTTCCCGCTGCAAAGCAGCAACATATAATTTGTTCACTTCCTTTGTTAAATTTATTCCCAGGTATTTCATCTTTAATGGTGTGATTTTAAATGGGATTTCACACTTATTTTCTTTTTATTGTAAGTCATTATTTACTCATAGAAATATTGCAGTTTTTGTATGTTAATTTGTATCCTATCACTTATTGTATTCACTTATTATTTCTAGTAGTTTTTTGATAGTCTTTTGGACTTTCTAGCCAGGCTAGTAGTAAGGCTGCTAAGACAATTCTTCATTTCTCTTTTCATGTGTTTTATTTTTATTATTTCCATTTAACTTTTTGAAAATTTTGGAAACATTCAACATTTGTAATTTTTATCTCTCTTTTGAAAGTTTCATACATTCCTACACATTGTTTTCCTTTTAGCATATTAATTGCAGTTATGTAAAATTACCTGCCTTATTCTTCCAACATCTGAATCCCTGAACCTGTTTCTATTAATTTTACTATCTTTTGTTATGGATGTTTATTTTTTGCTTTGGGGGTGTCTTACCTTTTTGAATTAATATTTAGCATTGTAGGTAGAACAGTAGAAAATGAGGTGGTTGTTATTTATTCTCAGAAATGAGCATATACCTTACTCTGCTTAACTATTAGTGGGCATGGATCCAGTCAATTTATCCAAAAAGTGTTTTGGCTTTTGTTGTTCAATGGCTGCTTTTAACGTACCACTGTTTTCAAATTCTTGTGTTATCCTGTATTTTGGGTGAAGGTTAGGATGTGAACAAATTTATTTCCATTTTTCCTGGTCCGTTCTCAGCTTTTGGCCTTTCCTGTATGTTTGCATTAGGGAGGGACTCTAGTTACAGCTCTCGCTCTTCTCCGTTGGTAGATTGCTATTGCTTAGTATTTAGTACTTGCAAGATTCATCTTGGAAGCAGTGTTGCCCTAATCCAATCAGTTGAGCTTAAATCAATTTTACCAATAAGGTTTTTAGTTTGATTTGAAAGTAGGAGTGTAATAGCACACATTTTAGAGATGCATATAGTGTAAAATATAAATAAAGTGTGATTCTAAACAAATATTATCTAATACTAATAATTTTCTTGCTATGTGTCAAGCCCAGTTCTAGGTATGCTTTGCATACATTCATTAATTTTATTAATTTTATTCTTATAACAATTCTGTGAGCCTAAGGTCCTTGTATTATTACAAGTAAATTTTATGCTAAAACTATGTCCTCTGAACTTTCCAAGTGTGGGCTTACCTTATTTAACAACTGTTCATTTAAGGCCATTTGGGCACAGTCATTGAAAAATTATACCACTTTTGCAACTTTTTTGGGTGTGTTTCACCATGAAACACACTAAAAAATTTCATACAAGAATTCATGTTTCAACATTATGATTTTAAGCAACTCAACAAGTTACTTGACAGGACAGTTTTTAATGAGAAAATAGCAGGTGGAATAGATTTCAATTGCACATGTTTGGATGAGTCCCAGATATTTTCCTTTATACACATATGCTCAATAAGAGAGATGAAGAAGTAGCATGATTCTTAAGTCTGAAGTATGTGTGTACAATTCCATATGTTTCAAAATGCTCTCGTGTTTAGCTTTCGTTTTGTTCCAGTTGTTTTTCTTCTCATTGGTAAGTGCATTTTGAATGTAAGAAAACCTACAAGTCATCAAAAGGTTGAAATATTTGTGAGCAAATGATACAGAAATAAAAATGTGCCTTTCAAAGAATTACTCTTTCCTAGTCCTCCTATATAAACTACCACCCATTTTCAAGTTTGTTTGTTCTTTAGTGAGTACAGTAAAACTTCCTTAAAATTACATTTTACATATAAAAATGCATTCATTTTGAAATTGCTGTGTGTCATGTGCACAGAATTAATTCATTGGACAAATGAAACATTTTGGTGAAATTATTTGGCTATCTTGGTTTGGAATTCATGTTGATTTTTCTCATTAAAATTAATGGAAAAAAATAAAATTAATGGAAAATTTACCCATTTGACAAGTTTCACTTGGCAGCAGTTATTTCAGTAGAGAATGAAAGTTGTTAGGTGATGAATAGATGTCCTGGTATTTTTTTAAAGATTTATTTATTTATAGAAGAACTGGGAGGGTGAGAGGAGGGTGAGAGAATTCACCAGAGACAGAGTGGGGAGCAGAACAGGCAGACGGAAGAAGTGGGCGAGGAAGGAGAGGTCTGCTGCGCCATGTGGGAATCTCCCTGGCCGTCTGGGAATCGAACCAGCACTGCAGAGGCTGTGGACAGCTTCACAGAGTGGCGCTCAACCCCCTGTGCCCCTGGGAAGGCCCTGGTATTTTTGTTTGTAACAGTTTACCTAGTATATAACAATAATGATGGGAATTGATATCTCAGCACTTCCCCAAAACTGAAAATATATTAAGAATCTAGAATTCCACATGGAGAAAATTGGCGATTACCGTTCACATATGCCAAGTGGCCAAATATAAAGCTTTAGTGTGCATCAGATTAGATATTTGGCACCAGTTATCTGTCACTTTTAATTGCCATGTTAAATATTGTTTGTTGGTAGTTGGCATCCAAGTCCCTCCCTCCTGTGCTCTCTTATATTACAAAGAGTGAGCATAAAAAAAAAAATAGTTAAGGGCCTCCCCAGTGGCGCAGTGGTTGAGCGCTGGGTTGCGAAACTGCCCACAGCCTCTGCTGCGCCGGTTCGATCCCCGGCTGCCAGGTGAGAGTCCCACATGGCACGCAGACCTCTCCTGCCGCCCGCTGCTCCCCTCAGCAGTGTACTTCGTCAGTCTGCCTGTTCTGCTCTACGCTCTGGTTCTGGTGAATTCTCTCAGCCTCCCACGCTTCTGACTGTACCCAGTGCTTGTATAAATAAATAAATCTTTAAAAAAAAGTTAAATTTATTTTTATGAAGATAAATTTGATATACAATCTTGTATGTGATTCAGAGGCCTAGGGACACACCTTCTCAGATGCCTAACATTATACCACACCCACCACCAAAGCGTGCATAGTCCTCCACTGTAGTCCATTGTGTCCCCTTCCCACTGTGCTTTCTCTCTTCTTCCTTTTTATCTTGTAGCATCAGTTCCACAGTCAGATTTCTTGGGTTTCTTTGCCGGTTTGGTTTTGTGTGACCCTTTGGTTTGTTTCTCTAAATTCCTTATATAGGTGAAACCATCCAATATTTATCTTTCTCCTTCTAACTTACTTTGCTTAGAATTATCCCCTCCAGTTCCATTCATGTTGTTGCAAATGGCAAGAGTTCATCTTTTTCATAACTGCATAGTATTCCATTGCGTGTATGTGTCATATTTTTCTTATTCACTCCAGTGACCTAGGGCACTTAGGTTGTTTCTGTGGCTTAGCTTTAGTAAATAGTGCTGCAGTAAACACAGGAGTATATATATCCTTTCAAGTTACTGTTTTTGCATTCTTCAGGTAGATACTCAGGAGTGGAATTGCTGGGTCATATAGTAGATCTGTTTTTAATATTTTGAGAAACCTCCATACTGTTTTCCGCAGGGGTGGGCTGGGTATTTTTTAGGCAATACAAGTCTAAATAACATTCTTTTCAGTTAGGATTCTGGAAATGGTTTAGGTCCTGCATATGGGGTGTACCCCATTGAAGCTTAGAATGTGAAAGGGAGGGTGGCAGCCTGCCCTGGTGGTGACCATAGGAGGGGTCTGCAGAAGTGAGTCAGAGCAGGTTCTAGAACCCACTTTTCCATGTGTTCACCAGCTGCATGAGAGTGCTGTGATGCTGACAGCAGTTCTTGCTTCCTGTATCTCAGTTGCTAAGGTGTGACTAAGAAGTCAGTAGTGAGGTTAGTTTGCAGCCCAGCAGCAGTGTCTTGGCATTGGCTACTTTAGCCATTTCCAACAATTCTGCAATTTTTTGCACAACAGCTGCTTCTGCTCGAAATAGTTTGAGTAATTTTTTTTTTTGCACTGAACTGTGTCTAACTCCCAGTCCTATCTGTGTATGTGTAGCTCCCCCTCCCCCAGCCCTCATGTGAATTTTTAGTTCTTGTGCATTCGACAGTGAAGGCCTGCTGGCCATAGGATGTGCAGGTAATGTACCCCATTAAGGGCACCTGTGCCTTTGGACAGGGTTTCTTCCAGGAATATGAGCTAATCAGGGGCAGAGTTCTCTTAGGGAAATGATCTCTTCCTAGAAAAATCTACTTCTTAAATAACAAGAACCTGGCTAAATCTAGAGTTTCTGGAATACTGTGACTGAAAATGAAGCAGAAGAAAGTAGGGTTAATAGATGCTGAGTAGGAAAGTCTAATGAAAATGTTTGAACCAATGGATCCAACCTTGCCTTGAAGACACCTCTTGAGTTTTCTCCTTGACTATGTTTGTCTCCTTGAATATGAATATGTTTGTCTAAATACATGCATATATGTATGCATATATATACACAATTATATGTATTTTTATAGACATATAATTTTTTTCTTGCTTAACTTAATTTGACATACAAGTTTTTATTATGCCCATCATTTTACTGATGCAGAAAATGAGTTTCAGACAGTTTGTAAAGTGCTCACCATCATACAACTGCTAATGATTGGGGGAAGGTACAATGTTTTCTTTTTTTTAAATTTTATATATTTTTTATATTGTTCATTTTTTTTTTTTTACAATGCTGTCTCATCTCGGTTAGGCCCCATGAAATTCCCACCACCCATTCACCCATGTACCATCACTATAGTCCCTTGTGTTCTTCCCACCCCTCTCCTACTCCCTTCTCACCCACTGCAGAATATCTCTGGTTTATAGTTGCTTGTTGATTTTGATTTTCACTTTATTATAATAACTTTTTTCCCCTTGATCCCTTTTTTGGATCCTCTACATTCCTCCTATAAGTGAAACCATCCTCCGGTATTTTCCTTTTTCTTTCTGGCTTATTTCACGGAGCATGATCAGAAGGGGCAGTGTTTGACTGCAGACCTGTTACAGCCTTAACACTTAGGCTTAAGAGCTCACACTGTAAGGGTAAATGTGACAACTGTGGCAGATGAAATAGTACAGACATACAGAAGTACCACAAAAACAAAGAATAGAGAGTAATTAATTTCTTTCTGGAAAAGCTTCACTAGAGGGGTGTATTTGAGCAGGGTTTTAAAGAATGATTAGGAGTTTTCCAAGCAGATATGATGAGTTTGGTGTTATACATATAAGAACTTCTGAATCTAAACATGTAGATATTTATACCATCCATTGATTGGTGGAATTCACCTCTAAGAAAATCCCTCACTCAAACCAAACAGCAATGAACTCAAAATATCAGTTTCATTGATAAAGTTGCTTTGGAGAACACAGCTTTAACCTACATCCATATTGGACTTCCTAATGCTTTCTATTGAATTGAATTAGCTCACCCAAATGAAAGTAGAGGCACTAAAATAACTCAGAGCTTCCCCTCTTCCAACACGGGGTCAGCGTCTCTTTCCATCAGCAACACTTAGGAGACAGAAGATTGCTTGCTTCATAAGTTCAGCTCTGAAAAAAGGGACTCCTTCAGTTTTGTCTTTGATCATTAATGACTTAAATATATTTACTTCAGTGTGACTAAATATATTCACTTCTTTGTGCCTTTCTGTACTTTGCTCATCAAGTAACTTGGATCTGTAAATTTCTGCTTTCTATCAAATATAAGAATATTTTAGTTATTATTACTTTGCATGCTTTAAATCTATGTCTCCTCTAATATTTCAAATCACATATACATTTGACTGTTTCATTTCATTTTTTAAGGTCATTGAGGCTATTTATTTTCCATTTTTGCCCCCTATAATCTATCTTTACTGTTCTTTCTTCTGTCTTCTTTATTCAGCCATTATCTCTAACTCTTATTTTTTTACTTCATAAGTTGTACTTTTTGGCTTTAGAATTTCTATATTAAAAAATCATATCAATATCTCTGCTGAGATTTCCCATTTCTATGCTCTGATTTCATGCACTGAAAACATGTTTTATTTTATAATTTATGCAGATTAATTATTATTGTAGCTTGAATTGTGTCTTCCCCCAAATTTCTGTGTTGAAGTTCTAACCCCAAATATCTAAGAATGTGATTTTATTTGGAAATAGAGTCATGGAAGATATAATTAGTTATGAGATTTTATTGCAGTTGGGAGTGGGGGCTTAATCCAATATAACTGGTGTCCTTATAAAAAAAGAGAAATTTAGACACAGATACATAAATATGCATATAGGATATAGCGCAGTGATGAAGACAAGGTTGAACACAGAGGTTGGGATAATGCTTTTACATGACAAAGATTGCCATTAAACCCCTAGAAGATAAAGTAGAGGCTGGGAAGAAATTCTCTCTTACAGCTCTCAGGGGAATTAACCCTATTGACACCTTCATCTTGGACTTCTTAGAAGTAAGGAGGCAATAAATTTGTGTTAAGTAACCCAGTTTGTGACACTTCATTATAGCAGCTATAGTAAATTAATACAATGGTAATAGCCACTTTAAAATCCTGTAATTTAATCCTTTAATAAATTCTAAATAAAATCCTTTAATTCTAAAAAATGGTTCACTTCAATATTGGACTTGGTTGACTTTCTTTTCTCATAAGATGTGTTTCATTTCATTCTTTCTTTGTCAGGTAATTTTAGATCGTATCCTTGACATTATGATGTTAAATCATAGAGATTATGGGTTGTATTATTTTTCTTTCATGAACATTGTTTCCTTTTTTTTTTTTTTTGTAAAGCAGGTTATTTACTTTGCTGGGCTTTTGAACTGTTTCTTGTATTTCTATTCAGAATTTTTGTCTAATGCTCCGCTGCTTTGAGTCTGTTCAGAAATCAGATGTGGGTAGACAGAAATTAGGGATTCCTATCCATGGATCTTTCCTTTCAGAAATATGGTACTTTTTTCACATCTCTACTACTGTTGTATGCATTATCCAGATTGCATTTAGCTCAGGCTACAAGTATCAAAAAAGATGAACTTACCTCTATACATGTCCATAGCCCTTCTTCTATGTGAATGTGAGCTTCCCTCACTAGCTTGTCATTCTCCAGTACTTTTAGATAGATTTTTTTCTTTGTATGTTTTACTATTGTTTTCTGTAGAATGTGTATGTGTGTGTGTGTGTGTGTGAGAGAGAGAGAGAGAGAGAGAGACAGAGAGAGAGAGAGAAAGAGAGAGAGAGACAGAGAGAGACACACACACACAGAGAGAAAGAGAGAGAATTTTAGCCTAGCATGTCTGAAAGCAAAACTCCTTACCTTTATTTCTGAAGGAAGTTTTCACTGAATATGAAATCTTTTGTTAAAAACTTTTTCTCTCAGCACTCAAAATATATTATTCTATTGTCTTCTGGCTTTGTGTAGTTTCTGAGAAATCAGTTGTGCTTATTATCTTTGTTCCTCTATGTTCTTTCATTCTGGTTATTTTAAAGATTTTGCCTTCTCACTGGTTCTCAGAAATTTGATTAGAATTTGTCTTGGTGTGATTTGGGTGTATGTGTTCATTTTATTTGGAGTTTATCAAGCTTCTTGGATATGTGAGGTGGAGTTTTCTCAGATTTGAAAGTTTCCAAGGATTATTTCCTTAAATGATTTTTTCCTGTCCTTCTTTCCTTTCTGGGATTTCATTATGCATATATTAGACTTCTTAATATTGTTCCACATTCACTGAGTCTCCCTTGTTTCTCACCCTTCACTCTCCCCACCACCAGCTTCTTTTTTCTCTGTGTACTTCTTTTTTGATAGTTATCACAATTTTGTAAAACTTACTAATGTTTTCTTGTGTAATATCTAACCTATTGCAAATTAGATCCAGTGAATTTTTTATTCTAAACCCTTTTCATTGTTAAAAGTTTCATTCCTCTATTTTCCATTTGTCATTAAACCCTTAAGCATATTGAGCATACCCAAAATAGGTTTTTTTTTTAATTTTTCTAGAGGCATGTTTTATTTATTTATTTGTTTGTTTGTTTGTTTTGTTTATACGTGCACTGGGTACAGTCAGAAGTGCGGGAGGGTGAGAGAATTCACCAGAGCCAGAGCGGGGAGCAGAGCAGGCAGAAGGACCGAGGTACACTGCTGAGGGGAGCGGCAGGCGGCAGGAGAGGTCTGTGCGCCATGTGGGACCCTCCTCCAGTGGCCGGGGAGCAGCCGGGGATCGAACCGGCGCCCCAGAGGCTGCGGGCAGCTTTGCAACCCAGCGCTCAACCGCTGCACTCAACCGCTGCGCCACAGGGGAGGCCCCAAAATAGGTATTTTAGAATCTTTGTCTGTCAATTCATCATCTCTGTCATTTCTGGGTCTGTTTCTGTTGATTGACTTTCCTCTTGGTTATGTATCATATTATCCTGCTTCGTGGCATTTGTGTAGTAAAGAATTATCTTTGCCCAAAGATACCTTATGCATCATTTTTTATTTTTGGTTGGTTCTGATTTGTATCTTTTTTTTCTGTAATCAAAAATTATATATTGTCATACCTGTAGTACTTGCCTGAGTTCTGTAAGTTGTTCTAGTGAGTTATTGAGCCTGAAGAGTTGTGGGAGCTCCTAAACTTGTAGTCTTTGTTCAGAAGTGTATGTGTTCTGGAGATCCCTGACTTTGCTGGTCTTTGAAGTGAGTAGTGTTGTGAAGAACTGTGTCCTAAACCTGTGAAGTTTGGCTCAACTCCAGTAGTTAGTGTCAGAAGCTAGTGTCTAGTAATTGTGGGGAGGCTGCATATTGTGAAGGCTACATTGTTACTTGCTTGGGTTTAGTTATTTTACTTTAAAGAAGGTTGAGATTTGTGAATCATCTTGATCCATTTGGAGGACTGAATTAACATTTTGGTAAGGAGGTAGCTTTCACCAAAAAAAAAAAAAAATAGGTTTTTTGGGTCCTCCCTGGTGGCACAAGGGGTTGAGCGCACACTCTGCACCATGGAGTTTGATCCCTGGCTGGCCAGGGAGCTACCCACACGGTGCAGCAGACCTCTCTTGTCTCACCTGCTGCTCCCCTCAGCAGTGTACTTCGGTCAATCTGCCTGTTCTGTTTCCTGCTCTGTCTCTGGTGAGTCTTTTCATCCCCTGCACCTTTGGCCTGAACCCCAGCTCTTATGTGCATAGATAAATAAATCTTAAAAAAATAGTGTTTTTTTTTTTTTTTTTTTTTAACCGCTGAAGCATCATATAGCCTTCTGGATCGCTGCTGAATTTTCCAGGTGAGGCAGTCTCTGTTGTCTCCCTTCTTCCCTCCCTCCTTCTCTCTCTCTCTGTCTCTCTCCCTCTCATACACTCCCCAACTGACCATATTCCAACCATCTCTTTCATATTCCTACCATCTCTTTCATAAGTCTCTTAAACGCTGGACCATTCTTCCCCTCCCCTAATAACCCCAGAGCCAGGTGCCAGGCAGCTGAGATAGCGCCTGCACCCAAGAGGCCATTGAAATTACTCAAACTACCCAATGCTAAGCCTCCTTACCTTGCCTCATCCATTTCTTCCTATAGGAATCACAGTAAGAGCCCTTGTTTACATTTTACTCTCAATCTGCCTCCTGCTGATTCTAGTTTTCCTTTCTGTGTTATGCCTCTGTTTCTAGGGATCTGTAAGTATAACCTTTCTCCATGACTGTCATTTCTGCCTCTGCATATCTTTTTTTTTTTTTTTTTTTTTTATAGAGGCATTTTTTTTTATTTATTTATTTGTTTGTTTGTTTATACATGCACTGGGCACAGTCAGAAGCGCGGGAGGGTGAGAGAATTCACCAGAGCCAGAGCAGGGAGCAGAGCAGGCAGAAGGACCGAAGCACACCGCTGAGGGGAGCAGCGGGCGGCAGGAGAGGTCTGCACGCCATGTGGGACCCTGCTCCGGTGGCCGGGGAGCAGCCGGGTATCGAACCAGCGCCGCAGAGGCCGCGGGCAGCCTCGCAGCCCAGCGCTCAACCACTGCGCCACCGGGGAGGCCCATCTGCCTCTGCATATCTTACCATATCCAATTAAAATACATCCTGTGCACCATTAAAATATACATGAAGTGTAAATACTGCATGATTATGCTTATATGTTTCAAAATAGGTATAACTAATTATGGTATAGAAGTCAGGGTAGAGATTATTCTGGAGAAGATATCCAGAGGCACAAAGGGAACTTCTGATTTGCTAATATGTATTTCTTGAACTAGGTTCTGGTTACGAGAGTGTGTTTAGTTTGTGTAAATCAGCCAAGGGACATGTTTATAATTTGCACACTTTCTTTATATATGTAACACCAAACAGTTGCATCATTCATTCCTTTCCTCTTTCCTTGTAGTTTTCCACGTAGCTTTGTAATGCTATTCTACTCTGGAACCCACTGCATGACCTGATTCGGCCAATAGACTGAATAAGAAGTTAATAGTATACTATTTCTTGGCTGGTGCCTCAAGAAAAGTTGTATGTTTCTTGTACTCTTGAGATTCTGTTACTGAGATTATATGGACATACTGGCAGGCTCACTTATCTTAGGGAGAGAGCCTTGTATAATAGAGCTGCCTCAGCCACAGTTTCCCATCCAAAGCTCACCAGGAGCAGGCTCTCATATGTGTCGTAGAAGAGTAAGTCAAGATTAGTCAAATCCAGGATGTGAGGGCGATCTGGCTGCGACATCTGTCACCCCATTGATCGCCAGGGTTGATTCGGCTGATCTGGCTGGCTAGGTGGGTGTCCCCTTCCTCCCTCACCGCTCCATGTGCATCCCTCCCGAAGCTGTGAGCTCGGTCGAAGAGGATGGCCTTCCCCGAATAGAGATGGACCGGTCTTCGGTTGAGGGTATACGAGTAGCTGCGCTCCCCTGCTAGAACCTCCAAATAAGCTCTCAAGATTAGTCAAATCCAACCTAGATCAGTTGATCCCCAACTGACTTAGTTCACAAACTGAAGATAATTGATTTTATTAAATCATTGATTTTTAGGGTAGCTTGTTACACAACCAAAGCTGACTGATACAGTTATGGAAAAAAGATAACAAGGGCCAAAACTGGGCAAAGATAGGAGAAAGGTGAGGAAGGAATTGAAACAGGAAACACTTAACTTAAAAGGTTATTCCATTGAGTCGGGTTTGAAATGTCATACTGCTTATTCTCCCAATGCAGTACAGCATTAAGAAACCTAGTTTCATGAGACTATAAGCCAGCCTTCCCCGGGAAGCTGTTTTAGATAGAGAAGATGTAACAACTAGAAAGGCAGAAGGGGGATCTGGGTGTGGATGGGGTTTGAAGGGAAGGATAAGTGGGTTCAGTGTCAAGTAACATTGAGTTAGAAGTCTTGGAAGCACATCTAAATGGAGTTGTCTAGTAGGGAAGAAATGCAGACCAGAGCCCAAGCCTTTGCTGGAGATCTGGTTGTTCTCAAATAGGAAGTGTCTGGGGAAACTGGGACTGGATCTGTACTCTAAAGCTAGTGCAAAGAGAGCTAGAATGAGCTGTGAGAGCTGACACCTGGAAAGCGCTCCGTGGACAGTGCTTCAGTCAGCGTGAGTAATCCCCTGTTCCTATGTGGTGATCAGTTAAAAGCTGTAGCATGATTACTATTAATCCAGTAGTGAGATGATAAATATCTTTTGGTCACTAAATTGAAGTGCCCTGTATATATAATGCATCACCATATATTACACATCCTAGGAATCTGGAAACTTTCCCAAACTGGGGACAGTGTGTGCCTTTTGCTGGAACAGCTGTTAAGACAGGCCAAGAGTGGAAAGGGAGAGACTGAGTGGGACTCCTGAGAGGTGGTGAATTGGCACGAAGGGAAAAGGATGAAAAAAAGTGCTTTGGAGGACTGAATCAACATTTGGTTTTTAACACTTTATGTTAAAAACATTAACATAAAGGTGAGAGAGAGAGAGAAGGGGAAGGATGGGTGGAACCAGAAGTAGGGCCAAGGGGGAAAATTAATAGTGGTCATGTAAACAAAGAGATGAGACGAGGGAAAAGTGAAGTCAACAGAGGTGGGAATAGGTCAACCTGGAGGGTGAAGCCAGGTCAAAGGATAAAGGGAGACAGGAAAAGGAAAACAGAACTGGACTGAATCAGAGAAGAGAAAGGGAAATAGAAAATGGATGAGGCAGAAGAACAAGTGTGTGCAAGATGAAAGAAGGATGGCAAATGGAGAGAAAGAACAGCGTCTGGGTGTGCAAGGACTGGACAGGAGTGCCAAGCACAGAAGCGTCTGTACCATCACTACAGTATGGATCCCACTCCTCCGCTTGAGCTCAGAAAGAGCTCCCCGGGCCACAAGCGTTGCTCGGTGGCCTGAGTCTGGGTCAGCTCCAGGGATGGAGGGTGGAGGAGAGGCTAGGGAGGAGGGACAGCATTATGACTCTTGGCCACAATCTGTGCTGTGCTGCTGGGAAGCAGATGTGGATGTGTTTCTTGCACCTAGGCAGGGGGCCTGGAAAGAAACCTTAGAGGATTCAGGGTCTGGCGAGGCTGAGGGGCACTGATGTTAAGAGTGGAAAGGTAGGGTCGGTCTCCCCAGTGGCGCAGCGGGTTGAGTGCAGCGCTGTGAAGCTGTCCGCAGCCTCTGCTATGTGGGTTCAATTCCCAGCGGGCCAGGGAGATAGGCGCATGGTGCGCAGACCTCTCCTGTGTCGCTGGCTGCTCCCCTCAGCAGTGTCTTCGGTCCTTCTGCCAGTTCTGCTCCCCACTCTGTCTCTGGTGAATCCTCTCATCCTCCCATGCCTCTGACTGTACCCCAGCCCTTGTATGCATAAATAAATCTTAAAAAAGAGTGGAAAAAGTAATGGCCCCCAACCTAAAGGGCTGGTGGATGCCCTAAATGCCTGGGTCTGATCCAGAATCAAGGAAGAATGCAGGGGTGGGTGGGAGCTGGCAGATAGTGAAGGCGCATAGGGAATCACAGGGTAAGGGAGATCTGACTTAGGGTGATGAGGGCTTGGAGGCTGGTTGACACACACAGAGGGGTGCTGGGACAGAACAACCCCACCGAATCTATCTGGCTTCCTTTCCTTATTCCCCAGTCTCATAAGTGGCAGCCTTAGAGGTTGATGTGTGAAGAACAAATCATAGAAGGGCCGACTAAGGGTGCCAGTGCTGGGCACGGGATAGGGCCGGCGCGAGGGCTAAGGAGCGCAGGTCGAAATGGGCTAGTTGGAGACCCAGGGGCCCCAGGACACTTTTTTGGTACCTAGAAAACCTTTGTCCTGACCACCCACCTTGAGTTTGAAAGCGTCAGTTTTACAAAAGGGGCACCAAGCCGAGCCAGCGTCAACCGTGCAGAAGTGGGAGGCAGGCTGGAGGGGCGGGAGCCAAGGCCAAGGGGCGGACACGGGGTGGCGTCTTGCGGTCCATAAAGGGGCTGCGAGGGATGTGCGCTCCTCTGCGAGGGCTGGCAGCCACAGTGGAGAAACTCCGCACGATGTCAGCGGTTGACTGCCAGCAGAGCTCTGTGCTGGCAGGTAGCGCCGCTCTGGCCCTTCTGGGGGCATTTTTCCTATACGGCTCGCGCCCCTCTGCCTATGGGAAGCACTCCGAGCGCCTGCTGCCCAAGGCGACCTGCCTGCCCGCTGGTGCCGCCTGGTTCCTGCAGGAGCTGCCCTCCTTTGCAGTGTCTGTGGGGATCCTCGCCCAGCAGCCCCGCTCTCTCCTCGGCCGGCCGGCCAGTGTGCTGCTCGGTCTCTTCTGCGCGCATTACTTCCACAGGTAGTTTTCCCGGCCGGCGTCCAGGAGCGCAGCCTGCGGAAAGCGGGTGGTAACGAGGAGGGGTGGCCGGGAGCAGGCAGCAGGGCCCACTGGACCCCACCCCCAAAGGTGTGTGTGTGTGTGGGTTCAGGCAGAAGCGGTCACCGGACAGGTAGGGCTCTCCCTCCCCAGTGACCCGCGCGCCAGGCTTGCTCCAATCATCCGGCTGGCTGCGCTGGGACGGGAGGTCGAGCGGGGAGCAGGGGGAGCTGGAAAGCTCAGGCGGGGACAGTTCCTTCTCCAGCTGCGTGCGGCCTCGCATCACCTGTGGCCTCTCGGCTCCACTCCTTTCTTCCTTCACCTTCCCTTTGCAGGTGGGTGCGGGCTGGTGCTGGGGTCTTGACAGAGTCTAAGTGCTGGTACCTTCTGAAGGAAATTTGGTTCAGAGAGGCTGATCAGCTCAGTCTTTGTGAGTCTGAGGAGGGAGGTGGGCAGAACCTGACCTGACTTCAGTGATGGGAAAGAACACGAGGGGATCCTCCTGACTTGAGCAAGAGCCCCCCTCATCTCAGGTCCTACTCAAAAGGCAGGCGCCCAATACCAAGTTATCTACCTTTCCAGTTCCCCCTGGGAAGTAAGTGCAACTATGTGGAAGTTAAGTTAGAGCTCAAATGGTCTGAAGAAAAACCCAAAATTCAGGAGAACTTTGCTTTTTAGTCTGAGAAGGAAAGGCAGGAATGACACCAAGGGCTTTCAGATAGGAAGAAAGACTGTTGACCCTCTGAAGAGACTTCCAGGAAGAATAGAACACAGGCTTAAGTAGCCTGCTATGCCCAGTCATTTTAGCATTTATTCTCCTTTAGTCCTATGGCAACGCTGTGAGGCATGTTTTTTTTTTTTTAAAGATTTATTTATTTATGCATACAAGAACTGGGGTGTAGGCCAGAGGAGTGTGGGGTGAGAGAATTCACTAGCGACAGAGTAGGGAGCAGAACAGGCAGACTGACTGATATACACTGCTGAGAGGAGCAGCGGGCGAGACAGGAGAGGTCTGCTGTGCCATGTGGGTAGCTCCCTGGCTGGGGATCAAACTCATGCTGCTGTGGCTGGTGATAAATTGATCGCACTGAGACTTTAACTTCTGAGCCACCAGGGAGACCCAGGACATGTATTTCTTATGCCCACTTCATAGATAAAGAAACTGGGTGACTGCAAGGTGATACAGCCAGCTCCCAGCCAGATTCAAACCTCAGCCTCTGCAACCATGGTTTAAGACCTGTTTACTTTTTAAGCAAGCAGATGCCTCATGTCAGCAGAACAGGTTGCCAAACTAAATGAAGAGGCAAAGCCTGATTTGATTTTCTAGAGTTAAAGGAGCAAGGAAATTTAGATTAGAAATCAGGGTAAAAGAATGCCTCAAGCTGAAAAACCACAGCCCTCTCTCTTACAGAAAAGTGATGACTCATTTTGGAAGAAGGAGGTGTGCACATACAAATTTCAACCTGTCTTTCCTTAATCCCTTTTTGGCCTCAGGATCTTTTTGATTGGACAGTGTTTTAATATTTATGTAATCTTAAACTAAATTATTACTCTTTCAAAAAGATAATATTGGCAAGCAGTAGGAAGTAAAATTCCAGAAATGGGTATCTTTTCTACATATATTTGCTGAAAGACTGTTGTAGACAAGAGGCATGTCTACCTATCAATCTCTTTATTTTACCCAGATTTGAAGGTTTACTCTGCACAGAAAGAAGGATATTGTGTGAAGGAGATAAGCAAGCAGCTTTTGATGTCACTATTTTTTTTAATATAGAGGCATGTTTTATTTATTTGTTTGTTTGTTTATACAAGCACTGGGTACAGTCAGAAGCGCGGGAGGGTGAGAGAATCCACCAGAGCCAGAGCAGGGAGCAGAGCAGGCAGAAGGACCGAAGTACACTGCTGAGGGGAGCAGCGGGCGCGCCATGTGGGACCCTCCTCCAGTGGCCGGGGAGCAGCCAGGGATCGAACCGGCGCCACAGAGGCGGCGGGCAGCTTCGCAACCCAGCGCTCATCCGGTGCGCCACCGGGGAGGCCCGATATCACTATTTTTGAAATAGACATTTTATAGACAAATATGATTCTGTCAGACAGCTATCTTCACATTAACTACTGTCTGTTCGCACAGAAACAGTATTTTTATGAGATCATTTCATCTTAATGATGAGTGTTTTCTGACCATTCTATTAGCATGATCTTTAGACTTGTTTTGAAACCCAAAAGGCACTTTGTGCAATAAATTATGACCAGTATTAAAAAAAAAAAAAACAACCCAAGGAAATAATTGCTCGTAAAATGAATATCCACACACTGTCCATTTTCTTCAGGGGAAAATTTGGAATATAAGATTTGGGAAATGATTCTGCCTGAGGGAAACTACCCACTGACAATCCAGCTCTGAGTTAGGTGTCCCCAGGCATGAAATGTGGTATTTGCCTACCTTCCCTCTTGTGTGAACTCTTTCTATGAGGTCATTGTAACACTGAACCTGCTTTCCATTTGGGTGCCAACAAGGTGTTATGCTCTGTGGTAAACACTCTACATGAATTATCTACTAATCTTCATATCAACCCACCGACGTTGTCAAGAAAGGTTAAATAACTTGCTCAAGATTGCATAGTGACTTGGGGAGCTAGGTTCAGACTCAGGGAATCTGAATCCAGATCTCAGGCCATTAACTACCATGATAGACTGTTTTTTACATGTTCTCAACTACCTTGCCCTTCCCTTTTAAAAACTATGTTTAGGCTTATACTGATTATGTTTTTATTATAAAGAATAATGAATTTTCACTATAGTAAAAAATACAAAAAGTAGAAAAATATCCGTAACACCTTTAATGCTCTTAGGTGTTTTAACATCAAGGATAGTAACGGTTATGTTTTGGAACATGTCTAGTAAGGCTTTTATTTTTCTTAGGGGATTTTTTACACAGGCTTCTTATATTGAATATATGTAGGCTTTTCTGCTGCTTGACTACCTAATGTATTAAAATATTTTCTCATTATCACAGAATCTTTGTAACTATCATCTTAATGGCTTCTTGTTATTTCTTGTATAAACAGTAATTTATAGTTGGATATTTAATTTGCCCTTTTGGAGGGGGTGGAGGATCTAGGTTAAATAAAACTGTGATGCACTATTTTTTGCCCAAATTCTTTTCACAAGTTAGGACTATTAACCAAGATTTCCAGAAGTGGTTCAAAGGCTCTGAGCATTTTGTAGAGTCTTGATACATATCTGCTGTGAGGCTCTAGGAGTTTTTGGTTTGATAAAGAGAAATAATTAAGCATAACCAAGGAAAAGGTGTCAGGCTGTCTTGGCTTTCCCTTGTCCGGTATAACTGTGACCCAGAGGTGAAGATGGAAGGGCAAGCGCTTAGGAGGAAGGCTGGTGCATGTTACTTACTCTCTTTCAGAAATTGTCCTTGGGAATTGTTCAGAATTATGTACCTTTGGGTAGAGTTAAAAGTCTTTGCACATTTCTTCATATAGAAGTGACTTGCGAGGATGGAAGTTCCACAAAGGCCAAGCTTTTTTGTCTCATTTGTTTGTTCATGGCTATTTCCCAGTGTACAGAAAAGTACTGTCCATTATTGGTTTGCACTAAAATTTGTAGAATGCATGAATGAACTCTATTTCTGGCATCAGTACAGACAGAATTGTGGGGGAACTAGGGTTTACTTGGGCATCCTTGTTGAGACTGCATGGCTAGTTCAACTCAAATAATTCCCCTCCCTTCAGAATCTGTTGTTGTGGATATTCGGATGGTTTAGCCACGTGAAAATGACTGCTGTGTAAGCATGGCGCCTAATCCCACTGCCAAAGTTGTTTAAAATTAGAGTTATCTCACCTCTCATTGACCTTGACGACAGCCCTGGAATGATCCTTTGCCCACACTCTTATTGGTCTTCATGTTCCCAAGAAGCATTGGTGGCTCATGTAATTGTCATCACAGCATCTATGATCTGCACCAGTGATATTTTTTTCAAGACTGAGATGTGACCTTGGTGCTTGAATGAAAAAGCAAAAGAAATCTCTTTCTGAAAAAGGTGACTGTGTTGTGTGAAGTTGCTGGGTGGTATGACTTTCCTTGATGTGCCTCCAGAAGCAGAATGTAAATACATTAGAATCTGTTTGAATTTAGAGAGAGCTCTTCTGGGCTTTAGATGATGAAGATTTCCTAGTTAGCGAAATAAAATGATGGCTCAATAACCTGTCATTTTGTTTTCTTGATCACATCAATCTTCAGCAGCTCATATTTTTCCCTGTCCTTCAAGGCTCAAGTCAGGCATCACTTCCTCCAAGAAGGCTGCTCTGTGTCCCTCCTCTGTAAGTCTAGGTGTGATACCATTCCTTGGGCTTAAGTGGCAGCCATTATGTCATTTCACATAATTAGCTGTTTTAAGAAAACTTCATCCTCATCTTGTCCTGTTTCCTTATTTTACAGAAGCAAAACCCCAAGAAGTTGAGTCGATCGGAGGCAGGGATGGAAGTGGAATCTCCCCATATTCCCTGTCAGTGCTTCTCTAATCTTATCAGAGGTCCAGATGTCTCAAATTTTCAAAAGTAATCAAATGTTACCACTGAGGTTTCTCCTTGACTGTGAAACCAAATGATGATTAATGTCTACATTGGAAGCAGTATAGACAAATCTCTCCTTTTGCAGATAGGGAATAAAGATCAGGGCAGGATAATCACATTCTTGTGAACTAGGGACATTCATGAGGCATGATTTCTATCAATTAAGATTAACTGGACAGTTTTTAGAATGAGCATTGGCAATTTTTTTCTGTCAGCAGTCAGAAGTAATTATTTTAGGTTTTGCAGTCATATAGTCTATTGCTAATACTCAACTCTTCTGGTGTAGCATAAAAACAACCAGAGATAGTATGTAAACAAATGAATCTGATTGTGTTCTAATAAAACTTTATTTACAAAAACATGCAATGAGCTGTATTTGGCTATAGGCCTTGGTTTGCTAGCCTCTGCTAAAGGAAACCATGAATGGTTAGCTTGACATTCAGTGCTTTGGTAATTCTGTAATAAAATTTTGTTAGATTCTATAGCAAAGAAAGAGGCATATTTTAGAAATTTTTTTCCACATTTAAGTAAGAATTTGGTAGTAAACATCATTTTCTGAGAAATCCTGGATTCTGTGTCCCTTATTTGAACCCTTGTAGAAAATAGTGGGAGTCTTGGAGTTTATATTCCAAATGGGATTAGATCATAAACATCTGAAAAGTATAGAGCTATGTTTAACACAAATGTAAATAAACTTTAGAGATCTTGACCATTTCACTTTTGCCACATTGAAGAGAGGACCAACTAATTGATCATTTTTAAACAGAACTAACTGTCATGTAAAAAGAACAAACAGAGATCCAAATTGGCAAAGTGATGTGTAAGAAGTCAGATGGTGAGGAAGGGGCACAGTGGGGCTTGAACCTAGGTCTCCTGACTATCAGAGATCCATGTGCTCAGACCTTTGCTAAGTCCTTTTGGGGGACATTAAGAAGTACAATGTCTGGTACTTGCCATGTGAGAGGAAAGCAAGAAAGAGCCATTGTTGTGTGCCTGTCATTTTCTTGGTGTGAAAATTGGGGGGCAGCAATATCTAACTGGATGGGAGAGATGGACTTGGGAGGGAAACCACAGTCATGCCACAGGACATCTGAGGTCTCTGATGTCTGTACCTGAGTGTGCATGAATGGGTGACTGGGATTGCAGGAACCCAGTAAATGGCACAACTCCTCCCCATCCAAGTTGAGAACTGGAGAGAAAGACCTAGGAGTTAGGTAAGGAGAGACAAATGATCACTCTTATTAATAGTAACATGGATTTGGGGGAACTTGGTTTACATTTTGGATCATGTGGTCCTGCCACTGCTGTGCCTCAGAATTACTCAGCAACACCACGGCTGAGTCTTTCTCAGTGGTGCCTTTTCTGAAAAGACAGCAGCAGATGAGAAGGACTGAGCTGCACGAGTCTTTTGAGAGTTCTTGCTCTTGAACTTAGCAGTCAGTTTATTCACTTTTCACCTGAGGAAGAATGAGAGAGAGGGCCAGTAGAAAGGCCAAGAGCAACACTTTGATGAAGGGCCCTTAGCAAGCAGGAGGAGAAGCATAAATGTTTCCTATTACTAGATAGAATACAAAAGTTACCTATTGATTTCCGCCAGAGTCCGGCATCTTGGTTCTGGAACCGAGTCCACTTTTCATTCTGCTTTTTTGACTCCCTGCCATGCCAGCAACAGGGATCTCAAAGTTTGCACTCCAGTTGTTTAAGAAGTTGCTTTGTTCAACCCAGGGGTCTTTGACAAGACTCAGCTCAATATAGAAGCTCTAAAATTTAAAACCCTCTGAACTGGGGCCAATAATGCAATTTGCCTTCCATTTGGTTATGGAAGGCAGAAAAAGGAAGAGGAAACCAATATTTATTGAGCTCTGGGTGTTCCAGGAATTGTTACAAGCTTTACGTTGGTTATCTTACTTGTTCTTGAGGCGGTCATATTGTAGGTGCTGTCTAATTGCAGTCATTGCTGGGAGTGAGAGAGAGTGAAGATGATGTGCACTTGAGGTGGTCCTCACGCATGGTCTTTTTCCAGGTGAGTGTGTGGGAATGTGCTGTTCAATCAGGAAAATGGGCCAACTTGGTAACTGTCACTTAAAATTGCTCCATAGACCTCTCTTTGGAACACCTCTCTTCTTTTTAATTCCAAGTATCTTTTGTAATCTCATGTGGGCCATTTTTGAAATTCTTCCATTATGCCTACTCCATGTTGTCAAAGATGATCCTAGATATTATTGTCAAGAAAATAAGGCAATTTGCTGTTGACATTTTCCTTATATGACCATGAACTATCTCCAAATCCTATATTGTGTGCTGTTTTCCTTTCCTGACTCCATCTGCCTCTTTTAATAGTGGTCTTGGTCTTATTTTAGCATCTCAATGAATATTCTTGCAAAAAGTTACATATCTGATAAACAAATTTAAATGCTAGTGCTTTGGGTCCTTTGTTTTCTTATTATTGAGTTTCAAATGTTGTTCATAAATACTGGATACTTTACCAAATATATGCTTTGTGTGTTTTTCCCCCCAGACTGTGTGATTTGTCTTTTTCATTCTCTTAACCATGCCATTTGCAAAGCAGAAACTTTTCATTTTAATGAAGTCCAATTTTTCTATTGTTTTTAGTGTCATATCTAAGAAGTCTTCCTAATCATAACTTGCAAGTGTTTTCTCTTATGTTTCCTTGTACAAGAGTTAATTTCAGGTTTTACATTTAGGCCTATGACCCATTTTCAGTTAATTTATATATGGGGTCAGATATTATGAGTCAACATTCTTTTTTTTAAAAAAATTTATTTTATTGTATACAAGAAGTGGGGTACAGGCCAGAGGTGCGGGGTGTGTGTGTGAGAGGATTCACCAGAGAAAGAGTGGGAAACAGAACAGACAGATCGATTGACATACACTGCTGAGGGGAGCAGGGGCAAGTCAGGAGAGGTCTGCTGCGCCATGTGGGTAGCTCCCTGGCCAGGGATTGAACTCATGCTGCATTGGCTGTGACAGCTTCATAGGTTGCGTCTTAACCCCTTGCGCCACCAGGAAGGCCCTCTTTTTTTTTTGCATGATATTTAAGTGTTCCAGTACCATTTCTTTCTCTAATGAATTGCTCTTGTATTTCATGATATGAAGACTGACACCTCATACTGAAAACATATGAATGGCAGATAAACACATAAAAAGTTGCTCAAAATCGTTAATGCAAATTAAACCATAATGTGATATAGCTATGCACTACTAGGATCGCTGGAATTAAAAAAGACTAATCATACCAGTGTTGGTGAGAATGTGTGAAACTAAAATTCTTACACATTGTAGATAGGAACGTAAGATGGAAACCACTTTGGACAACAGCTCTTGAAAAGTTAATCATGAATTTATGTGTCTGAGCATTCCATTGTTAGCTATTTTCCCAAGAAAAATAAAAGCAATTATTAATACAAAACCTTGTATATAAATGGTTGTGGCAGCTTTATTTGTAATCATGTAAAAGTAGAAATAGCCCACATGTCTATCTACAGGTCTAGTCAGCAATAAAATATTGCTGTAATATATGTTTGAACTTGTGATATATGCTGCAACAAGGGTAAAACTTAAAATGATTATTCTGCATAAAAGAAGTCAAACAAAGCAGCTAATGCTTTTTATGATTTTATTTATATGAAATTGTATGAAATTAAAACTAGCCTATAATGCATCAGGGGGTTTCCTGGGGATAAAGAATGGTATAGAAAGAGGAGGTTGTGAAGATCAGTGAACTTTTGGTGGTGATGGATACGTTCATTATCTTGGTATCATAATGGTTTCAAAATTGATCAAATCACATACTTTAAATATGTCCAGATGGTTGTTATGTATACCTCAATAAAGATTTTTGAAAAACTCTAGTTTTTTAGACCTGTAAGTCTGTGTGACCCTGTGTCACTGAGAATTGTTAAAACTTTCTAAGATGTTATTCTGACAATGTTTAGCAATGACTGAAAAAGCTTCCTTTTTTTGGACCCAGGAACTTCACAGGAAACACTCCTAAAGAAAAGGATCAATTTATCCAAGTTACAGTGCTATTTATTTGTAATTGTGAAATACTGGATGTTACGTAAAAGATTTATGAATGAGGGCTAATTATAATCAATATGATTGGATGTTATTGGTATTTCAAAATACTTTCTTCAGAAACTGCATGTGTGATGGGAATAATATTTAAAGTCATTTATGAAAAAAATAGCATATAAAGAGTATGCTCTCAATAAATCACATGAATATGAGTGAATTAATATTGATAACAGTTGGAATATGTGATGTAAATAGCTAACACTTTATTATTTTTTTAAAAGATTTATTTATTTATTTATTAATACAAGCACTGGGTACAGTCAGTAGTGCGGGAGGGTGATAGAATTCACCAGAGCCGGAGCAGGGAACAGAACAGGCAGACTTGACGAAATATACTGCTGAGGGGAGCAGCCGGTGGCAGGAGAGGTCTACGTGCCATGTGGGACCCTCGCCCCGGCCGGGGATCGAACTGGTGCTGCGGAGGCTGTGGGCAGCTTTGCAGCCCAGCACTCAACCGCTGTGCCACCAGGGCAGGCCTAATAGCTAACTCTTTAATTCTGCATTTTTTTCTTGTAATATTTTCAAAGTATTTAATGGTTTCACTCCCCTTATACCTAACAGATGTCAAGGTGGTGCAAATACCCTGTTCAGTGGGCAGTAGAGTATGGGGCATATCAGCAGATGCTTGTGAATAATGGGAATGAAACTTTCACGTGGTAAATTCTGCCAGAAACCTCAGAAAATGCTTTTTTTTTTTTGTCAAAGTGCAGAGTGGAATGGAGATGTAGGAGGGAGATACACTGAGGCAGATCCATTTTTGAACGTTGTGCCTTTTGATCAGGGTTACTGTGTCCCAGGACAATATTCAAATGAAGGTGGAAACTCCTTGAACATTCTCAGGATGATGGCAATACTGAGATCTTATTTCTGCATAACTATACAGAGCACTTGATTTCCAAATGACATCTTAATCCCTATAAACTTGGTTGCAGTATGAAACCAAACAGTTGGAACTAGAAAATTACGAATTTCTTTTTGCAAATATTGAAAAATAAGGGAAACAAAATTGAGAAATGAGGTATTTGTATCCAACAGTGAAAGTGCCATGAACTTAGTCTACCTCATTAAGCTTATTGAATTTTGTACTTAGCTAAAAACAACCTCATGTCATTATTTATAATTAATTAATTTGGTCATGACCAGTTAGCATGAGTGACTGTGCAGGTGTGCCTATACAATGCCAAATCAGTTAAGGAAGAAGAAAAGATAAAGTAGTTACTCAGGTCAAAGATGCTGATCTGATTCTCTATTTTGACTTTCTGTGATCCAAATAAGTAAGTAAGCAAGTAAAGTAAGTAAATAAGATAAATAAGTAAATAAATGAATATATGTCTTGAGCTTGTCTCTTGTAGATGGTTGTACTGCTACCATGATTACTCTTTCCATCACTCAGAGGAGCCCTCAAAGTTTCTTAAAACCTGGATGATTCACTAGATGTTCAGATTGAACTTTTATTTTCATGTAGAGACAGGATGAAAGAGGAGCAATAAGTGAGTGAGCACTTCCAGCGTCTCCTGATACTACCAGGATACAAACATGAAGATTTAAAAACATACAAACAGAAAACTTTAAAATGATGTGCTGCATTTTAAGTCTTCATGGGCTAATCATATCAATGTTTTTCATAATTTCAATAGACCTACTGGCTCATGACCTCTAGGTGACTCAAACCAGTTGACATCTGGTGGGGTAGACAATGGGACCTGGCTGTTCTAATTCCAGGGCATCAGAGAAAGTTGGGAAGAAGCTGTTAGAGCTTTGGAGAAACTGCATTGAATTTTCCTACTGGCTAGCTCCTGGTAGAAAGTGGTCAACAACTCCATTGCAGAAAAAATGTGTTCTTATTGAATTATATCTTTCTTTTTCTAGATTTTTACAATCTAATTCTGTGAGTACATATACATAGGCCATGGGGAAGCTGAAACCTCTGGTGAATGCCAATTAAAAATTTAGTTAAATCTGCCATTGGAAGTCATTTTGTCAGGATTATTATTTTTTTTTTAATACTGGTTGCACATTAGGATTATCTGAAGGACCTTTCATACGAACTGGTGGTCAAGGTCCTTTGCCTCAGATTCTTTTTTTTTTAAAGATTTATTTATTTATGCATACAAGAACGGGTACAGGCCAGAGATGCAGGGGGTGGTGAGAGGATTCACCAGAGACAGAGTGGGGAACAGAACAGGCAGACTGACTGAAATACACTGCTGAGGGAAGCATTGGATGAGACAGGAGAGGTCTGCTGTGCTATGTGGGTAGCTCCCTGGCCAGGGATTGAACTCGTGCTGCAGTGGCTGCAGACAGCTTCATAGTGCGGTGCTTAACCTGCTGCGCCACCAGGGAGGCCCCTGCCTCAGATTCTGATGAATCTTCAGTGTGCTGATTCCTCTTTAGCATTCCTAAATTACTCTTAGATGACTTGACTATGCCACCAGAGGTGAGAACCTGTGCTGTAGACAAATGCTCTTGCAAGGACAGTTTTTCTTTTTTGCTTTCATACAATGACTGCAGTAGAGAAAGTTTCTCAAGGATATAAACTCTGGAACTAGCTCCTCCTGCACTTGAATCACTGGTTCTGATATTTCATAGCTGTGTTACCTTGGCCTAACTTAATCTCCCTTTGCCTTCATTTCCTTATCTGTAAAATGAGAATAATTATAGTGAGACATATTGCCTAGGATAACTATAAAGATTAAATGAGTTAATATGTGCAAGTACTTAGAATGTTATTTGGAGCATAATTACCCTATATAAATATTGCCTATCTGTGGTCCTTTGCTAGCATCTCCCTTACCCAATGTTTGAACTGAAATTAACTTCGGTGGCCTAATATAACTCTAACTATGGGTGTGTTAGCTCCCAGTAGCTGCTGTAACACAATGCTACAAACTGGGTGGTTTAAAATGACAGAAAATTTTCTGTCACCATCCTGGAGGCCTGAGGTCTGATATCAAGGTGTTGACAGGGCTGTGGTCCTTCTGCAAGCTCTACAGGCAAATCCATTGTTTGTCTCTTCCAGCTCCTGGTGGCTGTTGGCATTCCTTGGCTTGTGGTCACATCTCTGTGCTCCATCTTCACATTGCCTTTTTCTCTGTGTGTCTTTCTTCTTCTGCCCCTTTTCATCGAAGCATACACAAAATTACATTTAGGTCCTACCCAAATTATCCAGAATAATCCTCTCTTCATAAGATCCATAATTTAATCACATCTTTTGCCATGTAAGATCTCAGTCAATCTTTTGCTTTGATAAAGTAAATATTCACAAGTTATGGAGATCAGGATATGAACATATCTTTTTTGAGAGCCACCATTCAATCCACCACACAAGGTCATAATGAAATGTTAGCTTGAATGGGATGCACCACTGGCCCATTCTGTGTTTAGTCCCAGCATATCCCACTATCTAATAAATCTAAAACCATTTCTTACAATGATAGTATCATCTGAGCATACAGACAGCTGCTTGTCAGTGCTTGTTATTTCTTGAAAAGGACTCAAAGAAGTGGACCAAAGGCTCACAGGACTGGTTGACATAATGCCCTTTGGCATACAGTGAAACTCCAGTGAGGAAAGAACTCTTGGTACGTTCCACTCTGAAAAGAATTATTTGGGGGAAACTATGTTTCAGTGTAATTCAGAACCCTCACCAATTTTGGCTTTAAACTCAGAAAGATTTGATGATTATTTCAGGAAAGAACAGCTTGATGGCATATTAATCAGGTCTTTTTCAGTTTCAAATGACAGAAAGATGAATTCAAATAGATTTACGGTCAAACTTGAATTTATTAACTCATAACTGGGAAATTCCAACTTGAGGTCCAGATTGATGTAGTGGTTCCAAAGATACCATCAGGACTTGGCTTCTCTCTCTAGCTATTGTCTCTACTTTTTTACTGACTGTTCTCAGTAAGGCTGTTCTTGGATAGCGGCTAGATAACTATAGCATCTTAGAGCTTATAACCTTTCAGATCTAAGGCAGGTGGAGAAGAGCAGTTTTAGAAAAAAATGTTAACAAAACCTATTGAGATTTGCTGAGTCATATGTCTATTCCTAAAACAACCAGTGTGAGAGGTCTTTCTCTGTTCTGAGGAGCCTGGAGGGCTAAGATGGAAAGGAGGTAGGACCCTAGTGGAGAACCAGGGTAGTTACTATAACAATAAATGTTTGGAGGCACATGCAACAAATGACTACCATAGATGCAACAATATCTTTGAACTAAAATGCCTGAAAACCAAACCTGGATTCTTTTGAAGGGTATGTGGGATTTTCTTCAATTGTAGATGTTCCTCCAATTTCTTTTTCTGATCAGAAATGAATGAGTTGTTTCGAAACAGAGGACCCTTATTTTAATTCCATCTCTGTTGCTCATTTGTGGTTGTGTGGTTTTAGGAAAATTGCTTCATTTCTCTGAGTTTGATATTCCTTCCTGGCACAGAAGTAAACACACACACACACACATACACGCACATGCTACGCACACACACACGCACATGCTACGCGCGCACACACACACAGAATATAGATGCTTTCTTATCAGCAGCATCTATCACCAGAATGCATTAACAGAATTGAGCTAGCTGAACCCAATCTGACTGGAACTCTGTTCTGTGACCCTAAATCATGTCTGAAATTCCTACCATGCAAGGATTTTCTTTGGTTTAAAGCAATATATTTGAGAAATCCAGGTAAAAAGTGAAAATAGATTCCAAGGAGAAGCAACATGAAATCCTTCATCATTGACTACTTATCTGCCATCTTAGAGGCAGCCAGAGTCACCCTGTGAGCGGAATTTCATTGCCACACGCAAGGCACCCATAAGACCTTCAGTAAAATGATCTTTCTGTCTTACCACATACATTTTAGGATTCTTTTCTCACTACTTCTCCTGTCCCTTGGGTAGGACCTTCATGTTCCCTGAGGATAACCAAATGCCACAGGGAATCTTCACTTTGACAAATTCTATCTAGTTTTCTCCTTTCCTCAAGCATCTCTAGTTGTAAATTGTCCTCTGTCCTCCCTAACCACAATTTGTTCTCTCTCTCTCTCTCTTTTAAAATAAGAATGTTGTTTTTATTTGCATGACTAATAAGGGAGCATCTCTTTTGCTCTCATGAGTGAAGGGCCGGCCATTTGTCCCAGGAAACTGAGATTCAGGATGTACTTGACCCCAAAGCCATCAGGGATGAGCCACTTTTCAGTTACCATGTCTTCAAACTCATCCACATTTCACTTGATGAAGCCCCACTTCTAGGAAATATGGATTTTCTGGTAGCCAGGGAACTTAAACTTGGCCCTGTGTAGTTCCCTCAACAACATGCTCCTTGTTGTGAAGCTTGGTGCAGATAGACATGATGATTAGGCCAATGTAGATCCTGGCCATTGTGCTCTGGGGCTTTCCAAAGGCACCCTGCATACCTGTGTGGGTACCAACATCAGGGACAGCATGAGATCAGACATGAAGGACCCCTGAAAAGGGCTGTCTCCAAGGTCCCTTAGAGCAACCCATACAAGCAACCACAATTCTCATTTTCACAGTGGAGCTGATGGTGGGTAGAGGAGTGCCATCTGATTATAATTTGATTAAATTATTCATGTAAAGCATGAATGAGCGGCAGGTTCAACTTTGTTTAAAGGAATAGTATTTATCTTCAATCTTCTATTTGTTATAAGGGATTTTTTGAGAAAGATATTTGAGTCTTCTTAGTTTCTTCAGATCAGTTGTAAATGTACCTGTAATAGGCAATAACTCCACTTATGAAATATCGTTGGCCATAGATTTTATCTAACACTTATAAGAGAAAGTGGAACATCCTGAAGGATTGGGACAAATAAATGGTAAGTTTCAATAAAAGAACTGGAAGAGGTTTGAAGGCTGGGAAATTCCAGGATAAATAAACTTTTTGGGATATAACTTGACATATCTGTGTCATGCATGTGTAGGATCCTAAGAACCTAGGAGAAATAGGGGATCTGGAGGAGACAGTCCCACAGTGGCTCTGATGTGAGTAGACATGAAGACTAGGGCACAAACACCATCTTCACCATTGGTCTTAGGTGGATCTCAGGGTTTGTACACAATAATTCTAATGACATGTTTCCTTAGCTAGGTAATAAAGAAACCATCATTAAGTTCTAATATATTCAGTTATACTATTAAGTTCTTGCAAGGGCCTTCTGAGGTTGGTACCGTTATTCTTCTGTTACCAATGAGAAACTGATGATCAGAGGCATTGCCAAGGACATTGTGGTAGTTTAAATATTTGCCCATAAATTTTTTGTTTCATCTTCTCTGAAAGATGATATCCATCCAATTCCCTTCTCCCACAGAATTTGTTATTCACTTCTAGAAAATATAATGTGGTGAAGTGGTATTGTGTGGCTTTTGAGAGGAGGTCATAAAAAAGCTAAGTTCTGTTGATGCTTGCTCTTACATCCCTGTACTGGGGGATACCTGCCACTATGTAACGAGACTACCAAGCCTCCCTTCATTGAAGCCAATGTGGAGAAGGTCCATGTGGAGATGAAACCCCCTGCCTATAGCCAACACTGAGTCTTCAACATATGAATGAGCCATCTAGGAAGAAGATCCTCCAGTCCCAATCAAGTCGTCAGATGATTGCAAATATGTTCACTGCAATTGTATAATGAACCGTGAGCCAAAACACCAAGCCACTCTTGAGTTCCTGATATGTAGGAACTATGAGTTACAATACATATCAGTTGGTATTTTTAACACTAAGCATTGGGGTGAGTTATTTATTGTGCAGCAATAAATACCTAATACACATATAATATACATAACATATTTAGGAAGTAACACATCTACCATTTCACTTTGCTACTGTTACCTCAAGAGAAACAACCAAATAGAAAGATTATATGTAAAACTTAGAGTAATCCATTACTTATTTCTTGAATACTTTTAAAATTTCTTGAATACTTATTATTCAATACTTTTTTCCCTCAAGAATTATGCTGGGGGCCTCCCTGGTGGTGCAAGTGGTTAAGACACAACCTATGAAGCTGTCTGCAGCCACTGCAGCATGAGTTCGATCCCTGGCCAGGGAGCTACCCACATAGCGCAGCAGACCTCTCCTGACTTGCCTGCTGCTCCCCTCAGCAGTGTATTTCAGTCACTCTACCTGTTCTGTTCCCTGCTCTGTCTCTGGTGAATCCTCTCACCCCCCACTCCTCTGGACTATACCCCAATTCTTATATGCATAAATAAAATAAATCTTTTTTAAAAATTATCCTGGGTTCTGGGTTAGCTTTCATTGCTGAGCGTCTCTTGAGACTACCTCTTAGGACTCATTATTTTCATTTGGTTAATTTTTTTTTTTTTGACATTCTGTGGGTTCTTTGCCCATGGCATCTTCTCTGGCTGTTTTTGTTATAGTAGTATGCTTGGGTTTCTTTTTTTTGTGGTCTTTATGTAACTACTGCAGGCCTTTCTTTTGTGGTTATCATGAGATTACATGAAATATACAGTCATGTGTCACTAATACTTTCTGAGAAATGCATTTGGTGATTTCATTGTTGTGTGAAAATCATAGAATACACTTACACAAACCTACATGATATAGCCTATTACACAATGAGGGTGTATGGGATCACCTATTACCCCTAGGATAAAACCTGTACAACATGTTACTCTTAGGCAATAGTAGTACAATGGTATTTGTGCACCTAAGCTTATCTTGATACAGAAAAGGTACAATAAAAATATAGTATAAAAGATATAAAATGGGATACCAGCATAGGGCACTATGGATGGAAAGTTGGTCTGTGGGGACTGGAAGTTGGTCTGTGCGTCAGTGAATGGGTGATGGCAAGACTTTATCGTCTTTAATAGTAGAGTCTTATTCCATTGTGTATATAGACCACAGACAGCTTCCTAACCCACCCATCTGTCTTTGGGCACTTAGGTTGTTTCCATAACTTGGCTATTGTAAATAGTGTTGCAGTAGAAGTGATCCCCTTTGAATTAGTATTTCTGTTTTTCACGAAGATACCTAGGAGTGGAATTGCTGTATCACATGGTATATCCGTTTTTAATGTTTTGAGAAATCTCCATTCTGTTTTCATTAGGGACTGAACCAGTCTACATTCCCACCAACAGTATATGAAGGTTCCTTCTTCCTCACTAACACTTGTTTCTGGTCTTTTTGATCAGTCATTTTCATACTTGTGAAGTGGTATCTCATGATGGTTTGATTTGCATTTCCCTGATAGTAAGTGATGATGAGCATTTCTTCAGGTATCTGTTGGCCATCTGTATATCTTCTTTGTGGAATTTTCTTTTTAGTTCTTCTGCCCATTTTTTTTTATTTGACTTGTGTGAATTCTTTTCAAGTCTTGGATAATAGCCCTTTGTCAGATGTATAGTGTGCAAATATTTTCTCCCATTCAGCAGGGCATCTTTTTGTTTTACTGATAGTTTCTTTTGCTGAACAGAAACTTTTTAATTTGATGTAGTCCCCATTCTTTAATTTTAACGTGCTTCAACTTGCTAGCATATAAATGTTTATAGTAATCTCTTATGATTCTCTGAATTTCTGAAATGTCTGTTAAAAATCTTCTGTTTCATTTCTAGTTGTATTTATTTGTGACTTTTTTTTTTGATCTTCTTTTCCTACTCCTATAATTTTCTTTTCTCTTGTCCATTCTGGTTCCAACAACTCCTCATTAGTCAATTCCTCAGGTACTGTCTCTTGGAGTTCTTTATTGTTATACTCACTCACACCAGGTTAAAGTTGCTTGTCGGGCCTCCCCAGTGGCACAGCGGTTGAGCGCTGGGTTGCGAGGCTGCCCGCAGCCTCTGCAGCACCGGTTCGATCCCTGGCTGCTCCCCGGCCACCGGAGGAGGGTCCCACATGGCGCGCAGACCTCTCCTGCCGCCCCCTGCTCCCCTCAGCAGTGTACTTCCATCCTTCTGCCTGCTCTGCTCCCCGCTCTGGCTCTGGTGAATTCTCTCACCCTCCCACGCTTCTGACTGTACCCAGTGCTTGTATAAATAATAAATAAATAAATCTTTAAAAAAAAAATAAAGTTGCTTGCCATCTCATCCTTGACAAATCCTTTGAAGTCATGGACAAACCTCTTGAGTGTCTTTTATTGGATGTCATTCCTATGCTCCTTTGTTTTATCATCCCAAGTCCAGGCAAGGTCTTGATACAGTCACAGCTGCTGTAGTCCTTCCAGAGTTGCATCAGTGTCCTCTTCAGTTGCAGCAATAGCTTGGACAAAGATCCAAGAAGGGGTAATAGGCACTTTCCAAGGTAATAGGTCATTTCCAAGGAATAGCAAAGGTTCAAGCTTCCTACAGTGCTTCAGGTACCTGAGTTTTGTAGTGGGGATCCACAGTGAACTCCTGTGTTGGGTCAGCCCCTCAGCCAAAATCTGTCAAGCAATCTGTGGCAGCCTCAACCTCTATACTGTGGTTGAGCAATAGATGTGGTATAGGACGGGGGTTATATTTGACTCAAGGTCACAAATTGGAATTGTTCTCTTTGCCTTTCAAATGTAGAATCTTACCATGGTGTGCTTGTTCTGTTTCTTTACAGGTGCATTACACCCTGGTTAGTGTATTTGGCCACTGACTCTGGTGAAGGGAGATTGTGTGTCACAGATTGCAAAGAATAACCTCTTCTGTAAAGAGACAAAGATAATGTGATCTGTCTCTTTCTGCCTATTCTAACTCCAGCTGTTCTCATTTGGAGATCTCATCCTGATGCCCCGGGGTCCCGCAGACAGCAGCAGCCTGGGCCAGGTCCTGCCCCACCTGGCCGCAGATCAACTCCTCTGGTTGCTGCTGCTTGCCTTCTACTGGTCAGTGGGCTGCTGTCCGCAGGGCGAGGCTCTGCCTGGGTCGCCTCTGGATGTCTGACCTCACCCACTCTGCCTCACACCAGCTTGTGCCCTTACATCTATGGTTCTCCAGTGGTGCACTCTCTATCTTACACACTGATTCTGTACACAGTATTTTCCAATATAGTTCCTGGATTTTAAAGTCCCCAGTGTGGATATGTGCCCTCGAATTAACTAGAGTAGACAGGCTCTGCATGGTTGTCACACCTCCCTCTCATGGACTATACTGGCCTTGTGTAGCTCCATACACATTTTAATTAGAGATTTTCTACCTCTCTCTGTTGTGCCATCTCCCTTGATGAACGAAGTTGCCACCTGTTTATTTTTTGGGGGGTGATGTCTTTGGTAAGGAGCAATTTGGTTGTACATATGTGGAGGTGAGACTGATCTCTTCAGTCTGCTGCCATCTGGTTGGGTTCCTCTAAATCATTTTTATTTTCAGGTCAGTCACTTGAGGTGGCCTCTTACTGGCAACATTAGCAGTGGATTTTATAACCTTAGGGGACATGATTGAAAAAAAAAAGCAAATTAAGTCAAGTACAGAGGAAAGTGATGCTATCAAGAGTTGTGGTAAACATGAAGTGTGTGAGGCTGTTGTGGACATAAAACGCTGACATTAGGTGATGATGGGTCACTGTCATATATGTACATAGTAGTTGACTGAAAAGTCATAATGCGGTGTATGATTGTAGTAATAATTTCCCATTTTAACTTTGACAGCATACAGAAGCTTAATACTTTTACTTCTCCTTTTCTTATATTTTAGATTATTAATGTTACAAGTCATATCTTTTTTATATTGTATACACAATAACAAATTTTTGTCATTATGATTAATGATAAAGATAATTATTAGTTATTTTAATAACTATAATTTTATTGAGATATAATTGACATATAGCAGTGTAAAAGATTTATAGTGTAGTGATTTGACTTACAAATATCTTGACATGATTATGACAATAAATTTAGGTAATAGCCATTGTTTCATACATATACAAAAACAAAGAAAAGAAACCAGAAAATGTTTTTTTCTTGTGATAAGAACTCTTAAAGATTTATTCTCTTAACAATTTTCTTTCATTACATGCGGCAGTTTTAATTGTAATCATAATACTGTACATTACATCCCATCTTTTCCCCAACATTTTTAATGAATTTCAAAGAGATAAATTGACAGAAGAATATTAGATTTTGTAGACCCAAGTCCTTAGAATCAACAGTTACTTGCACTTTGAAATAATTGCTTCATATTTTTCACGTACATCTACTTTCAGGTAAAAATAACTCTTCAGAGAAAGTACTTAGAACCATGTCAGTGTGCCTCTTTTAAAAATAGTGACATTCCCTAGCCAGAGCAATAAGACAAGAGAAAGACATACAATGAATCCAAATAGGAAAAGAAGAAGTCAAACTATCACTATTTGCAGATGATATGATAATATACATAGAAAACCCCAAAAACTCCACAGAAAAATTAATTCAACTAATCAATCAGTTCAGTAAAGTGGCAGATACAAAATCAACATGCAAAAGTCAGTCGCCTTCCTATACACAAACAATAAATCTGAAGAAGAAGAAATCAAAAAAACCATCCCTTTTATTATCAAAACAAAAAAAAAACAAATACTTGGGAATAAATGTAATAAAGAAGTAAAGGACCTATACAAAGAAAACTATAAAACACTGTTAAAAGAAATAGAAGAAGACACAAAGAAATGGAAAGACATCCCCTGCTCATGGATTGGAGGAATAAACATTAAAATGGCCATCCTACCAAAAACAATATACAGATTTAATGCTATTCCAATCAAAATTTCAATGTCATTCTTCAAAGAAATAGAACAATTATTGATGAAATTCATATGGAATCACCAAAAACCCCAAATAGCCAAAGCTCTCCTGAGAAAAAAAAGAAGGGAATGGAGGCATCACACTCCCAGACTTCAAACTACACTACAAAGCCATAATCATCAAAACTGCATGGTACTAGAACAAGAACAGACACACAGACCAATGGAACCGAATAGAAAATCCAGAAATAAACCCACAGATTTATGGTCAACTAATCTTTGACAAAGGAGCAAAGAATATGCATTGGAGCAAAGAAAGTTTGTTCAATAAATGGTGCTGGGAAAACTGGGTCGCTACATGCAAAAGAATGAAGCTTGACTACTACCTGACACCATGCACAAAAACCAACTCAAAATGGATTAAAGAACTAGACATAAGACCTGAAACCATAAAATACATAGAAGGAAATATAGGTGAAACACTACATGATAGGCACCTCAAAGACATCTTTACAGACACATCACCCAAAGCAGTGATAGTGAAGGCAAAGATAAACAGCTGGGACTACATCAAATTAAAGAGCTTCTGCACAGCAAAAGAGACAATAACCAAAACAAAGAGAAATCCCACCGACTGGGAGAACATTTTTGCACACAACACTAATGATAAAGAACTGATCACAAAAATCTACAAAGAGCTGATGAGACTCAACACAAACAAAGAAAATAATCCCATCAAAAAATGGGCAGAAGAGCTAAAAAGAAACTTCTCTGAAGAGGAAATGCAAATGGCCAATAGGCATATGAAAAAATGTTTAACATCACTTGTCATCAGGGAAATGCAAATCAAAACTACCATGAGATACCATCTTACACCAGTGAGAATGGCACATATTAAAAAAACTAGCAACAACAAATGTTGGCGAGGGTGTGGAGAAAAAGGAACTCTCCCACACTGTTGGTGGGAGTGCAAACGGGTCCAACCACTATGGAGAGCTGTGTGGAGATTTCTTGACCTACTAAACATAGAGCTTCCATATGATCCAGCAATTCCACTCCTAGGTATTTACCCAAATGACACAGAAACATCAATTCCAAAGAGCACCTGCACCCCTATGTTTATAGCAGCACTGTTTACAATAGCTAAGCTTTGGAAACAACCCAAATGCCCAAAAATAGATGACTGGATCAAGAAGATGTGGTACATATACACCATGGAATATTACTCAGCATTCAAAAAAGATAAACACATGCAATATGCAGCAACATGGATGGCGCTGGAAGGGATCATGCTCAGCGAAATAAGCCAGAAAGAAAAAGAAAAATACCGGATGGTCTCACTCATAGCAGGAATCTAGAAAACTTAAATAAGGGACCAGGAAAATGAATAACTATAAGAAAGTGAAAATCAAAATCAACAAAAATCTATGAACCAGAGACACTCTATGAGGGTTGGGGGGTGGGGAAAGGAGGGATTAGGGTCAAAATAAGGGGGTTGTAATTGTAAGGGGAATATAAAAATAAAATTTAAATAATAAAAAAGTAAAAATAAATATAAAATTGGAAAAAAAATAGTGACATTCTCCCACAAAACAACACACTCAAGGAGAAAAATTCCCTCATAATAGCTAATATCCAGTTTTTATTCAAATTTCCTCAACTGTTTTCCAAATATCAGTTATACCCATGCTTTTAATGAAAGATCATATTTTAGTGACTGTGACTTTAGAGTCTCCTTGAATATAGAAAACTGACTTCCTGTCAGTCATCTGCACCTCTTTTCCCCTGACATTGACATTTTGAAGAGTACCAGTTACCTTATAGAATACCTCAAATTCTGGATTAGTCTTTTTCCTTGTGGTGTCAATTACATTGTTCTTCTATCTCCTGTATTTTATCTGGCTGAAAACTGTAACTTTTTGATTACATTCAGGTTAAGTATTTGGGTTATTCGGGTTAAATACACTTCACAGATGATGTGTATTGATTTTTTTTTTTAAAGAGGCATGTATTTGTTTGTTTGTTTGTTTATACATGCACTGGGTACAGTCAGAAGCGCGGGAGGGTGAGAGAATTCACCAGAGCCAGAGCGGGGAGCAGAGCAGGCGGAAGGACCGAAGTACACTGCTGAGGGGAGCAGCAGGCGGCAGGAGAGGTCTGCGTGCCATGTGGGACCCTCCTCCAGTGGCCGGGGAGCAGCAGGGGATTGAACCAGCATCATAGAGGCCGCGGGCAGCTTCACAACCCAGCACTCAACCGCTGCGCCACTGGGGAGGCGCATGTGTATTGATTTATTATGTACTCTTGATATCTGCAGTCAACCTGATTCTTTCTTCTATCTGCTCAGTTCCACTTTAGAATACATCTCAGCAGGTGACTCATTTCGTGGCACTTTTTGACTCCAGATTTCTAGTACATAATAAATAAACTCTTGATATCAAGAGTTACATAATAAATAAACTCTTGATATCAAGAGTTACATAATAAATAAACTCTTGATATCAAGAGTTACATAATAAATTCTCCTAACCTCAGTGATGCAAGTTTGGTCAGGTTGAAATGATGATTTGTAGAACTCACCATTGGAAAAATGTGTCATTAATATATAATCTATTGACTACTTTGTAATTTAGTGATAGGTTTTCTATTGATAATCTTAAATTTCTTCCTCAATTTAATAGCTGTTGTTCTTCTGAAATCAAAAGCTTTTACCTACTAATTGAAGATGAAAGCAACAGATCTTTTTAAGATGGTAGAAACATAGGATGTAGGATAAATGCTTAATTACCTTTTAATTGCATTTTATCAGAAAAGGTCTGTTCTAATAGTCATTTCTAATACTAGCAAAGCCTTTTTTTTTTTTAAAGTGTCTTGATGGACTCACGTTTCACTTACTCAGTGTTTGTAATCAACTCTAGTTATTATTCTTTTTTATCCTCAGCTTGTCACAAATTTGGTCAGTGGAATTCCTTTCTACTTGTATCTGTGTAATTTTGACAATTCCTGCTTCCTCATTAGTCTTTGATTATTTCATTACTTTCCAACAAAACATCTCTGACTTTTGTACATTTCCTGTCCCTTATCTGGAAGGAGTTTTTTCTCTTTCTGTGGTACCCTGCTTCTTCTTGGAACTGGATTGTCTTTTTGTTGTTGAGTTGTAGAAGTTCTTATGTATTTTGGGTATTAAACTCTTAGCAGATAGGAATTGAAAATATTTTCTCCCATTGTGTAGATTGCCCCTTCACATTCTTAAAATGTATTCTGTTGTATACAAGTTCTTAATTTTGATAAAGTCCACTGCATCTGTTACTTTCTCTTAATTTTTGATGGTTAGCTTTTCCAGATTAAAAAAAATTTATTGATAGTCTTTTTTTCTGTCAGCACACTGAATAGTCCATTCAGCTGCCTTCTTGCCTCATGGTTTCTGATGAGAAATTAGCTGTTAATCTGTTGAGGATATCTTGTATGGGAGGAGTTGTATATCTCTCATCTTCAAGAGCCTCTCTTTGTCTTTTTTTGGTTCTTCAGTTTGATTATGATGTATCTAGGTATGAATCTCTGTGATTCTATCCTTCAAATGCTCATTGGGCTTCTTAAGTGTGAGATTAATGGTTTTCATCAAATTTGAGTTGTTTCGAAACTTATTTCTTCAAATACTCTTTCTGCTCAATTTTCTTCCTCCTTTTCTTCTGTGTCCCACAAGCCTTTGAAACTCTGTTCATTTTTCTACATTCTGTGTTCCCTCTATTCCTCAGACTTGATAATTCCAACCAACCTATCTGCAGTCAACCTGATTCTTTCTTCTATCTGCTCAATTCCACTTTAGAATACATCTCAGCAGGTGACTTTTTCATTTCGTGGCACTTTTTGACTCCAGGTTTCTATATTTATATGTTCTATCTCTTTATTGATATTCTTTGTTTGGTGAGATATCATTCTCATATTTTTTTTTTATTCCTTTAGGCACGGTTTCCTTTATCTCTTGGAATAGATTTAAAATAGTTGATTTAAAATTTTTATCTAAGTAATTCCATGGTCTGAGCTTTTCAGGGACAGTGCTTATTGATTGCTTTTTCCTGATGTATGGACTGTATTTTCCTGTTTCTTTGCATATCCCATAGTTTATTGTTGAAAACGAATATAGTGTTATGTAATGTTATTACACATTTATATTAAGTAATATGGTGTGACAACTCTGGGAATCATATTCACCCAGCTTCCCACAGTTTGCATTTGTTGCTGCTTGTTATTATGGTTGGTTGTTAGGTGACTTTTCTGAACTCTCTCTATAAAGGCTATATCTTTCTTGTTTTGGCCACTGAAGTCACTACTTCATTAGCTAAATGATCAGTTAATGGCTGAACAGAAATTTCCTTACACACCTGGAAACTAAATTTCCCAGTGTTTTGTTCCCTCCAATCCTGGGAATGTATTACTTTTCAAGGTTGTGCAGAGGTGGGAAGTGGAAAATGGGAGTGGGTAAGTTAAGGTGTCAGAAAATTTATTGTACTTACTGAGAGCCTGCTATTTTTCACTCCTAAAAGCTACCCAGCTCACTACCCCACCCCCATTGTTGCAAGCCTTTGATTATTATTTGGATTCTGAAAAAGTTGATTTTTACATTATTTCCAAGTGTTTTTTGTTTTATGGAGGAATGAACCCTTGCAGGTTTTCCTTCTGTGATTTCGCTCTGTTAATGTTTAAATTTATGAGTATTGGTGATATTGGACAGTGTTACACAAGTTGGTTTTAAAATTTACATGAACAAATGAAAAATGAAGAATAACCTGAAAATCCTCTAAAGGTATATAATGAGACAAGAATAGCTCCAACCAGTATTGAGACATCTTTATTTTATTTATATATTTTATATCATTGTTCATTTTTGTATACTGTTTGATTTCTCCCCTCAGGTGTATTCCCCATAAAATTCCCATCCCCAAATCACCTGTAAGCTGTCACCATAGTTTCTTGTGCTGTCCCCTCCACTTTCTAGTGAATGCTGTGATACTAGTAATTAAATTATATTAGAGATACATATGGAAAGATGTGTGATTGAGTGGCTATCAAAAGGCCATTCCACTGCTGTGTGGGGTAAGCCAGGCTTTACCTTTCTTTTCGTATAATCAGGATTTCACTTCTAGATTTACATAAGGCTAATCTTCAATCCTGGGCTTGTAAGACTGAATTTATTAAGTTCTGGGAGTTGTGTTTACCTTTCAAGACTGGAGTGAGGATAAAATAAGATACTCAATGATGGTGCTTCGAATTTTATGGAACCAAGACAAATAGTAGCATAAATGAATCTGGAATGAGATAATATGTTCTTTCATTGCACAAATATAAGGAAAAATGGTTTTCAAAAGTTGGTTTCATGTGACTGACTGTTTGCAAACTTTCTTTTTCCTTGTTTTTTAAACAATGGATCCTGACCTTTCTCCTTTTCATATATTCCAGGACATTTGTTTATTCACTGTTCACTAGAGGAAGGCCTTTTCCAATTCTGTTGCTTTTCAAGGGCATGACCTTCTGCATGGGAAATGGATTCCTCCAAGGCTACTCTCTGATTTACTGTTCTGAATACCCAGATGAGTGGTACACTGACATACGGTTTATCCTGGGTAAGTAAACCTTGTCCCCCTCATCGACTCCCGAGGCAACATTCCTTCCCACAGTCAAAATTATCATCACCTCTCCACACCCAAATGCAGGAACGTCCCAAAGATTCTAGTTTCTCCTTTCACCCCTCCCCTAATCTTTCCTCTCTATAGTAGACCTGAAAAAACTTTGAAAAGCATGTCAGTCTCCTTAAAACTCAATGATTTCCACTACTCTCAGGATAAAATACAAATTCCTTACCAATACTTAGGAGACCCAGCTGTTCTTGGTTTTTCCCGTTTTCCCTATGTCTACCCGCTGGTTGTGTGCTGGCCAGCGTGTCCTGCCCTAGAGCTTTTGATCAGACTAGTGACTGCTGATAATGCTGTGTTCTATGTATTCATGGAGCCTGCTCCCTCACTTTATTTAGGTCTATATCAGTTTGCATTCCTCAAAGACACTTTTCCTGACCCTCTCTCTAAAATAGTTTTAGAAAATACTGTCTGTTAAATTTTTCCATTATAGAGAGAGATAGAAAAATCCAGGAAGTTCTATTGTTTGTCATGTATTTTTCTCACACCAAAAATCTGGGTATTATCCTTAGTTCCTCCCTTTGCATTGTATATCATATTCTCTCCATCATTTAGTACTGTGGCTCTGAGCTCCTAAAGCTACACCAGCTGGGCTCTCCTCTCCCTGCACTGCTCCCACTCTAGCCTGAGCCATGGCAACATCTTGTCCCCACAGCAGCCGTAGTGACCTGCAAACAAACTTCCTCCCTCTGGCCCTGGCCTCCTGCAGACCCTTCTTCCCACAGCAGTCACAGGGCATATTTGAAAACGCGAAAGACCTGAGGATTAGTGGTACAAATGCTGATGCATGTACACAATAGAGCGGTCTGGAGCCGCAAAAACAAGCCAAATAGAATCAAACAACAAGAAACAAGATCATTGTGAGCTCATATAGAGACTCTCCAGAACATGTGGGCAATAAAAATAATCATTGTGAACAGCAGTGTACATAGTGCACTACTTTATGTAAAAGTGAATAGAAGGAAAATGTGTGTTGTATAAAATTGGAAAAGGAAATATTGTAATGATGAAAAAGAAATGAATAAAAGGTTACTTGTAGGCCTGGTGGTAAAAAGAATGGGATGGTGGCAGAGCTTTTCTTTCAATACTGTTTTGTCTTTTGAATTGTGAAACTTCATTTCACTTAGCTAAAAAAATCTAAATGGAAGTAGTCCCTGAGTTGAGAGCAAACAAATAAATGTACTTAATTGTATATTAAATTGTATATTAAATTGATAGGATAACCACACTGGAAAATTGATAGGAAATACAGAGAATAGATGGAAAAATTCAATGCCACTATAAGGAAGTCCTCAGTCTTACCTAGAAAGAGGTGCATTTTGAAGGATGACTGTTTGGCCATTTCAAGAAGTCAGTGTTCTGGAAAAAAAAAAAAAGAAGCTAGGGACCTAGGATGAATTAAAATGGCCTTAAAGGATATAATGACCAGATGTCAGATGTAATCCTATATTGCACCTTGGTTTGCACAAACCAGTTATGAGAGGCATTTGGCGACTTCTGAGGAAATGGAGATACGGCCTAGTTCTTTTAATTCAGATTTACTTTCCTCCACTGAAATATAAGTTCCTTGAGAATAAGACATCTTATTATGACTATTGTTTTTGCTGAAGTATTCCTGGTGTTAGGACAGTGCTTTGTTCAAAGGAACCCTCGATAAATATTAGTTGAATGAATAAATACATGAATGAACCTCATACTGTCATTGTGAGATATAGGTATTGTTTGAATCTACATTTTGCAGAAAATGGAGACTGGGAGAGGTTGAGAGGTTGCCCAAGGACTCACTGACATCCAGTCCAAAGTGACTGTCTTTTCTAGTGCTCTGCATGCTGTCTCCCCTCCCCTGCTGCCACTGGTGTCCCTCCCCAGACTCCCTCATCCAGGTTATAGAATATTGAAAGTCAGTTTTACAGCAAATGAGGTGAGAGTAGACCTGATTTTCTAATTCAACTGGTCTTGCTTTTTTGCTTCATGTATTTTGATCAGTACAGGTACACTTTGTTGAGAGGTGAGGTTGGGCACCCAGGGGAACACTGAGTATTTCTGGGTTGTAATAATGATCCTGGCTCCCCTCACCTCAGAACAGTGAGTGGCGAGAAGAGAGTATATGTGAACTGGCAGTGATGGAAGTCAATTTGCTAGGGGCCAGACCCTCTACAACCTAGCTCATATTAATTTTGTGAGAGTGAACGTATCAGTCAGAAATGCTCTCAGCACTGACTCACAGAACGCTAACTTATAGTGATTTAAATAATTATGGATTATATTTCTTAAATAACAAGAACATACAAAAGGTATGTGGCTTCAGCATTCCTTGAGTTGTGTGCAAATGCCATTAAGATCCCAGGTACTTTCTATATTTCTGCTCCACTTTTTTTTTTTTTTGAGTCATATTTATTTTGTATTCTTTGTTCTATTTTCTTTTTTTTTTTTACATTTTAAAATTTTATTTATTTCTTACATCATTTTTCATTCTTGTACAATGTATGTATTTTCATCTTGGTTATCGTCCCCATACAATTCCCACACCCTTGTTTTGATCCTACTCCCTTCACTCCCCGCCCTGTAGTGTGTCCCTGGTTTATAGTTGCTTGTTGATTTTGATTTTTACTTTATTATAATTAGTCTTTTTCCTGGTCCCTTATTTAGGTTTTCTAAATTCCTGCTATGAGTGAGACCATCCGGTATTTTTCTTTTTCTTTCTGGCTTATTTCACTGAGCATGATCCCTTCCAGCGCCATCCATGTTGCTGCAACTTGCATGAGTTTATCTTTTTTGATTGCTGAGTAACATTCCATTGTTTATGTGCACCACATCTTCTTGATCCAGTCATCTATTTTTGGACATTTGGGTTGTTTCCAAAGCTTAGCTATTGTAAATAGTGCTGCTATAAACATAGGGGTGCAGGTGCCCTTTTGAATTAATGTTTCTGTGTCCTTTGGGTAAATACCTGGGAGTGGAATTGCTGGATCATATGGAAGCTCCATCTTTTCTGCTCCCCTATTCTTAGCAGTTTTCCTGTGGTCCCCAGGAGATCCGCTTCATGCTTGCAAGACAGTTGCTGTAGCTCAAGGTATCACATCAGGCATTGAAGGAAGAGCAAGGAAGCGGAGGCACTTGTCCCATTTGCCCCTTTATCATAAAAGTAAAAGCTCTCCAAGGAAGTCCCCAGAAGAATTCTCTTTTCATTCTTTTGTTAGAACTATTCATTCACATATTTGTTTATTTACTTAATTATTGGACAAGGATGCTGCCTCCTTCTCTTTTGTCCCACCTGCCTTCATCACATGACTATACTTTCAGACTTTTGGTCTAAAACAGCACACCCCCACGGAAACAAGGGACCATGGCTATATAATTGCCCCATCTTCCTTCTGCCCTAGCTTAGTACTATTCTTGAAATTAAAATGTCTTTCCCTTTGGCTTTAGAAAAAAGGTAGCTTTTGCGTAAAATCAGGACACATTAATTTTTTTCCTTCTCTCTTCCTTGCCAAGGTGTCTTCTTATTTATTTTGGGAATGGGAATCAACATTCATAGTGATTACATACTGCACCAGCTCAGGAAGCCTGGAGAAATCATTTATAAGATTCCGCAAGGTAATGTTTCCCCTGCCTTATGGAGCCCACTCTTTCTTGGGACCCTGTCCAGAGACATTGAGGGCACAAAGGACACAATATATTCCAGTTTGCCTCTGACTTCTCTGTATTCTGTCCTTTCCACAAAATGTTTGTATTTCTGATCTGAACCTCTAAGTTTGAGAGGTATAAGAACCTGGAGGAAGACAGGATCACAAGATCCTAAAGGTGGGGTTAGTGTGAGTTTTGGATAGGGTGGAAATAGGCTGCCCTGTAATTGTCATCAGGGAGATTACTTTATGCTGTATCAGAATTCTCCAGAGGAACAGAACCATAGGATATAGAGATCTAAATATAGATATATAAAGAGATGTATCATAAGAAATTAGCTTACATGACTCTAGAATTTGAGAAGTCCTTTGATCTGCCATCTGCAAGCTAGGAATTCAAGGAGAGTAATTTCCAGTCTCAGTCAAAAGGTCTAAGAACTAAGAAGCCTGTGATGTAAGTTCTAATGTGAATGCAGGAGAAGATTGTGGTTTCAGCTCCAAGACAGAGAGTGAATTTTCCCTTTTATTCTATTCAGGCCTCCAGTGGAAAGATGATTTCTGGCCTTACTGGGGAGGGTAATCTGCTTTACTCTTTCTGCCAATTCAAATGTTAATCTCCTTGAGAAACACCATCTCAGAAATAATGATTAACTAGAGATCTGGCATACACACCCCAGCCAATCCTTTCTGGATTAAGCAAGAGAGCTGAATCATGTGTGACCAACAAATCCATCTTTTTCATTTGGTCTAGACTGATTTAGTGAGTAGACAGTGGTAGTGGTTATGCATTTCCTGCCACTTTTGTATTCTTAAAGGTGTAAAGAATCAGATTCACATAATTAAAAAGTAAGGGAGAATCTGGCAAGATGACACACCCAAGACATATTTTAACAAGAGTGCTAGAAACGAGTGGCAAGGAAAGATACCTAAAGCATCCAGAGAATGAGGAATTATAGGCCAGGAAACACCTCTTAACTATTTACAGATATCACAGTGGAAACCTTGTAGGCAAGAAGGGAATAGCAGGACATGTGTAAAGCCCTCAAAGAAAAATATTTCCAACTCTGAATATTTTATCTGGCCAGGCTGTCATTCAAGAAAGAGGGAAGATGGTTAAGGGGCTTTATAGAAGAACAAAAATTGAAAGACTACACCAACAGAAAACTGAAAACCAATAGTCTTTTTATAACTCTGGAAAGAAAAAAAACAAATTGTCCTGTGTGAAACTTTCAAATTTAGTGTGGGGCAGAAATTTTGAGTGTAGCAATATTTACTATTATTAGAAATATGTTGATTTCCTGATAAGTTTCTGATGTCAGAATTATGTTTGGATAGAGAGGTAAGCCTTGCACATCATCAGAAGCTGACCCCGCCAGCTTCCTACTTTAAACTGGACAGAATGTACCTCTGGGCAGACGTGGGAGGGCAAATGCCAGAGGAACATCTAATCGCTGCTGAGATCAGTTATGGTTTTATCATCTTCACGTGGTGTGTTCACTTTGCATGACTGTAGATGTGAAACACACTGAGCAGCATGGGGTATCCAGAGAAGAGTGGAAGGTGAGAGGTGACGTAGAAACGTTACTTAATAGAGTGAGGCATAGTTCTATCTCCTGCCTTCATCCTTGTCCTGTCCAAAGCTAGTGGTCCAGCAGTGGTTAGAGACTTGGGGGTTGGGGGGAGCTTTCTTCCCATTCCCCCCCAAGAAGGACCCACCAAATTGTCATGTTTGAGAAGTCTCCAGTCCCACATTCATTCTAGCTGCCCTTATGTATTTTGGAAGAAAGCAGAGGGGTTTTAATGTCCCAACAATCCAGTTCTGCTATTGATTTTTTGATTCTTCTACATTCAGGTGGCTTGTTTACCTACGTCTCTGGGGCCAATTTCCTTGGTGAGATCGTGGAATGGTTTGGCTTTGCCCTGGCCACCTGGTCCCTCCCAGCTCTCTCCTTTGCATTTTTCACACTTTGTTTCCTTGGACTGCGAGCTCTTTACCACCACAGGTAAACTTTTCCATAAAGGTGGTGCATCCACATAACTTTCTCCTCCAAATAGATTTTAGTCCCAAAGAGGCAGATTTAGACATTTATTTATTTTTTAAAAAGGACTTATTTATTTATGCATAGAAGAACTGGGGTGTAGGCCAGAGGTGCTGGGGGTAAGAGGATTCGCCAGAGACAGAGTGGGGAGCAGAACAGGTAGATCTACTGAAATGCACTGCTGAGGGCTGCAGCGAGCTAGACAGAGAGGTCTGTTACACCATGTGGGTCAGCTCCCTGGCTGGAGATTGAATTCAGGCTGCAGCGGTTATAGTGTGATAATGCTGACACTTAACCCTTATGCCACCAGGGAAGCCACCCAAAATATTTAATTTTATAAGGTAAGTTCACACGATCATCCAGGCTGGTGAGTTCTGAATCCTTGAGCTTGCACTGAAGTTGGAGTTCAGCTGGATGACAGGAGCAGTACCCATTGTTTTCTATGAGCAGAAGTCAATCCATGTACTCAGAGGTACCAAGGTGACTTGGGATCCCCCATGCCGTCTTGCTGAAGGAGGCTTCTCAGTCAGAAGCCCCTTATGAATGCTTAAGTATGGGTTCTGTACCCTCCTAGCAGGGTCCTTAGGATCAGCTTCTGGTTGGCAGTGAGTGTGGGTAAGAGTTAAGAGATGTGGGCCTCCCTGGTGGCGCAAGGGGTTAAGCACCACATTATGAAGCAATTTGCAGCCTCTGCAGCACCAGTTCGATCCCCAGCTGGCCAGGGAGCAACCCACATGGCGCAACAAACCGCTCCTGGCTCGCCTGCTGCTCCCTGCAGCAGTGGATTTCAGTAGATCCACCTGTTCTGTTCCCCACCCTGTCTCTGGTGAATTCTCTCACACCGCCCCCCGACATCTCTGGCCTGTACCCCAGCTCTTGTATGCATAAATAAATAAATCTTAAAAAAAAGTTAAGAGATGTAAAGAGTTTCATTGCTTCAATTTGATTTACTTCTGCCATGTTTGTTTAAGTGTGTTCCATAGGTGGGGGCATGCCAACACTTTCCAGAACTTCACGGGTCATCCTGAGGCACGGTCGGGAGAGACAGCCACCAGGGGAAAGTGCTTGTCTTGGGCGTAGTGTGGTGCTCCTCTGGCTTCATGTCTAGTTCTAGGTTTGGTGCTGACAGTTCAGGCAATCGCAGAGTCTTGGAAATGACAGGCTTATTTTCTTATAGTCTGTGTAATACAGGGGCTTAATCTGGCTCTCTGCCTTTTCCTACCATCAGCCTCCATACCCAGGTCATTGCTGATTTCCTGAGAAGATGGCTTAGCAGTGGCTGCAGGACTGCCCTGTGCTGGGTGCTGCCAGAAATTGCAGGAACCTTTGCTCTCCAGGGCTAGACTAAAGCCTCGCTAACCTTCACCTGCCTTCCAACGCCCCCATCTGACTCTTCTTTTTTAATTTTAATTTTATTTTTTTAAAAGATTTATTTATTTATGCATACAAGAACTGGGGTATAGGCCAGAGGTGTGGGGGCGGGGTGAGAGGATTCACCAGAGACAGAGTGGGGAGCAGAACAGGCAGACTGACTGACTCATAATACCTCCACCTGGCATGGGATGGAGACTAAAGAGTTAACTAAAAGTAGTATCACAAAAATGGAAAGAGTGACATGCTTAGTTGTATCAAGCTTTAAACAGGAATATCGCATCCTTTCTCTAAAATAGACTTTGAGAAAGTCTGTACATATCGGGGGGGAGGGGCAAGAGGGAGAACGCATCTCCTAGTGGGGAAGGGGTTCAGACCCATGGAGGCACCCTGAAGCTCCTGCAGAGGTGGTTTAGCCCAGTTAATGATTAATTTTGTAGTTTTGAAGGTTGCACTAAGAGTGGGTTCTTTTCCTTGGAGTGGAATTGACATGGAGACCTGTTAGACATGAATGAAGCCACAGCTCTCCTCTAACTTGTTCCTGTCTCCTCCTCGACTCAGTGGGGAGGGGCAGCAGAGGGACCCCAGCCTGTCAGAGCTAGCAGGACTGTTCTCCCCACTTCAGAGGCAGAGGGTGGTTGTGGGGGGAGGAGAGGGTGTCAGCCAGCAATTGGAGGGTTCCTAACAAGGACGGGACAGTACTTCCACCATCGGTTTTCAGCTTGGGCAACAAGAGCATCCAAACTGAGGTCCTCTCCTGGCAGAGCAGGCTGCTCCAGGGAGGGGCCGGGGCAGCTGTCCTAGCACTGAAACCCAGACAGCTCCAGAGAGATGCAGTTACTCTTTGTTCCCCAGTTCAAACTAAGGTCCCTTGACAGAGTGTATCATCTTGATTATAACTCGGGAGCTGCCAGCTTCAACTAGCTAAAAGGACAGTCTGGTAACTTAGGGAGAAAAACTTCTGACATCATGTAGCCGTCTCCCAGGGCTGCCGAAACAGATGTCCACAAATAGAGTGGCTTCAAAGGTATTTTCTCACAGTTCTGGAGGCAGAAGCCTGAAGTCAAGGTGTGGACAGGGCCATGCTCTCCCTACTGTTCCCAGGATCCCTCCCTGCCTGTTCCTGCTTCCACTGGTCTAAAACCTGCCTCTGTCTTCACCTGACCTTCCCATGAGCCTCTCTCTCTATGTCTCTTTACTCGCTCATATTGCATTAAGGTCTTGCCCTGTTCCAATAGGACCTTATCTTAATAAATTACATCTGCAATGACTCCATTTCCAAATAGTGTCACATTCTCAGGTGGTGGAGGTTAGGACTTTGGCATACATTTTTTTTTGGGGGGGGGGTATAACTTAACCTATAGTACAAGTAACATTTTCTGGGATCCCCAGACCTCATGAAGGGATATTGTCTTGGGAAAAATGCCAGTTCTCTAGGGTGAACCTTTGCCCATGGTCTTTGGGGTCTCTGGCTTCCTGTATTCTCACCTGAATCTATCCAGTACTTCTTTTTCCTGTCACAGTTTTGTAATTTTATCATGGTAGACTGGATACAACATTAACTATTTTAAGTGTTCAATTCATTGCTCTTGGACATATGCATAGTAGCAGGCAACCATCACCACTGTGCTCTGATTATTACTCTTTATTTTTCAACACATGATGCTTCAACATTTACAGGAGATAGGGATGGGATGGGGACTAAAGAGTTAACTAAAAGTATCACAAGAAAGGAAAGAGTGACGTACTTAGTTGTATCAAGCAACTGTATTAAACAGGAATATAGCATCCTTTTTCTAAAATAGATTTTTGAGAAAGTCTGTACATATCAGAGAGGGGGAAGGGGGGAAGAGTCAGTCTCCGAAGAACTGTTGGTTGATTTGTAACAAAGCTTTCAACACCACAACCTCAACCATTGACCACTGCTTGATTCGATTTATAATTATTCCTTTTTTTTGTCTCTTAGGTTCTACCTCAAGAGGTTTGAGAACTACCCCAAATCTCGAAAAGCTCTCATTCCATTCATCTTTTAAAAGAAACCAAATCAGGGCCTCCCCAGTGGTGCAGCGGGTTGAGCACAGCACTGTGAAGCTGTCCGCAGCCTCTCCCTGCCCGCCAGGGAGATTCTCACATGGCGCAGTAGACCTCTCCTGTCTTGCCCTCTGCTCCCCTCAGCAGTGCTTTAGGTGTGTCTGCCTGTTCTGCTCCCCACTCTGTCTCTGGTGAATCCTCTCACCCTCCTGCGCCTCTGGCCTGTACCCCAGTTCTTGTATAAAAATAAATAAATCTTTAAAAAAAATGAAAAGAAACCAAATCAAAAAGGAATAGCTCCCACAATCCTGTTGAAAATCATTAAGCTGCTGAACCATAACTTCTAATGCTCTGCTCTGTGAGTGCCCGTATGTAACTATAGGTTTCCTGGTGTTTTGACAGCTGGCTTCAGGATTCTGGGTGCTGCCCTCTCCGTGTTCCCTCCTATCCTTCCCTGAAGTCTCTATCTTTTTTTTTTTAAGATTCATTTATACAAGAATCGGGGTACAGGCCAGATGCGTGGGAGGGTGAGAGGATTCGCCAGAGACAGAGTGGGGAACAGAACAGGCAGACTGACGAAATACACTGCTGAGGGGAGCAGCGGGAGAGACAGGAGAGGTCTGCCCTGCCATGTGGTTTGTTTCACAGCTGGCGGGGATCTAACCGGCACTGCAGAGGCTGTGGACAGCTTCAAAGCGCTGCATTCACCTGCCTGTGCCATCAGGAGGCCCCTGAAGTCTCTATCTTGATCTCCTGTTGAAGCTGACCAAACCCTGTACCATACAGAGACATTGGTTTCTTAGCTATTCTTCCTAGAAAGTGCAAAAATTCTTTATGTAATTTATCTTTGGCTGATCCAAGTACATATGGCTTAATACCTCCTCTGCAGCAATGTAAGATAGTTCTGTAGTTGAGACAGTTCTGGGTTCAGAGCCATGCTCTTAGGATGTATAAAGGTATACATTTTACAGCTATGCAAATGAGCTGAGATTTGAATCCTGAAACTACACAGCTCCAGAGAAAATCTACTTCCAAAGGAATGCCCAGGCCTGTCATTTCCCCCTCTTCGTTAGTTGTGAAAGATGTGGAAAGATTGGTGGACTTTTAATAGAGGAGCCCTCTCTTCGTATTGCTGAACATGCTCCAATGCATTGACAGCATTTCAAATCTTAGTGCATTTTCTTAGTGACTCTGTTTTCTTGGAGTTTCATAGCCCTTGTTGGAAAGAACATAACTTAACCCTGAAAGCTTGGTGTGCATTTCATTGAAAGTCAGGTTTTAGTGGCCACAAAGAAACAAAAACATGATGCTGGATGACTACTGAAAGAATGTTTTGCAATAGACACTGCAAACTCGCATGTTCTCAGTAACTTCTGGAAATACCCAAATAATGAAAAGTATCAAATAAGGGAAACGAATGACTGAGACGACACGCTGTTGGTCTTGATGACTTACCCACAATGACTGTGCACCCAGCGACGCCTCTCTTTGGAAGTTCTTCATTGTGCACCTCAGGATGAGATCAAGGAAGTGTCTCATTTACCCTTGAAAGATCTGAGGATGATGCAAATTACTGGAAAACACAACTTGTAATCATATAAATAACTGCTTTGGCTGCTCATTAAATGCCTCTTGAGACACGGAATGTTAAGTAATTTTGCTGGAATTGAAAGATCTCTGAACTCATGCAGCTGTTTACAAGGTGTTAAGGTGTGTTTCCTTCCTAGCCCCTCCTTTAAGAGTTGTTTCCTTTCTTCTCTCTTTGCCAGCATGAAATTAAGGGCTCTGAGCCGAAAATAAAAAAAGCATGCCTATAGAGCTTTGCCGTAGCTCAGAACTTCAAGCAGGTGCAATAAAGGTGCAGCGAAATATGGAAAGGTTTGATTTCACACCTAGCGTTCAGAAATGCCAGTGGGGTATGGGGTGTTCAGGGCGGGGTGGAGGGGAACACATACTGTGAAATAAATCTTGAGGTGTAGCTGGGGTTCTGAAGTAAGACTTCTAGTTCTCTCCATGACACTGGAAACTGCTTTTCTTAAATCATTTATCTTATTACCTTATAAACTGTTTGGACTAGTTTTTGAGATGTAATAAATGGCAGATACTATTTGCCCAGTACTCACAATCTCAGGACAAAAGTGATATTCAGCAGTTGCATTTTTTGCCAGTAGAGGGTGCTCTCTAGAATTTACTTGCGCCAATCCAGATTTAGTAAAGTAACTCACGTATTTGGAAATTAAGAAAAAATACTATTGTCCTTTTAAGGAAACACGATCATGAACCTTCTTGGTTTAAGTAGAGCATAGAGTAAACTTCCTGTAATCTTCAGTCTTTCCTTTGTAACCAAAGTAATCCCAGTGCCCCCATTTTCTCTTTTAGAGCTAGAATGTGTACGGAGATGTACAATCATGGCCTGACTGTGTGCTCACCCCTAAATATATTTCCCATTTCTCAAAAATAGAATGTAACAAAAATATGGTTTATTTAGGTTTCCATAGAGTAGTTTTGTTTAAAATAATAAAGTAGTGTCTTATGTCAAAAGATGCCCTGTGATTGCTCCTGTTGAAACTCTCATGGAGGGAATATTTTTGCTGATCTTGTAGAAGATGTCAGAGCAAACATAAGACATGGCTAATCCTGTCCTTCATGCTATTGAAGGAGACACTGAGACTAAGATGCCCCCCAGGGTCACACAGCTGGTCAGAGTAGCAGCCTTCTCTTGTCTCTTTAAGGAACACAGTCCTTTTTTCCCTGACGGCATAGTAGATTTTGTAAGAGAGACCCAGCAGAGCCTACAAATGAGTATGACTTTAATCTGAGAATGTTCAGCCAACAATCATTTACTATTTACAATCTGATAAACGTTCAGGGGTGGGAGGATACTATTGATTGAGACACAATTATTGTCCCGTAGGAAGTGCCAGCTAGAGAAAAATAACCTGAGCTGCAGCGCTACCATCCAGATACCTGCTTAATGTCATGAGCACACGTTTCCTTCACTCTGGGGATGACGGCTGATGCCCACACTGTGAATCTGTTTGATAAAATGAAGAGTTTCTCCCCCCTACTCCCCCCACCCCCGTGTAGAAGCGATGACATTTGTGTTTAATATGGAAAAAGCTTCAAATCACAAATCCCCCTTCTCCCCAGCACTTACCTACATAAGGAGCAGATTGACTCCACTAAAAGGAAAATAGACCTCTAAAGGGAAATGTGTTATTAAATTGTAGTTTAGTTGCTTAAACCCTTTCAGGAACAGATAAATAAACCTATGCTTTTACTGCACTGTAGCTTGACAACAGCTGTCTTGACTTTTCGTGGTAACCTCATGGCCATCTCTCTGAGGAGCTGGGAGAAAGCTCTTGGCACGGGGAGGGATGGCCTCATGAAGAGTTTTTTCCTTTCCTGCAGCCTTTTAATTCTCAATCAGTGTGGGCTGAGGTCCAGGCATGGCAAAAAAAGAAGTGTAACAATAAATGTAAAGCAAAACTGCCTAGAGAAGGCTGATGATGGTTTTACGGCATCTGTACTATCTCATGATAAAAGAAAGAGGTTTGAGGCCAAATGGTCATATGGGCGCTTAGATGATTTAATAGTCATCGAGTGGATTTAATATCCAAGTAAGAGATTTGCTCTTTCTCTCCCTTCACCCACTGAAGTGTGTTCCTAAAAGGTTCTTTGTGACTTGTGTTTTATCTCATTTCTTCTCGTGCACTGTAGCTTGGGATTCGGATGAAGAAATAGACCTGGGGAAGGTTAAATTATGTACTAAGCTGAATTAGTTTATTTTTTCTCAACCTTTTTTGCATCCAGAGTTTGGCTTTGCTCCACGTAGTCAGAGTCTAGGTGTGGCATACTCAGCACCTCTCCTAGGAGGCAGCCATGGGGCTGGGATGAGGAGGGGAGCAGGGAAAGTGGAGGAAGGTAGGGAGTTATGTGGGGTTGGGGGTGGCTGGGTTAGGGAATCCTTGGGGAAGGGGGCATCTCCCTGACTGACTGGGCTCCATCCCTTCTCCTTGTGTCCAGGCTGCTTTAGCCCAGTTCCTTCCTTTGCTCCCAGGGAAAGCAGTCCCTCTGTGAGAGAGTGAACTCTTCCTAACACTCCTTTTTCATAAGGGAAAGAGGCTTTATTTCTTTAAACCAAGCCATATGGCTGTCCCTCACAATAAATAATTGTATTTCTGTGCGTTCACCTCATAAAGATGGACTTAAGTCTGTACAAGAGTGAAGCTTGTGAGAACGGGGTGAGGGAATTGTTTTGAGAGGTGTGTGGTAGTATCCAAGTTCTGTGAGGCCCCGGGGGAGAGCAGCCACCAGGGTCAGGGTTTTCTCTTTCCAGGTTCTTTGTTTCTCTTTTCTACAGTGCCCCCAAACGCAAAACCCTTTGTTACCAGCATTGACAAGAAAGTGAATGCCAAAAGGTCAATTAAATTTCATTAAGGCATTCTTTGACACATGTTGCCTTTCAGATACTAATCCACTAAAACAGATTCTTTGTCATGGTTTATATAACTGGATAAAATGTAAACAGATAAGTAAGTGGAGGTAAGAAAAAGTTGGGGTAAAAAAATAAAACCAAGGATAAAGTTAAAATGTAAAAAAAATGCATGGGCAGTGGCTAAGAACTCAGCCATAAACTGGGTGCTGAATCTTCAAGGAAAAGGAGGTAATTTATCATTTGCCTAATTCACTGCACCCACAAGATGAAAAAGAAAAAGGAACCAATTGATCAGTGATCGCTGGCACCAAGACTCGTGATAAGTTTCCTCAGTGTCTGACGCAGGGATCCACATTCATGAAAACATCTTCAGATAAACACAGTGGTAACTTTTGTGCAGCATCGTATAATGCCCAACCACAAAGACAGGAATCTATGCCACCAGAACTGCATTCTTTGAAAGCAAAGGGACTATTTTGCTTTCACTTAGGATGTGGCCCCACTCCTACCCTAACAACGGCATCTCCTAAGGGACAATAATTGTGTCTCAGTCAATAGTACCCTCCTACCTCTGAACGTTTATCAGATTGTAAATAAAATATGAGTGTTGCATGAATATGCTTAGGTTAAATTCATACGCATCTGTAGGCTCTGCTGGGTCTCTCTTATAAAAGTCTACATTTCATCTTCCTGCTGAAGAATTTCCTGCCATCAAGTATGTGGCTACAGGTGGGTGGGATATGGAGCAGACGAATCCTCATCATTACTATGATCAGTATGTCAGAGAACCTGGAGGAGCAGCTGGTCAACATGCAAGAATTGATGAGGGATAGAGGCAGAAATTGAAAACTACAACTTTTCAAATGGAAATGCTAGCAACCACCTCTACACACACACACTATCAGACATGAAATTTTTTTTAAAAAGATTTATTTATGCATACAAGATCTGGGGTATAGGCCAGAGGTGCGGGGCATGTGGTGTGTGTGTGTGTGTGTGTGTGTGTGTGTGTGTGTGAGTGTGTGAGAGAGAGAGAGAGAGAGAGGATTCACCACAGACAGAGTGGGGAACAGAACAGGCAGATCAACTGAAATACACTGCTGAGGGGAGCAGCAGGCAAGACAGGAGAGGTCTGCTGCACCATGTGGGCTGCCCCCTGGCTGGGAATTGAACTCGTGCTGCAGTGGCTGCTGACATCTTCATAGGTTGTGTCCTAACGCCTTGCGCCACCAGGAAGGCCCTGAAAAATTCTTTTGATAGGTTTTGCAGATTGGACACTATAAAGAAAAGAATCAGTTGAAGTTAAATTAATAGATTTGTCTAAATTGAAACACTGTGGGGAAAAAAGGGAGCTGTGTGAGATATTATAAGGTAATGTAAAATATGTGTATTGGGGGTCTCAAAGGGATGTTGGGTGGCTGAGAGAAAGAGAGAGAGAGAGATTTCAAAGACATGATAGAGTTGAGACTTTTCCTAAAATCAACAAAAGACTCAAATCATATTGCCAAGAAGCTCAAAAAATTCTAAACAGGAAAGAAAGCCATACCCACAAATATATTGTCTAACTACTGAAATGAATGATAAAATCTTGAAGGCTACCAAGAAGAAAAAAAGAATTGTATATGGAGAACATTAAAAAACGAGAGCAGATTTTTGCTAGAAATTAGATGTACCAAAAGATAATAGAATATTGTATTTAAGGTATTGGAAGAAATAAAAAAAAAAACCTAAATACAGAATTCTATACACAGTAAAACTATCTTTCAAAAATGAAGGCAAAATAATGACTTTAAGAAAAACAAAAACAATTCATTGCAAGCACATCAGTACTGAAATTAACATTAAAGGAAATTCAAGTTAAAAATAGAAACAAGGCAATTGCTGGGTACACAATGCATATAAAATAAAATAAATGACAGCAGCTGTACAAAGAAGGGGAGAGAGGAAATAGAATATACTGTTATAGGATTACTTTACACATAGATGTAAGTTTGAATGTAAATTGTGTTAAAGATATTATATAAACTTTAGAGAAATAACTAAGAAAAGACTATAAATAGTAAACTAACAGCGAAAGAGGAAAGGAATCATAAAAAACTACCCAATCCTAAAATAATGTAAGGGAAGCAGAACGAATGGAAAAAAAAAAAAACAACAGATGGGAAAAATAGAAAATACTGAGGTGGTGAATTTAAATTCAACTATATTGGTACTTGCAAGAAATGTGAATAATTGGCATTTTCAATTAAAAGGAAGAAATTTTCAGACTAGATAAAAGAACAGAGTCAGCTATATTGTAAGAAATAAGAAATCTGATATAAGATATAAGAAATCTGCTATAAATTTATAGCAGATATAAGAAATCTGCTATAAATACAAATACATACAGGCATGAAGTAAGTGAATGGAGATACATATAATAAAAAGTTTTGTTAAAATAAATTTGGAGTGACTATATTAATAGCAGACAAAGATTTTAGAATAAGGAATACTACAAGTGATAAACTGAGACAGTTCATTATAATAAAGCAGTCAGTTCAGTAAGAAAGCCAACCTGAATTTTTATGTACTAAATAATAATTTCAAAATACATAAAGCAACAGCTTACAGAACTGAAAAGTGAAATAGGTAAAATCTGTAACTGCAGCTGGGCTTCAACACTCCCCACTGTGGACATGGCCCATACATTTTCAAATAACCTTTATGTCAAAGAGGATATTGCAAAATAAATTAGAAAGTTTTTTGAAATAAATGAATATGAATAACACGACATTGCAAAATGTGTGACCTTAGATGTCCACCACTGGTCACAGTGTAATCATGAGGTCTGTATTTGCAACTAAAATACCAGAAAAATATATGAAATAGTGTTTAGATGTGATGCAATAGAGCATGACAGCAGTTCCTGAGCAAAGTGACATAAAGAAAGTGAGTCCACAATTTTCTCACTTTATCTACTAGAGAAAGTTTTCAAGTCACAGCACTGGGAAGGGAAACCCAAACAGAGGCTGCTTATCTCCCTGAGTTGATAAAACAGAGCTGAGGATTTGGGAAAGCCAGGGCAACCAGAATTTTGAGGGTAGAGGTATTTGGAGGTGTGGGGAGGGTCCTTGGGAGCAATCACATAATCTGAACACTCATGTCCATTGTGAAACTAGTTTAGAAATTTTATTTACTTTAGATGTAGCATTGAAAGAAATGAATATTGGTTTACAATGCTGTATATGATTACCACACCACACCCGGCACCAAAGCACTCATGATTCTCCACCGTAGACCTCTGGGTTCCTCCCCCTGTTTATTTCTCAACCACTATTCTCCTCCTCTAATAGCCTCAATTCTGCAGCTGTATTTCTAGGGTTTTTTTTTTTTGGTTTAGCTTTTTAAAAATTTTTTATATATTTCTTACATCATTTTTCATTTTTGCATGATGTATGCATTTTCATCTTGGTTCTATTCCCCATAAAATTGCACCCCCCCTTATTTTGACCCCAATCCCTCCTCTCCCACCCCCACCCCCATAGTGTGTGGTTTATAGCTGCTTGTTGATTTTGATTTTTTCTTTATTATAGTTATTCTTTTCCCTGGTCCCTTATTTAGGTTCTCTAAACTGCGATGAGTGAGACCATCCAGTATTTTATCTGCTCTTTTGTTTCTTTATAGTCCACATATGAGTGAAATCATATGGTATGTCTTTCTCCTTTGGACTTAGCATAATTCTAACATGTTGTTGTAAATGGCAAGATTTCACAGAGATGAATTTTAAAGATGGACAAAACTCCCAATGAATTTAGTTGAAAATTTCGGGTTGAAAACAAGCCCTACAGCCTTCTATATGTTAGTTATTTGAAGGGGGGGTGTGGGGGAAAGGGAGGTGCTGACTAGTCTTTACCTGGTTTTTCAAATCAGCTAAAGGCTATTATTTTCCCATGAAGAAGGCATTCCTCTTCCAGGTTTACAGGTGCTAGAAATAATATGATCCTCCCCATCCCCACTTGGCTACTAGCAGAATTATTAGCGGAGCCTAATGTGTCTGAAACGTCATCACACTTTGTCAGCATTTCTAGTGCACTCACTTTTCCATTCTAAAAGCCATAGAAATATGTTAGGTAAAAGTACATTTGTTCTGTTCTATACCAGTTTAATGGATTCATTATTTTCCTTTAGCTTATGAGAACTGTAGGATGAACCTAGATGCCTGGTGATCTCTTAAGGCAAGTCATCACGGTTTTAATTTATGAAGCTCTTGGATACCCAAGTGCAGGAGAAAGGATTTGAACCTCTAAATCACTCAATAAACTAACAGTGACTCATAAAGCTAAATGTAAGAGCTAAAACTATGAAACCTGTAGAAACTAACACAGGAATAAATCTTTGTGATGTTGGATTAGGCTATGATTTCTCAGATATGACACCAAAAGCACAAGGAATAAAGAGAACATTGGCAAGTAGGACTTTATCAAAATTAAAAATTTTTGTACTTCAAGGAATACCACTAAGAAAGTAAAAAGACAACACAGAGACTGGGGGAAAATATTTGCAAACCATATATCTGATAAAGGGTTATATCCAGAATATATAGAGAACTCTTACAATTCAATAATAAAAGAACAAATAATGCAATTAAAAATGGACAAAGCACTAGATTGGCCCTTTCTCCAAAGAAGATGTACAAATGTGAACAAGCATATAGAGATGCTCAACTTCTTAATCATCAGGGAAATGCAAATCAAAACCACGAAATACCATTTCATACCTACCAGCACAGCTATAATAAAAAAGACAAACAGTAACAAGGGCTGATAAGCATGCAAAGAAATCAGAATCCTATTATGTTACTGGTGGGAATATAAAATGGTGTCACATATTTGAAAAATAGTTTGGCAACTCCTGAAACAGAAGGCTACCCATAACCCAGCATTTCGACTGTTTGGTATCTACTCATTTTAAGTTGGATTAAAGCATCAAGTGATCTGAAATCACAGTTCAATATCTTTCGATCAGAGTTACTTTGTGTGATTAATCCTTGTCACAGGGTAGATAGCAGAGTGAAGAAGCTGATTCAGAGCCAGGCCTGCAGAGGGAAGAGACTGAGCGGCGCTTGGAGTGCCCTCTAGTGGGAACTGCCTAGCTGTGCAGACGGGACAGTGGACGACTGGGGGTTAGGGTCTCTCAAGGAGAGAGATTTAGTTAAACATAAGCAAGACGATGAACCTGACTGTGAGTTCCTCATCACTAAACTCTTCAAGAAGAGTCTGGAAGATGATTTATTGTGAAAAGTCCAGAAGAATGGGAGCTCTGGCTTGGACTAGTGTTCCCTAAGGCCCCTTGCAAGTTCGTGACTCCAAGGCATTGAACACAATATTGAGTTGACAAGTTTTCCTGGCTTGCAGTTTCAGGTGGTTTATGGGAATCAATCCAGCCTGACAGAGGCTCTTCCAAAGCATCAATAATTCACTTGCACTGAGTGCTGATACTGGCCCCATAACGCCTGGATATAAGTGGATGGAAAAACTCAGGACTGAAGAGGTTTAGTTCATTTCAAGGGAAAACTAGCTCCTGAGTACCATATAAATTTAGGACAGCAGCTACAGCACTGTTTATGCCAGTGGTGATGTTCCAGTAACACTTGCATCACTTACTTGCCTTCCAGGGAGCTGGGAAAGGAAAAAGAGAAACGGTGACCGATGAGAAGACTCTAGAAGGAAGATAGATCAGTGACTTGATTATGCAAATCACTTTTAGACACTTGTTTTGTTTCATTCATTTTTAGGACAAAAAAGAACATTTCAAATGTGATAATATTCATTTAATGTTTGAAAAAGTCTACAGAAAAGTAACATGTATATGAATAAACATAAGCTGTAAAAGTATGAAAACACAGGATGGGGACAAACCAATTTCAGAATAATTACTGCCTCTGGGAATGGAAGGAGGAAAATGAGATTAGGAAGAGTTGTTTTAGGGGTTTTAACTGTATTATTAATATTTATTTTTTAAAAAACAAACGATTGGGAGTAAAAATGGCAATGGTCAGAATTTGTTCAAGCTGTGGGTGGGCACATAGAAATAGCTTGTTATTATTCTCTGTAGTTTTTTCTACATTCAACAAAATAGTTTACTATAAAAAAGTAAGGGAGAAAACGACATTGTGTGAGACAGTTTTTGGAAGATTAAATTTCAAAGATTTGGTGAAGATATTGCAATGTAGTAAAAGTACAGGACAGGGTTCTATCCACACGTGTGAACTAGAAATACAGTCTTAGGTGGTGGTGAGTGCTCAAGCCTTGCAGAAAGACTACCTGGATTCATGTCCTAACCGGGCAGCTTTTCAGGTGTTTAACCTTGAGAATGTAACTCAAGGTCAAGTGTTAGTTTTTATATCTGTGCAGTAAGGATCACAATATTTGCCTTGCAGGGTTGTTAAGAAGATCGAAGTGATATACAGGTCTAGTGTCTGGCATAGTCAGTGCCCCATAAACTACAGGTTTGTGTATATTAGTACATATTTTCATGCCCTTCCTTTATATCTCAGTTCTACCATAGCTCCCCTCACCTTTTCCCCCTTACTTGAAAGCCAAGCAAAGAGGAACTCTGCTCAAATAGGAATGAAGTCATAAACGCAAGTGATTTGTGCTCCCAAGAAGAGTAAAGGGCACCAATGCAATTTACATATTTTGGCAAAATGGAATTTAATCAAAGCTTTATTGTAGAGCAGGATTAACTCTTGCCCAACTGATTTCACAGACTAGGTATGAAAACTAATTCTGTGATAAGTAGGAAAGTTGTCTGTGAATTCTAACAGAGTCTTGTCTCTTTTGCAGTTAGTTTTTGTCACTAATCCTCATTTTGTGACTAATGCTCATTCTGAGGTAGAAAACACACACCACCGGGGTCTCTGAGGCCAAGAGCTGGAGCTGCAGAGATAGTGGATGTTTATGATCAGGATAACCTTAAACCAGTTCCCAATGAATTGACGGCGAGCTGTCAATTGAAGGTGAGAATGCCGTTGTCTGAAGTGTTCCCCACAAATAAGCAAAGACAAGGAGGGGGGACCTCAGGTACACTGTGTCTGTTGGCTTGGCGCTCCATGGACAGATGCAGTGGCCAGAGTTCCTTCCTTTGTCAGAAACAACTTGAGGCGCTAAGGTGCCACGTGTTGTATTTTTTTGTTTGCCCATTTGGCTGCTTTTGATCCCCCTCACCTTTTTGTTTTTATTAATTGTAGGAGTAGCTTAAGGACGTTCAGTACGTCTACTTTTCCAGCAGGTGGCAATATGGTGTTTTTAAAAGCTTTGTCCAGCTTTAAGTGATTTTAGATGTTTGTCCTTTCCAGGCTTACGTGATTTTGAAGCTGCTGAGTCAGAGGGGTGGGGAAGGGGCCTGGAGAGGTCCAGAGGTTGGTGGGAACCAGACTAGGGGGCTGGCTTGTGGCTGTAACACTGTCAATTCCTGCCTCTCCGAGTCTGCAGAGTGCGCTCTACAAGGTCAGTGCCAGTCCCCGAGGGGAAATGCACCCCCATGCACTGTCCCTGTTCCCTTCACTGGGGACCCAGCCGCTGGTGGTACCCCAGTTCCTCTGCTCTTATCTCCCCACAGTTAATGATGTGCACGTCCTCACTGCTGAGTTCTCCCCTCCCCAAAGCCGCCATACCGGCAGCAGTGCTGGAGTTTACAAGGCAGCCTTTCCTGGGAGCACAACCTCCTGGTGTTTCTCTCCACCCACCTCCTGCTTACTGGAGTATGGGTTTGTTTAGTGTCCCTTCTGGTGCAGCCCATGCTGGTCTCCACTGCCCAAGAGGTGTTCCAGTTTCACCCAAACTATAGAATCCTCTAGGTGCGGCTCTGGTGTGAATTATATTTCAGGTTATTTTCTCTGGAGCAAAGCAAGACACCTCCGCTGATACCACCCTTGGCTGAATCTCCTTCCTCTGTCATTGGGGGGGAAGGATCCTGCTGGTTTGGTCTCCACCCTCCCCCCACTCTCTCTCCTACTCTGACACTTCTAGCTCTGATCATGTGGAATCATAAGCCTAGAACAAAATGGAAACTGTTCTGTTGTGAATTCACTCCTTACTGTTTGCTATTCAGAGCCTCTAACGTTCTTCTTGGTGGACAATTGGGGCATATGAAAGTTCTTGCCATCTAGAGATGGCAAGTTGAGGCAGTGGAGTCAAGCATACTGTGGATGGATTCAAATTGGATTCAAATTCTACCTCTCATGGCTGACTCTCTACACTGTACCCCACTGTCCTGCCTCAATAAGAGGGTGTCCCCACTGTGAGAGTGAGACACTTCCTCCTGCCTGCACAGGGCCTGATCCCCACTGACCATTATCATCAAACTTCTGTTCTTATTGGCTTTCCTCCCTGTAGGGTAAGGTAAAAAGTATCAGGCTTTTCTGCCCTCCCGCCATTAGGATAGATGAGGGAACCCTGTGGTCCTGAATGCATGCCTGATGGCGGGAACCTGAAGTAGGTACACCTGGGCTGAGCGATCGAGTTTAAAGGGTGGCGTCACAGGGACTCCAGCAGAAGCCAAGAACAAACGGAAGCAGGAGAGCAGAGAAGCAGCGAGAACATGAGAGAAGGCCGGAGAACCCAGATAGAGTGAAGACTTGCTGGGGGCTGGGAGGCCTGCCAGCCTCCCGGCCCCCCAGCACCCCTGCCTGCCATATGCCTGGTAAATCTAAATAAAAGACCTGCAAAAGCCACTGAGGACTCTGACTCCTCCTTTACCCGCGTCTGCTGGATCAGAAGACCTGCTCAGTGGTCTTCCTACCCCTACAATTGGCGTAAGTCGGCAAGATGATCCATGCAGATGGGTATGGAGCCCTCCGAAGACCTGGAGGGACTAAGGAGTAGCAGACTGAGCCTGTGACAGCACTGGAGGCATCATGGCAGCACAGAAGGTGGACAAGGTCCAGGAGCTACAGGATAAGACCTCGCCCGGAGGAGGAGACGCCTGAGAGGACTAGCCCCTGAGGCAGCAAGAATCATCCAGGAAGAGAGGACCACGATTCGGAGCTCGCCAGTGCTGATGCAGGTAGAGGCCAACGGACTTGGACTAATGGACTTGGACTGATGGACTGACAATCCCGCCAGAAGGCGGAGGAACTTTGGCAAGTTGTTTTGGAACCCTGGGGGAGGATACTTGTAGGGTAAGGTAAAAGGTATCAGGCTTTTCTGCCCTCCCGCCATCAGGATAGATGAGGGAGCCCTGTGATCCTGGGTGCATGCCTGATGGCGGGCACCTGAAGTGGGTCCACCTGCGCTAAAAGACTGATAATATAAGGGTGGTGCAGCAGAGTGCGGTGTGGTGGTAGTGCGGTGTCGAGGGTGGAGGAGTGGCGTGTACGGAGGCGTGTGGCGACTACAAACCACGGCGAAGAGCATGTGGCTGCTAGAACCGTTCATAAACCTGCTCGGAATGGGTTGGTTGCCTTACAATACTATTGTTTGTACACCCTAGGAGATGGGAATCTGGGGGCAGCCAGTGGGCCTTGATGGCCAAAAGCAGCCCGTGTATGCCCAGCAGCTAGACAGAGGAGAAGAGCCAATGAGAAGGCAAAAGCTGGTACTGATGCTAAGTTTGGAAAGCCCTGAGCGGCTGTTAAGCACTAAATATGCTGAAGACGAGTGAGTTTCTTAAAATCACCTGTGGGTGATGCCCTGCTCGTTGTCGAGTGAGGGTGAGGAGCTGAGGAACCCGTCCTTGGGGGACGGGTGGGGAACGTGGCTTGGGGTGGAGCCCAAGCCAAAGAGGGGACCCAAGAGAGGCCGCATGTAGAGTTTGGATCCCCGACCCATGTGCTTGTGCAGTGGGTTGGCCTGAGTGCAAGGGTCTGTGTGTTGCATTGGTGGCTGGGGGTTGGGAGGCCTGGGGGGCCAGGAGGCTGGCCCAATAAAAGCCTGAAAAGCCACCGCGGACTCTCTAGGACTCCTCCTTTACCCCGTCTGCTTGGTGTAGGGTAAAGAAAATGTCAGGCTTTTCTGCCCTCCCACCATCAGGAGAGATGATGGATCCTTGTCCTGAATGCATGCCTGATGGCGGGCACCTGGAGTAGGGTGTGGGCATAGGTAGATGGGATTCACCTGGGCTCAGACTGTGCTTTTAAGGGCGGCGTCACGGGGACGCCAGCAGAAGCTGAGGAGAAGCTGAAAGAGAAGTCAAGAAGCAGAGAACGAACAGAAGAGCAGAGAAGCAGAGAGAACACCAGAGAGCCCAGATAGAGTGAGGATTGGCTGGGGGCTGGGAGGACTGCCAGCCTCCTAGCCCCCAGCGTCCCTGCCTGCCATATGCCTGGTAAACCCCAATAAAAGCCTGCAAAAAGCCACTGAGGGCTCCAGGACTCCTCCTTTACCCAGTCTGCATGGGATTCTAGAAAACCTGTGCACTGGCCCTTTCCTACCTTTACACTTGGTCATAGAGAACTTGCACTGTGCCCATTCCTGCCGCTACATTGAGCAAGAAATGAGGGAGAGGGGGCGGGTGCTGAATCAGATTCCTAAGTCCCCTGGAGCCCAAACATAGAAGTGACACTCATCACCTCCCTCAGATGTTGTTGGTGGCACAGCCCACCCCAGGCGCGATGTGAGAGGGGCCAGACAAGGTGGGAGTCACTGCAGGTGGGCTCAGCAGGGCCATCTTTCAGTCTGTTGACCACACTCAGTAAAGCCACCACTGAGGATCCCTCATGGCCAAATTCGGCAAACACTCCTGTCCTCACCACGTGTTCGGATGGCATGTTTGGACGCTCCCAGGTTCCCATGTTGAAGTCCTGACCTCACACTGATGGTCGTAGGAGACATGTCTTTGGGGTGATTCGGTCATAAGAGTGGGGCTCTCAGGATGGAATGAGTGCCTTCATAAGAAGAGAGGTGACAGACGGTCTCTCTCTCCTCGCCCCCACCCCATGTGAGGACACAACCAGGGAGACATTCTCACTAGGAACTGAATTAGGCATGTTGACCTCGGACATCCTGCTCTAAAACTGTGAGAAGTGCATTTGCTTAAGCCACTGAGACTGGCATTTTGATAACAGCAGGCTAAATAAGACCCCAAGTAAGGGATTTTGTCCTGCCTAGGATTTCACTCACCTGACCTCACTTCCTTGACCCTCTCTTCTTTTTTCGTGTGTGTGATTTCCCCTTGGTTTTCCTCTTACTTCTTAGTCTCCAGTCCATCTCATTTTTGGCTCCTAAATATTTGTATGATCCTCAGGAGGCATTCCCAGACCCCTGATTTGTAACCATACGTGGTGGCCCCAAGCTGAACTCACAGTCCTCCTTTCACACCTTGTCTTCCTGTGTTCAGCATGTCAGTGACAGCTGTTCCCCACCACAGGCCCATGCGAAGTCAGGGTGATTGGCCGATTGGAGGTTGCAAGCCACAGAAATTCAGGGATATTTTGCTTATTTATTTTAAAATTTTTATTTATTTATGCATACAAAAACTGGGGTATAGGCCAGAGGTGTGTGTATGGGGGGTGTAGGGGTGGTAAGAGGATTCACCAGAGTCAGAGTGGAGAGCAGAACAGGCAGACTGACTGAAATACACGGCTGAGAGGAGCAGCGGGCGAGACAGGAGAGCTCTGCTGTGCCATGTGGGTTACCTCCCGGCTGGGGATCGAACTTGTGCTGCAGAGGCTGCAGACAGCTTCATCGTGCTGCATCTTAACCCCTTGCACTATCAGGGAGGCCTCTATTTTGCTTATTTAAATGTAATGTTTACAATAAATGAAAAGTAGCAAAACCACAAATTGCATCTATTCTTGACACCTGGAGTTAGTATGACAAAGAGTGAGAGCTAATAAAATAAAATGAAGGTGAAAATACAAGGGCAGTTGTCCCCTGTACTCTGGGCACGTGCCTTCCAGGCTGCTGAGCACTTGGTTGTGTCCTCACTTGTGAGTCCAACAAGATACCTGCCTTGTTGTGCTTTTTTTTTTTGTTTTTTTTTGTTACCTGCACAGATCTTGTAGTAACGGGGTATATCATAGATTTGTTTACCTGTTGGTACTTAAAAAAGTAGTTGCATAACTACTGGTTGCCTGTAAAATATGTACTTCTGCAATAGTATAGGAAATGTGGGCTTCTCATGGGTCCAGGCCTACCTCTGAATGAGGAAATGTCAGTTCCCCATGCATAAATGCTGGTTCCTTTTCCTATCTGTGGTGGTTGTGCACTGACCCTCCTCCTGCTGTTGCTGTTGTTAATTATGAACAGGACTCATAAACCGCCTGATAAATTTGTACTTATAAAGCCATTAAAAAGCAATTGGTGCTGTATGGCCTTGGAAAGGCCCCGCCCAAGTTCAGTAGACCAAGTATGTGTCGTGATTTCTGCTCTCTGGGTTGGATCATTTATTGGAGTAGGATGGGCTGTTGCTGATAAAGCACCGGCTTTGATAAGAGCTATATATCACTTTCTCCACCAAGGACTTACTCGCGTTGGGGTGGAGTGAAGTCCTAGGAAACTGGGCCGTTGCTCACCTTTCTGGGAGTCTGAGCTCCTTCCTGAGCTGAGCCTCCCTGAGCTTCCTGACTGAGACATTGGGTTCTGCTTGGACAGCCTCAGCCACATGTAACAGGGGGAGCAGGGGTGTGCACCTGAATCTGAACACCTGCTTCTTTACGAAAAGAAGTTGATGCTTTTGAAGCTCCCCAACAAAATGTATAATATTGTTAAGTCAGGGAAAAGTAACATGTAGGACTAGAAATAAACAAAGAAAGCATCTACAGAGTGATTGATGGCCTGCCTGATGCCTTCAGTCCCCTGATAATGCTTTGCATGTGTGAGCAGAGTTCTGCTCGCAGGCCGGACCACCAATTACCTTGTCTGCCAGCAACTTGCTGGTTGTATTTGTGATCATAATTTTCTACATATCAAGATCTCGAAGAACTTGGATTTTTTAGGGGCCTCTATTTCCTGACAAAAGTCTATGTACCGCTTCTCCCTTTTGTCTCATGAAACAGGGGTGCATTTTAAAAACAGATTTCTCTTAAAAGGTCTGCAAATATGTATCTTTTCTTTTTCATTCTACTAAGTTACAGTACGCGAATAAAAATGTGGTGTGAGCCAAACACACTCATATTTCAATAACATAGAGTTTCTTTGCAGGCACTGGGATTTAAGTATCTGACCGAATGGAATCAGCTCCATGATAATAAATTCCCCTCTCTAGACCTCTGAGTTTCTGAGAATATATTACTTGTGGCAGCAGAAGAAACTGGTCCCTCATACAGTCATTCAGGCTGGAGAGGTGGGGGAGTAAAACCTGGTCTTCTCAACGCAAGCCACAGATTTCAGTGACTACCAAGTGGTGTGTTTTTCTGCTTTAACCTGAGAGTCTTTCTTCACGTCATGAAAAGTAGAGTTTGAAAGGATCAAAGCAACTTGGCCATCTGTTTTGATATCTGTTTTATTTTGGCAGGCTCTCCTTTGACTGAATGTATACAAAGTTGACTCCTGATTCAAGAAGAAAAAAGGTAAAAATCTTAAGAAAGGGAAAGAAAGTAGATATTTGGGGAGGAAATTTGGAGATATTTGGAGAAAGGAAACATTTATTGAAAGCTGATCTTAGACAGGCATTTTGAATTTCTTGTCCCATTTAATGCCATAAAATCCTGAAGAGTAGGTATTGTGCCCATGCTATGGAAGAAATGTAGGGGATGCTGAGGACAAGGTAGGGGATGCTGAGGACTGACTGGCTAACTCCTAGATGCACATGGGTTCTGTTGCTCTGTACTACCTTGAGACAGAGCAAATGTGAGACGTTTGAAGGATAATGCCCCTTTCACTTCAGGGATTTGTTGAGAAATTGGTACAAGGGGCAAGTGGGAGTGAGAGGCTCGGATGAGGATGACAGATTAAGGGGCCTCACTAAAGACTGAGAATCCTACATGAGGTCCAAGATCTGGCACACTTCCCAAAGGCATAGGCTTGATTTAGTCTGCTGCAGATGGTGATGCAGGAGGAGCGCTATGTTCTAGCCATCAAAGGGCAGGGAGTGGACAGGTGCCAGACTTGCGCTGACCTAAGTGTGGAAAGAATGACTCTGCTACCTTGGTAGCAAACACTCAAGGGCTCAGACACAGAACTAAGCAAAGGTCTTAGGGGCTAGGGAAGTGGTCTAGATGAGATGGGAGTGGGGTTGGCAAGAGCTGGTGTAGTAGAGCTAGAGGGAGTGAGAAGCGTTTGGATTTCTATTTTGAAGGTGACCCATGGCTGCTGTTTCGGATGTAGTGTGTGAGCCGAGAGAGAAGTCAAGAATATTTATTTTTTTTTGGTCTAGAACTTGATTAAGAACAATTATGGTTGAGAGAAACTATTAGAAGAGAAGTGTTTTTGAAAAGACAGGAGAAGAGTGAAGTCCATTTTGGGCCATAATAACCTTGATCATGCATTTAAGCGAACACTCTGGGAAGACTGCTGGATGTACACATCTGAAGATACTATCTATGAGCTAAATAGCAGGGCTAGAGGTACGTGCAGGAATGTGTGTGTAGGGTAAGGAAAAATGTCAGGCTTTTCTGCCCTCCCGCCATCAGGACAGATGATGGATCCTTGCGGTCCTGAATGCACGCCTGATGGCGGGCACCTAGAGTAGGGTGTGGGCATAGGTAGATGGGATTCACGTGGGCTGAGACTGTTCTTTTAAGGGCGGCGTCATGGGGATGCCAGCAGAAGCCAAGAAGCCGAAGCAGAAGCTGAGAGAGAAGCAAGAGAAGCAGAAGCTGAGAGAAGGCCAGAGAGCCCAGATAGAATGAAGACTTGCTGGGGGCCTGGAGGCCTGCCAGCCTCCCGGCCCCCTGCACCCTTACCTGCTATGTACCGGGTAAATCCCAATAAAAAGACCTGCAAAAAGCCACTAAGGACTCTGACTCCTCCTTTACCCGGTCTGCTGGATCCTAGAAAACCTGCACTGTGTCCATTCCTGCCCCTACAGTGTGGCACTGACTGCATGGGATCAGGTGGAATCCCAATGGAATGAGTGTGGAGAGAGAAGGGGGTGTGGATTGAGGGCAGCTCTGGCTTTTGTGTTAAGCAAGGCCATCTTGGAGCTTTCCACTTCTCTCCACTTAGAGCCCACGTCCAACTCGCCCATACAGCTTTCTTCTCCCACAGTTCTTTCCCGGTCCCAGGTGTCGTGATCATGCCCCTTGACAGCTGCAGTAGCGTTTCACCTGTTACGGAGCCCGAGCAGACAAATCCAGATGGCAGAGGGTTCTTGTGGTGTCTGACCCCCGAGTAGCACCAGTTCCTCTTTTCCCCTCCCTCCTCTTTGGTCCTCTAGTCCCTTACACCCCTTCCAGCAATACCTGCTGTTTTAAATCCCCTTGTGCTGAAAAACACCTGTAGGGTAAGGAAAAAGTATCAGGCCTTTCTGCCCTCCCACCATTAGGATAGATGGGGGAACCCTGTGGTCCTGAATGCATGCCTGATGGCGGGCACCTGGAGTGGATACACCTGGGCTGAGAGACTGAGTTTATAAGGGCGGCGTCAAGGGGACAGCAGCAGAAGCCGAGACAGAAGTAGAACAAGGAGAAGCCGAGAAAGGAGAAGCCGAGAGCAGAGAAGCCAAGAACGAGCGGAAACTGAGAGAATGCCAGAGACCCCATATAAAGTGAGGATTTGCTGGGGGCTGGGAGGACTAAATAAATCTAAATAAATGACCTGCAAAAGCCACTGAGGACTCTGAGTCCTCCTTTACCCGGTCTGCTGGATCAGAAAACCTGCAGTGTGGTCTTCCTGCCCCTACACCCCCTCAAACTGAAGTGTGGACAAGCCCCCCCAAACTCCCAAAGAATAAAAATCAAACCTTTTTCCTGATGCCAAATCCTGCAACTTTTCTAATCACGCATCAACTCCTCATGGTCAGGTTGAAAGAGTTCATCTACATTTCCTTTTCCCATGTACTCTGTTAGCCTCAGGTGTCTTGGATTCCTCCTGTCAGCCCAGTGAAACGAGTCTCACTGTGTTAGGTATCTATGGCTAGGTATCTGTCCCACCCACATGTGGCAGTTTATGGCAGAAACAAACGTGGGGTGTCACGCATTGCTGAGGTTCAAGGATCTGGAAGCAGCTTGGTGACTGGTTCTGGCTCAGGGTTACTCAGGGGCTTGTGGTAAAGTGGCCAGTTGAGCAACAGTCATCCTGACGGTCACGGAGGCTGGAGAAGTTTCTGCTTCCCACAGGCAGCTGTCGGCTGCCCTCAGTTCTTGTCATCTGTTGTTGTGGGTCTTCACTGGGGCGTCTCACCACAAGAGTAGTTGCTTCTTGAGTGTAGGGTAAGTGAAAAGGTGTCAGGCTTTTCTGCCCTCCTGCCCATGGGATTGATCATGATCCCTGTGGTCCTGCCTGAAGGCATGCCTGATGGCGGACACCTGGAGTCGGGTGTGGGCATGCGTAAGTGGATACACCTGGGCTGAGGCTGGGCTTATAAGGGTGGCGTCATGGGTAAGCCAGCGAAAGAGCAGAGAGCAGAGAAGCGAAAGGAAACCAGAGAACGCCAGAGAGCCCAGATAGAGTGAAGACTTGCTGGGGGCTGGGAGGCCAGCTTGGCCTGCCTCCCGGCCCCCCAGCACCCCTGACTGCTGTGCACCGGGTAAATCCCAATAAAAAGACTTGCAAAAAGCCACCAAGGACTCTGACTCCTCCTTTACCCGGTCTGCTGGATCAGGAAACCTGCACTGTGTCATTCCTGCCCCTACAGAGTCACTGCAGGTGGGCTCAGCAGGGCCATCTTTCAGTCTGTCCACTGCACTCAGTAAAGCCACCACTGAGGATCCCTCATGGCCAAATTCGGCAAACACTCCTGTCCTCACCACGTGTTCGAATGGCATGTTTGGACGCTCCCAGGTTCCCATGTTGAAGTCCTGACCTCACACTGTGATGGTCGTAGGAGACAGGCCTTTGGGGTGATTCGGTCATAAGAGTGGGGCTCTCAGGATGGAATGAGTGCCTTCATAAGAAGAGAGGTGACAGACGGTCTCTCTCTCCTCGCCCCCACCCATGTGAGGACACAACCAGGGAGACATTCTCACTAGGAACTGAATTAGGCATGTTGACCTCGGACATCCTGCTCTAAAACTGTGGCTTAAGCCACTGAGACTGGCATTTTGATAACAGCAGGCCAAATAAGACCCCATAAGGGATTTTGTCCTGCGTAGGATTTCACTCACCTGACCTCACTTCCTTGACCCTCTCTTCTTTTTTCATGTGTGTGATTTCCCCTCGGGTTTCCTCTTACTTCTTAGTCTCCAGTCCATCTCATTTTTGGCTCCTAAATATTTGTATGATCCTCAGGAGGCATTCCCAGACCCCTGATTTGTAACCATACGTGGTGGCCCCAAGCTGAACTCACAATCCTTCTTTCACACCTTGTCCTCCTGTGTTCAGCATGTCAGTGACAGCTGTTCCCCACCACAGGGCCCATGCAAAATCAGGGTGATTGGCTGATTGGAGGTTGCAAGCCACAGAAATTCAGGGATATTTTGCTTATTATTTATTTATTTTTAAAGATTTATTTAAAGAGGTGTGTGGGGGGTGTAGGGGTGGTAAGAGGATTCACCAGAGACAGAGTAGAGAGCAAAACAGGCAGACTGACTGATATGCACTGCTGAGAGGAGCAGCGGGCGAGACAGGAGAGCTCTGCTGTGCCATGTGGGTCACCTCCCTGGCTGTGGTTTCGAACTTGTGCTGCAGACAGCTTCATCGTGCTGCATCTTAACCCCTTGCACTATCAGGGAGGCCTCTATTTTGCTTATTTAAATATAATGTTTACAATAAATGAAAAGTAGCAAAACCACAAATTGCATCTATTCTTGACACCTGGAGTTAGTATGACAAAGAGTGAGAGCTAATAAAATAAAACAAAGGTGAAAATATAAGGGCAGTTGTCCCCTGTACTCTGGGCACGTGCCTTCCAGGCTGCTGAGCATTGGCTGTGGCCTCACTTGTGAGTCCAACAAGATACCTGGCTTGTGCTTTTTTTTTTTGTTTTTTTTTTTTGTTACCTGCACAGATCTTGTAGTAACGGGGTATATCATAGATTTGTTTACCTGTTGGTACTTAAAAAAGTAGTTGCATAACTACTGGTTGCCTGTAAAATATGTACTTCTGCATAGTATAGGAAATGTGGGCTTCGCGTGGGTCCAGGCCTACCTCTGAATGAGGAAATGTCAGTTCCCCATGCATAAATGCTGGTTCCTTTTCCTATCTGTGGTGGTTGTGCACTGACCCTCCTCCTGCTGTTGCTGTTGTTAATTATGAACAGGACTCATAAACCGCCTGATAAATTTGTACTTATAAAGCCATTAAAAAGCAATTGGTGCTGTATGGCCTTGGAAAGGCCCCGCCCAAGTTCAGTAGACCAAGTATGTGTCGTGATTTCTGCTCTCTGGATTGGATCATTTATTGGAGTAGGATGGGCTGTTGCTGATAAAGCACCGGCTTTGATAAGAGCTATATATCACTTTCTCCACCAAGGACTTACTCGCGTTGGGGTGGAGTGAAGTCCTAGGAAACTGGGCCGTTGCTCACCTTTCTGGGAGTCTGAGCTCCTTCCTGAGCTGAGCCTCCCTGAGCTTCCTGACTGAGACATTGGGTTCTGCTTGGACAGCCTCAGCCACATATAACAGGGGGAGCAGGGGTGTGCACCTGAATCTGAACACCTGCTTCTTTACGAAAAGAAGTTGATGCTTTTGAAGCTCCCCAACAAAATGTATAATATTGTTAAGTCAGGGAAAAGTAACATGTAGGACTAGAAATAAACAAAGAAAGCATCTACAGAGTGATTGATGGCCTGCCTGATGCCTTCAGTCCCCTGATAATGCTTTGCATGTGTGAGCAGAGTTCTGCTCGCAGGCCGGACCACCAATTACCTTGTCTGCCAGCAACTTGCTGGTTGTATTTGTGATCATAATTTTCTACATATCAAGATCTCGAAGAACTTGGATTTTTTAGGGGCCTCTATTTCCTGACAAAAGTCTATGTACCGCTTCTCCCTTTTGTCTCATGAAACAGGGGTGCATTTTAAAAACAGATTTCTCTTAAAAGGTCTGCAAATATGTATCTTTTCTTTTTCATTCTACTAAGTTACAGTACGCGAATAAAAATGTGGTGTGAGCCAAACACACTCATATTTCAATAACATAGAGTTTCTTTGCAGGCACTGGGATTTAAGTATCTGACCGAATGGAATCAGCTCCATGATAATAAATTCCCCTCTCTAGACCTCTGAGTTTCTGAGAATATATTACTTGTGGCAGCAGAAGAAACTGGTCCCTCATACAGTCATTCAGGCTGGAGAGGTGGGGGAGTAAAACCTGGTCTTCTCAACGCAAGCCACAGATTTCAGTGACTACCAAGTGGTGCGTTTTTCTACTTTAACCTGAGAGTCTTTCTTCACGTCATGAAAAGTAGAGTTTGAAAGGATCAAAGCAACTTGGCCATCTGTTTTGATATCTGTTTTATTTTGGCAGGCTCTCCTTTGACTGAATGTATACAAAGTTGACTCCTGATTCAAGAAGAAAAAAGGTAAAAATCATAAGAAAGGGAAAGAAAGTAGATATTTGGGGAGGGATGTGAGAAAGGAAACATTATTGAAAGCTGATCTTAGACAGGCATTTTGAATTTCTTGTCCCATTAATGCCATAAAATCCTGAAGAGTAGGTATTGTGCCCATGCTATGGATGAAATGTAGGGGATGCTGAGGACTGACTGGCTAACTCCTAGATGCACATGGGTTCTGTTGCTCTGTACTACCTTGAGACGGAGCAAATGTGAGACGTTTGAAGGATAATGCCCCTTTCACTTCAGGGATTTGTTGAGAAATTGGTACAAGGGGCAAGTGGGAGTGAGAGGCTCGGATGAGGATGACAGATTAAGGGGCCTCACTAAAGACTGAGAATCCTACATGAGGTCCAAGATCTGGCACACTTCCCAAAGGCATAGACTTAAGCTTGGATGGTTTTGGGGTGTTTGGAAGGATTTCGTGGTACCTTGATTTAGTCTGCTGCAGATGGTGATGCAGGAGGAGCGCTATGTTCTAGCCATCAAAGGGCAGGGAGTGGACAGGTGCCAGACTTGAGCTGACCTAGGTGTGGAAAGAATGACTCTGCTACCTTGGTAGCAAACACTCAATAAGGGCTCAGACACAGAACTAAGCAAAGGTCTTAGGGGCTAGGGAAGTGGTCTAGATGAGATGGGAGTGGGGTTGGCAAGAGCTGGAGTAGTAGAGCTACTGTAGAGTAGTACAGCTGCTGTTTCGGATGTAGTGTGTGAGAAGAGAGACAAGAGAGAAGTCAAGAATATTTATTTATTTATTTTTTTTGGTCTAGAACTTGATTAAGAACAATTACGGTTAAGAGGAACTATTAGAAGAGAAGTGTTTTTGAAAAGGTAGAAGAGTGAAGTCCATTTTGTGCCATAATAACCTTGATTATGCATTTACGTGAACACTCTGGGAAGACTGCTGGATGTACACATCTGAAGATACTATCTATGAGCTAAATAGCAGGGCTGGAGGTACATGCGGAAATAGCAGGGCTGGAGGTACATGTGGCACTGACTGCATGGGATCAGGTGGAATCCCAATGGAGTGAGTGTGGAGAGAGAAAGGGGTGTGGATTGAGGGCAGCTCTGGCTTTTGTGTTAAGCAAGGCCATCTTGGAGCTTTCCACTTCTCTCCACTTACAGCCCACATTCAACTCGCCCACACAGCTCTCTTCTCGCTTCTCCCACAGTTCTCCCCCGATCCCAGCTGTCGTGATCATGCCCCTTGACAGCTGCAGTAGCGTCTCACCTGTTACGGAGCCCGAGCAGACTAATCCAGATGGCAGAGGGTTCTTGCGGTGTCTGACCTCCGAGTAGCACCAGGTCCTCTTTTCCCCTCCCTCCTCTTTGGTCCTCTAGTCCCTTACACCCCTTCCAGCAATATCTGCTGTTTTAAATCCCCTTGTGCTGAAAACACCCAAGGGGATTTCCATTTTCTGAGTATCCTGAAGCACAGTATGTGCTACCAAGAATCCAGCATCAGGTTGGATCAAACTGCATTTAGTGATATTAATACAACTGTCAGAGATCTTGAAATCTCTGTCTTGAGAAGTTGCAGTGGTTCCTGTGAGTTTGCTTATCTTCTTGACTGAGACCTGGGCTCCACTGTTGACTAATTCAGTGAAGTTGAGGTGCCACAATAAAAGGAAGGTATCTAAAGGTTTTGGTGTAATAAAAAGGAAGGACTCTGAAGGTTTGGGAAGATGAAGGTTGGCTTACACTTTGCCACGTATGGCCCTCCCACCTTCCACGTGGTCCCCAGGAAGTCCCACAGCATTGAGAAATGCACTGGTAAGGAAATACCATCATCTCTTAAATTCTACACTGGGTGTCTCTTGACAGCCATGGATGAAAGTGATAGAAGTGCCATCACCAGACACCCTCTGAGTGTACGAGGCCAAGTCATAGCACCAACTGCATGAGATAGCATGGGTTTAGTTATTGAAAAGATCAGTCGCTGTGCTGATGTGGTGACCCACTGCAGCTGTTTGGTCAGTGTCCACAAGACTGACAGATGAGCAGCCATCTGCTACACACAAAGTAACAGCTACACACAAAGCGTTTCAGGCCTGCACAGCAGACACTGAGGTTGTGCCACCGGAGTAGAGTGGTGTCTGCTTCCCTGGAGACTCAAGTCAGTTCAGAAGCTTGGATCCCCCTTGCATGAAGGAGAATCAGTTTCCTTGAGGAAGGAGCCTCTGTCACAACCACAATTGTATGGTGCAAACATTCTTCTAAGATTCCACAAAGGAACCTTGTAGGGAAAGTGAAAATGTATCAAACTTTTCTGCTCTCCCGCCATCAGGATAGATGATGGATCCCTGTGGTCCTGAAGGCATGTCTGATAGCGGACGCCTGGAGTAGGGTGTGGGCATGCATAAGTGGGTACACCTGAGCTAAGGCTGGGCTTATAAGGACGGCATCACGGGGATGCCAGGAGAGCAGAGAAGCAAGGAGAGCAGAGAGAGAACCACAAGAGCAGCAGAGAACAAAGCCACCAAAGAACACCAGAGAGCCCAGGAAGAGTGTAGACTTGCTGGGGGCTGGGAGGCCTGCCCGCCTCCTGGCCCCCCAGCACCCCTGCTTGCTGTGTACCTGGTAAATCCCAATCAAAGCCTGAAAAGCCACCGAGGGCTCCAGGACTTCTCCTTACCCCTTATGCTCAGATCATAGAAAACCTGCCCTATGTCATTCCTGCCATTACACACCTGCATCCATATATCAGGATGACAGTGAATTGAGGAAAAGTAGGCAATGATATCTTTGGGAATTGTAGACAATATGTTGGGCTTAGTGCTAATCTCCAAGGACCTGACAGGCTTCCTTAGTCTGTCGGAGTGAGGACTTACAGAGGCCGGGTGATAGATGGAGTTTTAGTCTAAATTCATCTCACAGTGGCCTGCAAAATCTTTGAAATTACCTCTGTTTTTTCCCAAAGTTCCTGCGAGCATGATGGAACACACCCACTGGCAACTGGCAGAATAACCATGTAGGTTCCCTGACTTATGGACTGAGGACTGTTAAGGTAGGAATATTCAAGCAAAAGCCCCTGGGACCTCCTCTTCCTGCCCAACAGTTAGTGCCATCATCAAAGGCTTGAAAGACGCAGGCATGGTGCTTTCTTCCATATCCCTCCTTGGCATGTTCTACCAGGAAGCAGTAGAGCAGGAGAGCAGAGAAGCAAGGAGAGCAGAGAGAACCACAAGAGCAGCAGACTACAAAGCCACCAGAGAATGCTGGAGAGCCCAGGAAGAGTGTAGACTTGCTGGGGGCTGGGAGGCCTGGAGAATGACTGCATTTGGGGAGCTTGGTCAGATGTGATTGCAATTGCAGCTGGAGTAGATGTCATGGAAGACTGAGCTACTGTTCATCCAACTTGCCTGTGCCTCGGGCCCATGCCTATGCAGTTGAGTATGCCCCTGTGCGTGTCTGATGCTGTCAGCTGGGTACTGGCTCTGACGAGCAGCTGTGATTGAGATGACTTGGGCTCTGTGGTCAGGCTTTCCAGTCCCCACCGGAACTCAGAAGTGAATCAGGAGCTGCTTCTCTAAGAATAGTCTTTTGAAGAGTACATAGCTTTGTTCCAGAAACTTAGGGACCTGCGCTGCTGCTGGGGCTTGCTAAGGATTCCATACAGTATCCTGACAGCCTCAGATGCCACGAGCACTGCTGGATCTTCTGGGCTACAGGGCCAGGAGTAGCTTAGTGATTTGCACTAATTGCACTAAATTGCAGTCTTTTCTTGCTCTCAGCCTAATTCATCTGGCAACCTTATGGGTTTCTTGGCAAATGAGTCAGAGTAACTAATACACTTAAATGTGGTTTATGAGTAGTAAGAATTTACATTCTTATTTGCCCAGGCCAGTCCCAGTTGATTTTAAAAGATACAATCTCTATCAACACAGAATCCTTAATCTTTTATCCCCCCGCCAAACACTTGTGCTCTTATACAGATCGTTACCATTTTACTTTCCTGAAAAAAGACTTTCTTTCGTAGGGCCACAATACTTATTTCCCTTGAACAAATACAGTGATCCTTTATAGATCTTTAATATTTGCTGGGCAAATATGTATCTTCTTTTGAATGTATTTCATTTCAAATTACCATTCCAATGACCTATTTCAAATAGCCTATTTGGAAAGTCTCTGGTCTGTGATGGCAAAATCTGATCTCACCGTCCTGCTGAGCATTTCCCTTCAGGGAAAGTCCCTCCCCACGGGACTTCAAGGAAATTCTCAGAGGATTTTAAATTGTATTCATATAGGAAAGAAATGTTGATGAGTTTCAGGGTGTGGTAATCCATGCCCTAAGCTGGTCACCATTTTCCTTCCTGCAAAGCAACTTTTGCAAATAAGTGTCTTTATCTTTAAAATTCTAAGCCAGGGAGCTTAGGTTTCTGTTAGTCTTCACCTGTCATACCCAGGCACGTTCTTCCAATGTCATATTGGAAGGCAAGGAGCGTCCGGGTTAAGGAGTTACATATAAGGATCCTAGTTACTGGCATTTTTGTTCAGGTCCATGAGCTTTCACCCTTTGGTCTCCTTCCCCACAGATAGAATAAAGGATGTAGTTAGGAGCCTGGAGAAGGGTTACAATGTGAGAGGAGGAAGCTGGGAGAGGTGGGAAATTGTAGGGACAGAAAGTGACAGAAAGGGTGATGAGAAATCTGCTGAGGTTAAGCCATCCAGTTCCTTCCACTGGGAGGAGCAGGGATGAAGGAGGAAACTGATTTGCTTAGAAGGCAACTCACCATCTCATCTAGCAGGAAACCATACCCAAGCCTTGTGGCTGTGGCCTGTTCTGCTCACCCTCTGACCTTGGAAACTTGGTCATCTCATCAAGGTGAAACCTAGTTTTGCTGGCTTTTGTTCTCACTTTCCAACACTAGACCATTAGCCTCTTGGAGAGGACCCACTCCAGCTTTCAGACACCTGGACTGTCCCCTCAGTTACTGTGTCATTTTCTCCTTTTTCCCTCTTTTGGTTGTACTTAGTGCTCAGTGACTGTGTATCCTCCATGCATCTCAGCAGCCAGTCCTGGAGGCGGGGCGGCCAGTGTCTCTGATGTCCCATCTTGACCCTGGGGCGGAGTGGTGTCTGCCAGGCTTCTCGTTGTGAACTAGTCTTTGTAATTTATAAACAATCTGCAGTTAGGTTATTTTGAGACTGTAAATGTCTTGTTTCTTGCTGAGTGTTCGCCTAGCAGTGATGTAGCCATGACAGGAGTGTTGTAAAGATTTAGCAGATGGGCACACGTAACAGATCCAGCACAGGCACACATGCTCCACAGCATCCCGGCGAGGAGGTGGGAGGGAGGGGACAGCCCTTTGGTCTTTGTGGCATTTGGGGCTTGAAAAGTTAGTCTTGCCCCTCCAGCTAAAGCCAGTGCTGCACGTCTTACAGAGTTCCTGTGAAAATGTGCCTTGTGGTTTGGTTTTCTTTGACCATTTGCTGCATTCAGTCATGAGCAATGAAGCTGTGGTTTTGGATGGATGAGCAGGTATTTTGAATTGGCACTTATGCCCACCCCAGCGGCTTTTTTCCCTGGTTTACTCACTATCTGCCGGCCTTTTTCTTCCTTTGGGAAAGCTTTAGGCCCAGGAGGCACCTCAGCTCCCCACGCAAATGAATTTCTGTTGCCAACAAAATCTTCCAGACACACAGGGATTCTGTCTGATTCGGAGTGTGGGCAAAGGTTCTTGCTGGGACCTGGACTGTAAATCTTTAGCTTCGTGGACTGCACCATTGCATTCCTCTAGGCTGGGGCTACCTATCATGAATGATGACTGGGGTGGCCACTTAAAACCTGGGGGATTTGCTGGTCCAGCATAAGGGGTTTGATAAGGTGGGACTGTAAGAGCTTCTAGGAAGGAACATGCCAGGCTCATGAGACAGGTGGGGAAAATGAAAGGGGTCAGAATTGATCAAACTTGATCACGTGTGAGCGGGTGGGAAGAGGGAGGGAGAGAGGGAAGGAGAGAGTGAGGAAAGAGAGCTTTTGTCTGTGCTAAGATGGGTGTTCATTTCTTCAACTCCATTCCTGGGTAACACAGGAAAAAGGAAGACTTTATTAGCATAAGAATGTGCTAAACATCGGCTATAAATGTACGCACTTTTAGCAATGTATAATTTTTTTTTAAGATTTTTTTTATTTTTATACAAGAGTTGGGGTACAGGCCAGAGGCGCAGGAGGGTGAGAGGATTCACCAGAGACAGAGTGGGGAACAGAACAGGCAGCCAACTGAAATACACTGCTGAGGGGAGCAGCGGGCGCGACAGGAGAGGTCTGTGGCACCATGTAGGATTCTCGCCGGCTGCCGGCCAGGATCGAACCCGCACTGCTGAGGCTGCAGACAGCTTTATAGCATGGCACTCAACCCACTGAGCCACCGGGGAGGCCCATGTTTTGGTTCTTTTGAAGAAATTTCACCCTGAAGATCCAGAAGGTCTTAACACCTCCTTTGGTATTTGCTGCCAACTCTCCGAGAGAAGAGAGAGGCAGCCAGGACATATGTTCACAGGTGAGACATGGTGCTTAGCTCAGTTAAGATTTCCTTTCTGGGAATGTGTGCTCGGAAGGGGGTTACTGACTGCCTAAGAGGGAGTGCGCTGAAGCTTGATGCCTGCTGGGTCCGAGTTGTGGGGGGGGCAACATGAGCGGCACCAAGAGCAACTGCTTCCATTTCCTTCCTTCCTCAAATCTCTCCTACCTTTTGCTCACACTTAAAGCCCTGTTCACTGAGAAGAGAGTGAAAAATGCCATTTTAGTGGACAGTGTTGCCACCACCCTAGTCTATTCCCTTGTGAAGGGAGAGAGTCTTGTCACTAACAAAGACAAACTTCAGCTGCACAAAAGCTGTGCAGCAATCATAGCAGAAATGGGACACCTTGGGGGTTTTGACAAGGGCTGTGAGGCCAGGAGGAACTGGGTTAGACAGGGGAGTTGTGACATCTTCCTGGGCACTGGCACAAACCCTCCTTGCCTGTCATGGCTCAGGGAGGGCAGTCCCACCTGGAGGCAGGGGCACCGTCTTATTGGCCTCCCCCAGAGGTCAGGCTGGCCCCGGCCAGCTTCCTTTGTCCCCAGCCACATGTGTTTTGGGATCTGGGAGGTGCGATGAGATGACTGTCTGTGCTGAGGGGTCTGTGGAGCAGAGCTGTCTTTGTTGGGTGCTGAGTTTCTTGAGAAGAAACTCTTTGAGACCACCTTCCACCCAGGAGCTCGAGCCAGTTAGAACATTCAATCAGATTCCTTAAGAAAAAGGTCCTGTGCTCTTCCCAAAGCTCTTCTCCCCCACCCATGGCTCCTTCCTGTGCTCCAGGGAACCTGGGCTCTCCCATCAGCTGCTCAGATGTGCCAAGTGTCCTCCCACTTCTAGTTTCCACACGGTGAGCTTTCTTCCTCTGGAGTGCTCTTTCCTTCCGTTTCTTAGACATCACTTCATATTTCAAATCTTAGCTTAAGGTGCTTGCTTACTCAGGTCAGGATCTAACTGAGATAGATGTTTCCATGTTTCCTTCTAGTGCATTCAATTATTTTATACCATTGTAATTTAAATATTCATTTAATGTTCATCTTTCTTACTAGATTAGGGTCTCCAGGGCCCAGGGATGCCTCTGCCTTGTCACACTGTGCCCATCACTGGGCCTGCAGTTTGCAAGGAGACAAATAAAAATTTGTTGGAAAGAGAATAAAATGAATATGGATAATGAAGGAGAGGTACCAGGAACCTGGTTCTGCCCTTGAGGGTTTAGGCCTGGAGCAGCATACAAGAGCTGGGGTATAGGCCAGAGGTGTGGGGGGTGAGAGGATTAACCAAAGACAGAGTGGGGAACAGAACAGGTGTGGATTGACTGAAATACACTGCTGAGGGGAGCAGCGGGTGAGTCAGGGGAGAGGTCTGCTGTGCCATGTGGGTAGCTCCCTGGCTGGCTGGGGATCGAACTTGTGCTGCCGAGGCTATGGATAGCTTAATCGGTTGCGTCTTAACCCCTTGCGCCACCAGGGAGGCCCTACATGAATAAACTTTAAGTGAAACAAATGGCGTGTTGTAGGAGGCATCTGCGGCAGGGACGTAAAGGTTGACTCTGGAGTCAGGCTGCGTGTATTAGAATCCTTTACTTACTAGCTGTGTGACCTGAGCATGTTATTTAACCTTTCTGTGCCTCAGTTTACTCATCTGTAAAATGGGGGGAGGTGCAAAAATAGGATCAGCTTTGAGGGTTATCATAAGGATTAATGAGAGGATTAACTAGAAAAGAGCCTGGTCCTATACTGGTGTTTGCTTTTATTACTATATTTGTAAAAATATTTCACCTAGTTGCTCTGAACAAAAGTTTGATAATTCTGTAACCATGATTTTAAAATATTTCCTGAATCTTTTCATTCACTTTTATCTCCATTCTTATCATCTCAGTCTGAGCCATAGTTGTTTTCAAATACTCTAATAAATTGTTTGATTATCTCCTGTCAAAAACTGGAGCTTCATTTCCCTCCCCTGGAGTGTGGGTTATACTTTGGGCCTTACTGCTAATGAAGATGATGTGGTGGAGGTGATGACGTGAAATCATTTGCTCTGGAGAAAGTCAGTTGCTTATGTAACGAGCAGCCAAGTCAGCCCTTTGTGCCAATCCACGCGGTGGAGGCTGTGGCCTTCAGTCAACAGGCACATCTTGTGACACACTTCAAAGTGAGTCCACCAGCCTCCCAGAAGTCTTCAGATAATGCTAATGACCCCAGCTGACATTTTGATAATAACTTCATGAGAAACTCTGAGCCAGAAACTGTGACCCAGCAAAGTCACTCCTGGAAAATAAATATGTGAGATAATCAATGTTTATTATTTTGGGCTGCTAAGTTTGGGATAATTTGTTATTCAACAATATATAAATATAATTTATTAGTTTCCTAGGGTTGTCATAACAAATTACCACAAACTAGGAGACTTAAAGCAATAGAAATTTGTTTTCTCACAGTTCTGGAGACCAGAAGTCTGAAGTTAAGATGTTGGCAGGACCACGATCCCTCTGAAAGGTCAAGGGAGGAATCCTTTCTTGTCTCTCACAGTTCTGGTGGCTCCAGGCTTTCTTTGGCCTCACTCCAGTCTCCGTCTCACTCTTCATGTGGCTTTTTGCTCGGACTCTGTGTCTCCTTTCTCTTACAAGGACACCTGTCACATATAGGGCCCACCTGAATAACCCCTGATGATCTCACCACAAAATCCTTAACTTAATTATATTTGCAAAGACCCTTTTCCTAAAGAAGGTCACATTTACAGGTTCCAAGGGTTAGGATATAGTTGTATCTTTTTGTGGGTCACCATTCAACCCACTATATATACCACCATTTCTTACCAGTGCTGGTGCTGGTGCTATGACCTTTTAACTGGTCTGTGCTTCTGTTTTTTTTTTTATATCCCTTTAAACACACACACACAGACACACACACACACACACAGAGACAGATAATGAATAAAATGCAAACCTCATTTATCAGATACAACTGATATTATAGATACTAGTAAGTAGCCTTCAGGCAGGGAAGAACAGGGGCCAAGCTGGTTCTCTTGAGGATAGATCAGTCATTCCAAGGAGGAGCACTTGAATAACAGAGACCCAGGGGCTTAAGCTGAAACCAGTATGTAAGCTTCATGGAAGATAGAGGGAACAGCCAGGGGATGGGATGACCAGGAAACTTCTAGGAATTTAGACTCAGAAAGGTGGGGCAGAGTAGACATCAGAGGGAGAAGTCGGAGACATGCTTATGGGATTTAACAGTATCGTTATCATCCCCGATGTCAGTGGATTTATTTCTCTTCATTCTTGAATCCTGCACATGCGTGGTACCAGGAAGAGGCAAAGAGGATTGTAACTGAATTGCATCAGTTGTCTCATTCAGGAACTCGGTCCTTTACAAATATGAATTGTCCACAGATATGAGCATGTGGAGTAAAAGAATATGAATTAGACACTTTCAAGTTCTAAAGTGCTTTTAAATTCTAAGACACTTAGAACTTAAGTTTAATTTATATATTGTTGAATAACAAGTTATCCCACACAGACACTTCTAAGTTTTAAGTGCTTTTAAGTTCCAGTTCGCTCACTTACTAGGTCTGGACTTGTTTAAGTTACTTGCTCCCTTTGGAAAATCCATGTATGAAATGGGGATAATAGCATCTGTGCTGGCTACTCTGGAGTGGTTCACCCCTCCTAATTCAACCTTTTCACTGGAGAGGCTGGAAGACTAAAACCTACATTTCTTAGACTTATCTGTTGCTAGAGTTCAGGATGTGAATTAGCTACTAATTAAATATACTTGTATGATTTTAAAAAGTTTGAGGTGAAAGGAAGGCCATTTTTCTAGAAATAAAGTTATAGAGACATATGGCATTCCTGTAGATGGTTCCAGCATCCTGTCTCCATCTTCCTGGGAGTAGAAAAGGAGCGGCAATAGCCACAGCTTCCAGATCTAACTTCATCCTTATCTAAACTTCTGCAGCTTCAGGTGTCCATCCTCCAGTTCCTGAGCAAGAGGCAGTGGCAGGTGGTATGACTTTGCTTCTGTAGCTAGTGACAGGCCCAGGAGAATGGTTCCCAGGGATCAGTTCTGCATTTCTGGGGATTATTTAGAAAGACCAGTCTAGAACCTTATACTTAAGTTCCTACAATGATTTATCAAAGACCTAATTCTCTTCATCAACTCCTTTCTTTCTTAAAGGTCGCAAAGTAGTTTCTACATTCTTAACTAAAAAAAATGGGACCCATAAAAATGCACAGGGGGTGTTGCCTGGGAAAGACCAATTGACTTGTCATGAAGAAACTTTACAATAAACATGGTTTTTTCTTGGCAACTACACTGAGGTCCAGGTTGGGTCCTTGGCTTGCCATGTTAGGACCCAATATACTAGGATTGATGGGGCTTAGATGCTGACTCATGCTAACCAAGCTTTCAAGATGAGGGTTTATGAAGTCAGAATGCTGATTTACAAGGAAGGCACTGCCAAGAAGACCAGATCCTGGCATTAACCTGACCAGCATGGGAACCCAAATTATCAAAGCTGCTCACTGAGCTGGTGACAGTAACAAAGGAAAAGCCACACAGGGGCAGACTCACCAGGGTCTGGGCACCCTCTCTCCTGGGCAGTGATTGAGTGGATTCTCTAAACAGCACCTCTTTTTCTGTGCTTCCAAAGCAGACCAATCTCCCTCTGATGGCAAACATCTCCCATCAAGTTCCAGCCAATTCCTAAACACCTTGAATTGGCTCCTTAGGTGCTGTTGTGTATATCAGGTCTTTGCTTTAATTAGTGGGTTCTCAGCTTTGCCACAAAGGGCAACTTTACTTCAATTTCCAAGATTTTAGAGAAAAACTGCCCCAGGTTGTGAGAATTAAAGTTAGTAAAATCAGTGTGTGTATTCAAAATACAAAACATCCTCATATGCTCTTTAAAAAGAGTAACCCTTCGAGAATTTCCTGAACTGACTGGTGTTGATCAAGGAAGAAAAAAATAATTCTACACAAATAATGAAAACAGAATTTTGAGTGTCTAATGGACTTTCAAGAAAGGACAAAATGAAGACAGCTACCCCTCCCCAGCCCCTTCCTTCCACCACAAGTAATAATGTAAGGAAAAGGGAGAGACTGTGTTGGGCAGAGAACCTAGCAGATGAACACATCTGGGAAGTGGAAGCAGATGGGAAGGTCTGGATCCAATCCTGGGGAGTTCTGGGGGGCTGTGAGCACTCTGCCTATTTCCTAGCATCTTCAGTGATGCCCTCTTCTCCACAGCTCCCTTTGTGCTTTGAGAAGACAAAGGAAAGGACTGAGTTTGGTTTTTGTAGAGGGGCAAAGAGAAAATGCTGCAGAAGGGGAGAAGGAGAAGCTGGATCAAGCAATGATCAGTAGAAGTACAAGCCTCTAGGAATTCCCAGAGAGAGTAGTGGAGGGAGGGCTCTGAGTGCTCATCAGATACCAGATCAAGTTCAACTCATCAACGTTTTTTACTGATATCTCAAAGGATGGGCAGTATGTGTGGGCTGGCGATGGTAGGGCTCCCAGGATCCGTGCAGCCAGGAGCTGCAAAGCTTGGCTTAGAGAAGAGGAGGATGTCAAATACAGGGAAGCGTCCTGTACACAGAGCAGATATTTCTATTTTGTAATGTTCCACTTGTGTTCTTGGAAGGTGCTAGTAACTTAACTTTCCGGAAACTGGAGAGGGAAGCTTTTCTTCTAGTGTTTCCTAGACTTGTTCCTTCCCTCATTGTGTTATGTGATGGGCCAACGTGGCTTCTTCTCACTGTGCACAAGAGGAGGTCATGCCAATTCATGCCTCTCTGACTTTAAAAAGCACACGGTACCTCCTGTTTGTTCCATATGTCTTAAAAGAACTTTGATGGAGACAAATAAAATACCGACCTAGTAAAGAAGCTAATTGCAGGGTTTTAAATACTTGATGAAAGGCCTTTCCTTTGAGAGAAGAGTATTTTCTTCCAGTGAGAAGAAACAGATCCTCAAGGTCAAATCATGCAGCTCACTGCCTGGTGCCACATGAGGGCTTCTGAGGTCTCTCCATTGGTGTTGGAACTCGTGCCATATAAGTAATTCATGGTGTAAGAGGGCAAAGCTGAGTAGGGAAGTAGGAATAGTCAGAAAGCCTATTGTGCTCCCTGGAAGGTTCTATGTGGCTGCTATTGACTGAAGTAAAATATGTCACTGATAGAGGAAAGGTTTTTTAGATAATCAGAGTGAGGACTTGAACCTGGGAAACAGTGCTGTCGATTTTATTCTGAGAACCGCTCCAGCTTCTTTAAGTGTGAGTTCAGAGAGCAAACGTGTACAAGAAGAGAAGGAACAGAGAATGTTTATGTCAAAAATACAATTATTCTTGACAGGGCCTTCTGAGTTTTGTCTATAGGTTTAGAACTCTCAATTTCCTAAGTTATATTGATGTTATCTATGCTCAGAGGAGAGCAGACGCCTAAAGTTGATCATTACTTTGACTTCTAAAGAATGTGTCATGGAGACACAGAGGCCAGGTACCCATTGTTTACAGATCTTCTTTCTCTGGCTTCTTCCTTCCAAAGCAGAGTTGCCAGGGTTGGTCTCTTGTAGGCACCAAATTCTTGCATGACAAACTCACAGGACAGGACTAGCCTGTTCTGACTTTAAGCCTATGCAGGTGGCTTCCCTCTTTTGTCTGCTTGACCAGCAAGGAAGGGCCCTAAGTTTGTCCACAGTGTGTTCACACTACCAGAGGCATTTCATGTGAAAGAGTAGGGCAGACTGCCTGTGAGAAATTTTGACATTAGGCTAGTTAAAAGTTTTAAGAGACTTAGAGTTAGAAATCCTTATTCATGGGGCCTCCCTGGTGGTGCAGGCGGTTGAGTGCAGCGTTGTGAAGCTGTCCGCAGCCTCTGCAGTGCCGGTTTGATCCCCAGTGGCTGTGAAGTTACCCACATGGCGAGCAAACCTCTCCTGTCTCGCCCGCTACTCCCCTCAGCAGTGTATTTCAGTCTGTCTGCCTGTTCTGTTCCCCGCTCTGTCTTTGGTGAATCCTCTCACCTTCCTGCACATCTGGCCTATACCCCGGTTCTTGTATAAGTAAATTAATCTTTAAAAAGAAAAAAGAAATCCTTATTCATCACAAAGAATATGTATGTGATGAGAAAGTTTTTCCAACTCCGTGTATTGGACCAAAGTGAAATTTGTAGTAAATGTAGTGAGTCATCGCAAGATTATCCACAATAGCCAAAAGGTGGGAGTAACCCGCGTGGGTGAATGAGTGGATAAACAAATTGTGGCCTACACATACAATGGAGTAGCATTTGGCCTTAAAAAGGAAGGCAATTCTGATGCATGCTACGATATGGACCTGGAAGACATAAGTAAACTAAGCCAGACACAAAAAATACTGCATGATATTATGTATCTGAAGTGCCTGGAGTGGTGAAATTCATAGAGACAGAGAGAACAGTGGTTACCCGAGGTTGCAGGCAGGGGAGAATGGGGAGTTAATGTTTAATGGTAAAGAGCTTAATGGGTGCAGAGTTTAAGTTTGGATGGTAAAGAGTTTAATGGGTGCAGAGTTTAAGTTTGGATGGTAAAGAGTTTAATGGGTGCAGAGTTTAAGTTTGGATGGTAAAGAGTTTAATGGGTGCAGAGTTTAAGTTTGGATGGTAAAGAGTTTAATGGGTGCAGAGTTTAAGTTTGGAATGATAAAAAAGTTCCAGAGATGTTTAGTAGTAATGACTGCCCAGCTATGTGGCTGTCTCGACACCGTTGAACTATATGTTGTCGTTTTTGGAGTCTGTGGGTTTGGAGTGCAGGGTCCTGGGGTTCACTCTGGGAAACGTTTCACCAGAGCTCCCGTTTCAGCGACATGCAGCGAGTTTCCCAGGGGAGTTTCTCCATGAGACAGAGACATTAGTTATATTTAAAGGGCAGGTTTATTAGGGAGGGGCTAACACAGTTAAATGTGAGACTTAGCCACTATTCCTCCATCTTGTGTATAACTGCCATCTTAGTATTTCAAGTTTTGCTTACTCAAGACTAAATAGCCTGCATTCCAAAGAGGGTTTATGACCCCCACCCCACTCTGGTCTTATCTCAGATAACCAGCCACAGTGGAGCCGAGTAATGGGTCTAACTGGCCATAAAATAGAACCGAGCAATGCAGGCCACTAATGGGGTCAAACTAGCCATAAAATAACTGTGTACCCACCGTTGTTAATGAATGCACCTGTGTAATCAATGAATGATGTACCTATGTAACTAATGAATGATTGCCAACATGATTTAATTTTTAGAAATCTACTTGTACCCCTATATAAGATCCCTGTTCCCTTTTTTCAGGGCTCCCGACCTCCACCGTTACATCGGTGCGTGTTGAGGGCCCGGTCTCGAGCCCGTAATAAACTCCTTTGTGTTCTTACAGCGGTTGTCTGTGTGTCCTTGGGGGCTGCACTGGTTGACGCTGGGCACAACATTAAAGACTCTTGCATAGACACAAGCAGGCAGGAAGAGCTGCTCCAGAAAGGACAGGTTTGCTCAGAGAGGCCTGCATGGTTGCAGGCAGGCGACCTTGACAGGTCACAGGCAGTCAGGAAGGCTGCTGCCCTGCAGAAGGAGAGAGTTGGTGAGAAGAGGCACCTGCATAGTCGCAGGTGGGCAGAGGGAGTGCTGCCCCAAAACCAGTGCAGACATTGAACTGATAGAGTCTTCTTCTGTTTGGGAGGGGCTCACTCCTTGTGAGTCCTCAGTTGGTTGCTAATTTTGGATAACAATGTAGAATTTGAAAGGGACCAGAGATTCTACAATGGGCTCAATCTCCTTATCTTTACCTTTGGATGCGCTCTGGGATACCTACTTGGAGTTATGCTTTGTGATCTAGGTGTCTGCCTCTAAGGATACTAGTTTCCGCAGCTGTCTTCTGTGCCTAAGGATCTTGATTTCCACAGCTGTGGCCAAACTTCTAACCCTACCTTCTTGGGTGAGCCAGGTTTCTGGTCTTGTGGCGCACCTCCTTTTTTTTTTTTTTTTTTTTTGCTATTCTTGTCCTCCATCATATACATTTAAAAACGGTTCAAGTGGTAAACTTTTTGTTGTATTGATGTTATAACAATAGAAAAAAAGTTTAATGAGAGTGCGCAAAAGTTTGCATTTCTTTAAATCATGTTTTTCAACATGTTTTCCACAAAAACACTCATGGGAGATGATTCTGTTGTTCAAATCACCTAGGGAAATCTCTGGATCCAAAGCACAGTAAGTATAGAAAAGTGTCTGACAAGGCCTGCACTGCAAATTATTAAGCTTTGTTTAATTCAGCATTTCACATGTGTATTTCACTCCAGGATACTTTATTTCCTGCGATTCCTTGAATATCTATTAGAACTTACATTGTGCAAAATATCAGTTTGAAAAGTGCTATTTAAATCTTCCTTCAATCTGTATAGATGTGTCAGAAATGTAATCAGTGGTTTTCTGTATGGACTTTGGAAGTTCAATTCTTTATAAATCACCTAGTGGACTTGAGCAACTAGAGATTAATTTATGCTTTGTTAGTTCAATGAAGAGAGCATAAATTGAAAACTCTCAGTGTCTACGTGGATTCTCTGACACACCTACTTGAAAACTGGTTACTTGGATTTTGCTGATCATGGAGTCAACCCTCACCACTGTTACCTTGGTGGCAGCTGTCTGTATGGCAGTCAGGTGCCTTGCAAACAGCAATCAGTCAAGTGATAGTAACTGCCCCACAACAGTTTTGAATGGCTTTTGAAAGATATCCAGGAGCTTCCCTTTACCCTGGCTGATGTAAGTGATCTGTCTGTCTTGGATGGAGAATCAGTATTAATGTCAATAGTAACTATTTCACGCTTATATTCCCGCTGCTCTGCCATCCAAGAAAAGTTGCAGAAAAACAATCACCTCACAGCAGATCTCATGATCACCAATCAACATTTCAGGCAGATTATTTCTCATTTCTATATTGAATATCCCCCATATTAAAATCAAAGAGCTTGGGTTATATACACAAGTCCCTTCCAGCTTAAAAAAAAAAACAACAAAACCACAACAACTAATACTTTTTTCACATAAAAATGAGCTATTTTCCATTTCCTTGGCAAGTCAACATTTCTGTCTTTACCTTATGAAAATTTTGAAGTTTAGATACTTCCTGTTTTATAAATATTTGGCATTTTGCATACCGTGTTTGGATTTCATACCTACAAAACACTTTTAAAAAATGCTTCTGTTGGAGCTGCTGCTGCTGCTGAGTGAGCGCCCACTGTCTTTCGGGGCTGGTGGGCAGGAAGGAGCAGCTAGGGGTCCCAGCTTGTGGGGGACCAGGGAGAGCAAGCCCACCACCTTCCCTTCCCCCCTCAGCATCCCGACCACTACCCGAGGAGGGAGAGACCAGGCTGTCTTTCTGAAGTTGGGGCTGAGCAGTCCTTGAGGGAGAGACCCCAAGACTGCTGTAGCCGCTGGCCCAGTTAAACTCATCACAGTAATGGCTGTGGCCTTACCCAGGACCCTGGGGGAGCTGCAGCTGTATAGAATGCAGCTTTACAAAAGGCCAATCTACTTTCTTATTTTGATGCCTTTATCCAACAAGGTGGTGATGATGTCCAGCAACTCTGTGAAGCTGGAGAAGAGGAATAATTGGAAATCATGGCCCTCATGGGCATGGCTAGCAAGCCTCTTCTTGTTAGAAGGCTTCAGAAGGCTTTGAGAGGCAGGGCTACAAACACCAGCCTTTTGAATCAGCCGCTGACTTCTCTACCAGTCAGTAGCATACCCGTCTATAAATAACCAGAGGGATCACCAACCTGGCTGGGAATATCCTGCAGCAGTTGTGAAAGAAATAGCAGTGCCCGGAAACCTCATTTAAAAAGTCCCCAAGTGTGCTGCCACCACCTGTGTGCGGAGTCTAGGACAGGGGAAATCAGATGTGGGGAGCTTAGTGCTACAGGGTATTGGTGAATCCAGACTCTGGCACTGAGAGTGAGCACAGCTTCTCCACAGCAGTCCTTGACTCCCCAGCATCCCCAAAAGAAAGTATTGAGGTACTGAATGCTGCTGCAGCACCCTCTGTAGCTGAATATGGGGAGCGAATGGCCCACACTGCTGAAAAGTGACTTGAATGAAGTGAAAGAGCTGCTAAAAAACAACAAGAATTTGGCCAAAATGATAAGTCATATCTTTGAGTTGAGCGATGATGACCCACACAAAGAGGAGGAAATTCGAAAATACAGTGTAGTATATGGAAGGTTTTTTTTTTTTTAACAATCCTTTTTTTTTTTCTTAAGATTTATTTTATTTATACAAGAGTCGGGGTACAGGCCAGATGCGCGGGAGGGTGAGAGGATTCACCAGAGACAGAGCAGGGTACAGAACAGGCAGACTGAAGAAATAGACTGCTGTGGGGAGCAGCAGGCGAGACAGGAGAGGTCTGCTCGCCATGTGGGACCCTCAATGGCTGGCGGGGAAGGAAACAGTGCTGCAGAGGCTGCGGACAGCTTCATAAGTGCAGCACTCAACCGCCTGCGCCACCAGGGCGGCCCAGTATATGGAAGATTTGACTCAAAAAGAAAGGATGGGAAGCATCTCACGCTTCCTGAGCACACTGTTAATGAAGCTGCTGCTCAACTCTGTGTGAAGGATAATGTCCTGCTGACAAGAAGAGATGAACTTTTTGCTCTGGCTAGGCAGATTTCTCGAGAAGTCACCAATCAATATACTTACAGAACCACCAAGTCAAAATGTGGAGAAAGAGATGAATTATCCCCAAAGAGAATTAAAGTGGAGGATGGGTTTCCAGATTTCCAGGACTCTGTGCAAACTCTCCTCCGGCAGGCTAAAGCTAAGAGTGAAGAACTTGCTGCTCTTAGTGCTCAGCTGCCTGAAAAGGTGTTGGCAAAGCAGATGGCGTTCCTTTGCACCCAAACTGGTTGGGAGAGACTGCAGCATGCTGTAAGAAGTCTGTCTGCAGGACTCTACAGGCAGAGTTTGGAAGCACACAGCCCTAATAGCTTGACTTCTGATAACTCTGATGGTCAAGGAGAAAGACCTTTGAATCTCCAAATGTCTACCTTACAGAACAGACAACCCCATCATTTTGTGGAAGATGGGAAGCTGAATGGACTTTACTCCAGTGAGACAAAGTCCCACTCATCGGAGAGCCTTGGGATTTTAAAAGACTACCCTCACTCAGCTTTTACTTTGGAAAAGAAAGTCATCAAAACAGAGCCTGAAGATTTAAGATAACTGTTATTAGCTCAGTATTCTCTGGAAGTGGCATCAGATTTAAGGATAATGCTCCATCATAGATACAAGCCTTAATAACTAATGTGCCTCATTCAGCTCAAACAAATTTCATAGCCAAAGCATAAGGACTGATACAATAGTCTGGAAACCAGGAAAACAAAACAGCGGCCACAAAATAGAAGAGTGAGAAATTGTTGCAGTCTGTAATAGAAATATTGATCCATTCACATTCCTGTGTAAATCGTTCCTTGTGGAAAGGCTTCCAAATTTCTATTGTAAGCATTCATTATTTAAGAATGTACAATGTGTTTGTATAATTTATAGAAGTTAAAAACTCGATGTTGAAGGGCCTCCCTGGTGGCGCAGTGGTTGAGCGCTGGGTTGCGAAGCTGCCCGCAGCCCCTGACACACCGGTTCGATCCCCGGCTGCTCCCCGGCCACCTGAGGAGGGTCCCACATGGCGCGCAGACCTCTCCTGCCGCCCGCTCTCCCCTCTGGCTCTGGTGAATTCTCTCACCCTCCTGCGCTTCTGACTGTACCCAGTGCTTGTATAAATAAATAAATAAATTAAAAAAAAAAAACAAAAAAAAACTCGATGTTGAGACCTGTTTGGTCCAGACACAGATACAGTTTATTTTACTTGAAATTTTGTTGTCTACTTACCTGTATTTAGTGTGAATATGTCAGCGTTTAGAATCTTTGCAGTCATAAAAAAAAGTATAAGTAATGTAGTTATTGACAAGGTTGCAATGACTGGAAAACTGAATAGCAAATAACTCAATCTATACCAAGGAAAATGTGGATTTAATATTTGATAAAGCTGAATTTAATATGAAGTGTGTCCTTTTTAATAGTAAAATGTTTTTACTGACTTACTCAGTGAAGACATTTACACAATTAATAGTGGAGTAAAGTTAAAAAGATGAGCAATAGAGCAGAAAATCTCTGCTTCTGTTGATACAGGTTGTTGTATGATAGCTCCGCAAAAGTAACAGAACTAGGAAGCTATTACTTGGACAGAGAACTTGAAACAAATGGATTGATGTGTAAAAGTTTTGACTTTCACATTGCTGCTTCAGAATGTGTTAAATAGGTTAAGACAGAATAAGTTAACCCTAAATGTGATAAGGATGGTGACTGTTAAAAAAGTCTATTAAATAGAGTAAGAACTATTTTATATCCAGAAATTCCTCTCCACATACTGGAGTCAGAGAGATTAAATAACTCTCCCTGGGGAATATCTTCCTACTTGCACCATCACAAGTGTGGATAATCACTACATCCACATTTGCAGGCATATTTCTGTGGCGGTTTAGTTGACACCTATAGTCATTATTTATTTTACAATTTAATTTTTGTATACCTTCCAGATTTGTGAATGCAGTTTTTTTTAGAATTCATGTTAACTTGAAAGTATGTTTTTAATTCCCCCTATTTAATCATAGGGGGCATGAATATAAATGGGGGCATGCTTAAATGTTAGTAATGTACTTGTTTACAAGAATTTTACATGGGAATTCGTAGTGGAAAAAAAAAAGCAAATGCTACTTCTGTCAACATACATTTTTGCTATTGGAGAAGATATTTGAGACCTTTACCTACTTTTCTCCAGATTAATTTAAACCCAGATATTGCTAAGAATAGTGTATTGACTTTGGAAAACGAGGGTTGTTTTTTTTTGTTTGTTTGTTTTCAGTTCTGCTCTAGTTTATAACTGTGTAAAAATATTAAGTCAAACCTATTATACTACAATTCATCAGCCAAATACTAGATGAAATGTCTGCACTGTAGTCTCTGATCACTGTCACTTATATAGTTGCTTTTTCATTTTGATTTGTAGAACAGTTTTACAGTAGAAACATCAGTAAACAACTTTTATACTATTAAAAGGCTTTTCCCCTTCCTAAATTAAATGTTTTAATTGTATTACAGTGTTTTGCCCACTAAAGAAGCTTTTTATGGACCTTGCAATTGTTGCTTGCTTGAGGTTGTTTATTATGGATGTTTTGTTCACTGTGTGTAGAAATAGTATGAGTACGATTTAAATAGATTGTTCTGTTTTTAATATTAGCCATAGAACTGGTTAGTATATCAGTAGTTTCATGAAACGTTCCTTGTATTCTAATCTATTTTGAGAAATTTTGTGGATTTTTTTAAATTGTGTCTTACAGTTTAAGTTTGTATATTTTAAGAAGCAACAATTTTTAAAGATGTGGTAATCTGCCAACGAATATTTATCCATCTTTAATGACCCCACAAACTGCATCTTTAAATCCATAAATCAGTTTCCTTAGTTATCATACTTTTCTGGTCTTTCAAACTTAGTGATGGGGGAAAGAAAGCACAAGAAAAATTTCAGTAGAATACAGTTTTTATTTTGTAAACACTAATGTATTAAACTTGCTATACATTGAAACAAATAATATATATTTTTATTTGAATTGTATATATGATTGGATGTTATAACTAGTTGATTTTTTACATTGTGTTAGAGGTATTTTCACTGAACAAGGTCAATTGGTTACCTCAGTATTATAGCCAATATAGTCCAAGGGATGAGTCTCCCTGTGTCTGTGCTGTACTTTATTATGTGCATTTCTGTGACCCTTTAAGCTGTTGATGAGGTGGGACGAGTACACTTGCTTTCTGTGGCAATAAAAGATTTTCTGTGCCTCAGAAAAAATGCTTTTCTTGTTCTGCCACTTTCATTGCCAGTTTTTAGCAGATTGTTCTTAGAAAAAGTGGAAAATTTAAATCTTCAGTTATTTCAGAAGAGAACAGGGTAGTTAAAAACATAACAAAACAAAGTTTTAAAAACTCTCTAAGTGGTAACATTCAAAGACAACTGAAACAAAATAAGAAACTTCTTAACTAGAGAAATATGTCATTAAGAAAATGAATAGGAAATTCAGATTTGGAAAATATATTTGAAATGTATGTGTACCTCAAGTACATACTTAAACAAAGAATTTCCAAATTTCAGTAATACCAAGACCAAAACTTCAATTTAAAAAGAGACTCCATGGGGTCAGAATGGGGGGGTTGCAATTGTATGGGGAATATAAAAATAAAATTTATTATAAAAAAAAGTTCAAAAAAAATAAAAAGAGACTCCATAAAAAAATATAAAAATGTTCAATAAGTATGTGAAAGGGTGTTCAACATCATTAGTCATCAAGGAGGTGAAAATCAAAGCCATAATTAGGTCCCACTTTATACCTTTTACATTAAAGGGATAAAAAAATCAAATACTGGACAAAATGTGGAGTAGCTAAAATTCTTGCATGCTGATAATGGAAGTATGAAATACTATACCCACCTTGAAAAACTATCTAACATTTCTTATGGACTTAATCTTTTTTCTTATGTTGTTATGTTGCCTGGAATTTCTACTGCCAGTTGTTTACCCAAGAGAAATGAAAACAGGTCCACCGTAAAGATTTGTATATGAAAGTTCAGAGTAGTTTTATTCATAATAGTTAAAAACTGGCAGCAAAACAAAGATTCATCATTAGAAGAATGGATAAATTGTATTTTTACAACACAGTGCCACACAGTAATAAAAAAAGAAAGATGTACTACAGCACACACAGGACGGATAAGTCTCAAAAACTTGCTGAGTGAAAGAAATCATATACAAAATGTATCATTCCATTTGTAAAAAATTCTAAAAAAGACAAAAGTAATCTATAGTGATAGGAATCAGAACTGTGGTGGACTTTGTTGGAAGGTAGGGGTGGGGATTGACTGGAAAGGGGCATTAAAGAACTTTCTAGAAAGAGAGAAAAAATGGACTGGGTAAAATGAGTATATTCATTGGTCAAAACTCTTTGACCTGTAAACTTATGATCATTCATCTCAGAGTATAAGAATTAAAAAGAAAAACTATTACAAGGTAATCGCCAGAAATAGCACCAAATACTCTACTCTGGAATATATTCTTTTTAACAATACAGAACTCTCCCCTTTGATGGTCCCACCCCTTCTGTATCCACCAGCTTTTGTTTCTTTGCTTCCCTTTATATCCCTTTATAAAACCATGGCGCATTTTAATAATTTCTCCCATGTAGAGATCCTCGATTTTTTGGGTCTCTTTTCTTTCTATTCCATTTGCCTTATGCAACTCAACCCTGTTCTGGGCAAAAATGCCACTGCTGAATGGATTAATGGGACATTTTACTCTGGTGATGAACAATCTTACACTACTCTCATGATTTCCAACCTTATTGTTGAGCTAGGTTCATTCTTCTACTCTCCTCAAGGAATATTTGTACTTTCTCCAGTTTTCTAGCTAAACTCATTCCATTTAATCAATATGAGACCTTGCCTCATATTAATTAAAGAAAAAAATCCCTGCCAAATAATATGTAATAAAGAGTCTACTCCATTCTCCCCACTACTAAATCCAAATATCTGGTGACCTGACTACCCAATTTCCCTTCTCTCCTTGTGTCTGGGAAGAGGTGTCTTCATCCTCTTTAAAGTGGGCTCCCCTTCGGTATTCTGCTCCCCATTCTTTATCAAGTTACTTGTTTCTTTGCTTGGGCTTCTGCTTTATTCTCTTTAACTCTTCTTTGATTCCATACAAAAAAAAATCCAAACATTTGTACACAGATATGCCTCCTCTGTGATGGAGTTATAGCCCCATAAACCTATTGTAAGTTGAAAATATCCTGTCAAAAATGCAGCTATTGCCCCAAATCTTTGCTTCCCTACTTAGCACTTCTTGCAAGATTGTCTGCAGTTACATCTCACTGCCTATTCATTTTTCAGTGTAATCAGTTTTGGCTCTGCCCTCTCTCTTGAACCCCATCTTCCTAGCTCACTCTGTGCTGCCAAAGACAATGGCAATTTCTCTGTCCCTCTTTTACTGGACCTTTCTGTAATGTAGCATGTCCGCTCACATTCTAGGTTGTTAACCTCTTCTTTCTTGAAATACAACACTTCTTTTTGCTTCCATGGCACCACCTTCTCCTGGTTTTCCAACCCCCTATAGCCCCGGTCTTCTTAGACTTTTGCCTAGCACCCTGTCCCTCCCTTGCTCCCATTTGGAACCCTAATATTTAAGTCCCTCAGGGAACAGTCCACTGCCCTCTTGTCTCCTCCCTTCAAATCCTCATCCCGTCCATCACCATGACTTTTGATATTGCTTTATATATCATGACCCTTGAATGAGTTTATGAAGCCAGCCTTTCTTCTAGGCTCCAGGCTCTTAAATTCAATTTGCTATTTCCTAGTATGACTCACAGGGATCTCATAATTAACACATCCCAAACTGAGCTTTCAACTTCCCCTCTCCCACAGCTTTATCATTCTTCCTTTTCTGGATAGATTGCTCTCAGGCAGAACCAGTTCCATCTCTCCTGATACTTTCTTCTCATTCAATGCCCTGCAACACACATTCTAGTTCATGACAAATAATTATTGACTTTGTGCCTGAAGTATGTCTTGAAGTTACTGTAGGCATGACTACTTCCATCTCTGTAGATCTAACCCAACCCACCGCCACCTTGTCTGGCTCCTGCCCAACCTCCAAATTAGTCTTTCTGTTTCAACTCTTGTCTCACTTCAATCCACTCTCCATGTGGCAGACAGCATGATTCAATAAATGGATGTCAGATAATGTCTCACACTCACACATACCCCTCTGGCCTCCACTTGAAAACCATAAATGAGTTATTTCCCTTAAAACACAAACTAAAACCCTTGACTTGGTCTCAAGGTCCTGCATGCTGAGCTTTTCTCCTCATCCTCCCTGCGACCTGCTTTTCCACTCACTCACTGCACTGGCTTCCCTCCTCTTGTCACTGCGTTGTTTACCAAACTCTCTCCTCTCGGGCATTTGCGTGACCTGTACCCACTGCCTAGAACATTCTTTCCACCACTAACTTGGAGTCAGCTCTCAGTTCCCACATCTGTCCCCCAGTGTCACCTTCTCTCTGTGTTTCTGTCTCTTTACACCCAGTGTTTTCCATTGCAGTAGCCCAGTTTGTAAGTATATATTTATTTGTGTGTGTATTGGTTTAATATCAGTTTTCTCTAAAGATATTTAATTCTTAAGAGAATAGTGGCCAGATCTGTTTTGTTTTCCACAGTGTATCAGTGGGTACAGTTCCAAGTCCATAGTAGGGCCTCAATAAATAATTGTTGAATGAATTTATTGTTGAATATAAATAGATAATCACAGATTCTCCAACCCCAGACTGGGATCAATAATCTGTTTTTCTGAGTAACTGTCCCTAATCCCCTAATTTCCATTACAGGCAAAATGTAGCATGTCCGCTCACAAAATTCTATTTTATAGTCCTCTGTGTTAACAACGGTGCCACTAATGGTCGACATTACTAACATCACTAATGTCCCATTCACCTCCACTTCAAGTTACAGGCGGGCTCATATTCTCCTCCTTGTTAAATGGAGCTTTTGTTCCCAATATCTGCTGCTTCTCCCTGCAATAAGATTATTTTACTGCCTGCCATCAACTTCCTCATGAGACCTGTGGTGCCTTTCCATGCAGGAGGATTTGTCTTTCTTATATTAGAATGTAGGTGAGATGGTGCACTGTATTGGATACAGCAGGTGGAAGAGAGGTCTGCCCCCAGTGAGCAGAAGCATCAGAGCCTTTGCACCCACTCACAGACTCTCCTTTCCATCTATCCTGAGAGTAGCAATGCCCCGCTTAAAAGTTGCTTTATCTGTCTGGATCCCAGGACCTTCGATGACCTAAAGACAGCATGTCACACAGGCAAGATATAAACAGCTATTCCTGCAAACCACGGGGATGTGGGGTCGATTGTTGCTGCAGTTTATTCCAACTGAAGTTGACTATTAGACTTCTCTTCTTGAAGTTACATGTGGACAGTGTAACTGGTTTTGCCAAGAAAATAGGAGTAGAAGTCACATCTGTCACTTCCAGGTATATTTTCTTGACTATATCTTCCTGGGGTCCCAATGCAGTGGAGTAGTAAAATATCCTGAAGCATTGCCTGTGTCCACATGAGATGCCCCAGGGAAGGCCAGCAGCGGGGCGTCTCTTCCCAGAATGCTTCCCAGAACTGACCTGGGCTTCCCAGGTTGCAGTGTGCACCATAATTAGGGGGATGTGCTGGGGCAGCCGCAGGCACCAGCATCTCAGACAGCACCTCCCATCGCTCCCACCTGCTGCTGTCTTGTCTGCTCTCGGGCTGACCTACCAGCTCTGGCAGGTGACTAATCGCTAGGTGGTGGCTCTACCAGGCATTTCAAAGCCTGTAGTCACTGGGCTATCAAGAAGTTCCTGGTGGGAACCAGAATGACGGATCTATGTTAGGCTTTGTACAGAAACAGTCTCTTCCCAGCCTCCTCCCCCACATTTCCCATTTGCCATCACTTTGGAGGAAGCCCCTTAGGACAGGGGTGGGTTCCCAGGCCCTGACTGAGGGAGAAGGGAGGTGGCAGCTGGTGAAATGGGCACATACGAAATAAATGGGCTCTTTTGTTCAGGTCACGCCAGTTGCTGCTGCTTAGAGTTGGTATCTGCTTCACGTACCCTATTCTTATATTCTGGAAAACTGGCTTTTACTGACAGGAGCTGGGCATCAACTTATTCCTTATCTCACTACAAGTGCAGGGTCATTCCATGTTTCATCCTACACAATGTAAAGGTGAACAGCAGCTTTCCTACCCCATGTCCAAGTGGAAAAGGGCTTGAATGTGGGGGCTTTTGCTTTGTGTGCAGGTGCAGAGGGGGACCTGTGGACTCTTCCGGAGGGAAAGGAAGGCTCTGCTCCAGCAGCCCAGCAGGGCAGAGCCTCTTTTCCAGAGGGAGATGAGAAGTGGCCTGGGCTTTCCAGGGCTTTTGGAGGAGTAGGGGCAGAAAATCTCACGGTCCGTTTCCTTCTTCCCAGAGCTGACTTGCCTGGCTTGATGCAGTCAGGTTGGCATTGTGCTCCCGGAAACCATAGGCCACAGAAGTGGGTGGATGTACCCAGCTCAGCCTCCCACTGCCTGGGATTGTCTTTCTTTGGGCTACTTCCTGGCTTCCTTCTTCATCCTCTTCCCAGACCAGTTTCTCTGTCATTTCTCACATTTCCTTGCACTCTCCATTTCTGGATGGCTTCCATCCCTTTTGTACATATTTTTTCCAAACCCTTTCCAAAGTGATCCTTATGAGAAAATCCTCTGCCACCATTGCCAGTGACAGAGCTTGCTCTAAACACCAGTAACTTTCTTACGACCTGCTGTTCCTGTAAAGCACTTCTTTCAAGCCAGCATTTCTGATGACTGGGGTTGACTTAAGCTGACCTCACATCCTGATCCTGGGCCTGCATTGTTCATTGTGCTGTATTGTTTTTTAAGTGTGAAGGATTCTCCCCCATCTCTTCCTTATTTGTCCAAATCCAGTGTTGCGTGGATCTGTGCTCCGGTCAGTTACTGGGGTCTCCATGAGCTGCTTAGTCACCAGCACAGTGTGGGCACTCAAGTTGTGATCTCAGGAACCTAGTGGAGTGAAGGGAACCACTGAATCTGGAATTAAAACTGGGTTCAAGTTCAAACTCTGTTGCTCACTTATTTTCTGAAATATTTCTTCAGACGAAGGTGGGGCCTATAATATTTTTTATTTACGAGGATGTCAGGAATGGATGTCTGTAAAAGAGTCATGCTACTATACAAACCCTGGTGCACGATGACCATGATGGTGAAGAGGGAGAAGAGAAATGGTGAGAATACACAGGAGATTAAGGTGACTTTCTCTTCTGGATGGGGGGAAGGCAGACTTAGGCAAAGTGAGAAGTGCTGCCTTAGCCTTGACCTCTACAGCTGAGCAGAGGTCACGTGCAAATATTTGTTGGCCACTACTGTGCAGTACTAGGGGTACAAAACAAATAAGATCTGGTTTCTGGGTATGCCTTTGTAGATCTGGGCATACAGTACAATGGGAATAGAGGAGGAGATGTGAATTTTCCTGGTTTTTGTTTCCTGGGAGAGTCTGAGGTCATGGACTTAGAACAGCTGGTTGCATCACGCTGAGCCTTAAAGGGTTTCAGTAGGGGAAGAAGTGGGGAAAGGCACTAGAAAGGATATACAGAAGGCCAACAGGTATATGGAAAAAATGCCCATCATTGCTTCTAATAAGGGAAATGCAAAGCAAAAGCACAGTGAGCTACCACCTCACACCTGTGAGGATGGCCTACATCGAAAAGACTCTCACCAGGTGTTGGAGAGGAGGAGAAAGCAGAACTCTCCACAGTGTTGGTGGGGATGTAAATCGGTGTGGCCACTTTGCAAAGTGATCAGGATTTATCTTAAAAAAAAAAAAAAAAACACCTAAAAATGGAAACACCATATGCGCTAGCAAGCCTTCTTCTGGGTATCTATCCAAAGGACACAAATTATCAGCTTGAAAAATTACACATTCCACAATATTTATTGCAACATTATTTACCATAACTAAGATAAGGACTCAGCCTGGTCAATGCACCCCGTGGAATGCTATGCAGCTGGAAGGAGAGAGGGAAGCCTGCCATTACCGCAAAATGGAAGGAATCCCGGGGGAATGTGTGCCGTGGAGCCAGCCTGAGAGATAAGACAAATATTGAAATGAAGCGAAAAGGTAAAGAGGGTGTAAAGGGTGGAGTAGGGGAGAGAGAATGAGCATACGAAGGGGTGGAGGAAGAGACCATTGGTGTTAAATTGGGGAGCAGGAATCGTGGCTGAGGAGTGAATGGGAAAGTGCCTTGAGGGTTGTGGTGGGCTCAGGTGTGGGGCAGTGGTCTCTTGTGCCCACAAGCTGGGTTGTGTGGGTGAGGCGCTTGGAAGGGAGGCTGGGAAGGAGGCTTCACCCTGGTGGGGCCTGAGGACACAGCCCTGTGTGTGTGGCAGGTGGACACTGCTGAAACCTGGGTCCTTCTTATAGCCTTGGAGTCTTCTTTCTGCCATGTCTTGAGTTTTAGGGATTTTCCCTTAAAGCTGTGAGTCTTGGGATCAGAGGGAAGGAGAGAGGAGCACAGGGGACTGAGGTGATGGTGCACAGTGCATGGGTGAAGGAAATTCTATGGGGACTACACCTGAGGGGGTGGGGGAAAGCAAACATTGTTTAAAAATGAACAACGATGTAAAAAAAATATTTATATATAAAATAGCTGTGAGCCTTTGCCCTGATTTCCTAGTTGCCCTCCTCTTTGATGATGTATCTCTAAGCCTTTGGAACTGCACCATTTTCCAGACGCCCTCCTTATAGTTGCAGGGCGAGGGAACACAGGGCAGCCCCTGTGCCACCTGTGTCTGGATTTAAAGGTTGTGAACTGATTAACAAAGTATGAGTTCAAATGTTCTATGCTCCCAACTTGACAAATATCCCTTCACAATCACCTTGAAGGCCAGACTTTCATTGATCATTTTCAGATTCTCCAATTTTCTGCACACCCCCGCCGTGCTGTCTTGCAACCTTTCTCCCTTTCCCTGCCTTGATTCTCACTCCCAGCTCACCCCAGTCTGTCATGCCCTCTCTCAAGCAGCTGGGAGCAGAATACAGCCCCATAGCCAAGCTCTGTCCCCAGGAGTAACCCCGGGGGACCAAGAGGTGGGTGTACCAGAAGCACAAATCTCCTTGGGGAGGGGGAGACCAAGGGAAATGGCCAGACTATGCCTTGGATGTGATTTGGGGGCTATTTGGCAGGAGCTCTGGTGTGTGGGATGTGCTGTAGAAGGGTCATAGTCTACAAGGGGTTACTTTCCTTAGGCCCAAAGGACTTCTTGCCCAGTTGGGGCATAACCACAGGAAGCCAGAACAGGTCCCACTAATGGGTAGGCCCAAGGCAGGGCCGCCTCTGGCCTGGGCCTCAGGGCACGTGGTGATGAGCCGACTCTTCTTGAAGAATTCTGCTTTCAGGTTATGGGGCTGAGTTTGTAGGTGCACCAGATCCCATCAGAAGGAAGACTTCTTGTCACCCACGCTCCCCAATGGGTCTTTTAAGGAAGTCCACGCTCTGCTTTAGGGACAAGAGCCTCAGACGACAGCATCTTCTCATACGTCACAAAAATGTTATGAGCATTTTAGAAGCTAGCTAAGGAGAGGGTTACTCAAGGATACTCTTCACTGGGAAACACTGATCCACATTGTTCCATGGATATAAGCATAAAATAAACTAGAGCACTTCTACCAGCTGCTATTATTTTCTTCTCCTAACACTCTGGCTACACTGATGCCTGACAAGGAGGGGCGTGCCCTGTAGCAAGGCACAACTTGCTCAGACATGGATGAGGCACAGAGGACATGCTTAACAAGGGCCATTGCACACACTGGCAAACTTTGTCACTGCAATGAAGGATGAAAAGAAAAAAAGGAAAAGCAAGGATTCTCCCATGTCCTAGTGCCCCAGAATGTCCAAGCCAGAGGGTTCTTGGAGCTTTGTAGGTGGGAAAGAGTCTTGTTGGATGTGTCAGAGAGGAGTGGATCCTTGGCAGTCACCGAGGCTCTTGCTCCTAGATGGGACTCTTTCCACAGCTTTGTCTCCATTCAGCGTTTGGTGGGCCAGTGGGATGAGGCCCCCAGACATACAAAGGCCTGAGGAGCTGATGAGATTTTGCCTGAGTTAAAGATGTCTTTTTTCTGACAATTTCACAAGCACTGCTCAAAAGACTGTCAATTAGCTTCAAGAAAGGTGCTTCGTGCTTTTCCTAGGAGTAGCTACTTCACTGGCATCCCAGACAGAGAAGGGGGGTTGTGTGGCTCACTCCTGATTCTTTGCACCCTCTTCCTAGTTCCTCCTGAGATTCTCGGAGTAGCGATGGTAAGAAGATATGGATAATGACTAGGGGATGTTTAATACAGGGAAAACACTGATAAAGATCAAGACTAAAAGATTATAGTTGCCAAGTCATGAAGGACTCTTAGCTACGCTGGTCTGGCTTCTCACCGGGAGACAAGACAGCCAAGAATCACAGGAAGAGGGACTTGTCTAAGATGCCATGTGGTGGTCCCCGAGGTGACGATGGCGGCCATTCTATGTTCATCATGCTCAGAAGCCACTCCTTTATCCTTTCCCCGGGTCTTGTGTCTTTCTTTCTTCTTGTCAGCTCACGTCTAAGTCCACCCATATCTCAGCTCAGGCCCATGGATGTCGTTTTTGGAGGGTTAAACCTTTGTCATCCAAGTTCATGTTCCCCTGTGTTCCAGGAAGCTACCAAGTCACCGGGGGACATTTTCCCCAGAGGTTTCCTGGTTCTCCCCAGAGAAAAAGGGCCACATGCCAGGGCTAGGTAGGCTCTGCACAAGCACTCTTGCCGTCACTTGTGCACATTGGCCCTGGGATCCCGGCGAGAAGTCGTCACCAGTCCCGTTTTGTTTGCTTCTCTTGGCAGAGTGAGACTAGGATCTGGGCTCTTTTGTTAGGTCCCAAGGAGCCAAAATCAATACATCTAGGATTGCACTGACTTCCCAACATCTGGTTTTTCGTGCTCCCTGTAACTTTTTAGACTCTACATTTCCTTTGGAATCACAGTATTACTCAAGGTTCTTGTAATCAGACATCAAATATCTATTTGCTGGGTGACCTCTGTCCTCAAAGAACATAGTAAGGAATGTAAATGTGAAACCAGAGATATAAACCATCTCTGTGTTTTAGGAGGACAGGGCTGCACCTACAGGCCACATTGCAAACCAGTTTCCTTGCTGTTCCAGCCTCTGCTCCCCTCACTCTGATTCTTTCAATGCCAGTTTCTCACTGCTGATATATCTTTTTTTTTTTTTAAATGTGATTTTCAGTTTAAGTAGAATTTTAATTAAAAATAGCATCCTAATTCAATCATCTTACTATGATGACTATTTTTTCAATCTGTCTAGATTATTATCTTATGAATCAAAACGAAATTGAAGACGACTTCTAAAAATAAAAACAAAATATATAGGACCTGGGCATTTTATCCTTTTCTATTTAATGAATACAATTAAAGTTCTATAGGGGTAATTTATCTGAAACAACTGTACTCATTATGTTAAATTGTCTCTATTATTTTCAAGGCAATTTTGCACAAATAGACCAAGTTCAAAATTACAATCCTCATGGAATCTATGGTGTTTGATAAACAAAAAGTTATAACTTTATGTATATAATCATGATGTCAAATCAGCAGCCAAATGAGTGGAACTCAATGGAGTTAATGCTTTCTAGAAGCTGAAATACTAAAAGGATTTCAGGATATGAGCTTTGCATTCTCACCTGGTCCTCCTTTGTGGTGCAAAACTGCTCTCCTAAATGAGAATGAGTCCTGTGACTTTACTCATATAGCTACTAAGAATAGATACAGTTTTGAACTCATTAGCTGAAAGGAGGCATTTTATTGTTGCATTATAATACAATTGTGTTGAGAACTGGTGGAGGGGGAGGCAGTCAATGATACAGATATGTTTTGGTAACAATCTGTCCCATTAGTAACTCCACCCACTACTAACTTTCAGAGAAGGAAGTAAATATTCTCAGTGACTATAAAAGCTCTGGTTTGCAACTTTGGTTCACACTTGATTTTGTTCTTTTTTTTAATATTTTATTTTATATAATTCTTACATCATTTTTCATCTTTGCACAATGTATGAATTTTCATTTTGGTTATATTCCCCATACTGTTGCACCCCCCTTATTTTAACTATAGTACTTTCTCTCCCTACCCCTCCCTCCCCCCCCCAACTCCCCTAGTGTGTCTCTGGTTTATAGTTGCTTGTTGATTTTGATTTTTACTTTGTATTGATTAGTCTTTTTCCTGGTCTCTTATTTAGGTTTTTCTAAATTCTTGCTATGAGTGAGACCATCCGGTATTTTTCTTTTTCTTTCTGACTTATTTCACTGAGCATGATCCCTTCTAGCTCCATCCATGTTGCTGCAAACTGCATGTGTTTATCTTTTTTGAATGCTGAGTAATATTCCATTGTGTATATGTCCCACATTTTCTTGATGCAGTCATCTATTTTGGGCATTTGGGTTGTTTCCAAAGTTTAGCTATTGTAAATAGTGCTGCTATAAACATAGGGGTGCAGGTGCCTTTTTGAATTGATGTTTCTGTGTCCTTTGGGTAAATACCTAGGAGTGGAATTGCTGGATCATATGGAAGCTCTATGTTTAGTAGGTCAAGAAATCTCCACACAGCTCTCCATAGTGGTTGGACCAGTTTGCACTCCCACCAACAGTGCAGGAGTGTTCCTTTTTCTCCACATCCTCGCCAACATTTGTTGTTGCTAGTTTTTTTAATATGTGCCATTCTCACTGGTGTAAGATGGTATCTCATGGTAGTTTTGATTTGCATTTCCCTGATGACAAGTGATGTTGAACATTTTTCATATGCCTATTGGCCATTTGCATTTCCTCTTCGGAGAAGTTTCATTTTAGCTCTTCTGCCCATTTTTTGACTGGATTATTTTCTTTGTGTTGAGTCTCATCAGCTCTTTGTAGATTTTTGTGATCAGTCCTTTATCATTAGTGTTGTGTGCAAAAATGTTCTCCCAGTGGGTGGGGTTTCTCTTTGTTTTTGTTATTGTCTCTTTTGCTGTGCAGAAGCTCTTTAATTTGATGTAGTCCCAGCTGTTTATCTTTGCCTTCACTATCACTGCTTTGGGTGATGTGTCTGTAAAGATGTCTTTGATGTGCATATCACGTAGTGTTTTGCCTATATTTCCTTGTATGTATTTTATGGTTTCAGGTCTTATGTCTAGTTCTTTAATCCATTTTGAGTTGGTTTTTGTGCATGGTGTGAGGTAGTAGTCAAGCTTCATTCTTTTGCATGTAGTGACCCAGTTTTCCCAGCACTATTTATTAAGCAAACTTTCTTTGCTCCAGTACATATTCTTTGCTCCTTTGTCAAAGGTTAGTTGACCATAAATCTGTGGGTTTATTTCTGGATTTTCTGTTCGGTTCCATTGGTCTGTGTGTCTTTTCTTGTTCTAGTACCATGCAGTTTTGATGATTATGGCTTTGTAGTATAGTTTGAAGTCTGGGAGTGTGATGCCTCCATTCCCTTCTTTTTTTTTTCAGGAGAGTTTTGGCTATTCAGGGTTTTTGGTGATTCCATATGAATTTCATCAAGAATTGTTCTATTTCTTTGAAGAATGACATTGAAATTTTGATTGGAATAGCATTGAATCTGTATATTGCTTTTGGTAGGATGGCCATTTTAATAATGTTAATTTTTCCAATCCATGAGCGGGGGATGTCTTTCCATTTCTTTGTGTCTTCTTCTATTTCTTTTAACAGTTTTTTATAGTTTTCTTTGTATAGGTCCTTTACCTCTTTTGTTAGATTTATTCCCAAGTATTTGATTTTTTTGTTTCGATAATAAAAGGGATTTTTTTTTTGATTTCTTCTTCTTCAGATTTATTGTTTGTGTATAGGAAGGCTAGTGATTTTTGCATGTTGATTTTGTATCCTGCCACTTTACTAAACTGATTGATTAGTTGAATTAGTTTTTCTGTGGAGTTTTTGGGGTTCTCTGTGTATATTATCATATCATCTTGAATAGTGATAGTTTAACTTCTTCTTTTCCTATTTGGATTCCTTGTATGTCTTTCTCTTGTCTTATTGCTCTGGTTAGGACTTCCAGTGTTATATTGAAAAGCAGTGGTGAGAGTGGACATTCTGTCTTGTTCCAGATCTTAATGGAAATGCTTTCAGCTTTTCCCCATTGAGAATGATACTGGCTGTGTGCTTGTCATATTTGGCCTTTGTGATGTTGAGGTATGTTCCTTGTATCCCAAGAATTTCAAGGGCTTTTATCATGAATGGGTGTTGTACTTTGTTGAAAGCTTTCTCAGCATCTATTGATATTATCATATGGTTTTTATATTTCTTTTTGTTGATGTGTTGGATAATGTTGATTGATTTTCAGATGTTGGACCATCCTTGTGTTCCTGGAATAAATCCTACTTGGTCATGGTGAATTATCTTATGGATATATTGTTGGATTCTGATAGCTAAAATTTTATTGAAGATTTTTGCATCAGTGTTCATTAGAGAGATTGGCCTGTAGTTTTCTTTTTTTGTGTTGTCCTTTTTTGGTGTTGGTATTAGTGTAATGTTGGCTTCATAGAATGAGTTTGGTATTATCCCTTCTTTCTCAATTTTTTGAAAGAGTTTGTGAAGAATAGGTACTAATTCATTTCTGAATGTTTGGTAGAATTCATTTGTAAATCCATCAGGTCCTGGACTTTTGTTTTTGGGGAGGTTTTTGATTACCATTTCAATTTCGCTGCTTATAATTGGGCTGTTTAGGTGTTCTGTTTCTTCTTTATCTAGCTTTGGATGATTGTGAAGCTGTAGGAATTTGTCCATCTCTTCTAGATTGTTGAACTTGTTTGCATATAACTGTTCATAGTAGTTTCTGATTATTCTTTTGATTTCTGCTATGTCTGTTGCGATTTCTCCTCTTTCATTTGTGATCCTATTTATTTGTGCTTTCTCCCGTTTTTCCTTTGTGAGCCTGGCTACGGGTTTGTCTATTTTATTTATTTTTTTTAAGAACCAACTTTTGGTTTCATTGATCTTTTGGGTTGTTTTTTAGTTTCGATTTCATTTATTTCTGCTTTGATTTTTATTATTTCTTTTCTTCTACTGGTTTTGGGTTTTTTTTGTTGTTCTTTTTCTAGTTCTTTGAGATGTGAGATCAGGTTGTTTCTTTGAGTTCTTTCTTGTTTCTTGATGTGAGCCTCTATTGCTATATATTTTCCTCTTATTACAGCTTTTGTTGCATCCCATACATTTAGGAAATTGGTATCCTTCTTGTCATTCAACTCAAAGTATTTTTAATTTCTTCTTTGATCTCCTCAGTAGTCCAGTGGTCTTCCAGTAGTGTGGGTTTCAATCTCCATGAGGTTGGAGAGTTCCTTGCCTTCTTTTTATGGTTTATTTCTAGTTTGATGCCTTCATGGTCAGAGAAGATGGTTGGTATGATTTCAATCTTGGTGTATCTGTTAATGTTTGTCTTGTGTCCCAATATGTGATTGATTCTGGAGAATGATCCGTATGCACTTGAGAAAAATGTGTTTGAAATCTGTTTTATCTGATATAAGTATAGCTGTTCCTGCCTTCTTTTTTGGTCCATTTGCTTGTAGGATTGTTTTCCACCCTTTAACTTTGAGTCTATTTTTATGTTTTGTAGTTAAATGTGTTTCTTGGAGACAGCAAAAGGTTGGGTTTTGTTTCTTAATCCAGCCTGCGACTCTGTGTCTTTTTATTGAAGAGTTTAGTCCATTTACATTTAGAGTTAATATTGATATGTTAGCATCTGTATTTGCCATTGTGTTTGTCTTTCCTCTGATTTTATTTATTTATTCTTTTAATAACTTTTTTTTGGCCTTCTTTTGTTGTTGTTCATCCTTCTGTTGGTTCTGGCTTTAGGACACCTAGTAGTATTTTTTTGGAGTGGGGGTTTAGTCGTAATGAAATTTCAGAGTTTCTGTTTGTCTGGGAAGGTCCTTATTCTTTCTTCATAGAGGAAGGAGAGCTTTGTGGGATAGAGTATTCTTGTTTGGCATCTGTTTTCTTGGAGTCTGTTGACTATGTCCCTCCACTCTCTCCTTGCCTGTAGTGTTTCTTTGGAGAAGTCTGATGTCAGTCTGATTGGTTTTCCTTTGTATGTTATCTGTTTCTTCCCTCTTGTCAGCTTCATTATTTTTTCCTTGTCTTGGACTCTTGGGAGCTTTAGTATTATGTGTCTTGCTGTATTTTTCCTTTCATCATGGAAGTTTGGTGTTCTTCTTACTTCTTGTATGTGTATTTTCAGCTCCTTCTTCACTTTTGGGAAGTTCTCCAATTATTTCCTTGAGTATTTTCTCTGTTCCTAGGTCTCTCTCCTCTCCTTCGGGGATTCCTATAATTCTTATATTTCTTTTCCTCACGGAGTCAGATAGTTCCCGAAGTCTTTCTTCAGTCTTTTTCATTCGTACTTCTCTTTCCTTTTCTGTTTTAGTTCTTTTTATTTCTGTGTCTTCAAGAGTACTTATTCATTCTTCCATTTCATCTATTCTGCTTTCACTGCTTTTTCCATAGTTCTTTAGCTCCTCCATTAATTCTTTGATCTCCTGAATTTCTTTTACTTCCCTCTTTAGGGACTCAATTTTATTCTTCTTACCGTTGATTATTTTTCCCATATCATTTTTGACTTCCTTCAATTTTTTAATCATGGCAATTTTAAATTCTCTTTCTAGGAGGTTCAGAAGTTCTTCCAAGTCACTGTTGTTGCAATCTGGTGGGTGGTTTTCTTTTTGTGGTGTGTCTTTTACCTGAGAAGTTGCTAGGTTGCAAGTAGTTTTTCTTCTCCTGCTGCCTGTTTTCTAATTTGCCCTATGCGTTGGGACACTGTGTCGCTGGTACTGGCTGGTATCTTTTTGGTGTGCCCTTTCTGGGATTTCAGAAACTGGTTGTCCAATTGAGTCAAATACTGTTATGCCAGAAGTCTAGGGAGGCAGTGGTACTTTGAGTATGTTAATGGTCACTGTCACAGAATATCTTCTCCTTCTGTGTTTGTTTAATTCCAAAGGTGTGTCTTGAAGTCCCACAGACTTCCCTGGAGGTGGGGCAGCCAGATTGCACTCTGGGCTCCAAATTGCAGGATCCCCCTCTGGGCTCCAGCTTCCTTCCAGGCGGGACCAGGCTTGTGGTGGCCTTCAGCTGCCCTCTGACTGCGCTGGGAAACTTCTCCCTGTTTCAAGCAGTCTTTATTGAAGTAAGGTCCCTGTTCTAAAATGGCGAGTGGGAGACGCACTTTCCTGCATGTGCAGTCTGCCCTGCCTTGGATGCCTGCTTCCCAACTGGGCTCGGACTGCTGGCCAGAAGGGGCCTGGCGTGGGGGAACTTCCTGGCAAACCTCTGGCTCCTCCGGGAGCCTTCTGCTGGTTTCAAGCAGTCTTTATTGAAGAAAGGTCCCTGTTCTAAAATGGTGAGTCGGAGACGCACTCACCGCTGATATATCTTTAGCATTAAGATATTAGCATTAAGTGAGACCTCTGTCAATGAGGTGGTTTCTCCTTGGCCTCCAACCCCTGTAATGGGTAAAAGCATCTTCCTGGGTGGCACCTAGCCAGGGAAATCTATTCTCTGCTCTCTGTTCCTATGAGAAGATTCTTGAGTCAGAGGGGCTCAGATTCAAGTCCTGGTTCCCCCTTACTAGCTGATTTTGTGTGAATCAGCTAATCTCTCTGCACCCACACAGCATCCTTATATATAAAGCAAGAAATTACACCTATTTCATAGGGGTATAATAGAAGGGAAATGAGATCTATGGAGAATGCCCAGCTTAGGACTCTGGCACATATTAGCATCTTCATCAGTCTCTGTCATCTTCAGAATGTCTTCCACTTGGAGGTCATTTAACCTTGGCCAGTAGATTAGCCTCAGAATTGGAGCATTTATTGCAGCATTTATAGAACTCTAAACTCTCTTTTTTTTTTTTTTTTAAATAGAGGCATGTTTTATTTATTTATTTGTTTGTTTGTTTGTTTTGCTTATACATGCACTGGGTACAGTCAGAAGCGCGGGAGGGTGAGAGAATTCACCAGAGCCAGAGCAGGGAGCAGAGCAGGCAGAAGGACCGAAGTACACTGCTGAGGGGAGCAGCGGGCGGCAGGAGAGGTCTGCGCGCCATGCGGGACCCTCCTCCAGTGGCCGGGGAGCAGCCAGGGATCGAACCGGCTTCGCAGAGGCTGCGGGCAGCTTCGCAACCCAGCGCTCAACCGCTGCGCCACCGGGGAGGCCCCTCTAAACTCTCTTAAGAGTGCTTAAAGTTACTTGGCAGATCAGTAGGGAGATGTAATTGTTTTAATTTTCTCATCATGACAAAATGCACTGAAATAAAGCTGACAGTAGAAGCAGTCCCTTTAAATCACTGCATGAGAATTGATCCCCCTGCTGTGATCATGCGCATGTGGGTGCATGTGGGTGCTGCTCATGAGACTGAAACTCATGCTTTAGATAAATGACAAATATTACACCATAACACTTTGGGATTGCTCAAGAATGGCTAACATCCAAAAACCAACTGGCCTGCAAGGCTCTGGAAGGAGGGATAGACCTCTTCAACAGCTATGACCAAGGAAGGACAGGATGGTTCTATCAGCAGAGGACAGCACTTTTCAGACATGGACCAGATCACCTGCAAGGGACTCATATAGGAGGGAAGACTATGCAGAAGGTCATTCTAGTTCCCATGGTTCAAGGACAAATTTGTAGTTCTGGTTCAAGGACAAATTTAGAGTGGAAATATCAGGTGATTTTCCTGTAGACTTTCACACCCTGAATGGACTTCCCAGAGGTTATTATCAACCCTGGGAGGTCTGAAGGAAGCTCTCCAGTTTCCATAGATTAACTATTTTAAAGATATCAATGTGGAAGCCATAATATGAGTCTGAAATACACATCCTCACTCTGATAGTCATACTTAGGAGGGCAGGTAGTGTGCTTGGTTCAGTTGCTACAATATTGGCTCAGGGGTCATGGATTACCTATAAGGTACAGTGAGGATGTTCTTTAAGCCTCTTTGACCCTCTAGTTAATCATTGCCTGGCACAGTGTCTGAGTCATGGCAGAGCCTTATTAAAGCAGATAAGTGAATGGACATGAGGATGGGGACACTTCAGGCTGAGGACCTTGAGATGAGACCAAAGCTGCCTTTGCTTGCAAGAGCCCATGATTCTCAGTGACGCATTTGCACATGCAACTTTGCATGTGGGTTAAACCAAACATGTGAGCAATGCTTCCTTTTCTTTAACTAAAACCAGGCTCTGTCATTGCTGTCATTCATTCATTTGTCAATAAATAGCTTTTGAGTAAATGTCTCTACTATGTCCATGCAGTACCTTGCCCTTTGGACACTTGCTCTGATAGTGAATGTGATACTCCAGTAATGCTTCTAAGACTTAGTCTACTAGATGCCGCAATGGACAAACCAGAAATCTCAGAGTAGGCCTTTCTATTCCTTGAGTTTTTGTGTGCTTGCTGTACTGACCCAGAATGAAGTTCACACGCTTTTTTTTTTTTTTAAAGATTTTATTTTATTTATACAAGAGCTGGGGTACAAACCAGATGCACAGGAGGGTGAGAGGATTCACCAGAGACAGAGCGGGGAACAAAACAGGCAGACTAACGAAATACATTGCTGAGGGGAGCAGCGGGCGAGACAGGAGAGGTCTGCTGCACCATGTGGGATTCTCACCAGCCAGCTGGGATCGAATCCGCGCTGCCGATGCTGTGAACAGCTTCACAGTGCGGTGCTCAACCGCCTGCGTCACCAGGGAGGCCCTGAAGTTCACACACTTTTAGTTTTGACATTGTGTCTTCTTTTGGATAATCCTACTTTCTTGATTCTAAAAGGATTGACTTCCCAGATGTGGGTAGAAAGTCAGAAGTTGATATACTCAGAGTGGCCTTTATGCTGAGGAATACTACTAGCTCATTACCTCACATGGTTTAGAAGATTATTTGTGAAGGAGCTGATGAAGGAAATTGAATGATGCTAAGAATATATAGAATTATGGAAAAAAGTTGGTGATAGGTAGAGAAGGTTTAGGCATTTTTGAAAACTCAACTCACTCCTTGCATCGTGGGCTCAATTTAATGAACTTTGATTGATTCTTTTTTTTAATAAATTCAAAAAAATATTTACTTATGTATATAAGAACTGAGGTACAGGCCAGAGGTGTGGGGGGTGAGAGGATTCACCAGAGACAGAGCGGGGAACAGAACAGGTGGATAAACTGAAATACATTGGTGAGAGGAGCAGAGCAGCGGGCCAGTCAGGAGAGGTCTGCTGCGCCATGTGGGTAGCTCCCTTGCTGGGGATCACTCGTGCTGCAGTGGCTGTGGGTAGTTTCATAGGTTGCATCTTAATCCCTTGCGCCATAGGGAGGACCAACTTTGATTGATTCTTAAAGACCTGGCCCTGTGCTAGGCACCAAAGATAAAGCAGTGAGTAGCTCTGCTCCTGGTCTCAGGGCTTCACTGTGCAAGCATGAGAGAGAGACTTTATGAAGCAGAAGGTTGGAGTTCTGCTGGACAGCGAAGATCCACAAGTGCTATGCCAGCAAACCTGGGCTTTGTGCCCCCAAGTTGTTGAAGAACCATCAAAGAGAAGTCTTCTCTGCTGGGGAGTAGGTGACAGATGTAGAAATTGGCACTTGCTTGCTGTGAGACAGTGGCAAGCCAACCTTTCTGATCCTCATTCTCTCTGATGGAAAGGAAAGATGATAATAATGTCCCTTCCCATCTCTCAGGGCTTTTAGAAGATCAAAAGAGATCTTACTATGTGAAAGAAACACTCTTCAGGTGTTAAGAACACTTATTAGGACTGGTTAGTAATCTAGATGTCTAGGAGAACAAGGCAGGACTTGGGTGCTGGGCAGAGATGCGCTGAGAATATAGAGACGTCTTTCATCCAGATTGAGTCTACATAGGAGGGACACTAGTTTTAGAAAATACAAACAAAAATCTTAGTTAAAAAATGTGAGCAGTGAAATATTTTGAAAGGAAAATGTTTTCCTTTTTAGGTAAAGTTTGTTGTGAGGAACATAAACAAGGGATGCCTGCAGGGGACAGACAAGAACACACATCTAGATGCACAGAGAGGGCGTGAGCTGCCTGGAGGCACAGCTGCAGAGTTGGCTTCAGGGCTGCTAGGAGGCTGCTTCAGGGAGCCCTGACTTCCCAAGCTCTGAGATGCTGAGCTGCCCAGGGGTATGTGCTCAAAGCAGTAGAGGTCTCCCAGCTGTCAGCACAGCCCTGACCAGGCATTCAGAGAACCAGCCAAAGCTCACCCCAAGACCTCTTCCTCCAAGGAGCACTTGGCCTGGAGGGAGCTCACTCTATTTTCACTTTTCAGTCTTGTGATCTGGAAGTGCCTGTCCAAGAGAAAGGTGCTGTGTCCTGGAGGCCTCTGGGCTTATCTGGCTTACCTGTGGAATTTGGGACCTCACATGCCTCCTCAATGCAGTTTATAGACCAAGGCATTCCTTAGGACAGTGGAGTAAGTTAATGGAGTGCAATGAAATTGTAAGTCAGTCTATTTCAAGACCATAAAATCCCAGGAATTCAGTCTATTTTTGAGAATTCCTGCCAGTATTGAAAGCATATATGGGAAGTTTTCTTCAGCCTGGAAAAAAAAAACAAACCCTGCTTATTTTGACTGTTACCCCCCACTTTATAACATCTTGAAAAATTCACCAAGAAATAGTTGTCAATTTTTGGCTGAGTAAGAAGTAATCACAGTCAAAGTTTTTGTCAAATCTCAATACCATGGAAATAACAAGCAAGTGGTAACAGAAATAAAATCTGATGACAGCTTAAGCCCTTACTGAAAAATTATCACTTTCATTTTTCAAAGGTCCACAGTAACAGAGGAATTTCACCTCCAGATTAGAGGAGGCGGCTGAAGATTGGCGAAGTGGGGAGAAATAAATCATGTACATTGGACAGCATGTCTAACCTGTCTCGTTTAATTCCCACCAAAATAGATTCTTACAAAGTAGGTGAGTCACCCCTATTTCGGAGATGAGGATACTGAGGTCAAGAAAGTAATTTTTGCCAAAGGTCCCATAGCCATGGGGTAACTTGTATTCATGCCTAACCCCCAAGCCTGAGCCTTTTCCTTAGCCTTCCCCTTTATCTTGAGGGCTTCCTGGGACTTTGGCCAGACACTGGCAAGGAAGCAGTGATGGGCTTGCAGAGCCCAGTAAATCAGTGGCTTGAGGAACAGCTCACCTGGGAGAAAGGAACCCACCCCAGGCCCAGCTCCTCTCCCTCTCCCACCTCCTTCCTTCTCTGGCGGGGTTTCCCAGTCTTGGCTGTGTTGGCATTTAAACCAGATTAGCCTTCACCATGGAGGGCTGTCCTGTGCATGGGAAGGCTCTTAGCAGCGCCCTGGCTCTGTCTACCAGATGCCAGTAGCGCCTCCTGTTCATGGCAGTCAAACATACGCAGCCATCGCCAAATGGTTTCTAGGTGGAAAGGCCCCCTAATTGTTAAGAACCACCATTTTGGGGCCTCTCTGGTGGTGCAAGGGGTTAAGATGCAACCTATGAAGCTGTCTGCAACCACTGCAGCAGAGTTTGATCCCCGGCCGGCCAGGCAGCTACCCACATGGCGCAGCAGACCTCTCCTGACTCGCCCGCTGCTCCCCTCAGCAGTGTGCTTTGGTCAGTCCGCCTATTCTGTTCCCCACTCTGTCTCTGGTGAATCCTCTCACCCCCCCACACCTCTGGCCTGTACCCCAGTTCTTGTATGTATAAATAAATACATCTTTAAAAAAAAAAAAGAACTGCCATTTTATGGTGACGAACCTTTGCCATAGATGGAAAGATTTGGTAGCTATTTAGAGCTGAAACTAGTATCACAGGGACCCAATTGAGGTGATTGGTCACCCTGCAAGTGGATTTTCATTTCCTGCTTGAGTAGAGACTGCGGTGGAGAGGGGCATTGTATTGATAACAGGTTGGTCCCGGGAGTCTGCATTTTTTCTTAAGCTACTGCTTTACCAAGCTCATCTGCCTGATGCCCTTATCTTCCCTCATATCCCCCAGGGGTCAGGGGAAGTGACCAGCTTCAGAGAGGCTGGCTGGATAATTGTGTGTGTCCTTATAGGCTGAGGAAGCTGAGAGAGAATGCTGGGGTGTGTCGGGGGTGGGTAGGATGGGTCGCTGTGTATAGGTCTATAGAGATCTCACCGGTGCTCGTGTGGGCAATGTGCTTATGTCTTTAGGCCGGGAGTAGTGGATACAGGATGAGGGAAGGTTTTCAACTCTGTGTTTATTGGTGCATGTTTTAATGTAGTTGGGATTTTGCAATATTGTTATGAGTCATTCCGACAACTTATCAAGGACAAATAAAAAAACCTCAAAAATAGTTTATTATCATGTTGTTGGGGATACATTTGTAATAGCAATAAATATCTTGGTTCTTTGCAAGTTTACAAAGCTCTTCTGAGGTTCATCATTTGTCCCACAGCCATCTGCTCTTGCTGAATTCTTATTTCCAGCGTGGTGTTTGCATGCTCTTTCCCAGCTGAGTTCTGGGGGTGATAGTGACATGCTGACATCAAATGCTCAGCTTTGCTTGGGCACTTTGCATCCTGTGGCCTTGGTATCCCCCGGGCTGTGGGAGAAAGTGTCCTTTGTGCCATCGCAGAGTCTGGCTGCAGCAGACCTGAAGGGTTAACGACAAGTGGAGACGTGGCCCATGTGAATCAGCTCTGCTGCTGGATTCGGCAGTGGCCCTACCCTCTTCTCCACCTTCAGCAAGTGGGAGGACGAACCAGGCTCAGGAGGGCAGTGCCTAAAACACACAGCTACCTGGTGCCCAGGTCCGCTGGCTGATACATGCAGGTTCCTTCCTCTGTGCTCTTTGACACAGGGCTGCGGGTTTGATTTGCTGTGTGTGGTGGTTTCTTTTCCTTGATTATGCAAACTGGTGGCTTTTGCCAAGAACTCTCCGTGCCCTGAAGCTCTCAGCTCTCCCATTGGTCCACTTAGTTTCACTGTATTGAGAGGCATATTTTCAAGTTGCAGAGCAGTGGTAACTGCCAGTGTCTCTTGGGAGCCAGGTGCCTTGTGTTCGGGGACCACAGCCGGTGACAATGACAGCTGACGAGTTGGTTTTCTTTGTGAATGGCAAAAAGGTAAGCAGGAGCTGACATTTACCTTGGGCTGGCTTCCCTGTGCCCTGGGAAGAGATGTGTGGCCATTCTTGTCTTCTCTCACTGTTTTCTCTCCACTCTTACTTGTATTTCTCTCTCTTCTTTCAGAGGTGTCACTTTCAGAGGTGCATTTGGGGTAACATGGGGTGGGGAGAAGGAAGACTTCTTGGGGTTAGGACACAGTCCAGATACTCAAGGGGCAAAGGAATATGGAGAAGGAAAGAGAGGAGGGGTGTCAGTGGCTCCCTAACTCCTTGCCATGCCAACTCCCTGCAGTGGGAGAGACCCTGGCCTGAAGCTGAGAACGGGGGCAGGGCTCCAGGTGAGATCGAAGGTCACCCACCAACCTCTATTTATGTGTTTAATTCTAAGGCTTGTGTTGCTGTCTTTATTGACAGAGGAAACAGAAACACGTTTTTCTTGCTAATATCAGTATATAAGTTGTACACAGCCTTTGCTTGTGATATTTCATAAACAGAATTGTAATAGCTAATTTGTGCGAGGAAATACACTGACATCTTGTGGCAAGCCATGATTTTGCTTTTCATAGAGAACCGCTTGCCTTCCCCAACTTAGTTAGACACATAAATACTGCAAATCTCTCACTTTGATAAAAAATTGCCCAACTTCATTGGTGTACAGGGATCTGGGGGGTGGAGGGGCGTGGAAAGGTGCAGAGGGGACTTGTGATCTGCTCCAGTCCTTGCAGCCCACACTGGAAAGGTGAAAATCTTCTTAAATTTTAAGGCAAGTGCAAGGAGAGAGGGTGCAACCACTCACACTGTCTCCTTCCTCCACTTGCTGCCTTCCTCCCACCCCCCCTCTCCAGCACCCCTGCTGCTCCAGCTTCCCATTAGGGAATAAAGGGAATTTCAAGGGTAATCAGGCTTGCACATTGTAAATGGCCACAGGGCACAGCATGAGTGACAGAAGTGCCTGTGGGACCCCAAAGAAGGGCTATTTTCTTTTGAAATTTTGGCATTTGTAAGTGGAGAAACTGGGTGATTTTTTAAAAAGATTTATTTATTTATTTATTATACAAGAACTGGGGTACAGGCCCGAGGTGTGGGGGGTGAGAGGATTCACCAGAGCCAGAGCAGGGACCAGAACAGGCAGACTGATAAAATACACTGCTGAGGGGAGCAGCGGGCACGACAGGAGTGGTCTGTCGCTCCATGTGGGACCCTCACCCGTGGCTGGGGATTGCACCGGCGCTCCAGAGGCTGCGGGCAGCTTCGCAGCCCAGTGCTCAACCGCTGGGCCACCAGGGGAGGCCTGAAACTGGGTGATTTTTGAGGCAATTTTCAGGAACTAAAATGTACTTCATAGGACAGCTAATACATCACTTGTCAGGGTTGTGCTGTTGATTTGTAAGAGACCACATGAGCCAGCGCACATCAGCACTACAAGCTGGTTTTTTTTTTTTTTTTTTTTTTTCTGGCACTACAAGCTGTTGGACTCAATTTGAATGGAGTCACCAGAGGCATTGGGGTCAGCCACACTCTTCCGGTTCACAGCTATTTCTCTATGCCAGTTAATCTTCAGGATTGACATCTGGCCCCAAACCAAGAGGCAGGGCACAGCTTGCATTGGTAGTAAGACTTTTGCATTGAACATTGCAAATAACTGTCTTGCATTCAGCCATTACATCACACGCATTTAAGAAACAGTCTTTGAATTAGCTTTCTAGAAGTGTTACTCGAAGGTATCGTCTGTGGAGTTTTTCTAAGCAATTATTACATTGGGTGAGCAGTTGGATTCAGTGACTTCCAAGGCCACATTGTACACTAAGGTCAAATTATTTATTAAGTCATCAATTTGTGCATAACAGTATAAGGTTCTGCCCTCTTCGAGATGGGTATGATGTATTGTATCTAGAAAAGAGCATTTTAAGGTAAATCTGGTGAAGATTATTTTCCAATGTATTTTATTTATACTTTAGGAAAGCAATCCTATACCTCTAAATCTATCATTTATATCATTGGTGTTGTAAACCAATGTTACCGCAATAAAAAATTTAAAAAAAGAAAATAAAAATTGTAGATGGCATGATCATGTCTAGCCCTAATTTCTCTGGAAGCTTCTACTCCTGCCAGTTCCAGTGATGAATTGCGTGCTTGCAATTTAAGGCAGGCAATCTCTTGAGAAACTACAGAAAATTGGAGAGACAATGTAGAGAGTGATGAGGTAAAAGTAGAGCTATAAAACCACCACTAATCAAGGAAGACTGAGCAAGGGAATTCCCAGTCAAGTCGAGGCAGCTATGAGTAGGTTTGTCCCATTTCTATTCCCAAGATGATCTGGATGTTTTGCAAGGATATTATGCAAGGAAGTTATGAAAGAACTGTTGGAAATCAGTGACTCCCTCCTAACCGTGTGCCTCCTACACTCCCTGTTTCAGTAGTTCAGGACTTTGTCTTCTCAGTGGGGACCTGGAGGGGACCCTGTGGAGGTCACGGGCCTTGGTGACCTTTTTAATTAATTAATTAATTAATTAATACAGGAACTGGAGTACAGGTCAGAAAATCTAAGTTGTATTTTCACTTGAGTCTGAAAACCAGCTTGGCAGAGAAGTAGGAGGGGAAGAGACTGAAAATGAAGAGTAGGTACGTATTGAAAGGGCTTGAAAGGTAACGTCTAGGACTTGGATTTTGTCTCCAAGATAACCCTGAAGACACTGAGCAAGGCACTCTGGTGAGGTGACTGGAGGGCTGCAGGACCGGGGAAAGACAACTTAGGGGAGGTGGTGAGCTCAGAGGGTCTTCCTGCCATCTACAAGAAAGGTGATAAGGACCTTTATTTTGTACATTTATGATTTCTTCTCCAAGAGAAGGAAAAAAAAAGTCTCCTGGGTGAACTTTATAACCAGGACTTTGAGCTGGCTTGTTGGAGTATAATCATAAAAGCAAAAAAAAAAAAAAAAAAAAAAATCTTCCATTGTGTTTTAAACTTTATTCAGGAAGCAAAATCTGGCAATTTCTGACCTTCTTGTTGGCTCTGAGTCAATAAGAAAAAAATCCCATGGCCATTTCTAAATTGCCAAATGCAGTCTCCATTTGGGACTAAAAGGTGAGAGCAGCAAGAAAGTTCTCATTTAATTGGTGCTGATGTAAGAAGAATCCCCATCCCCAGGAAGGTTCAGTTGACAGAGATGCACTATTCCTGCTGCTCTTCCTTGGCCTCTGGTGTGGGGTGGTCCACTCCAGAGACTGGTGTGCCATCAACCCCTGCACTCAGTCTCCCTAACTATTTGAGTGCCTCCCGGCCAGCATGCTCTCAGGCATGGCCAACCTGAGGCGCTTGGTCAGCTCATTACAGCTTCAGTTCTCCTAAACTCTGGGTCATGCCCAGTCCCACCACCATGTACGGTTCTTCAGTGTGTGTGCCCAGCCTACTGCTAGCTGCTTGGGGGGGCTGGAGCACAACATCCCCTGCAGTCACTAGTGTGTGGCAGGAGCTCCCTTCACAGTTTGAGAAGTGGTAAGAAACTGTTACAGGGCAGGGAGAGGGGCAGCCCAGACCCGCAAACCTGCCTGCTCTCAATAGGTTCTGCCATCCACCACATCAACATAAAACATATGAGACTTTAATGGGAAGGAATTTTAATACAATTAGGAAACAATACAGGAAAGGCAAAGAATCTAGTTTCTAAATCAAGCACCCAAAGTGACTCGTCCCCTCGTGGGTAAAAGTCCACCCAAGCAGGATGGGCCCAGAGCAAGGCCCCAAAGCCTGCCACAAGTCTAAAGCATCTTCCAGTGGGGACCCACAGAAAAGGCTCCGATACAACCAGACAAGCCTGGATGGAAAAGAGCAAAATCAAAATCAAGATAAAAGCTGCCATGGTCACCTCCCCACGGGCCTCACCCACATCTGTGTCACCCCGTCCACAACCAAAAGACAAGCGCAGTTTCTTCACGTGTCTCTAGGCTCCATGCGCCTCCTCCACGTCTCCTTCTGGCCCCATCCTGCTCCTTCCTCAGTCTCCTCTGCAGCTTCTTCTCTCCCTGCTCAGCTCCACCCTCCATTTGGGTGGGGCAGGGAACCTCCCCCTTTCCTGGGGACCACCCTGTTACAACACCTCCTCCTCCCTCTTTAGAAAGGTGTGGAATTCACTGTAAGTTCTTCTTAAAGGAACCTTTACCACAAATTCCCTCCCTTTTTCCGGCCCAGTCATCTGAACTTTTTACTCTGGATGATGCGTGAGGCGTGAAAGCAGTTTTCATAGACTTCCTTTGACGATATGCATGGGGAGCTGGCGCCTGGCTCGGCGGGCAAGCTTCTCCAGCTGATTGAACGCCCATTCAGGGACCCTGGGTTGAGATTCTCCTCCCTTTCGGACATGGGTCAACACCGTGCAGCCTGTGCAGTACTCTGGGAGCACAGGGCAACGGAGGGCTCCCCACTGTCTGAGGGTGGACCAAACCAGGGATCTGCAGGCCGCTTCTCTCTGCTCTCCTGGCTCTCAGGTGTGGGCAGGCAGCCAGAAATGAGAGGACCTGTTTGATTTGAAGAGGAATTAGGCCAGCATGGTGGTGCAGCACCAGATGCTTCTTGGTGGGTCCTGGGCTGAACACTCATGTAGAACTTCAGAGCTGAAGGATGTCAGCACAGCCATAGTTTGCAGTTGATATGGTTATTCTTCTGCAGTTATGAAGACAAGTGCCATAATTTTCATAATTTATGTAGCACATCCCCATTAACTCTACAAATTCTTGGGTAGGCCAGGGTTAAGTAGATCTATATTTTTGTCTTTGTTTTTGTCTTTGTAGGTGGTGGAGAAAAATGCGGATCCAGAAACGACCCTTTTGACCTATCTGAGAAGAAAGTGTATCCTGCCTTTGCAGGGGGGTGAGGGAAAGGCCCATTCTCTGGACCTCTGTCACTTTCTAGTGACCTGTAGGGAGGCTGTGAGGTGAGCGCCGGACTCAGGCTCTGGCTGCCTGCCCTTTAGTTGCGGCTCTGGCGCTCAGCAGTTGTGGGACTTGAGAAGTCATTTGAATTGTCTGGGTTTGAAATTCTCGCCATTGAAGGAAGAATTGTTCCTGATGATCCTTGAGTTCTTTTCCAGCTCAGACTTTAGTAATGTCAACGTCTAGAACTAGGGCTGTAAGATAAGCTCCAAAGGCCCTCTTTGGCCCTGGTCTCTGTCACCCCCAATTAGCAGGGGTGGGGCCCTTCCACACCTTCCCCAAATGACTTATTGCTTAAGAGGTAAATGGCCTTCCTAGGGAATGTTTCTAGCTCTTCCACTGGGGAGGAAAAGTCAGGGGAAGGGGTGTTTGTCGGGAAGGGGCTGCCTGAGGTGGGCCTGCGTGTGGGAGTGCCATCTGCTGCGGAAATGGCGGATGCTGAGAGGCAGGCAGGGTGATCTCACTGATCCCACAGCGGCCCCATTGACAGAGGAGGAAGTGAGATCTGCACAAGGGGCCTACTTCTCACTGTATATTCAGATCCTGGACTCAAGCCCAAAGCCAAGCACTGAAGTTCCTACCCATTCTGGAAACTCTGTAGGGGTCCTTGTCAAGACAAGGCTCATCCTGACCTCTGTCAACAAGCCCTTCTCATGCCCAGAGGCAGGGATGTCCCATGGCTCATTCCAGTGACATATTTTGGATTGTTTCAACGCCCACAGAAGCCAGCCTGAAATCCATGTCCTTACTGCTTGTTTGCTCACTTTCTGCCAGACAGTGGCTGGTGTTGGTATACTTTGTCCTCCTCCTGTCCGAGGAGGCAGACCTGGAGCCTCACAGCATACGAACCTGGTGGCTTCTTTGTGGAGGGAGAGTCACTCAGTAGAATCGGGGAACTGAGTGGAACTCCATTTCCAACCCATCTACCTGGGAGGTCTGGGAAGAGAGGCTCATTCTCAGAGACCCTTAACAACCATATTAGTTTTCTAATAAAGTATCTGAATGTCTTAGAAGTTCCTAATCATAGCAGCTGACTTGTTTAGAGGTCAAACCTCAAATGAAATCCAAAACTGAAAGCTGGCACATAGGAAATTCTTTGGTTTCTTGCATCCTGTGCTGGGAATTTTGTGTAAGAGACAATATATCATGACTTCCAGAAAGCTCTACAGGTTGGGAGACCTCACTCAACATTGGGTTGTTACCATTTGCCTTTCTTCATCTGCCCCTAGAGTTGTCAGAACAGCTGATAACTGCCTTTGTCTTGACGGATGAAAAGAACATTGAGGACCCAGAAAGCCCTCCAGGCAGGTATTGAGAGAGGCAGCCGCACAGTGGTGGAGGAGCCCTGAATTTGGAGTCAGATGACTGTGTTTGGTAACAAACCATTACCTTCATATGACTCACATTACCATAGGGGTCATTTTGTTTAATCTGCAGGGATATAGTTCTTGCCCCAACTGCTGATCAGATTACTGAAAGATGAAGTGGGCCTGTGGGTATAAGTGCTCTGCAAGCATAGGGTTCTATACCATTGTGAGTTACTAATTTCATCTTGAAATTGAAGGAAGTGACCAGCTGATAATGACCTTCATTACCTCTGTCTTCAGTTGGCAGCTGCTTGGAGGCCTGTAGGCTGAGGGAAAAGCAGCAATGGAGCCCGGTCATCTCAGGGAAAGGGGCGACCATGATCACTCTCGAATAACCCATTAAGAAGCATTTTTATAGGCACAAAGGATCAGATTCCTTTTTTCTGCAATTAAGTGAAGAGAAGACTCCAATACTGGTCCCCAATCTCAAAAATGTCTTCATTTTCATTTCCACTGTCATATTCTCTGGGCTAGATATTCAAAGGTCCCGACATAGCCCTAATTTTGATCCCAGGGATCTTATCAGCCCAAGAGGGTCGGGGGGAAAGCTGACTTAGCAAGTCCCAGAGCAGGTGCAAGCCTCATGTTAGTCTGAGAGCTTCATTGTATGCTCTGCAGGGGTGGGATGGGAGCTGCCCTCATGCTCAGTCTGTAAGGTGCCTAATTCAGCAGCCCACGTGGCAAAGGGGCCTATAAGACTATGCCTGGAAGACCCCTCCCCAAGAAAAGTCTCCAGGACTGGAGAGCAGAACTTCAGTCCCAAGGGAAGATGCTTGGGTGATGTTCAAGGGGAGTCCATGCCTTTTCTTTCTGTACAGTGGAGATGACCCTGCTCCCTGCCTCCCTGGGTTGCAGTGCAGCCTCTCAGATAAGGGGGTGAGGGGCTCGAGTTTTCAGGGGTGGTGTTATTTGCAGCTCAGTGCATGCACTTCCCAGGAGGCCAGCAGAGACCCTTTTCTATGAGTTCATAATCCTTAACCCTTGACCATACAGTGGGACTCCGTGGGACCAAGCTGGGTTGTGGAGAAGGAGGCTGCGGGGCTTGCACAGTGATGCTTTCCAAGTATGACGTTTTCCAGAACAAGATCGTGTATCCTTTGCCTGCTGGCTGATTGTTCATGTGGGGACTCTGAGGCAGGGCTTAGCTTGTGAATGAGTGGATGATGTATGTGTGTGTGTGTGTGCACATAGGACCTTCATGATATCCAGGCTCAATTCACACCCCATGAAATCCTTCACGAGGTCTCCAGTGCATCCCAACTGACGTCCAATCTTTCCGCTTTGCACATGAGGCCTTTCACAATACATCCCACATTTTCTACTGGTTTTCTTTCTCTTCATGGGCACGGTACTCCATTTATGCAGCGATAATTGTGCACTTCTGTTGATCCATACCCACCAATTTCTAAGTCTTTGCACAAGCCATTTCCCAAGTCTTGAATGTCTTTTCTTCTAGGAATTTTCTACCTAGCTAACTTTTATTCGCTCTTTAGGACAGGGCAAAATATCACCCCTTCTGGGAAACTTCTTTGACCTCCCAAGATTGGGTTAGGTGCCTCTTGCCTGTGTTGGTTCCATAGTGCTCTACACACTTGCCATAAGATATTTAAATTGCATCTTCACACTGGCTTCTGTTTTCCTGGATTGACTACAAGCTATTAAAACACCTTATTCACATTTATTCACCTTTATTTCCTCAGTCCTTAGCAGGGTGCCTGGCATATGGTTTGCACAATAACAAATATTGATGGTGTAAGTGAATGAGTGATGGATAAAGGAGTGGAGCAAGGAAGCTCTGTCTACGAGGATAGTGCCTATGTGTCCAGGGTCTCCCTCTCTCCCCCGGAGGAATGGGAGACATGAGTGAAAGCAGGGAAGCAAAAGTGACAGGAGGTTCTGAAATTGAAGAGGCTAAGGAAGGCCCCTGGGGATAAAGGTGCACCTGTTGAATCTGGAACCTGCTAGAAACTCTTGACTCAGCCCCAGGGTAAGGCCAAGTAGGAGGTGGCTGATAGTGATCTGGTTCTAGCTGAAAGAACTAGGGTTCACTGCTGCCTGAAGAGACTGGAGCCTCGCCTAGGGGGTGAGCTTCCCTTGTCCTTAGCCCAGAGTCTTGGGTGGAGAGGTGAAGACACCTGTGGAAGAGATAGAACATAAACTAGAGTGAAATGACACAAGCATCTGAAGTCTCCCGCATCCTGCACTTGGGTTGCCTCTAATGACCCGAGTGGACAATGGAATGACCTTAATCTGGGGTTCCAGTCACTTTTCTGCCAATGCCTGCCTGGCCCCCATCTGTTCCTTGCACCATGTTGCCGTGACGACTGTGGAAGGAATAGGAAATACCAAGACCAGGTTGCATCCTGTGCAGGTAAGGTGGGAGGGGAGGCTCAGACCAAGGCTGCATATTTGTGTGGGCTGTTGGGGGCTGAGCATCCCTGCCTGGGTCAAGGAGGCATTGAGACATGACCGCAGCCCCCTTCTCCCAGTGCTTTGAAGGGGAAAATGAAGGTCCCCAAGCTCGGAGCTCCATCCTGTGGTCCAATTGGATCAGGGACCTGGGCAGTCCAGCTGCATAGGAACTGGAGGGAATTGGTGGGAGAAGGTCCTCTTCTTGGTCCACAGTGTCCTTAGGAGCTCTGCCCTCAAGACTCCAGGTGCTCTGTGCTCCTGGTGAAAAAGCCCAACTACTCCTTGCTCTCCCTCAAATGGTAATTCCATTGTATCTTTTACCTTCTACCTACAGACAATATAAAAGTAGGAGGTGAGGCCTCCACCCTCATTAAAATAGCGGTTAGCAAGGGCCGAAGAAGAAACTAGAAACACATGAGTGTCCGACTAAGGCTTGATGGCATCAGGCCACCTGAGGATGCACTGAAAATGACAACCCTGAGGGGAATCTGAGGGGCTTGTGGAAAAAATCAGAATATTCTTAGGCAAGCGGAATGGAGCCCACACGTGAGCCGAGCACCTTGGGAAGGAAAGGCCACGGCTTCCCTGCAGCAGGAGGTCTTGGGGAGATTATAATCACAGAAGGTGCCAGCCAGGCCCAGGCCTGACTCCTCTCTCGGCCATTTGCCCATCCTCTCGGAGCAGGGCCTCTGGTTGAGCAAGCTGCTGGTGTTCCCTGGGAGGAGAACCTTTTTGGCTACGTGAGGCCAGAGCAGGGTGGGGTGGCATTGCATCACGAGGGTTTCATTTCTAAGCCAGGAAAAGAGGAAATTACAAAACTTGTCCAACCTGCAAGAGATGTGAGAGGATTAATTAGGGCTGGTAATTTCCTTTAAAACAATTAGATGACAGAAAGAATGAGCAGTTTAAACACAGAGATCATGTCTGAATAATTGGGCTAAAACCCTCCCTTTCTAGTGGCACAGACCGTTCCTCCCGATGTTCCTAATTGGACTTCAAATAAGCTGTGAACCTGATTCCACTTCTGATCCACTATCTGTTGGCTCTTGGTTCCTGTGATACTACGCTTTCCTCTGGGGCTCCTCCTAGCCTCCCCAGTGCCCAGCATGCGGACCCTGGCTCCTTCCCTTGCCCATCATCACGCTCTTCCCTGTCACTTGAATACTATCCACATGCAAATGGCACTTACATGTACACCTTAGGCTTTGACCTCTCAGAGGTGAATAAGCATTTCCAGTTGCCTACTTGACATCACTATATGGTCGTCAAATTTCAAACTCAACAAAGTCTAAGTTTTTGGCTAATTTTTTTTTCTTCTCTTGTCTTCCTCCATCTGAGTCAGTGGGAAAAGCATCTACCTAATTGCTCAAGACAAAAATCTAGGAGTCACTTTTAATTCTTTCATATAGGACAACTCATCCACCCAGAGGTAGTGCCTCTTCTACCTCCAAAACCCGCAACAAATCTTCATTTTCTCTCAGTTTCCCCTCCCATTGCATGGTCCACCAAATGGTGGTCCAACCAACTTTGCCTCTTGCCTGGACCCTGGTCCCCTACTTCTGCTCTTGCCCCCTGCAACCCATTCTCCAGCCAACAGCTGGAGTGATTCTTTAAAAACATAGATCAGGGTCTCCCAGGTGGCACAGTGGGTTGAGCGCAGCGCTATGAAGCTGTCCACAGCCTCTGCAGCACTGGTTTGATTCCCGGCCAGCCAGGGAGATGCCCACATGGCAGGGCAGACCTCTCCTGGTCTCGCCCGCTGTTCCCCTCAGCAGTGTCTTTGGTCTGTCTGCCTGTTCTGCTCCCTGCTCTGTCACTGGTGAATTCTCTCACCTGCCCCGCGTCTCTGGCCTGTACCCCAGATCTTGTATAAATAAATAAATCTTAAAAAACAAAGAAACATAGATCATATGTCCTGTTATAAGTCCCCTGGAGGCTTCCCATCACACCCAGGATCAAAATCCAGACCCTACCCTGGATTCTGAATTGCTGTAGGACCTGGCTGCTGCCTCTCCCCCAGGCCAGCTCTTCATCCCACTAGGTTTCACCCTCACTCACCTTTTTGCAGCTCAACAGGCTTTTGTACCTGCTGTGCTCAGAGGGCTGCACTTGCTCTTCTCTCTTCCTAGAATACACCTTTCCCTTCTCCAATTCACATTACTAAATTCAACTTCAGGACTACCTTTTCAGGGTGGCCATTTCTGCCAACTCTAAGTGGCCACAGATAGCTCCGGGTCAGGTCACCCTACACTAACTCTTTACAGAGCACCAATCCCCACCTGGAACTTTCTTGTCTTTTATTGTCAGTATTTTAGTATTTTCCCTACAGGACTTGAGCTTCATGAGACTCATGAGGGTCTTCTTCCCTGCTCTGTGCCTGTTGTCTTTACCCTGCCTGGCATATAAGAGGTTCTCAGTAAATATTTGTATATTGAATGAGTATAAATCAGTTCTTAAATAATTTCAATTAAAATAAAAACATCTTCAGTCCAGAAAAAAATAATTCTGGATTGGCATCGATCAAAACACATTACTTGAGGCCCTGCTTTCCTTATGCATTGTTTCACTTAACAGTGACAATTTCCAAGAGGCTATTTATAAGGGACTTATTGTATATGCTGGGCATTGGGGAGATGATATTCTAGCAAATTATTTAATGTAAGAAGAAACAAACAGCAAAGTAATGTAGATGAGGAGAATCTCCCTGTAACAAAAATTTTGCAGGTTTGAATGAAAATTCTGTGACATTCACTGCAAAGCAAATTCTTTATGACACATTTCCCAATTCTTATATCCTCACTGGACTTAAAGCATTGCCTTCACCGAAGAATACATGATATTCTAGTTTGGAATAAAATACATCCAATGGTTCTTAAATATTGTTTGATTTTGGATTGTGTGGTAGCATGGTTAAAAGAATATGACCCAACTCTTACATCACCTTGTGTGATCTTGGGTAAATGTCTTAAGTTTCCAGCCCTATGTGCTCACTGTTCAGTGAAGGGAATGAGGGCAGAAGCCCCATCTGTCTAAGGGTTGCGGTTCTTTGAAGGGACCTTCCTATTGAGAATTGGCACTGGTTGCCTGCCTACTGTATGCGAGGTACAATATTAAGTTACAACTCAGTGGATTCACTCTCTCATTGGAACCTCACTACAGTTCTAGATATAAGTACAAGGGTGGTCCTTATACAGACGAAACTTGGCTCAGGGGAGCTAGGTAACTTGGCTCAAGGGTTTGACTGTGTTAGCAGAGACTGGCTGCAGGTGCACCCTGTGGGGAGCCTGGAATGGGCTTTGCCATCACAGGTGCCTATGTTATCTGTGTTAGGAGCGAATTGCCAAAAGCCATGGCTCTCAGTGTGGCTTCTGCACCCCTGGCATCGTCATGAGCATGTACACGCTGCTCCGGAACCAGCCTCAACCCAGCATGGAGGAGATTGAGGACGCCTTCCAAGGTACGAGCGCTGGGCACAGCCTTAGAGACAGGACGGCAGCCTCTGTTTCAGTACAGGGGATTTGCTGAGGTCGGGGCAGGGCTGGAGTGGAAGAGTTACTGTTCTTTGGAGGAAAAGCTCAGGCCATCCCAATGTGCTGGCTGAGCTCTGCAGGAATGTGGGTCTTCTCTTTGCTTGGAGAACACTGGATGGTTTGGGGACCTCTTGGGGTTTCCTTGCTTTGGATCCCCTGGTGTTTCCCTGCCCTCCCCCAGTGCTGGCTTGGGGAGCATGGGTGGCTGGTTCAAAAGGAGGTCATTTGGAAGCTCCACAGAGACTAGTGACATGTCTCCTTCCCTCTCAGCTGTCACCTGCACAGGAATCTGCCGGCATGAGGAAGGTGGTCATGAGTCTGAGCCTGGGCCAGAAAGGAGCTTCCTACTTTACCTTTTGTTCAGGGACCTAGGAATCTAGATCTGGTGTCTGTTCCTCTGAATTGAATAGAAAAGACTCTCCCACTATTCACCATTTCAATCGATCATTTATTCCATCAGTTATATCGGGTCTTGCTGGATGTCAGGCGCTATGGAGGGCACAGGGGACTTGGCTGAATGTATCATCCCTATTATCAAGGAATTCACTGTGTAGGGAAAGAGAGTTTATAATGTGGTTTAATAAGCTCACTGCTAAAGCTATGACTAGGCACCCTGGGAGCACTTAGGAGGGCCACCTGTTTCAGTACAGGTATTCTAGGAAGACTTCCTGGAAGAAGTGATAGATGTTTTGCAGTCAGGAATACAAAGAGGAGGGGGATAGTCAAGCACAGGAAATAGAATGTGTAAATAGAGCATCTAATTGAGCCAGAAGGAAAGCCACAAACCCCTCACCTACCCTGGACCTGTGCTGACATGGTCATTTTCCTTTTCACCCCCCAGGAAATCTGTGCCGCTGCACAGGCTACAGGTCCATCCTCCAGGGCTTCCGGACCTTCGCCACGGTAAGAGGATGCTCAGGACAACAGCTGCCCTGCTCCTAAAGCAGTAACACCTGGGAATCACAGTCGGGAGGGGTGCCAGGTGCCTTTGGATTACAGAGAAGAAAGACAAGGGGTCAATTGGTAGATCTCCCCGTAGCAGGTACCTGGCACGGCGGTGGGTTCTGCATGGGAACTTGCCTTCCAGGAAAGGCCTGAAGAGCCAGTTTCTGGAAGAGCATGTTGCCTAAGAGCTATCTTCCTCCAGGACATCTGACTTGGCAATTGTCCTTGGAAATTGGCTTACTCAGACATGGGTCATCAGGTGGCATTTAATAACAGCCCAGTCCGACTTGGCATTCACGCTCCTCCTGCTTCCCTTTCCCGCTGCCGCTTGCAGTTGGCATTCTGCTGGGCTTATGAAACTGTTAATTAGATCTCCAATTAGTGTGTGAATCCCTGCAGTGTTCATGTAACGCTGGGTGAGAAACCGCAGCTGGCGTGCTGGTGTTGATTATATAAACAGACGCATACCTGCCGTCTGCAAGGACGGTGGACTGCCCTTTCCTTTTTTGCCTTAATCTCCCCAAATTTTACCCGATTCCTCAACTGGGCTGATCCTGACTTCAGTCAAAAGGTCTCATCTTAATTGGATTTGGGTTTGGGTGAGAGTCACACTCCTGTTCACTGACTTTAGGGACTTTGAGAGAGTGTCCAAATTACCCCAAAGGGGTGGAGATGGGTCTGTAAAGATGCCCCACCCTGGCAAATGTGGTTGAGAATGAGGTACTTGGAGGTGTGGGTTTAAATGAAAATGACTGAAAATTCACGTTTGGAGTCTGCGGATCTGGGTTCAAATCCCATCTCTTCACTTAATAGATGCATGACCTTGGACAAATTTCCTTGTTTCTAAACTGGGGATTATAATAATACCCATGTTACAGTGTTATAATAATACCCATGTTACAGTGTTTGATGCTCCTTCCCAGGGTCAGAGTCTTGTCATAGAAATGGTCCTACTGGGTGGCAATCCCCCATCTGGTGGTGGGCCAGGGTAGAGCAGAGCCGAGCAGAGTGCTGGTCACCCCTATGTCTGCTTCTCTAGAGTGCCCTGGGCTGTGCCTGGGAGTTTGCTTCGCTTTTGTTCCTCAACACAACTCCAGATTCTGGGGTGTTTCCCAAGGACTTGAGTTGACATTCCAGCCTTTTTGAGCAGCTCAGTCAGGCCAACAGACCCCCTCAATGCCTTGTTCTGAGAGGCACCACTGGGGCACTATGCTATGCTTTGCCACTGGTACCCTGAGAGGTCCTGAGCCAGTCCTGTTCCCATAGGTGATGGCTCTTCAGCCCTGTATGCAGATCAGGCCACAGTGAGGGATGAAAAGTGGTCCTTTCTGGAAAGAAGTGCTGGTGAGGCCATCAGGCCTGCTGGCCAACACTGTCTGGACCCAGCATTGGTCTTGATATTGATTATATTGATTATATATTGATTATACCCCAGAGACCCCAGCTGGGGAGGTACCCAGTCAGGCCCCACAGGACTTGACTGATTAGGACGTAGAGGCCCTTGAGCGTGGAGAGGGCCAATGGGAGCAACTCTGAAGGAGGAGAAGGGGCACAAGGATATGTTTTGATAAAGTAGGGCCTAGCTTTCATGGAGAAATTTTCTTAAAATTAAATTTCTCTGCTGCTTCCAGGATGTTCTATTGTTTCTTTTTTTAAAATGATCAATTCTGTGTTTATTTTATATGATTTCTAACTTTCTACTATTACAGATAATTACATATATAAATAAAAAATTGCATATATTGTTATCTTAAATCCCTTTCATCTGTCATTAATGTATTTGGTTAGCATAGTGTAAATCTTTACACACACACACACACACACACACACAAACACATACAGGAAAAGTTTAGGTTCTTGGTAAATTGATTTCTTATAAGATTCCCTCATTATAATTTATATTGGCCATGTTCAAGAGTACTCTCTCACTTACACCATCTTGTCATTGAGTTTTCACATTTAAAAATCTTTGTCAGTTTACACATTTTTTTCAATGGTTTCAAATTGCTTACAAAATGAAATTATGTGATTTCTTTTTATTTATTTATTTATTATTTTTAAATTTTATGTATTTTTTACATCATTTTTCATTTTTGCACAATGTATGCATTTTCATCTTGGTTATAGTCCCCATACAATTCCCACCCTCCCACTTGTTTTGATCCTACTCCCCCACTCCCCCCATAGTGTGTCTCTGGTTTATAGTTGCTTGTTGGTTTTGATTTTTACTTTATTATAATTAGTCTTTTTCCTGGTCCCTTATTTAGGTTTTCTAAATTCCTGCTATGAGTGAGGCCATCTGGTATTTTTCTTTTTCTTTCTGGCTTATTTCACTGAACATGATCCCTTCCAGATCCATCCATGTTGCTGCAAATTGCATGAGTTTATCATTTTTGATTGCTGAGTAATATTCCATTGTGTATATGTACCACATCTTCTTGTTCTATTGTTCCTTTACAAGTTATTTAATCTACATTTCGTTTTACAATTCCTGAGTTATTTTACTTAAACCAAGTGAGAGAAAGTCATTAAAGCAGAGGCCCTAACCCTATCTGTGGGCAGGTGGGGGCAGGTGGGGAATCTGCTGTTCCTGTAGATCTGGGATGGGTGTCGGATTTAGGTTTTACAGGATGTTCATGATCCAGATTCTTTAGCTCCTGGGAAAACTCTTTGAAAATATTTTTGTGCAAATGTTGGTCATCTCTCTAGGATGGTGGATGCTGCGGTGGAAATGGGAGCAACCCAAACTGCTGCATGAACCAGAAGAAAGACGACACGGTAAGTGGCCCTTTTCTGCCTGGGAGCCCAGGAGCCAACCTCAGGTCCAAGGAGCCCATGAGCTCCCTGTACTCACAACAGTGGTGGCCACAAGCAGAAGCAGTTCCCTCCAGACAAGGAGGCAGTGAATGTGCACAAAAGCCTGTGGGCCACTGGCCAGTCCTCCTTGTCCCTGCTGCCCAGGAGCGGCCTGCCCTCCACCTGTCTGCGGAGGGTTGGAAACCAGCTCGCTGGACAGAGGGCTGGGTTGGGCCCACAGTGTTTTCAGGAGGAAATACTACACCATCGATCTGTTCCCTTTTCCAGCAGATCACTCTCTCGCCATCTTTATTCAACCCAGAGGAGTTCATGCCCTTGGATCCCACCCAGGAGCCCATCTTCCCCCCAGAGCTGCTGGTAGGTGATGCCCCAGGGAAGGACACAGCCAAGTTTCTGTGCTGTGAGTCTTGGAAACCTGCTTTATTTCATACCCACCAGGACCCGATGTCCTCCTTGTCCATTAGGGTTCAACCTGCACTTCCTTCCTTTCTGTCATGCCCAGAGGTTCAAAGAACCTGGACAGCTCAGGTCACCTTGTGGTGGGTGACCTTCAGCAGGTCTTATAACCTTGATCCTCAGGCTTGTTTGCCTGTAAGAAACGAGGTTGCTAGCGCCTTCTCTACCCAGGTCTTTCAAAAGTGAAGTGCAGTCATGCTACATCAGCTGCACTGTAATTCCTGCCTTGGGGCAGAGGGTTTCCCCTCACTCTGGCCGGACCATGTACCGTCATTCTGAATTCAGCACTAAAGCAGCAGAAGAGTTGGTCCCATTCTGGACTTCAAGCAGTTTATCAAGGAAAGATGGTGGGAAGGAGGAGACAGGGCAATGAGAAAACTGTCTTTTCCAGAGGCTGAAAGACACTCCTCAGAAGCGGCTGTGCTTTAAAGGAGAGCGTGTGACCTGGATCCAGGTTTCAATGCTGAAGGAGCTGCTGGATCTCAAAGCGCAGCACCCCGAGGCCAAGCTGGTGGTGGGGAACACGGAGATTGGTAAGAGCTGGGGTGGCTCTGGGCCTGCAGGGAGCCTGGGGACCCCAGGGGAGCCCTGACTTGATTTCCTGCAAAGACCCCTGACTTCGGAGTCACAGAGACTTGGCTTAATCCCTTGCCAGCTGGGTGAATTCAGAAAAGTCACCTCTGGTGTGGGGATGTGACATGCTTTTAAACAGCTAAGCTTGGGAGAGACCCCTGACTCTGGTACAAGAGGGAGCCCCTGAGCCCTGGGTTCTGTTGGATCTTCAGCCACAGAGAGAGGGCCTCTACCTGTCATTCTGGTAGAACCCAGAGCTGGCCCAGCTCATACAAGTACAGGTATGGCCAGAGTCCCCAGCCTCAATTTTGTGACACTGTGAAAGATACTTCAGGTGATGTGCTCCTGGTGGCCCGACAGTCTAGGGAAGCATGAGTTATGGTGGAGAAGGACTGCCTAGAGGAACCTTTCATATGTGACATGTTTCTCATCGTGAGTCATACAATGTCCTGAACCCAGTTAGAGTCCCAGAGGAAGGAATTCAAAGATTTTTTTTTTAAAGATTTATTTATTCATGCATTCAAGAACTGGGGTACAGGCCAGATGCGCGGGAGGGTGAGAGGATTCACCAGAGACAGAGCTGGGAACAGAACAGGCAGACTGACCGAAAGACACTGTTGCGGGGAGCAGTGGGTGCCACAGGAGAGGTCTGCCGCGCCATGTGGGTCGCTCTGCAGCTGGTGGGGATCTTACAGGCACTTCAGAGGCTGCGGACAGCTTCACAGCATTGCACTCAACTGCCTGCACCACTGGGGGGGGCCCTCAAAAGATTTTTTTTTAAAGATTTATTTATTTATTTATTTATGCAAGCACTGGGTACAGTCAGAAGCGCGGGAGGGTGAGAGAATTCACCAGAGCCAGAGCAGGGAGCAGAGCAGGCAGAAGGACCGAAGTACACTGCTGAGGGGAGCAGCGGGCGGCAGGAGAGGTCTGCGCGCCATGTGGGACCCTCCTCCGGTGGCTGGGGAGCAGCCGGGGATCGAACTGGTGGCGCAGAGGCCGCGGGCAGCTTCGCAACCCAGCGCTCAACCGCTGCGCCACTGGGGAGGCCCTAGTGTTCATTTTTGACAGTATTTGATTTCTCCCCTTAGGTGTAGTCCCTGTGGTTCTCCCACCACCATAGCACCCGTGATGTTTCCTTCTATATATTTTATGGTTTCTGGCCTTACATCCCAGTCTGTTGTACATTTTGAGCTGGTTTTTGCGCATGGTGTGAGTGGACTAGTTTCATTCTATTGCACGAGGCAGTCCAGTTTTCCCAGCGCTGTTTATTGAAGAGACTTTCCTTGTTCCAGTGGATATTCTTTGCTCCTGTGTCACAGACGAGTTGACCACATATGACATTTCTTCTTCACGGTTCTCCTTCTACAGCACTGTGGGGGGGGCAGGGGAAGGGCTGTGTTGCTGTGTCTGAGGGGTCTTCTAACTTCATTAGCCGGGGCGGGGGTGGAGGGGCAGAAACAGACGTGATGGAGACGGATATTGGGGGCTGGGAGGCAGATTTGAGTTCTCTCAATTTTCCTTTTTGTCTGAATGTTCCTCTTTCACATGATTATTACTATTATACCCCAACTGCGCTATCAGCTCAATTACTGAAATGTGTCCATTGTCAGCTGTGTGATGTGGGTGAGAAGCTCAACCTCTCTGAGCCTGGCTGTAAACAGAGGGAGTCTCTATGTAGAGGGCTCCCGGATATATCTTCATACCTGTGTTTTCTAATAGTTATTAAAAACATACACACACACACAACCACACGCACACGAGTGAATTCAGGTTCATCTCATTTGAATTCTGATAGGTTCTTTTGAGAGGAAAAGACAGTTTTCCAGGTGATGGTAGGGTAAGGTGGTGGGGTAATTAGTCCCTCATCTTGTTCATGATGCCTCTGGGTCCCGAGACACCCCAGAGCATGCGAGTGTGAACAAATCACACATCCAGTGTGTGGTGGTGCAAAACACCCAGGCCTTCCCTGGTGATAGGAGAACAGACCTCTGACCTCAAGCTTCTTGTTTCTCTCCAGGCATTGAGATGAAGTTTAAGAATAAGCTGTTTCCTACGATTGTCTGCCCAGCCTGGATCCCAGAGCTCAATTCAGTGGAGCATGGGCCTGACGGTAAGAGGCTGAGGGGAGGCTCATCTGGAGCCCAGGAGGGACTGGGGTATACAGGGGGGTGGCAGGTGCCAGGGCAGCCTCCTGTTAGGCCCTCACTGCTGCCTGCTCCTCCTGGAGGGGGTGTTCTTCACTGCCTTCCTGCATGGAGCATCCTCATAGGTCCAGTGGGCACGGGCCACGAAATCTTTGCTTCCTCTTACTGCTGGCTATACTCATAGGAGTAAGGGGAAAGTGGGGTGGGGGAGTGCTTTACACATAAAAAAATGCCAGGACCTTCCCCTCGATATCTGATTTTATGAGTAGAGGGCCACTGGTTGTGGGATCAAGAGGCCTGGCATTTTTATTAGCTGTGTGGCATCGGGCAAGTCACTGAACCTCTCTGTGCCTTAATGTCTCATCCACATAAGGACAGGAGTCCCGCTCAGTCTCACTCAGGTTGTTATAAAGCTTCACAGAAGTTCTATATGAAGTTCTGCAGGCTGGAGGGGGATTGTTGTTACTCTGTGTGTGTGTTCCCAGGAATCTCCTTTGGAGCTGCTTGTTCCCTGAACCTCATGGAACAGACACTGTATGAAGCAGTTGACAAGCTGCCTGCCTACAAAACAGAGGTGTTCAAAGGGGTCCTGGAGCAGCTGCGCTGGTTTGCGGGGAAGCAGGTCAAGTCTGTGGCGGTGAGTCCTGTTTGGGGGCCCCCAAGGCTCAGGGGACGGCCCTGCAACACAAGGAGGGGGCTTGTCTGGCCTCTGCCACAGACCCAGAGGTCCTCACCCCAGGGCTTAGCCCCACCTGGGGTGTTGCTGAAATGCAGATTCCTGTCTCTGCCCTCGGGTGGACTGGGATGGGGCCCCACAGGGGCTCCTGATGAAGGGGGATGGAGTCACCCCAGACACTCGCTCTGTGACTCAGTCTTTATCTATGCGGTTGGAGAGATGGAGCTTCCTTTTCCTGAACTTTGCTGAGCCTATCAGCAAGGGGTTGAGAGCTGGATTAGGGAGAAGCCAAAATGGGAAGAGGGTAGTTTCAGGGTTTTGGGGAGAGCCAGAGGTAGATCGCCTGAGAGAAGAGTTGGGTCCACCTGTTGACGATGCTCATCAGCCTTCAGATTAGCCCCCAAATTCTCAGTTGGCACAGGTGCCACCTGAAGCTCAGAGCAGTTGATGGTGTTAGGAGGAAAGCCAACCTTTCCCTTCCACTTTTTGTTTTTAAGTTAAGACAAAAAGCAGAACAAAGTAAGGTAAAACAGCCTCTCCCTTTCCCTTCCCCCACCCCCTGCACAGGACACACTTTTTTTTGAAAATCAAATGAAAACACTATTCACAGAAAAAATATCTAAATATGGACAGTGCATTATTTAACCTCAATGTTTGATTGCAGATGAGACAGACTTGAGAGGCTCTGCTGAGTTTTCAGTTCATCTAGAGGCCACTTCCAAGAAGGATTTTGTTTTTATTGTGCAACTGGTTTTCTTCCTCTTTGCTAGTAACGAAACCCTGTACTTGACTTTTCTTACATTTTTGGCTAAATTGCCAGGAATCAGATTTATTTAGAGCAAACTGTTCATCCTGAAGATTTCCTCTTTTTCTTCCTTGATGTTTATCTTCTATTTCTTTGTGCGAACTCTCATTGGTCTCTGTGATGAGTCTCTTCAACCCGTTCAGGAAAAGGTTGGGTGAAATTGAAAGAACACACCGGCTGGAAAGGGCTGGGTCTGGTTTCCTGGCTGGTAAATGTCCAAGCCCAAGCACTCTCAGCTCATCCAACATCATTCTGAATGCCCGGGTTCTTGCTGTGCCCGTCTTATGTCTACAAGGGGCGCAGGTCCTCCAGGTGCTCCTTTTAGCAGGTCTCTCCCATCTGCCCTGTGTCTGGGCCCAGCTATGGACCAGGGGTTTCCTGCGAGGTCTCTCACCTACACTCTCTTGCTTTTCCTAGTCCATCGGCGGGAACATCATCAATGCTAGCCCCATCTCCGACCTCAATCCTGTGTTCATGGCCAGCGGGGCCAAGCTGACCATCGTGTCCAGAGGTGAGCTGCCGCACGCAGAGGTCGGGGCAGAAGGCCTTGGGGGATAAAAGTCTCACAAGCAAGGTCACTTTCTGGAGAAACCAGACCCAAAGCTCCATGACCCAACTGTCTGGGCTTGGATCCCTGGAGGCTTCAAGGGAGATGCACGCAGGAGAGCTGAGCCATTCTTTATGAGGCATTCACAACAGGTTCTGTCACCCAGATGCCTTACTTAGCATTGTGCTGGAGCCAAGATGCACCGAAGCTTCAGGGAATCTGTGAGCATTTATTCAGAGTGACCATTATGAACAATCAACTTACATAAACTTATGAGGAAACAAATCATATTAAAAACAAAGGTCAAAAATACTCAGGATTCATCACTTCCAAATTATTTCACTTCATTTGATTACAGTCTGTGCTCCTGAAGTTATTTCTACCCCTTGTCTTGTAGAGTGGGGTGCTCTGTAATAGTGTGCTATTGTGCATCTTTCCTGGTCAGAGGGACCCCAAGATCTGCCCCGGGTTTGGTGACTGGACAGTAAGACTCACAGGACTGAGCATGTAGTCACGACCGTGGCTATGACTTATCACAGCAGGAGGAAATGAAGCAGAATCAGCAAAGGGAAAAGGTGCAGGGGACAAAGTCCAGAGGAAACCAGGCACAGGGGTCCAGAATCTTCTTCCAGGGGAGTCACACAGACATGCTTAGTCCCCTCAGCAACAAGTTGAGTTGTGAGGACACAGGTGAAGTGCTGTTCCCCAGGGGAGCTCCTTGAGGAGTCCACACCTGGGGCTCTTACTGGGGTCGGTCACATCCCTCTGCCTGGCAAGAACCAAAAGTTCAGACTCCCAGAATGCAGCAGTGTCAATAGAAACCACATTGCCTGTGCCCAGTGCAGGCTAGTGAACCATGCTCATGCAGGAGCCTGCGAATCCTCCTGACATCCACGTTCTCGAGGACAGGAAGGTCCAGCTGCAAGCAGACCTTCTGGGGCCTAGCAGGCCTGCTGCGTCCACTCTTGCTACCCGTCTCCAACTTTATACCTAGTGTTGTCACTATGGTAGCTTGAAATTGGCTAGGGTGGGAGTATTTATATGCTAGAAACTAGCAACTGCTAGGAACCAGGGCTTTTTTTTTCCACTTTCAAAGAACCAACTGTTAAATATTCACCAGCACATGGTTGCTGAAGGATTTTAGAGAAAGAGGACCTTGGCCCCAACTGTGCAGCCACTCCCTCTGTCTGTGCACAGCAGACACTGGGGGGAACCTTGATGGGGGGTATTCTTTGTTGCTCACATGGTCCCTCTTCATCTTGCCTTTGTATAGGCACCAAGAAGACACTTCAGATGGACCACAACTTCTTCCCTGGCTACAGAAAGACCCTCTTGAAAGAAGAGGAGATACTTCTTTCCATTGAAATCCCATACAGCAGGGAGGTGAGATGCTGTGCCCTAATCCCTGCTATTCCTGCTGGATAAGTAGCCCAGAGTTGGCCTTGGGGACCATCTTAGCATCTCCAGCTTTAGATGGATATTCTTGCTGCTTAACTTTGCCTTTAACCAGCTAGATCCCTTTCCGGATGAAGAGAAGTCTCAGGGCTGGGGCAGAGGGCCCAGATTATGAAACCAGACAGCTAGATGTGTGACCCTGAGTTAGTCATTTGCCTTCCTGAGCCCCAGCTTCCTTGTCTGCAAAATGGCGCTACCTGCTGTTCAGGTTGTCATCAGGACTGAACAGAAGTAATTCATCAGGTTTCTGGCCACTGTCTTGAGCCAGTGGTCACTGCCCACATCACATGTGTCTAAGGACACATCCTGCTGGCAAGTGTCCCTGTCCCAGGCCAGAGGAGTTTGCATTTTGAGTGCAGGAGCTCAGAGTAAGTCACACTCTGACCTTCTGACCTTAGGCTCCAAGAGGGGTCAGATTGCTGCCCTTGCTCTGGGTGGCTCGGGTGCAGCCACCCTCCACTAGTGGGGCTTCTGTTCGGGCAGGCTGGGAGCCCCTGGCTGCCTTGCTCTTGTTCCGTGGGGCCTGTGGTGGCTTGACCTGGTGCAATTTTCTCATCTCTCAGCAGCTCCACATTACACGGTGGCCTTTTAGAGAAGCAATCTGTGAGAGGCTGGGAACCACCTCTAAAGAAGAGGGAGAAGGATTTGCCAGAGCTTGGGCGTTATCGAGTGTTGCAAGGCATGCTTGGCCCTTGCTAATTTTGACCTGCTTAATGAACATGTTAATTGAATTAGAGTAATTACATCCCTGAGGTGGTTTCTTAATGATCTCCTAGCTTGTCCTTATAGGCCATTTGAGCCATGATTCCCAGAGTTTTGTATTTCACAGATCAGTGAAAAAAATTGGAAACCTATGAGATAGGGAGAGGAGGCAGGCATGGCACTGCTTCTTGGCCGGGTAGGACCATAAACATGAAAAGTCACCTCAAAAGATTTGAGTACTTGACGTTAGAAGGCCTTCTCAAGAGAGAGCAATTGACCACCTGGCACTCACATTTCCGGGCACCCCAGTCAGACATCACCGTGGACTGGCACATCCTGGAAACTGAAATCTCTTTTCCAGAACTGAGTTCAAACTCAGAGTTCAGTGCCCACCGGGTATTGAACCCAGCGGGAACCTTCAGAGCACAGAAGCAGCTCGTGTTCCACAGTGTGACTCTTTCAGGAAACAAGATTTATTTTTGACTTTAAATTAAATTATTTTGGGGGGTAACATTGGTTTACAGCACTGTATGATTTAGGGGTACAGGCACCTTTCAGGCGTGTGTTGCCATACCACACCCACCAGCAGAGCACCCATTGTCTTTCCCTGGACTGTTGGGCCCCTCCTACCTTGCTCCCACACCCTATTTCCCCCTCTGGTAGTCACAGTTCTGTAGTCAGATTTCCAGGGTTTGTTTCGGTTTGGTGTCACCTGTTCCTTTGTTTTTTTGTAGTCTATACACATGTGAACTTATCCAGCCTGGGGGGGTGGGAGAGAGGTCAGTGAGAAGCTGTGGAAGCTGAGTGTTGAGGTGTGTTTTCAGACACCCACTGACATCTCATTGTATCTGCTTGCAAAGCAGCCAGGCCAGGAGAGGTCTCTGTACCACCCCTGTCCTGCCCACACCCACCCTCCAGGCGGACCCATGGGGGCCCAGCATGGGTCTCTGAAGAGCTTCTGTGAGCCCCTTTCTTCCCCTGGCTGTTTGGCTGGAAGCACCCAGCTCTTTGTCCCTGTCTTTCAGTTTTTCTGATCAATGGGCAGAAGTCCTCCTCTTTCCTAGCTCTGAGAATGTCCTCTGGCACTTCTTCCGAGAGTGAGTTGGCCAGGGGTGCCTGGGTCTTTGACCCGGCCTCCTTGCCAAGCTGCGAGGGGATCATCACCCCATCTTCTGTGACTGCGCAACCCATGCCTGGGTCGGCTTCACCAGCTGCAGACACTGCAAACCATGATAAAGACGGGGCCTTTCTGTTCTCTTGCAGGGCGAGTTTTTCTCAGCATTCAAGCAGGCCTCCCGGAGGGAAGACGACATAGCCAAGGTGACCTGCGGCATGAGGGTCCTTTTCCAGCCAGGAAGCACAAAGGTCAAGGAGCTGGCCCTGTGCTACGGCGGGATGGCCGACAGGACCATCGCGGCCTGTAAGACCACGGAGAAGCAGCTGTCCAAGTGAGAGCAAGAACAGCATTCAGAGGCTGTGGCTGCTGCTCCTGCCATGACCACTTCACTGTTGCTGCTACTGCTAGTACCTCTGTTGCTGCTCTCTCTGCTCTCTGCTGCTGTTGCTGCTCCTTGTCCTTCTCCTCTTGCTACCAGGAGGCTTACTACCAGTAGTATTATAGCTGCTGTACTATTACTAGCTACTACTTTTACTACTGCTATTGCTACTACTACCCCAGATACAACCACTATTACAATACTATTTCTGTGACTGCTGCTGCTTCTGCAGTTACTACTGCACTCATTACTATGCTGCTGTCTTTACTGCTCCTGCTGCTATTGCTATGGCTACTATCACTGCTGCAATTTCTGCCTGAATGATGAGTATTACTGCTGGGCTACTGCTGCTGTTACAATTGCTACCTGTTGTCTCTACTCCTACTACAACTGGATGCTATTGGTGTTACTTGTAGGGTTATTATTGTGGCTACTCTTCCTGCTACTGCTATTAGTGCTATTACTACTGCAAATACTATTACTAGTACTGCTATTAACACTATAACTACTGCTACTGCTGCCACTATTGCTATTAATAGTAGTATCACTGCTGCTATTACTTTTACTACTATTGGTGCTTTTACTACTACTAACACAACTGCTTCTACTGATACTGCTATTATTACTTTGGCTTTTAGTGCTATATTACTGTTGCTTCTATTATTACTGCTTCTGCCACAGCTAATATTCTGCTAGCATTGCTGCTACAATTATTACTATTGCTAGGAGTACTTTTGCTACTGCTATTGTTGTGGTTACTATAGTTCCTACTATTACTATACATCCCACATTATTATGGCCACTGTAAAGCAGCAGTGGTAACAGGCAGTTCACAGGCACTATCCTTCTTAATCTTCGCAATAACTGCATAGGATAGAAAAGTTTAACTTTGAGGTTTGGCTCTTTGGTTCCAATTCCTGGCTCTAATGCTAATCAAATGGGTAACATAGGTCATATTATTGAATCTTTGTGCCTCAGTTTTTTCATCAGTAAAATGAATATAAAAATTTCCCTACTGCACTTCTAATTTCATATTAAAAATGTTGATTCACATAAAGCACTTAGGACATTGCTTAGCTCATTACAAGGACTCAGTAGATTGAATGCATTATCTTTGTGGTCTGTCTTACTGTTTCTACTTCTAAACATTTGGCTTAGGGAGGCCAGGTAACTTGCCAAGCTTCTCAAGGAGGTAAGTCACATAATTATAAGTATCTAAGCCAAATTTTGACTTGAGGTTCACATGACTCTGAGGCCCCGAACATGACCCCGCATGCAAGCAGTCCTGAGGGCTGTGGGGTGCTCTCCAGTGACCTGCTCTCTGCTCTCTGGCAGGTTCTGGAATGAGCAGTTGCTAGAGGACGTGTGTGCAGGCCTGGCGGAGGAGCTGTATCTGTCCCCCGACGCCCCTGGTGGCATGGTGAACTTCCGGCGCACTCTCACTGTTAGCTTCTTCTTCAAGTTCTACCTGACGGTGCTTCAGAAGCTGGGCAAACAGGATGCTGATGATGTGAGTGTGGGGGTCTGGGCAAGGAACATTCTTCACAGCACTCTTGTTTGGGAATTTGGGAGAGTGCTATGGACGAGGAGGTAAACATGCTCTTCTCCCCTGGACATCTAAAGATAGAGGAGCAGGGATCAGAGGGAGCCCAGGGAGCCACCCAGAAATGGGAGTCAAACTGTGAAGCAGAGCCTTGGACTTGGAGTCAGGGAAGTGGGTTCTTTGTCATTGCCTCACATGGACACTTGAATAGGTCATGACTCTAAGTCTCAGTTATAAGATCTACAAAATGGGGTGGCATCAGTGTGGGAAGGAGGGAAGCTGTTGGGGTGCTGGAGGAATATAAACCACTCAGGTGCAGGCTGCAGTGGAGGTGGGATGGGAGCTGAGGCCATTAGGTACAGTGAGCTCTCAGAGCCACACTGGGTTGTTGAGATGGATACAGCCAGTACTAGAAGGAGAATAAGATGAAGAGGAGAGAGACACAGATGGTGCTTTCATCACTTGGGAAAAATCAAGGATAGGATTAAGGATAGAAATAGTCCTAATCCCCTCTGTTATCTTGCCTCTGCAGAAGTGTGGTAAACTGGACCCCACCTTTGCCAGCGCTACTTTACTCTTTCAGAAAGACCCTCCGACCAATGTCCAGCTTTTTCAAGTGAGTACAGTGAGTGTGTGGCTAATGTCAGGGGAGCTTGCAGGCCACATCAGAGGGTGCTGACCTCTGCTGAATGACTAATCCCAACTATATGTAGATGGCTACAGCTCCTTACCATTATGCGTGAATATTCAGGAAGAAAATGACACTATATTAATGTCAATGAAGTTATTTTCCCCTTGCCACCTAAATTTCTATCTTGGGATTACTCTCTATCTGCCCTTTAATGAAATTCCCCCTCCCCGTTTTGTCTTTTCTGTCTCTGCTGTGGGGCTAATGTATAAAACCAAGGGTTCTCTTGGGCTTAAAAAAACAAAACAAAACAATAATTTTCTATCAATATCAATACTAAAGAGTCAGCTTTTCCTATAAACATATAAGGTTTTGTGGGCCGTATAGTCTCTGTTGCAACTCCTCAGCTCTGTCATTATAGACAAAAGCATCCAGAGATGGTACATGAGTGAATGTGTGTCGCTGTGTTCCAACAAAACTTTATTTATAAAAACAGGAAGCAGGCCAGATTTGGCCCTTGTGCCACAGTGTGGACCCCTACCCCAGACTGTTATGGTCCAGGAGTGTTAAGGTCCAAGGCATAAACTCTGGGTCCTGCCTGCCGGTCTTGAATCCAAACTATTTTATTACTGTGTAACCTTGGACGATTTCCTTACCCATGATTTCCTTACCCACGATTTCCTTACCCACGATTTCCTTACCCTCTTACAATTTCCTTGCCTCTTGGACAAGTTGATAACACTCACCTACATGTGGATAATGGTGGCCCCTGTTTCATAAGATCCTTTGAGAATTAAGTGTGTTTATAAAATATTTTAGATAGGTCCTGGCATATAGAAAACATTCAATAAATAAAAAGAACAATATAAAGGACAAAATAAAAATCATCTAAATCCTACCTCCAAGAGAAAAATTATTATATTTTTGCTTTTTTTTCCTTATGCATCTATGGGTGTGTATATATTTCTAATATTTCTGCTTTTTCCTGTGGAATCTGAATCATTACACACAGAGACACACACAGACACATATAATGTTTTATGTCCTGTTTTTCCTTCTAATTTCAATTCTTCAAAAGTGTGTTTTCATAGTTGCATGGTATTCCATGATGTGAGCAGTCTGTTTACCTGCTCCCCAGGGAATGGACATTCCGTTTCCTCTCTTTGCGCTTCTGTTCCTGTGCACAGTGACACATGACCACCCTTCAGTCATTTCTTATGGAACTTTCTGTTTCTGTCACCCCTGCTCCCCTCACACCCATTCCTGCTCTGTTCTTGCTCCTCATGTTTGCACTGTCAGCGGGCAGAAACTCTCCGTGCTTTTCCTGGGCCTAGGGGAACTGTGTCCTTGGCAACTCAGCCTGACTGGCCACTGTGTTGTTCCAGGAAGTGCCCAAGGGTCAGTCTAAGGAAGATATGGTGGGCCGGCCCCTGCCCCACCTGGCTGCCAACCTGCAGGCAACTGGGGAGGCTGTGTACTGTGATGACATTCCTTGCTATGAAAATGAGCTGTCCCTCCGGATGGTCACCAGCACCCGGGCTCATGCCAAGATCAAGTGAGTGTAGAAATGCTCTTGGGGGAGGAGGGTATAGGGAGCACCCTGAAAGACACTGGAGACATGCAGATAGTGGGCTCATCCCATGCCTCTCAGTCTAGAGGGACAGGTGGGGGTTCACCCTAAAACCATTGTGATTCTGTCTGGGTGTTAACTGAGATGTGGGTTTTAGCTGTAGTTCTCCAGAATGGACACTGTTCACCATGATTGGATGCCCTTGGATTTGGAGACCAGAGCAGGGCCTAATACAAGGTCCATGAGCCTGGCCTGTTCATCTTGTATCCTCAGCAACACTGAGCCCATAGCCTTCATATAGTGAGCACTTAACTGTTTGTAGGACAGGATAGGATAGGACAGAATGTAGATAAGAGAGGGATGAGAGTAGAAGAAAAACTGTGAAAATGAGGACAGGGTTGTTCAATCTGGTGACTTGGCATGTCTTCTGCTCTAGCTTTCTGGCCTGGCCCCTCACCCCCTCCTTCTTGCAGGTCTATAGATTTGTCAGAAGCTAAGAAGGTGCCAGGATTTGAGTGCTTTCTCTCTGCTGATGATATTCCTGGGAGTAGAAAAACTGGAATTTGTGGTGATGAATCAGTCTTTGAGAAGGATGAGGTATGTCTTGAATTTTCTTTATATGAAGTTATTCAGTGGTCGGAAAAGTCATGACACATTTTTTTTTTCTGTTTTCTATGCAAAAATGCGTCGTGACTTTTCCAACCACCCAATTGTAGCGTGAGACTTTTAAGTTTTGATTTCTGTTTGTTCCTCCAAATCCCTAATCTTGAACAATTGTGCATTTTCACATACTGTGGCCATAGTGCCATTGGCCAGGATTTAGTGCAATCAGTATAGGTATATATTTGCCTGGTAGCACTTTTAATTTTAACTTAATGTTTACTTGTTTATTTAATTGATGACTGTTGTTTGGTCCTAGTAAAAAGTGACTGCAGGCCAAATGACATTAAAACAAGACTGGAGATTATATTTGAACTAATAATTGTGTTAAGGGTAAAAGATTAAGATCCTTTATTAAAAGGAAATAAAAATACATTCACAACCTAATGAGAAAAGAAGTCACAATACTACTAGTCTGTGCATTGATAATTCACTTACATGGAGTTTCTTCTATTGATTTCAACTGTATATAGAGTTCAGCCAAAATTACAAAGTTTCTAAACATTCAATACAGCTGCTATAAAAATCCATATTCTTACTGGATATTTCTTAGACAGTAATTTATATAATTTTAATACAAGTCCAGTGTTCCAAAATAGAGGTGAGTAGGAGTTTCTGAAGGGCAAATTCACTTTATTACTGATGTAAAAGTGATGGAGAGAATAAAAATTATAACCACGAGACACAAATACTCCACAAGAAAGAGTATTTGGTAGAACAAAATGCTCACAGACTTTTAGAGCTCCCAGAAGCATTGTTAGAATTGTGGTTAGAGAGACTCAGCCAGGTTCATCAACCACTACGTGAACTAATTAAGTCAATAATTTGATTGGATCCTCAAGAGATAATTATCAGAGATAGAACTGTTAAGTATTGCTTCCTATTGTCAGAAACCTCATATTCCAAATTGATAAGTAAGACTTTTCATTTGAGGCAGGACAGGGTGGGGGTGGGGAGATGCTGGGAAAAAAATATCCCTGGAGAAAATCCATTAAGCTTTTATTAGAATTGAATTATTAAATAAAAATGAGACAATCATCATTATTGCTATAGATCTAACAACCACAAAAACACTGGTTCATGAGCAAGGCTCAGAAGTAGCATTTGGAAGCTATTTTTGGGCATCCAATGAAATATAAGACATATTGCCATCTTTGAGAAGCTTCAGGTATACTTCGGAAAAGAGAAGATAGGACAGTGAGGTGGTGGAAAGTAAATAAAAATGGCTATTAGAGTCTCAGACTGTAGTCATGATCTAGGAATTAGCCAATTGTGACCTTGCTGTCTGGGTCTCCATCTCTTCATATGAAGGACGGGTGTTGGAGCAGATCCGAGTGACAGATGTTGTTCAAGGTGCCAAAACTCCCATTCTGCTGTTCATGGCAGACATCACTAATCAATCACCACAGTGTATCCTGGGCATTTTCTCAACAGGCTGCCATTAAATCATCAGCATTGGCTCCTGAGATGAAACAAGTTTGTGATCTCCAAGTTATACTCCATTTCTGCTGATTCTAAATACTTATGAAGAAGTACATAATCCAAAATAGTAGGATAAGGAAATGCAAAGACCCCAGGGCTCTCCTAAAATGTGCCTTAATGGGAAATAATTGGGACAGGACTTCCTTTGCCTGTTTTGAACAACAAAATAACCTGCTTCATGAGGAACATGTTATGTGCTTTAACAGTTTGGCTCTGTTCCTAGGTGACTTGTGTGGGGCACATCATTGGTGCTGTGGTTGCTGACACCCCAGAACATGCACAGAGAGCTGCTCTAGGGGTAAAAATCACCTATGAAGATCTCCCAGCTATCATCACAATGGAGGTAATTGAGAATGGGCTGAGAGAGGGGTGAGCTCTCTGTCCCTGAAGCCAACTTTATGTGAGATTAGAACAGCAGGTGGGATTTGACCAGATAGATGTTTAAATCTCCAGATAGATGTGTGGTCCTATGAAATCTCCCCCATCGTGATCCTGGATTCAGACCTCTGACAGCCAGATTGAATTTTGCCTCCCATTTTTTCAGTTCCATTTGGTTCCTGGAGGACTTTGCTTTTCTTCAAATCCAGGGTTGTCCACCTATATCTGCGGAAATGGAGGAATAGGACACTCTGGCTACATATGAGCTTCCTTTAAGTCTAAGCTTAAAGAGATGCATGTGCAAAGAGGCAACAATTCCAAGAGCTTCTCTTCCCCCCCATTGGAAATCACCTTCCCCTGCCTCCTGCCAAAGCCAAGTCATTGAAGCTTCTTTTTGACCCTCAGGATGCTATAAAAAACAACTCCTTCTATGGATCCGAGCTGAAGATTGAAAAAGGGGACCTCAAGAAGGGATTTTCAGAAGCAGATAACATTGTTTCAGGTACAGCTGCACCATGCTGCAGTGCGCATGGGGTGGCCCTGGTTTGTGAATGAAATTCAAGAGCCATATCTTGAGTCCCGGGCAGGAAAATGATTTCCTGACAGAGGATAACAGAATAATACATGGCTGACTGGGAAAGAACTTCATGCATTTCAGTCTCTACTCACCGTCTCTAGGCTATAAATACCTAAGTAATTCTAGGGAGAAGATAGTTTGTTGGATTTGGGAGACTCTAGGGAAGATAATGGCCACAGTCAGTGGGCCTTGGGTCTGCTGGCCTCTAATCATACAAACTCCTGGCTTCCCCATAGGTCTCAGTCCTCACTTGTCCTCAGCTAGTGCTCTGTCCCCTCCTCCCTTCTCTGCTCCCCATCTCAGTGTGAAAATAGGTGCATAGCTCTCACCCCAGGATGAAGATTTTGTACATCACTAAGTTACTAAGTCCCTCCAACAGGCCTGGTAGCTTCTGGAAGATTCTCTTGTTTTCAGCTTGCAAATCACATCTGCTAATTCCTTCTTACTTTTTCCAACATTTTACAATGATAGTTTGAAAATCTTTGATTTCTACTGGTTGCAGTGCAAAGAGAACTTCATACCTGATGCAGTCAGTGTTGTTCTGGTTTCTTTATTGGGGTAGTAGGAGTGGTGGTTCAGATAGCTAAGAATGAGAGTCACTTCTTAGCCCACTTGGAGAACCACTGGGTTCCTTGACAGCAGTGGTTTCTATGCAGGGCATGGGCTACTATACTCTCTCCTTAAAGCCACCTTGACCTCTCTGAGCAGGGGATCACTGTGGGGGTCTTACCACTTTCCCAGGTGAGCTGTACATCGGTGGCCAAGAACACTTCTACCTGGAGACTCACTGCAGCATTGCCGTCCCAAAAAGAGAGTCAGGGGAGATGGAACTCTTTGTGTCTACACAGAACCCCACAAAGACCCAGGCAAGTGTCCTGTGGAGCACGAGGAAGGTCATGGCAAGACAGGAATGGTGGTGTGGGAAATGGGAAGAGGGAGATCTGGGCTTATCCAGAGGTGATCTGAGGGTTGTAGTCCTGGAGTCAGACCCTCTTAGCCCCCGTGTCCTATCTATAAGCTCGTACCTGGTGAGGTGGTGGTAATGAGCTGAGTGTTGACACTTGGTCAGAGCCAAGTGAGTGCTAGCTTCCTTCAGTCTGGTGCTCTATGGCCTTGATCAAATCATACCTGGCTTCAGTGTCCTCACCTGTAAATTGAAGGGGTTGGACTAATCGATTGTCACAGGGACCACTAAATTATCTCTAGCAGCTCGAAGATTCCCCATTTCTCTACTGTCTGTAATGGGAGAGTGGTTGCTAACGTTTATGGCAGTTGGCCCCACTCACATGACCTTCCAGCTCCTGGCCAGATGAAATGAGTTTTGGCTCTGAAATTGTGCTGTGACCTGCTGCTTGTCCCTCTGGTTAAAAACAGTGTCTAAATTCAACCTGCATTGACTGGTGAGCGCTAGCTCCAGGACCACTACCCAGGGCTGGATGGGGGTGTGTGTGTATTCTCAAATCAGGGCATTTCAGAATTCACAGCTGCACTTAGGCTGTGTGTGTTGGGCAGGCTCCAAGTCAGGCCCGAAGAGGGCCCAGATGACTCATTCAGTGCAAGTTTTTTTTTTTCTTTTGCCCACAGACGTTTGTTGCAAACCTGTTAGGGGTTCCAGAAAATCGGATTGTGGTGCGAGTAAAGAGAATGGGAGGAGGCTTTGGAGGGAAGGAGTCCCGGAGCACGCTGGTGTCCACAGCTGTGGCCCTGGCTGCACACAAGTGAGTCCTCCCAGTGGGCTGTGGGAAGAATAGGTGGTCTCTGCCAAGGAGGCCTTCTCGATTCCCCGCTTTGGGAAGTAGATTCCTGTTGCTTTGAATTTTCTCTGGCCTCTGATTTTAGATCTCTTTGGCATGGGGGTAAGGGTAACATCACCTGGTTCTTTGTGCTCTCATGTTTGTGTCAATGTTTTATCTCCCCTACCCGACACTGAGGCCCCTAAAGGCAAGGCCACACCTCACAGGTGGACCCACTAGACAGTGGAGCAGGGCAGGTTGGGGCTGCTCGGTGTGTGGGTGGAGAAGGAGGTGTCCTTGCAGCTTTCATTCCTGAGCCTGACAGAGCTGGGATGCTCTCTAAACTCCCAGCTTTCTTACCTCTGTGTCTCCCTCAGGACTGGCCGCCCCGTGCGCTGCATGCTGGACCGTGATGAGGACATGCTGATAACTGGCGGCAGGCATCCCTTCTTGGCCAGATACAAGGTTCTAGATATCAGGGGACTGTGCAGGGCGGGCATCTCACTGAGGAAACCTGGGACAAAGATCCAGATGTCCTGACTTTTCCCAAGACTACCTGCAGAAATTCAAATGGGCCAACAGCAAAACAGAAGGGGCAGCTGGCAGGCCGCCTCCCGAGTGATGTCACAGAATGATGGCCACGCCTTGTCTGATTTGACTGTGGTCATGATCTCATCCTTGTCTAATCCGGCTCAGAAACATTATTTGTCAGCAGATCTGGGGCCAATTCAGCCTATAGGATGGCTCCTGTTACTGTGTTCACAGCCTGACGTAAACATCAGAAGAATTGCTTAATAAAACTTCCCAGAGCCTGGACAGGCATGAATTGTTAGGACAGGCACCAGCTCTGCCAGACGATCTCCCTGTGGGACAATCCCTTTTCTGGGCATCTTGGGATAACCGCTTCCTGTTCGGATTGTGTGTCCATTTCCTGTCTCCCTGGCTGCTTTGGCACATCTCCCCTTTGACCTCTCCTGACTGTGTTTCATGCTTGACCTCCCAAAGGGATTGTATGTCTCTCATTCCCAAATCCTTGTGGGCTCCAAGAAAGTAACTTGGTCTTTTCAGGTCCCAGTTTCCTTACTTGTAATTGGCCTGTAAGGGTTTGTTTTGATGATTACATAAGGTTTAGGATGCTGAAGCCCCTCATGTGGGTGCAGAATGTAACTGTATTATTTGCTGATCAAAAAATCTGTGAGGAGAGTCTCCGATACTCTCCCTGTTTCTCTTCCCAGCTCTCTTCTCCTGGCCTCTCTTGACCAATGTTCTCCTTTCTCCTGCTGGTGAAGGTGGAAGCTGGGAGCAGGTGTAAGGAAGGGGTTCTGTGGGGAGGTTGAGAAGCCAAGGGCTGTCACTGGGGAGATGTTAGCTCTTCTCTTTCTTACCATCTTGGTCCTGAGATCCCTTGGTCCTGTGATCCCTTGGTCCTGTGATCCCTTGGTCCTGTGATCCCTTGGTCCTGAGATCCCTTGGTCCTGTGATCCCTTTTCTTCATTGCCTGTTCTTGATCTTTCCATTTCCTCCAGGTAGAAAATGGAAGGGGAGAGTTAGAGCTAGTCAGAGAAAGAGGGCTGCTGAGAAATCTCTCTTTTTTTTTCTATCAGGTTGGCTTCATGAAGACGGGGAAGGTTGTGGCCTTGGAGGTGGAACACTACAGCAATGCCGGGAACACCATAGATCTGTCCCAGAGTGTAAGCCGGACCTGCCCGCTACATCCCAGGGGTGGCTGGGAGGTCACAGGCATGCCCCTCTGCCATCCACACACGCAAGCACAGGCGTCCACAGCTCTTGTCAATTGCCTCCTAAGTGGCTTGTACCTTCAGGTTCTCCACCCTGGGTTAATCTCCAAAGCCCAGAGATCATTATATTACTTCTGATTAGAAATGCATCCTTTTTGCTTGAGATATTTTGGCAAGCAAGCAAAATAAAATTTAGTTTTGCACAGCAAGTAAAAATTTAGTTACCCAGCTTTATGCAGGGTTTGGAGGTATGGAGTGTGTGTCATGTAAATGTGTGCGTGTGCGTGTGGGAGTGTGATGATATGTGGTGGGAAAACTCGGAAAGAACACATACTCGGCAGGGATTGCATGGGATTAAAGGCGCACCACTGTCATTTTCTACATTACACACTTCTGCGATGTTGACTTTTAAATAAGTTTACTCTTTAAAACAATTTCACTGATGTATAGTTTACAGATCAAAGTCCATCTACTTGAAGTATATCATTTTATGTTTTTCACTGAACTTCAAGTGTCATGCCACTGTGATCACGATCCAATGTTTTAACATTTCCATCACCCCAAATTATCTGGAAGGCTGGGTGTGTAGTAAGGAGACCATTATGATAGGTCAGGGAGGAATTGTTTTGACCTGAGGAAGAGCAGTTGTCAGTGGACTGGGAAAGCTGGAGGGTGGGGTGGAGAGGGTAGCCCCTGAAATCCATTTTTGGAGACACCCATGAAATCAATACTTTCCTCTCCCACTTTGATTTCCTATGTTTCAGATCATGGAACGTGCTCTGTTCCACATGGACAACTGCTATAAAATCCCCAACATCCGGGGCACTGGGCGGCTGTGCAAGACCAACCTGCCTTCCAACACTGCCTTCCGGGGCTTTGGGGGCCCCCAGGGGATGCTCATCGCTGAGTATTGGATGTCTGAAGTCGCAGAGACCTGTGGGCTGCCTGCAGAGGAAGTAAGCTGGCACAAGTCAGAGCGGCTCAGCCCACTTGGAGGGGCCAGGGGGCTTGTATCTTGGGTATCTCCCTGGGGCAAAAGCCGAGGACAGGCAAGTCCTGTTGGGGGGCTGAAAGCTTAACTTTAGTTTATGCCTCTCATACCCCTTGTCTCTCGTCACCTGCAACGCCTCAGTGTCTCTCTTCTTGGGAAGGTGCGGAGGAAGAACATGTACAAAGAAGGGGACGTGACTCACTTCAACCAGAAGCTTGAGGGGTTCAACTTGCTCAGGTGCTGGGATGAATGCCTGGCGAATTCTCAGTATCAGGCTCGGAGGAGCGAGGTGGAGAAGTTCAACAAGTAAGTGCCCAAGGATGGCGTTCTGATAGCGCCTTGCTTTTCATAATCTACAGTCTTATTGCTCAACTCAAAAGACAAAGCTAATCATTTAAAGCATAACCTATGAGGCTGCTGAATTTGCCAAACCATCAGCAGCCACCATCTCTTTAAGAGATGACATGATCTTTAGTTGGGCGTCTGGGGGGCCTACAGCCTGTACTCTGCATCAGAGCCCGACAGCAAGGTTCATCTTCACACATTTGTCTGTCTTCTGGGCACTTCATGTTCTGGAGAACAGCTGCCAGGACTAAGAGTACATGGGATGAGCCTACCTCTGCCTGTCTAAGGTGACCTTGGCAGTACCTCTATCCTTGGGCCTCAGTGTCATCATCTGCAAAGCAGGGATAATTCTGTGGTTCTGTCTTCTCAGAGCTGCTCAGATAACCAAATAGGATGCCCAGGGTGTTGTCATTCTCCCTGGGTGAATGACCACCACTCCTCCCTGGGATGTCCCCAGTGCAATGTCACCTGGGCACGCCAACCCAGAATTCAGTGGAATCCAAATTTCATTCAGGGAAGGAGAGACAGATGTTCAAGTGCAGCCTCTCAGGGTTGGGCCCTGTTCCAGCTGCACTGGATGACCCAGAACCCAAATTCTCCCCTTTCTCATTTTGCTTACACAACGGGACACAACTCAGTTATGACAACTATATGGGAAGCTGCCAGGATGCCTTATTCTGAGTTTATAAAGATACTGGCTGGAAATATGTCTAAGCTGTCCTAAATATGGCCAAAAAGCTCCTATAAGAATGTTCCTTTTCCTCCAGGGAGAATTGTTGGAAAAAGAGAGGATTGAGCATAATTCCTACCAAGTTTGGAATAAGCTTCACAGTTCCTTTTATGAATCAGGTAATTGCTTTGTATAATTTTGTCCACTTCTGCTGGAATGACATCCATTTTTCCCCTCTGTTTGCCACAAGGGTGAACTGCTGGTCACTGGTAACAGAGCTGGCTGGAGGAGCTCTTTGCCGTTTCAATGAAGTTGATCTTGCATGTTCCTATTTGTCCAAATGTTACGGGATGGACATGGAGGTCTAGGATCACCTGCTGGTTCTTACCCTCCTGGTTGTAGAACCAGGGGCAGGTTCTCTGCTGTAGCGGAGTAGAAGACAAAGATATTTGACCTACCTTCCTTTGAGGATGGGAGAGAGAAAAAAATTTGGCAAACTATTGAAGTTTTATATAATTAAATCTTGAGATTTATACTGCTTTAATTTTTGTCTAGGATTTCTATCCCAAATGTTGTTGCTGTTTTTCTTTTTCCTGGGCTCTGGTGCTCAAGTCTTGAACTGAATCGGAATTTATCAAATTTTGTATCTGCTAACCTCTTCCCTTAGGCCGGAGCCCTGATCCATGTGTACACAGATGGCTCTGTGCTGCTGACCCACGGGGGCACTGAGATGGGCCAGGGCCTCCACACCAAGATGATCCAGGTGAGCAGCCAGAGACAAGGTGTCTCTCTCCAGCCCCACAGTGTCTGCAGGAGGGAAGAAGATATGAGAAACTGAGTGGCGGGACATTCCAGAAGCAGAAGCATATCTAGCCTTCAGCCATGGCTCTGTGCCATGGTGCACTCACACGTCACCTTGGGCAAATCTTTCCCACCCCTCCTTGGCCTCAGTTTCCTTATCTGTGCAAAGGGGTTGGTCAGGTGGTCATTGAGGTCACTTCGTTCCCCCCACACAGTGGGGGTAGCATGATCAAGCTGGACAGAGTCAGCATGCCTGCTTGGCCTATGGGACTGGCCAAAGTGGATTCTTTACAAATTCAGAGTTAGCTTTAAAAGGCACTTTTGTCATCACTGGCAGTGTGAATTTCTTATCCAACCAAACTATTCCAAAGTGCTGCTTCAAATTCAGACATCCAGTCTCAATAGGATTATAGTTTACAAAATTGTTTTCTTATAACAGTAAACAGTGAACCTGAATCCTATCTTGGGGAGAAGGCAGCTGAACCCCTTGCCAATTGCTGTCCTCGAGGGTGATGTTGTCTCTTTCCTCAGGTGGCTAGCAAAGCTCTGCACATCCCCACTTCTGATATTTTCATCAGTGAGACAAGCACTAACACCGTGCCCAACACCTCTCCCACAGCTGCCTCCGTCAGCGCGGACATCAACGGCCAGGCTGTCTATGTAAGGAGACTTGGGAGGTGGGGCCAGAGGTCCCTGGGTGGGAGCTAGAATGTCTCCTTACAGGAACCATTTGATGATAGCCTTGTCTTCAGCTGCATTACCCAGGGGAATCCTGTTTCTCCAAATGCAAAGCCAAAAAAGAGGCCTAAGAATAGTCACTTCCGTCAAGGCCAGGAGGACGAGAGCAGGAAGGGACAAGTGCTGGAGGCACACAGGGCATTCTGGGAAGACATCCTCCCTTGTGTTTCACTGGTCACAGGACAGTGGACTAGAACTGGCCATGAGACAATGGAACTGAGTCTGGAATCTGATTATGGGGTCACATGCTTCTCCTCCCATGTTGGGCTGTAATCACAAGTTTAATGGGAGAAGCCACCTCCTTGGGCGACCCTCAGACATATCACCCTTGTTAGCCCAAGCACGGGCTAGGAAGTGCTCTCCAAGCAAAGGCCAGAGCTGGTCTCTTTGGCCAGGTCCAGTGGCTTCCAACCTAGACTGTCATTCCTGAGAGGGTGGCCAGCCTGGAGTGGCACCTGAGCACAGCACCAGTGGAGCTGGCCTTGCTGAGTCTCTCGGGGTTTTACCTGGAGGAGCTGCAGAGGATTGATGTGTCTGGTGTGTGTGGGATGTCTTCTTTAGGAAGCTTGTCAGACGATCCTGAAAAGACTGGAACCCTTCAAGAAAAAGAATCCTAGTGGCTCCTGGAAAGACTGGGTAAGTCTGAGTGGATCCAAGTTGCTTTTGTAAATGAGAGGGAAATGAAGAGCAGGGCCTCTGCCTGTATTCTGAGTCAGAGCGAACTTTTTCTCAGCTATAAAAGCCAGAGAAAGAGACAGAACTAAGGTGGAATCATACAGCCACCTCAGCTGCTCTCTGCCTGTCACAGCTGAGAAAAAGTTTTAAGGAGTTTTCAAATTCATTTTGAGGAAACTTTTCTTTTTCATTTTTTAAAAAATTTATTTATTTATGCATATAAGAGCTGGGGTGCAGGCCAGAGACGCGGGGGTTGAGTGAGACAGAGACAGAGTGGGGAACAAAACTGGCAGATCTACTGAAATACACTGCTGAGGGGAGCAGTGGGTGAGTCAGGAGAGGTCTGCTGCGCCATGTGGGTAGCTCCCTGGCCAGGGATCGAACTCATGCTGCAGTGGCTGCAGATAGCTTCATAGTGCTGTGTCTTAACCCCTTGCGCCACCAGGGAGGTCCCCATTTTGAGGAAATTTTTTGTTCCAGGATCTTGACAGTCTTGTGGGAATTGGGGAGTTGACTGCTCTGAGCCTGAGAAGATGGGGTGACTGTTGCATATGCTTCACTGCAAAGTCTTGGCTCACTGGGGCCACACACCTCGCTGATCCCAGTCTTCTTTAACCTCCTCCTCTTCCAGCTGTCTCTCCCCTTAACTGGATCTGGAGTCTGGGTCCTCCGAGATTCCATCTGTGAGGAGGGAAGGAAAATATAACCCAAGAGTTCATGTTACTCCTGTGATTTTTAGGGGTGACAGAGCAAACACTCATAACAAGAATAAACCCAGTTCTCTGTTTCTGGAGCAGAGGCCAGTATATCAGAAACCCTCAGAGCTCAGTCTGTGGCAGCCCTTCTTCACCACCCCTGGTATTGGAATGGGACAAATAGGTGCAATAGGAACACATAAAATCTAACTTCATGCAGTATAGTCTCCCCCCATAGAGGAGTCACAGAAAACAGGTAATTCTTCTCTGACCACTTATTTTTCAAAGCTTCACATGACCTCTCCTTCCCTTCCCATGCTCAGATACCACACACGAACACCAAGTGAATGCAGGTGGATTCAGGTCATTTGGATTTTAACATGGGTTTGCCTGGCAAGGTTCATGTTTTCAACAACAGCTTTTATAATCTGTTGACCTGAGCTCTGACCACATGGTCTGGCATTTGAAAAACTCCAATGAAGGTCATTATTAAAGGGTGTGATCAGGAGATGACAGGCAGCAAATCTCTTGGGTGTCTGTACTGTAGTGAAAAACAAATCATTACAACTCTACCACCGTATACATTTATATACATGTATGTATATATGTGTATATACTATAGACACATATGTATATACTATACTGTGTGTATACTATACTATATAGACTATATACATGTATGTATGTATGTATTTATTTGTTTTGTAAAGATTCATTTATTTATTTATACAAGCACTGGGTACAGTCAGAAGCGCGGGAGGGTGAGAGAATTCACCAGAGCCAGAGCGGGGAGCAGAACAGGAGACTGATGGAATACACTGGTGAGGGGAGCAGTGGGTGGCAGGAGAGGTCTGTGCACCATGTGGGACCCTCCTGGCGGCCGGGGATCGAACCGGCGCAGCAGAGGCTGTGGGCAGCTTTGCAACCCAGCGCTCAACTGCTGCGCCACCAGGGAGGCCCTATACATGTATTTATGATAAGGATCCTAGAGAAAATCTTTCTCTAAACCTTAGTTTTTTCATCTGCAGGGTGCTAATAGTACTGATAGTATAAGGTTGTATTGACTCTTTAGTGAGATAATGTATGCTAAGTACTCGGTGCCATCTAGCACACGATAAAGGGGTAGCTGATGATGATTATTATGCTAATCACATCAACAACAAATTAAATCTTAGTGTTGGGCTAGTGCTGGGCATACCAAAAACGTATCCTGTAGTTAAGGAGATAAGATAGACGGCTTGATGGGTGGATGGTTTTGTTAATAGGAACATTTAAATAAAGCACAAAGTTAACATGTTAAGTCTCAGATGCGCACTCTGGAGGGCAGCTGGCCAGGGTGGAGAGTGATCACAGAGGACAGGCGGCTGCAGAGATGAGCTTGAGGGGTCACTGGGAGGAGCCAGCCCAGTGAGGGCACAGAGGCATGGGGCCGTGGGGCGGCAACACTCGGATTGGCCTGAGCGGCATTGATGTATGACATTCCAGGGCAGGGCGGCGTGGTGTGTTAAGAGGACCACACACAGGATAGGAGGATGAGATGAGGCTCAGAGACCAGCTAGGGGGCCGTCACACTCCAGGTTTTGGAGATGAGGACGTGGTGCAGGGGGTGAGGGTGTGAGGAGAGGTGTGCACCTGAGTCCCTAGTAGGGAGAGTGAACTGACTTCCTGATGAGGAGGACTCGGTGCCTCCCGATGAGGAGGACAGGGTCCTGAAAGCTTGGAGCCGGGTCAGAGTTTCTGGAAACCATGTTCACGCCTTCCTGGTGACCCTTTCTTCTCCTCAGGTCATAGCTGCCTACATGAATGCGGTGAGCTTGTCTGCTACTGGCTTTTACAAGTAAGTATGGAGCCCATCTCCTATGTCTCACGGTGCTGTCATCCTGACCCCCCAGCGTCCTCCACACTTAGTTCTGTAGCCTGGGATCAGGAGAGAGCAATTTCACCACAATCCTTCTTTCGTCATAGGACTTACACTAATTTGAAATGAAAGACGTCTTAAAATTTGGGATCACTAGACTCGGTGCCAAGGAGGCGAAAGCATGAGCTGCCCTGTCAGAAGACCCGTGTGCTAGTTCTGCTTGCACAGGGGACTGTTTCACGTGGGGACATCTGAGCTTCTCTCTGACCCTGCAGCCTCATTTATGACACATGGCGGCAAATCCCTGCCATTTATCCCCCAGCGTGCCCCTGTGGGCACCAGGGGCCCGAGTTCTGAGTTATGGTTTTGGGTCACTTCGTACTGACAGGAGATTTCTCTACAGAGGTTTTCCTTCCAAAGAGTGAGAGGAGGGTCAAGATGGAGCATGTGATCTTGTCAAAAAATGCAGAATTCAGAGGAATTTAGAGTGAGATTTAGAAAAGAGCACCTATTTTCCACAACTTGCAAATTTGGTAGCTGCAGGAAGCTGTAAAAAGATACCATCATCTTTGCTGTCAGCTAGGATGCTTTAGCTTGCTCAGGGAAATTTAACAAATACCTTTTTTTCACAGGCAGTGGATTGGGAAAATAACACAATATTCATCTTAATAAGCCCATGTGAGGAAAATACATGGACATAAAGACTGTTTGCCAGTCTCCCTGCAACACTTGACCTACACAAACACAGGCTAGTGCAGATTTTCTCATAAGTTCCTATCTCATTTTTTTTTGGAGTTGATAAAACTGGGGTTACATAAAGAACCCGGCTGAAGATGGTGAAGTCAAAGGCCAGAGGAGATGGTGATTTCTTCTGGGAGAGACCTTTTCTCTCAGGATTATATTGATTTTTTTTCAGTGCAGATTCTGGTCATATCAGCTCACGCTCTTTCTGTGTAACATGTAGAATAACATAGATACAGAGTATAATAAGCTCTGGGTGGGTGCATACACACACACACACACACACACACACACACACACACACACTCATGCAAAATTAGATTGTATAAGATACTCGGTATTGAAAAAGAAAAAAATGAACAAGGAAGCATCTGCTTCTACTTTCCTCAAAGCATTTCTGAAGGGCAGTGATGAGGACCGATACAGGCAGGGGGCAGCTTGGAGACCCACCAGGCTGGCATGAGATACTGATCTTGTTAACTTTCACCTTGGGAAAGAAGAGCTTTCTGTGAGCAGGTAAACTTGTGCGACCTTCCTGGGAGCCAGCACAGGTGAAGACTTCCGGTCTAAAGTCCTTGAATTCTGATTCAGTAGTGACGTGGAGTGCGGCTTTCATATACCTTGGGAGCCCAGGAAAATAAGTCACCTCTGTGCCATGTAGGCCTAGCTTGCTGCCACTAAGCACGACTCGGCTTACAGAAGGACTCGCAGCAGGACCACTGGCGGCTAGACGACAAGGGGTGACGTGTGGCCGACACCTGGGTTTCTTTAACAGGTTCAAAATATTCGAAACACATGGAAAACAACTGAGTGAAAAAAAGAAAATCTTTAGTATGTTTAGATTCTGTGGAACAAGCTGTGCGTGTGTGCAAGGGGAGTATTCATGGGCATGTTCTCCTTTTGCTCCAGAACACCCAACCTTGGCTACAGCTTTGAAACCAACACAGGGAATCCCTTCCACTACTTCAGCTATGGGGTGGCTTGTTCCGAGGTGGAAATTGACTGCTTAACAGGAGATCATAAGGTAAGAAGTTTGTAAAATTCAGTGGTAGGAGGAGGGGGAGAGAAAAGAGAAGTAACTGAATTATAATACCAGTAGTTTTTAGAGGCAGACCTTCTAGTGGGCAAAATAATGCCTTACATTTGGGCTCAGCAAATTTCCTAGAAAGGACCAGAGAACAGGTATTTTAGGCTTCTGAGGCCACAAAGACTCTGCCTCAACTACTCAGCTCTATCACTGTAGCACAAAAATAGCCAAAGACTGTAGGATAGAAGTGAGCAAAAGTGAGTGTGACTGTGTTCCAGTAAAACACTGTTTATTTATGCACACTGAAAGCAAATTTCATTAATTTTCACTGGTTACAACATATTCTTTTTATTTTTTTCCAGTTATTTAAAAGGTAAAAGTCATTATTAACTGCAGGTCCTACAAAAACAGGGGGTGGGTTGGGCTCAGCCCAGGCAGAGAGGTGCCCCTTCTTTACACTATCTTTTTTTTTAAGATTTATTTATGCATACAAGAACTGGGGTATAAGCCAGAGGGGTGTGTGTGGGGGTGGTGGTGAGAGCATTCACCAGAGAGTGGGGAGTCGAACAGGCAGATCTACTGAAATACACTGCTGAGGGGAGCAGTGGACAAGACAGGAGAGGACTGCTGAGCCATGTGGGTTAGCTCCCTAGCCAGCTGGGGATCGAACTCATGCTGCAGTGGCTGGTGATAGCTTGATAGTGCTGTCTCTAATCTCTGTGCCACCAGGGAGGCCCTGCACTATCTTTTTAGACTGAGGTTTGAATCTGCCCTTGCTACTCACATGGGGTGGGGGGCTATTTCCAATGACGGGGAGCTCTGCTGCTCCCTACCCCTTCCCAGCTACTAAGATGGCAGACTCCAGTAGTGACGGTGGTGGGGACTTGGAGGGAGCGTGCATGAGCCTGCCTGAATGGCTCTGGCTGCTCCACAGTGAAGTACTGTTTGGGTTGGCATAAAGTAGTCGAAGAGTCACCAAGACCCGGCTGCCATTCTACCCACCCCTTTCTTCACAAACTCTCTTGTGTTGTCCACTTCAGAACCTCCGCACAGACATCGTCATGGACGTTGGGACCAGTCTGAACCCTGCCATCGATATTGGACAGGTGAGGCTCATGGGCATCCAGAGTGGTGATGGACTAGTGCCCCGTCCCTCCCTGAGGGCCACCAGCCACAGCTTCTGGCCCCATGTCACTGTTAAGCAGACCTGACTGTGGTACCAAGTGAGTGTCCCTTGGAAGGGGACTTAGACAGACGAGAACCCATCCTGCTCGCCAGGGAAAAGACCAGCCAGTGCGGGCTAACGTGGAAGGGCATGCATACAGACCTCCAGGACACGATGATGAGCTCAGCATGAGAGGGAGCAGAGTGGGGAACAGAGACTGAATTTGGGGTGTATGGCCAGACAGGGGCGTCTGAAGTCAGAGGTTTTCTCACTAGTCCTCTTCTACCCGGGTCAGCCTTTGTGCTCTAGGAAGTAAATCTGCCCAACCTGGGGTGGTGAAGGGCAGTGGGGGGAAGACATGGGTGTGAGCAGGAGGAGTAAAGGGCTGGGCCAAAGAAAGTCATTTGGAAACTAGGAGATTGTTAGGCAGAGCAGGTGGAACAGGAGGAGACGGAGGGAGGAACTGAGGACTCCATGGAGGCTGAGCATCCGCTGGAAGGTGACCATTCTGTGGACAACAGCCCTTTGTCGCTCTGTCCTTTGGTTCATTCAGCCACCATTTGGGGGAAGGGCTGCAATGGGCAGGTGCGGAGCTACACCTGCGACACAGGGACGCCTGGGCACTGGCCTCCCCTCTGAGTGTGCTTGTTGCCCTGTGGCCCACATATCATGGGTGGACCAGCAGGCATGGCATGGCAGGTGTGGACCAGCAGGCATCTCTGAAGGAGATCTGTGATCTCTTCCACCCAGACGGCAGGCGGGTTGGGGGTTCAAGGACTGGAATCTACTATCTTCAAAGTTCTTCCTTTTTTGTGGGGCTGCTCAGAAGTGCAGTCCTGGTCAGCACCCAGGTGGAACCCCCATGTCTCTTAGCCCTTAGCTTGCTTCTCACCTGGGGGGGACTCCGTTTCTCCAGGGGCAATGTGGAGGGACACTCCACCTACCCTGCAGCAGGTTTTAATGGGGAATTACATTCCTGCACTTGGCCCTTCTGGAATGGCTCACCAGGCCTGAAGCTGCCTTCCCTGTTTACGCCTTTGTTTTGCTGCCTTCAATGCCTGGAGAGAGACCAGATGGGTTATTGGCCAGGCAGGGGTCAGAGATGCGGTGGAGACGTCCAGGTAGGGGTTGGTGCCCGTTGTGGGAAGCAGTGCCTGTCTGTGGTGGAGGAGGGCAGGGTAACCATGGTCTCCATCCACCCTGCAGGTGGAAGGGGCATTTGTCCAGGGCCTTGGCCTCTTCACCCTGGAGGAGCTGCACTACTCCCCTGAGGGGAGCCTGCTCACCCGTGGCCCTGGCACCTACAAGATTCCTGCATTTGGCAGCATCCCCACTGAGTTCCGGGTGTCCCTGCTCCGGGATTGCCCCAACAAGAAGGCCATCTATGCATCCAAGGTACCACTGCCCTGGGCCCAAACTGCCTTCTGGTCTGCTCCGTGGGAGGCTGTGGAGGGTGAAGGGGGCTCCATCCACCAGTCATGTGGGTTCTGGGGGCCTGTCTGGAAGAAAAGAGAGGGCTCAATGTGGGCCTAGGGGAACATGGTAGGCAGCCTGCCCGGGAACCAGGTGGGTTCAGGACACCAGCGTTTCCATGTGGCTGAAAGGCTCTCCTTTGGGTGCTCTCAGAGGGATTTCTTAACTCAGTCCTGCGGGGCAGACCCTGACCTCTGCTGTGTCTCAGGCGACCTCCCTGACGCTTGGTCCCAGGTGTGCTTTCAGCACAGCACCCTGTCACCCTCACTGCGGTTCACCTTCTTCACTGCCACCACCTTAAGACTTGCTCAGCCTACCTGAAGGATTATATTTGTGTTCCATTTCCTCCCTGTCCCCAATACGTATGAAAACAAGGGTTGAACGTGAACGAAGCGGGTTGCTAGAGGGAAGACAAGTAGTCACTTGTAGTCTGCGCAACACACACATCCGCTCATCTCATGGTGACTGTGCTGTGGGATCTTTGCCACTGGCTTCCACACTTCAGCTTGCTGGGTGTCACCAGGGCTCAGACACAAATACAGCTCAGGGGCCCCACCTTAGAAATGAGGATTCAGTAGATCTGGGGTCGGGCCTTGCAACATGCATTTTTCACAAGTGTCCATAGTGCTCCTGATACAGGAGGCCTCTGATTTACACTCTGGGGGACAAACCTGCCTGTGCTAGAAAGTGTTTCAGTTCCTGCCTGTCATCACGTCTCTGTTCCAGCAGATGCTGTGAGCTTAAGTGCGGTGCCTAGAATGTTGGGAGGGTTGCAGGTAGCTTATTCCCCCAGCCTTATAACTGTGAGGGAAGTGACATGACAGACTCATGTCAGACTTGTTTGTCTGTAAAATATAGTCATTCAGTGTAACTTCTAACCCAAAATTCTATTTGCATGGTGTCATCAGAGAAAATGACAGAGAGTTAAAGGACATATACAAAGGAGGTGGAGACATTGGCTGGGTCATTTTGATTGCCTCTCTGCCTGGTTTGGTGCCCTACCAGCACTGGTGGAGTTGCTGGAATCACCAGCCCTCCCGGGCGCTCCGCCTGATGCCCTGTCCTGTGCTCTGTCCTTTCAGGCTGTTGGGGAGCCGCCCCTTTTCCTGGCCTCCTCCATCTTCTTTGCCATCCAAGATGCTATCCGTGCAGCTCGATCTCAGCACAAAGATTGTAATACCAAGAAATCTTTCCGGCTAGACAGCCCTGCCACCCCGGAGAAGATCCGCAATGCCTGCGGGGACAAGTTCACCACCTTGGTATGAGCCTCTGTGCACCCACTCAGTCAGGGGCAGCGCCCTGGCCAGAGAACTGCAGGGGCAGGTTCTGCAGGGAGGAAAGTGGACTTGGGCTGAAGCAATCTCCCTCCGCTCCTCCCCCACGTTTCTATGCAGCGAAGCACTTCTTCAAACTTGAATAACAAGAGACACCTTAAAGCTGCAGCTGGTCGCTGGGCCTCCGCAGGGGAAAAGTGCTTTTGCATGTGGTTTTCCCCACAGATTTCATTACTTGCCACAAAGATAAGGGTGATGGGTAAAACCCCCAAAGTGCCTAGCCTTTAGAGCCCATTGCTGGCATTTTCGAGACCCTTGTTTGTTAAACACGCTGCGAGAGTTACTTTGCAAAGGGGATAAAAGGGCTGAGTGAACTAGCTGGCTCATTTTTGTTCTGTGATTACTATGGGCCATGCTGGGGCTGAGGACAAGTAGGGGCCCTGGGTCCTTCTAGGAAGCCAGCTGATTGTGTTATATGTGGTGAATGGGACTACCTTGGAGCTGTATGTAGCAAAATGGAATTCCTTTCGGCAGCCACTGTGAGAAGGGGCTGGCAAGGGATGGTCATGCTGAGACAGGCCTTCCATGTTGGACCCGAGAACCAGCCAGCGCTGCACACACACTCAGCTCTGCCATTGCCTTTGCAAGGCAGCCTCTGTTGAGTTGGCAGAACCAGTTCTTCCTGAGACCTAGCTGCATTTCCTCCTGCGTATCTGATAGAAAATGTGATAGGCCTTTGGGTTTAGAGGTGAAATAGGTACTCATGGGCTCAAAGTGTTTCAGGATTGGGGAGGGTACATAGAGCCCCCAGGACCTCAGTATTGAGGATGAGGCAGTGGTGGGTCCCCAGTCAGGCTAGCCCAAGTCTGCTAGTAGCTTTAGCTATGGGGTGAGAAGCACACAGACCATGTGTGGGGGTCTCAGCCCAGGAGGATGCCCAGAGCCCTGTAGCACCATAGCCCAGAACCTTCCCTGCGTGGCCTTCATGCAGACAGTCCCCCAAAACCCAGTCCCTGACAGGAGAGTTGCTGCCTGGCTCCTATTAAACTTGCACAGATTGCAGAATTCACTCCTTGAAACCATCTGATGCAGAGCTCGATGATTTAACAAGCCCCTCCGAGTCCCCAGACCTAAAGCAAAGATTCTAATCCAAGCCCCATTGCTATGTCACAACATACCAGTGATTTAAAATCCCTGCAGCGGATTAGCATGACAGCTGACTGCATCAAGCAGCAGTGCTTTTGAAGGACTGTGCGTCCCATGTGGGAAGGGGCCATGTCTGGCTGGTCTCCTCTTCTGTCCAGAGCCTGCCGCACAGGAAGTGTGCAACAGGAATAAGCCAATGACTAGGACATGAAGGGGCCCTTCCCTGGGGGCAGCCCCAGTAGCTGCCACCACAGAGTGGTGCTTGGTCTTGGAATGGTGGTTGGCAGTGGTGGGAGGAGGTATGTCAGAGGAGGTGAAAGGGGCATTATATCCCTTGCTCTGGGGAGACCCTGCAGTGAGTTTTCTCTCTTTCCTTCCTAGTGTGATACTCCTGTGCCAGAAAATTGTAAACCTTGGTCTCTGAGGGTCTGAAGAGAAAGCCTCCAACGGAGCCTTCTTGTGTTACCCTGGAGCTTCCTTCCATGGAGCAGGGAGCATGCCCTGCAGAACACGAATCTATAATGTTGAAGGATGAGAATACTATGATTTGTCAAGATGGCAATTGGGAGAACATTGAATGCATTGGGAGATTTTGATCAAAAATGTGATTTGCAAGCATAATGATCAACAAATTCAGAACTTCTAGGCCTAAGTGGCTCATATGCAATAAGGATCATTTCATGTCTGTTTTAATCGTGTATTTGAGATAGATTTAGGAAGTGCTTGTTCTGTGTCCCTACTCTGTGGACAGCCTGCAAACCTTAAGTGTTCATGGTGTCTGTGCTTCCAAGAGGATTCCCACAAACCTCCAGAGCCTTAAACCAAAGTTACTCTCAATCTGTGTGCCTTCCTCCAAGAGCCTTGTCTTCAAACCAATGAGCATATTATCACCTCAGATCCATACACAAAATTTATAGTGAGACAATGGGATGCGATTCAGCCCTCAAACCACCTTTGCATCATTGGAGAGAATGCAGAATGAAACAAATCAAGGTTAATTGGATCCTGTCTTGTGAAGCTGCATAAAATGAGATTATTCTGTAACACCGAAAGCCAACCAACCAAATGATTGAGCAACTGCAATGGGCAAGATTTCTTCCTCTTCCACCTTTGTGCATTAAAAAAAAATTAAAAAAAGTTTAGTTAAGAAACCTTAATTTAAGGGCAGAGTAATTTCCAGCTGGAAATGACGCTAACCCATTCAAGATCAGGCAGGAGATAAATAGGTGCGGAGCCTGGGGTTTCGCCCCTGCTATGTCTCTATCTTGTAACCTTGGGCGGCCACTTTCCTCTTCTGAGCTTCATTTTACTAGAATAATCTTTAAAGTCTTCTCTGGCACTGAAAGTCTATAAATACATGACCTGGAAACTCCAGTTATATAAGGGATCTGCAGCCGTCAGGCTTGGCTCCCGTCTACGCTGTGAGGTCTGAGCTCATGATCTCTGCTTTGATTTCCCCCAATTTCCAGAGGTTGGGGTAGAGAACAGGAGAAAGACAAATGTCCCTTCTCGGTGCTCCCTCTGGTGAGTTTGTCACTGTGTAGTGTTGGGTGGATGATGTAAAATTGTTATGCAATTTCGCTGTATAAATCACCCAGCTATTACTGGACAGGTCCAAGGTTCTGGTCACAAAAGAAGGATAGTGAAACAATGTGGTTGAGTTCGACGCTTAATGTCACTAATAAATGGAACTGTCACCTGTCTGGCATGTGAGACATGCTTATTAATGATCTCACTAAATGCTAATACCTGCCTGTAATGGCAGGAAGACATGGAGCAGGATCTCTATGATCCGAGCAGACGGGGTAAAGGAGGAGAGAGTCCTAGAGAGCCCTCAGTGGCTTTTGCAGGCTTTTATTGGGATTTACCAGGTACACAGCAGGCAGGGTTGCCAGCAAGTCTTCACTTTTTCTGGCTTCTCTCGCCCCTCTGGCCTTCTCTCGCGTTCTCTCTGCTTCTTTGTTCTCTGCTCTCTCATTCTGCTTCTGTTCCCCTGGCATCCCCGTGATGCTGCCCTAAAAGCCCAGTCTCTCAGCACAGATGAATCCCACCTACATATGCCACACCCTACATCAGGCATGCATACGGGACCACAAGGATCCATCATCAATCCTAATGGTGGGAGGCAAAAAAGCCTGATACCTTTTCACTTAACCTACACTGCCATATCTTAGCCAGTCTTCATTTTGAGAGACCATGAAGACCAAACATTCAGACCCTCACACTGTAACACACATGCATGTGCATGCGTACACACACACACACACTCCCTATGCATATTCTAGATAAGCTGACTGTTTTCAGTATGAATAAAGCGGAAGGGCCTTAGACACACTAAGGGGGTACAGGGGGGAAGGAGGGGCGGGGAGAGGAAGGACTAGAGTCAAAATAAAGGGGGGGGTGCAATTGTATGGGGAATATAACCATAATGAAAATGCATGCATTGTGCAAAGATGAAAAATGATGTAAGAATTATATAAAATAAAATATTAAAAAAAAAGCTGAAGGGCCTTAGAAATCGGATCAGAATTTACACGGACATATACACAGATCTCTTTAATTGATTTTCTGGAATATTCTGGGGCATAGTACAACATTGGGACCTAACCTGTTTTTTCAGTGAGGACCTAAGGGCTGAGCAATGACTGCGAATTCCCTTCTGAGTTTGGTACAGTGGCAAGGCCGAGTGGTTATGAAAATGAAAGTGCTTTGTGGACAGGTATATCACTGTGTTATTCCGTGGTGATGTCCTCCTCAGATACCAGGCCTTGTCCTGCTGTCTTTTCATCTGTAAACTGCCTCATCTCTAGAGGGGCCCTGGGCTTGGTGTGCTAAAGGGACGCCGCTGAGGCCTGCAGGTTTGCACTGGAACCTGCAGAGGGCGGTGGAGGACTAGACATGAGCCGATCTTCTGCCCGCCCAGCTGCCCTGCATCTGTGGTCAGCGAGGGGAGCTGACACAGGATCTGAGCATACCCAGTGCCTTCAAAGCTCTCTCCAAGAGCTGGGTTTGAAGCTGGCTTTCAAATAAATGCCTCTTTTTTTTTTTAAAGATTTATTCATTCATTATTTATTTGTTTATACATACAAACATACATACAAGCACTGGGTACAGTCAGAAGCGCGGGAGGGTGAGAGAATTCACCAGAGCCAGAGCGGGGAGCAGAGCAGGCAGAAGGACCGAAGTACACTGCTGAGGGGAGCAGTGGGCGGCAGGAGAGGTCTGCGCGCCATGTGGGACCCTCCTCCGGTGGCCGGGGAGCAGCCGGGGATCGAACCGGCGCCGCAGAGGCCGTGGGCAGCTTCGCAATCCAGCGCTCAACCACTGTGCTACCGGGGAGGCCCTGAAGCTGGCTTTCAGATTGACAAAAATCTGTCTCAGTGGAGCTCTCTGAAGACATTGGTGAGCCATGGGAGTCTAAGCTGCAGATAAATTGCCTGGGGTGGGGCTGGTGCTGGAGTGTGTAGGGAGAAGCCAATTCTTATTTTCTGAGCATGTGCAACTTGCCAGTTGCTAAATTTAGCATTTTGCTTACAGGTTCTCATTTAATCCTCTCTGTGGCCTTAAAAGTAGCATTTTAGTCTTTGTAGCCAGGAAGGACAAGCCCTCCTCACGGCCTACGGATGGCCACTAGGCTGTTCAGGTGACACCTGTGTACACCCCAGTCCACCAGCTTGTCATAGGGGACACTGCCGAAGCAGGTTCACCCAGGCTGGAGGAGGCACCAGAGTGCCCATCTCTTCACCGTAAGCAGGATTAGGATTCTCACATTGGCATGGACAAGCTGCTGACCCTCACCCTGCTCCAGAGCTGAGGTGGCTGGGAGGCCAAGATGAGGACAGGATGGATGCAGATGGTGGGAGGAGCCCCAGGAAGGGGAGAGGACCGAAATAGTCCTAGCTGATTGATTCATGACTGGAACATCCCTCAGCTGGGTTATTTTTAGCTCTAGCCCAGGGGAAGCCTGAAAACCACTCCATTTGTGCCTATTTTGGATCCGGGGGATAAGGCTATTCTGAATGTGCAGCTTCCTTGACCCATTAGGCTTGAGGTCTCCCTGGAAGCCCCCAGGCCCTTATTTCCTCTCTGTTCTGAGTTGTGGGAGCACATGTTGTTAAGCAGGGGTCAGAGCCTCTGACAATCTTGCCACCTGAAACAAAGCAGCACACTGATGGGAGTGGAAATTCAAGGCCCTTTGGGGTTGGCATTATCTCTGCCCCTGAACCAGCCCTGGCCTTGCATCCCTTCTCCCCAGCCCAACTCAGCATCCCATGGATGCTGGAAGAAACTTGGGGACTATCAAGCTCAAGTTCTTTGTTGTAAAGCTGAGAAACGCAGGTCCAGAGGGGTCAAGGATGTGTCTTGGGCCCCACGGCCTATAGTGGGAGAGCTAGGCTTCAAGCAGGAGGCCTGGCCCCTGGTCAGACTTTTTATTTTTTATTTATTATTTTTTTAAGAATTTTTTTTAAAGATTTATTTATTCATTTACACAAGAACTGGAGTACAGGCCAGATGCGTGGGAGGGTGAGAGGATTCACCAGAGACAGAGTGGGGAGCAGAACAGGCAGGCTGACGAAATACACTGCTGAGGGGAGCAGTGGCGAGGCAGGAGAGGTCTGCCGCGCCATGCTGGACCCTCGCCGGCTGGCATCGAACTGGTGCTGCAGAGACTGTGGACAGCTTCACAGTGTGGCGCTCAACAGCCTGCGCTAGCAGGGGAGGCCCTGGTCAGACTATTTAGACCAAATTATATATCACTGGTCAAGTGAGCCTTCTCTTCTGCAACCTTTGGGTCAGATTCCCCAGGGATATAACAGATACCTAGTTATACCGGTTGGGAAGAAGATATGGAGAGCTGGGAGCCCAAGATGGCGCAGGGTAAGGAGGGACAGCTGTCTACTCTCCTAGGACGGCGTACTAAAATGGGATTCATTCTTAAGCCCCTGTGTAGGGTAAGGAAAAATGTCAGGCTTTTCTGCCCTCCCGCCATCAGGATAGATGAGGGAACCCTATGATCCAGAATGCATGCCTGATGGCGGGCACCTGAAGTGGGTACACCTGCTCTAAGACTGTGCTTATAAGGGCGGCGTCATGGGGACGCCAACAGAAGCCAAGAAGCCGAAAGAGAAGCCGAGAGAGATCACCGGAGAGCCCAGATAGAGTGAAGACTTGCTGGGGGCTGGGAGATCTGCCAGCCTCCCGGCCCCCCAGCACCCCTGCCTGCATATGCCTGGTGAACCTCAAATAAAAGACCTGCAAAACCCCTGAGGGCTCTGACTCCTCCTTTACCCGGTCTGCTGGATCAGAAAACCTGCACTGTGCCCTGTTCCTGCCTTTACACCCTGTTAGGTAAATGAAGTTTAAAATCTGACATTCTTCTACTCTCACCAGGGCTGAGAAGCATGAGCACAGGCTAAGGGCGCCTGTAGTTATGGGCACCTGGGCCAGGGAGCAAGGCGCGTGCACATGTAAATGCTTACACCTGTGCCTAGCGCAGAGGGATGGCGGCAGAGGCGGCTGCAGGACCGTGGGGGCCACTCTGAGACTGAGAACGCCAGAGAGGTAAGAGCGCAAAGTTCGTGGGGCTGGGAGGCTTGGCTTCCTGCCTGCCGCCCAGACCTCTGCCAGCCCAAGCCTTCCTCCCACCATGCCAGCCTCCCTGCCTGGTAGGCCTGAGCATTAGAGGCCTGAAAAATTTATCAAAAGCTCTGGGACTCTCTTTATTCATGTGGCGAGAGCACAGTGAGGCTACCCTGCGCAGGCTGGCACTACAGCCCCCCTGGGGGGAATAAGAGGAAATGCAAAACATCTCCTTTTCCAAAGGGGGGTGCTAAATCATCTATGCCAGGCTGGTAGAGGGGTGGCTGGAAGCTGATTTTGCCAACTTTCTCTCCTATCTCAGGGGGAAAAAAGCCTTGAAATAAGATTTGGAGAGATTGGAGAGATGATTTCTTTGAAGATAACAAGCTGTACATACGCCCTGCCAAAGAGGAGATCTATGTATAAGAGAGAGAGAATGGGCTTGTACCCAATTTGGTGGCTTTCCACCCACCAGGGCAGGGGGCACGGGAGCTTCAAGTGGGCCACGTAGAGACCCAATCTATGAGAGCTGCCTGAGAAGCTGTGGTTAGATCAGCCTGAGGCAGCAGGGCAGTAATAGGAAGGGGGAAGAGAAAACTGCTTTCCAAAGCACAGGGGGTGGGAAGATACAGGAATGAGTCAAACTTGACCTTAAGAGGACGTGGGACATGGGGGTACATGGGGCACAGGGACCTGGTTGGTCACAGGTAGTGGGGTCCTAAACCAGGTGGGGCCAGCGCCTGTTATTCCATCTTGGCAGGGAGACAAAAATGATTGATGAGAGACCGAGAGCCCAGGGAAGTGCCTCCAGATGTGCCATATTTAAGACAGGGAGCTCTGCCTCCAGACCTCACCAAAGCTGTGTGGAACTGAGAAAGGGCCGACCCCACAGTCATAGGTGAACTGAAAACCCACACAAGCCAGGCCCCAACACTAGCTGCTGGTTGGAACCCAGAGGGGGCATCCAGCGATTGGGAACCCAGGGGGAAATCCAGACCAAGGGCACAGGGAAGTGCCCCCCCAGTAGCGCTACATCTAAGACAGGGAGATTTGTGTCCGGACCTCGCCAAAACTGTGGAACTGAGAAAGGTCTGTCCCCACAGTCAGAGGTGAGCTGAAAGCCCACACGAGCCAGGCCCCACATCTGGCCTTGAGTTGGAACCCAGCAGGGGATCCAGCAATTAGGTGCCCAGGGTTGATACAGCCACTGCCAGGGCAGTCTGAGGGACCTCAAGACCCACCTCTGTTATGAAATAAATACAGAGGGAGTGGATTTCCAGGGATAGTGCCCATCAACATATCCTTGGTACCACGCCCTACTGGAATTCTGGCGTAATAGTATTGGACTTGATTGGGCCACTAGTTTCTGACATCCCAGAGGAGCACACCAAAGAGATGCCAGCCAGCACCAATGACACAGTGTCCCAACAAATAGGACAAATTAGAAAACAAGCAGCAGGAAGAAGAAAAACTAGAAGCAACCAAGCAATCCCTCAGGGAAAAGACACATCACAAAAAGAAAATCGCCCACTGGATTGCAACAACAGTGACTTGGAAGAACTTCTGAGCCTTCCAGATAGAGAATTTAAAATGGCCATGATTAAAAAACTGAAAGAAGTCATAAAGGAAAACAATGATAAGGGAAAAATAATCAATGATCAGAAGAATGAAATTGAGTCTCCCTAAAGAGGGACGTGAAAGAAACGCAGGAGATCAAAGGATTCGTGGAGGAGCTAAAGAACTCAGGGATGGAAATCCTCTTACTGGAGATTCCTTCTCCATAACGGCGTGTGCTGGGGGTCCTCTACTTACTGTGACCTGAGACTCAGTCTGACAAGGTCCAGGGTATGCGATTGGTTGAACTTGACAATACCTTGGCTTTCTCCTGACTCTCAATCCTCATCCACGGCCATTTGTTCCACCCTCACAGTAATGGGTCCAAGTGTCCCCAGTCTCCTGTACTGTTCCCCTGAATGTCCTCTTTTCCTAAGGCAGCAATTGGGCACAAGAGTGGCCAGAGTTGCCTGCCATTGTTGGGGTCTTATACTTTAATGTTTCACCTGGGCTCTAAGTAAATGATCTATTTTGTTCAGATAGTAGAACTGAAACAACATTTTAGAACAGGAAGGGGCACTCAGGGCCTTCCCAGCTCCGTGGTCCTCAGCTGGGGAGTGATCGACCCTGAGGGCTGTGTTCTTTTCTGGAGGCTCTGGATGTGGCTCTGCTCCCAAGCTCATTCAGATCCTTGTGGGGGTAGGACTGAGGTCTGGTTTCCTGCTGGCTGTCACAAGGGGCCTGTCTTTGCTCCTAGAGGTTGTCCATATTCTGCCTCATTTTTTCCATGTGGCCCCTCCAACAGTGGGGGCCGAGCCTCTCCCATGCTTTGAATCACTCTGAATTCCATTGCCTCTGACTCCAGCTGGGGAAAGCTCTCTACTTCTAAGGACCTGTGCCATTAGTTTGGGCCCACCTGCATCATCCTGGGAATTCTTCCTGCTTTCAAATCTGTAACCTACATTACACCTGCAAGTACCTTTTGCCACGAAATCTAACACACTTGCAGGACCCAGGGATTAGCAAGGGGACATCTCTGGAGAGACAGCCTCCTGCTTGCCAACAATGAGTCGAGCTAACATCTGCTGAGACAGGCCAGAGGGCTCTTTGGGCGGGGAGATAGAAAGAGCAAGACCAGGGGGGCAGGAAGCCCTGTGCAAGTGAGACTAGCCAGGCTTGCTTAAGATGTAAACTGTCCAGTTTCTTTGAAAGGAAGAGAGATGTGTGAGTTCCTGGACAGAACTAGACAGAACTAGACTGAGAGTAAGACATGGGGTGGGCAGTACTGAGCCCCTTGCCTCAGTTCTTGCAAATGCAACTGCTGGTGTAGCATTTCTTGCGTGTACTTTGTTCCTCAAGATTTAACCGCGTAAAGCTGGGCATCGTCAATAAAGAACTTTACATATTGTTGCACAAAGTCCTTAGCAAATCAGAAGACTGTAATAATGATCAACCATAATCCTGTCAACACTTTATTGTTTTGTAAGATGCTTTTAAAACCTAGCAATATATCCCGTGAGCTTTCCATGTCCATGAATATTTTTCCTCCAAGTTATTTCGAATGGATACATGGTTTTCTGGTGTCAGGATGGCACCAGGGTTTATTTAATCAAGCCTCCAATGGTATTTGGCTCATTTCCAAGTTGTCTTACCCTCATAAACAAGGCTGAGATGAATATAACTGAGGTTGTTTTTATGGACACGTTGAGCAGGATGTCAGCAGACTCCCAGCAGGAATGCAGAGAGGAGCCTGGTGTAGTCACAGCTGTGAGGGTGCACGGCCCCTGTCCCAGCCTCACGGGGCCTCGCCGGCCCCCTCCATGTATTGCTTTGTTGTTGATTTGATCCAGCTGCACCCCAGGGCTCCACTTGGGACCCTTTTAATCTCAGGGAAAAGGTGCGATGCTGTGGCATGAGGAGGGGGTGAAGGTTGAGGCTGGGGGGGTGGGGAATGTGGGAACTCAGCTGAGTGCAGGGACCCACAGCTTGGGGAGTTCTGGTGAGAGTTGCTGCCAGGAAGACAGGGCTGGAGCTTCCTGGGACCCTCTGTTGGAGGTTGTTTCCTTTGGAAAGAAAGGAAAGGAAGTGGCCAAAGGCATGTTGTTTCAATAGGATGAAGGGAGCGTGAGCACACTACAGGCTACGAGGAGACAATGAAAATATTTGTGTTTTCTCCTCTTTATCCAATTCCTGCTTCTCTGGTTTCACCTCAACACTTCATCCCCTGCGTCCAGCTCAGAACTAACAGGAAACTCTTGAAGCTGAACTCATGCCTCATTACTGGGAACATACAGTCGGTCTGATACCGCTGCCAGTCTGCTTGGGCTCGCTGTGGAGCCACAATAAACTAAATGGACAAGGATGAGCCAACTGTAAGTTTCCGTTAAAGACCAAGATGAGTTTACAAATTTAAAATCGTGACTGACTTAAGACAGTAACGATGGTCCTCTGAGTAGTGACAGCTATGGGGACTCCAGCGACTTTTGCAGACATGTGTCCGGAGGCCCACAGGGTGACTCACTGCGGAGCTGCCTGCCTCTGGGAGGCGACGGAGTGGGATCCACTCTGTGTAAACTTTTAATGTGAGTTTGTTCCCCAAATAGCAGTTTGCGTAATAACTCACTAAGAAGGTATGAGGTAAATAATCTTCAAACATAAAAATGAAGTTTTAAACAGATTAAAGGGAAGCTTGGTGAGGGACTTGTCAGAAGAACCCTCCCAACACTCTGTGGGGCTAACTAGTAGACATTGAGGAACCTAGACCTTGAGCAACAAACTCACTTGAGCTGGTTATTAAAATGTAGCCTCCAGGCATGCCCTCTAAGAGATTCCATTAAATGGGTCATGGGTGGGGCCCAGAAATCTGCATTTTAAACAAGCACTGGGGAGAATGCTGATTCAAGGAGTTCACTGATACAAATTGAACAAGAATGCCCTAGAAAGGAGTGAGTGCTCTGCTGCACACCTGCTGTTAGAGCATTTCCAGAACTGGAGTGTGGCTTTATGAGTTGTGGGGGCAGTCAAGCTGGTTTCTCTAGCCAGGGAAGGGTCCAAACCAGAGAGCTCTTTATGTTGGAGAAATCTTTTGGTTTGACCCTTGAGTTACGGCAGCTTACAGGGTTAAGTCCTCTTAGAGGGGAGGGACTGAGAGACAAGAGATTTAGAGGCCCAGAAAGGCAGTGTGAGAGGACCCCAGAAAAGACCGGAAGAGCATAGGGGGAGTGGTAAAGAAAAAGAAATGCCCATACACCTGGCACCAGGTGTGTACCTAGGGCTAACTTGTCTCATTCACCACTTGCTACAATGCTCTGAGCTAGGCAAGAGCACCCCACTTGCACATGGAGACATAGTGGCATGGGAAGCTTAACTATCTACCTAAATAAGCACTACAGGAGTCAGGATTTCATTCCAGGACCATCTGGCTCCTGAGCTCTTGTTTTTTTGACTCATGCTTTGTAAGGCCAATAATCAATGTGCATCTCCCCATCCATCTGTACACATACTCGGTATTTCATTAATTCACCCAACATGAATGAATGAACTACTGTCAGGCACTGAAATAGGGGCCAGGGAATGATCAGCAAACAAAAAAGACACCGTCCTCAGCTTAATAGAAAACATATACATAGGCTACCATACATATCACTATAATTTTGCGAAGAGTTATAAGCACTAAAAAGGAGAATTGCAGGCTTTCTAAGAATGAAAGCAGGGCTCTTAATTTAGACTTGAGGATCAGAAAAGGTCCCTGTGAGAATGTACTATTTTAGCTAAGACTTGAAGGAGGGGTAAGAATTAGCCAAGCTTGAGTATGGGGAAGAATGTTCCAGAATTGCATTGTCCAAAAGAAATTTTCTGTGAGGATGGACATTCCATATCTGTGGTGTCCAATACGGCAGCCAAGTCTGGTGAATACTTGAAATAAGTCTATTGTGACTGAGAAGCTCAGTTTTTCATTGTATTTAATTTCCATTATAGTGACCTTGAACAACTCAGGGGTTTATGGGCACCTACCCCTGTGCAGCTGAAAACCCTCATAACTTTTGATTCCCCAAAAGCTAAACTACTATCAGCCTATTGTTGACCAGAAGACTTACCTGTAACATAAATTGCCCATTAACACACACTTTATAAGGCATATGGGCTATATACTATATTCTTACGAAAAATAAGCTAGAGGAAACAAATTGTTATTGAGAAAATCATAAGGAAGAGAAAATACATTTATATATTTATTTAAAATATCGGCATATAAAGCAACCTGCGAAATTTAAACCTGTATTGTTCTAGGGTCAGCTGTAAATTCAAGTAGTGCCTTTTGGACATTGTATTGGACACACAGGTGAGGGGCAAAGGGCATGAACTGGGAAAGGGTTTGGCAGTTCCAGGAGCCTTGAGTGTTGGGGTACAAGGGGTAAATGGGCACAGCACTTGGAGGCCTCATAAAGGGTTTCTAGTCCAGCGGTGGGGACTTGTTGGAGGGATTTGAGATGAGCGGTAACTTGGTCAATTTTATGTTTTAAGATCAGTCTGCACTGTGCAAAAGAAAAGGGACATCAAGGGCAGAGGATTGCAGAGGGGGTTCAACCTTGTGGGGAGCTGGGGTCAACAGGGGACAAGCATGTCTGGGGAGAGCCTAGTGAGCAGAATAGACTGTCCTGTGGGACTCGATGGTGTCTGTCCTAAGGAAGGTGCAGGTGACCTCCCTGCTCAGGGGACATTTAGCTGTGATCTTGTCCAGGGCTTACACCTTTTTCTGCCTGTTTCCATGGCTGCCTTCCTGTGTGGTCATATGTGTCCCCAACCCCATAGTCTCACTCCCTCTCTCACACCCCCCCGACCCCCCAGCAGTAGAGTGTAGACTCTGATCATGTTCTGCACACACACTCAACACACACACTCACACAACTCACACCTTCACACCACACACACACCACTCACACCCCCCAGCCTGTTCCCCGGGGTAGATGCTTTCCTTTTCACCTCAAGGCCTCCCCAGGGAGGATCCACCCAATATGCAGTCAGGTCCTAGGGTGCTGACAAGCCAAGAAGACCTGGCAAGTCAGTCCTGGAGGATCCACTGGAGAAGAAAATGCAACAACTTTCCCATTTGGTGGTAACAACAGGTTTTCCGCTTTTATTTATTTTTTCATTAGTCTTCTCAGCTCTGAGGAAAAACACAACAGACCTTGGTTGGTTTATTTTCTGAGTAAGAATCAACAGCCTGCCTGCATTGTTTTCTTCTGGGGCCTTCCAGGCTCCACAGACAGTGCTACCTCCTGCAGCCCTGACCAGGGCCCCTCAGCGCAGTGGTGCGCAGGCCCATGGCCTGAGCTCAGTGTCCTTGTTCCCGTCTGGGGCTGCTCCAGCCTGTCCCAGGGCTGGGGCCTCATGCTCTGATGAGTGCTTGGAGATCGGCCTGGGGCAGGCAAGGTGGGGGCTCCGGTTATCATTTTCTGTTTTAGGACAATCAGTGGGGTGGGAGTTCCTGGCTCTGTGTGTTTATGGAAGGACATAGGGGTCCTGAGAGAGGAAAGTGAGGGGCTGACCTCCATTCTGTGGGCCCTTGGGAGCCTAGAGGTACCTTTCCTCTCCTCTGAGCTTGCCCCAGACCATTATGAAGGAGGGGAGTCTGTGAGCTGTGAGGTTAAGAGACAGGGACCTGGCAGCCTGGCTTCTAATCTGGGCCGCCATCCCTGCTCCTGCCCAATCTGCAAATATTTCCAGAATGTCCTTTGTGGGCACAGCTGTGCTTTCCTCAACCTGGGAAAATTGCTAAGCCCTGGGCCACTTAAGGTGAGAATTGAGAGACGGTGCCAGTCTGGCTCCTGACGCCCAGGAGCACCCCCTAAATGCTTATGAAGTGAACCATCATCCTGGCCCATACCCTGCCCAATCAGTCTGTGGGCTTCTTTCAATCCAGCCACCTGTAATCCCCCAGGCCACGGGCAGCTCCCCCCGTCCCCACAAGGGATGTCCTGGCCATGAGGGTCTTAGGAGGAGGCCTGCGCACGACTGAACATCTCCCTCCCCACCAGTCTCGGGCCTTCTGGATACAAACATTTTTTTTCCTTCTGGATATTTTGGTAGGATACTAGCCCGTCTGGGCACAGCCAAGATATTTTACCCAGTAATCCTGCTCCTGGCAGACAGGTGTGAAAAGAATAGACAGCAGACATCAAGGTCTGCTGATTTAATTACTGCTCTCCAGAGCAGCTGAGTTTTGGTCTGGAAAATGCCTAATGGCAGGTCTTTCTGTGGAGCAAGAGCAGACAGTGTGAGCTGTTAATAGGGGTTGACAGGCTATGGCTGGCAGTCACGTTGGGCCAGCCAGTCGGGACAGACCTCTGGTTTCAGCTCCCTTTCTTGCTTGCCTTAGGCCGGGAGCCCAGCTCCATTGCTACTCAGGAGAGGCCTGCAGCCAGAGTGGATAGGAGGAGGCAGGCTGTAAATTCAAAAGGTGTTTGTGTTTTCCACTTATTCACTCACACCTTTATTAAGCACCTTCTGCTTGCCAAATCTGCTCCCCACTGGGGAGACAGGTGAATGGTGTCTGGTGAATCACAACGGTGAGTGGTCAGAAGCCTTCTTCCAGAAATCTCTTCTTTGTTCTTTGCTAGTGCCTGTGCCTGGCCAAGAGTTTATGGAGCAGAGAAAGGCTTTAAAACTAGATTTTCCCTATCATGTAGAATTTAATTCTAGGTTTTGGCCTGGGAGATCCCAGTGAAGAAAAATGTGTTGGTCCCATCAGCCAGGCAAATCTCAGCAGCTTTGTGTGGCCTCAGGGGCCAGTTAAATGGCTGGTGCTTGTGCTACCCCACATGGTCATGTCTGATGTCCTGTGTTCAGCGGGGGAGAGAACCAACTGTTTATCTAAAAAGACTGATAGTTACTTCAGATATTCTCAGGGATACAGAATAAAAATCATGGGCAGCCAAGGCCATTCCCTGGGGGGTTTGTAGACTAAACTACAGGAGTGGTGACCTCGCCATTTGCAGATCCACCTGAGTGCGGATCAAGTCTGAGGCCTTTGTCCTGGCTCTCAGGGCTGCCATGTTCAGCCCAGGCCATGTTGCCACCCCACCTTCCCCTGAGCTGGCACAAAGTACCCACAGCATCTCCCCACCACCTGCTCTGGACATGCTTGACTTCCTGCAGCCCTGAGGGTGTTGCTTTTGCTTCTGTAACCAGTCTGCTGTGGCTCAGTGAAGACTTACGAACACAGGGTGTGCTAGCCGCAAAAGGACTCAGGCTGGTGGGGCCTCCCTGGTGGTGTAGGCGGTTGAGCACAGGGCTTTGAAGCTGTCTGCAGCCTCTGCAGCACCGGTTTGACCCCGGCCGGCTGGCGAGAATACCACATGGCGAGCAGACCTCTCCTGTCTCGCCCGCTGCTCCCCTCAGCAGTGTGTTTCGTCAGTCTGCCTGCTCTGTTTCCCGCTCTGGCTCTGGTGAATCCTCTCACCCTCCCACGCATCTGGCCTGTACCCCAGCACTTGTAGAAACAAAAAATAAATCTAAAAAAAAAAAAAAAAAAAGGACTCAGGCTCGGCACTTGAACACTGAAGGATCAGGCAAGATACCTTTCTGCTTTGGTTGTGTCAGTCTATTGTCCTCTTTTGTTTCATCACATGCTGTTGCTTAAAGCTGGCCCCTAGGGCTCACTGTGTCAGGCACTGTATTCACTTAGATTGTTTCATTTAATCTTAAAATAGCCTTGTGAAGAAGCATCATGGACCGTTGTCTACACCTGAAGGAAGTGACACTTAGCAACGAAAGACGTCTGCTAGTTACAGGGTTCCACCCCCACGGTCTCACCTCCGAACTCCACTCTCAACTGCTGGACTATGTGGACCCTCCAGGCCAGTGTTGCCCAAGTCATGCTCATCTCATTCATGGGCCAGGTTGAGGTGTGTTCTTTAAACTGTCATTTCATTATTTGAGGAAAGTGACTGCTTTTCTCTAGTCTCTTTTTTTTTTTTTAGATTTTTTATTTATTTATACAAGAACTGGGGTATAGGCCAGAGGTGCGGGAGGGTGAGAGGATTCACCAGAGACAGAATGGGGAGCAGAACAGGCAGACAGATCGAAAGCACTGCTGAGGGGAGCAGCCGGTGAGGCAGGAGAGGTCTGCGGTGCCATGTGGGCATCTCCCTGGCTGGCTGGGAAACGAACCCACACTGTGGAGGCTGTGGACAGCTTCACAGCGCGGCACTCAACCCGCCTGCACCACTGGGCCTGCTTTTCTCTAGTCTCTTGCCGTCAATACCTGGGGGTGAGGTCTGCAAAGTCCTGGAGCCACAGATCCCATGGGAGTCACTTTCTTCTCCTGAGTCTACCATCCTAGATACCCTGGATGGGACCACAGAGGAGAGTGAGTAGATCTTGCCCATTGCTGCTCAGGGTGTCCTCTGCAGGGGTGACTCTCTGTGGGATACTGGGCAAATGAACTAATCTCTTTGAGCCTCAGTTCCTCATATGCGAAATGCAAGTAAAATGAGAACCAACCTCCAAGTGCTGTGGGTGGCAGATATGAGGAACTCACAGTAGAGAATCTGGCATATAATAAGCTCTCAGCAATTATTATCTATCACAGGTCCTGGTCTGATACATACAATTCTGAAGTCAAAAAAGCTCTGAAAATTATATGGTTGGTGTCAAATCTCACTTGGAAGCAAAACCTATCCCGAAGTGGCACACAGCTATATTTAGAGACACTAATGAGGTGCTGCTCTGGACGCTGCTGGGGTTCTTACATGATATATCTCACAGGCACCGCCTAACTTCTCTAAAATCTGGAGAATTCTAAATTCTGGAAAAGCTTCTGTTCCAAAAGCTTGGGATGAGGGACGGTGAAGCTGTGTGGCCCTTCAGAGCAAAGTTGATGTTTCCTGATTGCCTTTCAGTAGCAGTGACGGCGGCCTTTAGAACTCTGAGCGCCAAAGCTCTGGAAGGGAAGGGATTGACTCTCTGTTCTCCCAGGGGAAATGGCAGGTTTCTATTTCAGGGCAGAAAGAACTTGCAGTAGCAACGTTAGTTGAAAGGATATATTTCTTCCCTCATTTGCTCTTGATCATTGGGGAGTTGCTGCAGGAGGTCTGGCCATGACTGAGAATAGTCTTTAAGCACCATTTCAATCCCCAGGTCCCACCCAGGACTTGGTGGTCATTTCCTGCTTTTTCAGTCTTTTATTGGGGAGGGCTAAAGAAAGGGGAACTGAATGGTGGTTCTCTCTTCAGGAATCTCTGCTTTCATTGAGGATACAAGATATGCATATTTAAACCAATGTTAGATGATAGAAGTTCAGTTATAATATATTAAAAGATTATGAAATCAGTGTTCAAGAGGTAACAGAGCTGGTACACCCGATAACTTTAGGAGTCCAGAAAGGGGCCTCGAATGTGCGGGAGTTAATCTAGGGCCAGCTAATTTTCATAGAGCAAGCCCTAAGGAATGGGAGAAAGAAAGGGAACTGAGGTTGGAGTGGAGGAAAAGCAAGCACTTGGATTTCAGTCCATGCTCCGTATTTACTAGCTGTGTGGCTTGGCCAATTTGACAAACTTCCTCCTGAACCTCAGTTTCTATATCTAACATGAGGTAGAGTTCTCTCTCTCTCTCTCTCTCTCTCTCTCTCTCTCTCTCTAATTATTATAAATATGAAATAAAATAGTATATGAAAAGTGTTATCAGGACACTCTTCTTTTGACCCTCAGATTCTTAGCTCTCATTAATTCCACGGTGCCCATGTTTGACAAAGCATATAAGTCAAAGGGAGCAAGCAAACTTTCAACCACTGAAATCCCCAAACAAGTATCACCCTGCCCTCATGGCAATGCCTGACAACTGTCTCCACTCTGCCCCTCCCACCCCTCTAAATTAAGCCATGTCCTTTGTTCAGCACCAGAGAGGGGACGCCAGTCTGCCCATGGACCTTTACCCTCAAGTTGGAGGTATTTGTTCTCCAGAGATCTCATTTTATCTTCTTGGGACCTCTTGGCCTGCTAACGCACTGCACCACCCAAGTTTCCTGAGAGATGGCAATTGTCCTGATATCTTGGCTCCAATGACATTGTCCAGCCTCAAGAGTCATACAAACACCAAAACCATATAAATCTTACATATCAACTAGGGGAGAGGCTAAGGGGAAATGTACAACAAAAGGGAGTAGAGTTTATCATGGTAGACACGCATGAATGAAGGCTGCATCATGTCTAATGCAGGAAGAAAAGGGGCAGAGGACATAGCCACCAAGCAGAACCAATGGTGTAAGCAGGGAGTTCAGGAAGACTGTCCCAGATTTGATGGGACACATCTTCATCTCGATGTAAATAAAACATCTGGGACAGCTGGGACCTATGAGGTTTTGGACTAACGGAAGTTAGTAGTAGCAGCAGTGGCAGCATAGGTTGACAACATTGTCATCTTCACTGTGCCCCTTTATAGAGGATGAAGACCCACAAAGAGGCTCTTTCCTACAAGGGATGGGGTAAGAGGCAGCATAAGAATCTCAGGGGCCAATGACAGGGCTAAAACAGAGGGGTGCTTGGCATTTTCTCTTTATATATTGGAAGATTTTTAAAGATTTATATATGCATACAAGAACTGGGGTATAGGCCAGAGGTGCAGGGGGTGAGAGGATTCACCAGAGACAGAGTGGGGAGCAGAACAGGCAGACTGACTGAAATACACTGCTGAGGGGAGCAGTGGGAGAGTCAGGAGAGGTCTGCTGCGCCACGTGGGTTGCTTCCTGGCCAGGGATTGAACTCGTGTTGCAGAGGCTGTGGATAGCTTCACAGTGCTGTGCTTAACCCCTTGTGCCACCAGGGAGGCCCAGTCTGGGAGATTCTGCACATCCATCTGAGTCTTCATCTGTAGTCACTGGGTGTCATTGGGTTTTCATTCCAAAGAAAGCAAAACATCTTGATTAAAAATGGGGTAAAGGGAGCCCAGTTGTGATATGTGAATGTGAACACTTACATGAGGATGGGAAAGGAGCAGGAGACTAATAGGAATAAAATAGAAGGGATGTGGCCCAAGACATTTGTGTTTTGTTTAAATTATTTTTATTATTTATTGACTTAAGGTTTTAATGTCATTTGTTGAGGTGAGATTCACATAACTTAGGATTAACCATTTTATTTTATTTTTTTAAAGGTTTATTTATGCATATAAGAGCTGGGATACAGGCCAGAGGTGTGGGGGATGAGAGGATTCACCAGAGACAGAGTGGGGAGCAGAACAGGCAGACTGACTGAAATACACTGCTGAAGGGAGCAGCGGGCGAGACAGGAGAGGTCTGCTGCGCCATGTGGGTTGCTCCCAAAATGAAATCATACCATATGGGACCTTTTGTGTCTGGCTTCTTTTGTGTGTTAGCATGTTTTTGAGATTCATGCATTTTGTTGCAAAAGCATCTGTACTTCATTCCTTTTAATGACTGAATAATATTCCATTGTGTGGGCATGCCAGATCTGTTTATCCTTTCATCCGTTATTGGATATTTGGGCTGTTCCACATTTTGGTTTTGTAAATAATTAGTGGGAGCATGCATGTAAAATCAAAAGATGACTCTGAAGATGTGTTTTATGCATCCTCTGCTTGAATGCTGTGGCAGTCAGGTACCATGAAATATGTTAGGCCCCCACATCTAGTCACTGTGAGCCAGCATACAGCATCAGTGGGCAACAAAGACTGAAGATTGGATCACCCCCATCCTGGGGAACAGCACCACTTCCACTCAAGAGCCCTTGGAGAGAGAGTGTATGGCCTGGTGGAGAATGTCCTGGTTGAAGTCAGATGACAGACCCGTGTTCAAGGGGGTGGCTCTGCTCTCTCAGGCTGTGCAATAGCAGGCAGGGTAAGTCTCTGACCTTGGCTCCTCATTTCTCAAAAGGTGCAAGGATGGCTGCTTGTCTCCCTTACAGAGCTGTTAAAAGGGTGACAGAGCTGTCTTGTGTGGGGCTGCTTCTCTAGCAACCAAGGATCACACATTTGTGCTATGATTATTATTTCCCTGTTAAAAAGCACACAAGTTGACACATCTGACTCACCATCAACACACTTTGTATTAGTCACAGTGCGTCATTTGCAAGCGTTAGAAAATGGAGGTCTTCTGAAGACTGCTGCGTCACCCACAGAATTTAGAAATTAATAATCATTCTCAAAAAGGCAGGGGTCTTGGGAACCAGGGGGCAGGGGCTGACTCCTGAGGGGAACAAGTGATGGTCATTTTCTGTCTTTATGTCACTCCACTCAAGGCTCAAAACCCCAGGAGAAGGTCTGATTGCTGGGCTATGTGGCCAGGGGTGGGCAAAATCCTTGGCCAAAAATTCCATCAGGTCTTCACGTGGTGGGAAGAGATGATTCCCCAAGTGGAAGCCAGGGAACTGTTAACAGAAGGAAGAGGAAGCAGTTGCTGGAGGCCCCAAAGCCTCAAATACCCACCAGAGACACTCTTTGCATGGTTCGTGCAGAAGAAAGCACAGCTGGCTCTGCAGTCAAAGACTCTGGGGCTTCCAAGAGATTTGAGGAGGTGACAGTGGCTGGCACCTGCACACCCCTGCAAGATGCTGGCCTTTGACACTTGTTCTATAGGTGAGATCCAACAACTCAGCCTGAGAAGTCTGGACCAAACTACATCTGAAAACTAAAAATACCCAGGCACCTGGGACCCAGCAGAAAGAGCTTTTCCAAAGCCAGGAAGGTCTTCCACGTATGTAGGAAATTATTAATCATGCCCTGTGAGTCTTCCTGGTATGAGCTGTCTTTACACTTTAAAAATAAATAAATGTGAATGGAGGTCCACTCCGCCCCACCTTTCTGTAATCATGTCTCGGAAGTAGTTGGTAACCACTGCTGTCCATGTCCCCCATGGAGGCTGCCTTGCTCCCAATAAAAACAGGAATTTCTTATCAGATTAACAGGAAATTCTATTTTTACTTGAAGTTGGAATTAAAAATACCACGGGAGAGGGAGGCACTCCCGTATCCAAGCCGGGCATTAAATTTATCCCTCCATGGAGGCACTTCTCCAAAATGGTGACTCCCAGGTTTCCCTCCCTTTGAGGGAGGGTGGTAAGGTGAGACAGTCTGGACGTGCCACCTGGTTTTCTGTCTAGCCCCAGGGAGCAGTGTTGCCATGAGGATCACTTAGGACCATAGGAGGATGATGCTCCACGTGATGAAGCTCTGGGTGGCCCAGCAACCTGCTCTAGCATCCCCCACCAGGGTGCTGTGAGCCTCGCTCTGGAGCTGACTAAGTGGCCCCCAGTGGTCCTCAAACCGGGGGCAGTAAGAATGGATTTGATGTGCTATAAGGAATCAGCAGGAAGGTCAGAGAAGGAAAATCAACCTTTATCAAGGCCTGACTGCGTGCCAAGCATTTACTAGCAGGCCCAGCCCTTCCATCCTTCCGGAACCACCGATGGAAAGTATCAGCATCGACAGCATCTTTCTGTCCTACAGGCCCAGAGCAGCTCAGAGAGGCTACCCAGGCCTGATCCCAGAACTCACTCTGCCCTTCATCACCCACATTCTGTTGAATGTCTTGCAGGCCAGAAGCAAAGCTAATGGGTCGAGCGGCCACTAGTGTGGTGCTGCCAGTTGGATGACTGGCAGCCCCCCAGGACTCCTTGCTCCTGGAAGGAGCATTTGTCTATTAGCAGGGAAGCTGACTTTGCTCCGCTTTAACTGTAGCACAAATTATGACTTCACTCAGTGATACATCCCGTCAATACCCAACTTGCTTGAGCTTGCACACTGCATGCTCCTTCTTGGAAACCTGCTAATACAGCCTTAGCCTTTTGTCTGTGATTTGTGTAAACTGATGCCATTTTGCTCACAGAGTGCTATTTCTGTTTTGTTCTAATAATAGCACTAAGAGAGTCTTATAAATACCTGGGTTTTCACCCTGCCTCTGAAGCTGGGATCGTCTCATCTCAAGCTCACTGTGAGCTCATCTATAGTAACAAGAGGCTTAACTAGACCTGTGGTCTCAGTACAGAAGCCAATAGATGCAAGTGCTATCGAGCACTTAAAATGTGCCTGGTCTAAACTGGGACATGGTATAAATGTAACTATTCACTGGGCTTCAAAGACAGTTCAAGAAAAGATTGTAAACTTTCTCATTAGTAATACTTGTATTGATTACATGTTGAAATGATAATTTTCTTTTATATCTAGCTCAATACAACATATTAAAATAATGTCACCTGCCTAGAAGACCCATCAGTTGTTACCAGAAGGGAAGCTGTCTAAGGGGTGGGCAGCTGTAGATAAAGTGGCAAGGATAGAGCTAGACATTTCGTGGTGACTTTGATGTTATATATCCACGTGCTGGTTTTCAATGATGCACATTTGAAACTTATATAATCTCATAATGCAAAAAACAAAACCAGAAACCATACCTGTGATTTATATTCTGTTTCCCATGGACGGGTTGCACCAGATCTGGACTCCTTTCTTTTAGTGATCTGGTCAGTTAACTTGTGCCATGAGCTAAAAATGATGCCTGGTGGAAGGCTCAGGGTGCGCTGCCACTGCCTGCCCCACTGTCTCTGCTCTTCTGTCCCTCACAGAGTTGGCCCGAAGTAGAAAGAGGACGCTTACAACTGGTGCTTCCTTGGGGCATGCCTGCGGCAAAGTGTTTGCTCTGAAAAGAGCTTCTCCAGGTCATGACCTGTCCTCTCTGTCACCTGTATGAGGGCGAGGTCACCTGTACTCTGGGCCTGCCCACTCAGGGGCTGAGCACTCCCTTAAGAATCCTGAGCATGTGCTTGTGCAGAAGGGCAGCCTCTGCTTTGCCATCATGCCCAGGAGTGGGAGGTGGGGTGTCACACTTAAAACCTTGATAAGTAGATTCACTGTTGAGGAACTGGGTATTTTTATGCAGAGGCAGCCTAAGAAAAGATCAAAAGACAGAAATCCTGGACAGAAACCCAATGACAGACTGACAGTTCTGAGGATACTCAAGATTCGGGGTATAATAAGAAACCGAAAAGGAAAGAATCATGCACAGAAAAAACAAGTTCTTAGCTCACTTTAGGATCCATTCCAGACCACGGGCCATTGCAGAGTCAGCTCAGGACTGTGAATGTTCATTGAATGAGCAGCAGTGAAAGGCAGAGCCTGGAGATGAGGTAAGCTCACTGTGAGCATGAATGAACAGCCGGGAGGCGTGAGGATGAGTCCAGCGTGGGCCTGCGCAATGCCTTCGGCCTTTGCCCCACCTGGAGGAGGCAGCAATGGTTGTTCTCTGCCTCAGAGACTCTGCTCAGTGAGCAATAGTGATGGGAGCCTGCTTTGTCCACGCCGAGACTGATGGGGAGGACAGTGCTACCAGGGGAGTGCAGAGCAAGGCAGCTGCAAGGGAATTTCTGGCCCACATTCTCATTCTAGAAGAGGGAAACTGAGGCCTGTGTGTAGGAGTGACTTACCCAGCATCACACAGCTCAGGAGTGGATGGTGTGGGCCGATCCTCAGACTCCTAATGTTAGCTCCTTACCTCAAGGAGCCTACAGGGTGGTGTCAGGGAAGAAGCAGTGAGAGGAAGTTAGGGGAATTTAGCTCTAGATCACTAATGTCATCTTGGACAAGTCATTTCTCTTCCTCCTGAGGAAACCTAAGTTTTCTGCACAACAGGGGGTGGGAGTAGATGGTCCCTTAGGTCTCCTGAGTAGGACTGTCAGCACAGTTAGATTTTGCTGTGATAACCTCCAAATCCCAGAGGCTTAATAAGCAAACATTTAATTCTCACTCACCTTCTATGGTCACCATGGGTCACAGGGACTCACGCTTCCCCTCGTACTCCTGTTTCACAGGGAAGAAAATGTGGCAAAGTATATACTGACTTTTAAAACTTCTGACCAGAAATGATACAGGTCCCTTCCACTTACCTTTCTTGGCCAAAGCAAGTCACAATGTCATCCACTACTTGCCGAAAGGGAGAGGTGCTGAAATGTTTGACAACAACCCTACCACCTCCATGGCACTGAAGTGTGACAAAGCAGCACAAGAGCTGTGTGGGACAGGGGGTGGGAACGCTGACTTGAATGCACTTGACAGAAGACTACATGGGGGAGCCTGCAACCCGAGGCAAATTGGAGAGAGCTGAATCCAGCGGGGGAGGGGATTCAGGAGTAGAAGCAGGGGTGTGACAAGCACCAGAAATGCTGACTTAATGGGTTGGTTGAGGTGTAGAGGCCTGGGAGTTGAAATAAGAGAGAGAGATCTGAGACCAGATCACACAGGAGGAGGGACTGTGCCTTGCTGCTAGGCCCAGGAATTCCTGAGCAGGTCTGTGAGCTTATCAGGTGGCGTGTGGCTGGTGCTAGCTAGAGAAGGGGTGATAAGAATAAGAAGGGGTGAGCCGACCAGGTGGGAGGTGCTGCTGTCTTTGGGGCTGAAGGTGATAAGGCCCTGAGGAAGAAGCAGGGGAAAAACAAATGCAAGCAAGACCATGCATGGAAAAAACAGGTCTTGGCTTCCTAGACTAGTGGCTCAAATTTGGTGCTGTTTGATGGATAAGGAGGAAAAGGGAGGGCGAAGGATAAGTAGGGTGTGTTGGGTTCAATCACTGGAAGAAAGAGGTGGCATCGCCAGAAGTGGTCAGGATGGGAAAGGGGGTAGATGTGCACAGTTCTAGACATAATGAGGGGCCCTCTTGTGGAGTGAGTAGTGGGGCTGGAGCCCTCCTCCTGGGGTGAAATTTCAAGTCTGATTCCCGAGGCCCCCCAGAAAGCCTCACTGAGCTGCCCAGCCTGTGCTTTCTGAGCATGTGCAGATGCTTTAAAGGGGCTACTTACAGTCTGTGACAATGTTGCTGCATAGAGGATGGTGGTCCCTACAGGCTGTGCCATACACGCAGGAGTTGACACCATCTAGGTGTGCGCAGTCCCAGCCTCTGATGTTCACACGACAGAATCGCCTACCGGCACACTTCTCAGAATAAACGATGAATGACTGCATTTGGGTAGTTACCAGGACCTGCTCCAAGAGGCTCCTGCTTCTAAGGGAACGTCCCAGGAGGGAACAGGATCCCTGGGAGGCGATCAGGTCTCCCCTCTGAACTCTAATTAAGCCAAGTGGCAGGAGGACACTCCTGTCTGGTCTGGAGTCATGGTCAACGGTCTGGGAAAAGTCCAATGGCAAAAAGGGGGGACCCCAAGCATCAGCTGTCCTTCTCTGAAGGGTCACTTGTGCGTCTCCTGCTTTTTGTGCTGAGGCTGTGCCTCAGAGTCAAGGAGAAGAAGCTAAAGGAGGTGATGAACCCATCAGCTCTGACTGTGATGCCCTCCATGGGTGAGGTTTCTACTGCGGGATGATGGAAGCCCCCAAAACCTGGGTGCTCAGAGCATATACAATGGCCAGCTTGGCATCTGAACATTCTTTCTGGTTAGGACTCAGTTCTCAGCTGGTCACTTCATGCATTTTGTCTAGATGTCAACTTGCGGTTTCTAAAACTGCCCCAACCATCCTGGGTTAATCCAGAAAAGATGATACACCCTCAGCCCCTGCTGCGTACCATCCTCCAAGACTCTGAATATGATTATTTAAAGTAATGATGAAAAGCAAAACAGGAAATTCTTATCTGTTTTGGCAGGAAATTCTTCAGCTTTGTGGAAGGTGCTGCCTTGGGGGTTTGTGCCCTCCAGGAACTGTTTGGAAATGATTTATGGTCCAAGATGGCGCCAGCTCTTCCTCGCCCCACAGGGTTATAAGAGGGAGGAATCCGCTGGATCCTGGGAAGTGGGACCTGCATTATCTTGGAATGTGCATTTCTGATGATAACGGAGTCATTGTCTTCACTCCTAACTTATGGCCCTGTTTTTGTCTTGCCTTGGAATGGGAAGCACCATTTTATTTTCAGGGAAAATAAAAATATGTATTTCAAGTTTGACAAGCTTAATAGAGTAGCATGCATTATTTTACATGGAGACCTAGGTAATAAGACTCAGGGGAGGAGATTTGCACTCATTACAGAAGTACGAGCTCCACATTTTGGGAGAGATGTCATCTTCTCTAGTTGTAGACATTTTCTCCAGCTTACAGATGTAAAAATGGAGGCTTGCTGAGGTTAAACAATCTGTTCTGAATGTGTAACAAGCTGGGCATGATGTCCTCAGATTGGGGACCTGCACATTCTTTTTTTTTCAAGGATTTATTTTTATTTATGCATACAAGAACTGGGGTGTAGGCCAGAGGTGCAGGGGTGAGAGGATTCACCAGAGACAGAGTGGGGAGAAGAACAGGCAGATCTACTGAAATGCATTGAGGGGAGCAGTGGGCAAGGAGAGGTCTGCTGCGCCATGTGGGTATCTCCCTGGCTGGGGATTGAACTCAGGCCGCCGATAGCTTCACAGTGCTGAGACTTTCACCCCTGTGCCACCAGGGAGGCCCTACGTGCTCATTCTTTATCACACTTTTCTCTGGGCAATAGGCCCAGGTAGGTGCTCAGCGTGGGCTGGGGGTCATCTTAAGCTGGGAGTCACGAGCAGATCTGTGTTCAAACTTTGTTCCCCAAAACTGCTCCTCTCTCCCCTCCTGTCCTGAGGCTGCATTGCCTTTGGCTAGGAAATATAGATTTCAGTAACAGGGCTACACAAGCTAGCAGGCCCTTCTACTCTCTGAGCTGGGTTCTCCATTTGTATTTTGTTTGACTGTCAGAGGTTTTGTTTTTCACCCATTTTTAAATGCCTCTATCCAGAAGAGTGTGTGTTCTCCCGTTCACACGCCAGCACGCTTGTCTCATACCTGCCTTCTTGACCTGTTTATATTTAAGTTTTAAGATTTTCTGGCTCTGTGTGTAAGTGATTCGAGATGGTCTGGCATGCAGTGTGTCCCAGACGTGGCCTGGGGTTGAGGAGGCATCTCCTGGCAAGTGTCTTCCCTCCACACGAGGCTTCCTCTGAGGCTGTGGCTTTGCACCTGGCATTCATACTTCCTGCTTACTTCAAACTTTGGCCTGTGTGAGCCTGGGACCACTCACCCTGGTTTTTATACCTAGCTAGCACTGGCTGGATTTTAGGTTCTCCGCAGGTCTAGCTTGGCAAGTCCATGTTCATTCAGCCATTTATGCATTCATTCATTTATTCATTCATTTGACACATACTTAGACTGACTTTCTATTATGGGTTTTTTTTTTTTTTTTTTTGAGTGGTTACTTCTGGTGCTGCTAGTCATGTGCCCAAGAATTTACAAACGGTTTTTATTTCTTCTAGTTCAACTACGCTGGCACTGGAAGGTCACTTTATTTTATTTTACAAACGAGAATAGAAGCTTAGAGAACTTCAGTTACCCAGAGTCATGGGTAACTACTCTATTTCTTCTATTGCAATAGAAGAAATATCTTGGTGTGCAGATATTAATTCAACAGAATAAATTGGTATAGAGAAAGCATCCACTTGCCTTTTTCAGGTTAACCTTTCAACCACTTCCAGGATCCTATAAGATCTAGCTCCATCCCCATACCATCCCTTTGCATTTTATAGAATGACCAACTCATTCCAACTTGCCTGGTCTCTGCTAGTTTTAATACTGAAAGCCCCATCCCAGGAGACCCTTCAATCTTGGGCCAACCATGAGAGTAGGTCACCCAAAAGGTGCTGCCTCTACTGACTCCTTCCTAGCCTGTGGACATCCCTGTGACACCTCTTTGCTAAATGGTCTGCTTCCCCTTGAGGACCCATTCCAGTCATTTCTGTCTAGAGATTGCTACATCTTTTCACCTGTAGTCCATGCTCTCACCAGGTCCCCTCACCTTCCGGAGGCTGCTGACCCTTTCCCTATCAAACTTCACTAACTTTCATTCTTGATGCTTTTCCATTGCATCGAGCACCTCTGGGTTCTGAGATAATTTTCTCCTTGCTCTGAAGCTATTGCTTCTCTCTCTTGAGTATGGTCTCACTGTTCACTCTGTTTTTTGGGGCACCTCTCGGGGTTCAGATCTTGATCTGCATAAATGCCTCCAAGAGCCAGGCAGGTAATGCAATCCACAAGGTAGACTGAGTAGGAATGGGGTAAACCAGAGAGTGTGGACTCCACCAAGATGGGCTGCCACTTCAGCAGGTTTTCCAAAGAGTTGGCCACCTTTGGTTTGTATGCACAACTTTTAGAGTTCAGTTTTTTTTTTTTAAAGATTTATTTATTTATGCATACAAGAGCTGGGATACAGGCCAGAGGTGTGGTGGATGAGAGGATTCACCAGAGACAGAGTGGGGAACAGAACAGGCAGACTGACCGAAGCACACTGCTGAGAGGAGCAGCAGGCGAGTCAGGAGAGCTCTGCTGTGCTATGTGGGTTGCTCCCTGGCTGGCCGGAATGGAACTCATGCTGCAGTGGTTGCAGATAGCTTCATAGGTTGTGTCTTAACCCTTGTGCCACCAGGGAGACAGCCTAGAGTTCAGTTTTTATATAAAGTAAATTGCAGGAGGGCCACATGATCCACCCTGGGGGTGGAATATTTCTTTCTAACAGCATGGAGATCATTCTGGATGTACCTTAAGCAAGATTCACTTTTTGGAGCTTTTGGAAATATCCCATCCTTGACTTGGGAGAAGAGCTCTTGGCCTTACATTGGGGTGAGAAGGCTCACTCCTCACCTGATTTGTATCCTCCTTACTCCCAAGCAGTTAATCAACAAGTTCCTCATTACAAGGCTCTCATAGTACAGTGAGAACTTTGATGGGGACAAGTGAGGACCAGCCAGCCAAGTCCTGGGAATGCTGTTAATGTGGAAAATATCCTCCTAACTGATAAGAGCCTTTTCACTCATCGACAGTTCATTCATCTTTCTTTTGCAATTAAGGAGCAGAATGTGGCAATAGAGAGAGTTGCACGAAAATCATCAGCTAATGAACGGGTAGATTATAAGAAACCTCAAGCATGAACAAAGTCAACAACTTGGATATTTAAGTTATATTAAGTTATTTATAGCATCCTGTGTCAGAGTAGAACTCTGAAGAATCATTTGTCTCTCCTAGTGGTCTGTAGAGGAACTGGATGTGGATTATCTCACACCTTTATTTTCTAATTATTACTTCCCTAAAGAGTTTGAGCCCTTTGCCCCTTTTAAAAAATTCCTTTAGCCCTTCATTAAACTATTGTTAGTGTTGTTTTTTTCAAATTTGACTTTTTATTTGTCATCATGGAAAGTCTGATTTTTATTATTTATTTATTTATTTATTTTAAAGATTTATTTATATAACACTGGGTACAGTCAGAAGTGCGGGAGGGTGAGAGAATTCACCAGAGCCAGAGCGGGGAACAGAACAGGCAGACCGATGAAATACACTGCTTAGGGGAGCAGAGGGCATGGCAGGAGAGGTCTGCGCGCCATGTGGGACCTTCACTGGCGGCCAGGGATCGAACCAGCGCTGCAGAGGCTGCGGGCAGCTTCACAGCCCAGCGCTCAACTGCTGTGCCACCAGGGAGGCCCTGAAATTCTGATTTTTAAACAGATTCTTGAAATGGTGGTTCATAGCCATCAGCTCGTTCAACTTTAACACCTGTCTCATCACCAGTAGCCTTTCCAGAACTACTGCCTTCCCCATGTAGCTCCATGAGTTTTCTTTTCTTTTTTTTTAAAGATTTATTTGTTTATTTATTTATACAAGTGCTGGGTACAGTCAGAAGCGCGGGAGGGTGAGAGAATTCACCAGAGCTAGAGCGGGGAGCAGAGCAGGCAGAAGGACCGAAGTACACTGCTGAGGGGAGCAGCAGGCGCAGGAGAGGTCTGTGCGCCATGTGGGACCCTCCTCCGGTGGCTGGGGAACAGCCGGGGATCGAACCTGTGCCGCAGAGGCTGCGGGCAGCTTTGCAACCCAGCGCTCAACCGCTGTGCCACCGGGGAGGCCCTCCATGAGTTTTCTTAATTCAAACTTGAGCTTCTTCAGCATTTTTACTTTTCTAACAAAGACATCATGGAGTGGGTAGATAGACTGGCAAGCCTTTTCTATGTCTTTTCCAATGCTGTCTGGAATCAATTTATTGGCCACCTCTTTTAAGTCATTTATCTGCATCTTTTGGGTCATGATTTCCATCATCTTTTCCCTGATTTGGTGGACCTGTGATGCTGATCGTAAGAGGTCTTCCGAATCTGATTGTTGTGTTTTTTAGTAAAACCAACACAGAAAAGATGAAGCAAATACCCATCCGTATTCTTGACATTAACATGAGCTTCAGTCATGGTCTGCCATTTTTTGACCGTGGAGCACATTTTATCTCGGGTAAGATCCATGCCATGAAAGTCAGTCAGGCAGCTCTTGCCCTGAACATCCTCAGTAATTAGCTTGAATTTTCTAAATGCAACTTCATCATTCCGCAGATCTGCAAGGCTCACATCAAAAACACGACCTTAGAGGTCATCAGAGGCTATTTTGGTTCCTTGTGTTCTCATGACTAACGTTTTTCCAATATTTCTTATATTGAACATTGCTGGTGCTTTCACATCATACCAGTCTTTCTTAGAAAATGGATCTTCTTGGCTCTCTTTTTTGCCACCTTTCAAAAGGCGCTTGTTTTTGCTGACTGCCATGGTGCTGCTCGGAGAGCCCAAAGGGTATTGTTAGTGTTTTTAAAGGCTATCAAACAAGTAGAAAATGTATCTCTAGCCATAAAAAGTCCCCAGTTAGAGACAGAAGACAAGGGGCAGGTAAGAACAGCAGCCCTTAAGAAGTTCACCTGTTGCTAGTCCTTGCCGGCGACCTCGGGCCAGTGCTTTATCTCTCAAGTGTCATCTCAGTCTTAACTCTTTTAAGTTTCTCATCTGTCAACAGCTCTTACCTTAGAGGGGTCCTTTTGCTGGGGTCTAAATGAAATGTCAGTAAGGAGACCAGCCTGGTATGCAGTAAGTAGCACATGGCAGCAATCATCAGTAACCTCAATCCTCATACAAGTTCTGGTAGTAGAGGCATGATTACCTTTATAGTACAGGAGAAGAAACTGATGTTCAGTCACCCAAGGCTACACCTGGTAGATTTGGGGTTTCCACTTGAAACTGCTGACTTGCTAGAGTAAGCATGTCCTGCTGGATGCCTTCATCTCCTGCACAAGGCAGAAGTGTCCCAGAGATACTAAGTTTCTGGAATACAAAACTGAAGGCTTTAGTACTCACAGAGGTAAATTTCACAACCGATCTGAAAGTAAGTGATGGTCACAGAAGTTGAGGTTTATGAGGTCTCTGGGGGTCTAGTGTGCATAGGGGAGCCCCAGGTGGGAAAGGAGTCTTAAAGGTAAACAGTTGCCATCATTTGCTTTCCAAAGTTTGTCCTTGTCACCACTTTATGCCTCAATTTCAGAGGACAGAGGAGCACACGCTTTGGGTATGGGGTGCTGGAGAATCTCCTCTGATCCCCAGGCTGAGCCTCAGGCTCCTCGCCTGGGCTGCAACCCACCCAGTTGTGCGAGGCTGGCGGCTGCCCTTCAGGGACCCCACTCACTGGCCTGGGCCGATGTGCCAATGCACCCAGTGCCAGGAGCTCGCCTGTGGTTAGTTGATGGGTGGACTCTGGGAGGAAACAACAGGGATGGGGAACTCAAGCCTGCCCCCCCTGTAGCTGAGAGTTTCACAGGTAGACAAAACAAAGGCACCTGAAACCAGTAATAGGGAGCCAGGTCGCATCTTATTAGGCACTGAATATGTGGGTACAATCAAGGGGGAGGCCAATTGGACTTGTGGCCAGGGCTGAAAGGGGGAGCAGTGACGCCAAGTGGGCTCGATCCCTAGCTGCCTTCTGTAGAAGTGTGTCAGCAGGCAGCCCCAGGAGGAGGGATGTCCACGGCCTTCACCCATGTGCCAGGGGAAGGTAGAGGAAGGTGCCTCTTCTGTGCTAGGTCATTTTAGACAATGTCTCATTTCATTCTCATTACAGTGCATTTAATTAGCTGCATTTTACAAATGTGATTCAAAGGGGTGCTCAGTTACCTGCCCAGGTGATATGCCAGAGGTGCTAGCCATGGGCTTGATGGCTGAAAGAGCTGACTGTGTGATAATATGTAAGCCTTCCCCAAATCTTCAAATTGCTCTGCTGGAGGCACTTTTCAAGGTCAACTTTGCAAAGCTGGAGCAGCTTAAGAGAAACTTGATAGGAAAGTTTGGGTATGGGGTTTTGCAAAATTGTTCTCAGGTACATTCCATACACTCCACAATTAAACACCACTGGAGAAACAGCACAAAACCAGGTATCAACAAATACACAAGAACACACACACACACACATACACACACACGGATGCTAAAACCCTAGAGACACTTCATTGCTCCCAAGATATGCTTTGACAAAAACATTGGATTAAGGCCAGAAACCACAATAACTGAAATAACTTTGTAAGAAACCTTTGCAGGCGATAGGAAGAGCTGGGGGAAGGGCAGTGGATGGATTATCTTACCTTTCATCCTGGTTTAATTAATATTCACAGGGAAGGAGGTAGGCTGAAATGGATCATTTCCCCCCTCTCCATCCATGTTTTATTAAAAAAGTGACAATGGCTTAGGACACACACGTATGACACATTTGGTTTTCAAGGGAGATTTTATTTTTGCATTGGAAGAAAATGAAAGAGTTCATTTTTTAAGACTTATCTAAAGACTTGCATTTCCTGAGCTGCAAAGAAAAAAACCTTCTTTCCCTTCTTGTGGCTTATCTGCTTTTCTTTCAACAATAAGTCATCTGGGTTATATTTTTTCCATGTGTGGATCAAGTGAACCCAGCAACAGAGGGAAATGATGGGACATGATGATCTTAAAGCTTGGCTATGGTAGGAGGGAGACCCTCAACAAGAGAACTGAAATGGGGGCTTGAGAAGGGGATTTGGGGACAAGGGAAACCAAGTGCTCCCAGATGAGCTACAGTTATAAAGATGAGGAAACTGTAGATCTGGTCTCCAACTCAGAACAACCCTTCGTAATGCCCTGTGCTCATTGATTTCATTTTGTCTAAAAGAGAAAAGACAGAAGGAGCCAGAAGGCCCAAGCCAGCGACCCCTGAGCTTGTGCTGATGACACTTCCTTTCTGGCTGCGTACAGATGCAGAGCTTCGTGTATTCAGAGAGTGCCTTGATCTATTTTCTAATTAAAAAGATTTATTTTTAGATTTTTTGATTCACAGCAAAGTTAAGAGGACATACAGACTCCCCAGTGAAACCCTGCCCCTCCCTTACCCCGATCAAACTCCAGCTCCAAAGTGGTCCATTTGTTACCATGGATGAGCCTCCCTGACATGTCATTATCACTCACAGCCACACTGGGGTTCAGTCTTAGTGTTGTATATTCTCTGGGGACTGACTCATGTTAGAATGGCTCTAATATGTTTACAGGTGCAAGTCTTTGTAGAGGTGCATGAGGCACAGTGGTGCAGTAACTAGATAGCTATCACTGGAAGAGGCTGTGTCCAGAAGGTGGGTGTGGACATAAGGCTGTCCAGGAACAGTCACAGGAGGACAGAACCCAGGTGGGTGTCTCAGGCTGGGTGGACATGATTTCCGGGGTCTGGAATTCTGCATTTCTATAACGTAGGCTAGACACAGTCATGAATAGGTTTTAGGAAGCTCATTCCATGAGGGGCACTGCTTGCCTGTTCTGCTCTCTAGACAGCAGGGTCCTTCAGGGTTCCTGGCAGCCGTGACCAGTGCATGGCCACTTGGATGTGGACACCAGCTGTGGGTCCCCTGACCCCATCAGACCTTCTTTTGTTGCCCTGGTTCTTTGTCACCCGCTGATCTTCTTTTATATCCTCCAAATCTGCAACAGCAAAAAAATATCTCATCCTATCACTGGGGCTTTGCTAGGAAGTATAGTGAAGCTGCCAAGAAGGGGCTGAGCCATGTGGCACTTACATGGCCAGGTCACTGCTCCCGTCTGTCTCATCAACTAACCTGGACCCCACAGGCTGCCAGTTTTGCCAGTGACTTTTCACCTAGCAGCGCTCACTGGCCAGGTCCTCTACGGAGCGTTGGGCTTCCTGGGAAGCAGCCTCAGAGGTGGAGTTTAGCATGCAGGAAGTTTATTAGAGACAGCTGTAGGGTTAATACTTGTGGAGGGGAAGGCCTGAGTAGGCGGAGGGAGCAGTTGGCTGCAATGCACCCAGCAGAGCTCAGCTGAGCCCTGGAGCTGGGCGGATCCTTCACAAGAGTTCCAGGTTGAGGCAAGGGGCCAGGCCTTCAGCGTCCAGTCCAGCTCTGCGCTGAGTACATTCTGTGCCCTTAGGGAACTTGTTATCCAGATGGCAGAATTCAACAAGCGTGTGAATGACAATGTTATATGGTGACAGCAGAAGGGAGACCCCCAAAGTCTTAGGGATTTGCAGATGGAGGGGATGATGGTAGAGGCATTACATTTGCTTGGGTGGAGTATTTAAGTTGGGGGTTGGAAATCTTAGCTTGAGGGTTTTTGTTATTACCCGGTCAAGGTAGGTTGGTGTGGCTTGTGGACTTCTTTTACCCAGGCCTGGATGCCAACGGGAGACTAAGCCAATCCCTGGGGCTGAGGAGTGACACATGGTCAAGGGGTGAAGCTCAGAGCCCACTTGCTTATTTTCTCTTCATCTTGAGAAATTTCAGGAAATGTCACTGCTGAGTTCAGGGCTACCGTTATCTCAGGCCTCACTTCCTGTGGCCTTGAACACGTCAGGTCATCAGGAGGACAAGCTGCAGATGCTCAGCTGGACAGTTACTCTGCTCGGGGTGAGAAGCATCAGCTGACTTCCATGCAGTGGACTCTCCAGTTTCATGCCAGGGTCTGATCCCTAGGAAGAGGATTTTCTGGAATGAGGAGAATTGCCTCATCTGACCAAGGAAGCCCCGGAGGCATTTAGGGTGAAGATATGATCCAGAGGGCAAGCTGTCCTGCAGAGGGGCTGCCTGGTGAGGAGGAGGGCGGGGGAGGAGGAGAGCCACCTTTTAGGAAACGCTAAAGAAGGTACTAGAACTGCTGTATTTAACATTTCCTTATTTTATGGTCTCAAGTGGTCTAAGTGTACAGACGTATGCTCTGGATTCCTAGAAAGGAATTATTACTTTGAAAATTCCCCAGCCATCATTCTCTCTGGAAAGCTCTCCCTCTTCACTTACCCAGCAAGAATGGCTTCAGTGTCTCCTACACACACACACACACACACACACACACACACACACCCTCCCTCCCTCCAGGAAGCCCCTGCTGCACCCGGGTTGCTCTGCATGCCTCAGCAGTGCTGAGCGCCCTGGTTTTGTGGGCACTCAGAAACATGTGGTCACTTCCAGGGCTGCCCACTAGCACAGGTTCTGCTCCACCCACCACACAGGCAAGGCCTCCAGCTTCTTAAGCTTAGAGAGAAAGTCAAAAAGCTAGGATGGTGCTGTTATACCTGCTGGGTCTGCCTCTGGTGTGATCTGCTTCAGCAAATGCCCCATGAGCATATTAGGCTGATTTATTGTTAATAACTAATCACTGGGCCTCCCCGGTGGCGTAGCGGTTGAGCGCTGAGTTGTGAAGCTGCCCGCAGCCTCTGCAGTGCCAGTTCGATTCCCGGCTGCTCCCCGGCCACCGGAGGAGGGTCCCGCATGGCGCGCAGACCTCTCCTGCCGCCCGCTGCTCCCCTCAGCAGTGTACTTCGTCAGTCTGCCTGCTCTGCTCCCCGCTCTGGCTCTGGTGAATTCTCTCACCCTCCTGCACTTCTGACTGTACCCAGTGCTTATATAGACAAAACAAACGAACAAATAAGTAAATGAAAAAAAAAAAAAACTAATCACTGACTATAACACTAGGGGTAAGATGTCCTGTTGGCAGAACCTAAAATCACATCACATCCTAAACCTGGCTTCAAGGGAGTCTGGGATTCCTGTTTTCTCTCTTTCCAACCCATACACCCTCTGTTTAGCTCCGGGTATACACACGCCTAGTTTCTTCCCAGTGTTGATGATGGAAGACACGTCCTAGCACTGTTGGACTCCATGAGTGCAAACTTCTTCAACTTAAAAAGTGTTGTCTACAATAATTAGAAGGTATTTCATACCACTGAACTTTGCACTCAAAAATGGCTAAGATGGGAACTTTTATGTCATATGTATTTTATTGCAATTACAAAAAAGTGAGGTTGAACAGTTGGGGTCTGGGACATTGCAGGAGATGGTTGAGACACTAAATGGCTTTGTGCACATCACCCACACCTTCAGCTTCAGGTGATCTTGGTGTACGAAAAGCTAGGAACTCAGTCTCCTCGGCAACTTCCTCCCCGTGACACTTGCTCAGCAGACAAGTATTGTAGGAACCTGCCAGGTGTGTTGCTCATGAGGGTCTCAGGATAGTTCATGCTGGGTAACTAATAGCCCATAACATTAAAGTAACTAGGATTTATATCTTGTTCATGCCAACTGTTCAGTGCAGTCTGGTGGGGATTTCAGTGTTTCAGGGACTTGGGCTGACCAAACCTCTTCCTTCACACTTGCTCACACAGGCAGGCCCAGCAAGGGGGGAAATGTAGAATGTGACTAATGACACACTTGTTTCTGCAGGGAAGGGACTAGGTGCTACCACTCATGTTTCACTAGCCCAAGTAAGTCATGTCCTTGTCCAACATCAGCGGGTAGAAAGTTCGGCCTTCACCTGTGCCAGAAGGACCAGAAAATCAAACTTGGTGGACAGTCCTGGTGACCTCCAGTGGTCCAGGGGCAGGGAGAGGGAGAGCTGAGTTCCCTACACCACCAGGGCCCTCATCACGCAGCTGGGATAATTTACATTCCCCGCTCACCGTTTTTCTCTTCCTTGGGAAACTAAAAATTTCAACTTTAGACACTGATAAAAAATTTTACTAAGAATGGCCTGTGAAAAACCAGCACAGTCCCCAGAGACAAAAATTCTGATCATGCCTTTCTTGAATACATCAGTGCTTCTTGGTTTATCAGGATTTTATGGGCTGCGGAGGCTGTGCATTTACTTTTGCATAAAAATCCCATCTCTCTTTCTTGGACTGGGGAGGAAGACCATAGGCACAAGGGGCAGACCTGGGTTTCTCTGGCTAAGCTCAAGCATCCACCCTGACCCTCTCCCCTACTGGAAGCCATTTCTGCCTTTCACGAACCCCTGCTGTGCCTGTTTTGGGCCCCTTATTATATTATAAATGTTTGTATAAATGCCTCAATGCCCAGCTAGGCTGTGAGCTCTTTGAGAGCCAGAACTTGATTTCATCAGTCTATATGGACTTGCCCCAAAAAGTATTTATTAAGTAATTTTGAATGGCACAATGAATGAAAGTCTGTTGCCACCTAGGGCCTTTTCTGTAGATTCTCAGTATCTTCTGAGTAAAAGAAAGGATGGATGGATGGATGGTGGATGGGTGAGTGGGTGGGCCAACAGGGCCCCTGCATAAGACTACCTTTGCTTATGCTATAGTTTCTAGGCACCAGGGACAAGCTTCCCTGGCCAGAGGTGCAGTGTTGTACTTCCCACCTGGTGATTTCCATGGCCCAGGCTGAGGGTGGGGAAGTCTGTCACTCAACAGGACAGTGGGTGTCTAGGAAGCCTTGCCTGCTCACCTTCTCTGACATGTCTGATTTCCATAAATGGTCCCCAGGCTGAGGCATGGGATACCCCAGATCCCTGAAGACTGCAGATCAGTAGTCTGAGGCAGCTGCAGTCAGAGCTGGGCCAGGGGCCATGAAGCAAGCTAAGGGTAAGGGCGCTGAGTTGTAGGGATTCTCCAAGGACACTGCAGAGTCACAGGGGGGCCTGTAGGAAACCCCAGCCCCATAGAAGTGTCCCTTAATTGCCTGCTGCCCCTTGGAGAGGTATCTCATTTCCTCTTCCCCGGAGGTGGGGAGAGAGCTGGCCTGGAACACCCATGCTTACAGATCTGCTCTGGATGTGGTCTGGAGGAGGAAGCGGTGGGAGAGGTAGAGAGGAGGAAGGTAGAGATTGTGTCCAAGTGGTGGGGGAGAGGGGACTCCGACATGGCCCTTTCTTCTAAAATACAGACACTGCCTCCTTCTGCTGTCCCCGTCCCAGCTCCTCCAGCTCACAGATAGGTGGCCTTGGCAGTCAGGAATTAGAGATTAGACCTCATTGCCTTGCCCCTCATTGTACGTGAAAGAGAAGTGTGGATGCAGAGGGCAGCCCAAAAGTTTGGGGACCACCTCTATGCCAGAGTGGCGGGTCAGCCTGGGCAATCACTGGGCCAGATGATGCTGCACATGGACACTGCTTATGGGCGGCTCCATCTGCTGCCAGGACACCACCCGGATCCCCAGGTAACAACCAGCCCCTCTCACTCAGCCTCCAGGAAATGAGATTCTGTGGCCAAGCAGGTACCAAAGGATAAATGCGCTGTATTAACATGAATACTAGTGACGAACGCTCTGCAGTAGTAAGCACATCAGAGATACATAGAATATTCTCTATAGTCTGACCATAGATATAAAATAAGTTATACTTGATTTTGTTTTCCACCACAGTTGGGGCATAGCAAAGAAAGTGACTGGGCCAGGGGCCATGAAGCAAGCCAAGGGGCAGGGCTCTGAGTGTAGGGATTCTCCAGGGACACTGCAGAGTCACAGGGGGGCCTGCAGGAAACCCCACCTCACACCTCTCTGGTTGGCCTTCTGAGAATAAGCACGAGGTCTCGCTTGTAGGAGTCAGTGGCTGACACCGAGCTAGGATGAGTCAAGCTACTGGAGGGGAGGCGGAGCAGGGACAGGCACGAACAACATCCAGCAGGCCGGCCCACTCTCCGCTGGGGTGCCAGACTTCTGTGGCTTGGGAACACAGGGCACAGAGCCAGAAGGCACTGGTTGCTTCTGTGATGTGACAGATGCTGGCCCATCCAATGCTGACCACCCTTCCCCTGGCCAGCCGGCTTTGGGAGGGGGTGGGGGGGCGGGGTTGATGCCCCGGGGAAACTGCACACCTGAGGCCCTGCACTGAGTCCCCGTCCATCACAGGTGACCTCCGTGACTTTGAGAAGGTCACCTAAACTCCTCTGAGTGTCAGTCTGCTTGTCTGCAAAATGGGAGGCGGGAGAGCTGTGCATACTTCCGTGGGGGTTGATCTTGAGGGCCATGTGGGACGACATATATAATGTGCCGGACACAGGAGTGGCTGGTAAAAGTGAATGGAGAATGAGCATGAACACCAGAGGCCAGGTAGAAAAACATGAATCTCAGAAAATGTGCAATGAAACCACCCTGATGACTTTGAGGAGAGGAGAGCAGTTTCTTTGCTTTCTTTCCCGCAGAAAGATTCTCTTTTCTCCCTGGTTCTGCGATTCTCTGAAATGAAGTGCCCGCTGAGTTCAAAGCCAGGCTTGCGCAGGAAGACAAAGTCCAAGGTTGACAGCCCAGAGCTCAGCATCCATGTCTCTTCAAGTATGAGGTCCGGTTCCCCCAGAGAATTTGGCTTTGCCCTCCCCTCCCTGTAGCTGCCCCCTTCCCTCACATCTCTTAGTCCTGGACCAGATCTCACATTGGGAAGCCAAAGCACAGAAAACAAGGGGAATTGCTTATTAAGTGAAAAGCCTTTCCATCTGCTCAGATTCAGAGCCACTAGGGGAGCTGGGGTGGGTGGACCATCTGCGGCCTGTGCACAGCCTCCTCTGAGGGAGAAGGCAAGTCTCTGGGTAGCAGGGGATGGGAGGGAGACAGGGGTGAGACCTGGGCTTGAAACCTGGGCCGGGAGTGCTCGTGTGCTTCTACCAATGCTGAGAACTTGCGGATGTGTCCAAACAAAGAGCAGCCTGGAATGCTGGGGGCTCACTGTCCCCTCAGCTGCAGTGCGATTCTTAAGATCTGTGTGCGTGTGTATGTGAGTGTGTGCGAGTGTGTTTCACTGCCTCTCCCCACCCCTCTAACTCCTTCCTGCTCGGTGCCCCCTCCCCTCCCACCCCCCATCACTCGGCCACTTTCCTCTTGGAGGGGGGCAGGAGGTGGGCGGGCAGCTCATTGGGCAGCTCGTGTCCCTCCAGCTTGACCTTGATGAGGTGATTGGCCAGCGCAAACTCCTCGTCGTCCAGCATTCCGTCCTTGTCGATGTCCGCCAGCTTCCAGATCTTGCCCAGCACGCTGTTGGGCAGCTTGGAACGCACCATCTCCTTCTTGGCATTGGCGCCCGTGATCTTGCCATCCACCGGCGAGAGGGTGTAGAAGATCTCATCGTACATGGGCTTGTCCCTGGCCACCACCCACTCGGCGTCATCGATGCCCTCCCCCGCCCCCTCCCCGTAGCCGTGCCCGAAGGGGCCCTGCAGGGTGCCCTCGAAGGCGCCGCCCTTGACCATCTGCACGGGCCGCTGTATCTCCTCCTGCCGCACTAGCACCATGAGCTGGGCGATGTCATGGGCCAGCATGTCGTCCACCACCTCCAGCAGCTTGCTTTTCAGTGGCTGGAATTTGCTGAAGTCCTGGGCCTGCAGCTGGTCCTGGGAAGAAGGAGGGAAAAGAGGCTGAGGACAGCAGACAGTGGAAGGAGCTCCTGCACCTGGTGAAGGAAGCTGCCTTCTACTGACACTGGAGTGCTCGCAGCCCTGGGCCTGGAGGCTAAGAGCCACACACAAAATAATAAAAGATGTAAGAAAAGGGGAGGAAAAGGCACATTGGGTGATGGTGGAAGTTGTCAGGAGAGAGAACAGTGGAAGGGGCCAGAGAAGGAAGGGGATTGAACAAATGATCCATTTATTTGGATTTCCTTTAATGTTGTTCTAGAAACTTCTCTTTAAATTCTTTGTGGCTGTTGAATGGTGGTTCTGGAATGTTCCACCTCCCTGGGACTGGCCATGGAGGTCTCAACATCAATAAGGATGGAAATGTGGAAGGAGTTTTGATGGCATTAATGACCCTACTCACTCCCAGGGCCCCTCTGAGAGGTGAATCACAGCCTCTCATTTAGGAAAGGAATCACTGAGGCACAGGCAACAAAAAGCAAGTCATAACAGAGGCTAACGGTTCTCTCCAACCAGGGGTTCTTTGTCAGGATGCTTATGGGAATTAACCTGCAGTGAATTTTCAAGTATCAGCTTCTCCCACCAAGGGTTCTGGTGTGGTAGACACGAACAGGCGTGTCGATTTTGTGAAAGCCGCCCTCCTTGCCTTCCTGACACCCACCCCACTTGGTAAAAGAAATGTGCTCCATTTTGCATGTCTTTGTGATTTTAAAAGATTCTGAGTCTAGAACATCCAGCTTCTCGTGGGCCTCTAGAGTGACAGGGGTGAATTATAGGGGTGACTGGCTTTGGCCATAGCAATGTTAGGACCCTGGGCAGAGGCCAGTACACAGGAGCTGGCCTCAGGGACATGCAGCTCATTGATGAAAACTTCAGAAAACACCCACAGCTACATGTCAAGAGCAAGTATTAGCTTGGACATTTCTCGCCTCCCTTCCAGGGCAGGGAGGAATGTGGGAGAGTGTGGAGAGCAGTCAGGCCCTTTCTACTCCTCCCTCTTCTGTCTGCCCGCTCACATCTAGCTGCGTTTGGTGGGCTTCCAACAAGGAGTGCCACTATCTTCCAGGGGGCCTGGTGGGTGCTCCCATCTCTGTACACATATGCTTCCCCCCAACCCCTACTCATAAGACACCATGTACACGATTTGTTTGGCACACCCAAAACAGACCCAAACGTCGCACTGGTAAACCAATGAATGAGAAGGTGAAATGTTTTTATGTTGCAAAAGGATCCCTCACCTTAAAAAGGGGGTGAATGTTTCATTTCAACTGTCCTCTTTCCAAATGTTTGCTTACAGGTGGAACTCAAAGTTGAGGAGCTTCAGGTCAGGCTGACTGAGAAGCCCAAACTGCACTGAAGCAGTTCTGAAATGACTGACGGCTCTTGGTAAGTGCTTACAGGAATGAATGGCTACATGAAAAATGCAGATTTTAAATGCCTGTATATTTTCCTTTTTCTTTTATCATATAAGAAACTTAAAATGTCTATTTGGGACTATAGCGAGGTTCTGAAACTCTCATCTTCACCTGAGAAACTGCTACATCAGCAAGAGTATCACGACCACGTGTGCTGCTATTTTTTGTCTTTGACTCCCTTATTTAAAAACAAAATCACAACACTTGTATTTTGAAATAACTAAAGAATCACAAGTAGTTAGAAAATTGTACAGGAGGTAGATCCCTTGTGTTCATCACACAGCTTCTGCATGGTGACTGGATTGCTATATGTGTATGGCTGAGTCAGGCTGTGCCTTCAAATATTACCTCATCCTAATGACATAACAACATCCTTGCAAAGCGTGTGCTTTGGCAGCCTCCGTTTAGAGAAGACGAGATGGGTTCAGAGAGGATCCAGTTAGCATGATATAGCGCATTCTTGCTAGGACCTTGGGCAGAGCTCCTGGCTTTCCTACCCACGGCCCATGTGAACATTGCACTAAGAAAACCATAGGTAGGTTCGTTAGCTGCCTTGTAAACTTTGGTTTCCTCATCTGTACAGGAGGACAAGGCCTCCCTCAGAGGATGCCTTTGGGGAATAACATGAGAAACCACAGGAGTGGATCCTAATCCAAGAGAAGGTCCCTCAGTGCGCGCCCGAGATGGCAAGCTCCTGCATGGACTTCTCTGTGGCTGTGTCCCAAGCTGCTCCCAAGGGGGAATCGAGAGGCAAACGTAAGCCCTGAAAGGCCTTTGTCAGGCAACTTGTCCCATTTTATGTGACATGGTGGGAATTCCAAGCCTCATGGTGGCTGTAACTGGGGATGGTCAAAAACTGGAGGTATCAGACCCCCAAATATCACGTAACACCTCTCCTAAGGGAGCACTGGGACTCTGTGTTCTTCCCAGGCCCAAATATGGCACCTGTGGGACCAGCGACAGCCTGGCTGGAAGGGCAGACCCAGGCCAGTTCCTTGCCTTCTGATTCTGGGTTGAGTTTTCAACACGGGCATCCCAGGTGGACTCCGCCATGTTCAAACTGCTTGGCTACTTGGAGTCTTTTGTCCTGGAGTCCTAGACCCTGCTTACCTGCATCCTCTTCAGGTTGGGAAAGTCCCCGGGTGAGATCTGGTGCTCCCGCTCAATCCGGCCATAAATCTCAGCCAGATTGTTCACCAGCTCCTTCTTCTTGTTATCCTTTCCAAAAACGGAGGGCATCTCCTTCTTCAGAGAACTGATGATGTAGGCGTGGACCTGAGAAATAGGGGCAGAGAAACCTTTGGATCTAGACCCATGATTCATTCCTGTCTTTTAGGGTGGCTCGTACCCATCTCTCCCCATCTCTCCCCTCCTCCTGCTCCTCCTTCTGACTCAATGTCTACTTCCACTCTCCAGCTCTCATGTTACTTGCAGTGCTAAGCTATTTTTCTAGATCACACAGGAAAGGTGAGATTGCAGAGCCATTGTGGTCAAAGCAATAATAGAGATGGTAATGTTGGCATGGTGTTGATGATGATAGGGGGACAGTAACAACAGCTGACATTTCCGAGCACTTCAGAAGATGTCGGGCACTATGATGAGGCTTTTTACTTTCATCCTACTTTATCATCCAACCTTTTATAGATGAGGAAACAGACAGTGAGACTAAGGGCCTGGCTGGGGTTGGGGATCAAACAGTTAGCAAATGGAAGAGCCAGGCTCCAACCTGGCCATCTGATGTCAGGGCCTGTGCTCAACACCACCACATAATCCTGTCCCCAGTCCCAGAGTTGGCAAGGAGGACCTTCGTGAGACAGTAGCCACAGAAAATTCTCATGTGGGCAGGCAATAGCGAGGAGGGCTGCAGATGGAAACTCAACCCAGAATCAGAAGGCTGAGAGATGATCTGGGCCTGTCTTTCCTGCTGGGCTGTCATCTTAGCTCTGGAGCTGACCCTTCCCCAACTGTGACCCCACCCAGGGTGTCCATCTACCCGGAGGTAGCCTTACCTTGGCCAGTCTGGCTCTCTTGATGAGGTCGTTGAGCTTCCGCAGGGCAGCATTTCGGGGCAGGCTCTGGATGTCTCTGAACAGGTCCTGCTCCTCAGCCTCAAAGAGCTTCCGGTTGTCAGGGATGAGAAGGGGGTGAGACCAGAAGGAGCCAATATAGACTCGGATCACCTCTGGGGTGTTCACGATCTTCCCCAGGGACCACATGAGGGCCCCATACACCCGCATCAGCTGCTGCGTCTCGATCTGGTCGGCCTTGTTGAGCACAACCCTCATCTTGTCCTCATGGTTCTTGAGGGCCTTGATGACTTCTGAGAACTCGTCGGAGATGTCCAGCTTGTGGGCATCAAAGAGCAGGATGATGCGGTCCACCCGCTCGGCGAACCACTCGAGGACAGCCGCAAAGTCATACCCTGTGGAGAGGGACAGTCAAGGGAGGGGCCTTTGGGGCACAGAGTAAGGGTTTCGGGAGAGGCAGCTAGGTGCAGTAGAGATCATATGGTCTTGGGAGTTAGATCCCAGCTCCTTCATTTTCACTTTTTGGCTGTGAGCAAGTTACTCAATATCTTCAAATAAACAGTTTTTCATCTATAAATGGACATAATAACAGTACCTAATTAATAGAATGATAAAAACTAAGAAACTTGGAAGGTAGCACATAGTAGCTGCTCAGTAAATGCTAGTTATTATAATTAGCATCTTTATTCCCATAAAGCACACCCACTATACAGCTCCCTTAGCCTTGCTTATTATAGTTAATAGCCAAGTCCTTTTGAAAAAAAAAAAAAAAAAAAGACTCTAGATACATTTTGAATGAAGACCCAGAAATTTTTTGCAAACAACAAAACAGCTAAATGTAAGCCATTGATGGCTCAGCCATGTTCATTACTAGTCTGGAAGAAAGCTGAGGTTCTTATTATAATAACACATGATTTGTTCTCACACCTCCTCAAGAGCTCACTTTTTTCCTTACTGGTCATCTGTAGCCCCAATTCCCCAATTCTTAAACCACAGGGGTTTATCCCTTTGGATGTGACAGACTCTGGTTGCAGACCTTGGTCACCTGGCACTGAGCAGTGTCAGGTCAGGCTAGTTCCAGGAGCCCTAGAACACCTGTTCTGCTAAACCTCAAGTAAGCATAGATCTGGGAGGTGCTCAAGAGGGAGGTCATGCCAACAGTCTGAATATTTAACTTCACCTGTCTAGGTGCCAGTATCTTCCATAAAATAGGAACACAGATAAAGGAAGCAAGGCTCGGGGAGGTAAAGTGACTTGCTTGAAAACACACAGACCTTGAGAACACAGCTCTGGGATGAGAACATAAGTACCAGGTCCTCTGTCTGCCATTCCTCCATGGAATATCTCTAGTCTGGAGGTAGGCCTTGCCTGGCTCCCAGCACCACAAGGGGATTACCCTGAGGCCCTGAGGCTAGTTGCCCCCGTTCAGTGGGAAACCAAGGCATCAGGAGGATCCAGCAGTTCGTGCCCTGCCTCTCAGGGGGATGCTAGCAACCAGGGCAAGGGCACTAGCAAACCTCACACAAATGAGTTGGACTTAAGAGGCTCTGATTGTCTGTAATATCCATAACAGTTGTCCTTAACTTGAACCTGTATCGGAATCTCCCAGTGGGCTTGTTAAAAGCCAATTGGCTGGGCCATAATCCCAGAGTTCCTGACTCAACTTATGTTTGGACTTCATTTTACCCTTATTGCATCCTGCGAAGCAGGTATGATGAGGAGCATCAGCTGGCTAGGTGTGTGGTGAAGACTGGACTTGGTGTTTGGGCCCTGGGCCCTCTGCACACGCTCCTCTGGCAGCCTTCCTGCACCTGCTACCTTCCTTACCGCTCTCACTGCTCTCCTCCATCCTCTCCCCTCCCTGGCTCTCAGGCCCAGCCAGCAGCTTCCAGAGCTCTGAGACTCATGCATTCCTGCCCCAGGTGGGCTCTTCTTCCCTCCTCCAGAGATGGCCCCAGGCTATTTTAAATTTTCCCTTCAGCACAGCTCTAGGAGGGCCTCACCTCAGAAAGGTGGTCCCTCAGAGCAGTGGGCAGGAAGGGGCCCAAAGGCTCAGAAAATCAGGGCAAGCTGATCCCCTGCCCAACCCCCACTATGGAAAGCAGGTCACAACAGCTGCTCTGTGCCTGGAACGAGCAAGCTTGCTCTCAGCAGTGGGAGTGAGGGCAGCAGGCCTCAGAGGCCTCAGACAGTGCTGAGACCTATTCTCAAATCTGGCTTGAGCAACCTTGCAGGCCACATGGGGTAGGGCAGCTGGGAAGGCAGGTTGCTGCTCCCTCCCACCTGGTCACTGTGAATTTCAGCTCCCAGAGATCTTGCATGTGTGCTTGTGTGTACACACACACACACACACACACACACACACACACATACACACACTCCTCTCAGCTAGGCAGCTGGCACTGGGCACTTGACTGTCTGGGACATGGAGGCTCAGACAGGGAAGGGGCATGTCCAGGGCCATGTAGCAGTAGGGGTCGGAGCCAGGGTCTGAACTCAGAGCTTCCTGGTCTTCCAACCCCAAGGTGCACGCTCTAGCCAGCCCTCCCTGTGGCAGGGGAAGCAAAGGGGCAGAAAGGTTGCAGAGAAGAGGCTCTGGCCCCTCCAACTGTCCTCTGGTCCTTGATGGAAAGAGGAGGTTGGACTGAAAGGTTTGGTGGAGGGCAGGGGCAAATTTGATTACCCCTCTGCCCCCACCTGGGGGTGGGGTGGGTGCTTCCAGAACAGGGGATTTCCGCTGGGTCATATGCCCCTCCTACTCTCCAGTACTTAGGCCTGTCCCTCTGCTGACCCATGGAAATGCCAGGATGAGGATCCCCCCTCCCCACTGTAGCCAGACCTGGGCAGGGCAGGGGCCAAGCTTGTCCTTCTCCCTAGTCCCCTGCCCCCAGCACCGTGCCTGACACACAGTAGGTGCTATATCAGTATTTGCAAGCAGAATTGAAATTTACCCCTTTTTCCCTTTTACATGTAGAGCACAGTAAGTCCTTTCTGGGTCCCAGTTTTCTGGTCTCCAAATTGGAACCCACCAGACCCTGCCAAAGGGTCTCTGTGAGGATCCAATCAAAGAAGACACAGTGAAACCATTTGTGTGACCTTGAGACTCATGACCTTCCAAATCCCAGTTTCCATAGATGGATGTGCTCCCGAGGGTCACTCAGGGAGCGCTGGCCTGGGCAAGCCCACCTCTAGTTTTCTGTTCTCTTATTAACTTGCGGTGTGTCCTTGGGCAAGCAGACTTCTGTCTCTGGTCCTTGATCTCTTTGTCTGTCAAGCTGGGGAGGACGGATTGGCCAAGTTCTGAGCTCCCTTTATCAGTTCCCTGCTTGTAAGACTGGAGGTGTGAGGGGGAGTTGTTCAGCAGGACTGATGGAGGCTAGACACAGTAAGTCCTTGGAGGAAAGGCAGAAAGAAGAATGGCAGCCACTGTGTTCAACTCCTCAGTGCCCCCATGATGTCTCTGTGAGGTCTGCTCCTGCCTGAGGGCTTGGGGAAGCATTTCTAGGATTTTATAAGCACAATGGCCTCCTGTCATCCTTTTGCAAATTCTGCAGGTTCTGGCAAACTGCTTTCAAATGAAAAACTCAGTAATGCCAGATACTTCCTTCCCCAGGGGTGGCTGTGAGGACCTTGAACTTTAAGCCATGACACCGTAGGTTTCCTCAGAAGCTCAGCCTCCCTGCTCCTGGCTATTGGGAGCCTAGCAGCCTCCAATCCAGCAGGGGTATTTAATTGTTTCCTGGAAGGGCTTAAGGGGATCCAGGAACATGAGCATCTGAAAGGCATGGACTGGACATATTAAGGCAAAGGGAATGGACTAGCTCTCTCATTTATTTTCTGTGTGGCCTTGGACAAGTCTGAGCCTTAGTTTTCTCAGCAATGAATTGGGTTAATAATGACTGTCTGGTGAGATGTCAGTGGTAGAGCCTTGACAACAGGCTCCCACAGAGCAGGGAGGGCCTGGACTCAGTCCAGGGGCTCTGTCCTAACATCTGGAGTGATGAGATACCAAGGGAGAGTCCCCCTTCCCTCACTGGTCCCAGGAATGGCTGAGACCCACAGCAGAAGGGTAGAGGTCTTGAGCACCTGCAGGAGCCCAGGGGCTCATGGACTAGTAGGGGGTGGGGTGGGGAGTCAAACCCCCAGAGACCCAGTGGCTCACTGTGCTTGCTGGCTCTGCAGGCACCAGGCCCGGCTTCTGGGCAGCCTACAGAGATCTGGGGCCCTCTCCACTGCTGTCTCCCCTTCACCCCTTAATCCCTCTCACACCTTACTCCCCCTCCCCAGACTCCAGAATGCTGGAAAGAAAGCATTTCTAAGTATTGCCAGGCGGGAGGAAATCAACGAGACAAACACAATAAGCAAGACGACTCCTTCATTACCCACTGGCTTCCTTCTTGGTGACGTGCATCATAGGGGCACTAACGGGCGGCCACACGAACTCATTTGATCCTCATAATTCTCCACATGCTGGGAGGTAATGAGGCACATACATCTTTCAGGAATGGGAGAGGGAGCAGAGAGGTGGGGGGCTGCCCCAGCTCACAAGGCCAGGTGGTGGCAAACACAGGCCTAGAGCTCCGACCACTGACCCCCAGCCCACGCTCCCCTCACAGCGCAGAGTCGTGAGCAAGCTGGATTGAGCCCTAAAACTAGGTACTTACTTGTGGTGGAATCTAAAAGGTCCAAGTCCTTGCCACCAACCCCCACCAAAAAAAAAAAAAAACAAACAAAAAACAACTCAAGTTGTAAAGACATTTTGGCAAATAAAAAGGCAGCTGTTTCTAAAGTGTAGGGAAGAGTTGAGATGACACTGGTGACCCAAGGCCATCCCAGATGCCTGGCAGAAGTAACCTTGAATGTGGACTCACAGAGTCACAGGACTCCGATGACCTTGAGGGTGTCAGGGAGCCTCAGGAAGGGCGTCAGGCCCCCCTTGCTCTGCCCAGTGATGCCCACGTGGGCATGTATGTGCAGCCCCTCTAGGCAGGTGTCGGGGGCAGACCAGGGGTAGGGAGTGGTGAAGATCAGCCTAGACCCTCCAGGGCCCCAGGGGAAACTCATAGATGAGAGTCTGCCTGTGTTCCTGCTCCCCAGCTCTTCCTGGCAGGCGCTAACAGGCTGGAAGACCCTGGGCTGGGAGACAGGAGACCAGAGGCCCATCTCTAGGGTTGGGACCTGGGCCAAGTTCTACCTGCCCTGGCCCCACTGACTCACCTGTACAGGAAAGGGGCTACTGGGAGTGCTGTGAACACCACACCCATGGGGTTGCTTTTCCAGGGTGGAGTGTGTGGACATTTCTAGCTGAGAAGCAGCAGGAAATGTGGTTCCCAAGTGTGAGGACACTCAGATTTCCGGAGCCCTCCCACTTCTGCTGCATCCTTGCTCCTTCCCAGTAATGAGCCCTGGGCTGGGGACATCCTGTCGCTTCCAGGAACTGCCTCCCTGGCCCTCTGTTGCCCACCCCAGTGCATCTGCAGCCAGAGACAGGCCTGGAACTTCCCAGGTCCGGGTTCCCGCATGTCTCCTGCACCACCTCTTCCCTCTTCCCCCAAGACACTCCCACCCCCAAGTCCTGGCAGAGAGGCCACACCCCGAACAAGGACCACGCTTTGCCCAGGCCTGGGTGCCTGAGTGTGCCTCATACAGCTTCTGAGGCCTGGAGAGCCCTTGGGAACAGCTGGGTTTTCAGATGGTACCCAGGGCCCCCCACAGACACAGCCCTGTGCCTGGCAGACTTGGATGTGGGCTGGATTTTAGGCTCTACCTCAGCCAGGTGGCCTCAGGGAGGGGATGGTTCTCAGAACTGTCCATGGGGATTCTGCTCAGCCCTGGGCTGTCTGGAGGAAGGGAGAAGCTCCAGATATGAGCTGCAGCCAGATCCAGAGTCTGGAAAACCCCAGGAAGTGGTGCCATGAAGTGTGTGTGTTTCTGTGCATACCCATGCCTGGAAGTGAGGTGTGTGTGGAGGGAGGTGTGTGTGTGTGTGTGTGTGTGTGTGTGTATGTCGGTGTACAGGTGTAAACTGCAACTAGCAGGTGCTATGGCTGATTAGGAAGGATGGGAAGGGACTGGATACCATATACTGAAAACTTATCTGATAGCTAAGAGTGTCTGATGCCCTTCTCCCAATTTCCCTGGTCACCTTGCAAGGCTGTTGTCAGCACTGCCAAGGCAGGTGATGCGATACCGGCAGCCCAGTTTCCAGCTCTGGTTATTATCTCAGCCTGCTTTTACAGTAGCTGCATTTAGTCTGGACTCAGGAAAGCAGAGAACAAACTGATCTGTGTAGCCACTCATGGGGCCATTGCTTCTTCCAGAAGTGGGGTGGGATCTGGTGCTTAGGTTGGGGTGGAGGGTGGATAGGAAGAGCAGCAAGAAAACCAAGCACCCAAATGGCAAAGGGCAGTCTGAGGTCCAAAGATGAAAGAGGAGAGAAGGCAGAGGAACAGGCAAAGAATGGAAAGGGACAGGGACCAAGGAAGGCAGGAGTCCCAGGGGCAGGGTTGCCACATACAGCTGCACGGGCTGTGCACTGCACAACTGCGAGAAGCCCACTCACATAGTCAGTCACATAGTTAGTCTGGGGGTGCTCTTGAGGGCCTGGCTGGCAGATAAGGGTGAAAGATGGACTGTGATTAAGACTTAGAGTTGGGGTCTGTACAAAGTTGGACCATACAAAGTCATGTGATGGGTACCATTGCCCCTGCTATACCTGGGCACATGGAGGCTCAAGGAAAAAGAGTGACCTATTGAGATCCACGCAGGATCTACAGCCCAGGCCTCTGAGCTCCCCACCCAGGGTTCTTGGGACCCCAGAGACTGGAGCTATCTGGACTGACCTGTCAGGCTGCAGCGGCCTCGCAGGTACAGGTGCCACCTCCTTCACCTCCAGGTAGAACAGATTGGGAAGCTCTGGCTCTCCTGAACCTTTCCTGAGGAGATACAGGCTGCCCTTGTGGAACAGCAAATCCCCTGTAGGCCCACACTCAGGATGAGCCCCGATGTTAGGGAACAAATAGAAGGAAGCAGAGAGCCACCCAGGCTACCCCTCCATGGGGCTACCCCTGGACAGGGCAGTAGGGGAGTTACAAAGGGAGGTAGGCTGAAGAGAGAAGTGGTGGCGACATCCCTATATTCCCATGGCCTTGGGTTCTATGGTTGCAGAACCTCAACCCCTGTACCACCAAGGGCCCAGTGGTAGGGAGTCTGGGGCCCAGGTTGCCCAGACCCCCTTCACATGGAACCTTCCACGGACATCCCACTTTCATGGGTGGGTCACCAATTGCATGGAATGCTAACACAGCTCCCAAGGCCCCTCCTGCCTCCCTGCCTTCTCTCCCCTCTTCTTGCCAGGTCTCTCCCTCAGCGAAAGGGGAGATAGTAAGGGTCAGGGCTTTCCTGCTGAAGCCTCCAGCTCAAATCCACATACCCCTGCTCACCCCAGGAAGAGAAGGTTCTGTTTTCTCTTCAGAACAGACTGCAGGACAGACCTGAGCAGCCTGCTGACCTGGGGGCCTCTCCCACAGCCACGCCTCCTCTCTACCTCCAGCCAGGGCTGGCTCATATACTAGCCCCAGCAGCCCCCAAAGAGCCCAGTCTGTTCTGTCACCTGCCGCTTGCCCTCATGAGAGAGCTATCTGCAAGAGACAAGCAATCTTCTCAGAGAAGCCAAGGCAGCTGGCAGGGGTTCTGGACAGAGGCCCAATTCTGGCACTAGTGGCCTGCACCTGGGCCAGTCCTGCAGCCCCAGGGCCCCTCAGCACCCCGCTTGGGAGCCCTGGCCTATCGCCTATGAGGCTTTGGGCTCCCCTCAGGGCTTGGGGGTGAATGGATGCCAATCTGTGCAGGCCATGCCCTTCATGGAGGATTTTTCTGCCCGCCCCCGCCACCCATATAGCAGAAGCCCATGGGCCACGGAGCACTGGGGCTGAGGAGCATGTGGAGGGAAGCAGGCACCTAAGGTCATTCAGGTGACAGTCCCAGCCACTAGCCAGAGAACCCTTGCCAGTCTAAAGCCTTTTCTTCCTGGAGGCTGACATCTGAGTGCTGATTTGGCTCTACCCCAGCTCCAGTATTGGGGCGGGTATGGTTCCATCTGCATTTTTTGCCAGTGATACAGCACATGGCACAGAGGGTAGGGAGGCTTCCCAGGGCACACAGCAGGCTGGGCTAGGGCTGGGGCAGGGGCAGAAGCAGGTTTTTAGTTTTTATAGCATCAGTCTAGCATTCCAGTGCTAGAAAAAAAAAAATGAGGATGATGGTGGATTACACTAATGTTTGCTGGGCACTTGCTATGTGCTAGGAAGAAGGTGTTTTACCTTTACCATTTCTTTCAGTCCTCAAACAACCTCATAAAGAAGGTAGAATTATTTTTCCTTATTTACAGATGAACCAACTAAAGCAAAGAATGCTGCAGCGTTCGCTCTGCTAGGAAGGCGCAGAGGCAGCACAGAACCCTGGCAGTCAGGCTCCAGCATTCTCTCTCCCAACCACCAGCTGGGACCTCCCTTGAGCAAATACCTATTCTCTGTCTGCAGTGAACAGTTTTCAAAGCCTTTTGACATACCCAGCTGCTCTTGTATGCTCTGGAGTATACACAGAACTGAAGTTTGCTCCCTGGGGACAGCAAGCCCCCCGGGAACTGCAGGGACTTCAGAAGCAGTGTCTGGCTGGTGAATGAGGAAGAAAGGCAGACACTGATGTCTGCATTTTATAGGTGAGAAGACTGAGGCCAGCTGTCTCCTGCAGCAGACCGAAACCCAGCATGAGGCAGTGCTGGCTTGTCAAAGGAAGCAAGGCCCTGGGATATGGCAGCAAGAGAACACACTGAAAGGAAAGTAGTATGAAGCTACAGCCAATCTGGCAGGTGCTGCGCTTACCTCGGCTGATCCTCTGCTTCTCCCCAGAGAGGATGCCCGGCGTGTCGATGACACTGATGCTCTCCAGCACGGGGTTGGGCAGCTGGGCACACACGAACCTGCGCCGTGAAAGGAAACCTGCTGTGAGCCACTGTCCTCTCGTGCTGCTCACACACCCTCATCTCAGGCCCCCACCAACTTTTCCTGGCCCAGGGCAGAAGTTCAGAAGCCAGCTGCCTTCCAGGGCAGACTCCCAGCCTGGCCCTGGCAGAGGGCTCAGCTCAGAGGAGGCTCCCTGCGGGGTCTTGAGGTTCACATTTGCGAACCCCTGCTGTCGGGGCACCAAGATGTCCAGACTTCTATCCCTGCCCCCAAAGTGTGGGGAAGAGGCCTGCTCATGAGCAGCCACAGGATGAGGTGCAAGGGGACCAGCACCCCATGGGAGGTCAGAGGAAGGACTTGGGAGATCACAGGTGGAGAGATGGCTTCCTGGAGGAGGCAGCACTGGTGCTGGTCTTGAAGAATGGATCGGATCACCCTGGAACATTTCTCTGGGTTTCTAAAGGACCATCTGAATACCAACCATTGTATTTAGGAGTGAAGTCAAGTGTTATTCAAGAAAGTATTATTGTTACATCCCTAAGTCTCAAAATACAAATTGGTAAACTATGATCCTTCTTACCCCAAATCTCAATTACATTTTTGATGCGAGGCAACAAGGTATCTTACTATCACAACTACCCTAAGCCTCTGTTACCCAGTGACATGGCGACAGTCATGCAGAAGAATTTGAAGCACCTTGACAGCATCTAAGACTTCAAAAGATGACCACAATTTATCAGGCAGATGTTGGGGTATGAGCAGGTGCCAGGGTGTGTGTGTGTGTATGTGAGTTTGTGTGTGTGTTGGGAGTGGCAGAGAAGGCAGCATTCTAGATTGAGATAAGGGGTGAAAGTGCAGTATTAATAGGTTTAATTGTGTCCCGCAGAGATATGCTGACATCTTAACTCCCAGTAAACTTATTTGGAACAAGCAACCTGAGGGTTGTTAGAGTTACACTCAGCATGAAATCATACAAGAGTAGGGTGGGCCCCTAATCTGATAGGACTGGTGTCTTCATAATGCAGGAGAACACCATGTGAAGACACACACAGAGGAAAGATGGTCTCATGAAGATGGAGGCAGAGATGGAGGGATGTTGCCACAAGCCAAGGAATGCCTGGAACCACCAAGAAGCTGCGAGGAGCAAGCAAGGTAACCCCCTAGATACTTCACAGGAGCATGGCCCTGCTAGTACTTTGGCTCTGGACATCTGGCCTCCAGAACTGTGTGTGAGAACTACAGTAGTTGTTTTAGGCCACCCACTTTGTGATGATATGTTATGGTGACTCTAGAAAAGCACAACAAGCTGGTGGAAATGTGGCAGGGGGTGGGGGTGGGGAGATGCACCACTGCACACCACTGGGCAAGAATGGGAAGACTGGATTGGCCAGATATGGATGGACAGGGAGGTAGCGCTAAATCACTGAAGTCATCAAAGCCACATTAACAGATCTGGATTGTATATTGAGAGCAGTAGAAACTCACTGGAACAGTTACAGGGAACTGTTCAGCAGGTCAGTTCAGCAGGTCCAGTTCAGGTCAGCAAATATTTATGTAGTGTCCATTATGTGCCTGGCACTGTGCTAGAGGCTAAGAGACTGAGGCTAAGAGAATAATGTGGCTAAGGGAAGTATGCGGCCTAATTCTCTCCTGTTGAAGCATGAGGTGTCCGAGGCCCAAGCACACTCAGTCCTCAGGGTGAAGACACACCCAGTTTTCTAAAACAGATCCCACACTGGGCTGAAGCCAGCTTGAGCAGGCTTCCGTCACTTGGTGATCAGGTGGCCCTATGCTGGGGGTGGGGATTGAGGCTGGGGTGGAGGCATCAGGCAGGCTGAGGCCATGGAAAGAGAAGGGCCAGGAACTGAAGGTGGGCCAGACTGAAGGAGACCTCAGGTCATAGAAACGAGAGAAAAAAGGCACCAGAGAGAGGCTGGGGAGCGCCTGGCCAGGGGGCGCAGGAGCACCGTCAGTGAACTGAGGGGCCAGTGGTTGAGAGACAAGAACCAGAGAAGGAGGGAAGGTCAGTGTCCCCTCTTACGGTCACTAAGAGGTCACCTCCACAATGACCTTCGCAGACAGCTGTCCGGGAAGCTGTGTGGAGGTGGGACCAAGAAGCTTGACTGTGAAAGGAAAGGGATAGGGATGGGGGGGTAGGGCTCCCTGTAAGTTTTTCAGAGGAGATATTTCCATGTGGAAGGGAAGGCGCCAAGGGGGTGGAGTTGTCAGAAGGAAAGGAATAATCCATGGAGCCGGAGCTGTCCCTGAGCAGTTGGCCCCAAGCACAGCATGGGGGAGGGAGGAGCTAGACCTGGAGGAAAGGAAGTCCTGGCTGCCTGCATTCGGGGGCAGGGAATGAGGACAGAAGTCAATGAAGCCCATTGATGAACAGATTGGAAAAAAACAACTAGAAGGGATCCAGGGGCACGGGCTTCATTTTCTCTAGACTAGGAAGCAGGGTCATCTGCGGAGTGATGGGAGCTGGCCTGGAGCGCCCAGAGGACAAGGAGGGGGGACAAGAAATGGGGGCTCTTGGCAGTGCTGGGAGGGAGACCCACATCTGGGTACAGCCTCCCTGTGCGTGGCTGCAACGAAGCTGGGGGCACACAGAAGGGGGACTGTCTCCCCTTCCCTGCTGTTCTTCCAATAGACCCTGCGAGGGCCAGTCTGGAAAGCCGCCTTCCCGGCTGGCTGTCGAGAGGTCCTGCAGGAAACCAGACCTCACGATTCCTTCCCTGTCCTGGTCAGAGGGCTCCTGCGTGAAGCAGCATTCTCCCATTCCTCTCTGCTTGTTTTAATTTTCCAGTTGTCTCTGCCTGGAATGTCCTTTTTTTTTTAACCCTGTCAGTGTCATCTCGCTCGTCATTGAACACGGGTGCTGATCTCACATGCCAATTTTCCACCAAGGCCGTGTCAGGCCTCCTGCCCTGGGTCCTGGCCTGTTCTCCAGGCCTCTGACCCTGCTCAGTCCCACATCCCCCTCAGAGCTAGGCCCAAGGCCAGCGGGGCTGATGTCTGCTGAAATAAAACATGGATTCTCTCCCTCAGCAAGACCCTGGGAGGGAGTCACGGTTCTTTCTTTACCAAAGTTGGTCTCCTGGCCAGAGGCAGAGATAGGTCCTTCTGGAAAGTCAGGATCTTGCTTGAGTCGGTTTCAGGTTAAACACTTTATTCATTGATATCACAGCTGAATAGTGTCACCTTCTCTGTTTATATTGTTCTTTTCCTAATACCTTCATATACAATTTTTTAAATAAATCAAATAGTATGCAAATGGCAAAAGAAGCAGTTCAGCGAAGTGCAAAAAGAAATAGGAGGGTCTCCCTCATTCTTCGCCCCTCAACCCCACTCCCTAAAGGCAGCCACTGTAAACAATTCCAGGGACCACTCGAAATTCGTTTTCCTAGCACTTGTGCTCAGATTTTCTTTACGCAGTATTTGTAGGAGATTACAGCATAGATGACTTGTTTTCTATTATTTGTGGATAAAGAGACTAAGACTCAAAGAGGTTAACTGTTTCTGCCCTGGGTAAGGCACTCCTACTCCACCTTACACACACCTTCTGATTTTAATATGTTCAAAAATAGACTTGGCAAGACTTGCTGGGTTTAATTAATGACAGAAAGCTCAGCTCTTAAGAACGCACCGGGTGTATGATGGCAATTACAGAGATTCTGTTGTCATAATAGACTATACGCTATCACACAAAATACCATATACTGTTGTGATTATTATGAGCACAATTATTTCAAAATGGGGTTAACTGCCAAACCTTTACTCTGTCTTCCAATGAGCCCCACCGCTCTTAGGCCCAGTTCTTTCTCACCTCTCAACTGGGATCCTGCTCCTCATAGCTACCCTCAGATGGATTAATGCTATTCAGTGGACTCCAAGTCACTGCAAGCTCAAGTGTTCAAAGTCAAATTCATCAGCCACAACCCTGGTAGGCTCCCCTGGACCTACCAGCCTCCGCTCACTCATGCTGACTCATCCTCCATCATGTTCTTCACATATTAGAGATACAACTCAGGGCTACATGTCTCACTGCACCTTGACATCATCGCCACCTTAATCTTCTTATTTTAGACGCACAATTTAGTTTCCTAAGTAAATCATGTCAAACTCCTGAGGACGCTCTACCTCCAGGCCAATTTCCCAAGATTCATCAGCACGACCCTCCCCAGGCATCACTATTTTGGAGCACCCCCTTCCCATGCACAATTTCACACACTCCCCATGCAGCCTCTCCCCAGTAGACCCTCCCCATCCTGTGTTGGAGAGCTACAGAGCCTGTGCTCCTAGACGAAAGATGAGGGACAAGCACAAAGCTTGATACTAAACATCCTGCAGGATAAGACATGTTGAGAATCCTTTGGGCAATAAGCCTCAACTTTGACAACAAGTGGCAACAGGGGCTTACCTAGGCCCCTTGGTGGATAACACATGGAGTGAACGAAATAATACATGACAATACTAGACAGTCATTTTAAAAAAATGTTAAGTGTGATCCACATGCAAACACTGGATCTATTTAACAAGTATGATGGGGACAGCCTGCAATCTTGTGAGTCATGATGGAAAGGCCTGGGTCAGCTTGACCCTAAAGTTTCCTCCATTCAAATCTTCACAACCACCCCAGTGTCTGTAGACTTAGATTCTTCTTAGGGGAGAAGAGTGGACTTGTTCAAGGTCACATAGTGAGTCCATAGGAGAATCAGTGCTCAAACTCAAGGCTTCTATTTTAAGTCCTGGGTCTTTTCCACAGAGTAAGAACAATGTCCTCTGCCTCCTTTCAGTTGTATGCAAGCTCCCCCCACCCCAATGCTGGGGGATTAGCCAGCCAGAGTAGCCCCTCAGGCTTTTATTGCAAAGAGGTACAGATTGGGTGTGATTTAACTCCAGGCCTTTCCCTGCTCCATGCCCAGGAGTCAGCCCAGATTACAGCTACCTCATCCCTGATCATTGGTGATTCACTCAGTTACACGCCTAGCAAGAGAAGAACACTCAAGAGACACCTTGAGCATGCAAAAAGCATTGAGCGTCCCCAAATCCTGCCTCCACCTTTTGCTTCTCATCCTCCGGGAAGAAAAGGGAACACCTGCACTCACCTGTTCAAGAAGGCATTGCCAAAGGCATTCAGTTTCCGGAAGGGCTTCTTAGGATCCACCACCAGGGCGTTGCCAGGGACAATTCCCTCCACCTCTCCCTGCATCACCGCGATGAAGGAGTCGGTGGTGGGCTCGGGCCCAATCCTCATGCCGGGGAAGTCCTGTTCCAGCAGGTACCTGGCAGAAGGGAGCACAGTCACAATGCAGGGCTCCTGTCTCCATGGGCAGACGAGGGTCACACAGGGGCAGGCCCGGAGCTTGGGCTTTCATGGCAGGGAGAGAGGCTGCCCTCTCAGATAAGACCTCAAATAACTGCGTGGAGGAGGTGGGGTTGCAACTGATCTTAATATAGCAAATCTGTCCTTTTTGGTCCTTATCTTTTTCCCTCCTTGAGCCAGGACAAAGAAAAACAAAAAACACACAACAAAACAACAACAACAACAACATCAAAAAAAACCCAACAATATCTGAGCTCAGAAACAAAGCATGGCCAAGTTTTGAAGACCCCACAACTCGAGGTTGTGAGGGCAGCTGACATGCCCTCAGAAGGCATGGCCAATCCATGCGGTCTGCTCACTTTCCTATTAATTTACCTGGTTAGTCAGTCATTCAATGAAAAAACTGTGCTTATGTGACACAGTGTGAAGTGGATTCCCATCCCATCCTGGACTCTTGGCCCGTCTCTGCACCAGCTGTGACCTGAGGTGGCAGGTTCTCTCTGGCTCTCCTCCTGGGCAGTGAGTCCAAGGCCACATGTCCTTCTCCACAGCCCCCTTTAGAAGCCAAGATCAATATCACATATGAGCCAGAGAATGAAGGGCAGAGCCTGTGAGGACAACCAGGCCATTTGGAAGGAGCTCAGAACAGCTTTAAACCCAAACAGTGTGAGTCTGTTCCCAGGAGAGAGCCCAGAACTGCTGGCTTGGGACTGGCCGGGGGAGAGTCCCCAGGGCCTCTTCCCAAGCCAGCATGGACCAGGAGCTAAGGAGTGACCCCTGAGATGAGCCTCCATCGTGTGCTGGGAGTCTCCTCCTTAACTAAGAGGGCCCGTATTCACTCTTGGAGGGAAAAACCAAGAAGCCCTCAGGGAAGAGGTCAAGTCAGAGTCTGTGAGGTTGGGAAGGGAACCAGGCTATGTCCCGGACCAGTGGTCCTCAGCCCTGGCGCCCCCTGCAGCTCTGGTGGGTGGTGCCTTGGCCTCACCCTAGGTTCTGATCTATTTGCTCAGGGGTGGGCCTTGGCAGCTGGTACTTTTTAGGACTTTTCCTACTGATCTGAATATGCAGGCAGGGTTGACAAACTGCTCTGAACCAATGTTCTCATTTTACTGATAATCATCCCTGACAGGAGCATTTCCACATGTCAGATGTTATACTGATCACTTCGGGAACATTGCTTCCTTCAGCTTCACAGCAGGCATTATTGAGAAATCCAAGACTGAGAAGGGTTATGTGGCTTTCTCCAGCTGGAGTGGACCCAGAATCCACATCCATAACAGCCTAACATCTGTCCTTCAACTGTCTTCTACTCTGAAGAAATGCCTGCCAGAGAGAGGGGGGTCACGGCCCCACTGAAGGCCTGGGCAGAGCTGGGACCTCAGGCCATGTCTGCAGGGCCCACGCTCTGCCTGCCAGAGGTGGGCCTGGAGCAGTAACCAGCTCAGCCTGACAAAGTGGTGGCTGGGGAGACTTGCTGGAGTTTCTTCCAGCTTGTCGACATCTGCTTGTGCCTTGGAGAAGAGCTCCCAGCTGCTAGCTTCTCTGAAGTTCCAGGGCAGGGTTGCCATGGGCTCCCTCCCCAAGGAGCCTGCCTCCTGCCTTAGAGCTGCTGCTCAGCCCAGGAGGCCACCCCGCAGGCACAGGAGGGTTTCAGGTTGCCTCAGGAAAACCCTCATCTCCCTTTGGGATCCAGGCCCAACAATCTGGGTGTGAAGGCAGGATTTCCTCCTGTTGGAAGATCATTTTAAAAACTATCACTTGGGGGTGTGAAGAGAATAAATCCCAACAGCTGCACACTTGAATGGGACTTCCTGCTTCCTTATGCCTTCTCCTTCAGGCCTCCACGAGGGGTGGGAACAGGCAGATCTGGCTTCTCTAAGCATGAGGCACTGGACTTCTGTGGGCCCTACACCCTTCACTTTCACAGGGGAGGTGACAGTTGCAGTGCACCGGGTGCTGTTCTGGACTTCGCATGGATTATCTCCTTTTATCTTCATGTCTCCTCTGATGTGGACACTACACCCTTATCATCAAATGGGCCTAGTAAGAAAAGACACCTCCTAGGATCAATCTAGTTACAGAGCTTAAGACTTAAACCAGCATCAAATTAGTTACAGCCTTTAAGTACTTACATCACTCTTTGATACCCAGATTACTATCCCATTGTATTTGTTATTCATTTTTTAAAGATTTATTTTATTATGCATACAAGAACTGGGGTACAGGCCAGAGGTGTGGGGGATGAAAGGATTTATCAGAGACAGAGTGGGGAACAGAACAGGTAGATCTACTGAAATACACTGCTGAGGGGAGCAGCGGGTGAAATAGGAGAGGTCTGCTGCACCATGTGGGTAGCTCCCTGGCTGGGGATCCTGCGGATAGCTTCATAGTGCTGCATCTTAACCCCTTGCGCCACCAGGGAGGCCTTACTATCCCATTTTAAAGAGGAGGAAAGGCTAAACGAGCTGCCCCACGTTATGCCATCAGTAACGGGCAGGGCTTCTGAATTTGAACTTGGCACCTAGACTGAGAATTCAGGCTCCGAGCCACTACATTCACTGTCTCCTTTCCTGCCTTGACCAAGAAATGCAGCCACTTCTGGGCACAGGCCAAAGCACTGAGGTCCACATGGGCCTGGAAGAAGGAAAGACAAGAAAGCCACAAAGGAACGTGGTTTGGCAGGAGGCTGCCAGGGGTCAAGCTTGGGGGAGAGGTTAGGATGTGGGACCCACAAGCCCAGGAACGCACTCATCTATATGAACATCCACCCTTGGGCTCACAGCTCCACAGCAATGAGTGGGGTGTTGTATGCAAAAGCTGTAGCTATCAGGTGAAGAGAGCAGACCCCAGGCCCACAGGCTCCAAGAGGACATTTTGGGGGACTTAACCTCAGTAGGGCCAGATTCTCCTGGGAAGTACTTTCATGTCAATCAACACCTTGATGGGAAACCCATCTATTTTGCCCGTGTGTGGGAATACCTGCCTGAAAGGACACCTGAGTGAGAAGCCCTATGCAGGACCATGCTGGGGGTGGTGGGTGGGGAGCAAGTGTGAATTCTGGGCAGATGCTGGCTGTGGTTCTCATCAAAGTCTTCGGGGCAGCTGACATAGGAAGCTGAGTTGGAAAGAAACAGTTCTGAACAGCTTTAAGAAGGCCCAGCCTGAACAGGCCACATGGCAGGGATGAAGTATCTTTCTGACACAGGCGTCTCAGATTTCATCCCTAAGAGGGAGACTCTAAGTATCAGCAGATGGGCCAGTATGACGCCTCCCAGCAGAGCAGGGCCACTTCCCCAGATGTCCTGGAGCTGCAGTCCAAGGCTACCATCAAGGGCCTGCTGTCCTGCCCTCTCAGCTAAACCCACAGGACCCCAAAACTTGCTGACCACACATAGGTCTGGAGAAACACAGAGTCTAGTAAAACCACCAGCAAATCCAGGGACACGGTCCAACCAGAGGACCCTGGAGAGGGGTAAATTCGCAGGGACATTTGGGTATGGCTGGCAGCACCGAGTGCCCCCTGAACAAAGCAGTCACTGTGTCCAGAAAGGAAAACTTATTGAGGGAGCTCATCACTGCTTCTCTATGGGAAGTGATACAGATCGCCTTTGTTGCCAGGCAGAAACGTTCCCACAGAGGCATAAACAAAGAAAAATTAGTGCAAGCCTAGGCGGGAAGGGCAGAGAGGGGTACCCACATGAATAAGGGGGGACAGGTGCTGTTTTGGAACATTTACTCAAATTATTCCACTGAGTCAGTCCTATAAATACTGCAGGACAGCAGCTTTATTGCGGTCTTGCAGCTCCCTACATTGAGATAGAGGCGATCCAAGTTCAGGGCCAGATGAGAAAAGTGAGAGGATTTAAGGGCGGAAAAGATTTTGCCATCCAATGCAAAATAATAAGCACTGAATCCTAAAGCAGTGCAAGGAAGTCCAGTGCAATGCCAACTTGCCCCCTGAGAATGAGTTTTCTGCATATTCTTCTTAAGTAAATTATTTCATAACATTTTCCTCATGTTTTTGTGGCCTGCTTTAGTGGTGACCTAAGCACCCAGGGCAAGGCACGGAGCCAAGAATCTTATATTCTGCCTCCAAAGTACCCATCTCTAAGAAAGTGAAAATCAAAATCAACAAAAAACTATGAACCAGAGACACTTTTTGGGGGGGGGGGGGCGGGAGGGGAAGGATTGGGGTCAGAATGGGGCGTTTGCAATTGTATGGGGGAATATAAAAATAAAATTTAATATTTAAAAAAAAAAACAAAAACAAAAAAAAACAACAAAGTACCCATCTCTGCCACAGTGGGGCCAGAACTCAGGCTGCAGACCTCAGGCTGCTGCGGAAGGCACCCAGCCAGGGCAGGGGGGCGGGGGAAGAGAGGGGAAGGCCCCACAACAGTGCTGGGGGTGGGGGAGGAAGCAACTTCATGGGTGGTGGTTTGAGCAGATATGGCCTTGGACACAGCCCTAAAGGCCACTGCCTCAGTGTCCCTGGTTTATAAAATGGAGATAATAGTTGTTTTCTAGTGAGGTCAGAAGAATAGAATGAAGGTTTTGAGATGATATATGTGAGGTTGGGAAAAACAAAGATTACGTGCCCAGACAGGCAGAGAGAATAATTGGGGAAAAGGGACACCTCAGAGTTGCCGCTAAGAACTCAGCACATTGCTACCTAATCTCCAAACCAGCCCCAGCGCACCTCCCTGCCTCCTCCTCCCAAGCCTTAACTGATTCATTACCACCTCACTCTCTTCCCTGAAAATCACATAGCTATTAATTTGTGTATCTTCGGGGAATGCTACTTTCTGGCTTGTATTATTATAGACATTTGCTTATATATCTACATTTTTAGTCTCACTAAGCACTGGGGACTCGAGCTTTAAAAAGGGGTTCAGACAGTAATTTCCACCCTATTGGCCTCACAGGACTTTAGAGAGACCCTGAAGCACCCCACAGACACCTAGGGAGGGAGCAGATGGGAGCTACTACCCAGCACTGCCTGTAGAGTTTCCCAACTCCACGGCCAGTTGAGGTCTGAGTCAGCTCAGTGCTCCTGGGAGCAGCCTACCCCATGGGGTAAAATGGCCCCACACAAAGTCCAGTGGCCAGATGGAAGTTTTCCCTGGTGCCTCAGGTTGTCTGCCCCTGCCCTGTGGCAGGCCCTGTTTTGTCCCTGCTCTGCCCCTGCCCTGCCCGGCCTCCCCAGTTCTGTTTCATGCTCCTCCTCCCACCCTGGGAGGTGGGAGCCAGGCTCCTTCAGGCTGTACATACTGCCTCCTTCTCTTCTCCCTGCTTCCCACACTGGGTGTTGTGCCCATAGGGCTTCCCACCTTCCTGAGGGCCAGCCTGGAAGTTAAGAGAATCCACTAGAAAAAGAGGGCAAGGCACAGCCTCAAGTCCAGTGCGAGGAACAGAACAGCGCTCCTGCGAACAAGCCTGAGAATGTGCTTTCTAGTCACGTTAGAGACAAGGAAACTGAGGCTCAGAGCAGTCAGGCCTTGATCACGAGGCCTCTTGGCTGCTACCTGTGTGGCCTGGACTCTGCTGAGCCAGTCTGTGTTCTTTCCAAGGTCCCACCACACTGGCAATAGGACCAGGAAGGAGTCTGTCTTCCAGAGGCCCTTCTCGCAGAAAATCTTCTGCCGAGGACTGCAGACAGCTGATTTTCAAGGAAGATCGTAAGCTGGGCCTGAGGCAGGGTGACATAGTTCCTCCATTCAAGGGCCGTCTGGTTCCTTGAGTAAAACTTAGGCCTTGAAAAAGGCCCTAGCCCCACTCAGGGACCAGGTCAGAATCCTCAAGTCCTTTAACCCCAGAGGGCAGACAGGAGAGAGCTGGTACAGGGATTGTGGCTGGCAGGATGGACTTTGCAGAGGTCAGTGGGTTTATCTGGAGTCAGGGGGTTCTTTGTCAGCTTTTTTCAGCTTTCCAGAGAATCATCTTCTTTTATGGGGTGATAATACTGTAATGCTCAGGGTAAGGCCTGGCTGACGGGGATGCCAGGGAGGTGACCATATGGTGCAGCCACAAGCAAATGCCAACTCACTGTTGGAGGAGGACATAACAAGGCCCTGAAGAAATTGAGGAGGTCAAAAGGACCTGCTGAATAGCCTCCCACCATACCTCCACAACCCTTTCTCCAAGTATTCATACTTCGGGATCCAAGTCATGTTATAGAAAGCCCACATGGTCCTTAAGACCAGCCAGGCATCCTTGAGAATATAGCCAGACCAGGCCCCACACCCGATTCTCCTGTCCCTGCTCCATGGCCCACTAGGCCTGCCTTACCACCTGTGGGTACTCTGGCCTTCCTCAGTCCCTGAAACTGGTGCAGGGAGGAGGGACTTGAGGCTGCAGGCCAGCCAGAGGAGGAGAGAGAGGAGAAAATAGCAGAGGCAGGAGGAAAGGCAGCCAGCCACAGGGACACAGGGCTACTGTACTCCAAAGATGCAGCCCGCGTGGGAAGGAGGGCCACCAGGCCAATTTATTGTTTATTTTATTACTCTGGGTTGCTGGGCCTTAGGCCAGGGGAGTTATTTCAGGCAGAGATCATAGCACATTAATTAGTTATTAGAAGAATGTTCTTTTCTGCATGTTCTTTCTGAGACAAGAAATAGATCCTGTAGCAAGTACATATAACTGAACGTGGACACTCAGGAGGCAAAAGGCCCAGCGATGGGGACTGAAGAAGGAAGTCTTTGTCCCTGAGGGAAAGGTCTTTCCCAGGTTCCAGCCAGGGATGGGGCTGAAACTCCCCTGCTTAGGGTAGGAAATGGGAGGTGGGGTAAGGTGGGGGACTGACAACTTAGCTTCTTGGACAGCACCTCAAGAATATAATTCTTAATAACTTAAAAAGTAAGTAAATTAAAAAAAAAAACAAAACACAGAACTCTGCACAACCTTTGACCAAGTGATTTCATGTCTGGGAATCTGAGAAAACAGTCCCATATGTGCAGAAATATCATCTGCAGAGATGTTCAGAGTGATGTTACAATAGAAAAAAAAACTAGAACACTCTAAAACATTCAAGAGACTGGTTAAATGAATAATTGTCTATGTACACAGTGAAATATCATGAAGTTCTTAAAATAATGCTTGCAGAGATTTTTTTAATGTACCTGGGAAGCACTCAGGCTATAAGCAAGAAACCCGCATACAAAATCACAGCAAGAGCTCAACTGTTATAAAATAACCAAAAATGCCAGGAAGATAAATATATATGATATTTAAAATGGTTTCCCCTGAGACGTGGGAGTATGGGTAAATTTTTTCTTCTTCGAATTTATTCTTATCTGCATTTTCCAATTTAAAAACATGTTCAGTAGGTTTAATGAGAAGGAAGGAAAATGTGTCATGTGGCTGTGGAGGGTTTCTCTGTGCTATGACCCCTCCTACCCTGCTGGGGGCTCTCCCTCAAGGGTAGACAGCTTTAGATGTAGAAGCTAAATTCAGTTACAGACAGAAGTGAGGAGGAGAAAACTCTTGTACTTGGAGGATAAGAAAAAGCTGGGACCTCTCTCTTCCGCGGCCTTCCTGTCTTCTTCAGATAAGGAATAATCTATGGTAACTCCACTCTGTCCCTTTCTCAGACCCTGTTAATGGCCAGGCCAGGGTGACTCAGGCAAAGCCAGGGAGTGTCTCAGACAAGAGGCACTTAAATCCAACAGCGCATTCTGCCCCAGGGACACTGGCTTTACCCCACCTTCCCTCCCTTTCTGCAAAAGTCAGAACCTCCATGACTGAGACCTGCTGTGGGTAACCCCTTGGGGAGCTAAGCCACCCTTGTAAGTGTTGGTGCTACAGGAAGGAAAAGCTCCAAATAATGTACAGAGCTAAACACAGGGAGTGTCCAGAGGGCCAGGGAAGGCTGAGCAGCAGCAGGAGTCATCTGTGAATAGCCTGCCCATCCCTTTGGCTGGGGGATATGGAATCCAAAGGAAACCTTGCCACAGAGCGGGAGCTCTGAAGGCCCTTGGGCAGCAATGTGTATTCAATAAAATAAAGGAGATGAATTGGGCCAGGCAGTCTCATCCTCAAATTAGATGTAAATTTGGGATGTATATGCATTTTTCTAAATAGAGATCCACAGTTTTCATCAGCTTTTTAAAGGACCTTTTAAAAAGTTGGGAAGCAATGGGTTACACTAATCACTGTAGTTTAACAGTACACAATATCCAAAAGCTATCAGGCTCATCCACCACCCCCTTTCTTCAGAGATCATTCAGCTCCTCAAAACTGATGAGTCTAAGGCTGTCCACCCCTACAAGGGCAAATTTGATCTGGTTTTCTGTCCAGACACACGTCACTGAGGGGCATGCTGCCAGAGGATGTGTTAGGGGCTCACCCTTAGACAAAATTAGTACCTAGAAAATCAATAACCAGATTCTTAACTTCTCTGCCTTCAGTAAACAAAGCGCTTCAGCAGCGCTTTGCATGTGGCAGGTGCTCAGTCAGTGAAGGGAAAAAGAGAACCTCTACTTTGAAACCTTCCACAGGAGATGAGCACCATTGATTTTGGGGACCATGGCTCTCATCACCACTCTGTGGGAGCCTGACTCTCAACACAGAGGGCCACAAGGACCCTTATGAATGTGGTGATGACTACCCATGAGATCAAGAAAAATGGCCTGCTCTCGAAGGGCTGTGGACTGAGGACCAGAGAGAAGCCTGTCCTTTAAGGTGAGGGGGGAGCCTTATCACTCTGCGGGGGCAGTATGTGGACCTCTCTGAATCAAGGTAGACAAGTTGACTCTTAGATCCCTCCAGCCCAAGGAATGGATGACTCACACCCTCCTCAGTGACAGGCATTTAGCCAACGATCTCCTCCCATGCATCTAGAACCTGCGTCCTGCCTGGTTCTATGGTTTTGGACAATTCATTCAACCTCTAAGTCTGGGCGTGCACTTGCCAAGTAAAGGGCTGGAGGACAAAATTGCCAGTGTCCTTTCCTCCTCCAGGAGACTTTAATATTATTACTGAGCCATTAAGATTAAAAAAAGGGAAAAGAAAAATGCATTCTGCTTCTGGACAGTTCTTGCCTGGTGTTGGGGAGCTGTATGTTGGAGCTCTGCTCAGAGAAGGAAATGGATGAAAGGCACTAGCAGGTGGAGGGCCACCTGGTCCCTGGCCCTCCTCTTCAGCTGCAGCTGTAAAGCCCCCCTGTGAGTGGCTGAGCCAGGGAGTGGTCCCCTGAGGGAGGGAATGTGGGTGGAAGACTCCCCCACCCACATAAAGTCCTCTTGCCCCCAGGAGCTGAGTTTCTCACTTCCTCCAGGGCCTCAGCCTCACCAAAATGAGAATAGGGATACCTCTGAACTTCAAACCGACCTCCTTAGCAAATGCTGAGCTCATCAGGGAGGCACTTGGTAGGATGGGGTCGGGGGCCAGATATGCAATTGTGGGGAGAACTTTGGACACCAGCGCACCGAGGGTTTCTTGTGAAAATGGTTCCCAAGCAGGAGGGGACAGCGAGCGGGAGTGGACGAGGCCTCAGCGCTGGGCGCGGGCGCACTGGCAGGGCCCGGGCCGGCTCACCTGATGAAGGTGGTCTTCCCGGTGGAGTACTGGCCCACCAGCAGGACCATGGGCTTGTTGTCGAAATCCGCATCCTCCAGGGCAGGCGAGTGAAACTCGTGGAAGCGGTAATGCTCTTCCAGGGGCAGAAGCTTGCTCTTGTAGAGTTTCTTGAGCCCGTCGCTCACTGTCTGGAAGACCTCGGGGTCCTTCCTGCGGCGGTCGTCGGAACCCAGCCAGCTGAACATCGCGGCCACCGCAGGGCCCCGCGCGGAGCCCCAGCAGGAGCGCGCGCAGCACCAGGTCCGGGCGCCCTGGGCTCCGGGGGAAGGTGCCCTGCAGGGCGGGCCCGCTGGGCTCGGAGGGGCGCCGCCGCCTTACAGGAGCGCCGGGCTCAGTCGCACCATGACCGGGCGCGCGGCTCGGGAGTCCCTGGGGCGGCGGCGTGGGGCCGGGGACGCGCTCTGGTCCTGCGTCTGGGACCGAGTCCAGCCGCCGCCTCATCCAGGAACCCAGGCCGGAGAGAGAAAAAATATCTGAGCTGGGCAGGAGGGTTGCGATCTCGGAAATTAAAGTCAAGCTTGCAATTAAACTGCCCGATGCCGGGGTCGGAGGCGTGCGCTCCCGAGCTCTCGCCAGCCCTGTCCTGCTCGTCCCCGCTGCAGCTACGGGATGCTTGTGGCTTCTGCCGGGAGGCTCTGGAGAGGCGGCGGTGCTGCTCGGCCGTCAGACAGCTCGGCATCCGCAGGGCAGCCCGCAGCCCCAGGCGCTGGTTTAAATGCCAGCGGTGCAGGAAGCCGGCGGGCGGAGGAAGTCCCCGAGTACTGGCAAGGCCGGCCCGGCCCGCGGGTCCCGGCGAGTCGAAGCCGAGCAGGGCGCCGCCATGTTTGTGGGCAGGCGCTGCGCTCCAGACCTGCGGCCGCTGCCTGGGAAGGGATGCTGAGTCCGGTGGGAACGCGCTGGCATTTCATCCCCGGCCCCTGGAGGTTGCGTTTGGGAACAGCGCCCTCTCAGGGATGCCTGCGAAGGCCGGGTTGACCTCATCCCTCTTTGCTTTTAAATGTTTTTTTTTTTTTTTTTTTTATAGAGGCATGTTTTTTTATTTATTTATTTGTTTGTTTGTTTGTTCTGTTTACACATGCACTGGGTACAGTCAGAAGCGCGGAGGGGTGAGAGAATTCACCAGAGCCAGAGTGGGGAGCAGAGCAGGCAGAAGGACCGAAGTACACTGCTGAGGGGAGCAGCGGGCGGCAGGAGAGGTCTGCCGCCATGTGGGCCCCTCCTCCGGTGGCCGGGGAGCAGCCGGGGATCGAACCGGCGCCGCAGAGGCCGCGGGCAGCTTCGCAACCCAGCGCTCAACCGCTGCGCCACCGGGGAGGCCCCCTCTTTGCTTTTAAATACTTGCCTTTAGTTACTGCGCCCAATTCCTTCGGAAGACAAACACTAAGATCTGGGAATATTTTTCTTGGGGTGTGGAAGGAAGGGTCCAAGATCTGGTTACACAAAATGACCAAAATTGCTACTAAAACTTTTTGCCAGATCTAGGGTGAAGTTAAGTGAGTCATCCCTACTCATTCATTCGTTCCCCTAGAACAAAACAAGCAAACAAGAAAAACCCACAAGTGTTAAGAATTAAGTGGCAGACACAATTTTAGTGACCGTGGATATAAAATTGATCACAAAGATAAGCGCAGGCTGACTTTCCCTTCCAGGAGCTCTGGTTGAGGACGGCTTTAGTCAGGTTATCTGTCTAGAGAGCCATCAGCACGCAGTTCATCATCTGGGGAGCTTGAGGATGACTTCATAGAAAACATGACTGTGGACCTGAAATGATTAAATGATGAATCTATAGAGAAGGAGGGGACATATTCAGGAAGAGTAATGGGCATTTGCAGAAGTGTGGGAACACAGAAAACCTGGTCTGCTGAAGGCAGGGTAAATGATATAATAGGTGATCTAGAATATGGGGTACAAGGAGTGGAAGAGGGTTCCTGAGGCCAGGTGTGAAGGATTTGTTGGCCAAAACAGAACTCATATAGGAAGTAGGAACTGATACTAGTGTTCTGACTAATAACTGTTAACATTAACTCAGTGCTCACCCATGCAGGGGCTAGCAAAGTTCTCAGTGGGTGCTGTTTCATTTAACCTTCACAGAGGCTCAATAGGTAGATTATGCTATCTCTGGTACAGGTGGGGATATTTGGCCAGGTGTAAGCAAAAAGGGGGTATCATCTGTTGAGAATTTGAATGCAATAATAAAACCAACTCAGAGTCAATCTGATTTATATTAGCATCGTTCTAAACAATGTCAGTGATAAAATACTCCTGTCAAGGCAGATGGCTCCCATACATGCCCTTCTACCAAAAGATGGGTGGTCCAGGAAGGACTGCTCATACTAGCAGCATTAGAGGGAGGGGCTTGTGGAGCAAAGAGGCTGGGAGGCCAAGAAACCAGTTAGGAAACAATGCAAAAATGTAGGAGAGAGCAGTAATGAGGATGACGAAGAGGCTGTCTTGAAGAGTTTTTTTTTTTTTCCTGTGATCTAGAATTGACAGATCTTGGTGAGCAATATGAGAGCAGAAATGAGAATAAGGCTGGGTCTAGAATGATGTTGAGTCTTCTGTTATAGGGGACAAGATGGTTAGGGATACTGTTCCAATAATTAGGGTACTCAGGAATAGGGTAGATTGAGCATTAGAGATGATTCAATTAGTCTGAAACACATCAAGGTTGATATGCTTGTGAAACTGCAGGTGAAACAGTAGGGTGAAGATTGGGGGTGTCGGAGGTGGCACTGGCTAGAATCTTCTTAGTTATGCCTTTAGGTCTGTTTCTCTCCTTGACCCCTAAAGCTGGTGGTCTCTTTTTGAGCAAGCTAGTTCTTGGATGAGGAACCACTAAGACTGATATTTTGCCCTTGGCATTTATAGTAGCACCAGCAGATGTGCCTAAGAGGTAATAGTCAACCTATTTACTGGGCTAACCATGCCATGGGAATGGAGTAGCCTTATAGTCGTGTGTCCCCCACCCCCCACCGAGTATCAGCTCTGAATATCTAATTTACTAATTTCGTGACTGTTAACACGTCTAGTCTGGGTCTCTCATTCCTGAAGAGCTGTAAACCTATCTCTAAAAAAGGAGTTGAATAATAGTGCAATACTTCTTTTTTTAAAGATTTATTTATTTATGCATACAAGAGCAGGGTACAGGCCAGAGATGCGGGGGTGAGAGCATTCACCAGAGACAGAGTGGGGAACAGAACAGGCAGATTGACAGAAGTACACCGCTGAGGGGAGCAGCGGGCGAGTCAGGAGACGTCAACTGTGCCATGTGGGTTGCTCCCTAGCTGGCCAGGGATCGAACTCATGCTACAGAGGCTGCAGACTGCTTTATAGAGTGGTGCTTAACCCCTTGTGCCACCAGGGAGACCCAAAAGTGTAATATTTTTATACTCTAGTGGTAATAAGCTTTAAAAGGGAATTTTTAAAAATAATACCATTTATAAAAACCAAAAAGCAAACCTAGGAAAAATCTAATGAAGCTTTATGTGGAAAATGTTGAAATTGTATGGAAAGACATTCAAGAAGTTCCAAATAAATGGGAATGATATATCATGTTCAGTCATGCCACAAAGATACAAATTCTTTACAAAAATTGCTAGATTCAATAATGGATTGAGTTCAAATTAAAATTTGAACAGTGTTTTCATGGAAATTATCAAGGTGATTCTAAAATGCAGATAGAACAGTGATACAAGAAGAGCTAAGATATTCTAGAAGAAAGAAGATGAGGAAAAGGGGGGTGAGGAAGAAAATGAGGACATGGAAGAGGAGGGAGAAAGACAAAAAAATAATAATAACTAAGTAAAGGGAATTACTGGTTATTCACAGAAGGAAATAACTAGTGAACACGATTGTCAAGCTGCCGGGATTAAAATGGTGTGATTTCGGCACAGAGATACACCAACAGAACAACACAGTAAAATAACCAGCGGATGCCTATACATTTATAAGAAAAAGACAATACTTCCAAGGAGGAAAAAAAAAAAAAAGGGCAAAAGACACAACAATACCTGTATAAAAGAGGCCACAAAATTATCCTATAAACATAAGATGTTGAACCTCATTAGGAATTAGTGTCAAGTGACAGCTAGAGGGCATGCACACCTCATCAAAATGACCAAATCTGCAGCTGGATGAGACCAGGTGGTGGCCTGGATGTGGAGTAGGGGAACTTCACACATCACTGGTGGATGTGTAGATTGGCACAAACTCTCTGGGCAACAATCTGGTATTCATTACCCAGCAAAGCTGAAGATGCTTGTGTCCTCTGCCCTCTGATTTCATTCCTAGGCATTCTCTCCAGAATGTCTCTTGCACACGTACTTGGAAGATGAATATAAGAATGTTGATGGCAGCCTTATGTGCAGCAGCAAATATTATAAACAACCAACTTTCTTTCACCAAGAAAATGGATAAATAAATTGCTGCATGTCTATATAACAGAAAAAATTTCATATAATAAAATAAACACTAGAAAAATGAGAAAACGAGGGAGTTGAATGGACTGATACAAAAAAGTGTTGACCAGATAAAGCCAGAGTGAGACTATTATGCATAATGCAGTACCGTTGTTCTGAAGTTTTAAATCATGCAAAAGCAACTCTGTGGCTCATGGATGCATATAGATAGAGAAGCTTTTAAGAAGAGATGAAGGAATATAAAAACAATCAGAAAGTGGTGTCCTCTGGGGACTAAGAAGGGAAATGGAATTAGGGATGGGTACACAGAGGCCCTGGTTGTATTTGCAGTGCTTTATGTCTTAAATTTGGAAGTGGGTACTTGGCTATTTCTTTATTATTTCCCCTACTCTTTATTAAAAAAATCTGATCCTTAGATGCACAAATTAGATTTCTTTTTTTCATAATTGTGATTCAAAACAAGCTCTTTATGCCTGACTTTTTTAAAAAAAATTTATTTATTTATGCATACAAGAGCTGGGGTACAGGCCAGAGATGTGGGGGTGAGAGGATCCACCAGAGACAGAGTGGGGAAAAAACAGGCAGATGGACTGAAACACACTGCTGAGGGGAGCAGCAGGCGAGTCAGGAGAGGTCTGCTACACCATGTGGGTAGCTCCCTGGCTGGCCGGGGATCGAACGTGTGCTGCAGAGTCTCAGATTGCTTCATAGTGCTGTGCTTAACCCCTTGTGCCACCAGGGAGGCCCTATGCCTGACTTTTTAATTATATTTTTTTCTTCTTTTACTTGGCACCTTTAAAAATAATGAAATCAATCCCTGGTGAACCTAGCATCTAAACCAAGGACTAGCAAAATTAGCAATAATTTGCACCTGCTTGTGTGTTCCTCCCTTGTATCCTGTTCCTGCCTCCTCCTCACCTCCAGAGGGAACCTCTACAGGTAAATTTAATGTGTCATTCCTTTGTTTTAATATTATGTTAATATTAATGTCATCACCTGTATTTGGGAGCTGAAGCAACACACTACTGAGGTTTGGTTTTGGAACCTTATAGAAAGCCTATTCTGCTGCAGGCGGCCCTCTGGAACCTGACGTTTCCCTTACTTAACTTTTGTCACTGGCATCTGTTTTCAGCTCCCTCTTACTCCTCAGTGCCTCTCTCCAGTCACTGCCTCTCCCACTCGCAGCATGAGGCTCCTATTCTGTCATCCTGATGGCTTAGGGGTTCACAGTCAGGCAACTTGATGTAGACAGAGACCTGGCACCCCAACAGCCTTGCAGTGAGACCCCAGAGAAGCAGCTTCCCTCTACAAGCCACAGCCCCATATAAGGCAGGGTGCTTTTTTATTTTTATTTATTAAAGAGTTTATTTATTTTTGCAACGAAGAACTGGGGTGTAGGCCAGAAGTGCATGGGGTGAGAGGATTCACCAGAGTGAGAGTGGGGAGCAGAATTACTGCTACCTAGGCGGGCCTACTGAAATACACCGTTGGGATTAAGGGAGCTGCAGGGAGACAGGACAGGTCTGCTGCGCCCTGTGGGTCAGCTCCCTGGTTGGGACTTGAACTCAAGATATTTGGTAATAGCACTGAGACTTAACCCCTAGGCCACCAGGGAGGCCCTACTTTTTAAATTTTAAAGAACACAGTCCATGTAGTGTGCTTAGTGCAGTGCCTGGTATCCGTCAACAGCACCCACTAACATTCTTAGCTCTTAATATGTGGCTACTACTCTTTTTATTCAGTCTGTGGATACTGCTCCGTGTTCTGGACCTGGGCCTCTCATCACCGGCTGACATATAACTTCATCCTTAGGTGTCCCAGGAGCAGAGCTAACTGAAAAGTCCAACCTTGCCAAGAGGCAGTGGTGTCTGGTTTTTATTAAACTGCCTGCTTGATGAACCTCCACAGCTTAGCTTTTTCTCTCAGAGCCTCGTCTCCAAAGGCAAGCCATTTGTGACTCATGAGAGGAAAGCTGTAATTAGAAAACCTCCCCACTGCCCGTGTCATCATCAGCCGCTGCTTTCCCAGCACACGTGACTCCAGAGGGCGTGAAGCTAGGGGTGCTCTCAGGGAGGGAAACTCAAGCACAGAGAGACTGAAAGCTTGCCCGCATGGGCATCCAGCATCCGCTATGGAACTGTCTGTCATGTGACCTACTTGCTCCTCCTCCCACAAAAGGTGCGAGGAAGTCAATATGAGGGGATTTGCAGGTGGTGATAGTGTCAGGAAGGGGTAACATCCTCAGTCCCTGAAGGTGAGGAGCAACTCTTTTGCAACAAAGCCAGAAACACGCTCTTGGTTCTAATCCCAGATATATCAGTCTGTCACTGAAAGCAGTATCTTGATTGCACCACCCCCCTAATAAACTTGCATAGGAAAAGTGACAAAACTGTGTAACACCAAAAGCAGGAGAAGCCAGAACTGAAGGGCCTTGAAGCCAGCCCTGAGAATCTTTCTAGGTTGTAAATTCTGTCTCCCCACTAGGGGAGGTAGAGGAAGGTCCCTGAGGACCCTAGCACAGGGTTAATACAGGGGGTCCCCAAACCTGACTCATTACTGAGGTTGCTCTGGAGGAGCAGAGGCTGGAAAAATGAATTTCCTGCTGTTAAGCTAACGATTAAAAACAATAAGTTTAAGGCCATCATGAAATGTCTCTGAACAGAGGGAACCCAATAAAGGCAGAAGATAGGAGCTGGCATTATTTAAAAATACAAAAGCCAAGTTTGGAAATGGAACCTGCTAATGTCTTTGTCTTTAGAAGCTGGCTACTGGGCAGCTGCATCTTGCTCTCATTCTAGTTTAAAATTATATTTATCTTATTTTATTTTTTAATTTTAATTATAGTATGTCTTTTTACTTACTGAAGTTTAAAATTGTGTTATATAGCCAAAGTCGTTGATTTTGTTCTCCATGATTTCTTACATTATTGCACTAAACTTAGAAAGAATGCCCCTGTTCAGAAATTTGGGACTGTATTTTCTCAAAGATTTCCTTTAGTTTAAATTTTTATATATGACTAAACTTAGCATCATCTTTCTTTTTGGTATAAAGCTGTAGGGTGGTGATGTATTCAGAATTATTCCCAGCTTCTCTACCAGTTTTCTGTTGAAAAACTTCTATTCTGCAATGATTTAACTGAAAATCTTCTAAAGAGAAAAGTTAAATCTTCTAAAGAGAAATTATAAATTATTGGCTAATGTAAATGCTCTTTCAGAATTATCAGAAACTGCTCCAGTGAGTTGGTTGTTTATTTTTAGTAACATGCTTTTAAGTTATTATGATCTTATGATACATTTTAATCACTGGTATGAATAATCATCCTTCCTTATGAATATGTTTTTGCCTATATGCAAACAATCAGCCTGAAGAGGAAGAAATGAAGAAAACCATCCAATATACAAATGTACCAAAAATTTTGAATGTCTGGGAATAAATCTAACAAAGGAGATGGAAGACCTGTACAAGGAAAATTATAAAGCATTGTTAAAAGAAATAGGAGACACAAAGAAATGGAAAGATATTTCTTACTCCTGGATTGGAAGAATCAACATTATCAAGATGGAAGATGTGGTATACACATAGTGGAATACTACTCAGTGATCAAAAAGATAAACTCATGGCCATTTGTGGCAATATGGGTGGAGCTGAAAGGGATTATGCTAAGCGAAATAAGTCAGAAGGGAAAGGAAAAATATTAGATGGTTGCACTTATATGTGGAATGGAGAGAAACCAAACAAAGGTGATAATGAAATCAAAACTTGCAATGTGGCCATAGATCTGAGGCATCCAGGAAGGGAGGGAGAGGGGTCAAATGGGAGAGGGAAGAACACAAGGAACTGTGGTGATGGATCATGGGTACTATGATGGTGGAAGAACTATAGGGACTATACCTGAAGGGAGAAATCAAATACTGTCCAAAAATTAAAAATGACATAAGGGGAAATAAATGTATTTCATTTAAAAATAAACTAAAACAAAACCAAATAAACCCTGCAACATTCCTACTGCAAACTTTAGCTTACACAGCCCCATTAAAGCTTGTTGTTTTCTGCACATAGAGATTCTGATTTTAAGAAAATGCAAGGATGAAGATGACTATGAAACATCTATTAAGGTAATTTCTTAATTTCTTCCTCCTCTAGTCCATTGTCTGCACATAGGAAGGCAACCGTTTTTTGTGTATTGATTTTGTAACCTGTCACTTGCTGAACTGATTTATTGTTTCAATTAGTTTTTTCATGGAATCTTTAGGTTTCTCCATGTATATTATGTTGCCTGCAAATAATGATAGCTTTATTTCTTCTTTCCACAAATTGGATTTCTTGATTGTGGACCCTGAGATCTCCATCTCCCTGTGGATGGTCACGTGGGAGGAATCTCTCAAGAATCTCTACTGGAGTCATCATCTCTCTACCTGGGATGCTGCTGACTTCAGGATGGTATCTCTTTTTTTGTATCCCCTAAACATTACACACTGTGTCTTACTCATTCTTGTATTCCTGGGATTACTCATAGTCTATTTCCCATCACAGCTTCTTTCCTAACAGAAATCTTGTCACTACCTCTCGGAAGAAAATACAGAAAGGACACTATCCTCCCCAGCAATCAATTTTCTGTGGCATGAATAATATAATGGCAAACAGACTTTCTGCCGAGAAAGATTGGCCAGGTCACAAGTCAAAAAGAAAACAAACAGACGAATAAACAAACCAAAACAGACAGATGAGTAGAGGTGAAATTATGAGACACACAGGGAAAATGATATCAGGAACAAAGGAAGAAGAATGTCCCTCAGGTACATATCGATTTGGGCGAGTTTAATAAAGCCAAGAGCACAATTAAGACTAGAGGCAGAAAACAAGAGATGTACACTATGAGACTTTGAAAGAAAATCATCCAAACAACATTTTTATCTGTCAGGGGACCAGAGTAGGATCTAAAAAAGTAATGAAAAGCCAAATCAGAGGGTAGGCTTGTTTGGCTTCCTCTCTTTGGATCATGTTTGGGGGAATAGTCCATAACTAAATAAAGGTGTGATTTCTGGGTATACCTTCATGCTGAAAGGCTCCCCCACACCCCAGTGACAGTGTTAATAGATGAACACCCAGGCTTCATCTTTAAATAACTAAACTGTTATTGACATGAACATCTTTTGAGAAAATTAGATGTTTTATACTTTCCAGTGGTCATGAAAAAAGAGAGACCTGAAATTGAATTAATGGACCTTTTGTGAACTTGGTAGAGAAGTGCCAAAATGCACCATTCATCTGAGATGTTATATCCCTGCCAGATATGTGTGTCCCAGGCATTGCCCCAACCTGTGCTACTAGGCCAATATTGGATTAGAGAAAATGGGATAGAAAAGAAAAGAATGAGAATAGAGGAGGCTGGAAGGAGTCTTTTACTTCTACTTTCATTTAACATCTGTGCACCCAAGATTTAGTGAACAATTTTGCCCCTAATCTGGGGAAATATCTTGGGTACAATTTAGATATTTTTGTCGGACCTATATATCTGTTTCAACAACATGGTTCATTTGATTTGCACCCTAATACCACTAAGTACTCCCTGTGTATTCCACTCTCCTGGGAAACTGAGGTCAGCTGACTTGGCCTCCTTTCTAGGGATCTACTTGTGTTTTGTGGCCAGGTCAACATAGATGTTTTGGACCCTCTCTGATGCTGTCTGCCTACTTAGAAAGTTAGGAAACCTTGAAAGTTAGGAAACCACCAACTTTCCCTCTCATTCTGAACTTGGAGTTTTCTGCATCTCTTTGCCCTCACACCCCTCAGAATTTCATGCCCTGTGCCCACCCAGCCTCCCTGATCAGCATGGCCCACAGTGTATTCCCAAGTCCTTCCCAGATGGAGCACATGTCATCAATTCAAGTTCAATTGGGTTAAGGGTTAAAAATAAATGTCCTTGAGATTCTAATTAGCTCTCTGACACCCTCCTGTTGAAAAACATCTTGTCTGTTTTATTTCAAGACTTCACAGTGAAATTCTCATTTTCCTCTGACATTCTGAAATATTTTGAGTGGGAAGGAATTAATAACTTAGGTCTTAGAATTTGGAACCTTGGAGATGATTTTTAATTTATGAGTTAGCCCACAAAGCCTCTTTTTATTATATTGGATTTTGGATACATAAATGATCCTTCAAAGTTAGGAAAACCACCGACTTTCCCTCTTGTTCTGAACTTGTTATGTTCCTCTTTCCCAATCACAAATCAAATCTCTTCTCTTTTCCTTGTTGGATTCTAGTTTTAAAAACATAAGCAACTGAGCAAAATCAAGCAGCAGTAGCCATCAGGTGATAGAACAGTCTTTCAGTTGACTTATGAAGCTTTGGTGCCACCATAACCACAGCACCTGGACTCACTGTCCAGAGGTGATAGTGCACCACCAACACATATGTCCTTGTCTTACAATAGGGCTGCCAGAGTGGGGAGCAACATGGGTTTTACAGCTTACCCACAGTCTTTTAGCAGTTTGTTCCATTTGTAGTTGTATTGGGCACAAAACAGTTTCTTTTTTCTTTTTTTTTTTTAATGGAGGCATGTTTTATTTATTTATTATTTATTTATTTATTTATTTATTTATTTATTTTTATTTATTTATACATGCACTGGGTACAGTCAGAAGCGCGGGAGGGTGAGAGAATTCACCAGAGCCAGAGCAGGGAGCAGAGCAGGCAGAAGGACCGAAGTACACTGCTGAGGGGAGCAGCGGGCGGCAGGAGAGGTCTGCGCACCATGTGGGACCCTCCTCCAGTGGCCGGGGAGCAGCCGGGGATCAAACTGGCGTTGCAGAGGCCGTGGGCAGCTTCGCAACCCAGCGCTCAACCTCTGCGCCACCGGGGAGGCCCAAAAGTTTCTTTTTTAAATACGAATCTAATTACATAATATAAATAACCCATGTGAGTGTGAATGAACACCTGTGAGGGACTGTTTACTATACAAGACACTTGATCTTACTTGTCATCTAGAAATGTTCATTTATTTCACTGACTGGAATTCTAGCAACTAGAGACTCATTTGGGTAAGTTTTCTTCTTTAAAAAATGAAAATACCTAGGGCCTCCCTGGTGGCGCAGCGGGATGAGCGCAGTGCTGTGAAGTTGTCCACAGCCTCTGCAGCATGGGTTCGATTCCTGGCCGGCCAGGGAGATTCCCACATGGTGTGGCGGACCTTTCCTGTCTCACCCTCTGCTCCCCTCAGCAGTGTCTTTCAGTGGACCTGCCTGTTCTGCTCTCACTGTGTCTTTGGTGAATTCTCTCATCCCCGCTTCGAACTTCTGGCCTGTGCCCCAGTTCATGGATGGAGCTAGAAGGGATCATGCTCAGCGAAATAAGTCAAAAGGAAAATACTGGATGGTCTCACTCATAGCAGGAATTTAGAAAACCTAAATAAGAGACCAGGAAAAAGACTAATCAATACAAAGTAAAAATCAAAATCAACAAGCAACTATAAACCAGAGACACACGGGGGGGGGGGGGGGCCGGGCGGGGAAAGGAAGAACAAGAGTCAAAATAAGCCGGGAGGTGCAATTGTATGGGGAATATAACCAAAATGAAAATGCATACATTGTGCAAAGATGAAAAAAGATGTAAGAATTATATAAAATAAAATATTTTAAAAAATAGATAAAAATAAAAATAAAACACTGAGTTTAGTCTCATTTAGTATATGAAACTCGAATTTGACATGAATGTGTCATTGGGGTACTTGAGACCGCTCTTCAGTCACCAACCAATAGTGAGATCCTAGAATGGGGACATTAAAAATTAAATAAATAAACAAATGTTAAAAAAATAAAATAAAAAATGAAAATACCTATGGAGCTAAAGAAATTGACCTGCAAGCTGCACTCTGTATATTAATAGACATCGAGGCAGGTTTGACTTCTGTGGAATCAGATGTCACAGACACCGATGCTCACAGAGCAAACTTGTCCCTCACATAATAGTGGTCAGTGTGGTGCTGGGTAGAGGCCCTCATTTAGATGAGAAATCTAGAAATCACCATGGTTGGAGCAGTTTGCCAGTGTCTGGACAAGAGGAATCACTCATGGAGGTTGTAGATGACTCTGAAGGAAGAGTCAGCTCTTAGTTCAGCATTTAACTCTTTCAAAAGGAGGAAGAGCAAGATAACATTTGGGTGGGTTATAGCTTGGTTAAACATTGTGATCCAGACAGAAATGCCATATATAGTCTGCAGGAGCTCAGGGCTGAGCTGTGACGCTAGCTTGAGTCAGTGGCGTGGACCGACGTGTCCTGGCCCAGGGAGATCTTTCAGACCTGGAAGGGTGAGAGGGAATCTTGGGCTTCTAGATCAAGGATTCTTGGCTGCGTGAATATTGACTATGACTCAGAGTGAGCACCTCGCAGTGAAGAGAGAAGGGTGTAGGAAAGGAAAGATGTCAGGCTTTTCTGCCCTCCCGCCATCAGGAGAGATGATGGATCCTTGCGGTCCTGAATGCACGCCTGATGGCGGGCCCCTGGAGTAGGGTGTGGGCATAGGTAGATGGGATTCACCTGGGCTGAGACTGGGCTTTTAAGGGCGGTGTCATGGGGACGCCAGCAGAAGCCGAAAGAGAAGCCAAGAACGAGCAGAAGCCGAAAGAAGAGAAGCAGAGAGAACTACAGAGAGCCCAGATAGAGTGAGGACTTGCTGGGGGCTGGGAGGCACCCTTGCCTGCTATGTTCGGGTAACTCCCAATAAAAACCTGCAAAAATCCACTGAGGGCTCTGACTCCTCCTTTACCCGGTCTGCTGGATCAGAAAACCTGCACCATGTCCATTCCTGCCCCCTACGACTGGTGTAAGTCGGCAAGATGATCCATGCAGATGGGTATGGAGCCCTCCGAAGACCTGGAGGGACTAAGGAGTAGCAGACTGTGTTTGGCTGTGACACCTGAGAGGACCAGCCAACGACCCCTGAAGCAGCAAGAATCATTGGCGAAGAGAGGACCACGATTCGGAGCTCGCCAGTGCTGATGCAGGGAGAGACCAACAGACTTGGACTGATGGACTGACAATCCCTCCAGAAGGTGGAGGACCTTGGCCGGTTATGTTTTTTTGAGAATCTTGGAGTGGCCAGTGGGCCTCGATGGCCAAAAGCAGCCTGTGTATGCCCAGCAGCCAGGCGGAGGAGAAAAACCAACCGAGAAGGCAAAAGCTGGTACTGATGCTGAGTTTGGGAAGCCCTGAGTGGCTGTTAAGCACTAAGTAAGCTGAGGAAGGCCAGTGAGTCTCGTAAAATCACCTGTGGGCGATGCCCTGCTCATGGTCGAGTGAGGGTGAGGAGCTGAGGAACCCGTCCTTGGGGGACGGGTGGGGAACGTGGCTTGGGGTGGAGCCCAAGCCGCATGTAGAGTTTGGATCCCCGACCCATGTGCTTGTGCAGTGGGTTGGCTTGAGTGCAGGGGTCTGCGAGTCGCATTGGTGGCTGTGAAGGCTGAATGTTGGAGCGACTGCAGACAGAAACCTGAGGGTTGGCGATTACCCCCAACAGAATAGAATCGCCAATCCCAGAATGAGTGCATCCTGGGGGTGGATGCGGGGTGTGGCTTGTAGCCGAGACTACAGCCAGAGAAGGCCAGGAAGCCTGACGGCTCCTGGTGTGTTACGTAGATGCTGTGAGTGGTTCCCTCCCTCATATGAGCAGTGCCTTCGGCAGCAGATTTGGTGGCTCATCTGCTGGTACCAATAATTGTCTTTTGCCACTAGGTTGGGGCCCTGCCTGGACTTATTCGTGTTCTGTTGTATTTTGTTGTTATAGTGTGATGTATTTGCTTTTGTGGGCCATGGCTGCATTGTTTATGTTTGCTAAGAAAATTGTATATATGAAGACTATATGGCAGAAAACCCTGAGGGGGTGGACTGTAGGGTAAGGAAAAATAGGCTTTTCTGCCCTCCCTCCATCAGGATAGATGATGAATCCTTGCGGTCCTGAATGCACGCCTGATGGCGGGCACCTGCAGTAGGGTGTGGGCATAGGTAGATGGGATTCACCTGGGCTGAGACTGGGCTTTTAAGGGCGGCATCACGGGGACGCCAGCAGAAGCCGAAAGAGAAGCCAAGAACGAGCAGAAGCCAAAAGAAGAAGAGAAGCAGAGAGAACTCCAGAGAGCCCAGATAGTGAAGACTTGCTGGGGGCTGGGAGGCCTGCCAGCCTCCTGGCCCCCCAGCACTCTTGCCTGCAATGTACTGGGTAAATCCCAATAAAAACCTGCAAAAAACCACTGAGGGCTCTGACTCCTCCTTTACCCAGTCTGCTGGATCAGAAAACCTGCTGTGTCTATTCCTGCCCTTACAAAGGGCATCTCCAGAGTGCAAGCTCAGGGAGTGACTTCCTCAAGGGCAGAAATTCTAATTCATCCCTGTACTCCTGACACCTAGGGCAGTGCCTGGCACACGGAGAAGCGCTCAACAAGCCTAATTTAAATGAGTTGAATCTACTACTTTACAATCTGCAATTTAAATCTCTTTCCTATCCCTCAAAACAAGCAATAGGAAGGAGGTGAATCGATTTAACTATTAGGAATATAATTGGTTTTGTGATAAATCTCTGGGTGAGGGAAAGCTGATTTCTAATACAGACAGGGTGAAGATTCATACCTAGGTAACCCCCATTTTCCTTGGGGTTGCCCTGTAACTCTTGTGCATAAAATTAAGCATTTCTGTGGGGTGATACCTAGGAATTGTGTCACAGATTAGATATACGTTTTTGTAGTGCCAGGAAGGCACAGAGCAGGATCTCTATGATCTCAGCAGACGAGTAAAGGAGAGTCCTGGAGCCCTCGGTGGCTTTTTCAAGCTTTTTTTGAGCTTTTACCATGCATATGGCAGGCAGGCAGGGGTGCTGGGAGGCTGGCAGGCCACCCAGCCCCTCATGAGTCTTCTTTCTGGGCTCTCTGTTGTTCCCTCTGCTCTCTGCTTCTCCTTTGCTGCTCTGCTGGTTCTGCTACTCTCGTTCTGTCTCATTTCTGCTGGCGTCCCTGTGACCCTGCCCTTATAACCCCAGTATCTCAGCCCAGGTGTGCCCACCTAAGCATGCCCACACCCTACTCCGGGTGCCCGCCATCAGCCATGCATGTAGAAGTGCGGGATCCATCATTAATGCTAATGGCGGGAGGGCGGAGAAGACATAAATTTTTGCTTACCCTACAGTTTTGTTTTAATATTTACTACCAGTTTTCCCAGAGATGTTATTGATTGACTTACCTTTTCCAAAATTTTGCTTGTTTTTCTCATGGTAATACCTTGATATTGTGGAGAAGCCAGAATATGAGGATATCCATTCCTCAATCTAGGATGGAGCTTTTGGGGATTAGTGAGGGAGAATGTGTGTACTTTTACCCAGTTTCCTCCTCCCCAGTTCACAATCTAGGTCAAAACAGAGTCAGGATTGTAGTGGCTTCTTGTACAACAGTCTCTGAACAACTGTCACACCAGCTCAGACGTCCTAAGTATATCTTCTCTGAGGTGAAAACACTTGTGCATCAATGAGGTACCTCAGCTGTGAGACAAAGATCAAATGTGCTGGAAGGCCAGAGAAGCTCTGGAAAGGAACTGAGCTTTGATGAACGGATGCAACTGAAACTCTCTCTGGCTTCTGGCAAGAAACACCTTGTGTTCGTGTGTAAATAAAAAGATAGGAGAGAGCTGACATTGCAGGTTGTTTGCACAGAAAGGGATCAAAACACGGAAAAAACCTGACCATTTGGGTTTGAGGCCACACTCTGTGGATTTAAGGCTTGATTGGCATCACCAGCCAGGGAGAATGCAGAGGCAGGGAAAGAAAAGCTATCTCTGTGGAGTCAGAAATGCAGCTTGATGTGACTGTTTTAAAACTCTTTCCTATTCAAATGTGTTAGGGTTGGGGCCTTAAAAGTGTGGAAGGGGTAGAGAAATAGTAAGGAAAGGTGTTTAAGACTCCCATGCTGCTCTCTTTCTCCTGGGACACTATAAGACCAGAAACAGGTTTGAGGGGAATAGGGTGAATCCACGTAGGTGCTAGTGAAGGAGAGTGTAAGATAGGAAAGAGGGGTGGTATGCCAAAGAGAAGCCTTTGAGTTCATCTCCCCAGGCTGAGCAAACCCAGAACCCACTGGAGCTGTTGACAGCCCAACTTAGGGTGGTCACTGGCTTTCTGCAGGCTGATATATGGCTCATCTCCAGAGTGATATTGGGTCAGGCTTCCATGAGGCCCAGTGACTGTTTCTGAGCCTGAGGAAAACTGTGTTCATCACATAGCAATCCCAGGTGCACACTCATGCTATGGGAGTTTTTTTGGGGGTCATGTCTGTACTTCTACAAAGACATGTGGGCGTGCAGTGTGACATGGAGTAGGTTGGACATTGTGAAGGGGTAGGAGGTCCACTAGCAAGTTTTTCTATCTCCAGGTAGGCAGGAAATCAGCCTAAAATGTTAGTGTGAGACTGAGGATCACCCCAGAACCCCCAAACTTGCATACTCTACAAGGATTTGGCTGTATGCACAAAGGCAAAGCAGATACTTAGTGTGAAATAACCTTAGTAGAATCGGTGAGTATAGAGAGGGAAGAGAGGAATTTTCCCCAATAAATCATCCAAAATTATCCATCCCCTTTGAGCAAATGTCCAGCCAAACAGGGTTAGCTTGAAGCTGGCCACTGAGGTGTGAAAGGTTGCAACAAGTCTACGGCACCTTAAAGCAGGAACCAAAGGATAGGGGTTCTGTAGCAAGTCCCAGAAAGTTGGGACAAAAAGAGCAAAATCAAAGTACAAATTGTTAACAGCTGCTATTATTAGCTTCCCCACGTCTCTCATCTTGTTCTCTTTCAAGTGTGTCTACAGGACTTTCCTCCACATGTCTTCTTCCATGTCTCCTTCCCAGCAACACCAGGGTGCAAATGGGGCTACAGCAACAAGAGCTCTCCTTTTCACCCTAGGCAGTCCTCAGGCTGAGTCCAGGTTCTGGCTACTGGTCAACCTTGGCAGACTTCAAGCTGAACCTGGTGCTGGCCTGCTTGTCGAACTCATCAACCTCCAGTCTTATGCTGGGGCCAGCTGGGGCCAGCTGCTAGTCAGCCTGGGAAGACTTCAACCACTGCTCGGGGCTGGGCTACTAGTTGACCTCAGCAACATCCTCCAATGCCTTGGGCTGGCCGCTGGTCAACCTCAGCAGCCTCCAGAGTGAGCCTGGGCTTGGTCTGCTGGTCGACCTTTCCTGCCCCAGGGGCATCCAACAACTTGAGCCCCATGATTTCAATTACAATTTAAGAACTTCTAGCTGATCTAGGCTCCAGGACATGTGGGTTGTTAATATTGGGGATCTCTGGGTGAGTCCTGCACCTGTTCTGTTTCCTGGTGGTGTTGGGCGTGGCATTAGTCCTCACACTTCTTCAGCCTGAGTCCAGGTCACACTGCCTGTTCTCCTTGGAGCCTCCAGACTAGGTCTGGGTTTTCAAATGTGGTTCCAGGTGGGGCAGGCATTCAATGCTCAGTGCTGATTTGGCTGGTGTTCTGACTTGGGGAGCCACAAGGCTGAGTCTGGGTCCAGGAGATGATTGGGTTGCCAGTTAATATGGGAGCCTTCAGGCAGAGCCTGGAGATGGGCTGCTGGTAGACCCTGGCAGCCTCCATTCAATGCCTAGGGCTGGGCCACTCATCACCCTAGGCAGTCTCCAGGATGAATCCAGGTTCTGTCTGCTGGTCAACCTCTGCAGCCTCCAGGCTGACTGGGATTGGCCTTTTGGTAGACCTCAGCAGCCTCCAGGATGAAACTGGGGTGAGTTATCTGGTCAACCTCAGCTGTCTCCAGGCTAAGGCCAGTATTGGGTTGCTGGTCAACCTTGGCAGCATCCAGGCTGAGTCTGGGGCTGGGCTGCAAGTCAACCATATGAGTCAGCAGGTCGACCCTCTCAGTCAGCAGGCTTAGATCACTGGCATCAGGTTCTTGAGTCCAAGGCCTCCACTGGGAGCTTGGGCTGTCTTGCTATTTCAGTTTAGGAAGAATGTATTTCAGTTAGGGTCTTGGACCCGCTGACTGTTCATGTTTGGGAACCTCAAGTGTATCCAGGCCTGGCCTCTGATTGACCTCTGAGGGAACTTTGTCCAGGCTGACAAAGGCCAGCCTTCTGGTCAAACCTGACAGCCAATAAGCTGTGCCCGGGGCCGGCCTTCTTGTCAAAATTGGCAGTCTTTAGGCCTAGCTGGGCCTGGCTTTATGATCAACACTGGCAGACACCAGGCTGGGGCTGGCCTGCTCGTTGACCTGGCAGCTTCCAGGCTGGCTGGGGCTGGCCTGCTTGTCTACCTGGCAACCTCCAGGCTGGGGCTTTGGCTGGCCAGCTCATAGACCTGGCAGCCTAAAGGCTGGGGCCTGCCTGCTCATCCACCTAGCAGCCTCCAGGCTGGGGCTGTGGCCAGCCTGCTCATTGACTCGGCAGACTCAAGGCTGGGGCTGGGCTGTGTTGCTTGTCGACCAGTCAGCCTCCAGGTTCTGGCTGGCATTGACCTGCTGATATTCCCAGGAGCCTCATGGCTGGAGCTAGGGCCGACCTGCTCCTCTACCCAGCAGCCTCCAGACTAGGGCTGGGGCAGGGCTGCTTATCGACCAGGCAGTCTCCAGGCTGGTGCTGGGGCTGTGTTGCTCACTGACCTGGCAGCCTCCAGGCTGGGGCTGGGGCTGGCCTGCTTGTCGAGACAGCAGCCTCCAGGATGTCACTTGTGCCGGCCTGCTGTTCCACCTGGCAGCCTCTGGGATGGGGACGGACAGACTGCTTGTCAACTCCACAGGCTTGAGGCTGTGGCTGGGCCAGCCTGCTGGTGGACCCAGGTGCCTCCAGGGTGAGGCTGGACTGCCCTTTGATCCTGGAGCCTTCAGGCAGGGGCTGTGGCTGGCTTGCTCATCCACACAGCAGTATCCAGGCTCGGGCTTAGGCTGGTTTGTTTATTGACCTGGCAGCTGCCAGGCTGGGCTGGGGCCATGTTGCAGGTCGACCCAGCAGCCTACAGGTTGTGACTGGGGCCGGCATGCTGCTCGGCCATGCAGCCTCCAGCCTGGGCTGGGTCTGGGTTGCTGGTTGACCCTGGAGCCTCCTGGCTAGGCCAGGGCCAGTTGCTCATTGACTCAGCAGCCTCCAGGCTGTGGCTGGGATTGCTTGCTGGTTGACCTGGGAGCCTATAGATTGGGGCTAAGGCCCGCCTGCTTGCCCAACTGGCATTCTCCAGGCTAGGGCTGGGTTGGGCTGCCTGTTGACCTGGCAGCTTCCACCCTGCAGCTGGGGCCAGCTTGCTGGTTGACCCGGCAGCCTTCAGGCAGTGTCTGGGTTTGGCCTGCTTATTGATGGGGCTGCCTCCAGGCTGGGGCTGGGGCCAGCCGGATGTTTGACCTGGCAGCCTCCAGGCTAGGGGCTGTGTTCCTTGTTGATCTTGCAGCCTCCTGGATGGGTCAAGGACTGGCCTGCTCATGGCAGCCTCCAGGCAGTGGCTCAGGTAGGCAAGCTGGTCAATGCGTAAGCCTCCAGGCTGGGGCTGGAGCCCAACCACTGGTTGACACGGCAACCTGCAGGCTGACCTGAGGCCTGTGTGCCAGTCTACACTCTGAGCCTCCAGGCTGAACTCGAGCTGGCCTGCCAATCGACTCCCTAAGCCTCAGGCCTGCTGGTCGACCAACTCAGCCTCAAAACTGAGCTGGGGCCTGTCTGTTGGTCAAACCCTCACCATTCCTGGATGAGCTAGGGCTGGCCTGCCAGTCAACACTCTCAGCCTGGAGGCTGAGCTGGGGCCCGGCTGCTGGTCGACACCCTCAGGCTACAGGCAGAGCTGGTGCCTGACTGCAGGACAACCCCCTCAGCCTATAGGCTGTGCTGTGGCCGGGCTGCACATCTACCCCCATAGCCTCCAAGCTGAGCTGGTGTTGTGCAAGGGTCAACCCTCTTAGCCTGCAGGTGGAGCTAAGGCAGGCCTTGGGGTTGACTTCTTCAGTCTGCAGGCTGACCTGGAGATGGCTTCCAGTTGACCACCTCAGTCTGCAGGCTGAGCCGGGCCGGGCTGCCTGTATAACCCTTTATATCTAGGCTGAGGTGTGGCTAGCCTGCCAGAATAACCCTCAGCCTCCAATCTGAGCTGGTGCCGGGGTGTAAGTCGACCCCCTCAACCTGCAGGCTGAGCTGGTGCTAGACACCTCAGCCTACAGGCTGACCTTGGAAAGGCCCTCTGGTTGACCCCCTGAGCCTCCAGGCTGAGCTGGGGTCTGTGGCTGGGCTGGTGGTTGACCCCCTCAGCCTCCATGGTGTGCTGGTGCTGGGCTGCAGGTCAACTCCCTCAGCCTGCAGCCTGAGCTTGGGCAGGACTTCTGGTCGACTCCTCAGCCTCCAGGCTTTGCTGGTGCTGGGCTGCAGGTCGACCCCCTCAGCCTCCAGGCTGAGCTGGTGCCTGGCTCCAGGTGGACCCCCTCCTCGTCCATGCTGAGCTGCTGCCTGGGTGCAGGTGGAACCCCCTCAAGTCTTCAGTCTGAGTTGGATCAGGGCTGCCAGTATACTCGCTCAGACTTCAGGCTGAGCTGGAGAAGGACTGCTGGTTGACTTCTGCAGTCTGCAGGGTGAGCTGTAGCCGGCCTTCTGTTTGATTCCCTCAGCCTCCAGGCTGAGCTGCTGCCTGGCTGCAGGTGGATCAAACCCTCAGCCTCCAGGCTGAGCTGGGGCTGGCTTCCTGGTCAACCCATACAGCCTGCAGGATGAGCTGTGGCCAGCCTGATGGTTGACCCCCTCAGCCTCCAGGCTGAGCTGCTGCCTGGCTTCAGGTCGGCCCCCTCAGTCACCAGGCTTCGCTGGTGCCGGGCTGCAGTCAAACCCCCTCAGCCTGTAGGTTGAATTAGGTCCAGCCTCCTGGTCAAACTCCTCAGCCTGCAGGCTGTGCTGGGGCCTGGCTGCATATCGACCCCCTCAGTCTGCAGGCTGAGATGGGGCTGTCCCTCCGGTTGATTCCCTTAGCTTCCAGGCTGAGCTGTGGGTGGACTGCCATTGAAACCCTCAGCATCCAGGCTGTGCTAGGGCTGGGTGCTGTTCGACCTCTCATCCTCCAAGTGTAGCTGGTGCCTGGTTGCAGGTTGACCCCCTCAGCCTCCAGGCTGAGTGGGGGCTAGGCTGCCGGTCGACCCCATCAGCAACAGGCTGAGCTGGGACCAGCCTGCCGTTAGATCTCCTTAGCCCCAGCCTGGCAAGGGCTGTCCTGAGGGTTGACCCCTTCCCCTTTAGTCTTGGATTGCTCTGACCTCCTTCTTATCTTGTAGCCTCCAGGCTGGGCCTGGGACTGGCCTGTTTGCAACCAGTAGCCTCCAGACTTGGGTTGGTTCCTGCCTGCTTGTCAACCCATCAGCCTCCAGGCAGGGGCTGGGCTCTCCTGCTTGTTGACTTGTCAGCCTCCTAGTAGGAGCTGGTGCAGGCTAGCTCATGGCCCTGCCAGCCTCCTGGCTTGGACTTGCACTGGCCTGTTTGTCAACTTGACCTCTACCTGGGGTAGGGGTCAGCCTGCTGGTTTACCCGGGACCCTCCAGGCTGTGACTGGGATGGTTCTCCTTGCCAAAGCCCCAGCCTCTGGTCTGGGGCTGGGCCGGCCTGCTTTTTGACCAGCCAGCCTTCATGCTGGGAATGGGGCTGGCTTGCTGGTAGACCTAGGAGCCTCCAGAGTGGGGTGGACCTGCCTGCAGTTTGTCAGGGCTAACTCCATGCTCTCTCTGTGTCCTGTCTTCTGGTTGACCTGGCAGGCTGGGGCTGGGGATGGCCTCTTGATTGACCTGGCAGTCTCCACCCAATGCCTAGGGTTAGGCAACTGATCACCCTAGGCAGTCTCCAGGCTAAGTCCAAGTTCTTCCTGCTGGTCAACCTCAGCAGCCTTCAGTCTTGTCCTGGGACCAGCCTGCTGGTCATCCTGGGCATATTTTAGCTTCTGCCAGGGGCTGGGCCACTGGTCAACATAGGCAGTCTCCAGGTTGAGCCCAGGACTGACCTACTTGTTAACCTTCTCAACATCTATACTTAAGGCTGGGGCCGCTTGCTGGTCAACCTTGGCAGTCTCCAGGCTCAGGATGGTTCTGGCTGCTTGATGACCTCCACAGCCTTCATCCAATGCCCCTGACTGACCCAGCCTGGCTGGGCTACTGATCACCCTAGGCTATCCAGGCTGAGTAGATTCTGCCTGCTAGTTTGTCTCATGAGCCTCCAGCCTTAGGCTAGGCCTGGTTGCTAGTTGACCTTGTAAGCTACCAGCCACTGCTTGGGACTGGGCTACTAGTTGTCTTCAGCAACTTTCTCTATTTTCTGTTATATAACTTTACCTGGCCCATTAAGTCCCAGCAGTTAGTCAAATGTGGCTGCATGTAACTAGCCATGAGCAATATGTTACCTCCCTTGACAAGAGGACCGCAGCATCACCTCTTATGGCATGGGGCCTCCTTCCTCTCCTCCCCCCAAATATACTCCCAAGGTGCATATGCCCCCAGAGACTCCTCAAATATGACCTTGATTTCTCTTCTCAGGGTTGGTTGATCCTGAATCATCTACACCCCCTGCCGTGGAAAGGCACCCTAAAATATGCTTGAGTGAGAAGTGGGTGCTGTTAAGCGGGGGTCCTGAAAGCAAGCCTGAACCTAAAGCCAGTTCACAAAAAGTTTTCACATCCTTTATCTCATTTCAGCTTCACATCAGGAGGGACAAAGAGAACAGGATGTATTGGGTTTTTTTTTAATGTTTCACAAATGAATAAACATTTATCCATCCATTCAGTCAGTCAGTCAGCAAACATTTATCAAGCCTCCACTTGTTCATAATAGAATGTTGGGCTCTGGGATTCCAGGGGAAAACAGTCATTTTTGTCTTCCATAGCTCATAATCAGGCAATATTCTTCATCGTTTCCTAAAAGGCAAGAAAAGGACTTGGATCTTCTGTCAAAGACTAAATCTAAGTGCAGACAGATATCTAAATAGTAACTTTTAAGATCCTTTTTAACCATTAAGTTTGCAAAATCATTTTCCTTTTTATAAACAGGTCATGGTCTGTATATAGAGATGAAGTTTTCCCTACTCTTAGAAAGTACCCTCAAATCCCCGGAAAATGTCCAGAGATACCTGATGTTACCATATCTAGAAAATCAATGAGAGACCAGACTTGAGTGGAGAAAAATGGCAGCCAACATCTTTAGTCTTTTGGAGACATGAATGTAACTATTAATGTTGAGTCTACAAAAAAAAAAAATCAATGAATCAATTAGAGATAAAATTCTGATGCATTAAGATAAATTCTTAATGGTAAATTCTATTAGCCAAATTTTATTATTCTTGGAGCTTACCCCTTTGCTTAGTCCCATGCAAAAATAATCGAAGGTAGAAAATGCTTTCAAGCAAATTTGTGTATAAAAGGCAGCCAGCAGATATTTAGGCTTGTGGTATGCATAATTTCTGTTGCAACTATTCAATTCCACTCTTGTATGTTGCAAAAGCAGCTGTGGCCAATGCCTAATTAAATGTAGCCATGTTTCTATAAAACTTTACTTACAAAACCCAGTGGTAAACCAGGTTGGGCCAGAGGGCCTGAGCTTGCCAACCCCTGCTTTAGGGCTTTTTCAAGACACTTCACACTGCCATCTCTTTGAGTCCTGAGAGTTGGCCCAGTAGCTGATATTTCCATTTTAAGGTAAGGAAGAAGCTCAGAGATGGTCTGCCCACAGTCACACAGGTGAGAGGAGGGAAACCCAGCCATCCCCTGTGTTTTTTAATTCTGAGTTCAATGCTCTGTGACCACTGTAAATTGCTATTACACAAAAGAAGTACAGTCGCAGCCCAAGATAAATCAGGCAGAGCTGATAATTCGTCTTGTTCTTCTGTTCTGACTGTCAAGGGTAGGGAATGGATCATTTTCTCAATTCGATGCTTTTTATCATGCAGACAGAGTTGCTGTGCAAGGAACCTAGGTTTCTATTCCAATTTTACCTGAGACAGCTTAGTGCTTTGTGGCAAGGTGCCAGAGTTCTCTGGAAATCAGTCATCCCAGAGGGCATCCTACAGGTTCTCAGCACCTGTGAGTGAGGACATGGTTCTTCTTTCTTTGGTTTCCTTGCCAGAGCCCCCACTCTATCCTCTATATGGGTCAAGTTTGGGTGCCTGCATCCAGCGTGCACAGTGTTCTGCATGTAGTAGGTCCTCAGGAAACGTCTGAATCATCTGAATGTCAGGGCAGGGACTCAAGGCATGGAGCAGTCTCAGGTGTGTTGTCTGCTGCTGCTCCCCAAGGTCCACTTGTCAGTTAGCACTCAAAGGCCTCCTCTTTATCAGAGGCTGCAAGGATTCCCCATTCCATCCTGAGCTCCCAGACATCTAACATCAGGAGTTGGAGCCAAGTATAGCCAATGTGGAAAAGGTGAAGATGGAAGCTCCCTCTTTATATGCAGATACATATGAATCCTGATATTAAGACATGATGGCCTTATACCAGCAGTGAGGAGAGCAGTCCTGCATGCAGGCAGCATGCCATAGTGCCTTGTGTCACACCTGACTTTCTTTTGCATAGGCCTATTTTATGGGCCTGTTCCACTCTGTCCACGTATGGTGACTCAAATGAATTTCCAAATATGACCAAGACCCATCTGGCCCTTTGCAGGGAGCTGTGGTGATCTGGGCATGAGCCAGTTCACCCCCAGCTTGTAATATATGAGGACTAGTAAGAACATCCAACCACTCACATTTGGGTTACATTGTCCTTGGGGTGACTTAGAAATACTTACAAAAAGAAGGTATTTGTATGTGTGACTCTTTCTGAAAATTTCGAGGAGGAGATGATCTAGTGATGGACATGTTGTTCTCTGAACCCCACGAGGCTCCAAGGCTTGTCATGTACAATAGTTTCGGGTTGGGAGACCCTAGTGTGACCCAGTGCTGGGAAGGAGGACCTGAACCTGGGGTGGTGTCTGAAGCCAAGAGACCTGCTATCATTTGTCATCTCTCAGACACTGAAGGATTGCTGTTCATGCTGAAGGGACAAAAATGTCAGGCCTTGCCTTTTTGTGACCTGTATTTGTTACAAATGTAAAAGTGGTTGAAGAGATTTGTTGAGGAGGAAGTGGGATGAGACTGGATGAAGTTTCACCTGATATTTCATATTGGAAGGAAAACATAGGAGAAGCACAAGGCCCTATAAGAGCTTTGGGGTCTCTATAACTTTTGTCAGGAGAATGCTGAGTCTCCTTGGGAAGCTCCTGTTACAAAAGTGATTGTCCTAACCATAGAAGGTGAGACAAACAGTATTCCACTGGTGTTAATTCCTTGGGGATAAAAAACTAGTATGAAGCTGAGGTTTGTTACAGGTCCTGACCCAAAAGAGTGGGTCCTTTGCCCTCTAGGGAAAGAATTCACCAGAGAACACAAGGTGTAGTTGAACCAGGCAAGGCTTTATTAGAGACTCAAGCATGATGGAACCGGTGCCAGAAAGAAGTTAACCTGGATTCTCAAAGGGATTAGGAGGAGATGTTTAAAGAGTAAGTTCATGAGTTAGGGAGGAGGAGATGAGGGTCATGGTTTGTTCTGGGCCAGCTTAGGCCCAGGTTTGCTCAGAGAGGTTCCAGTCCTACTGGACTTCAGCCTCTTAGCTTTCACCCGGGAAACTGAGAGAATCGTTAGTCAGGATCTAAAGGCTTGCGCCTTGCACAGTAACTTATGGCCAGGGAGGTGGCTAAATTGTTTGGACAGTCAATGATTTAGTCTACCTGTTCAAACAGGGCGTGGGTAACTCTTATCCTACCAGCTCAGCTCACAATTTCTTTCACCTGGGCCTGAATCACTCAGCACAGAGCCCACAGCAGGGTGTGAGGACAGGGCCATTTTGAGAACTGGTCAGCAGCAGCATCATCAGCTCAGTCCAACAGAGTAAGTACTTAGAAACTTTTCTGCTGATTGACAAAATGGTTTGATTTCTGTTGAATGTGAAAATATTTTTAAATTTAATTAATTAATTATTTATTTTTTACATTATTCATTTTTTTCTATGTTTGCTTTCTTTTCTCAGGTGTAGTCCCCATAGAATTCCCACCACCAACTCACCCGTGCACCACCATAGTCCCTTGTGCTCTTCCTGTACTCGTTTTGATCCCTCTCCCTTCCCCTCCCCTGCAGGATGTCTCTAATTTATAGTTGTCTATTTATTTTCATTTTGTTGTGTTTTTATTGTTATAGTTTTATTTCCCTTGACCTCTTCTATGGTTCTATAGTCTTATATTCCTATATTCCATATTCCTCCTGTAAGTGAAACCATCTGATATTTTTCTTTTTCCTTCTGACTTATTTCATGAGCATAATCCCTTCTTGCTCCATCCATGTTGCTGCAAATGAATCTGAAAATATTTTTTAAAGGAGGACTTGTGTTTTGCTTATTTTTTATTTCATTTTTCTATGAATTCATTTTCACTAATTTTCTGTGACCATTTGGAAGTACAAGAATGCAGACCCTTCATTAGTGATAATCTGTGAAGCACCAATTAGAGGGCAGTAGGTGTCCTATGGGACCCAGTATTGGTTCTTCTTCTAAGTCAAACTAGGAGCTTCCATCTCTTTCTCTTTTTTTAATTAAAGATTTACTTATTTATGCATACAAGAACTGGGGTGTAGGCTAGAGGTACAGGGGTGGTGGTGAGAGGATTCACCAGAGCAGAATAGGCAGATCTACTGAAACACACTGCTGAGGGGCGCAGCGGGTGAGACAGGAGAGGTCTGCTAGGCTATGTGGGTCATCATCCTGGCTGGCTGGGGATTGGGATCAAATTTGTGCCGCAGTGGCTGGTGATAGCTTGATAGTGCTGTCTTTAACCCCTGTGCCACCAGGGAGGGCCCTCTTTCTCTCAGTCTATTTCTCCTCATATTCTTTCCTTCCCCTTCCTCTTTGGACAAATGGCAAAGCATAAACAGGAACTGAATAAACTGAACTTAGCATTTCAGAAGCAACAGAGACCACCCAGAAAGCCCTTTGGTGTTGGTACCCACACTCCGACATATCTCTGTAGCCATCTTTCCAAGGCAGATGGAAGTCCATCCAAAGTACTCAGTGAGGGACTCTTCACAGCCACCCCACAGCACTGCGAGGGGGCTTGGGGGACTGTCTCTGAAGACAAGGGCTGATGGGGGCCTCCCCAAGCTCCACAGCTGCGGGGCTGCAGGAGCCACCTCTGCATCCGCAGGTGGGGAAATCCCTGGGAAGCCATCAGGGAGGGCCTTCCAGACAATGCACAAAATGTGTCAACCCTCCCAGAGCTGAGGGTTATCAGATGCTGGATCTAATTGTCATTTATCCTTAGATGAAGAGAATTCACAATGCATTCCCATGGAGAAGGCCAGGGATGGCCCTGAGAGGGATCTAAGATGTTAACACTTCCTCAGATCCTGCTCAGAAATACACAGAGCAGCTGCAACCAAAAATATTTCAAGTTACTGTTTAGCTTCATCTGAGATGGCAAGGCATCCTGAGTCACTGCCAATACCATCTGCCAGAAAGAGAAATTTTAGCACATCCATGCAGATACTTGTGGAATGTGCATGCATGCAAATTTACACAGATGCTTACACAATGCACACATGTGGACAGGAGAGCCAAGCAGACACTGCCCACTGTCCTACTTAGGTGACGGTTGATTCTTGCTGCTTTGCAAACTCAAAGGCACCAGGACCCCACTGTGTACCAGGACTCATTTGGACCATCCTAGTCTACAGTATACATGCCCCTTCCCTCTCCTCCCATATTTATTCCCTCTCCTGGGTGGGATCTCCAGGAAGACTCGCATGTTGGATAGCTGTCTGAAGACCCTGTGAATTTCTGAGGGGTAACAGTGGCCATCAACCTGGCAGAAGCCCTGGCAACTTCTGGGACATCCTAGCCTGAGTCACCAATAGCAGAGCCTTCACTGGCTGCCAGGCCCACTGAGGCTGAGACTGGGCTGGGCACTGGTAGGCTGCCCTCCTCTGCTGCCTCCCTTCATCCACCAGCTACTGCTCCCAACATGGGAAGGGCCCCAAACCTTCAGCCAGTTCCTGTACCAGGAGTCCTGATGATCACCCCAGAGCAGCAGAGCTGAGCCATCCAGGAGGGCAAGAAATCGTCAGAGAAGGGAGCTCACAATGCAGCATCACCAGATATTACAGCTAGGAGTGCAATGACAGATTCTAGGTGACGTGTCTTTGGGGGACACTATTTAACCCACTACAGCAGATGTGACTGTAAGCGTCATTTTACAGATCAGCAAACAGACATAGAGAGGTTATGCAACTCCCCTCAGGTCTCACAGGTAGGAAGCAGAGTTATTTTTCCCTCTGCCACCTCTCAGGACCTTTGAGCTTCCATTTCAATGTCTCCTGCAGACATGAGTCTCACGCAGATATCTGTACCATTTATAGTTGGCACTCGGCACAGCCACCGAAAATGCTTCTCGTTTTGTGCAGGTGACCTGCAAGGAAGGATCTGAATATCTCGTCAAGCTTCAGAGCCCCTGGAGGAAGGTGGAGTGGAAAGAGGCTGGAGTGACAGTTGAACTTCTGAGACTGTCTAGAAAGGGGAAGAAAGGGTAGGTGAAGGCTCCATTCTCAGGTGAATTCAAATGCGTTCTTCCTTCTCAGGCTAGATCAGGGAAACTTTCAGGCTGTGAAGACCAGGCCCTCCCTTTTACGAGATGCTTCATGGCATAGAGGTTGTTTTCTCATTCATTATGATAATTAAAGGTAATGTTTATTGAGAGCTTGTGAGCACTGTCTTAAGCCCTTTGAATTTTTCTTCTCTCATTTAACCCTCTGAACAATGCCATTATAAGGTAGGTAGTTTTGTCCCAGTTTTGCTGATGAAGAAATGGATGCTCAGATTAAGTGAATTATGAAAGGTCGCAGAACATGACTTAACCAAGGTCTCCAGTGCCTAGTTTAGTGGTCTTTGCTTGGTATGGCTCAAAGCCCTCTTACGCTTGTTGAGTCAGAAGCAGACAAGTCCAGAGTGACCCTCACCTTCTGGTTACTTTAGATGCCGACAGGTAGGTTGCTTCTTCCTAAAGCTGACCCAAAAGGGGTATGGGCTTTCTAGGTTACAGACTGGCTGTAGGGTAGAAGCCCAAAGGCAGAGCAAATATTGAAGTCCACATGTACTTTCTCACTTAGTCATTTGTAGAGGTGAAAAAGGAAGGCTCAGAAAAATGAGTTGAACTTTACTCCTGATAAGATATGCTGCACTGGGCCTCCCTGGTGGCGCAAGGGGTTAAGATGCAACCTATGAAGCTGTCCGCAGCCACTGCAGCTTGAGTTCGATCCCCCAGCTGGACAGGGAGCAACCCATATGGCACAGGAGACTTCTCCTGACTCGCCCGCTGCTCCCCTCAGCAGTGTACTTTGGTCAATCTGCCTGTTCTTTTTTTTTTTTTTTTTTAAAGATTTATTTATTTATTTGTTTGTTTGTTTATTTATTTATACAGGCACTGGGTACAGTCAGAAGCGCAGGAGGGTGAGAGAATTCACCAGAGCCAGAGCGGGGAACAGAACAGGCAGACTGATGAAGTACACTGCTGAGGGGAGCAGTGGGCACGGCAGAGAGGTCTGTGCGCCATGTGGGACCCTCGCCCAGCAGCCGGGGATCCAACCGGCGCTGCAGAGGCTGCGGACAGCTTTGCAGCCTAGTGCTCAACAGCTGCGCCACCAGGGGAGGACCCAATCTGCCTGTTCTGTTCTCCACTCTGTCTCTGGTGAATCCTCTCACCCCCCCACACCTCTGGCCTGTATCCCAGCTCTTGTATAAATAAAATAAATCTTTAAAAAAAAGATATGCTGCATTATATTTGTAATACATTAATTAAGAGAATTGCAGAGGAAATGAATGTGTCTATGTGGAAAAAAGGCATCTAAAGGCACATCTAAGTTTTAAAATGTTATAGAAACAGAGCATCATAAAGCTGTTGGTGGTGGCTGGTTCACAGAAAAGCAAGTGCTTACATTTGGAGAAGGAAATGGGTCAAATTGATTTGCTAGTTGTGTAATCTTAGCAAGCTTCTTAAATTCTCTGAGCCAGAAGCATTTAATAAAATGGGATTATAGCCCATAGTGTCTCATCAGCTGTTATCCCTACATAGTGTGTTTTTTTTTCCACCTTACATTTTGTATTTTTTAATTCTAGAGATTTCATTTAAGAATACCTTCTACTCTCTCCTCATTATGTCCAAATTCCCTTTACATCTTTGAGAAAATGAAGTATATTTTAAGAGCTGTTTTAATGCTCTTATCAGCTAATTCATTACATCATCTCTCTCATTTCTAGGTTCACTCCTACTATTTGTATTCCCGGTCATGGGTCACATTTTTGCTTCTTCATATGTCTACTAATTTTTTATTAGTTAGATACTGGAAATTATAAATTTAATTTTCTGAGTGCTGAATTTCATTGTATTCTTTTAAAGAGAGTTGGCAGGTAATTATTGAGGGATTATTTCAATACTCTGATGTTTTGTTTTAAAACACTTGTAGGGCAGATCTAGAGAAAACTTTATTCAGGGATCATTGACCACACCAGTAGGTATAGACCCTTTGGGGTCTCCACTAAAGACCCACATAGACAATATGGGATTTTAATTCTGGCTAATAGGAATTCAAATAATTCCCAGGCCTGTGGCAGCTCTGGGGAGTGTTCTGTTCTCAAGTCTTATGGGATTTCACTGTACATTTGCACAGATTTGATTTCACCCAAAGACTCAAGGGAACCCTCATGATGCTTTCTCAAGCTCCTTCTTTACGTAGCCCCTTCCTATCAGGCACATCCTTCAACAAATTTTAACTGTCTTGGTCCCCTGAGGCCCAGGTGGCGTCTCCACCACTTGGCAAGACTCTTAGGGTCAGTGCTGTGTTGACTGCACTTAATGTCTGAAAAAAGTTTTTTCTTTATATTTTGTCCCATTTTAGTTTCATTTGCCTGAGGTCTTTTTCACAGAGAAAGAAGTGAGTCAGGCTCTGTGGTTGGAGACAAAGGCTTATCTATCAGGCTGTGCATATCTGGGTCCACCGATACGTGGAGTCCATCTTCAGGGTCTTCTGCAGGAAAAAAAAAAAAAAACAAAAAACATCTCTAAGTAAGGCCCAGGCCTTTTCTCCTGGGCTACTTGGGCTAGCTCATATATAAATCGATCAACCTACAAAACTCTGATAGGAGAGAGACATCACCCAGAAAGATTACAGTGGGTGATGTGGATGTCTTTGTATGAAGCTTGGGATAAATTATTAGGAAAGTCTAGAGACCATCTAAAACATTTTATGTGTAAATTTCAAGTGAGAAGAACCTGATTTCTCCAGGGAGGAGAATGAACTTCAGAATGAAAAATGTAAACCAAACAATTAAAGAGCGCTTGTTACCTGAGATAAGCAATTGCTTCTCCTTTCGATGAAGCCGTGGCTTCAAAGCCAAACAAATTACAGTCTAGGGTATTGTAAAACTCAGGGCTTGAAATAATTGCCAGATGGTTCCTCGAAGCCAAACTTAGGTACTGCAAAAGAGCAAGAGCGGGAGACTCTGGAAATTATGAAAGTTAAGAGTTTGCTTCTCTTGCTCCATCCCTGCCAGACAAACACTTGGATAAAAAGTTCTCAGAAAGTGATCTAGAAGAGATGGCTTGTGCTCATTTAAAATTTTTAAAAATGCTTTTATGGTTTTCCAAAGATTGTATGGACATATTGGTGTCATTTAGTCCTAGAAGGGGTTTCTGAACTGGTATCAGAGATTCAACTACTGCAAAGATCTAACTACTACAGTTCTGGCAAAATATTTGTTTATTTTTTAATTTTTTTTTATTTTTATATTCCCCATACAATTGCAACCCCCTGATTTTGACCCCAATCTCTCCTTTCCCCGCCCCCCCCCAAATATGTCTCTGGTTCATAGTTGTTTGTTGATTTTGAATTTTTTCTTTCTTATAGTTATTCTTTTTCCTGGCCCTTATTTAGGTTTTCTAGATTCCTGCTATGAGTGAGACCATCTGGTATTTTTCTTTTTCTTTCTAGCTTATTTCGCTGAGCATGATCCCTTCCAGCTCCATCCATGTTGCTGCAAATTGCATGTGTTTATCTTTTTTGATTGCTGAGTAATATTCCATGGTGTATATGTACCACATCTTCTTGATCCAGTCATCTATTTTTGGGCATTTGGGTTGTTTCCAAAGCTTAGCTATTGTAAACAGTGCTGCTATAAACATAGGGGTGCAGGTGCTCTTTGGAATTGATGTTTCTGTGTCCTTTGGGTAAATACCTAGGAGTGGAATTGCTGGATCATATGGAAGCTCTATGTTTAGTAGGTCCAGAAATCTCCACACAGCTCTCCATCGTGGTTGGACCAGTTTGCACTCCCACCAGCAGTGCAGGAGGGTTTCTTTCTTTCCACATCCTTGCCAACATTTGTTGTTGCTAGTCTTTTTAATATGTGCCATTCTCACTGGTGTAAGATGGTATCTCATGGTAGTTTTGATATGCATTTCCCTGATTGCAAATGACGTTCAACATTTTTTCATATGCCTGGTGGCCATTTGTATTTCCTCTTTGGAGACGTTTCTTTTTAGCTCTTCTTTGGCAGAATATTTGGCAAAGCCTGCCACGACAAATGATGAAATGTGGTTGGAGGCAGCACTACGAGACATGGCCCCAGGTCTTATCACCTTTCCCAAGAGTTATATTAATACAAACTCAGAGGACTGATGCTGTGTTAAGGGTGAGAGTCTAGACATTCTGATATTTGCACAAGAGTCCCAGGGTCCTGCCTTTGGCCCCCTGGGTTTCCTCAGCTTTTGTCAATGGCTCTGCAGCAGATGTGGGATGGAGGCTAATTAGGCCTGAAGTGGCACAAGGCTGGGGGGAATCATTCGTATAATAGACAGCAGAACTGACATTCAGAGTGTTCGCATAAGCTGTGTCCAAGCCAAAAAGATGAAAAGGAGGCAGGATAATAATTAAAACTGCCACTTTGGTATAAGAAAAAAATTGGCTGCACAAGTTCATAACAGCAGAGACCTCGTTTTTGTGGCAGTTTGTGTGAAAGATAGTTGGTTCATTTAGTCGATCTCAAGCTTAACATGAGTTAATTATTTCATGTTGCTGCTAAAGAAGCTAGTCCAAATTCAAGTTATATTTAATGGAAGCATTCAAGTTTGTGCTTTGAAATTGTGTTCTAAGAAACATTAGAGGGCCTCCCCGGTGGCGCAGCGGTTGAGCGCTGGGTTGCGAAGCTGCCCGCGGCCTCTGCGACGCCGGTTCGATCCCCGGCTGCTCCCCGGCCACCAGAGGAGGGTCCCACATGGCGCGCAGACCTCTCCTGCTGCCCGCTGCTCCCCTCAGCAGTGTACTTCGGTCCTTCTGCCTGCTCTGCTCCCCGCTCTGGCTCTGGTGAATTCTCTCACCCTCCCGCGCTTCTGACTGTACCCAGTGCTTGTGTAAATAAAACAAAAAACAAATAAATAAATCTTTAAAAAAAAGAAAAAAAGAAACATTAGACACCAAAGGGGTTTTAGTAAGTGTTCCTTGAGATAAAGGGGTTAGGTTCTGTGGTCAATGGTGCTTGGGAAATTTTGCATCAAGCAAAATTCAGTATTGGCTCATCAGTCTATCAAATGCTTAAGGTACACAGTGAATGGAGAAAAGGGACTATAGGTACAAAATATTTCAAAATATTTCAATTTCTTTGAACTCATAACCCTTTCTCTGCAGGACATCCCCTTTGAAACGTCATTTGGGAAATGCAGATTTAAAATATTCTTTTTCTTCAGGACTGAAAAGTTTGGAAGTGATAGATTAATTGTATTTTACTTAATAAAATTTTGTCTGAAGGAGCATGCTCCTATCTTGGTACCACATTTTAGGGAGATGCTGGCAAAGGGAAGGGTCCAGAAGAAGGTAATGAGGGTTTAGAAACCATATCCTCTGGGAGCAGATAGAGAAATGTTTTAAATTTGGAATGGAGCGAAGTAGTTGAAGAGACACACCTGTCTGTGCTTTTCTGTTGGTAGAACTAGGACAAGCGAGTGAATTTGACAGGAGCTTCCTTTGGAATTAACCTGGCAAGTTTCTCCTGACTCAGGCTACCCATCCACGTGAACAGAGAATGCCCACAGCTGACAGACCACTCACCCAGACATCTGAGGAAAGTACCCCCTGATTTGGACAGAACTTGAACAATCTACCTGCTCAGGTCTCTTTCAATCTGCCACTCTGGGACTCTGTGATCTTGGCCCTCGGGGCCCATGGGGCTATGTCCATCTGACCCCTCGGTCAGGAAAGCCAGAGTACAGTTGGGTTGTCCTGTATAGGGCTTCCTGTGCTCCTCGGGTGTAGGAATAACAAGCAAGCACCCTCTCTCTCCCCTGAGCTCCGACTCCTTCCTCTCTACGAGAAGCATCTGACACTCTGGCAAGTGAGAGTGAGTCTTGACCAGCCTCCTGGGAGGAGAGGGCCGGAACAGCCACTCCCCAAAGTGTGCAAGGTACTTCTCTCCCTGTGAGTCCTTGAGACCGAGCCACCCCCTCAGGCTAGCCTGTGCCCCCTTCAGTGTGCCTGCCTCCCTCCCACAAATTCAGAGCCTGTGGCAACAGCCTGAATTTCTCAAGCACATATCCCATGGCATTGCTTCCTTTCTGCAAGCTTTCCAGACTCCCTGTGGCTGGCAGTGAACGTCCCCACTTGGTGACACGGCGTTTAGGGTCCTTTGTGAGTTGGCTTCTGGCTTCTTTTTTTAAAAGATTTTTATTTATTTTTACTTAGAAGAACTGAGGTACAGGCCAGAGGTGCACAGGGTGAGAGGATTCACCAGAGACAGAGTGGGGAGCAAAACAGGTGGATCTATTGAAATATACTGCTGAGGGGAGCAGCAGGTGAGACAGGAGAGGTCTGTTGTGCCATATGGGTTGAGTCCCTGGCCTGGGATCGAACTCCTACTGCAGTGGCTGCCGATAGCTTCATAGTGCTGAGACTTAACCCCTTGTGCCACCAGGGAGGCCCTGCTTCTGGCTTCTTCCTAGCTTTCCCATTATTACCCACAACCTCCCCTCCCACCTCCACCAGGTCTCCTGAGTCAGAATGCTGGAAGCTCTTCAAAGTCTGGATGAGGTACTGAAATTAAGCACATTTACGTGCACCCAGACTGTCTGCCCTCAAGACAGAAAGACCACTGCTTGCTCAGAAGCCCTAAGGGAAACACAGGGCAGCGGGATCCTGTCATGGGGTTTCTTGGCCCACAGGAGGCCCTGCGATGGAGCCTCACACTCCCCTTTTGCAGCCTGGGCACTGGGGAGCCGAGGGGCTCCCTGCTGGTGCTTGGAGACCAGACTCCTTCCCCTTGGGCTTGGGTTCTTTGTGGGAGGTTTTCCATAAGTGTAGGGTAAAGAAAATATCAGGCTTTTCTGCCCTTCCACCATCAGGATAGATGATGGATCCTTGTCCTGAATGCATGCCTGATGGCGGGCACCTGGAATAGGGTGTGGGCATAGGTAGATGGGATTCAGCTGAGCTAAGACTGTGCTTTTTAAGGGCGGCATCACGGGGGGACGCCAGCAGCACCAGTAGCAGCAGTAGTAGAAGCCGAAGGAGCAGCAGTAGAAGCCAAAGCAGAAGCCGAAAGAGAAGCCGAGAAGCAGCAGAACGAACGCTAGAGAGCCCAGATAGAGTGAAGACTTGCTGGGGGCTGGGAGGCCTGCCAGCCTCCCAGCCCCCCAGCCAGCACCCCTGCCTGCCATATGCCTGGTGAACCCAAATAAAAAACCTGCAAAAACCACTGAGGACTCTGACTCCTCCTTTACCCAGTCTGCATGGGATCAGAAAACCTGCACCGCGTCCATTCCTGCCCTTACAATAAGCAAGACAGCATCCAGCCAGGATAGTGGAATGGGGCCCAGCTGTGGGCTGCTGTAAGGCTGGGGCCATGTACACTGTGCCCTGAAATTCGTTCTGCTGGCTAAGTCCACCTCCAACAACAAGCCTCATGTCAAAGCTGACTTAGTCTTTTCCGTTTGGGCAGGGATTCTAATCTTGTCTTTGCTCCCACATCTGAAATCTACAGTGCTTTGCTCATAGCAGGTTCTTGACAAGTGTTTGTTGAATGAATAAGGTGATATACCCAGAAGACAAACCTGTATCTGATACCAATCGTCTTCCCTGATCATTCAAATTGTGCTGATTTATTGAGTATCTTAGTATCTGCTAGACACGAGGCTGAGTGGTAGTGCCTGCAAAGACCCTTAGTCTGGAGTTGAATCATATGTTCCTTCTGAAATACATCCTGTTTGGGCTGCTGAGAAAGGACCTAGTAAAAGCTGAAATTTCTCTTGATCTCAAATATCCATTTCATGAAATAAATTTCCAAGGCATATGAATTCTCAGCTCATGGTTCCCCAATCACTGTCATGCTCAAGAATGAAGTGGAATTCCAGCTGGAGTCAGTGATTAGGGTCTTCAGCGCATCCCCACCCCTGACCCCCAAGCACCCTTCCGGTGCTCAGAGCTGGGAGAACCGGGCAATGTGTGTGTGGCAACTGCAATAGGATGGTCCACAGTCTGGTTCCAGCAAAGCTGTGTGCGCTCATGGAAAGAGAACTAGCCTGATACCTAGCTTGAAGCCACAGCACTCCTTGGTTTCTCATGGGATAAGGGACCTTAGCAAGTCACCTTCAATCTCTGGGCCTCAGCTTCCTTATATGCAAAATGATGCCATGGACTATGTGGTCTCTAAGATCTGCTCCAGCTCTGCCATCTCTGGCTACATGAAGATGAGATCTGTGAGGGTCTTCTAAAGAGGTCTACAGGGAGAGGCAGCCAACTTGCTGGAATTTCACTTGGGTTTTTCTCTGACACCACCGGTAGTGTCACCATTATCATTACCACCATGAATATCATCATTTTGATGTAATTGGCTTGGGGAGTGGTTTCCCTGGAGGTGCCTCTTTGTGAGTTACAGGGACTGTTCATCACACCTACATAAAGCTGTCAGACAAATGGGCCCATAAATGTAAACATGTAGACTACGCTCTAATAGATTTCTGCTATCCAGTTGGTCCACACACTTGCACACTGCTGTCACAAGCATGGCAAATTGAATTCGTGGGGGGAAATGCTTTGAGAACTGAATACAGAATCAGCCTGTATCTTGGCTATCATCATTCATAGGCACCATGAGAAGTCAAGGTTGATTATATTTCAGGTTGATTTATACTTGGTATGGTCTCTCTGGCTAAATCATTCCTTAATGTCCTGTCTCCATGACTTCCCAGGTGTGAGGGGGAGGAGTCCTAAGTGCTGTGTCAGGCTGCAGGACCTGGTGACCCAGGAATGAAGCACATTTAACTGAATGTCAGAGCTGGGTCTGAACTGATAATTTGCTTCTGTTATGTCAGTGGCTAGTCATGGCTCTGTATTCCTGAGAAGACTGGACCCTCATCTGTCCTTCCTGAGAACTCTGCCTATGACCCCAAGGTCAAGGTCATAGGGAGGTCTTCTACTTACAATGTCTTTAAGATGATTGGATTGGGGCGGGAAGCCTGTGGATTTACAATACCTGAGATCTCATAGCACTTCCTCCCTGACAGTCTACATTCCCCATGAACTATCAGATCCATTTCAAATCAGTGCAGAAGCCCCATGTGTACCTACCTCAGAGAAGAATGGCAGATCCATTCTACTTTGTGGAGTTAATCGGTGGATGGGCATCTGATTTTTAAAAATTGATATTGATAGCTCACTTTTTGGCATCCCTACTAACCCAGAATCCAGGTGGAAAATTGGAGCAAAGGCCATTTCCCTATGTATTTAACTTTGAGATGAGTGTCTCAGAACCAGTCACTGAGATTCTATTTATTCATTTACAAACATTTGTAGCAAACAGGGCTATATGGTTTCCAAGTTCATAGCCAACTAAAGGAAGAGGATGAAGAAGGGATGAAAGGCTGTCCACTGACCAAACTGAAGGAAATTTGACAGCCTGACAGATGGACACTGTGGGTGCAGAGGGAGAGCTTTCAAAGCTTGAATTGAGGAGGTAGAAAAGTAGTGATTTAGAAAAGCCTTAGTTTATTTCCAATGATAAAACGTCAAAAGATTTGGCCATCAAGGGTCAGACACATAGGTATTGCTGATTCTGTAACGGTAACTATGTTTTTATAGTCTTTTATAGATTTTATGTCTATATCTCTGTCATTTGCTTTTGTCATTGTATTTTTAAAAATTAAATAGTGTTGATTTGGTTCATTAAAGCAATTTTAGATACCTTTAGGGTGGTGGGAAGGTGGTACCATTACCCTGTTCACAACTCAGAACTACAGTGTGCTGGCTTGCCTTGGTGCCACTGGCAGCGATATCCAAATCCACTCATGCTGTTAGAGCCCCCCCTTCTGACTTCTTGGTGGTCTGGGCCACCACCTCTGTCACTCATGGGACACCCTCATTCTCTTGAGTTGACGTTTCGTTGTGGCAATGCAAAGATGCCCTGTGCCCCACTATCCCCACCCCTCTCCAATTCTTCCAATGCCCCCCCAAAGCTGTGTATGGGAGATCAGGGGCAGGGCTATCTCCCCATCCAGATAGCTCCTCCTTCCCATCTTCTGGATCAGGATAGATTGGGCCAGAAGTCAAACTGCAGGTCTGAGAGGAGGGCATTAGCAACCACTGGATGTTGGAAGCCAAATGTTCTCCAAGAAAAAGGAGAGGAAAGTGACCACCCTGCAGCACAGCAGGGGGTAGCGAGGAAGCAGTCCTCAGGGCCCAGACAACCCGGCCAGGGGATGTGGGAGGTGGGGTTGTCCATAGTCCAGCAAGAGGCAGAACATGCCTGGCTGAGCTCTGTTCTAGGCTTTCCAGTCTTGGGGAGTGCACGATACTAGGTAAAGAGCAAGGACAGTACAAGAAGGACTAAAATACTTGTGCTTTCTTTACCTGTTTTTTTTTCTTTCATGTTTTATATAAAAAATCCATCATCAAATAGAACCTTCCAGATTCCAGTTGAGGCCTGGGGCAGGGCAGTCAGCAGCTGGCTGTAAATAGCACGGCTTTCCTGCTGTCTTCATGCTGGGTTAGAGAAATGATTTTAGCCTCTAGGATTTTCCATCTGATGTCTCTCCAATGAAATAAACGTATTTTATTTATAATGGAAAAAAGGAGGGGATGAGTTTTGTGGGTCACGAGTAGGCAAAAGTGGGCCTGGCTCTGTGGAAGGAAAACTCTGTGTCCAGCCCCAAGGACCTCTGGGAAACTGCCCCCTATGTTGCTGGCCCAGGTCCTGAGTTACTACCCTTATTCAGTGCCCCGAGGACAGAAGGAGGTTAAAACAACAATAAAACAAACAAACAAACAAACAAAAAACCCAAGAGGCATGAAAGGGAGGAGAGGTTGGGAAGGAGCCTTCTATTTCTGTGACAATGAACCTCAGTCTACTCACTTACAAAATGGGGCCCAAACGCCTACATCACAGGGTTGAAGATCAAAGAATGCAGCGGGCACTCAGACAAAGCTCCTGTTGTTCCCCTTAGGTAGTACAAGCATTTCCCCACAACTGTTATTTATTTTTAGAGTATCGTCACTCAGAGTGGCCATTCTCCTGAAAGACCTGGGTTTCAGCCTCTATTTCCACTGGCCTCTTCCTCCTCCACACGCCCTTTCTGACCATATCAAGCCACTTCCTTGAAGCATGTCCTCAGCGGGGAGCCCCATGGACTCAGCTCCAGAGCAGTCCCTAGTAGAGCTCCTCTTTCCTCAGAAAGGGACTCCCTTTGCTCACTTCCAGTCTCAGAAGCAGCAGAAAGTTCACACTTCAGAGGCCCTGGTTGTCAGTGAGGGCTTTTGCAGACCACAGACCAAGGAACTGCTGGGGGCTGCACACCCCCCAGCTGTGGTTCCAGAAGCTGGGTGATTGAGAAACATGGTGGGGTGCAGTCCAGAATGCAGCGGCCATCCCTTAGGCTTCTGTCTTCCCTGGGTGCTCTGTCCTCATTGGCTCAGCTGGTCTGCACCTCATGTGGATGAGGTCCTGCATGGTCAGGCCAGCTGGGCGATGACCTTTCATCTCATCCTCCTGCCCATCCAGCCACTCGTCCAGGGATTCACTATTGGAAGACACTTACCAAGCCCCTACATTGGGTCAGGCACGTGCTAGGTACTGAGGCCACAGATGAGTAACAGGTGGTCTGGCAGGGTGAGGGGGGGGGAGGCACAGACACTGGAAATCCCGAGGAAAGGTGTCCAGTCCCACCCGAGAATATCAGGAGGTCTCCGGGAAAACGATGCAAGCGTGTTAATGGAAAGAGGCACCAGATAAGAAAAGAAAGGGAGAAAAGCGAGGTTCCAGACAGAGGCTATTGCGGGCGGAAAACGAGGCGCAGATGGCAGCAATGATGGAGAAGTGTGTTTGGAAAGCAGCAGTGGTGCAGAGCGCTGGGGCTTAGCTCTGCGGTGAGGGGGCGGGGTGGAGCCGCCCAAGCAGGCCTCATACCTGCAAGCACCGTCCAGGCACCCGGGCCTTTGTCTCCCATGCGGTCTGACCCAGGAACATCAAGCCTGGCCGTGAGCTGCCCAAGCTCTTCCTCTCCACCAGCAAAGCCAGGAAGTCACAGGGCCCAGGCAATGACTGCAAAGTCAGAAGAACCGAGTTCAAACCTCCATCTTGGAGCTAAATTCTGGGATCTTGTTCAAATTCCTTAGCTTTCCTGCTTCTCTACAGCCTTGTGCATAAAATGGTGAGAACAGCACAGACGTCAAAGAGTGAGTGTCACAGACAACAAACTGGCGTTTTCTGGCTTTTGGCAATGCCCTAAGACACCTGCCTGCCACCTAACTTCTCAGGCTGAGGGCGCCTTCCTGCCCGCTTTGTGGCGCATGCAGAGGCTGTCAGGGCCACGAGGTGGCGCTCGGCCCCCACGCGAGGGCTGCTGCGAGGCGCCTGCCTGCAGGGGAGGCTCTAGGGCTGTCAGCCTGAGCTAGCTCAAAGGGCATCTTGTGCTGGGCAAGACTCCCTTCTCTTTTCTTGCTTCTTTTTCTGCTATATTTCTAGTCGAAACACCGTATTTTATTTTCTACTGTGTATTTTCTACTGTGTATCTGAAAAAAAGCAAAACGTGATTTTAAGACTGTGCTTTAAAGACTGTCCTTGAGGGATACCACCACACCCCAGATCTTTTACCCTGTACCCCAGGGCCAGCTTTGTGCCTTCTGTTAAATGATTTTTGAAGTAATTCAGGTGAATCCTGTCATTTAAAAAGTCAGTGTGTATGTGAGTTGCTAACTGGAAGTGTTAGGACGTAAGGGTTGCTTAGAGAGAGGTGTGCCTTTTGGGATGTTGCACAGAGCTATTTTCACTGAGCCCCACTGGATGTCGGGCCAGAGGCCCTGGGCTTAGGCATGGCCAGGTGCTCTGTGGGGAGCTGCCCCTGCTGAAAGCTGTGGGCCCACTAAGGCTCTCCCCTCCACCTGACAGGATCTCCCTGACCTGAACGGCCTGATGTTCCAGGAACCCTCTCATCAGGCCTTCTTGTAACCTTCCAGAAATCATCTTCCAGAGGCTGTAGGTCAGGAAGCAAAGGAAGCTGGCGAGAGCCTGGCCTGCCATGTCCAGCGTGGGACTTGAGCAAGTCGCCTAAACTCCGTGCCTGGGTGTCTTCATTAGTAGGAATGAGGCCAGGCCAGGCCTCAGTAGCAGCTGATCCTCATTCAGTCACCCCAAGCAAAGGTAAGACAGGTTGTTCTTTATTCTGTTTTACTTTACCCTTCTTTCTTATTCATATGCTTTTGGGAGTTATAAAAATCTGCTCACAGGTGCAGGGCTAGACCCCGCAAACAGAGCTGAGCTTCAGCTCTTGCCCCTAAGGGGACTGGAGGCTGATTGGGGGGACTAGCCAGAAAGTCAGCCTGAGGCGGGCTATGGAGAGCACAGCTGGGACCCAGATGAGCCTGGGCATCTTGGCGGAGTTTCTGGAGGACATGGTTCTTGACTGGAATGAAGGAAGATATTGCCAGGGCAAGGAGGAAGGTCTGGTAGAAGGAATGGCTTGAGAGGACAGGGGCTAGAAAGCGGGTTCTTCAGGAGAGGGATAGGGGGTGTTTTGGAGAGATGGCTCGATAGCTTTTGTCCTTAGCAGAGGCTGGCCGAGGGAGCAATGGGAAGTTCAGAGAAGGTAAGTGACCTTCCTGAGGGCCACAGGAAGTGGTCAGTCCCCATGACTTGACTTGTTCTGAGTCCTCTCCTCAGGATTCTCAGACCTGAGTGCCTGGTAGGCGCCTTTGCAGCCGAGTTTGCTGTCAACCCTCAGGAAGAAGGGGTGAGGGGAGGAGACTGCACCTCCCATCTGATGTCAACAGAGACCCAGCGGTCAGGGTGAGAGGGTCTTGTTGGGAGAGGGCAGCTTCAGGGCAGGATGTGGAGGAGCCTCCCTTGATTCTGCTATCCTGGAGGGTCGAGAAGAGGAGACTTAACAGCCTCAGAGCTGTCCCGCTGCTCGCTCCGCCATCAGTCCGAATGGCATCTCGTTCTGTCTGAATTCTGAGATGCACAATAGATTCAGTCCAAGAAGCAAACGGGCATTCAGGGAGCAAGACAAGGAATTCCATCCAGACATATGCACGCAAGACCAGGTTCTCTGGGCAGGGATTTTAAAACCCCTTTTTACCACCATGGATTCTTACTGAACACTCAGGGGTGCAAACCCAGGGTGTCCTTACCTGGGTGGTCCTTGTGCAGGACACTGCTGTCTTGCAGGGATATGGACCTGGGTCCAGTCTGGGGAGGGGATCTGTGTGGTCAGTTCACCAGGGAAGTTTTGTGTAAAGGCTGCGTGATCACAGTGAGAGTTGAGTACTGAGAGACTGGGCAGAGAGCTAAGCACTGCAGCCATGGCAGATGTGGGGGCACCCGCTAGCCTGAGCACTGAGATGGGGGCCATGTAGGGCCTCCCAACCCCAGAGCTGACCCAGACCTTGGTGGAGAAGGCACAGCTGGGCTCACAGACGGTGCAGAAGTGACTGGGGTGCCATGGGGCAGAACTTGTGGGGATTCGAACCCTGGAATGTGCTCCAGGGCTGCCCTTCCAGGGGGCAGACTGTTCATAGGGCGTCTCAGCAGGCTTATGCTGCTGCTCAGCTGCTTTATGTGTTGTTTCCTTGTTCAGACTTCTGAAGAGGGTGAGTTCAGGGCTGAGGCTTAAGGAAATCCTTCACGTTTACTACTTCATCAAAGACATTCTGAAATGAAATGGGCTTGCCCCCTCTCTACTGCGCGTGTGCACAACGGAAAGGACAGGAACAGTTTAGATGAGTATGCAGGTCATGGCACCCAAAAATGACAGTCTCTGGGGAACTGGGTCCCCACGGTCATGCCCATGCACTTGTGCTGTATCCTGGGAATTCAGTCCAACAGTTGTCCATGGACAGGCCCCTTTAGAGTGACCAGATGTGTGCCTCTGCCCACCTCTGGCCACCTGGAAACAAAAACAAATTATTAGATGGATAGGCAGACTTAGAGCCCAGGGAGGACCTGAGCCACTGGCTGCCGCGCAGGCCCTTCCGGTGATTAAGTGTTAGTGCTGCCAGCTGAGGGGCTCCCTGGCCCCCAGACAGCTGCCACTGTGGGAGATGAGCGGCTCTCCTGCCCACCATCAGCCGTAGGTCACTTCCTTCCACCTGCTTGTGCTCCTTGATGTCACCTTCTCCCTTCAAAGACACACAGCTTCTGTGGCCAGCTTCACGGTCCAAGATCATAGATCATTTTATGCCGGTGGCATTTTTTGAGTGGCTGCTTCCCTGAGTGTTCACGGAGGGCTGTGAATTCACCCACGGTTGTTCTCCAGGGCTCTCACAGGCCGGTGCTCCCGGGAATGTTTCCTTCAGACAGTTAATCCCCATCAGGAGTGCGGGCTCCCATTGGCCTGATCAAAGAGATTCTCGTGATCTGTCCTCCCTTAAAGCCCCACTAGAGTTGGTTTATTTAACTAATAGCTGCGGCATTTAATGTTGCTAGTAGCTCCGGGGAGCCTATATAAATATCCTTTAAGCCAAGAACAATAGGAGTGTACAGGGGCCTTAAGCAGAGCCAATCTTTGGGTTTAAGAGTTTGAATTTTGAAACTGAAACTATTTCCCCTCCTTAGTAAGAAAATAAAAGGAAAAGAAATAGGTAAGTGAACAGATGTTGGTAGTGTGCATTGAAAAGCTAATTTTTAGAAGAAACAAAGAATTTAAAGATAAACCTAGGTCTTTGGCTTCAAGTGTGAATTCTACCCTTTGAGCCCCACCTTTGTGATGTTTCCTTTGGGGACTATGTGTTCCCTGCAGCTTGGTCTCCTCCGTGGTGTAGCGCTCTCACTATAAGCCCATTCATAAGGCAAGTGGCCCTACAGGGACCCAACTTGCTTTAAAACTGAATTCTTGTTGGTGACCCTCAGGGCTGGGTCACTTACGTGCTGCTGGGCACCTGGGTGCTTCACAGTGTGTCTCACTGGGGGACTTCAAGTCAGAACCACCCCAGGGATTTCCAACACACAGCTCCCAATTCCCCTGCATCACCTCTGATTTAACACATGGCACTGGCATGCCATAGCGTGTTCAAGTTTACAGATGATTTTGTGTTGGTCACATTTTAGAATGGCTGCTTCCCTGGGCACGAGGAACACACCTTTATTCACTACTCAATCTTCATTTTGGGGCCAAAAATCACTAATGTGTTTCTGATGCATGTAAAGACCAATGTATCAGAACCTACCAACTTTTCTCTGTCAAGTTTCATTCCATCCCTCTTCCAGACAGACTCTGGACAAAGGTTTCCAGAATATTCTAGACTTGGACAAGATCCCTATCAGGCAACCCTGACCTCTTGGCATAATGGAAAATACCCAGGCCAGGGGATTGTACCTTTGCACATCCGCTCTCTCAGACCTGCACCTTCTCCAGGGCTCCCCCACCTACTGTGGATCTGAAGACGCTGAATCTGACCTGTTGGCAGGTGTGTACCTTGTCAAGAAGAAAATGAAGGGAGCTTTTGGTTTGCCAGTGCTGGCATACACACTTTAATTTTAGGGTCTTCATCTGCTTTGGTAGATAAATCACAAACATTTCCATGAATAACCACGTCTGTTATGCAAATTGGTTTCCGTCTGCTGGTCTGTTGAGAATAATGTTCCATAATTACAACAGTTATTTACTTCTGGGCAAATCAGCTTTCTCACCACCTTCTCCATTCGAGAGAGGCCTTCAACTGTTATAGGAGCCTGTGTGTCTGTAAGGGCTGGGGGCTCTGTGGTCTGAGTCTGTAGGTCCTGGGCAGAGGGGGATCTGAATACTGTCAGCCAATGAGAGGATTAGGCCCCCTCTCTGGCCTCTTGGCAAGGAGATGTCCAGGACACTGTCCCCTCAAGGCATTTACAGCTGGTTGAGGAAGTAAGTTACAATGAACAAATGGAAGAGAATTAAGCCCTAAAATGATGGTTCCGCTCAGGATCCATGCAGTAAGTATTAGCAAGGAAGGGATTGGTGTGTCATGGAGAATTTAGTGTTGGCATTCTGTAGGACAACTTGCCGTGGACTTGGGAAGATGGGATGGCCATCTGGAGGGGGACCTCAGGTGGGAAGGTATTCCAGGTCCAGAGCAGAGACAGGAGGAAGGCGCAAGAGTCCTGTGGCCTGAATGCAGGGAGGGAGGCTCCCAGCCTGGAGTGTCTGAGCTCTGGTCTGAGTCTTGCCAGGCTCACAAAAGACCTGCCAACAAAATAGTGCAGTAGGTGGGAGTATCTCCACTTAGGGAGTCTGAGGCAGGGTGAAATTAAAGTGGGTTGCCTAAGTTACAAAACCAGGAAGGTGAGAGAGAGATAAGATATGGAAGCAGGATCAGAAGACAACAGGAGTTCTAGAGTTCCAGGGAGAGTAATTGGGACACAACTGTAGGATTTTAACCAATGGTGAAATCCCAGTGTTGGGAGGATGGGTCAGATCGGACATGTGATGGGGGAGAGGAGACCATGGTCCTGCTTTCCTATCTGGACACCGTGTCTTCCTTCCCAAAGATGCCTTTTTCACTTTGATTTTGTAAGTTGAAAGCAATCAGAATATTATCCATGTTTTTATTTCCCATCTTTTATAGATAAGGATAATGAGGCCAAGTAAAAGTTGTCACCAGTCATTTGTTCTTTTTCACTGGCTAGTCCCAGAGTGCTCGGAGTGGTCTGAGCTTGGCTATAATAATGATATTGACATCACAGGACATTCATTCCATACTTGTTACTGGGCAAAGGGTCTAAAAACTGTCACTGTCCTCCTTGGTGGAACAAGGGGTTAAGTCTCAGCACTGTGAAGCTGTCCGCAACCTCTGTAGCATGAGTTCGATCCCCGGCCAGGGAGCTACCCACATGGTGCAGCAGACCTCTCCTGTCTCGCCTGCTGCTCCCCTCAGCAGTGTATTTCAATCAATCGCCTGTTCTGCTCCCCGCTCTGTCTCTGGTGAATCCTCTCACCACCCCCGCACCTCTGTCCTGTACCCCAGTTCCTGTATGCATAAATAAATAAATCTTTAAAAAAAAAATAAATACTGTCACCAGTATTAGAACTTCTCTTATCAATTCTGGTCCAGTTACCTTCTGCAACAAATGCAAACACAAGGGGCTTTGGTGTAGGAAAAAAAAAAATTATTCTAAAGACAAGGTAGAAGGAGAGGGAGAATCTGGAGCCAGGACCTGCAGCACCCTCCCTTCCCTCCGCCAGCACAAAATCTTACCAAGTTCTGCCACCACCAGGGTGGTAGGATGCAGCAGTCCTGCCTCCACTGAGGCCAAGAGGCCCCACTGCCAGGAAGGCTACTACTGTCTAGCAGGCAGGACTGCTGTTGTCCTCAGCAGGGAAGAGAGGACGTACATGCATTGTTCCCTGTTAAAGTCTCTCAAAATGGCCACTTGGCTCTACCCCCTTCCCGGCAGCCCCTTGTGCATGTTGTCAGGGGTGGAGTTCAGCCCATAGCATTGTGCTGGTGCCATTCCCTCTGCCCTGGGTGGTGTCCTGACATCAGGGGACTGAGTTCAGTCCCTTGTTCTGATGGGCATGGTTGGCCCCCAGTCCAAGAGACTGTGCTGGCCACCCTGGGCTTTGGAGCCACAGCACTCAGCTGCCCCAGGCGGCTCCAACAATTTCAGCACCATCTATAGTCCTCAATAGAACATGATCCTTGTCTTCAAACACTTGCATTCCAATATGGAAGAATTCAAAGTTTTTTATTGGGCATAGAAAGCTACTAGCCACATGCTCCATGCTGAGGGGCATTCTTCATTCACTTTACTGTGATTTTGTTGGGAAAGGGTCAGAAATTTGAACTACAGGGTGTCCTGATGAGTATAAGTTACACAAATAGGCTCCTAACAGATAAACCTAAAATTTGAACTGAAAGAACTAGATAAATATAGAATTGTCCCCTCAGTATCTAGTAGATGGAGGCAAGGTTGAGGAGGGCGTGGGAGGCTGGTGAGGAGTCAGGTCAGCGATAGAAAAATAAAGGAGCAATACTTTCTCTGCGCTGTAGACTCATAGGAATGTCAGTCACTCTGTGACCTGATCCCATGAGCAATGGGACTTTTATTTTTTTTAAAGAATTATTTATTTATGCATACAAGAGCTGGGGTGCAGGCCAGAGGTGTGAGTGGTGAGAGAGGATTCACCAGAGACAGAGTGGGGAGCAGAACAGGTGGATCTACTGAAATACACTGCGGAGGGGAGCAGCGGGTGAGACAGGAGAGGTCTGCTGCACCATGTGGGTCACCTCCCTGACTGTGGACTGAACCTGTGCTGCAGTCTGCAGATAGCTTCACAGCACTGAGACTTAACCCCTTGCACTACCAGGGAGGCCTGCACTGGGACTTTTATAGGAGCATGTATACATTTATTCCAGGAGGGTTTATTGAGCACCTCTGCTTGCCAAAAACTGTGCAAGGCTGAGTATTCGTTGCTGAACAGACCAAGTCTTGTTATCTATGATTCACAGGCTGGTCATAGAGACTGAAGCATTCAGGGGATTGAGATCAGAATGGGGTTCTGAGAAGGGGTAGATGTTAGGGGTTATGCAAGTCCAAGGAGACTTCATGACCAGGATCAGAAAAGGCTTCCAGGTAGAAGTGGCGTTCACTCACCTTGTTCTTGTAGATGCAGCTTCCTCCCCATTCCAGGACATGCTCACTCAATGTTCCCTTCGCAGCGAATGATGCTCCCTGTCCTTTTGATGATCTATTCTCCTGCATCTTTAGGTCTTGGTATAAAGAGAGGACTTTCCCTGATCTTGCTCCCCAAGTACGAATGATGACACCTTTGTTATTTTTCTTTTTTTTTTTTAAAAAAAGATTTATTTTTATTTTATTTATACAATAACCGGGGCACAGGCCAGATGTATGGGGGGGGGGTGAGAGGATTCACCAGAGACAGAGCTGGGAACAGAACAGGCAGAATGACTGAAATACACTGCTGAGGGGAGCAGCAGGTGAGACAGGAGTGGTCTGCCGCGTCATGTGGGTTGCTCCACGGCAGGGGCAGGTGGGGATCCGAACCGGCACTGCAGAGGCCGCAGGCAGCTTCACAGTGCTGCGCTCACCACCTGCACCACCAGGAAGGCCCCAGCTTTGTTATTTTTCTTTCCTCTTTCGCCTGATTCTTTTTCTGTACGAGACAAACACATCTGTTTCCATGTCAATCTTCAAATAGCTACCTATTTTTCCCACTAGGGTGTGAGTTCCTCAAGGTAGACTTTCCCGTCACAGCAGGACACTCAATAAATATTAGCGCGATGCATGAGTGAAATCACCCAACCAAGACAATCAAGAAACCCTCTGAATTTTCACCTGAAAAGTGGGATTTATGTACCTACTTCATAGGGTTTCTGTAGTATGGTTGGTTGAGTGACGTCTCCCAAAGGTGTTCCATAGTAACTCTTGGAACCTATGGCTGTGCTAGTTTATATGGCAAAGGAGACTTTGCAGATATGACAGAGAGAAGATGGAAGGATTATCCTGGATGGGTTCAATGTAGTCAAGGGGCAGGGAGACAGGAGATCAGAAGGGCAAAGGCAGTGTGGTGGAGGAAGCAGAGAAAGACTGAAAGGGTTATGTGGGAGGCTGTGAAGATGCAGGAAGGGGCCACAGGCAAGCAAGATGCATATTTTTCCCCTGGAGTCTTTGGAAGGGTTGTTCCCTCCTGACACTTTATTTACCCCTGTAAGTCTTGACACCTTGCTCTAGCTTCATTTTGGACTTTCGAATTTCTAAGTTTTTTTTTAAGATTAAAAAAACTGGAATATTTTAAGCCTCTAAATTTGTAATAGTTTGTTATGGCAGCAATAGGAAACTAATACATGTTGGGATCAAATAAGATGTGTGGGAAGGATCTTGGAAAAAGCACAAAGCCAGGAGTCATTATTAGTTTATGACAGCCCACACCTTGTTTATCCCTCTGGTGTACCAGTCGGTGTAAGTTGCAGCTTCCATAATGTGGAGAGATGGTTGAATAATAGCCCTACACCCCAAGGAAGGGTATTTTTTCATGCTTTATAATTGCCATAGAGCTTGACAATCTTCCAGGTCTTATAGTTCTTAATTATGCTCTCATGCATATGCATCAAATACCCACATGCTCCTACCTAGTTTGTTACTGCAGATATTTGGAAAAAAAATATATTTGGAACAGTTTCCTCTGCATGCATCTCCCTCTGAAAATATGCTATGAAATATTTCACCTCCACTGCAATAATCTGCTCCAGTGGGGACATACTTGCCAATCTTCCCTGCACGATGGAATTAAACCTCTGCTCTCATCTGCTGCAGTCTCAGAGCCTGCTTATTATACCTGGCAATTCTCTCTGCTTAAGTCCCAGGGGCTTAATTGCAGATTTGGTTCTCTGGGTTTGTGTCTGCCTAGCTGGGGATGGTCAGCAATCCAGGACGGACCAGGGAGTATCTGACCCAGGAGGTTATATTTAAGTGACAGCTAAGGGGAAGAAAGGGTGTTGGTATTTTTGCTTGATGTTTCTCCCCATTAGGAATGCCTCTGCTGGGGTCTGTGCTCCTGGCCCACTGAATTCTAGCTGAGTAGCACATAATACTAGAGGGGTAGTTTTATCTACAGATCCATGGCTTTGCCTGCTGATAGTATGCAAATTTCCCATATAAGGCTTTCAGTTCTACACGGCTCAGTTTACCACTCTGCAAGTCAGTTTTCTCCTGGGGTGCTCTCTCTTCCTTCTGCTCTCTCTGATTTGTCCCCTGCCCTACAGATGCCTGTAGGAACCATACCTTCTTGTTTCTGTCGGGAAAATGACAGTAGATCCATCTTCATGGGGCATTTTTATGAAATGGACCAAACATCATTCTGTTGGTGAGCTAAAAGGTGGGTGGGTCTCAATTTTTGACTGTTAGACTGAACTTAAAAAATGTTTTTTTGTGAGAGAGGAGATCTCATCTTTGAAACCTCCAATTTATAACACAGGAGCTGTGTCACCAGGTAAATCCCTTAGCCTCTCTGCATTTTGGTTTTCTTATCTGTAAATTGGAGATGGTCATTTAAGCATGGCAGTCACTCCAGGAGGATTAAATAAGTTATTATGTAAAATGCATATCTCAGAGCAGTTACTTGTTCCCTCCTCTGCCCCTTTACTCCATGTTCACACTTGAGGTGCACACTCCAACCCTCCCTACCCCCACTGTGAATTTGCTTTAATGGGAAGATTCTGAAGTCTCAAGTCCAGGGAATTAGATTCCATTGAGAGAAGCCTGGGAATCTGCATTTGAAGTGAGCTGCCCAGGTTACCCAGATGCGGGTGGTCTTCAGACACTACTTATAGGTGCTGCTCCATGGGCTGTGAGGATGGGACGCATGAACCATAAGCATCTTAAGGGCAGTGCCTATGTGGTTTCAGTTGGGGCAATCCCAATGCCTGTCACAGCGGACACACCCAATGCACATTGGCCAATGTTAAATTAATTCCCCTGTGCACTCTTGATATTATCTGATCTTTTTTTTCAAGGTTATACTCCTCACTGGGCAATTAGAAGTCTATGTATGAAGTCCACTAGTGCAACAGTCTGCCATCTGAACCCTGAAACATTCCTAGTGGCCACCTGGAGTCCTCATTCTACCCCAGTCTGGCATGTACGAATCTAATCATCTTTCAGTAAGTCCCGGCACAAAGTCATGTTTTCTGAGATGCTTTCCCTGGTGAGAGTTAACACTGCCTTCCTCTGAAATCAGTTTTCCATGTCATTTTAAGCAGGTTAACTGTGAATTCTTACAGATGTGTATTTGCTCTCTCAGCTGATTGTGTGTTCTTGAAATTTCATCCTAATATCTCTCAAATACTTCTCTTTCTCCCAACTCAAACATGTTTGACCCAGTCCCAGTGCCATCATCTTGCTTGATTTACTAGATTAGCTCCTTCTCTGGTCTGTCCAGACCATCCGGGCCCCTTCCAAATTGCTCTTATCTTCATAGCCTTTGTACACAGGAGTCTGATAACATTAACATTCTGCAACCATTATTCACCCACCCTGCCACTTAACATCCTTCAATGGCATTGCTTCTCTCTGCCATTGGAATGAAGCCAACAGTTTGAGCATAACCTCAGAAGCTCTGTGGGGTTTGACTGCCCCTGCCTCTCCAGTCTCATCTTGTATTATCTCCTCTCACTCAGGCCTGCTTTAGTTCCTTAAAAGCAGTGTGCTGCCTCTGGCCACTGGGCCTTTGCACATGAAGATCCCCCTTGCCGAGGATTCTCTTCTAATCTTTGCCTTTGGTCTAGTTAACTTTGTTTTCAGCTCTGAGGACAAATCTAACTTTCTTAGTGAAGCCTCCTGTTGAGACTCCAAGTCTAGGTAAAATTCCTTTGGTATATGATCTCATCAAACTGTGCTCCTTTGCCTCATTGCCCTTATGCTTCTTTAAACTTATCAGTTCTACAGAAATTTCAATAATATTTGTCTCCACAAAAGCAGGAAACTGTTTGCTTTTGTTCACCTGTTTCTTCTTTATATTAGAAAGTAAGACAACGCACACCAGGAGCTCAGATCTATTTTGTGAATGAATGGAAGAGAGAATGCATAGATGAAGAATGTGAAGGTTTTACTTTGAATGGGGCCTGTTGTTTTGGACTCATCCAAAAAGCACTGGATTTCATTAAGTTCTAGGAATCAGAATTCAGCAGTTGGTCTCTAAAAAATAACTTGAAGTTGGAAAACTGATGAGAATTTTGTTTTGTTGCTTAATTTAGATACAAGGACTATGCTGAGTTTAGGTAAGTTTAGGCAATCCTAGGCAAGGGGGGCTTATATTCATTAAGTGTTAGTCCTCAAATCCTCTATTGAGTAGATTTTGCTGACTAAATGACTATGGAACAGATTTTGGTTGGACAGATGGTTACAGAGTACTATGTACTATGTCAATGTGAGTTTTAGAGAATTTTTTTTTTTTCAATGAGCAAGAAGGTGACTGCTGTGATTAAACAAGGGGTATATGGGAGATGCGAATGGGGAGAAAATCTGTGGAATCTCTGGATTGAGATCATATGTCAATCATTGCCTTCCTATACCACCATATGCCGTACCATGCATGAAATACCATACAAGGGCACACCATCATAGACCCTCCATCCAAAACTAACTCTAGAAATACTACACAAGAGTATAGTTGGCTGGGGTACAACTATAGTTGTACAGTTGGATGGGTTGAAGGGCAGCAGCACACAGAAACTATGGGATATAAAAAGGTTCTGGAGATTCTGATCATGGAAACCAGTCAACACAGTTTGGGGGGTCCTGTTTCCTCCCAAGGCTTTCCTCTTGGGCACTTGCTCCCAGCCTGGATTAAGAAGGTTGACCAAGGCACTCGTGTTGGTAGCAGGCAGTCTGCTTTTGCCCCTTCTCATGCAGTTGGCTGGTCTACAGCAATTTCCTAAGTAGAGTTGAATTAACCAGTTGCCTCTCTGGAAATATGGAATTGAGGTAGTGAAGACTCTTCGTTAGAACCTGAGCCCAAAGTGTATGAGGAGATGGAGTTAGTCAGCAGCAGTGAAGACAAAGCTGAAATTATGCAGCAGAAATCATGAGTGAGAAAGGGATCTACAGGAGGGAGGAGATGGCACAATCAGACCAGGCAAGACTATTTACATCAGAGAAAATCATAGAGACAAAGAATTGGTCCTTGTGCCTTCTACTTAGATCCTCTTTCCAGGTGACCTGGCTGGCCAGGTGACTGTGACTTCTGTATCTTTTCAATAAACTCTCCTCTGAAAGGGCTCACTTTCTGGTATCTCTGTTCTTTATATTCAAAAGAAATGTGAGAAGCAATCAGTGCTTGAGCATGTGATAGAACAAACCATTTCAACTTGAATTTGAGAGGTACCTATGAGGACTCCGTTTTCCTAGCTGTGAGCCATAAACACAGCCTTAGAGGAAACACACTGGAAATATCAAGTTTTCTGCGACTAAGTAAGTTCTTTATTTATGTGTACGGTCAACATTCTGGAACCCACTCTTGAGAAGGGAGATTTCCTGACTGGACATGTCTAGCATGAGTTGGGTTAACAGCCTGCAGCCCCCAAGACTGAGGTCCAGGTGGAGCATCTTCTGGGAAAATGTTAGTAGAAATGACAGGCAGACAAAGGATCGGTCTAGCTTTTTCCTTTTCCCCTCCAGCAGAAACCTGGCCTAGCAAAGAACTTATAGTACCTTTTGTACCTTTCTTACCCTTCTAGATTATTTCTCAGGTGTTAGCTCCGTGCTGATGCTCTTGTAAATTCATATCGGCTGCTAATTCCCCATAGACTGTGTTTCAGCCACTGGCCCTAAATGCCTTCAGATGTTCAAGTCAGCAGACTCAGCACCCCCCTCCCTGGCCTAGGTGTTGTCAGCTAGTCAGCAAGTGTTTACTGAGCGTCCTCTGGGTGCCCATCTCTGCACCAGGTGTTCTGTGCACTTGGCTTATGTGTGAAGAGAACAGTTAATTGACTGCTGGATGTGCTGTTCTGTTGGAAGAGTTCTGACGCTTTGGTAAGCATTGCCTGGGCAACCAGACCAAGAGTCTGGTAATTAATTAATACTGCAGTGATCGCACCCAATGTGAGCTAAAGAGAAGTGGAAAGTGGCTGGGATGACTTTGTTTTTTTGTGAAGGAAGGGTGCTAGAGAGACATGCAGTTTTGCAGGCTGGGAGGGATTTTGTCCCATTTTCAAGCTTACTGGGAAAAGACACTGAGAGAAGTGATGTGGTGGGAGGGGAAGGAACTGATGAAAACTGTTCTGCACACAAGTGAGAGGGTGACCAGCCACAAAGCCATTGACAGTTTTCTCCAAAGAGAAGGAAACCACAGCTCAAAGGCCCTTCGAGGGAGAAACTCCACAGCTGAGTTAGGGTTCAGCTTCTGAAGACGAGCCTCCCGACCGTGGCTCGGGGGAAGATCAACATAGAAGGGCTTTTATAGAAACAGGTGGGGCACAAACACACGTGTTTTGTATAACTTTTCATTTTGTTTAATAGTGTAAGTGTGCATAGTTAAAAAACCACCATTGATTTTCCAAATTCCCCGTGGATTACCCAGGACTTGAACAATCACAAATTGTTTGCTCCTCCATATTCACATACATATGTATTGAGATAGATACATATGTAATCAAGAATAATTAAAAATTGTGTTAGTTAATACCGCAGTGATCCCCAATAATCCATGGAGAATTTGGGCAATCAATAATTGTGGTTTTTTTTTTAATTATATGCAATACACATGCAAAATTAAACGAAACAAGGACTGTGCACATCATGGGTTTCTTTCCACAATCCTGGCCCTAATCTATAGCCAAAACTCTTTGGATGTCAAAGAAACTCATTCGTAGGCTGCACTGAGCCAATCATATTCTTTCTCTCTTTAAAAATTTTACTAAGAAACTAAATTATTCAAAGATCAGGGAAGAGGGGAAGAGGTGTTATAGAGACCTGGTGCTACATATACATTTCCTTCCTTGAGTATCCAGAAATCCCTAGAAGCAAAGAACAAGACTGGAGAGAGGAAGAATTCATTCATTCATTCATTCTTTTCTTTTTTAAATAAAGGTAACTGATATAAGTTTCAGGTGTACAGCTTCATACCTTAACAACTGTCTGTACCACACCACACCCACCACCACAGGTCTTGTCACCATCCACCCCCATCCAAATGACCCCCTCTACCTGTTCCACTCACCCTCCCGCTCCCCTCCCCCTCTATTAACTGTCGTTCTGTCATCAGCATTTATGGATTTGTTTTTGTTTGTTCATTTGCTTTGTGTCTTCAAAACTATTCACTGAGTATCCTCCTTGTCTCATACTTTCTTCTGGACACAGAGATGCAACAGTGATTAAAACAAAGTCCCCTTCTCATAGAATTACATTCTAGTGAGGCAAGGGAGAGGCAGATGGCAAATAAAATGCACTATGTGCTCAGGGAGTGGTGTTATGAAGGAAAATTAAAGCCTTATGGCCATGGAGATTGATGGAATCAAGAGGCTGCCATTTTAGAGAAGGAAGACAGGAAAGGTGGAACCAGGGGAGAGACCAGGCTTCGTGTGGTCCTAGAGAAATGGACAGAGGGGTTCTTTGGAGATCTGCTCTCCTTACTGTTGTGGGGTCCTGAGCTATACCTGACTAGATAGCTGATGAATGACCCTTTCTTGCTTAAGTCAGTTTGGGCGGTTTTCCTTTTCTGATAGTTAAGAGATTTCAAAGTCATTCACAGATCCACAAGCCAAATGCAGTTACAAACTATCTAGATTTTTAGTAGAACTTCCCAGTGAGAGCATGTGTCTCTTTATTATCTAAGAGCGAAATCTTTAAAGGACAGGAGCCTTACAGAGGTGCAACAACCTACCAGCCTGTGAACAAAATAGATGTCAGGAGGTAATAACTCAGCACCTATTTCCTTTCCCAGTTTGAGCAAATTTTGAAAATGGAAGAAATTATATTCTTGAAAGCATTAACAGACCATTCCTGCCAAGATCATTTCAATTTGTCTGGAGGATTTGGGAAGCTTAGAGATATGAATGGCTCTTTCTTTAAATTGAGGGCCCCCATCAGACCACCACCAGAGCTGGTCCCCATCCAGGACTCAATTCATTCAGGGTGGCTCTGAGTGATTCTATAGCAAAGCTGGGCTGCTGGCCTTCTTGCTCTAGGTAAGGAACCAACCCAGAAGATGGGTTCCCTCCACAACTCTATGTACCCCCAAGACACACTCAGGCATCAAAGAGAAATATAAGGAACACTCTGGCTTGGGACAATCACTACTGCTGGACCCAGGTTTAAGGAAAAATAACATTTATTGAGTACTCTGACACTTGATGTACCTGATCTTCTGTCGCTGAAGAATGAACTTCATTCTAAAGATGAGGAAACTGAACTGCAAAGAGATTAAGTGCCTTGCTGGATCAGTCAAAGTCTGAGTTTTAAGCTATAAAGAATACTCTGCTTGATAAAGCAGAAAACGAATACTAAGAGGATTCGGAGATCCTCAGAGAGCCGAGGCTTCTGGAGTGATGCCTAATGTCACGCTGTGCAGTGGTCCGCTGAGTAGGCTGCTCTTGCAGAGAACTGGATGCCAGTGTTTGCACCGGTGCCACTCTGTGCAGGCCTTTGGCTCTGCCATGTCTGCTATTGCTGCATCATACCCCAAGAACCCCTACTACCCCGACTCCCTGCCCTTCTCTCTCATCTTATCAGCTCCCCTGTACAATCTGGCATCAGAGTCAGGAGTCCAAATTTGGACTCTAGCTGCAAGGGAGGCTAGGAAAAGAGCAAACTTGTGTTTTCATCTCTTCTTGGAGAGTCTGTTTCAGTCCCTTGTCAAGGGGAAAATTCCCCCCAAATAGAAAGTGGATCAGGCAGTCCAATGCTTTGCCCACCAGTGTTGCCAAGATGAAGTACTTGTGAACTTTATTTTTTACAAATTCTTGAGCAAATATTGTGTTGAATATTTTAATTATGCCCATCATGTCACTCAGTGGTGGAGCAGAAAAGAGCAAAGTACACAGTCCTTGCCCTCAAGGTGAGGGCTTAGCCTTCCCCTCCAGGTCAGAGCTTAGCCTTCCCCTCCAGGTCAGAGCTTAGCCTGCCCCTCCAGGTCATGAGCAACAATCATGGTTGATTCATATATTGACTGCCATCTCTATTACTTCTCTATGTCTATTGTCTCTGAATCCTACAACAGCCCTGCAAGGATGGGTATGACCATGGAGCTCAGGAAGGCTCATAACTTGCCTGTTACCAGTTAAGATACTGCAAACTCCAGGCTGAAACCCAAGGTCTGTCTAAACAATTCCATCGTGGAAGCGCTGGGAGACAGAGGGCTCAGTTACTTACTGAAATGCACCTGATGGAAGATCAGGCTTGGAACACAGGCCTCTGACCCCATGAGCATAACCTCTAAACTAACCAGACTCCACGCCAGCTGTGTCACCCACACCGTGTGCTGGCTGGTCTGCCCCACTGTGCCTTTCATTCAGTCCTGAGCTTTTAAAACCTGCCCTTCCCAGCTCTGTCTTTTTGAAGGATGGTGACCGCCTCAGCCGATTCCAGGTGTCACTAAAACCAGGCCACCCCAGCACTGAGGGTGGGCTGGAGGGGCTCAGGCATTTTGCCAGGGTGTCATGAGGGTCCCTTCCTGGTCAGAGGCCTGTGAGGAGGGTTTTCTCCTAGAATGTGTGACTCCTTCGGGCACAGAAGGCTATCAGCTTTATCTACAACCCCCCGACCCCCGTGAGGCTGCTGGACCTTTGGTCTCGGATCACCCCTTGACCACTGGCAAGTTCTTCCCTTAGGACAGCCTGCTGTGGCGATTCGCTTCCTGATGAAGGAAAAGGAGTTTTGAAGGAGGAGTAGCTGGCAGGGGCTTGGTGAGTGAGGCTATGAGGCCACTCCTCTTAACTGGATAGAGCTGGCAGCAGAGAAGGTAGAAAAGAGAGGATGTTCTGAAAGTGGCCAGGAGTGGCCAAGAGAGAGAGAGAGAGTCAGGAGAGAATTAGAGGAGTTGGTTCTTTATTCCACACCTTTCTCTCCCACCTTCCGCTGCTGGTTCAGGCTCCACCACAGTTATCTAGCTTGAGTTGACATGTCAACTCCTCACATAGACTTGGTATATATCTAAGTGCTTGAACATTATTATTGTTAATATCAGTTGGCCATTTTCATTCAATTCCTGTAAATGGTAATCCATACCTTCCTACCCCTAACACACACACACACACACACACACACACACACCCCACAGGCCCTCACATACTATACACATACCACACACACCACACATCACACATCACACACACATACCACACATACACATACACTCCTTACATACCATACACATAGATACATACCATATAGCTCCCCACATACTCCATACACACACACCATACGTACGCACCACACACATACCATAGTCCCCCACACATACTACACACACACATCCACACATCACAGCCCCCTATATACCACACACATACACACACACACACACACACACACACACAGCTTCCCATGCATAAAACATAACAGTGAAAACCTCACAGCCGTTTGCTACACCCTGAGAGCTCTTTGTCTTTGAGAGTCCAGAAGGAAAAATCCACCAGCCATCAAAGATTTTAATTATTTATTTTTAATTACACAAGCCAAGCATGAATATGTTCTGGTTGTAAAAAATTCACACAATACATACAAAATTAAAGTGTCCCCCAAATGAAGAATTTTAAATAGCTCTGGCCCTCACCTGTCAGCTCTGCCATGGGCCCGTTCTGGGGAAGGTCAGTGAATTTGGCAAAGATCTAAGGAGACAGACTCCTTGTTGGCCCAGAAGGATAGGGAAGCTGGGGTCGCTCAGATAATGTGAGGGGGGTCTGTAGTTGAACTTACCCTTTATGTTTAGAAGCTTTGGACTTTGCCAGGAATGTACTCTTAGATTTTTTCAGTTTTCTTTTATAGGACGAAGGGGAGAGGACATGGTCCCCTGCCTTTCTGTTGAGATTTGCCTTTTTCTTGAACACATGCAGCATTAGGGTGGTCAGCACCACAGGCAAAGGCTTAGCACTGGGTTGTAGGCTGCAGCTGCTCTCCAGAGGGCTGCCTTCCAGCTTGGGTGGAAGGAAGGAAGTCTTCACATATCCCCCGTCCCACCTGATTCACTGGAGGAGGTTCTCAGTGTTTGCTCACCTCCTTCCTTGAGCTTAAGGTACCTGGTCATATTTGGCTGTAGCAGATGGGCAGATACTTATCAAATTCATCTCTTTCTCAACAATATCGTATTAGTGGGTATTTCCCTATGCCTCAATTAACCCCTGTATAAATTTGCTATGGAACTAAATGGAGATAAAGAGTTTTGGAGGAAGAGTCAGAAACACATTGACTAGGAGAATACTTGAAGCAGAAAGGATCTTCGAGACCATCAGTTTAATTCTTCACTTTACAAGTGAAGACATCAAAGACCAGAGAAATTTGGTCCAATGTCTCAAGTCATGTAGGCAGAGTTAGAAGAAGAGAGAGCCAGGATTTTTGATTTCAAACTCCCATCTCGGTGCTCCATCCATTACACCAGAATTGGAATTCAAGTGGCCACTCTGCTCTGCCTTCCAGGCCAGGGCAGGTCACAACGATTCTTGGTTCCAGATGCTCCGTCACCCCTGTCTATCTTAGAGTAGCACCACTAAGAGCAACAGAGGAAATTATGACTGCCAAGTGTGATGCAAATCACCAAGCAACCTTCAAATACAAGTGATCATCCTCCAAATATTGTAAAGACAAGCATTCTTAATTGCTTAGTCATCTGTAGTAGAATTTCTCAAAGCCCAATCATCACCTACCTGAATGAATGTTTTTGGGAGTCTAGCTAGGAAGCTTTGCTTTTTTGTTTTGGTTTATCTTTTGAAGTTCTCAAGGAATTTGATTATAGACTGAATGTTATATAATTGTAGAAGATTATTCTTAATTCAGTTGTGGTAATGGTGTTGGGGTGATGATGAACATGTCATTAATTTTGGGGAATATGTTTTTCTTGGTTATTTACAGTTGTTTAGGTGTTGTCTATCACAATGTCTGTAATTTACTTTTTAATGATCCAGCAATTATAGATGCATGTATGTGTGCATACACATAAGGTAATATGTTTACAATGTTTGAATCTAGGTGAGAGGCATATTACATGTGTGACTGTCTTTCTATCTTCATGTATGTTTGAATTCTTTATAACGAATAGTCAGACAAGTTCTCTAGATGTTTCTAATTCTCTGTGGTTTGAGAACCCTTGCTGTGGATCTGTAAGCCAGTGACCAATGACAAAGTGTGAGTGGAGAACTCTTCTTAACGCCCTCCTTGGTAGCTTGTCAGAATTGGAACCACTTTTACTCAGCAATACTTTTGAGGTTCTATTTCCCCTTGCCTATATGAGTTGTCGATAATACAGCATATTAAAATAATAGACTACTGTTCGTATTTCCAGCCAGGTCTAGAAGTGACACTAATTCAAGTTGGAGATATTGATTAGACCAGTGGTTCTCAAACTTGGGTACCTAGAAACACTCCCTCCCCCCTCCCCCACCACACACATACTCACCCCACGTTGAATTTCAACAAGCTTAGGGTGAGACACAGACATCTGATTTCACAGCTGTCAGAGGTAATCCTATTCTCCATCTAGGTTTGAAGTTCTTTGTTTTAGACCAAGATGGCCACAAGGTCAAAGTCAGATTTAATTCCCAAATTAAGAACTATGTAAGTGCTATACCTTAATAACATCCTATACACCTTACCCTGTTCTACCATTTTTAAATGTTTGGAAAAATGAAAAACTGAACCAAGAGAAAGGGGAATGGCCCAGGGTAATTTACAATTGCAAATACAGATTCGATTTTTTTTTTCCTTTCTTGTGAGAAACCGCTACATTTATTGTAGAGGTAGCTGCACTTTATTGATGGGTGAAAAGAGGCCTTTATTCGTTGTTCTCTCTATACCAAATGTATCAACTACCTCAGGAGTTTTAGATGAAAAGGTAAAAATGTTTTGTCAGCATTAGTGAATTATGATCACAATGAATGATGCTTTTAATGAAAACCACTTGATGAACACTTAGCCTGCAAGCCTGAAAGGAGAAATTGAACCTCAGGAAACAGAAAAATTAACCACTCACCCCTCACCCAACGAGCTTTATTATTAACATTTTCTGGGCCTTCACAGCTTTGGACATACAGGAAGACAGAAACAGCCTTTGGGGGCAGCCCTGGGGATTGCAGGGGGCAGCTGCAGGGGGTGGCTGCAGGGCCCTACAGCAGGGCTCCAGAAAGCAGCTTCCCCTGTTCTTATGTAATACGTTGTTGCAGCTTAAACCTTTAATTAACCAGAGATGTCATCAAGAAAAGTTTGCCAAGGAAGAGGATGCCTGGTTTAATTAAAAAGATCTTTAATAGTTATTAAGGAAATCAATTTGAAATTCAGGCTTGAGAGCGGTGATGGGGGAAGAAATCACTGAAAGGACTCTGCCATCTCTCTGGGTAATGGATTTTAACCCTTTGATCTGCACTGCTTCAAAATCCCTGGGGCAGCGGTGCTGGGAAGGAGAGGGATGCTTATCACTCATCTCTTGCGAATCTACATTCCAGATCCAAGCGAGAAGGTAACCTTTCTGGGATGCAGTTATCCTGGCAATCGAAGGAAATGGGAAACCTTTATAAATTGAAAATCTCCTACCTCATAAGTATAAGCTGTTTTTTTTTTTTTCAAAGAGATGCATTATTTCTCCCTGAGGATTTGTGCTTAGACTGTACATCAGCTTCTTTCCATTACCACTCAAACCCGCCTTCTTCAGATCAAGCCAGAAAAAGGGATTTGGCTCTTTGGAGCACAAGAGAAATATTATTTTCACTTGTCTCATGAAAATGATGACACAAAAGGTGAAATAGCCAGGGGATGGGCAAAATAAATTGTCTGCATAGGCAGAAACTGCAAAAGGGAAGGTGTTTTTATTTAAAAAAAAAAAAAAGAACATAGTATTTTGCCGACAGGGGGCTGATCACCATCCGATGCAGCCCAGTTGAGTTCAAATGCTAATAGCACTTTTCAAATAATCTATGTTTAATTAATGTTTGTACAGCACTTAGAGAGGGAGACTCAAGACAGGTGCAGAGGATGGCTACAAAAATGACTCTCCTGTGGCAGTGTGGCTATCTTTCAAGCGGACGAAGATGGCCTCTTTCTGGGACTCATGTCAGTCCTCAGCAGGAATGCAGCCGAGAGGTGAGACTGGACCTTGTAACACTCAAGCCTGCATCTTCATCACCAGCTTACGCTTTCCTGAAGAGCTGGAATCAGACCTATACTTATTTGTATTCCTCACAGCAAACTGCCCAGAGTCTGTGCTCACAACGTATTGCTTGTTTTGCTGATCACCTGGAAACTTACCCGAAACATCTCAGCTCCCTGTTTCACTTGGTCTATTAAACCTGGGGAGGGCAGATCCATTCTAACCCTAGCTCTACTCACGAGCTAGCTGTCTTGCTGCAGGTGGATCATGTAGCTTCTCTGGCTCCACTTTCCTCAGTGAAAAAATGAGGAACATTGAACTAGATGATCTCCAAGGCCCCTTCTGACCTGAATAGAGTCTGATCCACTATTTCTCCTGTATCCTAGCCAGGCAGATTCTGTTCTTACGCTAGTAGAATGATAGTGCAGAGGAAATCTCCATGCCTATTAAAACATTATGGCTAATGTTTGGGAGGGTGTAGAGAAAAAGAATTCCTTGTACACCGCTGGTAGGAACGTAGACTGGTTCAGCCCCTATGGAAAACCGTATGGACATTTCTCAAAATATTAAAAATAGACCCACCATATGATCCAGCAATTCTACTTCGAGCTATCTATTTGAAGAATACTAAAATACTAATTCAAAGGGACATATGCACTTCTCTGTTCATTGCAGCACTATTTATAAGTCAAGCCAAATTATGGAAACAACCTAAATACCCATCAACAGAGCAGTTGGTTTAGTTGATTAAGATGCGGTACCCAGTGGAATACTACTCAGCTATATAACAGGATAAGTTTTTATTCCTTTTTATTTTTTTAATGACTAATTTTATTTTATATATTTTATATATCATTTTTCATTTTTGCACAATGTATGCATTTTCGTCTTGGTTATATTCCCCGTGCAATTCCCACCCCCCCTTATTTTGACCCTCCTCTCTCTTCCCCCACCCCTAGTGTGTCTCTAGTTTATAGCTGCTTGTTGATTTTGATTTTCACTTTATTATAAATAGTCTTTTTCCAAAATAGGATAAGTTTTGCCATTTGTGGCAACATGGCTGGAACTGAAGGCGATTATGCTAAGCAAAATAATCCAGAAAAAAACAAAATATGAATGGTTTTGTTACGGAGCAGCCCCGATATAAAACGGGGTGCCTGGCTGTGGGTCCTCACCCGTGCGCTTACAAGGGACTTATTAATACTTCACTGCAGGCACACACAAAAGGTTAATAAAAGGTTTATTTACAAGGGAAAGGGAAATGAGGAAATGTACAACTCAGGGAGAAAATAGGGAAATAAAGTCTTTAATGCGTCCTACCTGATCCGCCCAACTGGAAACCCAAAGGCACTCTCAGAGCTGGCTGGGCGCTGCGAGCTGGCGGAGAGTCAAAAAGGTAATCCCCCAAAGCCCACGTGTCTGGTTTTATACCCAACCTGGCTGCTTAACCCCACCCTCAGGTTCCAGCCACCTTCCCTTGGGTGGTGATGGGATTTGTCTTTCCCAATGTCCTGATGGCTTTGGTCTGGAGTGGGGGTGGGGTCCACAAAGCCTGTATGGGATTAGCTCAGGACATCCTTTCCCCCCTAACAGTTTCACTTCCATGTGGAATATAGAGGGGAAAAAAAAAAACAACAACAAAGGAACTGACAAAACTAAACCAGAACAAACCCGAAAAGTGACTGCAGAATTGAGGCTGCTTGAGAGGGAGGGAGGAAGGGACAGGAACAGAGGAGGAAGACGACCCACTGTCCTAGGATGAAGGACTATAGGTGTTTTGATGGTGGAGTGAAAACATAACATGAGGAGGCGTGAACCTATACCCCTGAATCATGGGCAGGGCTGTAAACCAACGTTACTTCAGTAAAGCAGGTAAAGGAGATACAGTTGAACTGGGGGAAGAAAAATGTGTGGCTGCAGAGTGGGGTTGTAAACTGGCCAGCAGTGGGTTGGATCCCGGCTGTAGACCTGTGCAGTAACCCATTTGCTTTCCCCAGGGTGAATTAGTTAATAGCAGTTAAAATCCAGGAGGTTTCTTAGAGTTAACTGGACTTCCGCTTCCACTGAGAAGCGGAACTGTTTCAACGATGAACACTTTGAGCTGAGTCCTGAATGGGTCACCCACAGTGTCCTCCTGTCATGTCCTGGACACCAAGCCTTGCTGCCTGTGTGCTAGGCGGTGGCTGCCCTGACTCGGCCCCTTTCCCTTGCTCATGTTTTTTTCGCTACCCATGTAGGTATGTTTGTGAGAGGAAGGGACAATTGGAACAGTTATTAGAGTCTAATGTCAGAAACCCAAGTCCTCTGAAGAAATGCTTGTTCCAGGAACCTGCTCCTTCTTGGGATGTGTGAACTGCCAGGTGGGTAAAATGCCTTCAGTTGGGTGGATAGGCTCAGTCATTGACTGGTGGGGTAATAGGATTGTTTCCCATTTAAAGCTAGCTCAGTCTATCCACATTGTCTCTTCTTTGCATTCATACCTTGAATATTGTTTACTCAGGATAGAGTCCCACCTGAACATCTAGACTCTCCCAAACTCAGCACATGCACAAAACAACTTTACCAGCAAGGACCCACAGTTCTGGTTATCTGAGAAAAGCAAGCTTCCTTTGAGCAACATCACCGGAAGCCCTGTTAGAATGGCCTTCAGATGTAGTGTCTAAAATTGGGATTTCCTGAAAATGTAGGGGTTGCTATTACCAACTATGCAAGGAGAATGGGATTAATCCAGGGCTGTCCCAAGCAGGATGGGGCACGTGGTGCCTCTGTTCAGCAGGCAACATCCGCTGAAGACTTGCTGACAGACTCTGCCACTGGCCACTGGAGGTTGTCCTGGGAAGCAGATTGACTCCATTTCCATCCCTGGGCCTGCTTGGCTCCTCCCACTATTGAAGTTCCTGCCAAGCTGGAGGCCCTCACACAGTTCTTTCCTTCTAGGACCTGAGCTCTCCCACCTGCTTCACTTTCCACTGATGCCTCAGAGCCAGACTTACCAAGGACTGTGCTAATGACTCTTATGCTAATGATGAGGTTGCCTGTCAGACATGACTGTCTGGGATTGGGACCTGGGAGTAAAGGACATCTGTCTTCAGGTGCCTCCATTTCTTCTGCCTGTGCTCCCCTCTTTTTTAGAGTCCTTCTAGGTATGTCAGGGTAAAGAAGTTTCCTCTACTTTTCTTTATACTAATAAGATCACCCCTTCATGCTGCTAGGACTTCCATTTTTATGGGGATAGGGGACCCATGGCCTAGTTCATTGCAGGGAACCACTGAGGATCAAACCTGTTTTTACAACCAGAAAAGACATATCACTGTAGCAATAGTAAGTTTTACACTTGGCATTTGGGTGAGAAGCGAAGAAAGTTTGGGGGCATTTCGAATAATGAAAGAAAGAAGCAGGCTTTTGAAATGCAAAGATAGAACTCCCTTTCCAGGAAGCAAATTATACAGTGGCACATTAAAAAAAAGGCGGGGGGGGGGTGTGGTAGGGGGTGACGAGGGGTTGAAAGTACTGGGACCGTGAAAGGAGTTGTTTAATGGATAGAGAAAGATCCAGAAAGGTGACTCTCAGATCCTTTGGATAAAGCCACCCATCTCCTCGTCAAAGATAAGAGGAAAAGCGGCTGGCTTTATTCTTTATTCTTTTGACAAAGATGCACCAGTGTGGCTGAGAGAGGAGGCAAGCTTGGTAATAGCTGCTCATTCACCAGGCAGCCTAAACCATTCTAGCGCTCACTTTACAAAAAGCCTTTCAGGAGATGCAGGACATGAGGTTTTGACAGGCTCTCCAGTGGCAAGGAAGAGGAGAGGAGCAAGAGCAAACAGGGGTTGATGTATTATTTATGGTTGGAGAACTTAACAGCAGCCTGTGAGGGTCGGCCCAAAGACTCGCATCTATGGAATCGAGACAGACATCTCTGAATTTCTTTTGCTGCCGGGACCCCTGCCAGTGCCGGGCCGGTGTGCCTGCCTTTCATCTCAGCGCTGGGCTGCAATCTGCCTGGCTCCTGGTTGCCTTTCCCTGTGGCCCATGATGAGTAGAGACCTTGACAGAAAACTGCCAGGGTCTCTGTGGGTGAAATCTCACTAGGTCTGCACAGAGGGCATCGTGCTGGGCAGTCAAATCTGAGCATGCAGATACACACACACACACACACACACGCGTGCTCGCAGACTCTTACTGATGTCACACGGTGGGCAGAGAGGAGGATGTGGGACTTGGATCTGAAAGGAACAAAGGCAGATCGTCCTCTGCAGTGAGCTGGGCAAAGTGCAGGCGGACAGCGAAAGGAAATGAGAGGCAAAGTGCGAAACCCACAGCAGAAGCCGCTGGAGAGCATATGCATTGGACTTCACAGCTTCCTCCTGTTTCCAGCTTACATTTGCTCCATATGCTGCTTTACACAGCTTTTCGGGGCAATAATGGGTTTTATTCCATAGTTTTTATACTAACATGAATGACTCACATCTGCTCCAATACCCAATTTGCTCTCTAATGTCTTCCTTCGGCTGCAAGGGGAGAACAGCTCCCACAGAACTTGCCAGTGACAGGAGTGGTGAGAAGAGACCTAATTCAGGGACAAGGCAGCTTAGTGCCTGATAAGTGTGAGCTGGAAGGGGCTTAGAGAGGACCTGGCACAACAGAAGATGAAACTGAGACCAGAGAAATGAACGGGCCCAAGAATATCATGACCAGGGAGTTGGGTCTGTCCTAGAACACCAGGATATACCTAATTCAGAATTTACCTATTTTTCTTATTTCCTGCCATGTTAAATCTTACCCTAGGAGGTTTTCCTACCCCTATTGGCTGTGATGGGAAAAAAGTAACCTGGATTAATTGCCAACCACAGCTAATTCCCCACTGGGCTCAACTGTGCTCTGCATTACTTAAGGTTATTAAAGTTTTAAACATCTGCCTGAGCATGGGAGACCCCTGGATAGGCTGCGTCCTGGGAGAGACCCCTGGATAGGCTCAGCCCTGCATGGAGACTCACCCGACATGTCGTTGTTTAAAGTCCCACCTGAAATGCTTTCAATCCAAATGGCAGCTACTATCAGACTACTAGATGCTTTTTGGCTGGATTGGGAAATGCTACTTGGCGAAACTGGAGTCCCCTGACAGCTTCCAAAGGCCCAGGGAATTTTCTCAATTTTGAGTGGAGGACAGTGATTCTGAGGCAAGCCCCTTGGAAGGCAATCCCTGCTCTCCCAGGCGTCCCTGGCCCTGCACAGGAGACTGAAGGTCTCCGTTTTCTTGCATCCCAAACAGTTAGCATGAAGGACCTGGTGCTGCACCGATTTTGAAAGCTTGGCGGTGGTGTTGTGTAACTGTCTGCCATCTGTTACTCAGAGGCAGCATCACAAAGCGCTGAGCAATGGACTCAGTGCTGCAGCTCCTGCCTGGAGCCCACAGCCTCTCAGCAGCTTGCCTGGGGGTCCCCTGCAGAGACTGCTGCAGCATGCTTTGCGGGGCCCAAACCTGCAGGTCTGGGGGGAGCTCCTGGAAGAGAGCCTGGTGCTCCAGATACTGCAGGGACTAGTCTCTCACTGCTGCCTTCACCCTTTACCACGGTGATCTACCCGGACCCTGGCCTGGCCAAAGTGGGGGGTAGGGGGGCCTGCTGCAACCTTTCAGGACAAAGGCAAATCCTGAACCATTCCCAGGGTGCTGTGAGAGCTGAATCTTGAGATGGGCTGGCAAGAGAGCCCAGGTGTTCTCGGTGGTTTGATTTCCACCTCTGTTCCCAACTAAAAACTTATCTAAGCCTGTCCAAAAACTCTTTGGAATTGTGAGGGAGGTTTGCCCTGTGGCAACAAACATGGGGCTTTCAGCAGACACCACCATGCCTCACTTCACTTCTTGGGGCACCACCTTAGTAGAGAGTGAATTTTGGATCCCTTTTGTACAGCAGCACCTTCAGAAGGATGTGAGATATGGGGGCTTCCCCTGTGCCTGGCTCAGGGGGGAGAGAAGCAAGGATGGTGGCTACAGCAGTTGGCACGACATTATCTTCTCTCCAAGCAACTGGATGAGATAAACATCCCTCCAACTAAGGCTGCCTACATTCAAATGGCTGGTTTTGCTCCCACTGGGTTGCCCAGGGGAGTCCTCACTCCCCCTTTCTGAGTGGTCAAATGATCAGAGACCACCAGAGCCTTGCAATCAGCGTCCACAACTATTCACTTACTAGTCAGAGGAGGTACTGTCGCCCCCATTTTGGGGATGGAGGCAGGTAAAAGGACTTGCCTGAGATTCTCACAAGTAATGAGAGAATGTTCTGCGCCAGATCAGGGACCCTAGTCCAGGGATAGCGCTATTATTCCCCTGAGCTGATAATCCAATTCAGAATTTCCTCCGCCCCTAGACCCAAGCAGCTTTAGTCTGCAGCGGGAGGAGGAGGCACACTCCAAAGGCATTTGGGGAAAGCGGCTTTTGGAAGGTAACCTCCTTCCTCTAGTATCTCCCCTGCCAAAGCTCACTTTCCAACCCCCTTTGTGGCCAGCCCAACTTTGGGTGCCCTTTCTTGCTAGCACAGAGCCGCGAGGCTTACAGGGAGAGAAAACCCTTGGGGGAGATAATTGTGCCTTAATCAATGGATTTCTTTAATTTTAGACCAGCCGAGCGATCCACCAAGCAGATAAACTTGCCAGGCACCTGCAGGCAAGCAATAAACACCCCGGGAGTTGGCTGAACTCGACCTCAGCCCTGCTCCACCAGGGGGGTGAACCCCGGTGTGGCAGCAGCACCCCCAGCGCCCCAAGTCCCAGCGCCTTCTCCCTGAGGGCCGCGCACTGCAGGCGGGACCCGGCGCGAGCGCCACGTGCAGCCCCCGCGGCGAGCGGGAAAGTCTCCCCGGCGCGGCTCAGCGCGGCGCGGGCTGGCCCTGGGTCCCGCGAGCAGCCCGGGGGGCGGGGGGGGGGCGGCCTCCCCCACGCACAGCTCCGGCCCGGCCCCTCCCCAGCCGCGAAGCTGCGCCCAGGGCTCCCGCGCGAGCGGCCCCAGAACGCAGCTGCGTGCGCCCCGGTCGGCGGGCGGCGGGAGCGCCCCCACTCAGCCCCGCTCGCTCCCGCGCGGGCTCCCTCGGAATCGGCCCCCCTCCCCGGCGCTCCCCCCCGCTCCCGCTTCCCTCGTGCTCCTCCCGGGGCGCCCCGCACAGCCTCGGATTGGCCCCTCCTCGCCGCTTCAGCCAGTTTCCCTCGCGGCGGCGGCGGGCTGGAGGCGGCGTGGCGGCACCGGGAGCCCCTCGGCCCCGCGCGCTCCTGCCGCCGGCGCGGACGTCCAGCCCGGCTGCCCCCCGGCCCCTCCCCGCGCGCCCCCTGGCGCCCCGCGCCCCCACCCCTGTTCGCCTCCTCCCGGGCGGGCGCAGCCCCTTGCCAGGTCCCGCCGCCCCTGCGCCCGGCTCCCCCGACCGGCGCTCCTGCCCCGCCGAGCCTGCCCGCCAGGGGGTGCCCCGGGGCGGCGCGGCGCGCGGAGGACTCGCGGAGGGGACCATGCGGCGCCTGACTCGCCGCCTGATGCTGCCGATCTTCGGGGTGGTGTGGATCACCGTGATGCTGTTCTTCTGGGTCTCCAAGAAGAAGTTGGAGGTGCCGACGGGGCCCGAAGTGCAGACCCCCAAGGTGCGGGGGCTGCGGCGCGCGGGCGCGGGGGGCGCGCAGCCGCGTGCCGGGGTGCGGGCGCCGGGGGCGCCCGGCGGGGTCTGCGCGCTGCGGGCGGGTAGCGGGGCGCGGGCGGCGGCTGCGGGGGGTGTCTCGGGATTTGAAGGAAGCTCGGGGGGCGCCCCCGACCCGCGCGGTGTGAAAGTGGGTGTGGGCGCCGGGCGCGCGCTCGCGGGCTGAGCGGGGCTCCCAACTTGGGCACCCGCCGGTCCCGCGGCGGAGGGGGCGCTGCGGGCGGGGCGCCCGGGGGCGGGGGGCGGGCGGTGGGGCGGGCTGGTGCTGGAGAAGTCTGGCGCGGCGCTGACCTGCTTCCCGCAGCCGCCAGGCCACACGGAGCGAGGCCGGAGGCCCGGGGTGCCCGCGCGCGCCTGTGCGTCGCAGGCGAGCGCCCTGCAGCCTCCTGGGCGGCTGCTGCCGGGGCCCACGCGGCCTGCTCCGCCCCGGCTTGGTAACTGCTCCCGAGCCCTTCAGCCGCCTTGGAAGTTGCCTGTGCCTTGAACCCCGCTAAAGAGCCTGTGAAGACAGGCGCCTCGGTATTGCCGGGGAGTTGGGGAGATGAGAATCCAAGTGGCGTTTCCGACTCCTGCCTACTTAGTTCCTCAGAACTGAGCCAGAAGGGCCTCCCTGCGGGCCTCCGGGTTACTTTCATTCAGGCCCCCACACTTCAGGCTCTTTCTCCTCCACAGACCAGGCCCTGTGGGACCCAGAGTGAGCGCTGGGGGTGGGGCCGCGTTTATGAATGGGATCCGGAGCAGTGCTCCAGGGACTGGGAGAAAGCTCCTGGAGAAGCTTATTGTCAGAAGCAGAATGTAGAAAACGGCAGGGGGAAGGGAGGAGTCTCCCAGTACATGTGGTACTGAGGACCTACTGTGTGCCAGTACATAGTGGGTGCTGCTTCACTACCGGTGGAGGGTTATTCTTTTTTTCATAGTTCAGGAAACAGGTTCAGAGTCTTGGGTTTCTTTCCTTAGGTCTCTCTGATGAAAACTCAGACCTCGATATTCAGAATCCTTCCACTATATCCGGTTCTCTCAGGTCCTCTTTTAACTACATCTTTGCCACTTACTGTTCGGAACCCGGCCAGTTTGCTCAGTTGAGTTCCACAAGCATTTGTTGATGATCTGCCGTGTGCCTGGCAGTGTGCTAGGTGCTAGTTACTGTGGGTACAGAGGTGTAGAACTTATTCTGGGTGTAGGTGGGGTGGGGTGGGGCTTTTGCTCATCAGTGGGCCAGAGGCTTGAAGAGTGCTGAGGGCTAAGAGAACTCATGCACCAGTGTCACGGGAGCCTGGGGGACTTCCTGGAGGAGGAGGACATAACAGAACTGAGTTCAGAAGGATAATCAGTAGGTTTGCCAGTAGGTAGGGAGGGCATTCCAGGGAGAGGTTAACTGCACAGAGGAATGACACAGCACGTTGTTCGAGTTTGGCATAGTTTGAGTGTAAAGTTTGACTGACGGCTGTGATGAGGCTGGGGAGGTGAAGAGGGGTTGCGCAGTACCTGTGGGTGCTCAGGGGCCTTGGGAGCTACTCATCTGGGAAGTGATGAGGGTCAGACAGGTGACTTCAAACAGCCTTCATCATACCGGATCAATTTTCTCCCTCAGTTCAGACCTGCACATAGATCTGGGAGCTTTCTTCTTTTCCCTGCTTTTGCTCCTTGTGATACAGTTAATGATGCCTGCAGGGACGTGAACTCTTTCTGTTTTGCGTTGAACCTCATTACCTGAGCTTACTTATTCTCAGTTTACGCCAGGGATCTGGGATGAGAGCTCTCTTTCCTTCTTGGTGTATTTTGCTCTTGCTCCTTACCTCCTCTCATCCTGGTGTGTACAGAAACCACATTTATCTAATGCGGCTGTTCGCCAGGCCCTGTACTGGGCTTGGGGGCTGTTGTGAAGAGTATTCTGTGTCTCTGCTTTTGTGGCTGGACCTGGAGTTTGGGGGTGGCGGGTGGTCTCATAAGTTCCTGGTTGAGGCCAAATTACAAACTAATGAGTGATGTGGGGTAGTGGCAGTGCAAGTCGGGATCCTGGAAGTCCTGACCTCTTGCTCTTTGCTTTAATATCTTATTCCTTCTTTCTTCCATTTCAGTATTCTTTATAGCCATAGTTTCTATAGGCTTTACACATCCTGCTATTTCTTCCTATTAGGTATCCTTCTTTTTTGTTAGTATATTTCTCCTTCTCTTTTTCACTCGTGTATATGACTGTGTGTCTACACTTCTGTGGGTGTTTGTGGGTGCATTTAGTGTCTGGTGGATGAGCACCCCTCTGGATCTCAGTGTCTATATGTATCCGAGGCGAGAGGTGGAGGCGGCAAAGAGAGATTCCTTTTAGGCACCAGGGCAATTTTCCTCCCGTGACTTATCTGTAGAGAAGGTTTGTACATCCTGTCCGCAGGGCATTTGGCTCCCACACCTGACTGCATGTCAGAATCAAAATATGAATTTGGGGGCTTATGGTAGAGATTATGATTCTATAGATTGCCCTAGAATCAGTGTCTTTACAAGTGCTCCGTGTGAGTCTGAAGCTGCCTGTCGATGAAAGGGATTTGGAGGAAGAATACTCAGTCTGTTCATTTTTTTGGTAGCTGGCTTGGCCCCCTGTAAGTATGGCCAGATGATTCGTTCTTCTTAAGTCCCTCACCGGCCTAGCTTGGCCAGCCTGTGTGCGCTCACGTGAAATAACAGTGGCTGGCGTTTGTATAGTATTTTACAAATTCACAAACTCCATTTTACATATGATAGCTCATTGAATCTCTACAACCACCACATAAGGCAGCTGATGCTTCTGTGCAGATGAGATTGAATAATGAGATTAAACAGTTGGCCCAAGATAACAAGGCTGTTACTAAGTGGCTATTTCTGCTCGGGGAGCAGAGGTTCTGAGTGACCACCGGTGTGCGCCTTCCATGCCGCTCAGCTGTGGGGGTTGCACTTGTGGGTAACTGGGTGAGGTCAGAGATATTTGCAGTGGGTGCTCCCCACCCACTTTCCAGTGCTTACATGACTCACTCCTAGATGAGCCTTTGGAAAAGACCAGGGGGATTGGTGTAAGTTGTGGGGGAGCCACCTCAGAGGCAAACTTTCTCTCTCTGCCTTTGGAAGAGGCCAAGTGGGACAGCGGATGCTTCTCTGTCTGGGCTGAGTCTCCCAGGTGGGGAGAGTCCCCGGGGAGGTAGATGTGTCTTGGGGTTTGGCACCCAATGGTTGCAGGTGGCAGCAGTACTCCTGGTTGAGGAATCATTTGCCAGGGCAGAGATTATTTTCTCCACAGTAGGAATTTGAATGGGACATTTAAAAAAATGTGGTTTTTGGGTGATTCCAGCATCCTGGGTTTCCTGGGTGTGCTCAGGTATGGACACCAAGAGGTCCCAGCGCTGTCTGCGCCTGTGCAAGTTTACATCCTGTGCGGATTCTTCCCAGTGTGATCCAGGGGGTTAGATTATTTTCCAAAGCAAGAACAGTGGGCTCCCTCTCCCTAAAAATGTCCTGAGAAGTTGGGAATGGTGGCGGGTTGGAGAGGAGAGGCTGTGGTCCGGGCTGGTGGCTGGCGACTGCCTGACTCTTTGATTCCAGACAGCAAACTGGGGTCTGCTACATGTTCTAGTTTTGGTCTCTGGCTCCTTGTCTCCTTCCCTCAGAGTGTTAGGAACTGTCCTCATTCACCTCATGATGGAATCTCCAAAGTGGGGTGATAATAAAATAAAACCTATGCCCGGCCACAGTTTCAGTGCTGTGGAGAAGACGCACTGTGCTTCTAGTTTAAGGAAATTAATTGGATTTTTTTTCTTGGTTTCAAGAAGGGTTGGTTCTATTAATAGCTCAAGTAAAGATTTCTTTATGTTTGACTTTTTAATGTTGATTAGATTCTTTTACTGGGTTCCCTACTCCCAAATTCAGCAAAGCTCTAATTCCTAATTGAAAAATCATCTAATACGTTTGATGTCTTCATTCAACTATATTTTAGTGATAAATGTTTTACCACTAAAAAGGACCTGAAGATGTTTCATTTCTTCTTTCCCCTATCATGTGTTTGCCATTTGGAGAATTATACAATAACTGACAGAATTAAAAAAAAAAAAAACTAGCAAATTTGACTCTCATTTCCAAGAAACTAAATTTAGTCCAGGGGCTTAGGGCTCAGAAAAAGCAAAAGAATGTGAGGCCTGAGGGTACTTTTTGAGGAAAGTATTGGAAATATAAAGGCTCCTGAATAAAGTGCCTCGGGCCCATGTAAATGTATTTGTGCTCTGCTGGAAATACAGCAAAGGCTATTAGAAAAGAGCTTGTCATTCTGTGGTATTTGCATACCTCAGATGCCTGAAGTATATGACACTGTTATTTTTCCCCCATTTAGTAGATCGCTTCTCCCATTAAAAAAAAGAATCTGGAATTTTAGAGAGTGACCCTGTGCATTTGTTAATGCTCAGTGTGTGCTGACTGGACTTTGTCCAGGGCATTTTGACTCTGGCATGACCACAGGAGCCCGTCACCAGCCTGGCGTCCATGCGTTCATTCACTGGTGTGCCTGCTGTTGCCAGGCTCCATGTGTCCTTCCACTCCAGGGCCATCCCGCAGCAAGCGAGGGGCTGAGGTGGACTGGTGAGAGGTTGGGGGACACTATGTAGCAGGTTGGAACCTCAAGTATTCAAGAAATCTGTCTTTGCTTTCTAGTTATCAACAAGCATTATTTTAAAAAATCTTTGAGGTATTTTTAAATACCCTTGTCGCATCCTATCAGGCTGGTGGGATTTTGACATTTGCGTCATTTTTGGCCTGCCTGGGTTGTTCCCACATCCCAACCCAGCTAGTCCTCTCCCCGAGGTCCAGGCTGGAGGCCCTATCCCAGGACCCAGGGGTCTGTGTGGGGAATCCCTTCTATTCAGTATGGACTCTCTTTCCATAAATCCTCATTCCTTAAGTGGCCTGGTGCTTTTGGAAACAAAGACTGGGAATCCCTGTCTCGGAACTTTGCTGAGCACAGCCAATACCTGCTCAAATCTGGAAAGACAAAGGGGCAAGACTCAGCAGGAGGAGAAATTAATGTCCCTGTCACAGGCCTCCCCAGCCTGTCTAGAGTCTGGCCCCTTTCTAGGTTGCACATGTGTTTGTATCATCCGAGAGTGTTCATTTCCACTCATCATAGGTCATTTATAAACTGAACAGGACAGAATGAGGCTGCTGTTGGCTGGTGCCAAGGCCCAGAATTTCCACCCAGTCTGGTTCACGTGCCATTCATCTGCCTCCTTTGCCTACATCCTTTCCCATCTTCCCTAATCCCGAATTTCCAAAGTGGTCTTACCCATTATGAGCACTCAGGAACAAATTTTAAAGAAACATGTTGCTGTGCCCTGTTTGGTTTCTAGCACGTAGTTTGTCACTCTTCCAGGGTATCTCAAAGTCCCTGGTACATTTTTTTTTTTAAGATTTATTTATTTATACATACAAGAACTGGGGTACAGGCCAGAGATGTGGGGGGGGGGTGAGAAGATTCACCAGAGACAGAGTGGGGAACAGAACAGGCAGACTGACTGAAATACACTGCTGAGAGGAACAGAGGGCAAGGCAGGAGAGGTTTACTGCGTCATGAGGGTAGATCCTTGGCTGGGGATCGAACTTGCACTACAGTGGCTGTGGCGAGCTTCATAGGTTGCGTCTTAACCCCTTGCGCCACCAGGGAGCCCCCCTGGTGCATTTTTGGAGAAGAATTTGAAGTAGAAAGCAGGGATGGGTTTCCAGCACCTCTGTAGGGGACGAGGGCCCTTGCGTCCTGGCATGGCCTCTGCATGTTTCACCCCAGACAGCAGCAGTGCCGACCTGCCATCTGTTCGGGTAAGTGAGTCTGGCCATGCCCCATGCCCTCTGCAGCTGGCTGCTGACTGCCCCACGTGCCCACTGGGACCCTGAGCCTGCGGTCAACCCACCTCACAGGGCCCTCAGTTGCGCTGCTTGCTGGAACCCGAGACAGAGAGCCTGCTGCTCTCCTGGTTCCCCCATCATGTCACAGTGAGCTGTGCTTGCACCTTCTGGGCTTGCTTATGTGGCGGTGGGATGTGTCTTCCTGGCCTGGAGTAACTCGGACCCCTGCCTGCAGGGCTTAGTGTGCTCGCCTGTGAAGTGGGAGCCGCTGCCACAGCGCTGCATCTTCACAGGCTCATCAGCAGCCAGAGTCGCTTTGGGTTACTTGTGAATAACTCTGAAGTGAGACCTCATGCCTATAAATAATTACACCACAGATACTCTGTGTCTATTACTTATCTTTTAATTATTTTACCAGAAACGCTAGATTAACCAAAAAAATAAATCAGCCTGAGTCCTTAGATGTTGAGCTGATTAAGATAGAAGCCCTTTGGGATCCTGAAGAACACACACACACACACACACACTCTCTCTCTCTCTCTCTCTCTCTCTCTCTCTCTCACAGACACACACTCACCGGTACCCTGGGGAATTCTGCAGAAGCTCCTGAAATTTGCTGGCTCTGGTATTTTGCTATTTCAGAATAAGTGGCCTGATAGGACCTTCTGGGGCAGCAGTCTTTGCACTTGGCAGCAGTCGCAGCCATCACGCGACTCACACGACCTAATGAACACGAGGAAGCTGATCGGGGATGGAGAAAAAGAGATGTGTATGGTGTGGACCTCTTTCCTGACTTTTATCTCCATTGGCCCCCTCCTCCCTTCACATTCTTTGTCCTTTTCTTATTCACATCTCCTGAGAAGACAGTGGGTCCGGGAGCAGAGAGCCCAGCTCTCGCTTCGTGACAGGCCCTAGGGACACTCTGGAGGGACAGGAGCCCAGTACTCCTGCATCTGATACAGGGTCAGTTCTGGCAGTTCTTCCACCAAGGTGGGTGTAAAGGCCGGACTGGGCACAGGTGCAGGTTTTCTGATCCCATGCAGACCGGGTAAAGGAGGAGTCAGAGTCCTCAGTAGTTTTGCAGGTTTTTTATTTGGGGTTCACCAGGCATATGGCAGGCAGGGGGGCTGGCTGGGGGGCTGGGAGGCCTGCCAGCAAGTCTTCACTCTATCTGGGCTCTCTGGCGTTCTTTCTGCTGCTTCTCGGCTTCTCCTTCAGGTTCTGCTGCTGCTGGCTGGGGCTGCTGGCATCACCCCCTGACGCCGCCCTTAAAAGCACAGTCTTAGCTCAGCTGAATCCCATCTACCTATGCCCACACCCTATTCCAGGTGCCCGCCATCAGGCATGCATTCAGGACAAGGATCCATCATCTATCCTGATGGCGGAAGGGCAGAAAAGCCTGACATTTTCTTTACCCTACAGTGGGAATTCGCAGCTTTGGGCCACCCTGAGCCACCTTGCTGGACACCTTTGTATAAGCAGGAGTTCTCATTGTGGGGTTCAAGGTGTCCCCTGATCCACTACCTCCTGGACAATGCCCATTCCAAGTGCAGAGTCTCTTGTGCATATCATTTCAGAGACAAGATTAGGCACTTAAAAAATAATTAAATTCTCCTCATGTCACTTGTCTTTTTAACTATCAGCACTACAAAGATCTTTCAAGGAAATGCAGGGGAGAGCGGCTTGCTCTCATGTTCCTGCCATTGGATTTGAACATCCAGATGAAGCGAACAGCCCCCCAGCTGCCTCTTTTCTAATGATTCCCGTTGTTTAAACCCAATTTGCATCTCATTCCAGGACTGGAGAGGGTGGGAAGCAGCTCTGGGGCTGGTGGGACCGCGCCATCTTGATAAGCGCCTCGAAGCGGCTGTCCCTTTGCTCTGTCCTCACTAAGGTTTGGAATTAAGATTTTCCCCACCCCGAGTGTCCCAGCTGAAGATTTATGTAGCTTCTCTCGTTCCTCTGAGAACACTAATCATTCATGCTTCCCCCCACCCCTCCAGCCACGGGGAGCCTGGTCCGATCAATATTTATGCGCCCATCACTCGCAGCTGCAGCACGCAGGCATAATGGACGCCCAGTTCCTTGATGGCCATTGAGAAATTAGCTGGCGCTGTATTTCAGGCTCTTTGTTTTCTAGGATCTCAGGGAGAGCAGACCACATGGCGCATGGATTAATTAAGCCACCCAGATAATTGGCTGTTAATAGATGGCCAATTGATGGCTGCCAGCTGGGGCTGAATTGACTGAGGTCCTCATGGTGGACGGGTGGTCTTTATCGGGAGAGGAACTGGCCGAAAGACTTGACTAAATAAAGGTGAATCAGGAATGCGAGATAAGAGGCAACTTCTTTCTGCCACCACTTGGCGTGTTGCTTTACACTTTACAAAGCATTATACTCACAGATGCTGCATTTGACCCTCCCTGCCACCCTGTGAGGTGGATGTTATTATTATTCACATTTTTAAAGTGTGATGAATCTGAGGTTATAAGGGGGAGGAGACTTTGGCAAGGTTGCCTAACTTGTGAGTGGCTGTAGAGGCAGGAATGGACCACAGTGCAGGTTTTCTAGGATCCAGCAGACCGGATAAAGGAGGAGAGAGTCCTCAGTGGTTTTGCAGGGTTTTATTGGGATTGCCAGGTACACAGCAGGCAGGGTATTGGGGGGCCAGGAGGCTGGCAGGCCTCCCAGCCCCCAGCAAGTCTTCACTCTATCTGGGCTCTCCGGCCTTCTCTCTCTCTCTCTTTCTCTCTCTCTCAGCTTCTGCTGCTGCTTTCTCAGCTTCTGCTGGCTTCCCCGTGTCGCCGCCCTTAAAAGCCCAATCGAATCCCATCTACCTATGCCCACACCCTACTCCAGGTGCCCGCCATCAGGCGTGCATTCAGGACCGCAGGGTTCCGTCATCTATCCTAATGGCGGGAGGGCAGAAAAGCCTGATATCTTTTACCTTACCCTACAGTGGCCTTGAACTCACTCTTGTGACTAGAAAGCATGCACTCTTTCTATGGTAGCCAAGCTCAACTTTTGGTTAGCTTGCTTTTGCAGGGGAAAATGAAATGTATCTTATATGTGCATGTATTCTATGTGCAAAAAAAGCTGACTCCTTACCTCTGATGAAGCAACAACCACCACCTAGCATTGCATTTCTGGGTACAGAGGGAACCAAGGAGAGATTGAGGGAAATTTAGAGCTTGTCTTTGGAGGGGCCACTGAGGGGTTGGAGGGGTTAGGTTTTCTTCCTGGATAGGCCAAATTTAACCACACTGGGCCCAGAAATAGTCCACAGGACACTGCCTTCAGCGGTGGGAAAATACTGCTCAGTGGCAGCCTTGGGGTCTCAGGAGCAGTGGGGAGATGCTCTCCCATCCCCTTGGTCCCTGTTGGCACTGGCTGGCTCTGTTGTTGGCAGTGAGCCAGTGCTCCCCAGCCAAGTCCTGGGCCCGCAGGCTTGACAGCAGGAAATGAGACTCTGCTGTCATTCATGAAGCTGTTCAACTCAGAAGTCAACAGGATTGTGTGATTAAGACAGCATCGGTTGATTTGAATCCCTTTCGTGATGAATGTAGTCCTTAAACAATCAGAAGCAATTCCCCTCTAAGAGGAAAAACGTCATTGGAAGGAACCTGATACATCCTATTTGAGATGCAAGGCAGGGGATGACTCCGGGGAAGCTCCTCAGAAGATGTGGAGCATCGCCTGAGAGCCCCCCGACCCCTGCCGTCTGGAAAACAGGGGGTGCCTGCCTGTGTCTTGCTGTTCAGCCTTGAGGGCCCACTGATGACCAGCTTCTGCCGGTAGATGGACCACAGCTTCTACCCAGGCGGGGCTCAGCCTCCTGTGATGGGTTGGAGGCTGGGTGTGTAAAGCAGTCGCTGTCTGTAGATGTTTAAACTTGTGAAAGCATAAAACCAGGAGACTGCTGATGTCTTCCTGGATGTTTTATCTGCAATTTGGATAACCAGCCAGGGGGCTCATGGTGGGGCTTTTGTTACACGGCCTGAATGACACAGTTTGTTGCTCCTGCAAGATATGGAGCAGGAGCCTGGCTCTTGGCTCTTGTCCACTTCTGCCGAGCATGACAACACAAACGGGCCCTCCTCTTTCTGAGATGCGCATGGGGTAAGAACGAAGAAAAACATAAACTAGGTGACTTTGATATTTTCCTCTCTACTCGGAGACCCCGATCAACAAATTGAATCATTTGTTCAATTCTGTAATTCTCCCAAGATTATAGTTTCTGCTCCAGGTTTTCATTTTTCTTAAAACTGTGTGTGTATTTTGGGAGACTTCTTGGCAGCGTCTACTAAAGCTGAACGTATGAGTGTACCTATCACGCTGTGATTTCATTCCTAGCTATAAATGCAACACCAGTGCACACATATCTCAGTCGATGTACTCACTCTGGAGTTGGTAAACTTTTTCTGGATAGTAAGTAGTTTTTGTTTTTGAGGTCACATGGTTTTTATTGTCACTACTTAGCGCTGCTAAGAATATGTAGTTCTGCTATAGAATGAAAAGCAATATGCAAATGAATGACTTTGGTGAGTTCTAGGAGAACTTTATTTATGGGCACTGAATTTTGAATTTCATGTATTTTTCATGCCTTGTAACATACTCTTTGGTATTATTTCAGATATTTATAAATGTTAACATCCATGGTTATTTTGCAGGGTATAATAAAGCAGGTGGCAGGTCAGATTTGACTAGGAGGCTGTGAGATTCCATCTATATAAGCACCAGCACTGGCAAAACTGGTGTTAGAGGTTTCATGGTGAGCCTTGACTGGGGAGCAGGGAGGCCATGGCGGGCAACTGGTACCAGTTTTTCGATCTAGGCGCTGGTGACTGGAGAGTGTTCACTTTGTGAAAAGGTCTTGAATGCATGCTTTCTTCTCTCTGCATACTTCATTTAAATAAGTTCAAAGAGAAAAAAATCTGAACCGAGTGTGTGACTTTTGACTCTGGTTTTAGCACTCATTTGGGGTCAGCATAGCAGTTTTCACACTTTTTATGGCTGCTGGTTTCTGTTTCCGGAATAAGAGTCTTTGGAGAAAGGTCTTGACACTTCTTCCAAGATTCCTAGATGTTGCTCTCTTTTAGAAACAGGGAGCCATTTAACAGCTGGCTGGTACAGACACCCACTAGCCAAGCTATGCACCGAGTGAGTGTTAACTCTTTAGAGAACTAGTGCTGGGTCACAGAAGGGCGGGGGAAGGACCTAAGGGGAGTGTGGCTGCAGTGGCAAGCCCTTCGGGACATTGGGAACTGTGACTAGTGCTTTGACTGGTTATCACTCACCCAGAGTGAATCCAGACTGAAATCTATCTTTGCTTAGGGCTAAGATGTAGATATGTAATTGCAAGGAATGGAAGTACAAGACACAAACTACTGGCTTTTAGAAACCAGCTCCTTTTTTTCCCACCCAGGAGTAAAAGCAGAGAACAAGCAATCTGAGCTCCTACTAAGTGCCTGGAGGCTTAGTCATCTCTTCTTGTTAACAGCCCGGCACAGTAGGCACTGTTCATTTCCGTGCTCACTTGCTCAGAGGAGGAACATTAGGGAAGTTAAGGGACTTTTCCAAGGTCATGCCATCCATAAGCAGAGGAGCTGAGCACTCCTGGCTGGCTCCCGAGCCTGAGCTCTCTCCTCTTGTCAGGCTTTTCCTTTTCTCTTCACAGTCACACCCAATCTAGTCTCTTAAAAGTGATGACTTGAATATATTTCCCCCCCTAGCAACCAGCCTTTGTAGCCTGCCATTGAGCCCCTTCGCAGAATGATAGGCATATTGTCTAGACCAGAAGCAGTTGAATGAAGTAGTTTATATCAGCAGCTCTCTCTTCCCACACAAGTCATTTTAAAACCATACTCAAAGAGAAAAGTTTACAGCATTTTCAGAGAAATACTTGTGCTTTCAGCACGGACACCCTTTGTGAACACCTTCCACCTACAGATGACTGGAATGTTTTTGGTCCCAGGGTTAGACTTTGAAAAGGAAGTCTGCAGGGCCTCACATTCTTGAGAGTGTGAATGTGCTTTAGGCACGACTCAGGCCTGATGAAAGAGCGGGCAGTGAGGAACTGATGAACCGATGCTGAAACTGCAAAGGCCACGGTGGTTGCTCCCCACTTCCCACGTGGAGAATAACAGTCCTGCATCCAGTGTAATAGCACCGATTATTTGGTTGTTTGTGCTGAGGAGCTGAAAGCTATCATGTGCCGGGAAAATACTCAGCGTGGAGCAGTAATTATGGATCAGCTGATGATAAAGGATGCACTGGATTGACTGCTAATTAGATTATTAGCACCAAAAACAAATACCTGCTATTAGCTATAAATAAGCTACACTTATGATATTTTCTCCTTTTCAGTGCATCTTCTTTTTGATAATGTACGATTTCCTCTCCTCCCTTTCTGTGCCAACACTTCTCATCTCCCCCAATCACGTTAAGCACATTTACTTATTGAGTTGTCATCTAGTTGTTTTCTTGTTTCCTTCCAGCTGCAACAGCAGGTCAAGAGAGTTGACACTTAACGATGCCACGTGTCTGGTCCTACCTGAAGTGTTAGGTCTTCTCAGGGAAGAAGTTGGGGCTAATCCAGAGCATGAGCCAGGTTTTCCCCCCGGTACTGAGTCTTTGTGAGGAGCAAAGGGGAAACTGGTGCTGGAGATAATTGCCAAAGAAAAGACCTGGCTGCTTCCTTTGTGCCTCTGTGAGGTTCGATCTTCATTACCATGGCTTGAAGGAAAGGACAGGATAGCCATTTGGGTGTTTCAGGTGTCTGCGATCCCCACACCTCCCCACCAGATGGGCCTGTCTTCCTACAAGCAGGCTGACTGCATGTCCCTGGCAGTGTGAGATTCCACCTGTCTTTCTGCACAGGGTGACTATGAGTTCTGTGGGTGGGAACACCTGGAAGACCCTGGGGAGCTTCCCGGGTTGTCTGGAGAGAGAAGTTGGCTCTGGCTGGAGCCAGGGGGCAGCTCTGCTCATGTGGCTGATAATCGGGGCAAGTTGGGCTTTGTGCAGAAAGTACTAAAGATAGACTGTTAGCAGGTGACTGAGGGGTACCCTGGTGCTCCAAACTGGTGAGGGGTTCAGCCATGGACTGCACAAATGCAAAGGAAGCAGAACTCAAAATGTAGCAGCCCTCCCACGTGTCCCTCACCCACTGTATCTTCCAAATGAACAATTTCCATCCAGATACACAAACACACTAGAGAAATAAAATCCATGTTGCGTTTCTGGTCGTGGGTACCTGAGGTGGGGGGAGCCTCCCATTGGGCTGACTAACCACGGGTGGCTTTTTCCCGTTCAGGGAACCAGATCTGTTAGAGCAATTACCACGGGAGGCTCATTGACTGTGTTTAGCATCTCAGACTTTCCATTTTCGTCTGGCCTGGAGTATCCTGCAGCACAAACTAATAGCGCAAAGTCAAAATCAAAGTACATATCAAGTCCCCCCAACTAGGGAGGCTGACAACATGTCAGTCATGGCGCCTTCCCCCACCTCCCTCGCTCTCAGCCCCGAGCAGGCGTTTTCTAGGTGTGTCTGCAGCAGAACTATTAAATAGTTCATGGCTGCTGGTCTGTGCTGGGTGTCCTATGTAGAAATGAGAAGCTTTCCTGAGGAGAGGGGCACGTGAGTGCCTTTCAGGGGAAAGCGAGGTGCTTTATGTTTCAGCCATTCAATCTTCTCTGAGATAGGCAGGCTGCGATTTAGCTGGTGCAGGCAGACTGAGCCATGTAGGTTGTTAAAATGATCTTAAGAATATCATCGCTGGATGATGTACTGATTATCTTTATTTATCTTTGAGGAACTCGAGGTTCATAAACATCCAATAACTTGCCCATGTCAACAGAATTATTAGTAAGCGGAGGAGCTGAGGCAGGACTGGGTGACCCTGGAGCCCATGCTGGGCGCCCTTGGGAAGCTGCAGCGGGGCTTCTTGCAGGAGGTTTTCCATGCGAATTCCTGTCTATGAGGAAATGGGTTTATCACATGTGGGTGGACAGAGTGGGCCAACTCCCCAGTGCCCTGGCTACTTGGTCACGCTCACCAGTCCAGCCAGCAAACCCATGTGGGGCACCACTGTGTGTGAAGCCCCGTGCCAGAAGCGGGAGATGCCCAAGCTCTGGTTCCGCACTCCGGCCCAGAGCAAGGTCGAGGAGCGTGGGGCGGGGAGCAGTGGCTTTCTGCCGGGCCCCGCCTCTCCTGTCTCTTGAGTGCTGTCTCCCACTTGGACATTGCATTGTGTTGCTTTATTACCGGAGAGGACTGAGTCTCCAGGATGGCTGTTTAATGGTGAAAGGACAGCAAGGTGGCCGGGCCTTTTCTCTTGAGTTGATGTGGAATGTGAGGCAGGGCGGATGGAGAGACTCTTCAGGCAGGTTCCTGGGATAAAAGTTTGAGGAGATTGCTTTTGAATTTGCCAGGAATTGTTCTGCTAGGTTGAATTTCTTCCCCTGATCATGTCACTGTTCTGTTAGCCCAGAAAACTGTGGTTGAAGTTTAATCTCGTCCTTAAAGCTGTTTCACTAAAACAGGAACCTGTTATTCCACAGGGCCTGTTATTAGAAGAAGAAGGATTTAGGGCGGTCTTTTAAAGTCGTTTCAGGGCTTTTTGAAGAAGTACATTTGCCAGAATCCACTTGTCCCCAAAGTGTCTGCTGTTTGAAAAGTATAGCACTTGGGGAAGGCTACCGGGAAGGAAAACTGGCTTCAGATTATAAAATAAGCTAACTGAGCAACCCACTTCAATTTAATTAGTCAGGAATGCCCTATGGTGGGTTCTGGACTTTTGGGGGCAGCATTTCAGCCAGACCCCCTCTTCTGCTGTTTATATACAGCCTGTAAGGTGTGTGCTTGTTACCTTTTTTTGATGGTTGGAAGAAAAATAGTATTTTGTGTTATATGACAATTAATATGACATCTAAATTTCAGAGTCCATAAATTAAGTTTCATTGAAACACAGGTCATCTCAACTTCTGTGCAGATTGTCTGCGGTAGTTTCTGTAGTACTGCAGCAAAGTGGTTGGGGTGTGGGGATTCCTCTTCTACTTACAGCTTCACTCAAAGGTCTTCCTCAAAGTCCCAGAGTGTGGGAACTTCCCAGCATTGTGTTCACAGCTGTAGCATGCCATGGAGCCCTCGCTGTCCGGGAGACCTGTGCCCAGGGTCCAGCCTCCCTGGGACACCACAGAGCCCCTCCCATACACGCCTTACAGGCTGCATATAAATAGCAGGCGAAACGGGGTGCAGTGGGGGGGTGTCTGGCTGATGCTGGCCCCAAAAGTCCAGAACCCACCATAGGGCATACCTGACTAATCAAATTGAAGTGGGTTGCTCAGTTAGCTTATTTTATAATCTGAAAACCCTGCCACCCCCAGGCACCCACAGCTCTTAAGATCTCTGCCCCCACTGTCTTTCCAAACTAGAGGGATTCCCTTTTCTCTAGTCTTCAGTGTGCTGCTTTTCCATCTCTTTCTTCTTATGTTCCAACAGAGACCTGTGTTAACTGAGATGTGACCCCCCAGCATCTCCCCTGGGACCTAACACAGGGCATGTGGAAATGCCCTCATGATGCACCAAATTAAAATCATAGTAGTATTCAAAATTACGCACATAATAGGATCCTGTTAGAAAAAAAATCTTATAACATCAAAGTCTGTATAAATGGGCATTGTCTATGTTGTATTTCTCATTGTTGTTTCTTAGTTAATTAATGATTGATTTAGGTTTAGTCTCCCTAAATCCCTCCCACATCTCTCCCCACTTTTAAATTAGCAACATCACAACTTGAATATGTAAATGTCCATATTTTTCTCTGTGCATGATGGAGTCAGTATTAAACATTTAAACATTTAAAAATCTGTTTTGGTCACTATTAAAAAAGGGGGAAATCAATTATATTATAGATACTTATTTGAGTCCTACCCTTCGTTTAACCTTGTATTTTAGAAATCTTGAGGTCCGCTGGCTCATTATTTTCAATGGCCCCATAATAATCTATGGCATGGATGTGAGTTGTTTTATTCAATCCTTTCCATTGGATGCCTATGCATCCTGTCTCTCCATGCAGTGTTGCAGTAAAATGCATTGTGCACATGTTCTAAAAAGTAGGCACTTTTATTTCTACAGGGTAGATTTTGAGTGAGTCAAAGGCAGGCTGTAATTTTTATATTAGTGGATAGATTAAGATGGCTTTTTAAAAACAGTGTCAATCTACATTTGCACTAGCAAGTGTGAGTCCTTCCCCACCCCCGCCCCCGTGTTCCCTTTAAGTGTTGTGTTCCCTTTAAATGTTCCCTGTAAATGTTGTCATTTTCATTTTGCCAATCTAAAGTGCAGAACATGGAATCCTATTGTAATTTTATACTCCTTTGGCTACCAGAGAGGTTGAGTATATTCTCAAGTGTTTATTATCTTTAAGGATCTGCTCTTCTGTCACTTATCTCTATTCTATGCTTTGTCTGTTTGTCCACTGGATGGTTTATCTTTTTGTTGTTAATTGTAAGACCTCTTTGTATGTTATGGATCACTCTTTATTGGACATAGGTACTGCAGATTTTTCAAAATCAATTGTCATACTATTGACTTTGTTTATGGTATATATTGCCATATAACTCTTTACTTGTTTTATATAAATAGATCTAATAGAAATAGCTAATGAATATTCTATTTTATTAAAAAGATCTTCCTAACTTCTAGGTTGTAAGTGGAACATCTTTAATTTCTTCTTCTATGTAACTTAAAAAAAAACCCAACAACTTTCAAATCTTAAGTCCACTGGAATTTAATATTATTTCTAGTTTGAGGTAAGGATTCAGCACCATTTTCTTACAAATAGTCATCTGTGTTGATATTATTATTTTTTTTAAGGATTTATTTATTTATTTATACAAGCACTGGTACAGTTAGAAACACAGGAGGGTGAGAGAATTCACCAGAGCCAGAGCGGGGAATAGAACAGGCAGACTGACGAAATACACTGCTGAGGGGAGCAGCGGGCGAGTCAGGAGAGGTCTGTCGCGCCATGTGGGACCCTCACCAGCGGACGGAGATCGAACCAGTGCTGCAGAGGCTGTGGGCAGCTTTGTAGCCCAGCGCTCAACCGCTGCGCCACCAGGGGAGGCCCCTGTGTTGATATTATTAATTAAACCATATTTTGCTCCACTAATTAAAATACCACCTTTGTCATATATCTGTTTCTTCTATCTGAGTTTTAGTTCTGGGAACTCCATTCTGTTCTGTTGACTTAAATATCTCGCACTCTGCCAATATCATACTTTTTACTGGAATTTTCTTATTAAATCCAGCAGTTACTTCTTAATTAGTTCGTTGGATTTCCTAGGTATAAAATCATGTCATTATCACCATGAGTTAAATTTAGTCCTTCTTTTTGAATACTAATCTCGATGATTTCATTATGTTGTTTCATTGTATGCACAAGAACATTCAAAGCCAAAAACCTTGGCAACAGAACTCTTTCTTCAGGTTGCTATTGATGATTCCAGTGTTTTGTTGTTTACTTTTATCGACTGTTCTTTATCATAATTTGGTAGTTTCCTTTTTCTGTTTTACTTCAAGTTTTTTTTAGAAGTGATTTTAGTTTTTTTTTAAATCATTTTAATGGAATCATTTAATTTTTGTCTTTTATTGATGTAATAAATTATTTTGACTGCTAATTTTGAACCACCTTTGCTTTGCTGGAGTAGATTCTATTCAGTTACAGTTTTAAAAAATATGTATGCTGTTCTATTTTATTTATTGACATTTATCTGGAATTTTAACATCTGTATTCAGGAATTATTGAGTTGCTGCTTTTGGGGAATAATTTCAGAGTTTAGATTTAAGAGTATGCTGCTTCTATAAAATGAATTATGGAGATTTTGGTTTTTTATTTTTAGCATGTGGGAATAATTTAAATAGCTGAGGCATTATCTATTGCTTAATGACCATGTAAAACTCAGCTCTGAAATTATTGGTTTGCTCTAAGGATAGCCTTTGGTTAGAAAGTGTACCTAAATTTTCACCATATCTATATAAATATTGTCTGGCTTGTTTGTTTTCTTTGGCATTTGCCCATCTCTTTATTTTCAACAGTTTTTTAATGACAAAGTATGTTTCTTATAAATAATTTACAACTGTATATTAACTTGAACACCTAGTTTTATTTTTCGATCCAATCTGATGTTTGTTTTTTAATAGGAATAGTCTACTTATTGTAATTAGTGATAATAACTGATATGCTGAGTATTTGCTACTTAATTTTCCTTTTTTTTTATTTTTCTCCTTTTTATTGTTTTTGTTAGTTTGTCCAATTATTATCAGTTCCTCTCCCTTTTTTTAAATTTGGATATCTTACTATATCATAGACACTATTACCTTCCTTTTCTGGACATTCAAATACATATTTCTCAGAAAACAAGATATCAACAAATTTTCCCCACCAAGATGTTACCTATTCATTATCAGTCTTACAAGCTTTCTTTAAAAGACCTTTTTGGAGTAGTTTCCCTTCTTCACACTTTCTTACACTGAAAGCTAATGGATCTTTAGAAGACTTCACTCACTCACTCACTCACTCACTCACTCACTCACTCACTCACTCACTCACGATAGTGTTTCAAATCCAGTGGTGGTGCAACAGGGCCAACAAGCCAGGACAGCAGTAAGGTACTGACCCCACAGAGTGGCTGTCTGTAGAATTGCAGTTTTATTTATTTATTTATTTATTTTAAAGATTTATTTATGCATACAAGAACTGGGATGTAGGCCAGAGGTGTGGGGGTGAGGGGTGGGGGTGAGAGGATTCACCAGAGACAGAGTGGGGAGCAGAACAGGCAGATCTGCTGAAATACACTGCTGAGGGGAGCAGTGGGCATAAAAGGAGAGGTCTGCTGTGCCATGTGTGTTAGCTCATGTTGCCGTGGCTGGCAATAGCTTGAGAGCACTGTGTCTTTAACCCCTGCACCACCAGGGAGGCCCAGAATAGCAGTTTTTAACTTTACATTTTCCAGTCCCTATTGTCTAATTTAATACTGTAACTGGAGCTTGGTGAATGAACAACTCTCCATGAAATTTTTCATTTCCAGGTTTTGCTGAGATGATGTTTTTTAGAAATAAATGTCATGTTTTTCTCTGCAGAATATCTCTTCTTTTTAAAGTATTCTTATTTGCCACTTACAGTAGATGTTCCTAGCCCCTTAATCCTATCAATGTAGACATAGCCGTGCAGCTCACAGATCCATCACAAACTACTCTTTTCATCTTACCCATCTCAAGATTTCTGTTTGAATTCGTTCTTTTTTTTTTTGTCAGAGCATTTTCTTTATGTGGGTTATATTTTCTTTGAACCCTGGTGTATCCACAAATGTTCTACAAATCGCACAGATGGGTAACATCTGCCTTGGATATATGGCAGTCTGGATGGTTCACCACTGTTTTCTAGATTCCAATTTTGCAGATGGCAGGTATACTTGAAAGCTAATTACCGTACCCCTGTATGTCACCTGTTCCTTCTGTTTGGAGCCTTGCAAGATTTTCTAATTGTCCTTGGAACTCAGGACCACGCTATCGGGTAGGTTCTGGGAAGGACTCAGTTCCGTTTGCACACTTAGGTCTTTCTTCAAAACAGAGAAAGTTATGCTCTCATTAACTTAATTTTTGTTTCTTGTTCTATCTTCTGGGGTTATTGTTATTCACAAATTAGGCCTTTGGGATGCACCTGTTCTCCAAATACCTTTTTGCCCCTGATTTTTATTTCTTTATATTTTTGTTCTTCTTATGTTACTTTTTTCCATTTGCTCTTCTGAGTAATTCATTCAGGTCTCTACAGCAACCATCCCATTCATCACATCATCTGATGAGCTTTTCAGTTTGAAAATCATGATTTTTCGTTCTAGAACACTTCTGTTTTTGGCTTATGGTTGAATACCATTAAGGGTTGTTATTTTTTGTTTGCATTGCCCTTTGTCTCTGCTCACCATTCTATTTCCTCACCAGCCTCTCCCTTTTAAATGTTGGCTCATTCATCTCTGGCTTCTGGTCCCTTCTGTGGGTGGTATTTGTCCTTTGTCAGCTGTCCAGCTGCCTTTAGGTAAGATCCGCAGAGAGTGGCAATGGTGTTGTATTCTGGCCCCATGTACACTGGAGTGGTTCCACCTGGCAGATTGTCAGTGCCCAGACATACAGAAGGAAACCCTGAGCTACCCTAGCTCCTGACTAGAGAGGACTCGATGTCCTGGTTCACTTGCCAGTCCTATCCTTGGGCCACAGACAGGAGGTCTTCTTAGAAGCTCAGACAGCTGAACGTATTCCCAGGGACCCACTCTGGGCCAAGTTCTTTCTAGGATTTGGGAGCTCCTATCTGGTTCTGTACCCCTCTGCTGTATCCTGCACCAGCTTTCTGTACTCAACTCTGCAGAATCTGAGGTCTCCCTCTCAGACTCCAGTTTATACCTGTGTGTTAGCCTCAGTGGCTGCCAGGTTCAAGAGAACAGCCTGCAGTTGGACTGGAGTTGAGAGAGGCAATTGCAATTGTCAGCAGGGGGCTCTTCAAACCACCACTGTCCAAAATCAGCTGCTTCATCTGTTTCTGGGTTTTCAGCAATGACTTTTCAGAAACTTCCAAGTAAATTTTGTTTTAAGATTTAGGCTTCTTTGTAAACCATTAAATTGAGATCTTGCCACATTTTATCAACAGGAGAGGCATTTTGCTTTAGTTATGAAGGATTGCTATTCATTGGGAAGTGTTGCTATGATTTTATCATGGCTGTATATAGTAATACCAGTGGGTAGACCTCACCCATCTAGACTGAAATTGCTTCCTTGTGTGATCTTTTGGAGAATTTTAGGTTTAATTCATTACAGGAGTTCTGGAAGCATATGGTGAAGAGATTATATGACAGAAAAAGGAGTTTTGGTATAGCATGATGAGAAAACAAAGCATTTTGGGGATGGGAGAAAGGAGGTTTGAAGGTTTGAGTTTGGCACAGACTCAGTGGTGTTGTGGGCCAATGAACATGCTGTTGAACCTTGTTCCATAAAGTGGACAGGATGCCTAGTGGACCCTGACTCACAGGAAATTGGTGGCTAAGATGTCCTGTCAAGTGAGAAATGTAAAATGCCCTGGGTCATGCATGTTGGCCATTTTTCTTTGAAGACTCTGACATATTATAGGAGTAGCTCATGAAGAATTCAAGAGATCTTCAACTTTTTCAACATTTATTAAACATCTGTCCCATTCAAACAGTGGTGCCTGGTGCTGTCTCAGACGTCACCTCCAGTCTGCACTCTGCACAGTGGTAGCAGCATTTTTACCATTTACATGGAGAACAAGATTGAGAAGCTAAGCACTTACTCAAGGTCACATGGCAATTAGCATCTTTCTGAGTTGATCAGAGGTTTGAAAAGCACTGGTTTTTGTCCAGAAATTGCTCCAACTGTGCTGAGGGTAAGAAAGCCACGGGGTGTGTTTGCTCTCCTGTGCCTGGGGCCGGCTTGCTATTCTACAAGAGTGGCATTTCAGAGGACACTTTGCTGAAAGGGCATGAGAGTGGCCAGTGGTCTCCAAAGAGCAGTCTTTTATGGACTGTCTGTGATATGGAGGGTCCTCTGTGGAACAAAGAGGAATAGGAAGGAGAACCCACAAAGCAAATGCACAGCTGTAGAGAGATGCCTGAAGCCCTGCTGTTGGGGGTGGCAGCTGTCTGTGGGACAGTCCAGTTGGCAAGGATGCTTCTGGTGGCCGGTAAGTGAAAGGTAAATAAGATCTGAGAAAGCAGTTACTAGATGTGGTGAAAGGATCAAGTTAAAACTCATCTTTCATCGAAAAAGTGCTAAAACCAGATAAGGACCTTCGTGTGAAAAAAAGGTTTTAGGAAAATATCGATTTGCCTGCATCTCACCTCGTTTTAATGCCTAAGCACTTTCATCGCACCTAAGGTTGTCCAAAGTGATGCAGCTAGGGTTCTCTGGGAGGCTGGGGGTCAGGGCTGGGTTTCTGCAGTTCATGGGAGCTGGTTATTTCTGGTTGGTGGATTGTAGTTAGAAATCCTGTTTAAGAGCCATGTGGGGGCTTATGGCAGAGATGTCCAGTCATCAACCTGGGGAACAAGCTGATTGTCCTTGGCGCTGCCTTTGACTTTCTGGCTTATCATTTTTGTGAACGAATTCAATTCTTCAGATGTGCAGTGAGTATCTATGGTGTGCTGGGTGCTGACACAGGACGTTGTGGGGTGCAAGTGGAAATCCTGGCCCTTTGCCCTGGGTGCTTGTGAGGACCTGCAGGGCGGCCTCCTGGGAGGCCCCATCCTGGTGCTCTTGGGACTTGCTAATACAGAATCCAGGGTCTGCGTGCTGGGCTGCTCTGTGGTGCCTGCAATTCCATCCAGTGCCCGGATGCTCCCCTGGGGCTTCTGCGTGGAAACAGGGTGGCAGAGAGGTGTTTTCTGCTTAGCACTGGCTTGCTCTCTCTGAGGCTTTGGAGTTTTGCATGTTTTAAATTCTCTGGCTCTGCTGGAAGACGCGTGGGTGAGGCACCTATGTTAGACTCTGTCTTACAAATGAGCTGCATAAATAAGGGGAGACTCAAGTACTTGCCCTGCCCCCCAGGTCCTGCAGGGCTTTGGAGTTATGGCCTAATATCCCACCTTTTTCTTTCATACCCCTGAGTCAGCTTGAGTCATAGATCTTTGGAAATCTGACTTTAAGAATGTTGTTTTTGCATGAATCTAGTGCTGGTGTGAGAGTTGATGTAAGTTTTAAGGAGTCAGTTTTTCCCACTCAGAGAAAAAGACCAATCAGTTTGATATTAATTCCCCCCAATTTTAGAACAGATGGTTTTCCGAGCACTTAAAAATAACTGCAGTGCTTGCCTGGGCTAGCACAGCTCCCCTAAGGACAGAGCCTGCCTTCCTTCCTGTGGTCACTCCATGGAGGCAGGGAGGGTCAGGAGAAGGACATGGTGAAGGACACCCACCCCCTGGCCCACGTGCAGTCCCTCTAAGGAAGACAGCTCCCATGGTCTCCTGCCAGAGCCTGTCCATGGTGTTCACGCTGCCAGCCCTGTCCTGCTCTCTTCTGTTATGCCCTGATTTTGCTCATTAAAGACTGCCCTCTGGCTAAGAGACAGGGTTCTTTATTTTTGTGACTTTGTCAATCCTCAGCCTGTTCAATTTTCGAGATGCCGAGGATTTGGAAGACATGTCTCTTGGAATCACTACAGATAGGACAACCTCTGACTTGATTACCCAGTGAGTAGAGTGCCTAGAAATGGAGGCTGTTTCTGGAGGAGGAATCTGTGTGCTTCTCATATTTATTGGGAAGACAGAGATGAGGAGGTAAGATAGGGCAAAAGGAGGATCTAATCTGGCTCTTCAGAGACCTGGAATATTGTTTCAAAGAAAGGCAATGCAGAAATTAAATCATTTTTTTTTTTTTGAAAGATGGGACTCAAAGACAAGGAAAGAATGGATTTGTTTTTAACGATTTCAAGTAGAACTGAGGCTGTTCCTGCAATTGTTGGAAGTAAAATTGGTTAGAAAATGATGTCAGCAGAGAGTGGGGACTGTGAACCAGGAAAATAAATGAGCTCTGAAATCACCTTCTATTTTATAAATATTGTTTCTGGAGCTGAGAAAATTGAGACAGATTATTCCTTTTTCTCTCTCCCAAGCTATGGGTGGAAGAAGCCCTGAGTATCCCATTTGGACCTTGTGAGGAGCAGCTCATCTTGTCCTGGCGCGTTAAGTAGCTTTGTCTGCATTTAGACACACTCCATTTCCCTTTCAAGGACCACTATCAGCAGTAGCCAATTACAAACACACCTCATAACACATTATTGAGACACACTGCACGCAATAAGCTGGAGAGATGTTTAATGATTGTACTGCATGGCGTCCGTTACAATCTGTCCTCGCCATGGTAGGACGGAGGGGCCAGTTCCTGCGTGTGTCTGTCTGTGTGCATTTCACTTTCGCTGCATCCTAATTACACATAATTTGAACCAAACCAGTTTACACTCTTAAGGAAGGAGAAAGGGTATCATTTCACATTCTGACAGACTCCTTTTAGGCCTGACATTCCTTCTCTTCGGTTTTCTAAAACTATCAGCACTATTAGCAGCCTGAATTCATTGGAAAACAAGGGAGGGTGCATTTTCCAACTCAATGGGTGGCGTCCTTCTGTTATCTGTTTCTTGTGGTAAGGCAAAGGTGTACAATTGAAGGAAATGTTTACTTAGGCAGTCGTTTCCTTCACTCTTTCATCTGTAGGTTTGATTTTTGCAGTAAGAGTTTGCTGAATTTTATTTTCTCTGCCATTTGCCGTCACCATGGATTTGGAAGTAATGGCTGCATTTTACCAGGGTAACAGCTGCATTCCAGGCCTGGGTGAAATGGAGCCCCATTCACAAAGCCCAAGGCCCTCCCTGATGGTGTTAGTGGTCTGGAATCTAGGAATGAGCTAACAGCCAGGTTTGGGGTGGGGTGGGGGTGGACCTCACTTGTTGAGGCAGGGTGCCTTTGAGTCTGTCAGTCCCTCCTGCTCTGTTTCCATCTGACAATACTGAGACTAGTGAGCTGATGTTACTTTCTCAAGTGTGTCCAGCTGTTTAGTGGCAGAACGTATCTGGAGCCTGGCCTCTTGGCCCCTGGCCCAACTCTTTGCATTCTGACTGTTCCAAACTGGCTGCATTTTCCTCTGTGAAGTGCGGAGCTCGGTAGCGAGCTGGGTCCCTGCTGGACCCGCCAGCCATGAACACCATCACAGAGTATTCAAATATCAACACGTACATAGTCCTCATTTCTAAGGAAACTCTTACTATTCTGAAGAGCCTTTGGAAAGAAGGAATAAAATTTCAAAGGATTATTTTGTCAAAAGATTGTTTCATCCTCACAGTTTTAGAAAGATCGAATGCCCAGTGCTCTTAGCTCTGTTACCTTTCTTGAGTTTCATCCTTGCAGTTTCGTCCTGGGCCTTCTTTGAAGAGGTAGCAGAGGAAAGAGAGAAAATACCTTTGTGTTTGCTTTTAAATCAGCCAGAAATGTTTTCCAGCCAGATGGCAAACTAAGGTTGGGTCTTCTAGAACCTGTTTGTATAGTTGAGCGGGTGATGTGTCCAGCCTCCCAAACTTGGAAAAATTTACTGTTCACACTTCATTCATATGTTCCTTAGTCCTTGGCAAGCGAATTGCTTTTGAAGAATTTATGTTCCCATCTGCCACTTCTATTAGTAAGGATGATATTTGTGATTTGATGTGGTGATGGGTGAGTCCTGGGGCTTTGGTGATTTGACATTGCCCATCTGCAGCCTAAAACTTTAGGGTTCACATGGGGTCAGAGGCAGGAGTTTGGGTTTGGTATTTCCCAAATCACACTTCCTGGCTGAGGGAGCCTGTGTTTGCTCACAGCCAGGAGGATGGTGCCAAGTAGTGGCACATTCCTACTGCTACTTTTGCAGCCAGCAAGAGAAATGAGACAGGGCAGCCAGCAAATTGGTATTTTGAAGACTCTGCTGTGTTTTAGGGTGTGAGTGTGGGTGTTGTTGGGGAGGCGGTGAGAGTCTGAGATGGGGGGTGTGTGTGATCTTAGTCCTAAAGAAGCAGCTGTTTCCTGGCTGGTGGGCTATAAAGAGCAGGTGCTAAGGAAGAAATAGGGTGAGGGTGTAAAATTATCAGCACCATGGAGAGCACCTAGCTTTTTGCTGGCATGGAAATCCTTTTAATGACATTGAGACTTGTGCCATAAGAATCCTCTTAGATCACCTTCAGGAGAAACCAGGAGGATAGCAGGTCCTTCTGCCCATTACATTAACAAGAACACTGATGCTTAATGTGTGTCTTGTTTGAGCTGTGGTGGCCAGTAGAGAATGCACACAGGACTTCCAGCATGGTATGGTTGTGACATCCTTTTTTTGCTTCCTGCTGTTGGATATTACACAAAAGACACAAGGAGAACAATTTAAAAACCTCAAGAAGTATTTCAGTGGGCTTAGAGGATAGATACAGCCTGTGGAATCAGAAGTATGTGTAAGGGCTGCCAGGAGCAGCTGGGTTTGGAAGAGGCCATGAGGGGAAAGGTAGGGGTTTCGAAGAGTGGCAGGAGGACCCAGGGCAGCATATGGCACAGAGTGCCAGAAAGACACATGTCCTGCAGTGGGAGCATCTTGAAGAGCCCCAGCCATGTCATTTAACTGTAAATGTGGGGCAGAGACTTGTGTGAGCAGAACTGAAGGAAGGTACTTGCTGGGCCTACTTTGCTCCCAACATGCAGAGGCGGTGGATGAATATGAGAGTCCTGAGGGCAATATTGGAATCAAGGTAAATAGTATCACATTATTACCTATTAAATGAAATAGGAGTCCATGAGGCCATACTGTTATAGATGAAAGAAAGAAAGAATGAATTAATAGATAAGTAAATATATAAGTAAGTTTGTGAGGGGGGAAGGAAAATCTCTTCCTTATAGTATAGTGGCAGCTGATAAATGTAGAAGAAATGATGGCAATAGATATTCTCCACCTGCAACCATCCTAGTGGTGGTCAACACAGGTAGCAGTTGTCAATGTCTTATGAGTGTAGGTTTCATAAAGGTCAGTGTTTCGGCACAATGTTAGAATAGTGCCCACAAAATTGTAAGCACCTACAATGGAAACATGGGGAATTGTCAGTGGTGAAACCTGGCAGAGCCCAGCTTGACCAGCTGAGGAAAGGTCCCACCACTTGTGATGGGCTGGGTGGACCTGGGCTGCCCTGGTGCATGGTGGACTGAGTAGAACACAGCATCACATCCTTCATGGCTCCTGAATTCCTGCCCAGAGAGAATGGCCTGTCATGAGGCCCAGGTCCTGCAGAACAAAAGGCCAGAACCCTTTGAGACTTTCAGAACCCTTTCAAGACTTTCTCTTAAGCAATAGAGAAAGACCAAGGAATTGTACCAAGTTGTAAGAGGACAATGAGACACACCAACTAAATAGTGGCAGATAGAATCCTACACTGGGAAGGGAGAGGAGACATTGTTAGAAAACACAGTAGTTGAAATAAATTTCAATGCCAGTTTTAAGGATTAAAACATTCTTAGGAGAGGAGAGTTGGAGAAATTGGAATAGATTAGATGATCAGTCTGTGTTGAATCAGGGCTGAGTTTTTGACCAAGAGGCTAACCCTAATATAAAATCCTGTTGGTTTTATAGGACAAGTGTTCTTGTCCTTAACTATACCTGGGAGTATTTAGAGATGGTGGAAAGCAGGTAAAAAGAAAAAGAAAAATCTCTTTTTTCCAAATAGGGGAAATAAAGGTTTTATTTCTGACCATCTAGGGGATTTGTGTGGAGGAGTTAGAAGAGTTTATACTTTTTGAAACTGTATTAGCTTTGAAATTATTTCAAAATTAAAAAAAGTTTCACAAAATAGAATAATGAAAACATTCATTTGAGGATCTGGCCAAGTAAGGCAAATCTCTTATGAAGAGAAAAAGATCTGGTTGGCTCCAGTTTCCTTTGCAGCAACATGCAATGCCCAGAAGACAGTGAAACATCTACAAGAAAAGCAAAGAAAGAAAGTGTGAATCTAAGATTTATATCCTTCCTAGCTGTCTTTTAAGTATAAAGACAGTTGTGAGCATGCATTAACTCAGGGAATATTGTTCCCAGGAGCCCTTCTTAAGGAAACTTGTAGAGGACAAACTTCAGCCAACAAAGAAGAGACTGGGGGTGAACACTGAATATTTTCTGTGGTCAAACTAGACACAATTGACACCACAGAGATAAGTATTAGAGCAACAGAGGAGCATATAAATGTTCTGCTGCAGAAATGACAGAACCCACAAATCTTAGAAGGGAGTGGAGGATGGGAGCAAGTTTTCTGAATGTAGGCAGTCAAGGGATATAATTTAGAGCTGACAAATGGAGTAATATAAGAATAATTATATTTAACAATAAATGGCAAACATTAATAAGGAATATTATTGACTAATGGAGGAGAAACTGCATAGCCGAGTGGAGGATGCCCAGGGGTTATGGGATGTGTTTGTTGTCTGAGCGCAGCTGCTACTGTTAAGGTCTCTGTGCACTTTCAGAACTGGCATCCCGGGATGTGTGTCTCCATCTCTTTCTATCATGTATTTGCTTTGTCTCTGTGGAAAGGGAAGCGAAGTGGAAGATGAGAATATATCCCAATTTTATCTTTGCTTATAGCACAGAAATAAAAATTGTGTCTAAAGTCACAGGCTAAGATTATTATGTAATGTTATACTTATGAATGTAGCTACTAGAATAAAAACACGAACCTTTCCAGAAGAATCACACAGGAGAAACAATCACAGTAAGATTAACAATACCGAGAAACAAACAAAAAAAAAGTAGTACACAAGGAGAGCTAGGCACAAACTTATTTGTCATATTGCATTTACATAAATGTAAATGCATTTAACTCACCTGTTAAGATTTCTAGATTGTATCACAAATCACAATCCAATTCTATCTTGTTTATAGAGAAGCCCCCTAAAGGCAAGTGATATAGGAAGGCTGAAAGGCAGGAAGGATGAGTAAAAGGCCCCCAGGCTAATGTTTATAAAGGTTAGTAAAAAATATAGAAGTGAATAGTAGTAATCATGAACTTGCGTCAGACCAAGTAGAATTCAGGTTAAAATGCATTAAATAAGAAAGAGAAAGTAACTTCATAATGTTAAAGGGTATCTTTCACAATAAAAAAATAGCAGCAATATTGAAAAAAAAAGTTAAGGGATATAACGAGAAATAGATCAAAACACACTAGCAAGAGATCACTTTAATTTACATGTTTTGGTCTCCAGTTAACTGAACAAAGAATAAAAATCAATATTGAAGACCTAATTAACATAGGTAATAAAGTGGATCTGATTGATAAATAGCAAACTCTATAGGCTAAATGAGGAGAATGCTTCTTTCAGGGCCCATGAAACAGGCACAGATATTGACCATCTATTAGGAGACAAAGCTAGCGTCAATAAATCCCAAAACGTAGAAAAAAGTACAAGCACTATTTTCTGATTATAGTACAATTAAGCTAGAAATTAATAACTAATCAGAAAGTCTAAAGACCATTCCACTGAAAGCAAAAACAAAACCAAACCACTCAATGCTTGGCTTGAAGAGGGAAATAAAAACTGAAATTGCAGATTTTCTGGAAAATAACTATGAATAAAAACTAAACATCAGAACAGATGTGATATAGCTAAAGCGGTACTCAGAGGAAAAATGATGGCTAAAATATTTACACGAAAGAATGATAGCACATGACTTAACTGTCTAAGTCAAGGAGTTACAACAGAAACCTCCCCACCTCTAGATTATAGCGTAAGGAAGAAATAGATAAAAGTAAAAAATAATGAGTTAGAAAACACAGCAATTGAAATAAATTTCAAGGCTGGTTTTAGGGAAGAAACCAATAATAAAATAGATAAACTACTAGTAAATCTCATCAAGAGAATGTAGGCACAGGACAGACATGTAAAATAAGAAATGATACCCTGGAAATAAAGACAATAATAGGAAATTAAAGGAACCACAAGAAACTATTTACTCAGCTCCATGAAAACACATTTGAGTGAACTAGAATATTTTCCAAGGCAATAGAATTTTCCAGACTGACCCCTGAAGAGAATCCAAAATTTCCAAGGTAGACATTAGCTCAAAATGGATTAAAGATTTGTAAGGCCTGAAACCATAAATTTCTTGAAAGAAATCATAAGCATTGAGCTTCTTGACATAGTGAGGCCTTTTTTTAAAAAAGATTTATTTATTTATTTATACAAGCACTGGGTATAGTCAGAAGCGCAGGAGGGTGAGAGAACTCACCAGAGCCAGAGTGGGGTACAGAACAGGTAGACCGATGAAGTACACTGCTTGGGGGAGGTGGGGCAGCAGGCAGCAGGAGAGGTCTGAGCACCATGTGGGATCCTCGCCCGGTGGCCGGGGATCGAACCGGCGCTGCAGAGGATGCGGGCAGCTTCGCAACCCAGTGCTCAGCCGCTGCGGCACCGGGGAGGCCCAGTGATGCCTTTTTGAATCTGATGTCAAAAAGCAAAAATAAGCAAATGGGATTACATCAAATTGAAAATTTTCTGGACAGCAAAGGAAATCACCAACAAAACGAAAATGCAGTGCAGCTGAATGGGTGAAAATATTTGCAAGTTAACCCTGATAAGGAGTAATATCTAAAATAATTCAGGAATATAATAAACTAATTTAATAGCCAAAACAAACAAACAATTAAAAAATGGACAGAAGAACTGAATGGACATTTTCCCAAAGAAGGCATCCAGATGGACAATGGGTACATAAAAAGACCTTCAATATCATTAATCATCAGGAAAATGCAAATCAAAACCACAATATCATCTTACATCTGTTAGAATGGCTATTCTCAAAAAGATAAACAATAACAAGTGTTATTTCTTAGCAAGTGTTACATTATTAATTAGTAAGGATGTGGGCAAAAGAAAATCTGTTGTATTTTTGGTGGGAATGTAAATTGGCACAGCCACCATGGAAAACAGTATAGAAGGTCCTCAAAATCACAACTACCATATGATCCTGCAATTCCATTTCTGGGTAGTTATCTGAAAAAGTCAAATAATTAACTCAAAAAAGAGTTAATATTAAAAAAGAAACACTATGTTCATTGCAGCATTATTTATTTACAATAGCTGAGATAAGGAAACAACCTAAGTGCCCATCAATGGATTAATAGATAAAGAAATTGTGTGTGGCTCCAAACATATGCAGAGCCATGAAAAAAGAAAGAATGATATCTTGCTGTGTGGCCACATGAATGGACCTGGGGGGCATTACGCTAAATCAAAGATAAAATACATCTGCCTTCTCTTATATGTGGAAGCTGTATCTGGATACAGAGAATAGATGAGTGGTTGCCAAAGGTGAGGGGGATGTGTGGGAGAAATAAGTGAAGGGAGTCAAAAGGTAAAAAGAACAAAATAGAAAATTTCTTAATTTTTAGGAATAATTTTTTCTTGCTTGGCCCTTAGAAAGTATTCCAAGGTAGAAATTAAGAAAACTCCTGGGCTCCTACACTGCTGGTGGGAATGCAAACTGGTCCAACCACTATGGAAAGCTGTATAGAGGTTACTCAAACTACTAAAAATGGAGCTTCCATATGACCCAATTCCACTCCTAGGAATCTACCCTAAAGGACACAAAAACATTAATTCAAAAGTATACCTGCACCCCTGTGTTTATTGTAGCACTATTTATAATAGGCTATTGTACAATAGGTAAGCTATGGAAACAACCCAAATGCCCAAAAATAGATGATGGATCAAGAAGATGTGGTGCATATACACCATGGAATATTACTCAGCAATCAAAAAAGATAAACTCATGCCATTTGCAACAATATGGATGGAGCTGGAAGGGATTATACTTAGTGAGATAAGCCAGAAAGAAACAGATTAAATAGTTTCACTTATAGGAGGAATATAGGGGAAACAAATAAGGGATCAGGAAAAAAATTATAATAAATCAAAAAACAAAATTAACAGTCAAAACTATAAATCAGAGACATTCTGTGGGGGAGGGAGATAGATCAAAATGGGAGGGAAGAGCATAAGGGACCTGTGGTGTTGGCATGTGGGTGAATTGGTGGTGGAAATTCTACCGGAACGCCACCTGAGAGGAGAAAGCATACATTGTACCAAAGGGAAGAATGATGTAAAATAGATATAAAAGAAAAAAAAATCCCAGAAAACTCCTCGAACTTTCCAAACATGTGTACCTGACCACAAAGAAGAAAACAGTTTAAGTGGTTTTACAGGGAACAGTCTGTATCAAACTTCACAATACAGACAATTCTGAAGCATTATGTAGCACAGAAAAAGAAGGAAGGCTAGATGACTCAATAAAATTTGAAAGGAAAAAACCAACAAAATCTCCTGAAGAGTGAAAAGAATCTGAAGTAAACTGAAAAGACAAAAGACAGAGGAAAAATCACTTTCAGCCACTCCAAACAGGTGAGAAAGTATGTCAATCCACTAGAAAAAAATAGGCAATGATTGTAATCAAACAATTCTCAGAAAAAAAAATAGGAATGATCCTAAATATGTTAAAAGATATGCTCAATTTTAGTTCAAAAATCAAATTAAAACTATATAAAAATACAGTATTTTTATCTGATTTCCAAATAGGGGAAAAAGTTGTAGAATAGTATACATACAATACTAACTTGTATAAAGTGGTGGACAGGGCTGGGGGAAGAATTAGAATGTGTCTTTGTGTTTGATTCTAATATGCATAAGAAAATCTGGAAGGGTAATCAACAAAATAGGGGTGATGGTGATGTGAATGGGGGAGCTATGGTAGAAAGGAAATTTTTCATCGTGTGCTTTTTCTTTTCTAACCACATGTGTATTTATTTACAAAGGGGCTGTTTTGCTAACGGAATGCTAACATGTTCTCTAATCTATTCATGTCACAAGAGCCTGCACACCGGCTTGTCCCCACTTGCAGAAAAGGGTCCAAATGCTTCTACTCCAACCCAGTGCAAATTGCCCAATGCTCTTCCCCCCTTAATAAGCCGTGAAGGATAGAGGCAGAACTCCTCAGAGTCCACTGTGGGTTTTTCAGGTAAAATCAGCATCATCTCGAATCACTAACTTTTATTAGGCACTGGAGTGTTTGTTTGCAGAAAGCAGTGTATTTGCTGAGTGTGCGGTTTGTGTCTCCCCTGACGATTTGGTGTGTTTCCGGATCAAGTGTTAGATGCTTGTTTTGCAGCTTTTTAATAGAGATGTGCAATGGTGATTGATACCAGCTGTGATTACTCACTTCCCAATTATAAGTCTGAGCAGCTCTGACTGTGTAGACATAGGACATAAAGTGGTGTAAGTGTAATGGATCATAGAAATTAACTCAGAAGATGACCTCATGTCACTGGTGAGGAAACACCCCAGCCCTGTAGAAAGTTTGGCGTAGCTGGTTAGTGCCAATCACTGGAGCGAGTCTCTGAGGTCCTGAGCTGGGGTCTGTGGAGGCCTTGAGGTGGTCAGTGCAGCGTGACTCTATGAACCCTACTGTATTAGGGGCATTGGTGTTAGGACTCCTGGGTGACAACAGGAAACAAAAGACGAATCAACTCACACAACTGAGAAGTCCAAAGAATACTCTTGGGCTCTCTTTGTAACAAGCACTTTTATTTTCTTATCGCCCATGCCTCTCTTAGAAAGTATCTTGTTGGATGTTTTTCTCATTTGTGTACTTGATAGCTACACACAGCAGGGGTCCCGTCTAGCGTGTCTACTCTTGAGTCACCTGTGGTCAGAGTGGAAGGAGTTAACTTCCCACTCTTGGACTGGAGGGTGGAGAGTAGAGCACATACCTCATCTGAGAGTGAGAGAGGGATTCTCCCCCGAGACTCTGTGTGGACACCAAGTGCCAAAACTCTACATGGGCTCACTGGATCTCACAAAGCTTCAGGTGATCTTTAGTTCTCTCCTTCCTCGATTCCTAGAAAAATATGCTTATTATTCATGTTTTCCCCTCGCTGGGTTTGACTCAGGATGATGGTTAAGGAAGGCCTTGAGACCACTGGGCACTGCCCAGAGTCCATGAGACCCTCCTCCTATCCTCCCCTGCTGGAGGATCATGATTATTTCTCCTTGACTAAGAACCAGGACTACGCTGATGGTGTGTAGACACATAGCAGGAAAGGAGGAATTTGATGATAGGACACTTTCAACGGAACGCAGCCAGGAAGGGACAGAAATCCAAAGTGGGAGACCAAGAGCCCTGACTTACTTCAGAGACTGGTGTCTGCCATCGCCACCCCTCCCCACCCCCACCCCTCCCCACCCCCACCCCCACACCACCCCACCCCTGCCCACCCCACCCCTCCCCACCCCCACACCTCTCCATCAATACAGTTCTGGTTTGGCCAACTGTTGTTGCTGCTGCTCTTACTGTTGGTGGTACAGCCGGTGACCATCTTCGATGTATTTCTGTTTCCATGGTATTCAGAACAGGTTTTCACAAAGAACATGCTATCAGAAGATTCTGATTTGAAACCATAACTGTCATTTGTAGGGTGTGTGATGTGAGGCAAAACGTTTAATTTTTTACTCTCAGATTACACTGGTACAAAGTTGGGGAGAGTCACAATATCTTCCCTATGTATTTCCCAGGAGTGATGTGAGGATTAAATGAGGGAAAACATAGTAAGTACTTTGCAAACTAAGGCATTAAGCAGAAGTGAGTCTTTTAACGATCGTATCTCAGTCCCATAAAGCTAAGGTTCTTAAAGATCTTCTCAGACTAAAGCCCTTGATTTCAAAGGAGGAAACCCAGGCGATCTGAGGCTTGACCAGGGCCATATATTCAGCTAGTCGAGGAAACTGTGCCCAGTCACTGTAAGACAGGGAAGGGGGAGTGCAGTATGCCCCCACATGTCCATATCCTAATTCTGGGAAACCGCAGCAGTATTAGATTATGCGACAAAGGGGAATTAAGTCGCTAATGTGTTGACCTTAAAATAATAAATGATCGGGCCTCTCCGGTGGCGCAGTGGTTGAGAGCTGGGCTGCGAAGCTGCCCGCAGCCTCTGCAGCACAGATTCGATCCCCGGCCTCTGGCAAGGGTCCCCTATGGCACACAGATCTCTCCTGCTGTGCCCGCTGCTCCCCTCAGCAGTGTACTTCGTCAGTCTGCCTGTTCTGCTCCCTCCTCTGGCTTTGGTGAATTCTCTCACCCTCCCGTGATTCTGACTGTACCTAGTGCTTGTATAAATAAAGAAATAAATCTTAAAAAAAAAAAGAAATGATCCTGAATTACTCAGGTGAACCCAATGAAAGTAGTTGAGTTCTTAAAAGGAGAAGGCCAGGGACGGAAGAGGAAGTCAGAGCGATTCAGTAAAGGAAGTGATTCACTCTGGTGGGCTCTGAAGATACCTACTGAGGGAAGAGGAAGTGAGCCAAAGAATAGGGGTAGTCACTAGGAGTTGGAAAAAGGGCAGAAACAGACTCTTCCTAGGAACACACCCTGCTCACACCTTGATTTTATGGTGGTGAGACTATATTGAACTTCCAACATCCAGACGGTAGGTAATAGATTTATGTCGTTTCCTGGTACTAAGTCTGTGGTAATTCGTTACAGCAGCTGTGGAAAACTAATACAGGTACCATTTTTCACATTTTATAGATGAGAACACTAGGCACAGAAAGGTAGAGAGACTTCCTTTAAATCATAAGTCTTGCAGTGATTTTGGGAACTTTTTCTGCAGGAAGGAGCTGCTGTGCTAAATATATTTAATAACTACTATGGGGGATAGTCTGGAAAAGATTAGGATATTAAATAGCTGGTCTTGGAAATAAATTTTCCTCTCTTTTTAGTGAGTCTGCTTTTCCCCTGTGAGGGTCGAGTTTTAAAATTTATTTTTCCATGGACTGTATGATTACTTGTCTTGATGAATAGGCAGGTGACTTTTTCAAGACCAAAGACAGGTAGTGGGAAAATAAAGACCATTTGGATATAAATGGAGGTAGAGACTTTGGCATTTGTCTTCTTTTGGATGATTTTTTGTGTCTCCCAGGGAGTGCTGGGTAAGAAAGAATTAAAGCAGAACCTTCACTGGGTCAAACCCTAAACTTGCAATTGTTCTGTTGTTGGGGCTGGTGCATATTTTACCATGTTTGAAAGGAGGTTGCAATTCATTAATTCTCAGACTTGGGTGGGATCATTGTGGCCACCCCACCTTGTATTTGTGAAGGTGACATGAAGGTGATAATTCTCTACCAGGAGTAAGTCATCTCTACATTGGCTTTTCTAGGTTTGCTACCTTTCTTACTTCTCTACCCTCTGTCGCTTCCATGACTGGACTGCTTTTGACACCTAATGAATCAGCACTTTAATTGTATGATCAGTGACTCAGTTAGAGTATATGTGCTCATTGATTCTACTCTAGAATTGATATTTACCTGGGAATTCCTTTATATCAACTCCTGGCCTTTTGATCTTTTGTTGTTATTTTTGAAGCTTTTCATTCATTTATTTTATTGACTATAGTTGATGTGTAATTCATTTTGATTGTGATACTCTTTGTTGAGGCACAAAGGAAATCATCCCATACCCCTCTGTCTTCTTAGGCTGGATCAGTAATCCAAATAACATCAGATGGGTTAACAAAGGAAAAAAGCAATCAGTTTAATAACAAACTTAAGGAGAATTTACTTGGTTAGAAATTTGAAAGAATATTGGTGTGGGCCACGGATATTTAGCCTATGTTTAGGGACCTGGGGCATCAAGGAGAGAGAGGAGACTTCACATGATAGATAAGGAGGGGGTGTTATTTCATCCTTATTCTGAGAGGTGAGACAAGAGTCTTTTTCTCTGATAAACTGACAACTGGATGAAAACTTCCAAATTACATTGTTCTAGGTATCTCCTCTTAGAAGGGGACTTGGGCAAGGGAAGAAGCTAACTTAGCCCTTGATCCTCACTGCTCTTAACCCAAAATAATTTGCATTCTCTAAGTAATGGCAACAGACCTCCTAAGGCTCATAGGACTTGATTGACCTCTAGGTCCCATGGCAAGGTGACAAAAGGCTTACTCTAGGCCTATTGAAAAAAGCTTACCTCACCCTTTTGGGGAGACCAAACTCTCATCCTACCTCGTGGCTCTGAGTTGGGTCCTAGTTCAATCTGCTCATTGGCCAGATGAACCACTAAGGCTGCAGAGATGGAATGGCTTACAGAGGGCCACAATCATTGGAGCACCAGTGGGCCAGAGCCTACTTTCCCATTTTCTAGTCCTTGTCCTCCATCCAGCACATTCCCTAGAATGTCTCCTTCAAAGGGGCCTCATTGCTGGAGCAGAGGCAGCTTATGTCTTTCAATCTCAAGACCAGTCTCATGTTCTTTGAGAAAATTACTTACTCATCAACTTCTATCTTCCATATGCAAGATGGAGAGAGCAAAGAGGAAGCTGAGAGATACCTGGGGAGTGGTAAACTCTGGCATGTGGAATAAACTGGATCCAGGGCGGCCCTAGGCCATCCCGTTGTCATATCCTATTGCAGAGCAAACAATGGACAGCAGCTGGCCACATGTTGCTCATGTTCTGTTTCCATGGCTCCCTGATGACACATATAACATTGGCTTCCAAATGAGGTCAGGTCACAGTCTACAGCCGGGGTAGATCCCGTTGCACTCAGACCAATGTCAATGACCTGGATTCCTGGTTTCATCAACCAGCATGCTTGAGACGGGATTCTTAAGTCCTACTGAGCTGAGTTTGCTCCAAGATGGGGAAGAACCAGGCAGCTTTCCTGCTCTGTGCTCACCGATGTTTTTCCTTCTAGGAGGCTGCAAGTCTGCAAGTGTTTTTCCATCCATTTGTATTCAATACCTCCTGGATGCTACAGAAATAAAGTGATGTATACATGATAGATAATAATAAGAAATATAGCACTTGTCATTTGTTAACGGTGCTATTCATTATTCTTCACAGCAGTGCAGTGTGATGGATTCGCATTAGCCTCTTCTAAAGAGGAGAGACACAAACGCAGCATGAGGGAATTGACATACAGGGTCTGTGGTCCTTGCTTAGGTCGTGCAGGCTTCCTGGACATTGCTGCTGAAGTAGCATGATCTTTCCTCTAGGTTGGCTCATAGGATCTTAGTTCCCAGTACCAGGCTATCGCAGTTTGAGTCTCTTTTGCTTCAAAATTACATTACTTGAAGTTTTTGAGTTTGAAGTCAGAGAATCCATTTCAAATTAGCTTTTTCAAAATGAGGCTGTTTTGTAGTGGTCCAGAGTATGGTCATGGAACCTGAGCTCAAGAAAACCTTAGGGGCTGGGACCACAAGGCTGCTGGGGGCTCTTACACCTCTTTCTCCATCTTATCCTTTTTCCTTTCTCTGTGTCTTCCCTAGCAGAGCAGCCTCCTCTGTTCCCCAGTCCACATGGTAGACAGAAGGGTTTTACTCCCAGCCATAAAGGGCAGCTTTGCTCTCTCTCTTATCCCTACCCTGAACTAAGGTAAGGGACCAGGAGGTCCTGCCCCAGACAAGAGCCATTCTGGGTCCAATGAGTGGCGATCAAATCTTAATTGAACTGTGGCAGCCAGGGATAGCTGACCCTGTGGATATTCACGGTGTAGTTAAGGAGGCCATTTTTTAAAAAATTTATTTTTATGCATACAAGAGCTGGGGTATAGGCCAGAGGTGTGGGAGGTGAGAGGATTCACTAGAGACAGAGTGGGGAACAGAACAGGCAGAATGACTGAAATGCACTGCTGAGGGGAGCAGCGGGCAAGTCAGGAGAGGTCTGCTGCGCCATGTGGGTAGCTCCCTGGCCGGGGATCGAACTCATGCTGCAGTGGCTGCAGATTGCTTCATAGGTTGCGTCTTAACCACTTGTGCCACCAGGGAGGCCCAAGGAGGCAGTTTGAGATGAGTTAATTTCTAATGATGACCAGAAACTGGTTATTGATCATCACAGTTTACATTCCTGACATGCATTCACTGCTTTGGGAATATGTAGCAATAGGGAGCTTATTCTTGGGTCAGCTCAGCCAGCCAGGATGCTGCCTCATATTGAAATGTGCTGAAATGGGCCTTCAGTCTCAAGTCTCCTTCTTCTTGCCACAGAGAATTATCCTTGTCTTCATTCTTCATGACAGCTCTTCAGATAATTGAAGGCTCACGTGTCTTCCTGTCACACATGTCTGAGTTCCAGCATGTTCCCGGGTGTCCTCCTGAGGACCATCCACTTTAAAGTGGAATCCCCAGAATCAAATCCTTATGCATGCTCAAGCCTTTTCTGGGAGTAGCTTTGGGACAAACAGAGATCTATGTATCAGGGCAGACAAGCTTTGTCATTAAAGGACTAATTGAAACGAGAGAGGGAAGACCACAAGGGACTGTGGTGATGGGTCGTGGGTGCTATGGTGGCAGAAGAACTACGGGGGCTATACCTGAAGAGAGTAACCAATTAGTGTACAAAAATGAGCAACATGTAAGAAAAATAATAATAATAAAATTGAAAAAGAAGGACCAGTTGAAAAATAATTTGAATTTCCAGGTCATATGGTTTCTGTCACAACTCCTCAGCGTGGCTGGTGCAGCATGGAATCAGCCACTGACAACATGTAAACAAGCGAGCGTGGCTGTGTTCCAATAAAGCTTCACTCATGGACACAGTAATTTGAATTTCATATAATTTCCATGTTTCACAAAATACTCTTCTTTCGACTTGTTGTCAACCATTTAAAATGTAAAAGCTGTTCTTACCCCACCTGTTGTGCTTATAGAGATGGGAGGTAGGATTTGGGCTGTAGGGCATAGTCTGTGGACCTCTGGTCTGTATTCTGTGAATAAGGGCCCTAAGCACCCACCCCCTGACACACACCAAGTCAAAACAAATGCAATTCCTATCTCTAAGCCTGGTATGGAGGAAACATTGCCCTGGTGAAGGGCAGCACCCAGCCCTCCACGAAGAGGACAGAGGGTCTGCTTAAAAAGTGAGGCTCCTTTGTGGAGGTACACACAACTCAGTCTTTAAACTTCAGTATGAATTAGTATTAGTGACTTAACCTTTGTAAAATACTCACCAGCTTTTAAACACGCATGATTTAATTCTACCCTCCCATTCCCTGTGAGGTAGGTATTTTAATGGGGAGAAAGTCCCTTGATGAAGTGACTGCCAGAGGTCCCATAGTTGAGGTAGAGCTGAGGTTCATAGTTTAGCAGGTCAAGTTCTTTGTCTCCCTGCATCATAAGAGTACTAGTTTCCCCTCTATCCAAAGTTAGAATGTCACTATTTAGAGGTTATTTTTTGAGTCTGGGAATGCTTTTGCCATTAATTTATATGGAAAGATGTTTGAGCATTCCTAGACCCCCCCAGAACAATCTAGCAAATCATAACAAATAGGTACATTCTACCTTCAGATAGTGGGGAGACCTTTATAACAAACCATTTACTGGGCACCCACTTGTGCCTGGCACACTGCTATGGAAGGAATTATGGGCAAATAAGATACAGCTCCAGCCTCAGAGAGCTCAAAGTCAGGTGGGAGAAATAGCTAAGGTCCCTGTTGGCTAGCTGGTGAGACTAGGGTGACCCCAGGAGCTCAGAAGAGGCTACCCTCACCCCACTTGCCTCTGGACTGGAGGCCTTCTTGAGGGACACTTTATTTCAGCAGAGAAGCAAGAGTGGATCCACCTGATAATTCTGGAATCTGGAAATGATGAAAACTGGGGAGGGGATGTCATCCAGGGGATGGAAGGGTGAGCACCCTCCCCTGCTGGTGCCCTGTTGTCAAGCAGATGTCTCTGGACTAGTCTTGATTTCTCCACCTATAACTATGGCTGTTGAAGATGGAGATGCAGGGCCTCAGTTTCCTTAAACTGAGAGTCAGGGTCCACTCAGGCCCAGGGTTCAGGCTGGCACGGCACTTGAGGGCAACGTCTTCCTCGAGCCCCTCTTGCTGCTGTCTTTCAGGTATAGAGAAAATCCACAGTAGAGGTGGGGGGAGTATGATGCTGTTCATTATTCCTGGGACCCCTTGTATGAAGCAGAGGCTCCCTGCCATCACCTGTCAGATCCGGCACTTTTTTGTTTCATTAAAAATAAAACAGAAAACCCTCTAAGCAACGACATTAAAGAACAACTGGAAAATAACCCTTCTGTTTTCCCTGGGAAGATGTCAGTATGTCCAAGGCAGAATTGATGAAAGAATTTTTGAAGCAGTCAAGAAAAGAAAATGGATCAGGCTTTAGGGAAGTTGGCCTAAGAAGTGGGGGAAAAAAATAGCCTCAAACCAGAAAATATGTCAGTCTCCAGAAACAATAGTTCTGGTGGCTGACTTAACAGCAGGTCTTGCCTGATTTGTTTTGGTTCAAGTCAACTATCCTAGCAGAGGGAACAGTGACAAATACTTTTTCTTCTTGAGCCAGTTAATAAGTGATTATGAAGCCTCCTTGTTGAGATCATCACTGTGCTGTCAGTGAGGTGTGTTGGGGGGGTGCAGACTGCATGGCCCCCAGGTTTCATCAAGCTCAGGCCCGACAGGGGGAACGGGGAAGAATGCTTCCGTCCTACGTCAGGTGCTGAGAAATGCTACTTAAGTATTGGACTGGGCTGGGGAGTGTAGAGGCTGCAGGAAAAGAAATAGTTCATGGTAGGCAAGGAAAAAGTGAGACTTGCTAGAATTTAGGTTGCTGGAGAAATCAGAAAGATATTTAAGAAAAATCAAGTCACAGGCACAGGCCCCTCAACACTACTGCCCCCCGCCCCACTCTGTCCTAATGACCCGTCCTCATCAAGCCTTCAAATATTCAAGTACAACCAATCTGAACTCCTCATCTTTCTCCTACTGGACTTTTAAATGTCTGGCATGTGCCCCCACCTTGTCCCCTCTTGTTACAATGGAGGATCCACCCATCCTCTTGTCTAAGGTCTCTCTACCCCTGCCCCAACATACACATTTGGAGTCTTATCCCCTTTTGCTCTTCTCATAGATGTTGCAAAGCTCACCTTCCCCAGACATCAACATTCTCTCTTTTTCCGGTTAGACTGTAAACACAGTCTGGTATCACCTGTCTTCAAAATAGCCCCATCTGACCATCCATTTCCCCCTTGTATCAGCCCTCTACATCCATGGTAACGCTACAGCAAATAATGACAGTGTCTCAGACATACTATGACATTTGTTTTTGCTCTCATGGGTTGGCTGGGATTCTGAAGATCTAAAATGGGTTGTTGCTAATCTGTGGTCACATATGGCTCATCCTCCTTTATCCAGAGGCTCCTCAAGGGATGTTCTTCTCATGGAGAGCAAGCCCATTCAGCCAAGTGAATTCAAGCTTCCATTGAGGACATGTCTGTACATCTCTTTGGTCAAATTATATCAGAAGGCCAAGGTCAACATCAGAGGGAAATAGGTTCTCTCATGCTAGTTGAGGGAATGACACCTGCTCACCAGCAGTCAACCATGTTCTTCTATCTTTAGCCTCTCTGTTTTGTTCCTCTTCACAGCCACTTTTAGAAAGGGTTGCCTAAGCGTGTTGTCCCCAGTCCTCACCTCCTATTTTTGCTTTGTCTCTTCCAGTGGCTTCTGCTAGACTACCCTCTTGGGGCATCATCTGTATTGTCAAAGCCAATGGCTATGTTTCCATTCTCATCTTCATTTCCTCCCTTTCTCAGTAGCTTTCTGCACAATAGACCACTTTCTCCTTCTGGAATCCTTTTTTTTTTTTTTTTTAATTTTGGATTTTATGAACATCACTAGGTCCAGGTCCTGACTGTTCCCCCACCTCTCTTTTGCTTCTCCTCTCGTCCAGCTCAGTAGCGGTGTTTCTAAGGTCTTTGTCTAGAGCTCCTCTTCTTTCCTCTTCTTTTCTGAACTCTACAGTGTTCACAGGGCTTGGAATGTCTTCTCCATATGGATGATTCCTCTTACTCAGCTGCCATTTGGATGCCATGCATAAACCCCAAACCTAATACATCCAGGTGGAATTACTGTTTTTCCCTCCATAATGTGCTCCCTCAATGTCCCCACCTTAAGCCATAAAGATCCTTAAGCAGACCTCATTGGCACCTGCCTTAGAGCCTTTGTGAAGTCTTTTCCTTCTGCTTCCTTCTTCACCCTTCACCATCCTCCCCATGGGTGGCATCTTGTCATTACCCAGGTCATACAGTGAAATGTTGCTGCCCAAGGGAGACTTCTTTAACCAATCTGTGTACAGGAGCCACTTCCCCATGCAAACTCATTTTACATGCTAGTCCTATGTTTCCTACTAGTTACCATAATTGATCATTCTTTTATTTGTTCTCCTGGATTTGTTCTGTCTTCCTAACTGCAAGTACACTTCCTGGCAGGCACTCAGTAAATATTTGTTGAATTAATGACCTTGAAAGGCCTTGGGGTAGAGTGTTTCATCCACTATTTGCCGCGGACCCCTGGGGGACTGGGGAATCATTACCTTGGGTTCAAGTGTCCTGAGTGCACCAAACGTTGCTTTGTTGTCTGAGAACTAAATAATAAATCTCACTCATGTATGGTATCATTTTCAAATGATGGTGTGATAATGAATAAAATACAAATTCATTTGAAGGTATTTCGAAATTCATAGGGCCTTTCTGTCTTACCTACTAACATAATTTGTATAACTTCTATCTTTATGGCTATAAACACAGCACCAGAGGGATGAAGTTACTTGTTCAAGGTCATGTTCTTCAGCAGTAGAAAGGCTTTGGGGGTGGGGATGGAGAGGAAAGGTTAGGGGGCTGGGGAGGTATGCAACCTGGTTGTGAGGAGAAAGCTGTTCGGCCAGACATCGTCTGTTCCTGCACATTGCAGTCCTCACACAGATCCACATCCTCAAGGTTCCAGACGATTTCAGCTTCAGCCAAAACATATACCACTTAAGTAGCTTTGTTGTCTTGAACAGCTCACCTCTCTTAGCCTCTTTTTCCACCTCCCCGAGACTGTTCTGTCATCGATAAAATGGGGCATAGCAATGCTTACTTTGGAATATTCTGTTGAGTATTAAGTGAGGACAAACTTTGGGAAAGTGTCTTGTGCAGTGGCTGCTGCCAGCAACCTCTCAGCCTGTGTCAGCGGCGGCTGAATTGGGAAGCTGATGACCAAGCAGGTTCTGACTGTGAATTCAGTGCACTTTCCCCTCCTCTGCCATAGAAATCCTGTCCCTAAACCCACTCCTATACCCCTCTGCGAGCCAAGGGACCCCAGCAGCTTCCCTTACCAGGAGTCCTTGGGTCTTCCTTGCTCCCACTGTTTCTCAGGGCTCACCACACTAGGAGAGGGGGAGGAGCCACGGTGGTGTAACTGCTCTTTCCTGGGTCACACAGTCTGGTGACAAGGTTATGGGGGAGGCCTTGGGCCCTGGCCACCTGGCACGGGGGAGTAGGACCTGTCCCTTACCTTTGCTCCCTTGTAGTGTTTCCCAACCACACTCCTAGACCATTCCACGGAGACATGTCTAAGGAAGCAGCAGATTGGGATCCCAGCCCCAACCTTGGCCAGCTTGTCCACAGGGGCTGTGCACGTTGGCTGGGCGCCCATCCCCTCCAGACTCGAGCAGAGGGGCCGTGGGTGGCAGTGAACACCTGGTGAAGGTGAGGCTGGGAGAGCATCTGAAAGTCAGTGATCCCAGACATGGCCAGGCTCCGCTCCCTCCCCAGCCCCTCCAACCCCCTTGCTCTGTTCCTTTAACTGGAACTGACCAGAGGAAATGATTGGACTGAACAGCTTGTTAACCATCATCGATTCCCTGTGTTCCCTTCACCAGGTGCCATGATCCTCAAGAAAAGTCAGCTTTCCTCCCATGATGATGTGGTGCCTGCCTCTGATCCCCACAGTAAAGGCACCTAGACCACCTACAGCTTCCGCTCCCACCCCCATGCTGTGTGATCCCCTGGGGCATGATGCGGGAGAGAAGTCCTACCATCCTGGTTTGCCTAACTTTCTAGATGTCTCGCATCCTGGGAAACCTGTCAGTTCTGGGCAAGAGCAAACTAGTTGTTTACTCTAGCAGAGAACTTCACCATCATCATCATCTTTACCATCATCTTTACCTCTGTCATCATCCTCATCCCCATCACTCTGTCATCACCATCACTGTCACCAACCATCATTGCCTCCATCTTCACCATCCTTACCTATATCATCTTCATCCTCATCCCTGTTACTCCATTATCACCATCAACACCACCATCGCTCCCTCTATTATCACCAGCATCAACTATATCATCACCATCACCATCACGCCTTCATCACCACCAACATCATCATCATCATCATCATCATCATCATCATGATCATCCCTCCTTCAGTCATCACCATCCATCACCAATTCCACCATCATCATCACGTCCACGATTATCCTCATCATTCCTTCCATCACCACCACCATCACTGCCATCCTATCTCTCCCTCCGTCATCACCTTCCATCATTACCACCACCATCACTACCTCCATCACCACCACCACTGCTGCCATCATCATCGGTAATAAATAATATTAAGCACTTCCCATGTGTCAAGTTGCCCTGTGTCACACACTTTAAATCCGTAGTTGATAATCCCCTCAGCAAGCTGAGACAGAAGTTAGAGTTAATTGATCTGTTCTGCCCCTGCACGACTTTCCCCCCAAACTCCTAAGTTATATTTTCAACCTCAGGTCAACTTCCTGCAGGGGATGCTGTAATCCTCTGGTTCCTAACATTGGTTTCCTCCAAGCCTTGCTTTGTCCTTTTTTCTGGCTCTCAGCCTCTCCTGTGTCTGAGCCCTGCTGAGTTCTCCTGTCCCTCGTGAGCAAGGTCAGCCTTGTTCCTGACCTTCTGCACCCCAGAATTCTGTAAGAGCCTGGAGTGCTGCACTTGAGCTCCTAGGGCTGAGACTTGGCCTTTGTCCCTGTTCTCTGCGTGGCCACCTTGACCTGTGCCTACTCAGTTACTTAGTAACTTGGTGCCTGGTTGGCCTGGTGGGCCTGTCTGTGACTGGTCTAGGTTTGCAGAAGATGTGCCTCCCGGGAAGCACAAGCCTTTTCATAACAGTCTGAGCATCCTATAACAAGGGAGACAAATGAACCTCTGAAAATAACATCATGTACTCCAAAGGCACGTTATAAATGACTTTTGGATAGGGTGGGCTCGATTAAAATCAAATTGATTTAAATCATGATTTGAATCACTAGTCAGGAGGAGTCGATTAAATCAATATTTTCCCTTCAAAAATGCATTCATTTTTGATATAATTTTAATGCACAGTCTTCACAACTCTGACAGAGATAGATGTGGTTTTCATTTTTAGAAGTTACATACCATGCATTTTAAAGTTGTGATTTATTTTGACATTTCGTTGAATCAATTTTGCAGCCACGTCTGAGTCTTGAGTGATGACTTGGTTATTCTATTTACCAAAGCTAATCAAACAAATGTGTATAATTTTCCAACAAAAATAAGCATGTGCACTTTCGAGTGTTTAACTGTTTTTTGCTGTAAATGTAAAAATGTTTTTTTGGTGAGATGAATTAGACTATTTGGTGAGATGAATTAGATCTAATCCCAAACACTTATACTATTATATTTTGCTTTTAACTGAGTCCTTGCCTTCACTTTCTATTTGTTTATGTATTAGAAAACAAAGGTAAGGACTTCTCTGGTCGCCTGGGAGTTAAGTCTCAGTTCTATCATCATGAAGGCCCACCCAAGTGGCATGGGTTCAATCCCCTGCCAGGAAGCTGACCCATATGGCACAGCAAACCTCTCCTGTCTCACCCGCTGCTCTCCTCAGAGTGTATTTCAGTATATCCACCTGTTATGCTCCTTATTCTGTCTGGTGAATCTTCTCACCCCCCTGGACCTCTGGCCTATACCCCAGTTCTTATATGCATAAATAATTAATAAATCTGTAAAAAAAAAAAAAAAGGAGGTAAGCTTTTCTACTTCTGTAGTACTCAATGATTTAGTGACTAATTTAGACCAAATTAGTCACTGGAAGATACTCTTGAATGTGTAGAGAAGAAATATCTATGATCATATAAACTCACTAGTTGTTTTTATCATTGTTGAGACTCTACATGCTTGACTTTTATCCACCTTTAGTGTGACCCCCTCATGAAACCATACACATTGAGACACATTTGAGATCAGCTACTCTATTATAGGGAAGTGTCTTATGGAAGGGTCCTTATGTGTAGCTTCAGAATGCTGGGCTGGATCCCCTCCTGCCTGAGGCTAAATAACTGCCTTGGGTTTATGTTTTTACTTCTGTCTTTTCTGAGCAACTCATGCCATCAGCTCTTAGAACATGGCCACATATTTCTCTGCCTGCTGGAAGAACAAGTGTCTGTCCATAGAAGAATGGACAAGGAAAGTGTGGTTTATGTGTATAATGGAATATTATTCAAACTTTAAAAAGAAGGATGGCCTGTCAATTGCCACAACATGGTTGAACATGGAGAACGTTATGTTAAATGAAATGTCAGTCATAGAAAAAGAAATACTGCAAGTTCCCACTTACACGTGGAATCTAAAATAGCCAAGCTCATAGAAGCAGAGAGTGAAACGATGGCTTCTGGGAGCTGGAGGAAGGAAAAAAGGGGAGGTGTTGGCCAAAGAGTACCACGTTTTATTTATGAGGGATGAGTACATTCTGGGATTAATGTATAGCATGATGACTGTAGTTAATCATACTATGTTTCATGCTTGAAATTTGCAGAGAGTAGCTCTTAATTGTTCTCATCCAAAAATAAGAGTAACTATGTGAGGTGATTGATATACCAAAAAAAAAAAAAAGTACCTGCATCTTTCAAGCTAAAACAGGTGCCTTCTAGTTTTGCTTTCCCAGGACTCGGAATATGAATCCAGTTGCTTTCATTCTGTTTCTATCACTGTACTTGGAAAGAATCAACACATTTTAGGATTGGGAAGAAGAGTGATTTCTTAGTGCCGTTCTCAAACTAACTCTTTGATGTGAAATTTAAGTGACATGCACAACTCACCAGCTGGGCATAAGAGCCCTGGTCTTGAGTCCCCCGGAACGGGGTGTTTCCTGGGAGAAGTCTTGCCTGGATTTGGGTGATTTCTCCTCTTTGTCTTTCTTTCTTTTTTAAAATAAGATTTATATTTATTTGTTTATGCGTATAAGAACTGGGGTGTAGGCCAGAGGTGCAGGGGATGAGGAGGTTGACCAGAAGCAGAGTGGGGCTCAGAACAGGCGGACCTACTGAAATCCGCTGCTGACGGCAGCAGCGGAAGAGGGAGCGACAGGAGGCCCCTCCTCGTTGTTTTCCTTCTCTGAAAAGAAGTAATTTTTGAAAAACTCCTGTACAGATACAAATATCTATTTTAGTTTGTGTACAGCTGTCCCCCGCTGGACTCTTCCAGAGCTGCACTGAGGAGTATAAGTTCTCTAGGAGGGAGGACAGATTTAGCAGATAAACAGCGGGTAAGTTTGCATGCAAGACATGGGCTGGCTTACAATAAAGAGTATTCCTCATTTATCTGAAATTCAAACATAAGCAGGTGTCCATATATTATCTGGCAAACCCCTTCTCCCTGTTATTCAGGGTAAAGTATGATGTTTGGGTTCCTGTGTGATGTCTAAGGGATCTGGTAAGGTATGTGATCCACCTTACAGGTGGCCAAACACACTTGAGTTATATTTTCATTGACAATCTACTCTTCTGTGTTCTGTTTCATTAAAAAAAATGATTTTGTTGGTTGACTGTGCCCTCTGCACTATTTTCATGACCGTGAACTCTGCAGTCCTGTGGGAGGCAGGCATCCCAGTGCTTGCGGAGCTCATGCTGGCCCAGCCCAGCCTTTAACAGCACTGGTCCTCGAGACCAGGACTGCTGGAGGCTGAGTGGTGCCCAGTGAACCCAGCCTGGTCTTCCCCAGGAGCATGAGCAGTGCCTGGCATTGGGGGTGACTCCAGAGGAAGCAACTGAGTTGGGACGGTGTGACATGAACCTCACTGAGCCCAGAACCAGACCCTGATGACTATGGAGAATGTGTGTCTGACATCACTTGACCCCACTGTGTGATGTGTGGCTTCCTCAATGGAGGGGCATCTCTTCCTGTCTGTTCCTTCTCTTCCCTTCCAGGCATTAATTCTTGGTTCAAACAAGCCAGTTTCCCAAAGGTGTGGTCACCTGAGCCAAATAGCAAGGCGTGCATTTTCATTTCTTAATTCTTTAGATTTTTTTTTCTGGTTGGAAAGTGGTCCACGCACAGTAGACTGTAGTGGATCAGTCTATCTATCGCTGGGTGTGATGCCTGAGGGGGGAAATCTATACACTCAGAACACTAACAAGGATGTAAAATAATGGTATTTCAATAAAAAAAAAAAAAAAAAATAGTGACACAAGGCCATTGTAACTAAATGCCCCAATAAAAAGAAATTAATAACTTGTGAAGCACCATAAAATAATACATTATAAAATAATACTGTTATATCTAAAATTAAAAAAAGAAAAATGGTCTGTAGCTCATGTCTGAGCTCACCCAGCTCACTCTGAACCCCAACTCAGTACCCCAGCTCCCCAGCACCCCCTCCAAGGCTCTGAGATGGGCTTTGGGGCTAGGCTGTGCCTACCCAGCTCTCTCTCTGGCAGACCCGAAGGTGCCAGAGCTTGCAGCCCACACCCCTCTGGCTTGCAGCCAGCTCTGCTTTGCCTTGCTCTCTGCCTGTGCGAGCCCCTGATATTGTGTTTCTCTGTTGCTCCCTGTGGTCCGTGGGGGGTCTCCACACTGCCCAGCTCTGAGCCTTTGCTATGTTCTATCTTGAGTGGGCAGCATGGCCTCCAGGAGCTAGAGTCAGGGGATTCCCCAGTTCTGGCACTCCTGCAGAGCCGGGCCCTAGAAAGCTCACGTCAGCCCCGCTCTGTTCAGGGTGAGGGTGTGATTTCATCCAGGTCCAGGGAGTGGGAAGAGAAGCCTTTAGTAAGCTGAATCCTCCCAGGATGGCTTTGTTGAGAAGTTCCAGTGTAGACCCTTTATTTCAAAGCCATTTAGTGGGCTTTAACTCTGGACGCAAGTTTCTGGTAACCTTTAAAACAATAGGGTTTTCTTATCAACCTGTGTTCCTCTAATTAGGGAAGGGTGATGAAGACAGGAGTGGGAGTGGGGGCTGACCAAGGGCACTATGATCGCCTAATGTTATCAGACCTAATTACCATTTCCAAGCCTGGCTGAAACTCTGAAAGTTGCCTTGTTGGATCATTACCATCCAAGTTGTCTCCTTCTAATGAGCCTGAACTTTCCCCACCATCGCATCCCAGATGCTCTTAGGCTGCTGTCCCTACTGACTGATGAATGTAATTGGTTCTGGCCTTTTTTTCCAGTCTCCTCATTGTAGAACCAGCTGGGTCTCTACTGGAGCCCGTTGTTTCTCAAGATGACCCTGTCCTGTTACTTCATCTCCTGCTTTGTCACCTCTGGCACCATGTGTAACATCCTTAGCCCCCAACTAGAGCTCTTTCCTTCCAAGTTGCCCCCGCCTCTTGGTGTGCCCTGTTTTCTCCCATCCCCAGACTTCCATGCCCAGGCTTGGGGTCCCTTTGTGGCCCACACACATTTCCCCATGGGCATAGGGTACAGCGTAAGTCTCCATGCAGTTCCTCACTGCTCCTCGGTAGCATTTCTGCTGTGCCTGGCTGAGATGCAATCATAGCGCTGGATAATTCTGCTAATTCTGGGATGAAACGCAAAGGGGATGAAATCAAGTGTGTGTTCTGGGGATGTTCCGGGAAATGTCAGTTTAATTAAAGACAGATAAGTGGGGAAAGAAAGATTTCTGGGGATCATGAAAGGTGACTTCTGGGCACTGTCAGTCCCAGACTGATGGATACAACTTTATTATTTTACATTTCATTTCACAATTTACATTTTAATTTGCTTTTGTAAGGAAGTCTTAGACTTACCAAACAAGATGAGCTAGCATGTGTAGAGGTTTGTAATGGGGATGGAGATGGGGAAAGAAATACTGTATTTATGGAGAAGGAAAAAGTATTTCCAGAGATGGTTGAAGGGGGGAAAGGGACAGATGTTAAGATGGAAAGAAAGAACTTGACTGAGATGATAGGAACCGAGGCATGAAGGTCCAAGATGGGGGTGTATGTGGGATCTCATAACCTTGAGGGATCCAGGTGGAAATAAATAATGGGAGAACTTACCATTTATAACTAAGATGTGGCCCTTTAAAATTGTACACTCTTAGGTGTGAATATACACTTCTCTGGCTCTTGGGCTTGTCATTAACCTAAATTCTTTGACCCTTTTGTAAACTGTATCTAATAATACCCACCTCATGTAATGGTGAGAATCAAATGAGATATTTGTGGTGGCTTAACTTAGTATTTGGTGGGCTTAACTTAGCTTCATTTGAAGCTTTGATCATAAGGATTGTTATATTAATCCAAGTAACAATAGTCTTTTTTTTTTCTTTTTTTTTTTTTAACATTTATTTATGCATACAAGAGCTGGGGTACAGGCCAGAGATGCAGAGGGTAAGAGGATTCATCAGAGACAAAAGTGGGGAACAGAATGGGCAGACTGATGAAATACACTGCTGAGGGGAGCAGCGGGCGAGTCAGGAGAGGTCTGCTGCACCATGTGGGCTGCTCCCTGGAGGGCCGGGGATCAAACTCGTGCTGCAGAGGCTGCGGATTGCTTCGTAGTGCGGTGCTTAACCCCTTGCGCCACCAGGGAGGCCCCCAAGTAACAACAGTCTTTACTGCTGTTTCCAATGGACAGCGAGGCCTTGTTCCAAGTTCAGCACTTGGATGAGTTCCTGTGGGATTGACTGGGGCTTGTGACCATCAGCTCCCTTAGGTGACCTTGTGTCCTGCTTCACCTAGGCCAGTCCCTTGTCTGAGCGCATTATTAGTAGTGGCTCCATTCAGACTTGAGCAACAAGTTTCAAGTTTCAGACTTGAGCAACAAGTCATATAGTCACCCTGCATGTGGTTCTTACTGTCTGTATCAGCAAGGCAGTAGTATTGGGGTACCCGTTATTCCCTATTTTCTCAAATAGATGATGAGTTGAGACCACTGTAAGGACATGTATGTGTAAACCTGTATGGATGTACACATACTTCCATCGAGTGCTTCTCCATAGAAATGCAGGGACCTCATCCTTTGGTGGTCTTTGCTATAGGACCTTCCCACTACTGGCTGCTAGAAAGGACATGGGCAGAGGAGACAGCGTGTTCACAGGAGCAGGGATGGTTCTAAAGTGGAGCTATGGACAAGCCATGGCCTTGTCTCTCGCCTGTCGCTTAGGAGCTGTGTGCTCTGGAGCTAGTTATTGAACTTCTCTGTCTCTGTTTGCTCAGACACTGTGAGGAACAAAACAGACCTTGAAAGGCTGTTGGAAGGATTGCATTGCCTGGTGCCTGACCGTAGCGTGTGTTGAATATATATCCTTACGCCGAAGTACCCTCTACATGCGTGGGTGGCTCCTTGCCGGCCTCTGTGCAGCTCTGCTTTCTCCATCTGGTTTCCAGGTTTGCCCAGGGTCAGACAGTTTCTGGCCAGGCAGATAGGTAGGTCAATCCATCACTCATCTGATAACTGTCTCAGGGAGTCCCTGACGAACAGCCAGATGCAGTTTCAGTCTTCAGGATCCCAGGCCTGTCAGGGTAGTTTGTAGGGTGTGTTAGAGACGGTTCTCTCCCTGAGTCACAAGGGCACACATAGAACCCACCAGAGTCTCAGAACCCAGTGTGGGAGAGGTGTTCCTGGGCTTTGAGCTCCCAGCCTGTCTCGAAGTTAAATCCTGTTATTCAAGTGGGATATTTGTGATTCAATCATCAACGTGGCAGTGAAAGGCAGAGGAGCACCTGCCTGTCTTGGCGGGGTCAGCCCGTGAGCTGTCCCCACTCCTCAGACGCACAGGGAGTGCCAACTCTGACACATTCCACGTCATCACACTCACTTCAAACCCCCTGCTCACACCCAGAGATTGTCTCTGATTGTTTCCACACCAGCCAGCAGTCCTCGCTGGAGCAGCGTCTGTGTGGGTAGAGGGAATATTTGCATGTGCGATGTGTGCCCTGGCCGTTGTTCGGGGCAGCTGCTCCGTCTCAGCTCCACTTTATAAAGGGAGAGGTTATGGTTACGTCGGAAGGCCCAGTGACTCTCCCAGGTCATGGGCTTAGCGCTGGATGCAGGCAGTTCTCTGCATGGCACTACCAGCCAAAAATCCCCCTCCGACCTGCACCTGTGCGCATCCTCTCCCCACTGATCTCCGGCTCTCCCTGCCTGGGTCTGCCTCATCTCAGCGTCCTTCTGTAACTGGTTACACTTCCTCCGCCCCATTTACCTCTTCCAGGTCCCCAACTCACAGGGAGCTGTTTGCAGTGTAAGGCCAACAGATTATTATTATGTGCAGGGAACTTGAGGCTCAAATAATACCTTGGTGGACAAGCAGGCGGCCTGGGTAGATAAGACCGAGGTATTGGCAGTGGAGATAGGGCCTGCCCTGCAGAAGTTGCTCCTCCTTTGCTCTCTAGACTCCGAATTTGCTTTATTTTTCTTCATAACTGAGATGAGTTAGCTCTGATTTGTGTGTCTCCTCTATTAGAATACAAACTCCAAGAAGACAAAGTCTGTATTTTTTTTTTTTTGACCACTGCATCCCCTGTGCCTCGATAGCATCTGGCAGGACTGGCAGGCAATAGCTCTATTAAGGCCCATCGTTACAACTAGCAGGTTTTGAGTGTATGTAATGTGCCAGGCATAAGGCAGAGTTATTTCTGTTATCTAAACCTCATCAAAACCCTATGGGTGAATCCTGTTAATATTCCCATTTTGCAAATGAGGACTCTAGAGCATGGAGTGACTGAACAGCTTACTCCAGATCCTGCAGCTGGTTTGTGTTGAAGCCGTTAGATGCCAGGTCAGGAGAGCACAAACCCTGTTCTTGGGTGACCATTTGCTGCCATCACTCAGGTCACTGCAGAGGGGATTTTCCCAGCAAGGATTGCCTGGCCCCTGAAGTTCCCAGTATTTCCTTTGAAATACTTTGGGTGCTTTCCTTACCCACATCTCTTTCAGGTACCCAACACTCAACTGGGTTGAAGTGCAAAGTCAGTTATCATTATGTCAGAAATGTGGGCTCCAATAAGACAGGTGGACAATTGGCAAGCCCAGCGCGGGCCAGAGAGGCCACTTGTGGTCACAGAAGGAGCACCAGGCTGGAGTCCAGTGGCCCATCACATCTCTGCGCTGTGTCCTGGCTTAGCCTGAAGAGCTTCCTTCACCCTCTTGCCCCATCTAGAGGACCGAGGGGGAAGTCCCTTCATCCTTGTCCAACTGAGTTGTCTATCAAGTTGGTAGAGGGGCCCAGTGTTAGGGCGCCAGCTCTGGGGGTCTGAGTCTATAAGTCTGTGAGTGCAGTAAGGGAGGGAGGAGAAAAGGCAGAATTTTCCAAGCAAGCAAAGGAAGGTGTTGTGAAATGGAAAGAAGCAGGGAGAGGAAAAGGATAAAGAGAGGAGCTCAGGAAAGGGAATGACAGAGAGAAGAAAGCAATGAAAGAAGAAAGGAAAAAAGGATGAGAAAGGATGGGTGAAAATATGTACATATTTGATGCATATAGAAGGGTGTGTGTGTGTGTGTGTGTGTGTGTGTGTGTGTGTGTGTAAGCAAGCCTGAGGGAGGAAGAAGATTAGAAGAGAGTAGGGAGATAGGCATCCTTACTGTTAATCCTCCCCTCCCCCATGCCCTCTGTGTAGCACAGCTTGAAGATCTTGCCTTCCGTCCTTTTCATCCTGCAATGCCCTCGGCCTTGGATTCACCGGTTCTTCCATCTCAGTTACTTTCTCTTTTTCTGCCCTTTACTACCCCTGAGCTGTTTTTTTCCCTTCTCCCCCGCATACACGGTCCCTGCTCTGCAGTCTTGCTGTTGGCTGGGGCATATCTCCACTGGGGTTGCTAATCATCATCTCCAGCGTGACCTGTGCATCAGCAGCCCCCAGAGCACCCCCGGCTTCCCAGAGTGCCTCACATCCTTCCAAGGGCACTGTGCTTGCTCTCAAGTCACTGTGGCTATCTTGAAGCTCTTAATGATTTTTTTTTTTTAAATTGAGGTTACCTTAGTTTACAACACTTACAGTTCCAAGCTGACATTTTCTCATCGTGCCCACCACGATATGTCCAATCACCATCAACCACTAATCCGTGGCCCTCTACCCATTCCCTCCCCTCTTCTGCCTTCTCAGTCTTTCTGTTTTCTGAGTCTGAGGGTTTGTTCCTGTTTTGTTTATATCCCACAAATTAAGTGGAATCCTATGGTATTTGTCTTTCTCCTTCTGACCTACATCACTTAGCAAAATCCCCTCAAGGTCCATTCATGTTGTCAAAAATAGCAAGATTTCACCATTATTTTTTAAGGCTGAGTAGTATTCCATTGTATATCTATACTCCAATTCTTCCTTATCCACACCTTAGTTTTTGGCTATTGTGATAGTGCTGCAATGAACACTAGGGGTGCATATATCTTTTTGAGCTAGTATTTTCATATTCTTCAGGTAAATACCCAGATGTGGGATTACTGGATTATGTGGTAGGTCTATTTTTAATTTTTTTGAGGAAACACCATAGTGTTTTCCATAGTGTTTGTACTACTTGTTCACCAGCAGTGAACAAGAGTTCCTTTTTTCCTTCACATCCTCCCCAATATTTATTATTTTTTTATTTGTTCAATAATAGTTATTATAACCAAAATGAAGTGAAGGCTCATTGTGGTTTTGATTGGAATCTCCCCAATGGTAAGGGATGTAGAGTATCTTTCTGTGTGTCTGTTGGCCATCTATGTGTCTTTGGAAAAATGTCTCTTTAGATCCTCTGCCCATTTTTAATCAAGTTGTTTTATGCTATTTTGTTGTGTTACATGACTTGTTTACATATTTTGGATATTAACCCTTCATCTGATATATGGTTTGTAAATATCCTCTCCCATTTAATAGGCTACATCTTTGTTTTAATAATGAGTTCTTTTGTTGTGCAAAAGCTTTCTAGTTTGACGCAGGCCCTCTTGTTTATATTCTCTATTGTTTTTCTTGCTGTTGGGGACAGATCCACAAAAACATCATGAAAATGGATGTCAAAGAGACCCTATCTGTGTTATTTACTATGTACTTTATGGTTTCGGGTCTTAAAGTGTTTAATCCATTTTGAATTAATTTTTCTAGAAGGTGGAAGTAGTGTCCATTTCGTTCTCTTACATGTGGCTGTCCAGCTTTCCCAGCACCATTTATTGAAGAAGCTTTCCTTTCCCCATTGCATGTTCTTGGCTCTATTGTCCTTAGTTAGTTGCCTATATGTGTATGATTTTACTTCTGAGCTCCCAGTTCTATTCCATTAATCTACATGCCTGTTTTTATTCTAGTACCATACTGTTTTGATTACTGTAGCATTAGAGTATAGTTTGAAGCCAGTGAGCATGCTACCTCCATTTTTGTTCTTTTTTTTTTTACTTCAGAATTGCTTTAGCTATTCGGGGTCTTTTGTGGTTCTGTGCAAATTTTAGAGATTTTTGTTCTATTTTTGTGAACAATGCCATTAAGATCTTAACAGGATTTGCTTTGAACCTATGTATTGCTTTAGATAGAATGGCCATTTTGACAGTATTCTTCTGATCTATGAGCTTGGAATGTCTTTCTATTTATTTGTGTATTTTTCAGTTTCTTTCATTTTTTTTTTTATAGTTTACGGTATACAGTTCTTCCACTTTCTTTAGGTATAAGGTTGGATTGTTTATTTGAGCTTTTCTGTGTTCCTCTTAATGATTTTTGAGCCACACTTTTATTTTGCCATGTAGCCAGTCCTGACTCAGAGCCAAGAAGTTCACTGAGTGACTGGAAGAGAGAGAGCAGAATTCAGAGGAGGCCAAGGGTGAGAGGAAGAGAGATCCTGACACGCAGGTCATATAAGGAGGAGGGCCAGGAGCACCTTGGCAGGGCAGGTAACTGGGACCAAATGAGCCAAGTGTGCCTGTAAGGCGGGAGAGGCTGGGTAGGAACATACAAGCACTGCTGAGGCTGTACTGCTGCTTTGTTCTGGTTGCATGGACCCTCTCCTGCCTGGGTGAGCAGAGAAAAATGCTGGAGAAGCTGCAATCAGGAGACAGTATTACTTGACATTAGCTTATGAACGCAGTTTCTCTGTTTGCCCATGACTTTGATTCAGGAGTGGCTGTCAGCAAAGCCCTCAGTTCTGGTGTCTACAAAATAGGTGCAAAAGGTCAAGTCAAGGGAGAATCCAGGCTCCTGAGGGGCACCCTTGGTTGACTCTGGTTCTGCTCTTCTTCATGGCCAAGGACTACCTGGTATTCTCTGCTGATAAAGACAGCTGTGACTGCACTTTTAAGCACCAGCCTCTTCATCCCTCAAACGTCAAGTCACCCAGACTTCCAGATCTGAGTTTTTGCAGTTGGGCAACAGATCTGTCTTGCTCCATCAACTCAGTGGTTTTGGCATTTGCCTAGATGTTGGAATGTGGATGCACCTGAAAAAAAATTCAGGCGTCAGGAAGTAGGATTTCAAATTAAAATTAGAAGTGTGGTTCACAGCATTGCTTGTTTAGACTGCCTGGTTCGTGACTGTCAGCCACCTCCCCTCCAGCACACTGATAAATTGCTACTGAGGATTTTCCAGGCTAGTTGAAAATAGATGAATCATGTGGCTTGATTAAGTTCAATGTAGAATGGGCAAGTGGAAGGAGATGGCCTTGAGGTCAGGCCCATCCAGGGGAATGTAAGTGTGTTTCTGAAGAAAAGGCAGCCTGAGTCGGATCTGCGTGGGATGCCACTTCGGCTCCTTCTATCTTCCACGGGTCGTTGCGACCTAAATGGTTTCCTTCATGACCCCACGCTGATCCTCCTGGGTTTGTTTGTGGGCTCGTTCAGGATGCAGGATGAAACCTGAGTTCCATTGGTTTTATGGCAGACACTGGGTAATTGAGTGGATGTGCAGAGCAGCTCCTGGTTAGCCTGGGGAGGAAGGCCTTGGATGTGGAATTAGACAATCTCCTGCCATGTGGTTGCAGGCTTCCCAGGACCTCACTCACGGGGTGGCCACCATTCAGCTCTGTCTTCCCAGAGGTTCTTGGAGGAATCTTGAGGGACTCAGAGGTATAGGTGGATGGAGGGGAGATTGTGGTTTTCTGCTGGTTGATTAAGCCATTCTCCTTTGCTTTACCCAGCATTGGGCCAGGCTGATGGATTTCCTTCCTCCCTGTCACTATGCCGTCGCACTGAGCACGGCAGTTCATCACCCCATTGGGATGGGGAGACAAATGACAGCAGTAACGTAAGCTGAGGAGGATTAGATAAAACCAAAGAGCTATCACATACAACAGTGGACAGTCATTTAAAAGGAAATCCATCTCGTTGTTGCCTGAGGCCTCTCGGGAAGAAAAAGACATTTTGCTATTGCGAATTCAGTTTTTACTACGAGGGGTCGGCTCCTGCGGGTTGGCACAAGTCTGGCTTGCCTCCCGGGCTCTCTGGCTTGAAGGGGACAAACAAAGGCTCAAGACAGACTGCTGGGCTCCCATGCCAGTGCCAAACTCAGAGTCTGCCTGTCTTGATGAAGTGTTACCTTACTCCCCGAGTGGGGGAGGGTTCTACTTCTTCATGTGTAAAGTGGGGGCAATGGAAACTTTTGAGTTATAGGGCAATCAATGGTGAGGACTGTATGAGGGAACACAGCAAAGTGCTTAGATCAGAACTAGGATGCAAGCAGCGATAGATGTGACGGCATAAGGTAGATTCAGGCTGTTGAACCTGCCCTTAATACCCTCTTAAAAGCGCAGAACTTCTCGCCTTCCTTATGGAGTCTGGTGGTAAATAGCAATGAAATGCCCATTTCTGAGATATTGACCTTCTTGTCTCTCCAGAAAAGGATGATCAAGAAGATGTTCCAAGCATTTGATTTTTCAGAAGATTGTTTGAGTTATAATTTACATATATCATATCTGGAGAGACAGAGTCGGAGCAGATGACAGTCCTTGTGGGACAGTGATGCCCACTGCCGGGGCAGAAGGAGGTCATCACTGCCCCAGCAGCACTGGTGGCGCTGGGGTGGGCAACTGCTGTTCTGAGCAGGGCTGCGGCCAGCCTGACACTGGGATTTGTGTTTTCCAGGACCTGGGCAGCTTCTATTTGTGACTCGACTTCTCTTTCCTGTTTCTGGAGAGTGGTCCAGCAAGGAGAGTGGGGTGAGGGCTGGCAAAGGCTGGCATTATGTGGCCCCAGACTGGCCTTTGGACAGGCGTCTGCACAGCAGCAGGGCGGCTCCCTGGCCAGTGCAACCAAGGCCCGCAGGCACCTGGTGCTCCAGCTCTTCACAGAAATCGATATTTGCAGCCGATTTTATCTTTCCACCGGGATGGCTGGATGACGATGTTTGGGCTGAGATGTAGTTCCTGTCCTGCCCATGGCTGCACTTCTGAGGGGAAGAACACTCATTAAAGGCTTCCCTGCATGGCCCCCTCCCTGCCTGTTCAGCCTGAGTGACATAAATAAGCCTCTCGTTTCTCTGTTACAAGCAAAGCGAGTCCCTTAGAGGTGGGTGGACGTCATCTGGCTACCCCTCCCAGCTTCTCGGAGGCCCCTGGCAGAGCTGGTGAATAACAGCTGCTGTCGAAGCCACAGCTTCTGACAGGCTCCTGGGTACTTTACAGCGGGGGAAGGTGTTATGAATTCCTCCTTCATCTCCTGTTGAAGATGGTGCTTTGGCCCCTGGGGTGGCCTGAAACCAGCTCAGCTGAGAAGCTGATGAAAAGCATCTAACGGTGTGCACACATGGAACAGAGCCTCCAAATTCATGAAAGTGGGAAAACAGGGCCCTGGGGAGGGGACCCTGGCATGTGGGCTCCTGCTCTGGGCCAGGCACCTTGTAGCTATTGTCTGTCCCACTACCAGCCCCGCGAGCAAAATAAGGAAAATGAGGCTCAGAGAGGTTGAGCCACTTGCCCATGGTCACACAGCAGGGGGAGGCTCGAGCAGGGATTTGAATCCCAAGAAGGCCTACGCTGTTATCCTGGTGCTCTGCTGCTTTCCTGTGGGTTGAGTTTTTGGACGAGTTTGTGGGAATATCTAGGTAAGTTACAAGGCATGAACATGTCAAAACCGGGACTCAAACCCAGATTTGCCTCATGCCTTTTGCCCTACTGGGCTGCTTTTCCTGGGCACCCAGGGAACATTTGTTGGATGCCCAGGATTTGGTGAGCAAATCTTTCTCAAAGCAAGAACTTCCCAGTACACTGGGAAGGTGATTTTGTAATACTTTATGTTCATGCAGAATTTTAAAATCTGATGGGGTGAGCAGGACTTGTAAATCTGACACCCCGGAAGGTGTGCAGCTGCATCTGTTGATCCCAGGGCCCTCTTCCTGGCCACTCACTGGTTCTGGACAACCACACCCATTCCTTGCTGATTGTGCCCGAGTTTCTGCTAAGATTTGCCAAGCACTGAGCTGTGAGTTTTATGGAGAGCATCTACTTGGCTGTCATTCTTACCACTCTCCTGAAAACTATTCTCTGCATTTTTCTAATGCAGAAAATGGGGCTTAAAGCCAGTGAATGACTTGCCTAAGTTTGAACAGCGGCTAAAGAGAAGGGAGGGATTTGGATCGACCTACAGCAGAAGGTAGGAGAGAGGAAGAAGGCCCTGGCACTTCAAACATCCAAGCAGTAGTCAAAATAACAAAAAAAAGTAGGAGATAAAGGACCAAGATGGATGCATAGACTGCAAATTCTGTGGGAGGCAGAGCAGGGAGGTCTTCAGGGTTGATCTGGGAAGAAGCAGTCGGTCAGTTTGGGGCTGGCTTCCAGATCCACCTACTTTTCGTCCCCTGAGGAGGAGAAGCTCAGCCAGCTCCAAAGTGTGAGCGCTTAATCTGCCGGCAACGGGGGAGGAGACAGATCTCTTTCACTGTGCTAGCGGTTTTTTACATCACGCACCCCCCCACCCCGTTTATTTTGGAGATCGATACAGACAGGAGAAAAGTTATTCCCAGGAGAGGACCTATCCTTAGTCCTTTTTCCCCAGTCCGTGGCCATCCCCCTTTGCATTCATTTAGAGCAGAGTCATTTATGCCCTAACTGAATTGAAGAGGCACTGAACTGGAGAGCGCTAACTGCTGTGGCCTGGCCTTGGCAAGGCCAGTGGAGAACTGGGGTGGGGTAGGTGGTCCAGGATGCAAGGATTCCCCGCACAGTTACCTTTCCTTTACACAGGAATGTTTGGTTCCTGAGCTGGAAGCTTTTATAAGAGAGGCCTGCACCCCAGAGGCAGAGAGGGAGGGAGGGATCATAAGTGCCTGCCTGGCTGGCTTCCCATCTCAAGGTATAGGAGTGTCTGGCAAGATCCAGTAGGAAGAACTAAAGTCTCCCGGTATCCCCCAGGCCATCTGCTTTGACATGGAAACATACAGTGATGGCTATTCTGTGATAGTTGGATGAACTGGGTTTAGAATAGATGTCAATTTTCAGATGTTTCCCCAGTGGAATCCTTTTTGTTTGACTGAAATTTATTCCAAGTCCCAGATATAAACCAGATAAAAGTTGAACTCTGGTTTTGGGGGACCAGGATTTGAGACAGACTTTACTGCACTGGAGGGGGTTGGCCCAGGAGGTTGTTTCTAGATCAAATATTCTAGAAATATGCCATCTCACATTATTCTCCTCTGTTCTATGCCTGTGCCCAGACTCTCCAGGGAGCCAGTGAAAAAGTGGTGGCAGAGACACTCTTGCATTTGATTTGTAACCTCACACACAGTAGGAACATGAAAACAGATTTGTATCCAGTTGAGTTTCAATCTCTACACAATCAAGAGTCTGCAGCAGGTCATCTGGGGTAGAGCCACTCCCCACCAGTCTAGATGTGACTTCCATTCTGAGCTCTGGGGAAGCTGCCTGTGAGCCTGGCCATCTCCCTTCTTGCCATGTATGAAAAGGACCTCTTCAGCCAAGAGGGATGAGATGAGAATGAAATCCTCATTTTGAAAGTCCCCTCCTATAGAATTGTCTTTTCAAATCTTTTCCATCCAGGCAAAATGATTCTTAAGTACTCCCGGGCAGGAATTCAGTTCATTTTCAAGGTTTTATCAAAAACATTTGGTTCAGGCTCTGCACTGAATGCTGGAGGTATGCGTAAACACAAACTATGACCGCCTTCAAGGACTGTGCACTGTGGGTGGTGACAGGAGGCACCTGGGGTATAAAACCTGGGGGGTGAGTACTGAGAAAGGAAACAGGTAGAGAATAATTTCCAAGATTTTAAGCTGAAAGGGCCAGTGGACCAGGCTTTAAGGATAAGAGATAAAGGCAAGAACATTCTAGGCAAAGGGAAGTGTAAGCACTACTTGAAGGCCTTGCAATGCCTCTTGCACATGATCTGGGGTGGTTGGAGAAACAGTTTTATTGGGGAAAGTCCTGGAGGTGAGACTGGCCAGAGAGTTTGGGCCACAAATGGGAAAGGCTGGAGGATGAAGTGTTGCTTTTCAGGAGGGGAGAGAGATGGCATGACTCAGCGTTAGGAAAATCATCTGGTATGGCTTGGAGGATGCATGTTAGTGAGGAGAAGGCAGATGCAATTGTCCTTGGAAGAAATGATGGGTGTCCAGTCTGAGATGGGATGATTTCATGTCAAATGAGAGGAAGGAGGTGGATGCCAGGCCTATTTGGAAATACACCAGGTCTATTTGGAAACATACCCTCAACAGATGTGAGGGTTGAGGAAGAGAAATTCAGGAGCAGGCCATATGTTTGGTTTGAGGGACTGGATGGAGAAAGGAGCCTGCTCTTGAGATTGGAATTGGGTGGAGAAATGCCTTGGGTATGGAGGCAGAGATCAGATGTGGAGGTTCTACGGGATGGCTAGGTGGGATGCCGCGTATGGGGTTTGGAGCTCAGGAGAGAGGCGTGGTGGAGTCTGGGACCCCGAGCATATAGGTTATGGTCTTCGGCTCACCGTGGGGGTGTGGATGAGCAATCCTAGCTCCCTTGAAGGTAGGAAGGGAAACCATCACTTATGAAGGAAAGGGGACGGGAGATGAGAAAAAGTGTAAAGGAAAGAGCCAGCTTTTTTTAAAAGCCTGGCTGAGAAGCCAGCCAGCAGTTCCTGCTGCAGCTCCCCCCACCCCGTTTCTTAGACTTCTGTCTTGTGGTGGTGGAGCCCACCATGCGCCCTGCTCAGGGCTCCCCACCTGGGTGGAGGTAGTGGAGGCCCAGGACAAGCAGCACCAACTAGTACTGCAGAACTGCCATCTTCTGGGCCTGTACCAGCTTGCGTCAGAGAGTGGAGACCCACTGGGCCCAAAGCACCGAGACTAATCGAGATAGCTGTTTAACATCAACATATCACCCCGGCTGTGCTGTCGCGGCCCCGGGGGTCACGTTGACGGCCACTGGCCCATTAAAGGTGCAGCTAGACTGGTGAGCACAGTTTTGAGGAGCTGCTATTAACGGCACTTAATAGCAGGACTGTAGTTAATGGTTAGCAAATGTTTTATGAACAGGTTCCTCGTGCTCTGTGAAGGCAGATTCAATTTATTCTGAATGGATTTGCTTTCCCCTATTAGGCTCAGGAGTGTATAATCAGCGCCTTCCCTCCACGGAAGGCGTGGGGCCCATGTGGCACTGGCCCTCTCTAGGGCTCGTTCTGGAGGAGGGTCTGCGAGGGAATCTGTGTGTGTCTGGGGGTCTTGTGTGGATTGTTGGCCACACGGAGCCTGGGGTGACTGGTCTGTGGTGGGCGGACAAAGACAGTCTAGAAAAACTGCCTGGTCATAATAGATTTGTCCAGCTTGGCAGAAAAACCCTGACCTGGGGCCTTCTTGGTTCTGGTACTGGCGGGAGCACTGGTTTCCTGGTCACCTTGGGGCAAGCTGTTTGACCTTTGTGCCTGTCTCTTCATCCTCAAGTTGCGGCTAATGGCGCCCCTCTGGCTGTCAGGTGTGTTGTAGGAGTTAAGGAGCATGAAGCCTTTCTGGGTTGGGGAGGGCAAGGGATTGGAAGGACGTCCATGCCAAGCGTGCAAGGAGAGCTGGGAATTCTAGTTGAAAGGCTGGGGAAATAGAATTTGGCACGACTGCTAAATCGTACCTTAAATTGAATTTCTGATAGCATTCATTCAGGACAGCATTTGAGAATAGCTCCTGTTTCTGTTCAGAATCAAAGCGGGTTGTGATTTTTGGTTTTAAATCCAAAGAAAACGAACACTGTTTTTCCTTTAATGCCAGCAAGGCGGGGAAGGTGGCAAAATCACCAGGCGGCTTCCTTTTCCCTTTGAACAAAGGTTCAGAAAATGTTGTCTTTTGGGGAGTAAAGAGGTTAAGTCTTCAACGCTCCATCTTTTGCTTAATCGTAAGAGGTTTCTTTGCTTTCTGCGCTTTGTCCTGAATTATTTCCAAAAAGTTATACCATCCAGCCACCACCGCCCGGTGATTCGCAGAGGGAAGCGCCTCTCTCTTTGGTGCTGACTTTGTTTCTCAATGGATGGGCCTGTCTTTCTGGCCCAAAGACAAGGTCGTGACAGGATTTTAAGGGGAGTCTTTTACATCTGCCCTCTTAGGTCTTTCTGTTGGGAAAGAATTTGAGATGTTGTTTAGAAAATTCGAGACCAGGCCTTGGTACTTAGTATATGTCTGAATTTGCGCGTTTCCTCGTGTGATATCTCTGACCTTTGTCTCATCCCCAAAACAATGTTGAGAAGATCAAATGGGATCTCATGTATTTAAGCAGTGTGTTCCTTGGCTCCTGTGGTCAGAAGAGGGAGTTGAGGGGCTCATCCCCTGGGGACAGCCCAACCACGCCTTCTTCCTTTGGGGAGTAGCCCCTGGCTGCCGAGGGCTTCTATTAGGCAAGAGGCCAGGCCTCTGCTCCCCTTGTGCCACCAAGAGGCCTCCTCTGGCTCTGGCCAGTGAACGAGGGCTGCACTAGGTTGGTTTACCAAGAACAAGCTGTGGAGTACCCTCTCCTGGAGCTCATGGCACGTATTAAAATGAAAGGGGAGGAACCAAGGATTTCCAAGGTGGGCACCCTAGCAAGCTCTCCCCTCTACCCCACAAACACACACACATCCAGACACAAAGACACACACACACATTCCCACTCAGTCCCTGCTGTCCCTCTGTGATGAGGGGAGCATTGCTGTTCCTTATTTGTATATTAAAAGGCTCAGAGGTGGGGTGACCTGTTCAGGGTTACATAGGTAAGGAGCTGTGGTGTGGGTGGGGCTGGCAAGTGCGGGCTGGCACACCCAGAGAGTGTGGCTGAGAGGTGTTTAATGAGGGGGCTTTTAAAAAGATCTGTGGAAAAGAGGTACAGGAGCCAGCTGGAGACAGAGAACCCCCTCAGGGACCCGCCATCAGAAAGCAGTTCCCCCTAGGGCTGGAGCGCCAGGAGGGTTGGTGTTACTGGAGCCACCTGGGGCCCTGGCAGAGGTTGGCCGTGGAGGGCTCCGAGGCGCAGAGCAGAGAGGAAAGGTCAGACATGGTATAGCTGGGACACATGGAGAATGACCAGGATGCAAAACCAAGTCTCTGACATACAATCAGGGCCTGTGGCCCTTTCACTAAACTGAACTAGTGTGGCACACAGGTTCTCCAGGGGAGGGTGCTGTCAAAAAATAACAAAAACAAAACAATCAAAAACATCACGGGCACTTAGCAATCTTCCTCCTGGGGACTGTAAGAGACCTGCAGCCTCGCGTTGGCACTGGAGCCCAGCCGGGGGTCTTAGCTATCAAGCTGGGGCTCCTAGCTGGGTTTTATACTTACTGTAGGTACAGGTATTTTGAAATGTAATCTTGTTATTACCTTGAAATTATAGCACCTATTAGACCACTGCTAGATATATTGCTGTATCAAGTTAAAAAGTTTTTAAGAAGTCATTTTTGAATGTAATCTGCTTTCTTTGTAATACTAGGCATTTGATTTTATGCATTTATAAATATTTGGAGAAGGGCTTTCCCATGGAACACAAAAAGGCAACAAGTTCAGAATCCTAGAACAGGATGATGTTACCCAAATATGCTGACTATAACCTTGAAGTTCAGGGTCAGAGAAGACCTGGCCAGTGTCTTCCCAGGCCCCATGGTCAAGGCCCTGGGCCAAACTTCCAGAATATCACTGAGATGGTTCCACCTAAGTCTTCGCTTCACTGACCTTAACAACTCATCAAATGGTCCTGAAATGACAAAATTGATGAGGGTCAACCAGAAAAAGGGCATCGCCTTCAACTTGGAGTCTTCTCAAAGTGTGTTCTATTCATCTCCTGACTACTTAAGAATCAAGACCCCACCTGAGACCTACTAAATCAGAATTGGGGGCCTGGAAATCTGCATTTATTGGTTTCTTAGGTGATGGTGTTTGAGCTACTGAATCACTGCTTGAAAGTGCCTGTGCCTAGGGGATTTTATTTGACCTAAAGTTCAAATTTTTAATTGAATTTTCAAGAACTCATCTAATTTCTAAACCAAAGCCTCAGTCCAGCTGGTTAGATGAAAGCAGGTCAGCCCTGGGGTGGAGGTAGGGGTGGGGAGGGGAGCCTGCCCCTTTCCAGTGATTCTGTTCTGGGCCCTCCCAGGACCCGGCACTCTGGATGGGTGGCACTGACATGGGAGGCAGGGGTAGGCCAGGGTTCAGAGGACAGATAATGGCTCTTTGGCCTCTGGCAGCTGGAGTCTCAGCTGGCCTGGCCTGGGCTGTTCTGTTGTGACCCTGAAATTTTGCATGGCAAAGGCCATTCAGCTGATGAAGTGAAATGACAAGGCTGTGGTTTATCCAGCACCTTTAATCCCAGCATTTAAAGTGCTATTTAAAGGTCAGCTTCCAGGGGATAAGTGCCCATGTCATTTACGCTTTTTAAAATATCAGAATAATGAAAAGCAGTGTGCTGGCGCCTTGCTAATGGGTGTACACTTTCCAGATTTTCATTAGCCCTTCTGAAGATTGCCAGTGTTCTGTGGATGATCCATTTGATAGCAGTGAGCCTGAAGATACACAGTATCTGTGCTGCGAATAATAATTTCAACTTTCATTTAAATTGCTGCTTTTCCGGAGCATGATTTCTTTTTATGAGCAGTATTTTCACGATGAAGTCTGGTCCTCCTTCACGCAGACAGCTGAATGGGCAGAACTCAGCTCTGGCCTCTTGGGGCTCTCTAGGGCCCAGAGCCTCAGTCTTGCCACCCAGAAAACACGTGGATTGTCCTAGTCGCTCCTGCACCATTAGCCTTTAAATTGTGCCCCATGGCCTCCTGCCGTGAAAGATGTCCTCCACTAAATAGGTGGCGCTGCCGATGCTTTTGTTTTTCACGTTAAGTAACCAAAATATATTTACTAATTAGGGTTTCTGATTAGCGTGGAGTCAGTAATACTGAGTTGATATCATTTCTACTCAAGGCAAAGAAATGTGACATTTTATTTCTTCTGTGAGGCTTTATCGAGGGTGAGCAAACAGATGAAGTCTGTTAGGCTTTGAAATGTATTAAAATAGCTCATGGTGCCCTGTTAACACATTCAGGCACCCCTGGAGGTTTGGAACCACTGGGTAGCTGCTCTTTCTGTTCATTCATTTGTGCAGTAAATTTCAGTGGCGTGGGCGCTGTGCTGGTGGGCTGGCATCGAAGGAGACAGACAAGAATCTGGTCTAGGTGGAGACAGAGGAATAAATACAGGGCGGCCAGGCAGTGACAAATGCCATCATAACAATAACACAGGATGATGGGGTGCAGAGTGACAGGGGCCTCTTTAGATCAGGCAGTTGGGGAAACCTCCCAGGGGAGGGGACATTTCAGGTGAGACAGGATGGAGCCTGCCATGGCAAGATTATCTTTGGTCACATTGACAGGCTGGCCAGAGTGAGTCCACACATATGTAAATGGGACTTCAGTCTTATCTCAAACCATTTTTAAAAAATCAGAGCAGCCATTAAGCAGACAGCTCACCCCAGGGGATCGAAGCCTTTGTCACACTTCCTTGAAGTGGCCTGTTTACTTGTCTGTCTCCCTAAATGACAAGTGAGCTCCTGAAGGCAGGGACACAGGCGAGTTCTCCACTGGACCCACAGAGCTAGTGCAGAACCTGCAGGAAAGTCAGTGGAGGATGAACGGATGAATGACTTTGACCTCCACTCTCCCCCGGGGCTTTGCGTGCTGACGGCTGTGAGGTTCTTACGGAGCAGAAACACTGTTCAAAGGTGGGTGGGACCAGTAAGAGAAGTCAAAAGGAGTCTTGCCAGCCTTGGTCTGATTTGTTAGTCCCTTGAACACGATGGTGTGAAGACTGGCAGGAGAGGAACAGGTTTAGTTCTTAGTGAAATGTTAATGCCCTGCTGTGTCTCTTGTTAAGGAATCATGGATGTCAGGATGGGGGAGAAGTCAGTCTGATCAGAAGCACGATTACATTGGGATTCAGGCCACAAATGAACAGGTGCCTCAGGGGAAGCGGTGAAATTTCTGAAGTAGGAGAGCTCCAGGGTGCATTTTTGTGGGTGTTGAAGGGTGGTCTTGCTCATGGACTGGACCAGGCTGAGGGCTGATCCACAGGTATCAGAGTTGGAGATTCTGGGCAGGACAGGAGGGCAGGAGAGGGCAGGTGGGTTGAGATGGGTTGAGAAGAGTCCCACTTACTTGGTGAAGGGCTCACCCAGCTGCAGGTGCCAGTTGGCAGGTTTGCAGCGGAACCAGCAAAGGGGTCGGGCCATGGTTGTCCTCAGTCATCAGGCCACCAGAGAGGATGGTGGTACCCAAGATGAAGTCCTATGGGTAGGGCCCTCCACCCATTCATTCTGGGGCTTGGGGACTGGACCTGAGGGTGAGCACAGGTTCCCCAAGCCTTGAGGGGGTGCCAGGCAAAACAACAGCACAGGCATGTGAGAACAAGAAGTGGAAGCAAGATTGGGCCTGGGCCACGTCAGGGTGGATTGGGAGCAACAGGACCCTGCGCTGGTATGTGGCTGCAGCTTTTACCTCCTGCCTCAGCTTAGGTTTGGGCCTGGGCTGAGGAACTGGGAGAAGAGGCCCAGAGGCTGTGACCGAGCAGCCTGATGCGGTCCCTCTAATGGCTCTCCTCCATGGGAAGCAGGGACGCCAGACAAGCTGCAGGACACCCTGTTAAATTTGAGTTTCAGAGAAACCGTGAATATTTTTTTACTGTATCTCAAATATTGCATGTGATGTATTATAATTGATTCAAATTTCAAATTTATTGGGTGTTCTATATTTTTATTTGCTAAATCTGACCACATATATTTGGATGTAAGAGGCAGAAGCGCTCAGAGGCCACCGCTTTCCAAAGGATCTGTTGCCTGACTGGGCCTCGTGTTCCTCCTGAGCTGAGGAGAGGAGGCAGAGTGACCCAGCCTGACATAGGGGGAAAAGGAAGTGTCTTGGCCAAGGGGAGGAAGGAGCCCCCTGCGTCTCTCAGGAGGCCAGGTTTCCAGGGAAAGAAGGCAGAGCTCTCTTTGCTACCCCTTCTCAAAAAAGTGTCCCAAGTGAAAACACCTAACTTCCCACTCTGTGTTTGACCTGGAGAGCATCCTCTTGTGGATTAGAGTACAGCCTCCAGGTGTTATCCACGGACTGTGTCTGTCATGTGAACTTTGCTGCTCCCCATGGTCCCTGATGAGAGGTTTACAGAGACACAGGGTGAGCATCTCCATGAAGGGTAGGCGCTGAGGTTGTGCCAAGATCTGTGGACCCCTCAGCCAGCTCAGAACCCCGGCCCAGGGACACCTCACAGGTGCCTCGACACGAGGGAAGCATGGGCAGGATAGCGCAGGACCAGTGGCCTGTCCCAGGAGGTGGCTGTGGCGCGTGCTGTCGGGTACCTTTGCGCCTCAGTGAGTGTATCTCTCTGGCAGGCGGCAGGTTTTCTCCTCACTGAGGAAATGCTGTCAGCCCGGCGCTCCCGTGACTGGGGGGGAGTGAGGAGTTGAGTGATGTGTTGTTATTTTTGAGTTGGAAATGAGAGGCAATGGGGGGAATGTCCACGGAGCTATTCCTGAAATGTTTGTCACTTACTGTCACTTTCCAGCACAGGGAATGACGTCCTTCTCAGACAATCAGCGTGAACTCTTTATTTTAGTGACTGCATGATGGACTTGTGGACGGGCCGGTGATGGGTGTCCCAGTCTCTAAGCCCACAGTGGGACAGCACAGCACAGTGCATGGAGCGGGACCTCTGGCCCTGCCTCTACTGTGTAGTCAGCATTCTCCAGAAACAAAGCCAGTATGTATATGTGTCTATCTAGTTTTCTATTCATATATATGAATATCTGTACCTGCACCTGCATCTCCATCCGTCCGTTCATCCGCTAGCTGGCTCTCTATCTTGGTTCATTTTAAAGCACTGGCTTCTGTGATTGTGGCCACTAGCGAATCCAAAATCTGCCAGGCTAGAAATTCCAGTAGGAGCGTATATACCATCTTGAGCTTGAAACCCATAGAGCAGACCAGGCAGGATGGAGACTCAGGTATGGTTTCTGTGCTGCAGTCTTGAGAATTCCTTCTTCTTTGGGAAACTTCAGTTTTTGTTCTTAAGGCCTTCAACTGATTGGGTGAGGTCCACTCTATGTAAGGCCTTCTGTTTGACTCAAAAAGGGATTGAGTGTAAATGTTAATCACATCTTTAAAAAAATACCTTCACAGCAACATCTGGATTGGCATTTGACCAACTGGGGAAGCTCTGCTGTAATTTTGATGAAGGAAAGGGGTGACCACAGGGTGGGAGCAGGTAGGAGGCTCAGGAGAGCAGGAAGGGACACATCGCAGAGGTCATGTTCACCTGATCCACCTCCCCTGCCCTGGAGGAGGTAAGAGGGGGGCTTCAGGCAGAGGCAAAAAAGGCTGGTGCAAGAGAGAGCGCCCTTCCAGGCCATGGATATTACACCCCTCCCGTGGGTCTGTGATGAGAATTCCAAACATGTCCGGCTGGGGAGAGGGTATCGCACACCCCACTGAGGCAGTGTCACGGCCACAGGCTGCCAGATGCCAGCCCAGTGTGTTCCACGTGGCTCGAGGCTTGCTGCGGGCTCATTTCACTGGGTTTTCTCTCAATGAACGTGATTTTTTTTTGCAGCACTTGCTACTTGCTTCTTTTATGTCCTTCTCTGTGGTTATGCTGGGCCTGTGACTTGCAGGCTCTTTCTGGGGTGAGGTCCCACACAGTGAAGAGCCCTGTCAATGCTGGGCTCCCCCAAACCCCACTGCCCATGGTGGGAGAACCCTCACCTCCAAAAGGGCTGCACATTCACTAGTTTAGAATGATTTTCAATTGATAGAGAAGTTGCAGAGATGGTGCAAGGAGCTCCCCTCCCCTCTTGCCCCAATGGTCCTCTCATGTCACATGGAATATCTGTCACTATCGTGGAACCACAAAGGGACAGTCCTGGTAACTGGACATGATTTGTCCACGCTTCTGTCCAGGCTCCAGTCCAGAAGGCCACATCGCCTTTCTGCCTCTACTTTTCAGGCATGCTTCTTCCTCACAGCACCCCCTTCCTGCCCACTTGCTGAAGGGCTCTGGCTGAATGGTCACTGCCTGGACGCCCAGGGCCCTGTCTGTTGATCTTCTTCGCTCTTGCATGCTGGGAGGAAGGAAGGCGCCTGGGCCGCTTGGTAAATATTTTACAACATCTAATGGAATCAAGTTGTTTACTCTGCAGGAAATAGAAAGGCATTAGTTAAAGAAAGTAACAAGCTGGCTGGTTGCTGACGCTTCAGGTTTAGCAGAGGCCTGGGAGCTTGAATGATTTCCACTTAAGGAGTTTTAGTGCTGGCTTGCAACTAGAACATCCTAGGAGAGCCCGGCTTTGCAGCCTCTTGGGGTGGGCTTGTGGCCACCAAAGCCCTGAGGGGCCAGGACGGGGAGCTGGGCTCCCTGCAACCACAGACCCACTAGGGCCTTGCTGGGCTCCTCTTCAGCTCTTTCCCCTCAATGTCCACCCACTCCCAAACCTCATTCCAAGTAGCTCTCCCTTTAGCTTGTTCCCCCTTAGTCTCATCCTTATGGCCTGCACCCTTTGGGGGTATGCTTCTTGGCCTATTGGTCTGCTCCCTCCTGAACCCCATGACTGTGCCCTCAGCACAACCCCTCGCCCTGACTTTCTTATCTGGAGAGGAGGGCACTGTCCATGCACAAGGCAGAGGCAGTGAGACAGACCTGCTCATGGTGGCCGAGAGTGTCCATGCACCCCTGCTCCTGTCCACCCCACTCTGGTTCCCGTCTCTGCTTTTCTATGCTTTGCCCCCAAAGAGTTTCATTCCACAGAAGAGTGAAATAAAAATCATGATTTAAACCAAGGCACATAAAGGCTGTGGTAAGTGGTTTTAATGCTGTTTACTACAAGTTGTGATGAAGTTTAATGTGGAGTCAGGAGGGAGTCTGAAAGTCTGAGCAGAATCCTGAAGAAGAGCTCGGTCTGCTTGGTGTCAGCCTCCACACCTACCCCACCCCACCACTCACCCCTGTGCACACGCATCACACAACCGTTCTCCATGAATTAGTTTCTGCTGCTTCTTGGGATGGGGCTTGGGCCTCCAAAGCCAAGTTGGAGGGTGAGCTGCCAGCTCTGGGGCATCCAGGCTCGGCCCTGGCATGGCTGTTCCCCAGATAACCTGGGAGCCAAGTAGTGGAGCCAGCTCAGCCCTGGCGTGATGCTTCTGGGCGCCTCTGCCTTTGGAGGTATCTGAGGCACCTCAGGTCATCTTTCTCCATAGTCCTGAATGAGAACCTCTCCTGATTTGGGAATTTAAGTTGGCTTGTGACTCCTGAGAATGAGCTGAAGACACAGACCCTGCCCCTGAGAAGGGGGATCCAGGAGCGATGGCACCCAGGTAGACAGACAGGTGGAGATGAGCAGAGGGGACTGTCAAGGCGTCAGGCAAGAGGGTGACCACGTCACACTGCAGAGAGGGAGCTGCACCAGACACACGGCACAGGAGCCAGTGGGATCTGTGAGCATAGGGTGGGAGGTTTCTAGCAGCCTGTGCGCCCCTATTCACCGGGAAAGTCTGGCTGCGGGGAGGGGCTAAGGGGTAAGGGGTTGGGGTCTGAGGGTTGGAAGGAGCATCTGTCCAGTGATGCTGTCCTTGTGGTGGAGTCACTGGGTCCGGGAGGAGCCTTGACTCCCGCAGCCGTCTCTGGCTGTGTGTCTTTTTTCTGGTCCCAGCTGGTAAGAAGACTGTCACAGCTCTGTCCCCAAGGGCATGAGACTCATCTGCAGAGATGGTTAACATGCAGGTTCAAGGGCCTGCTTGCCTTGCCCAGTTCATGATTCAGTTTGTCTTGGGAATGGCCCTGGAATCTGCATTTCAAAAAGGCTCTCCTGGCTGATCTTGGTGTGTTGCCGGATTGGGGGGCCTCCTCTTCTAAATAGGAGTCCTTCAGGGTCACTATCCAAGGCTGTCATGAATTTGGATGTGGAAGGGGGACTGGGGATCCCCTTGTTTTTGTTACACAAAGGTAAGTAGTGCCCATCTGATCTTAGACTAGAGTCTTTGGGAAGACCCAGGCTGAGGCTGTCCAGAACCCAGTGAGCAACTGCAAATGGAACCTGGGGCCTGGGGGCTCCTGACTTATAATTAAATGTTAAGGTGCAGCGTAAGAACAAGGGGCTCTAGGACTGGGGATGACTTAGGAGAACTTCCCTCCCTGGGGAGTGACACTAGGCGCAGAAAAGCCTGTAAAGCAACCACCCACATTCTGCCTTCAGTCAGCTGTTCCCACTTGCACTGGCTCCTTGCCTTGCTGGGTCTGACTGGGGGTGGCTGGGGAAGCCTCCTTGCTGGCTGCTACTCTCGGCAGCCTCGGCCTGCAGCCCAGCCTCCTGCCCCCGCAGCCCTGCCCTGTATTCTTCTGGAGGGGTGCCACTTCCCCGGCTTCGTGCACCCTAGCTTCTTCAGGTTCTGCCTTGGGTGGTCTGTACTGAGATTTAGCCCCATGCATGGAGGCAGGAACACGAGGCTGGAGCCTGTTTCCTGTCACCCCACTTCTTAGCACCCCAGTCCAGGCCAGGGACTCACCTCCCTGAGCCTTAATTTCTGTGTTTGCAAAAGAGGATTTTGATTTCTCTTTTGGCCCCTTTATAGAAACATTTTGAAGATTAAATTAGAGAGGGGAGAATATCTTGAAATTTCTGAGGCAGGGTCTGTGAACATGAAATGCGTAATATAAATGAGTGATCTGGGCAGTGAAGATTGGCAGGAACTGTGGAAAGCTGGAGGGCAAAATTAGATTCGAGAGAAAAAAGAAATACCATAGACTCCAAATAACCTGTATCTAAGAGCAAAATTTGGCTTGTGGGCCAACAGTTACCTCTTACTGTAAAGCGATGTCTGAAAGTCAGGTAGCTGTCATAAATTTCCATCCTCTATTCATCAATTACAATATGGAACGGTGCCCTAACAAGTATTTTATGTCTGGACATTCAGACAGAGGGCTGCGAGACTGTGGACTCCAGAGTCAGTCTGCTTGGATTTGGATCCTGTCTCTGGCACTTGGACATGTTGTTTTCACTTCCAGGACTCTCATATATTCCTCTATCACCTGTTCAATGTGGGTAATAATAGCGCCTACCTCATTGGAATCCTGTGAAGATGAAATGGGATAATCCATGAAAAGCTTAGTTCAAGGATTCCTCCATAAAAGTTTAATATTGTTATCATTGTATTATTATTATTATCATCATCATTCTCTGCTTTGTTGGACAAAGGATTAGGGAGGCATATGCAGCTTTAAATAGACTCATGACACACAATAGTAGATATATGTGGGTAAAGTTATGTTGGAACTTGAGAGTAGACAAAGCTGACCCCAGACATCTCATATGGTTCCTGTTGGAAATTTACCTTTCGCTTTGAGTTTCCTGGTAACCACAGGGAACAGGGAGAAATGGCCAGTCACAAGCTTCTGATTGAAATGCAGGGGTGATCTTGAAAGTTTCTCCTGGATCTGTGCCTGTCTTTTGTTCAAGAAAAGAAGTAGGAAAGACTGTCTTCCTCATTGAATGGACTGTGCATGTACCTGGATTACTCAGGTGTGGAGTTTGGAGCCTACCATTTCCTCACTGGCATGTCTGAGGACATGCCTCGCACATTGGCGTTAAATCTCAGCTGTTCCCTAGATGCTGGGATGTAGAATCCCCATCCTTGTGATAAGGGCTTCAAAGTTCAAAGTCAGGCCATTTTTCTCATCTTGTCCAGTTCCCCAGATCATGGGCGCTGCTCAGATATCTCAGTGGTCCCATCCTCTCCTGCACCTTATAACTAATGCTGGTCAAGGTGAGTGTGACCTTGAGCAAGCTCCTCATTCTTCTCTTCCCCAAAAGCAAATGGCTCCCTCCTCTGCCTCCTTACCTCCCATCCTGAAGTCCTTTCTGAAGTTTTTTCCAGATGGTGCTTCTGGCTTGAGTTTCCAAAACCTTAATGGATCTGACACCCCATATGCTGACTACCCAAACACACTTGGGATAGAATGTAGACAGTATGTAATTTCTAGAAGAATCCTCCCTGGTTTTTTCTATACTGTTAAGGAGTTTCTAGAGTGCAGAGAGCACATATTTGTTTATCTTGCTCAATTACATGCTAGGCTCAGAAGGACACTTAATAAATCAATGTCTCAATAAAGAAAATGGTGGCGTTATCAGTAAATGATAATCTGGGATCCGAAAGAGCACAAGCTTACTTGATTTGGATGTGAACCTTGGGTTTTCAGGGAAGAGCAAGTTCTTTGCAGTATGTTTATTTTGAGGACAGCAAGTCAAGTTTACAAACAGAACCGCATTACTGGATGAAATTAGCAGCATATTATTTTCCTGCCGAGTCCTTCCTAATATTTCTGGGAACTCTGATACGTTAGGACAAAAGGCCTGTCTTTTCACAACAGTATGCAGCTTGGTTTTAAAAGGCTTTCTAATGGGAACATGAAGAAATAATTACATAAAAAATTAATATTTGAATGACTAACGGGTCTTATAATAAGCTACTAGCCCTTGGCCATGTTCTAAGAGTAGAGTAGTTGGCCGTCAGGAAACTTGACAGCTTTCACAGAAGCTGAGTCCTTTTGGTGCTGCTTCCCAAGATGCAGGGAGGACTTTAGAGTTGGCCAGGCTGTTTTCTGGTCATCCTTGACCCTTGTCCACCCCATCACAGGTCTCATCACTGTCAAATCTGAATCCATGTCCTCCTGTGTAGGTGTCTGTATTAGAATTTTTCTTTACCATTTCGTCTCTCTGAACTGTGTGGAGAGGGGCAGGTGTGGCATGCTATCTTATTCATCTTGATATGCACAGGACTTACCATGTATTTTTTGAATGAATTAAATAATTTTGGGAATGCACCAAAAAAACCCACCTGGTCCATCCCTTGCCGGTAAGATGGATGATCCCTGGGAGTTTGAATTCCTCAACTGGGGCTCTGTGACCCTGCAGGGGATGAATCCTTTGCTTTTGTCTCCAAGTGCAGTGTTTTTTGGCTGGAATTATTAAGAAGTGTTTTCTCTCTTCTTCTTTGTCTACATTATTTTTCTTCTTTGCCCATTCATTCATTGACTCATCTCTACATTATTTATTGAACAGCTAAAATGGGTTGGGTACAAAACAAAACAGATAAAGAACAGTAATGGAGCTCTTATTTTAGCAGGGAAGATAACCAATAAATAATAAGCATAATCAATAAGGTAAGTATATAGTGTGTCAGAAGGAAGTTGGTGCTATGTGAAAAAACAGGAGAGCAAGGAGGAGGTTGGAAATACTGAGCCGGGGCAGGTGACAGGTTACAGTGTTGCGTGGACAAAAGGGAGAAAGGTTTGCTCAAAGACTGGAAGAAGGTGAGGGCTATCACTTTTTTGAAGCTATCTGGGGGAAGTTTGTTCTAAGCAAAGAAGACTTGAGCAAAGCCTCATGGGAAGAGTATGCTTGGGGGCTTGAAAAACAGCCAGGGTGGAGTGGGCCAGAGTGAGGGTAGGACAGAGAAGTGGGAGATGATCGGAACAGGTAAACAGGACCATATTGGGCAGGGGCTGGTAAGTCATAAAAAGGACTTTGATTTAGATGTGGAAGGACATGGAAAGCCATGGAAGGGTTTTCTGGAAAGGAATATGGTCTGACTTATTTTAGAAAGGACCTGTCCTATTGAAAATGGAAGGGCCGAGGTAGAAGTGGGATCTACAAGGAGGCTATTGCAATGATCCAGGTCAAAGATGAGGGTGGGTCAGGCCAAGACGGTAGCAGCAAAAGAAGTGGGAAGAAGAGGCAGATGCTGGGATGTTTGAAAGGGAGAGCCAGCGGGATCTCCTGATGCCTTGAGTACAAGGCATTCTAAAAGAGAAGGGTGTGAGGATCCCTTAAGTTGTCACCTTAACCAGAGGGATAGTTGGTGTTGCCATCGACAGAGGTGAAGGCTGTGGCTTCAGCCCGATTCTCCACCTGCCCTGCCCCACTGGTTCCATCCCCCGAATGGAAGAGGAGTAGGAGGCTTCCCCTCCCAGTGAGGCTAGAGTCACCCCTTTTGTGAACCCTCCATCATTTTTCTTCACAAACTCAGATGACCCCCCTTCAGCATTCCCTTTATGATTCATCACCTCCTTCATGACATGTGCCTTGATTAATTTTACCTCACTGAAGTCTCCCAGTACATTCCATATTCATGCATAGATATGCTTTACTTAGCACAATAGATGAGTTTTTGAAAAGAGAGGTGTAAGTCACCTTAAAAAAAAACATTAAAGCCTATTTTATATTCACCAGGGGAGCTAACTATTTAAAGTACACCATTATTAATAGGGTAAGGTAAGAATTTCGTAAGGTGAAGAATCCTTTTGTTAGATCACTATGGATCTCCACTCATTTATCAGTTTTAAGAGATCAGGTGATAAACACACAAACTGAGTGTACGTTTGTGTCCTATGTCTCTGTGTGAGGTGTCTGCTGGGCATCTCGTTCGAGTGCCCCCTCCATTCTCACCTGAGCTCCAAAGCATTTTCTTCCTCAGCTCCTTCTGCCTTCCCTGTTTTATCCAGGCTGAAACCCAGTCATCTTGGGATGTCTCTTTCCCTCATTCTTCCCGCCCAACTCATCTCTCTCTCTCCTGCATTCCTTTCATTTTAAGGGATGAAATGTCCTTTTGGGACATTTTTTTTTTTTTTTTTTTGGCATTCTAGTTATTTTTATTAGCTTTTGATTGGATAATAACAAAGTTTCTTTCTTTTTTTTTTTTTTTAAATATTAAATTTTATTTTTATATTCCCCCATACAATTGCAAACGCCCCATTCTGACCCCAATCCTTCCCCTCCCGCCGCCCACCCCCCAAAAAGTGTCTCTGGTTCATAGTTTTTTTGTTGATTTTGATTTTCACTTTCTTATATTCATTTTCCTGGTCCCTTATTTAAGTTTTCTAGATTCCTGCTATGAGTGAGACCATCCGGTATTTTTCTTTTTCTTTTTGGCTTATTTCGCTGAGCATGATCCCTTCCAGTGCCATCCATGTTGCTGTAAATTGCATGTGTTTATCTTTTTTGAATGCTGAGTAATATTCCATGGTATATATGTACCACATCTTCTTGATCCAGTCATCTATTTTTGGGCATTTGGGTTGTTTCCAAAGCTTAGCTATTGTAAACAGTGCTGCTATAAACATAGGAGTGCAGGTGCTCTTTGGAATTGATGTTTCTGTGTCCTTTGGGTAAATACCTAGGAGTGGAATTGCTGGATCATATGGAAGCTCTATGTTTAGTAGGTCCAGAAATCTCCACACAGCTCTCCATAGTGGTTGGACCAGTTTGCACTCCCACCAACAGTGCACAAGAGTTCCTTTTTCTCCACATCCTCGCCAACATTTGTTGTTGCTAGTTTTTTTAATATGTGCCATTCTCACTGGTGTGAGATGGTATCTCATGGTAGTTTTGATTTGCATTTCCCTGATTACAAGTGATGTTGAACATTTTTTCATATGTCTGTTGGCCATTTTCGCCAGTTTCCTGGAACAGATGAACATGGGATGATGCATTAGAAGCCATGGATAAAGTAGGTACAGGGAGAAGAGTTAAGAAGTTCCTTAAAATGTCCCAAAAGGAAATGAAAATGGCCTTTTGGGACATTTTAAGGAACTTCTTAACTCTTCTCCCTGTACCTACTTTATCCATGGCTTCTAATGCATCATCCCATGTTCATCTGTTCCAGGAAACTGGCGAAAGCATCCTTCTGATCATGTCCTTTCTCTACTCAAAGACCTGTGGTCTCCTCATCACCTGGCCTGTAGCTTACAGGCTGAACTCCTGAGTCTGGTCCAAACCCTCCCACGTGCCTGTCGGTTCTTCTCACCATCATCTTTCCATTTATCCTCACAGCCCTGAGGGCTGGCGTGATGGAACTCTTGCACCACCCCTGCAGCCCTGAGCCCGAGTGGGTGTGGGCCAGCACAGCCCCCCATTCTGCTCAAATTCTTTCCATTTGCATAGAGCAGCTCAAACACCCTTTTCTCTTTGAAGCCTTCTCCTTCTTCAGACAGAACGACCCCTCTGTCCCTAACACTTAATGCAAATCATTTTTCTGGCACATTTTCCTCTGGTGTGTTTTTATTCTACCCCCACGACTTCCTCCCCAACTTCCTGCACTCTTCCTGCTTGCGGGTGTCTTCTCAGCTCTTACCTTTCTCTCATGTGCCTTAGGAGTGGCCGCGCGTGCTGCTGGACGGTGTGGCCACTCTTTTTCTGAATAATGTTTCATTGTTGCCATATGCTGCCTACATTAAATTGTAAGTTTTGTGAAACTGCAGTTGGCTTGCCTTTGTGGCCAGCCTCCCTCGAGCACAGCCCACAGATTGTGTTTATTGAGCTAAGTGCGGTGTTGTCCACTAGCCCTTGAGTTTCAAAGTTGTGTGACCCTAATGATGAATAACAACACATTGGAAATTCATCCTGGGCACTCTGGCCTCTGGTTTTTTTGTTTGTTTATTCATTCATTTATTTATATCCCATGTGGCAGGTATGAATTTCAGGCTGTAAGAGTAGGGTGCAAGAAATGTCACATTTCTTTATTTTTCTCTAAATCAAATTTAATCAGTGCCAAACTTCTACCTTCAGAGCTGGCAGGAAATTCAATCTGTTTTTGGTCAGCCCCCTGCCCCCAGCTACTCCCTGAGGATTGTAGAAAGCCTTGGGGTTCCCACAGTTCTGAAGTTGGGGAAGGACACTTTAGGGTGGGGTTTGCACTGGTCACATCCTCACGCCTGTCGTCTGCAGGTCCGTGGCTTCTTTGCTTCTGTACACATTAAGAGAGCTTAGAGGTCCAGGCTGGAAGTGTCGGGTTGTTTCTGAGACTCCCCCTCAGGCATGGTGAGAAGAGCCTTAGCTTGGACCACTTATAGTAGCTCCAGAAACCAGGCCCTGTCTCAGCCTCAGGAGACATTCTTAAAACTTCCTCCCTTGGGCCTCCCCTGGTGGCACAGCGGTTGAGTGCTGGGCTGTGAAGCTGCCCACAGCCTCTGCAGCACTGGTTCGATCCCTGGCCGCTGGCGAGGGTCCTACATGGTGCGTGGACCTCTCCTGCCTTGTATTTCATCAAGTCTGCCTGTTCTGTTCCCCGCTCTGGCTCTGGTGAATTCTCTCACCCTCCTGTGCTTCTGATTGTACCCAGTGCTTGTATAAATAAATAAATAAATCTTTAAAAAAAACCAAACAAACCAAAACTTCCCTCTTGCCCATTTATTTATTTAGATTATGTATTTTTTATTGAGGTAACGTTATTTTACGGCACTGTGTATGATTCAGAGGTATGCATTTGCACCTTTTCAGATCTGTTACTGCATTACATCCACCACCAAGCACATCTAACCCTCCGCCCACCTACCCAGCTCCCTCTCCCGCTTTCCTCTCCACCCTACTCTACCTGGTTCCGCTCTGGGAGCCTCACTTTTACAATCAGATTTCTAGGTTTATTTTGGTTTGGTTTTGTCTGTTCCTTTGTTTTGCTTCTCCGTAGTCATCCATTATTTGTCTTTCTCCTGCTGACTCTCCTGATTTAGCATAATCTCCTCCAGTTGTATCCATGTTCTCACAAATGACAGGTGATTTCATCTTTTTTATAGCTGAATAGTATTCCATTATGTGTCTATACCACATCTTCCTAAACTCTCATTTGTCATTGGGCATTTAGGCTGTTTCTATAACTTGACTATTATAAATAGTGCTGCAGTGAACATAGGAATACATCTATCCCTTCAAATGAATGGTTTTGTATTCTTTGGGTAGGCATCTAGGAGTGGAATTGCTGGACCATATGGTAGTGCTATTTTGAATATTTTGAAAAACTGCCATGTTGTTTTCTAAAATAAAAAGGCGCCCTACTGAGTGGGGGAAAATATTTGCACATCATGCATTTGACAAGAGGCTAATATCTAAGATCTACAAAGAATTCATACAAACAACAGAAAGAAAACAAATAGCCCAATCAAAAAAATGGACAGTAGAACTAAATAGACACTGCCCTGTAAGACTGAGTAGAGCTGTCTTCTGGTGCCCAGCAGCTTTTGCTTTTGGCCACACAAATATAACAACCCCTGAAGCAAGGAAGCATAAGATTGTTAGGATGAGAGAGGGAAAATACCTTTTGTTTATTTTCATCTCTTTCAGTATTGTCAAACAGAATTAATATCTGAATGATTTTCCTGTCACACAGCTTAATAAAGTGATTAATGCTCTGTACACATATCATAAATCACAACAGTTTAGTAAGGGAAATAAAGAATTTGGGCCAGGGAAAATAAAGTATAAACAGTCAAGATAGGAAAGGAAAGAACTCACAGTTTAGGTAATTAAAATTGCTTTAGTTATGCTTTGCATCTCTCTCTAAGCTCCCGGTAGCCAAATGAAAAGGGAGCTGCGTTTTCATAACTCTGTTTTCAGAAAGGGAAAAGCAATCAGATGCTCAAGAGAAGAGCCTTTTTTTCTATTAGTGATTTTAAAATAAATTTTTCATGTGAAGTATTATAAAGGGGATATTAAGCAAAGCCTTCTACAGTCTTGCTTGCAAGTCTCTGTTTTTTGTAGCTTGTGCCTTTTGATAAACCCTGGTGAGGATAAGTATGCCTGGGCTGTATGCCTTGGAACAATGAACACAGAAATTGGCCCCTTCTTTTGTTACATTTATCTCCTATTCACACTCTAAAGTATGGCCAGATATTACTGATATTGGAAATGCACCATAAATTAAACAAAGACTGAAATAAACATGTATGAGATCAAAATCTAATTGACAGGAGAATATGGCCTGTCTGGCTAGATAGGTTCTGCTCCTGCTGTTGCCTTTGCCTCTTGATGGCCTTGGCCACTTTCTTCTATTGAAATCTCTTCGAGCATAGGGTCTATATGTTCATTGTTGAATCACCAATGCCAAACAAATACCTGGTATTTAACAGGTGCTAATAAATCATTGTTGAAATATTGTGTTTATTTTCCCCTCTGTTTAATATCTGCCACATGATCTTTTACATTGACCTCCTTTGTTTCAGGAATGTTGTAGAGCTAAATGAGAAAAGAGTTCCTCTATGGTGGACCCTTCTCCATCTTGTACATGATAGGACTCAGGAAATAGACTTGAAGCTCCATCAGTGATTTAGGGGACATAGAAGGAAGAGCATATTATACTCTCAATCAGGACAATGGAGACAGGTCAGCTGCTGGGTAGAAAGGATGAGGTTGTGTGATATAAAAGAATAATTATGAGACTGGGAGGCATAAAACTTGATACATGTCTTAGAGTGTGTTTTACTTGCTGTGAGACCTTGGTCAAATCATTTAGTTTTCTCCTCTGTAGATTGGGGAGATTTTCATTTCAGTGGTTCTTCTTTGGAATAAAAAGGCTCTTTATAAACTGAGAACTGATAAAGAGATGTTGCTTATTGTTCTTGTTGTTCCTAGTTGTAAGTACGGGATAGGCATCTCAGAGCAGAGAAATTGTATGAGAAGAATCTTGGTGACCAGCATGAACAAGATATATATATGTATGTGTGTGTGTGTGTGTGTTTGTGTGTGTGTGTACACATATATATATACATATATACACACATATATATATGTCAGTGATTGACTTAGAACTAATAAATGAATCCAGCAAAATTGTAGGATAAAAATCAACACAAAAGATGAGTTGTTTTTATGCAATAAGACCAAATAATATAAAGAGGAATTTAAGAAAATGCCATTTATAGTAACATCAAAAAGAGTGAAACCCTTAGCAATAAACCTAATCGAGGAGGCAAAAATTTATAACCTGAAAACATTGCTGAAAGGAATTAAAGAGACACATAAAAAAATGAAAAGACATCCCATGTATATGGATTGGAAAACTTACTATTGTTAAGATGTCATTACAACCCAAAACAATCTACAAATTTGCATTGAATCTGACACAATTCCCTCCCAAATCCCAATGACATTGTTCGCAAAAATGGAGAAAGCCTTCCTAAAATCAAATTTGAAAAAGAACGAAGTTGGAAGACCTGCAATTCCCTCTTTTCAAAACATCTTACAAAGCTACAGTATTCCAAAAAGTGTGATACTGGAATAAAAGACAGGCATATAGATGAAAAAGTCAAGAAATAAACCCTTCCATATATGTTCAGATGATCTTCAGCAAGAATGCGAGGACTCTCAATGTGTAAAGGATAGTCTCTTTCACAAACAGTGTTGCAAAAACCGAATATCCACATGCAAAATAATTCAGATTCTCATCTTACAACAAGGATAAGAGTTGACTCATAATGTATTAAAGACCTAAACATATTTGCAAATTTTGTATCTCATTAAGAGATTACTATCTAGATAGAGTATATAAAGAACTTTTAAAACTCAACAATAAGGTAATCAAATAATCTGATTTAAAAGGGGCCTCCCCTGGTGGCACAGCAGTTGAGCGCTGGGCTGTGAAGCTACTCGCAGCCTCTGCAGTGCTGGTTCCATCCACAGCCCCCAGCGAGGGTCCCACATGGTGTGCAGATCTCTCCTGCCGCGCCTGCTGCTCCCCTCAGCGGTGTATTTCGTCGGTCTGCCTGTTCTGTTCCCCGCTCTGGCTCTGGTGAATCTCTCACCCTCCCGTGCTTCTGACTGTACCCAGTGCTTGTATAAATAAATGAATGAATCTTTAAAAATAAATAAATAAAAGTGGCCAAAGACTTAAATAGATATGTTTCCCCAAATGATATACAAATAACCAACAAGCATATGAAAATATGCTGAAAATCACCAATAATCAAAGAAATGAAAAAAAAAAACAACAACCATGAAATAAGATATCATTTCTGACCTATTAAGATGACTACTCTATCAACAAACCAAAAAATCCCTCACAAAACAGAAAAAAAATGGAAGTAGGAATTTTGTGCACAGTCAGTGGGATTATAAAACGGTACAATTGCTGTGGAAAACAGTATGGCAATTCCTAAAATATTAAAAATAGAACTACCATAGAATGTCGCAATCTCACTTATGATAACAAAAGAATAGAAAGCAGGGTCTCAAAGAAATACTTGTGTGCCTATGCTCCTAGCAGCATTTTTCACAATAGCCAAGAGATGGAATCAACCCAAAAGTCCATTAACAAATGAAAAGAGAAATGTATATAATGGAATATTATGCAGCCTTAGAAAGGAAGGAAATCCTGCCACATGCTGCAGTATGTTGAACCTTGAGGACATTATTCTAAGTGAAATAAACCATCATAAAAAAGACAAATACTAAATGATTCCACTTTGAGGTATCTAAAATGGTAAAATTCATAGAAATACAAAGTAGAGTGCTGGTCATCAGAATGTGGGGAGAGAAGAAATGGGGAGTTGCTGCATAGTAGGTACAGAATTCAGTTCTGGAGACCTGTTTCAGAACAAGGTGAATATACTTAGTACCTCTTAAAATGATTAAGATGATAAAATTTATGCTTTTTATCATGATTAAAGTAACAACTAAGAAAAAGTCAGTGATCGAAGCACTTCCAAAACTGCAGAGTAGTTACTTCCAAATAACGGCTTCTCCACGATAACAATGAGAATGCTGTCAAAAATCATCATAATCAACTTTTTCAGAATTTTATAAAATACAGACTCAGTCATGCAAGGAACATTTTTTCAAGAAAAATAACTGAATTACAGTAATAACAATAAGCTTCATGACTTTTTTTCTTTCTCTAACAGCTACTGGAGGGGCAGATGAAGCTGGAGCTCTCCCAATAACCCCATCTGCAGAGAGTCATTACTAGATTTTGATAATGTTCTTTTTGATTCCTTCATTTTCTAAGAAAGCTCCTACATGAGGTTCACAGATACCTCCTCATTCCCAGACCTTCTGTCGTCTGCCTTTCACATCTGAGACACAGGGAAACCCTGTCCCAAGTTCCTGGTTCCTTCCCACCTTGACCTACCTCTGCACCTAGCCATTTTGATTTCTCCACTGGATGACTCCTTGTGTATCCCTCTCTCCACTCAATGGAGAGAATAAACTCAAAGAAATCTACATCAAAGTCAGACTGTCAAAAAGTCTGAGATATTCTTGAAAGCAGCAAGAGAGAAAAGACTTGTCACATATAAGGGATCCTCACTATGATTAACAGCTGACTTTTCAGCACAAAATTTGGAGGCCAGAAGCTAGGGGTATATAAAATATTCAAAAGCGAAAGAATGTCAACCAATGTTCAGTAAAAGCTACCCTTTAAAAGTGAAGGAAAAATTAAGATAGTCTCAGATAAACAAAAGCAGGGAGGATTTGTTGTTATAGGACCTGTTCTGAAAGAAATAATAGAGTCTTTCAGGCTGAAATGAGAGACTACTGGACAGTAACTTAAATCCACACAAAGGAATGAGGAGCAGTAATAAAACTTACTACAGTGTAAATGTATTTTTATATGTTACTCTTTTCCTATTCAATTTAAAAGACAGCTATACAAAGCAATAATTATAAAACTACATTGATAGGTTTATAATGCGTAAAGATGTAATTTTTGTGGCAGTAATAGCATAAGGAACTAGATTGTTATAAATTAAGATGTTAATTGTAATCTCTAGGGAACCCACTAAGAAAATAACTAAAACAAAACAAAGAATAGGGAATAAAAATGGTCCACTACAAAATACTCATTTAACATAAAAGAAGGCAGTAATGGAGAAATAGGGAAATGAAGTCTTAAACGTATGGAAAACAAATAGCAAAATTGCATGCATAAATCTGACCTTTTCACTAATTACATTAAATTTAAATGGACTAAACATACCAATCAGAAGGCAGAGATTGGCAAAATAGCTTTTAAAAATGTGATCTAGCTGCATGCTCTTTATGGGAGACACATTTTAGATTCAAAGATGCAAATAAACTGGAAGGAAAAGGATGGTTAAAGATCCAACATGCCAATAGTAGCCATAAGGAACTATACTGATACCACACATGGCACACTTTCAGCATTTTTGCTATAGACCAAAAAGACCATTTTGTAATGCCGAAAGGGTCAATTTATCAGGAAGACATAACAAATATAAGCATATAATCACCTGCCAGCAGAAGCCCCCCAAATACCTAAAGCAATAACAGAGTTGAAGGGAAACATAGACAATTTGATAGTAATGGTCAGAGACTTCAGCAGACACTTTCAACAAAGGATAGAAAAACTTGAGCAATGACTAAAAAGGAAATAGAAGACTTGAACACTGTAAACCAACTAGACTTAACAGATATCTTTGGAACATTCTACTACTGACAGCAGAATACACATTATTTCCAAATGCACGTGCAACATTCTCCAGGATAAACCATATGTCAAGCCACAAAAGAACCTCAATCAATGTAAAAGGATTGAAATCACATGAAGCAACTTCTCCAACCAAGTGGAGTGAAATTGGAAATCGATAACAGAGGAAATTTGGGAAATTAAGAAATATATGGAAATTAAACAGCATGCCTGAAGAGCCAGTAGATTAAAGGAAAAATCACAGGCAACTAGAGAATACTTTAACTAGCATGAAAATGAAAGTGTAAGACACTAAAACCTATGGGATGCGGCTAAATCATTGCTTAGAGGGAAATTTATGGCTGTACATGCCTATAGTTGAAAAGAAGAAAGATCTCAAATCAATAACCTAAATTTCCACCTTAAGAAATTAGAAAAAGCACATCAACTAGGGGGAAGGGAATTAATAAAGATCAGAGCAGAAGTAAATCAAATAGAGAATAGAGAAAAATCAAGACTAGGAAAAGATAAAAATTCAGTGACTGGAACAGCCATGGGAAGCTCAGGGGAACTCATCAAAGCTTTGCAGGACAGTGGGACCATTTGTGAAGGGCCCTGTGAACTTGAAGTGTGAACAAGGAAGAGTCATTGCAACTTTCTCCATAAAGAGTACCAAAATGAAATGTGTTCTACAGGGCTCTCTGGAGTCATTGTTCACGATTTGAAGGCAGTGTGCAATGTGTTATCAAGACTAAAGAATGGAATCAGTAAGGTAAAGCAAGAGGCCAGTGCAATAATCCAGGCAGCTAGGGACAAAAATTTATAGTAGAGGTGTGACAGGTTCAGTTCAAAGGGGATTAGGAAGGAAAGAAGACTCCATGGAATTTAATGACTGCTTGGATCTTTGACCTGAGGAATAAGAAGAGTTTAGACTTGGATCCATAATTTACTAGTTGTTTGATCTTGGCAATCCTTCTGAGCCCTCAGCCCACTCATCTATGAAATGGAAATAGCAACGCTTGCCTGGCATCCACTGCAGGATTTTTGTATGGTTCAAAAGGGGCGATAGGTGTAAAAATAGGTGTAAAGTCACTTGTGAATTTTTAAACTTTTGGGAATCCTATGAGGGTTTGTTTGCTATTATCCTAATGGGTTTGGTTTTCTGATGTGCATTTTCAATAGTGAAATTTTCAAGTGGAAATGTTGACTGGGTAGTTGGAAAGGTGGGAGGGAATTCTGGAGAGAAATTATTGTCAGAATAACACCTGACATTGCCTACCTGCCTCAGGGGGAGATCTGGAGAGAGGTTTGGGATGGGCAGAGGGCGGGCAAGGAGTCAGCCAGTGGAAAAATCCAAATGATTATGGGCCAAGGCCAAGGGGAAGGGAACCAGGAACTCAGGATAGAATATTCCTGAGTTGCAGATGTGAAAGAGAGGAGGTAGCAGATGTGGGAATGAGGATGTGTGGGTGAACTTCACAAAGGAGCTTCTCGAGAAAACAAAGGAAGCAAAAACAGAATTCTCTGAATTTAACTAGAGGATCACAAATAAGGAAAGACAGACAGCAGGAGAGATTGCTCATTTTAAACGACTGATTTGCGAGAGGGTTGGGATGATTTTAGAGTCTTGCATTGAGATTTTGTGGTTCTTTGTTTTGAAATGGAAATTCCGCTGTGGTTCTGCTGCTAAGAGTGTCAGGGCCATGAGGGAGGATGAGGTCCCTCTCTTGTCCCTGTTCCTGATGCATTGGCTTTTGCACACAAGAGTCATGCCACACATGATAGCTTGGTGGGAACCTCTGTCCGTGGAAGCAGGAGGAAAATGCCCCAGACCTCAAGAGTTCATTTGCTGTTCAGTGACTTGAATCTGAGCATCTAGAGATGCAGCCCACTGGGCCAGCAGAGCTCGTTTTGGAAACCTGATTCTTGTACTGCCATCTGTCCCCTTAGTCAGGGCACAAGCAGGATTACTCACTGATCACAGTACAGCACTGAATTTGGGATGGGGTGGCCTCCTGGTTCAGGGCTGCACTGGGAGCTGACTGGTTCAGTGGTCCTCACGGCATGAGATGCTGCCTTTCCTGGCTCCTTCTCCCAAAGAGCCCAGATGTTTCCCAGCATCAAGCAAAGTGCAGCTCGAGGCAGGGCTTCCTGGCTCCCAGTGCAAGATGCATCTTCTGTCCTCGCAGCAGATCTGTGGGAGGTTGATATGATTTTAATTGCTCAGCAGTGCTGCTTAACTGAGGTGAGGAGGGGCTTCCTGGACCATGAAAGAAAGAATTGGGGGTGGGGGGTGGTAATGGCAATGGGGAATATTCTCAAAGGCTTCCCTAGCAGGAAAATCGCAGGATTAAGTTGCTCACTTGCTTACTCGGCCCTCTGGACTGTTTCTGTCATTTCTCAGCCGAGGATGCTTCCTAATATGCCTGACCTTGGAAGGCACCAGAAAAGTAAAAGCGGCAAAAGTGGAGCTCAGCTACCCTGAACTGCCAGCTGTACCTGTTTCTTGCCGCCTGGAAATGACAGTTGGCCTGTCTTTGGTTACATTTTAGGACCTTTAGGAGCCCCCACACTGCTGTCCTTGTGCCTGCACCCCACCTTGTCTTTCTCATTCCCAATCCTGGGCTTGGGGAAGATGAAAGTTCTGGGCTGTCAGTGGCTGGGGGGCATCTTGAGTGGGTACATCCTTAGATACCACTCCCCTAGCTCCCTAGGGGCCATGGACACAGAACCCTTCTGAGAAAAACCGTTCTCTTACAGGTTAGGATCTTGGACGTGAGACTTGGGAAGTTGGCTTTGATGTCTTGAGGACGCCTGTGCTCCCATGATTCTGGCCCCTGTGTATTCCTTTCTACCAGGGTTTCAGCATGAACTTCCTGAAGGATAAAGAGGCCTCTTCCTGGGTGGAGGAAGGTTCTTGACAGATTGGTGTGGCAGCTAGAAGGAGTTCATATGGATGGGGACAGGTTGCAAGCATCGTCAACCGTGCCAGAATCAGAGGCTCCAACAGGAAGCTTTACAGGAGAGGGGACCTTTTACCCTAGTAGTGGGAGTCTGACCATGCTCTTGTGCCTTCACAGGGGTGTGGAGGGGAAGGGGGAAGCTCTGGCCTCTCCTTAGATGTCAGAAGTACAGGCAAGATACTGCATCCAAAGCCTCATTTCTTCATGGGATCCCAAAAGTGGCCGCTATTTCAGGGCATTAAAAACTTCCTTTTTCTCCATAGTCTTGTTTGGCTCCATCGTGCTATCATGAAAGTAAGCTGGCAAACTAATGTTTGGGGTTAGTTGTCCACAACCTGGCAAGTTGTTGAGGGGGAGGAAGAAGTGAGCAGGGTAAAGGCAGGTGCTGGTTGTGTTGAGAGAGGAGAGGGAGGCTAATCAAAGAATTTTCAGGGCAATAGAAAATTTGAACTGCTCAAAAACAGGACATTAATCACTTTAGTGAGCCACGATATGTTTTCCTTATTACCCTTGTGATGTTAGAATCACCTCGAAGAGTAATTGTTTGAAAATGATGGTTCAGTAACCTCAGAGTGAAAATGTGCACAAGTCAAGTGCTTTCTTTTATAAATGTTCTAGGCACCTCAAGGTCATGTCAGACAGGGGATAATGAGGTTTGCTTCCTAGCCCTGCAGCCACTTATACCTTGGGGTCACCTCATGGGACACTTGAGACATGTACAATTTTAAGAAAGGACTTGTAGTCACTTAAAAGTTATGCCATTGACTCTATGGACACAGAATGATCTCCATTATAGAAAACTCCATTCTCATTAGAATTACGCAATTGGAGGTAGCTGGTTTGGGGTGTTTATGTGGGCATATACATGCTTTATTAGGATGATTGACTGTTAGTGGCTTTATTTGGGGCCCAGAAGTGTGGGTATCAAGCTCTTTCAGCTCCTCGTAAATCCAAAATTCAGAGATACTCCAGATACTGGTGGATCTCATCTTAAACCATATCTAAACACAGGCCATGTCAGATACTGACTGTTGGTGCTGTGCACCATGTCTGTCCCGGGCTATCTCCTGCATGTCAGGGGCTAGAAGCCTGCATACTAGATTCAGAGCCCTCGATAGGATGATTCCACCAATGGGAAGCACTTGTTGAGAGCTGTGAGGAAGGAGTGGAGGCCATTGTTGCTCCTGCAGCTCGGTGGGAAGGCTCAGGGGCTTCAGTGGGTGGTGGACATGAGGTTTTGCCAGTGCTTCTGGGTGTCCTATGAACGATGACACACGTGTCACCTACTCGGTGCTTTGGGCATTGGTAACCTCTGCAATTCCTGCATTTTCTGATTTCCTGAATACTAGTAGTGATTTCCTTGACTTTTGCTCCCTCAGCCTTTTCATATAACTTTGTAAGCTTCTAAGTTCCTCTCTTAAATCCCTCTTGCTTAAGCTACTTGGAGTGATTTCACATACAGGCACTTTGTTTTTCTTTCCTTCTGTCCCTGGTGGGCAGCCCTGGATTTGTATGACTTCTTGGAGGAAAGTGAACAGGAGCTGCCATGTCTGAGAGCATTTTGACACTGGTCATTAGAAATGGCAGCAGCCTCCACAAATCTTGTTGTCTTCACTCCCAGCTTGTCAGTTAAAGTGCAGGAGGCCCTCCTGCTTCTTTTTGGGCTGTTCAGAAAACTCAAAATGGTCAGCCATCCCCTCCATCACTGATTCCTGCCATGCCTCTGCAGCTATGAGCCCCCTTGAAGCGGTCATGGGAGAATCCGATAAGAAATTCATTGCACTCATCTAACGTTTGTGAGCACCTACTACACGGTCAATGCTTTTTAAGCTCTGGTGACATGGGAATGAAGAAGACACAAGCCATGCCCTCTAGCTGCTCACCATCTGGGAGACACACTCAAACAGCTGATTAAGTTGGATTAATTTGGGGTGATGTGGTACCATAGGTGCAGCCACAGAGATGACTTGCTGGGGCTACATAGAGCAGAGCAGGATTCATGATCCAGGAAGGACAGTGGGGGGTATATTAGTTGTTTAGGCTAAATAAGCTGTTGTAACAGAGGCCAAAAATGACAATAATTTGACCAAGGTAGATGCTTGTTTTCTCTCTAAACAGCTCGTGGCAGTCCAGGGCGGGTCACACTCTGCAATGTGACCTCAATGGAGAGCATGACTCTGTCCTTTGCTCCTTCATGCCTCAGAGCACAGTCTTGTCCATGCAGCTGGTATTGCTGTCAGCCTCATGCTTCCCAGCCCAGGGGGAGGGGAAAGAGAGGAGCAGGGACAGTCAGTTTCCTTATCCCCCATGTATATGATACACGTGACTTCCACTCACCTTCCAGTGGCTACGGGCTTCCATCTGGCTGCAAGGCAGGCTGGGTAATATAGTTGGTAGCTGGGTGGTAGAGCCCTGCTATAACTCCTGGGTTCTGATACCAAGTGGATGATGTAGAAAAGGATTCCAGAACACAGGTTCAGTCTGTGCCTAGAGGGGTGCACTGAGAGATACGTAGAATTACTGCCACCCCGTGTGTGATTGAATGGATGGAGGCCTAGGTGGCTGGATGTGGGAGGCAAAGATATTTGGATATGGTGGTAGAAGCAGTGGGGTGATGTTGTAGGGCAGAGGTGGGGCAGGGGCCTCTGGGAGAGTGATTGTGAGGGTGGGAGAGGCAGAGTGGGGGTCAGTAGGCAGCAACATGACATCAGTGGAGGAGCTTTGCTGAGGAGCCCCAGAGCTGGACTTCATGTTGCCAGTGACAGAATAGATTTAGAGAGAGTTGAAGTGACTTGTTCAAGGTCACACTGTTAGAGAACTGCTGAGAAGAAACTCAGAACCAAGTGTCTGCTCCTCTTGGCCAATATTCTTCACTCTGTCCACATTGGAATTGCTCTTGGGTGGGGCAGATTGATGAATGGGAGGGAGCTCAGGAGCACCCGGAGGGCTGAAGGTCCAGAGGTTTGAAAGCTGCTAACAAATGCCCTCATCCCGGCCCTTGGCCTTCATGCTGGAGAGGAGCAATTTTGTTTTCATTTTTTAATTTTTTTTTTTGTTCTATCACATGGCCATTTCCTCAAATGTAAACTCCTTTCAGCCATTGCTACTTTGCATGGAAGCTATCCTGCCCCTCTCCTCACCTGCCCTTCCCTGCTAGATAGCATGGCAATGAAATACCACCTTGGCTGAGACGGAGAATTTGTCATTTTTACATCTCCACATCCTAGTGTCTTCTGCTCCCAGTGACAAATAAATCCCCGGGCTGATGGCTGGCCCCAGCCATTCATTAAGCAAATAAAGCCCCAGCGTCCGCGTTGGAGACTCGTAAATAATCCCTGGTGTTTTATCCTCGTTGCCTGCTGCCTCCCAAGCTTTGCATATTTATAATACGGAGCAGTATTTCTGACACAGACTATTATTTGTGGGAGCACGCTGGGGAAAGTATAGACAGTGGCGGCTCTAACCTGGAGAGAGATGGGCCTGGCTGCGGGCAGTCACCCTGAACCCTGGAATGTTGGCGTCATTATCCAGCGGGGTGAGCTAGGGGTTCTGTCTTGTTTAGCACACGGCTGGCCCCAGTGGGCCGAGAGAGCTGACCTGGGTCGACGTCCAGAAGAGGAGGAGGGAGACCTCAGGCAGGTGGCAGCTTAGCCCGTTGTGTCCTTTGGGCAGAGGACCATCGGCTTGGGGAGAGGAAGGGACTGTAGTGCAGCCCTTGGCCAGGTGAGTGCTGGCCAGGCAAGGACACCATTCATAATTTACCCCCAAGAAAGGCCAAGCACCTTGCACCCGTCTACCCAGGCAACCTCATGGGTGAGGGGGCAGAACTTCCTCTACTAAAGAACAGGAGGAAGTTGAGAAGTTCATGCCAATTCTAGTGAGACTCGTTAACAGAAACATTCAGTATGAAGAAGGGACTCAAGTGTATAAGCATATGCATAAGCACCATATACCTATGTTCGTGAGCAGTGGGTTCAGCAAACTCTTACCTGAGGAACATGCCACTGACGAGCCTCCCTGACCCTGGCACATGAATGTGTGCAGGAATGCACACATGCACACACGTGAACATGCACACACACATATGACCCTCTTATCATGTCTTATCCCAGGGTGACAACTGTTGCCTAAGGCTTTCCAGAGGTAAAAACTACTATTTATAGATAGTCCACATCCATGGCGGATGTGAATTTCATTTAGATTTCTTTGTAATCACATAGGGTGGCAGATGAAATTGTGGTGATAAGCAGAAACACAGACCATAGGCAGCCAAAACTATACCAATCTGGAAGGGGAGGCTTGGGCCTACTCATATTGACCCACGGCGTCCATGCGCAGGTTTCTTCCCAAAGCTGCCAAGGCTGGCCGATCTCACACACGTCCCCTTTTGTCTGGGATCTGGGTATACCATGCTGGGACCCCTGAGGTTGAAAGACCCATCTTTCACTGGGACCTTGAGTTCTCAGCCTAAGATCAGAGCCTGTCTTTATCCCCAGCAAGGGCATGTGGATACCCCACTTCTCCATGTGCTGCAGTGTCAGGAGGATTGAGTGTTTTTAAAATTTGGATTATGACTCATCAGTGCATTTTTAAATTGAAAACATTGGTTTATAACATTGTATAGGTTTAAAATATACAGACTGTAATTCCATACCTGTACTTATGACTTGACTCCTTTCACCTGATTTACCCACCCCACCCTTCTGTCCCTAGTGAACTGCATTTTCCAAGGTGTGGGACAGAATGAGAAAGTGTTCCAAGCATAAATGGAAAGTTTCATTCATGAAAATGTTAGTCTCTACAGAATTGTGGGTGTGTTTGTGGCCCTACTCGGCACAGCGTGAATGTGTGCCTTACCTTGGGTTCCAGTCCAGAAAGTGGGCAGCATAGGGAAGACTAGAGAGGACAAGGCTCTGGACTCAGAGTAGAAGGTCCTGAGTAAATTCCCAGCTGTGCCCCATAAGTCTTGAGCACATATTCACATTCACACCCCCTAACTCAGGCCAGATCCCTTTCTGGGGACATGAGCATGACAGAAATGACCTGCTGTCATGACCTGGGAGATGATAGAGCTGGAACACGCCTCGTCAATTAGCCGGGTCATCAGGGAAGTTCAAGGCCAGAGATGGGGAAAGACTGGTCCATGGGCACCTGGCACATTAATGGCAGAGGCAGGACTGGAACCTATTTTGATTCTTCTGCTAATTCAGGGCTCAAGACCCTCAGGAATCTCCTGAGAGGCAAAATCTCCAGATCACGGCCAGGATGATCCAGTATCTCCCCTCTAGGCCTCCTTCACTTCTGAGCCAGGGCAGGGTGGCCACTTAAACCATCACAGCATTTGTCTAGGGAGAGAAGACAAGATACTCTGCATCCAATTAAAAGCAACAGGAGGGTGTAAGGGAGACAGAAAGTAATTCTCCTTCTTGGAAACCAGCCAGAGCATCCTCGTGCCAAGATTAAGAAGGATAATAACAACAGCCATAATAGTGGGAAGAAAAAAGCTTCTACAAGGCCTCAGGGACCTCGCAAAGTAATAAGAGAAGAAGGGAAAATCAAGATGGACACTCTGACCTTTGCAAACCTCCTGCAGCAAAAAGCCAGTGGCCGAGCCTCTTACTGGGGAGAAATCTCTTCCGAAGTGCCTGACCTTCCAGTGGGTCTCCGGCCCACTCTGTTCACTTGGCATGTTTGAGGGCAGGTTCACTGTGATGGTTATTGCTGTGTGCCAGCTGGACAAGGGTCTAGGGCCCAGTTGTTTGGTGAATACCATGCTAGATGTTGCTGTGAAGGTATTTTTTAAAGATGTTATTTACATTTATAATGGGCTTCCCTGGTGGCACAAGGGGTTAAGTCGCAGCACTATGAAGCTATCTGCAGTCACTGCAACATGAGTTTGATCCCAGGTCAAGGAAGTGACCCGCATGGTGCAGCAGACTTTTCCTGACTCGCCTGCTGCTTCCCCTCAGCAGTGTATTTCAGTCATTCTGCCTGTTCTGCTCCCCACTCTGCCTCTGGTGAATCCCCTCATCCCTCGCACCTCTGGCCTGTACCCCAGTTCTAGTATGCATAAATAAATCTTTTTTAAAAAGATTATGAATTTATATCTATAATCTGTGGACCTTAGGTCAGGTAAATTATAATATGGGTAGGCCTCATCCAATCAGTTGAAGGCCTTAAGAGCAAAGACCGAGATTTCCTAGAAAAGAAGGAATTCTCATCAAGTCTGTGATACAGAATCTCTGCCTAAGTTTCCATCTTTCAGGCTTAAGACGACAACATCAACACTCTTGTTGCAGCCAATTCCTTAAAATCTCTTGCTCTTGCTCTCTTTTATGTTCTTTCCTGTCACTTCTGTTTCTCCGAAGAGCTCTAACTATTGTGATCACCATCTCAGCTCCACATGTTACAGTTATCTTCAACCTCATCCCCTCCTAGATTAGAGTTTTCAGGCTGACCTCAGCTCTGGTCTCTTCTTCCTCTCTTCAACCACATCTAGTTGGCCAACTGCTGGGACTGTCTCCTTACTACTTCTTGTGCTTTCTACCTCTTGTCTTGAGTCCAACCCTGTCTTGTGTTTCTCTACTCAGTCCATTTGAGCCTCACACCTGGACAGCTCAGTACCCTCCACAGCTCACTCGCGCTCACTCTCTCCATCCTTGTCTCTTGTGTCTGTCTCCACCCGTCCCTCTGTCCATATTGGGATGATAGTGATGGGAGAGCACTTTGCAGATGATGAACACCAAGCCCCGCTCACTGACTAGCAGAATGAGGTGGGGAGGGACGTGAGCTCTGGAATCAGACTTCCGGTGGTGGGATCCAGATGTGTCAACTTCCTGTCATTATGAATCTTTCTGTTTTCCCATCTCTGAAATTGGTATAATAGCAGTACCCACAGTATCTTAGAGTTATGAGGACTAAATGAAATGATCCATGTGAAATATTTTAACCCAATTTAAATACTCAAATCAACATCATCTAGTTTTATTATTATCTTGGAATAAAAGAAAAAGACTCAATCTGTTGAGGATATTGGCCCTCTGCATAGGGAGTGCCCATGGTACTGCTGGGCCTTGTGTCAGCTGTCTTGATGTCCAGCCTTTCTAGACTGCTCCATTAGCCTGCTACCATGGCCAGGAGCCTTGTCCTAGAGCCTGCCATGTGGGATCACTCTTCTCAGACATTTTCCGTGCCTCCTATCGCTTCTCTAAATAAAATCCATTCTTTTGAGACTGACATTTATTCAGAAAATATCTCTGAGCAGGACCGTGTGGCTGTCTCTGCACTGGGTAGAGGTTGGGAATGCCCAGTGGAGTCCTGCCCTCCTCACAGGGATTCTATTCTAGTGAGACGAGACAGAAAGCACGCAGATATCTACCTTATATGGTGACAGGGTTTGAGGAAAAGTAGAACAGTCTGGGGGAGTCTTCCCTAGAGGTGAGGCGAGGTGTGACCAGGAGGGGGAGAGCCACACAGCTCTTGGGAAACACATTTCAGGTGGAAGGAACGTGTGCACTAGGGGGTGAATACGTTCCTCCAAATTAGGAAGTAATTTAAACCCAAAGAATGAAGCAGGCACATGTATTGATCACTTAAAGTTTACTAAGTGCAATTTATATACTGGGGTTCCCGGCAGTGGAGCTGGTGGATGGACTTTGGGTCGAGGCAGAATCCACACACCCCCCCTCCCCAGCCTGACAGTGCTCATCTCCCACCTTGCTGAAGCTTAATGCTTAACTAAAGAGTGGGAGTTTGTGTCAAACTACTGATATGTGCATCTTTGTGCAAGACTAATAGGTTTATGTGTGATTGATTCACAGGTACAGGTTAATGGAGGTGAAGGAAATAATGGGGGATTTGGCTATAACAGAATAGGGCATTTGTCAGCCATGTGCCTGTGATGGTGTCCACACAAGTGATGGTTTTGATGCAAGTCACTTTGGTTTTCCTACAAACGGCAAATGCAAAGGCCCTGAGGTGGACGCTTGGTGGGCATGGTGGAAGAACGGCCAGGAGCCCAGTGTGAGTGGAATGGAGGGAAGAGAAAAGAAGGAAAACATGCGGGATCTTTGGGCCATTGCAAAGACTTTGTCCCTGAGTGAAACAAGGAGCCGGGAGAAGCTTTGGGGCCAAGGAGTCCTGTGATCTGACTTAAATGTTTAAAGAATGAGTTCAGTAGGTTGCTGTGTGGAGAATAAATTCCAGGACGAAAGGGAAGAATTAGGGAGAGAAGTTAGGATGCAAAGATATATTTCAGAACCACAGGGGAAGAAAGACTCTCTCCTCTAACTAATTACTTATGTATGCACCTGCCTTGGAGGCCTCCACTGCACACACAGCTTATCTCATTTTTTACTAATTATGACAACAACCCTGGAAAGCAGATACAGCAGGTCCCTGAATAACATCGTTTCATTCAACATCATTTTGTGATAATGTTGACGAGAGAAAACCAATCCAGGCTGATGTCGAACGAAACAGTGTTATACTGAGACCTGGTATCCTTCTAAGTCATTTTGCTTAAAGTCGCAGCTTCCAAGACCGCTCTCCAGAGAAGTGAAGAAACCTACCCCGGGACACACAGTCAGCACAGCCTCAGACTGCTCACTCAGTCCCAATCTCCCGACAGCCAGGCCCTGGCTTCTCTCTACTGTACCAGCGATGGGCCTTTCTCTGAAAGTCCAGGTAGTAAGTACATCCTTTAGGCTCTGTGGGCCACATGATCTTAGTTGCAACCTCTTGCTCTGCTATTGGTGTGAGATAGAGGCCAGAGGCAGCGTGTAAATCAAAAGCATGGCTGTGTGTCCATAATACTTATTTATAAAAGCAGATGGCAGGCTGGCTGTGCCCCGCAGTTCTGAGCAAGAAGACCCCAGGCTTCTGCTAATGCTGCCTCTTACCTCGATGTCATTGTGTGACCACCTTCATGTGACCCTTGGGGCGTCTCTTCCTTGCCTCCAAATAAATGGGCCCCTCTCATCTTGCCCACTGGCTGTTCCAGTGCTTACATGAATCTCTCTGGATTCTAGTTTGGGCGTTTAAGCTCCTGCTGTCCCTTCAGGCCCATCGGCAGGTGATTAAGAGCCCAGCTGTACATTTCTGACAGCAGTGGCTGGCTGGAGGGACCCCGCAACTGAGATAAGGGAGTGTGTGCTCGGGAAGGGGGCTGACCACGTGGGACCTGGATTTCATTCCTGGAGAGGAGTAATAAGCATGTAATTGGCTTTTGAAAACGTGCAGGGCCCCTGGAAATCCTGTTTCTCCCGCACCTTATGCTCTCTTTGGAGTGGCAGAGCCTGGCTCCCCAGGAGCAGTGTGAGCTAGAGAAATCCTGGATCAGCAGAGGGGGCACCACTGGGTCCTAAGTGATCACTATGTTGCTGTCCGTATGTTCTGGAGTCAGAAGAGGCAGATTAGGACAAGACAAGGGGTGGTTGCTCCCACCAGCAAAACATAGCCCCCTCCCAATTGGGATAAGAGGGGGTGGCCATTCCCAGACCCGGCATGACTGTAGGGGTGTAGGGAATGAAGTCGCCTCCCCTGGTGCCAGGTGCCTTGGGTCTGCAGGTGTGACCATCCTGTGTGGTCACCAAACCCACGCTGGACTGCAAGCACCCTGGACTATCCTGTGCTGCCCAGAGAAGGGGCTCTGACTGTCTTGGGGACTCTGGCAATCTTTCAGGGGCAGAGGGGATCTGCCTACACCTCCTGCTTCTTTCTAAACCTGTCTGTTCTCTGGAGAGTCATTGACCCACAGGAAGGTATTAATAACTATAGCTATGTTTTTAAAGAAAAAGTTATAGAAAAACCAGCTTTCACTTTAGGTTTAAACTCCTTTAATGAACACAACTGTACAGTTCTGCATTTTCATGTCCTGAATAACGAGCCAACACTGCTTTGTTGTGTTACAGCAACAAAGCACTTCTCTCTAACATGTGTGTTCCCAAACCCCTGATCAGTCAGGACTTGTCTGTGCAGCGGGGATGCTGAGCTCAGAGTAGAGTGAGCACCTCTCACCCCCACTGTAGCCCAACTTTGTGTTTAGATTCTGACATAATAGTCAGCACTCATATCTGCAAAAGCTGTTAGATTGTCAGGGCCCTTCTACAGGCATCCATTTATTTAATTCCCACAATGACCTGTGACCTAGACAGGCCAGCTCTCATGAGTCCCATTTTACAGCGAGACAAATGGAGGCTCCAAGCAGGTCTCTGGGGGTCAGCTGGAAGGAAGTTCAGAGATGGAGCTGGACTCAAGTCTAGCTGCCCTGTGCTGCCACTGTCCAGCATCGTGCTGAAGTCAGGTGCTGTCCTCTAGAAAGGGAGCAATAGTTGCTTACCCCCTGGAGAAAACTTGCATCCCCTGGGCCTCCCCACCCTAACCCTTATGACCTTTCATTGCCATCTGCAGGCTCCTGACACAGGACTGGGCTGTGTGGTTGTGTGGTGTAGTTCACAGCCTCCTGCCTAACCCCCACCCTGCAGAGCACAGAGAGACTCTTAGCAAGTGGCCATTGAGTGAATGAATGAATGAGTAGGTGGCCCTGGAACCCTCTCAAATGACCAATGAGTGGTGATGGTGAGCTAGGGGTCAGACATTAGACTCTGCAGTTCTGTAAAGAGGGTTCATTGCAAAACCCACTCAAAATAAGCTTTGATGTCAACCAATTCTCAACCCAGACACTAAATTAAAATCATACAACTTCTTGTTGACATAGTTTCAGCTGAGGAGCTACATGGCCGCTTCCCGAGTCTGAGAGGACTCTGGCCCTCGGCCTTGGTCTCTCCTACCGTGGAGGAGATGCGTGGGGTGGTGATTTAGGGGCCCGTTTGAAGCCTGACTGCCTTCTGCCAGCTGTGGCCTTGAGGACAGTACTCAATCTTTCCCACTTCACGGAGTTGTTCTGAGGAGTATATGAGATGATGCCCAATAAAGCATTAAGCTTAGTGCAGACTCCTAACTCGCAGCCACCAGCCCCGCCACACTTGTTTGTGCTGAAGGGCCAGGTAAGACAGGGTGTGTTTTGGGGTGGGGCTGGGGGAAAGGGGCTGTTTTACCACACAACCACTGAGCCTGCAGGCCACAGTGACAGGTCATAAGGTCACGAGGGCTATGTGCTATTAGTTGTGCCTTTTATTGTCACCATACCTGGGATCATGCTTTCTTATCCCAAAATACCTGCCCAAGTCCTTTGTTCTGTCCGTCCCTACCAACCTTCATTGTTGCAGATGCCATTCGCCTGAAATACTTTTTAAAAAGAGAGCCCATCCCTTCCAGACTCTTGAGCAAGAAGGATCAGCATGTGGTGGTTATTCCTCTCAAGTCCTTCAAAGCTGACTTTCCCTGGTGCTGCCCCCGGGCCACTTCCTTCCACAGCAGAGACAGGCCCCAGGGCCTGGCTGCCCTGCTTGAGTCAAATCCACTAGCTGCTGGTCTCAGCCTCTCTCTGCTGGCTCTCCAAGGCTTTCTTCCTTTCACACATTCCAGGCCTCCTTTCTTCTCAGGAAAATTGCATCTCCTGGGGCTGGGAGCAGCTGAATGGCTGGCCCTGACCTTAGTCTGGAAATGAGTGGAAGGCAGCCCCCAAGGCCGAGGGCATGCAGGAGGGTAATTTTACCCTTGTCGCTCTAATACAGATGCCCTTATTACTCACACAGACGTCTCACCCTTGTTTAACAACATATTAAACCATTAGTCTCCATGCCACTGAGTTCAGTTAGTTCACAGTGGCAAAAGCTGATCATTAAATCCCTTTTTCCCTACTTAATCTCTTTTAAATTGGATGCCTTTTAATTTCTTCAAGTGCCCTCTTTCTCAACCATTCCATCATGCTGGGTGCTGCCGTGCTGGCAGATTCTGAGGTGAAAGGGGCTGACTCTGAGTCTTCCCTGAGAGGTCTCTGTGGAGTGTGTGCAGGGAGGGGATCAGAGGGAGGGGATTGTGGGGGGACAGATGGACCCCTCCATGAGCTCTGAAAACCTATTGGTTTTGCTGCCCTCCTACCCCCCTCCTGTCTGATGCATGCCCAGCACAGAAGATTCTAGGCTCTAAACCTTTTGCTTCATCAGTCTGACCAAGCACCTGGGTCCCCTGTTGGTAAAAATAAAAAATTGGTCTTTTCTCAGCAGGAAATAAAAATCTTATGTTTTCTCAGCTGGAAATTTAAATATTTATAAAAATGAATACTGTGTATGCATATCACTTACAGTAAATTCATGTGTCATTAAGGTTGTAATAGAGGAGGGAGAATTCCCATGGCTAGGGCCTGCTGGAAATGCGTGTGGTGGGTGAGGGATGGGTCGTAGGTGCTGGGGGTCCACTGTCACTCTGAGCAGGCCAGGTAGGTCACGGAGGATCAGTCCCAACTTGCAAAGGGTGTCAGGTGAGGACATTTAGTTTTCAAGTGTTCGGTGTCTATGCATTTGGACAGGTGATTTTTTTCTTTAATTTTAAATTTTGAAATGATTTCAGACTTACAGAAAAGTTGTAAAAATAGTACAGAGAATCCTTTACCCTCCACCCAGCTTCTCTTAATATTAGCCCATCTTACATAACATGAACGCAATTACCAAAACCAGGCGTGTAACCCTGGCACCGTGTCCTTAATTAATGACAGGTCTATTATTAAGTAAACTACAGTTTAAAACTTTGCCAGTTTTTTTTTTTTCACTGATGTCCTTTGTTCTCTTCTGGAATCCAGCCCTGCATCCCACATTGCATTTAATTTTTATATCTCCTTCATGCCTTGCAATCTGTGACAGTTTCTCTGACTTTCTCTGTCTTTTGTGACCTTGACACTTTGTAGAGAACGAGTCAATTTTGTGAAATGTCTCTTGGTTAGATTTGCCTGATGTTTTCTCCTGATTAGATTGAGGTGATGTGCTTTTGGCAAGAATGCTCTAGAAGTAACGCTGAGCCCCCTCAGTGGTCCTTGCAGGTGACATGTGTGTCCTGTTACAGTGACACTCACCTTGAACACTGGCTAAGGTGGCCGCCTGCCAGCTTTCTGTTGTAAAATAATCATTTTTTCCTTCTGCAGATATAATAGTAAAGACCTTGGAGGGATGTGCTTTGAGATGATGCAGACAGCTGACCTTTTTCTCAATTCTCCAAGAGGGAGTGGGGTTTGGGGTGTCCACCCACCTTGAAGGCAGCTCGGTACGCAAGCTGTGTTTCCCGGTGGGTTTGGTCTGTTGTAGAGGCAGAACCTTCACCCCTGCCGCTTCCTTTTCTCAGCCCCTCACCTGCTGATTTATGCTTTAGTCTCATGTTTCCCTTCCTTTCTGTGCTTCCAGTGGGTTTGGTGGTTGAGTAAACTGTGGCCATAAAGACTTCATGTTGGGGATGCAACCAGCTCAGAACTCGCACTCTACACCTGTTATAGACCCAGAGAACTTCACAGCTCCTGCCCACCCTCTTCCTTCACTGATGAAGAAATAAGCACAGACAGGTTGAGAGAAGCTAAGGAGAACAGGTAGATTCCGGGGCTGCGTCTAGAACTTGTTTTCCTGACCCGTGTGTGTTTTCCAGACCTGCTTTTCTACCTTGAAGGCACATGCTTTGGGGAAGATTCCATAAGTGCTGTGACATACAAGGAGGGGACACTTTTAGGTTTCAGGGACCAGATTGTTTTAACTACTTCGAGTACTGGTGGTGGCAGTTTCAAGTAAAGAGGCTGGTGTGTGGGAACTAAAGTTAGGTCAGAGGAGCCTGGAAGTCCAGGAAAGGATTTGTGGGTCACTGTGAGAGGCTTGGCCTTTATTCCATCGATAGGATTCAGCTGCATTTCAGGAAAGTCACTCCAGCAGCAGTGTGAAATCTTAGATATAGACTTAAAGTTTTAAATCCTCATTGCATGTCTGGTGGTCAGTTCCACAGAAAGGCCAGGGAAATATCTTTCATCCCAAGAGCTGAGTCACCAAGGAATAGAGAGGACCCTGAAGCAGGCTGACCCCCGCCCTTCTCTCTCCCTGCCCCATACCTTCAGCAGTTGCTGAGCAATACCTAGCTTCCCCTCCTACTGTTTTTCCCTGGTGACCCTCTCTAGAACTTTCACAGGGTGCCACGGATGGCAGCCAGGGTCGGGGGTGGCAGTCTGGAAAATCAAGGTTGTCTTTTTCCAGCACAGCACAGAGGAGAGACCAATTATGGGGTCCCTCTGCACAGCATGCCTCATTACTATGCTCAGCATGGGATGGGCAGAGGCTGGAGGAGCTGGGGAACCAGCACTGGCCCTTCAAAGGGTAGCTGAGAGGGGAGGGAGAAGGCTATTATTGATTTCTCTCCTGCCAGGCAGGCCTGTCCATGTGAGCTCATCTCTGCAGGAAAGCTCCCACTCCTCTCTACTGGGCTTGACAGCCCAGCCCTTCCTGGAGCTCCAGGGCAGCACTGGGTCCTTGATAGCATATTCAGAATTCAGATCTGTGTCTGCAGAATTCACATCTGTGTCTGCAAGTACATTTTTCAGGGGAAAAGTCCGTGACTTTTATCACATTGAAAAAAGTCCATGTCACCTCAAAATAGTTAAGAATGCCTGCTATAGCTAACCCCTACATTTGGTAAGTGGGGAACTAAGCAGAGACCCAGCAAGCAGAAGTGATTTAACCAGGAGAGAAGGTAGTGGCTGTGGCCTCCTTCTAGGACTGCCCGCTGCCTCCCTGGGGAGACCACCTCCTGCCTCAGGAAGTTTTCAGTTTGCTGAGACCTGCTGTCTTTGGTTTGCTGGTAGTTGAAGTTGTAGCTATATTTATTGTGTGCTTCATATATGCACGGCATGGTGCTTAGAGCTCTACATAAATAGTCCTTTTGTTCATAAAACACTATCATGAGTTACAGAATAGGCAGTTGAGATTTCCTCAGTTGAGGAGAGGTGAAATTATTTTGCCCAAAATACAGAGAGTAATTGGAGGACAGAGATGGCAGTCTCAGCATTTTGGGGCACCTTCTTCTTTATGTACTCTTGTCTTAGTCTGTCCATCCCTCTACCCAAGCCAAGACTTGCCTCCTCCCTGAAGTGCTCTCCTAGCTGGGCTTCCTTTCCCTGACAGACAGAGCCATGCATGTTCTTTGTAGTCAGATGGTCCTGGTTCAACCCCTGGTCCCACTACCACTGCCTTGGTGGCTGCCAGGTGTATGTTCTCATCTTCCCCCTTGCCTCTTTGTTGGCCTGTGATACAGAAATAATGAACTCCAAATCCCGGGGCTTTTAAGAGGATCAAATGAGATCTTTAATGTCCAGGGAGTCATTTATTCAACAAGTATTTGAGAATCTGCCATGTGCCAGGAGCTGCCTGTCGTAAGAGTGGTGAGTGAAACATGCCTGCTTCCTGTGTTCTGGCGGGCCCTGGCCTGGCCACAGAGGGAGGTGTGCTATGGGAGGTTAGACAGCGTGACCTGGTGTAGGCCGTGACATTCAAGATGCACAAAGTTCTGGGGCAGTGTAAGGTGAGGCTTGATTCTGTTCATGGAAGGTTTCTTTGGAAAGGCTTCTTTGGGAGAAATTCCCTGGTATGTCTCATTTTTTTAAAAGGACCCTCCTCATACGGGGTCAGTGTCCCACTCTTAAGACTCATTTTAACTTCACCTCTTTGAGGGCCCTAATCCAAATACAGTCACATGGATTAGGGACCATTTAACTCTAAGCTTAATTACTACTTTAGAAGTCCTGTCTGTAGATTAGATTATATTCTGAGGTGTTGGAGGCTTCAAAAGATGGATTTGGGGAATACAGTTCAGCCTATAACAGGTCAAATGACTTTGTCCAAAGAACTTATCTTGCAAACTGAAGAAAAGCTAGTGTGGCTGGAGAGGCCTGAACAAAGAGGAACGGAGAGGGAACTGTGGCTGGGGATTGGAGGGATCCCATCAGGGAGGACCTCCAAATTAGAGTGAAGATGGTGTTCTGAGTGGAGAGAAGCCACAGAGGGCTTTTGATCTAGAATGAGAGAGAAAGGATCAAGTGTCATTTTAAGAAAGTGACTCTGGAAAATGGAGTGGAGGCACCAAAAGTAGAAACAGAGCTGGGCATTTTGCAGGCAGCCTCCTGGAAGAGTCTGGTGCTTGAACATGGTCATGGAGATAAAGAGGGCGGTGAGCAGATGGAGACATGTTTTGGAGGTAGAATCGGTAGGATGTGGTGATGGGTTCGATATGTATGTGGGGGTTTGAGCGATCAGGGTCAAGATGGGGGGGTGAGAGAAAGAAGTGTCAGGGATGACTCAGCTTCCTGGCTGAGTGGCTGCATGGATGCCGGTGGCATCTCCCCACTTGGAAAAACCGGAGGAGGTGCCTGTCTTGATGGAAAGATCAAGCATTGCATTTGGAACCTACTCAGGGTGAGATGCTGCTGAGACATCCAAGTGGGCATCTCAAGCAGGCATTTGTTCAGTGAAACTGAGAAACGAGATCAGGTTTGGGAAGCTGTTGGGTTGTCAGAAAAGTCATGATTGGGAATCAGCCAGCTCTAGAAGGTTTTGAAGACACAGGAATGGAAGAAGTCACACGTAGTGAGCCTGCAATGAAAAGAGAGGATTGACTGGGATTAAGTAAATCCATGAGCAATTCCAACATTTAGAAGCCAGCAAAGGAAATGGAAAAGAGGCCAAAATGTGAGGAAAAGCCCAAGAGAGAGGGTTTGTGGAAGCCACCACACAGGTGCCTAGAAGGGGACTCCCCCCATGGGGTGATGACATTACAGAAGATGCATGAATGCACCAAATCAGAGCTGGATGCCTAGCAGTGCTCAGTCAGTGTGGGGTCCTTTCCCATGCCACTTTATCCTGAAATTGTCCATTAACCTTTTCTTTTAGATAGCAGTCAGAATGTAAGAAATAGGGCCTCCCCGGTGGCGCAGCGGTTGAGCGCTGGGTTGCGATGCTGCCCGCGGCCTCTGTGGCGCTGGTTCGATCCCCGGCTGCTCCCCGGCCACCGGAGGAGGGTCCCGCATGGCACGCAGACCTCTCCTGCCGCCCGCTGCTCCCCTCAGCAGTGTACTTCGGTCCTTCTGCCTGCTCTGCTCCCCGCTCTGGATCTGGTGAATTCTCTCACCCTCCCGTGCTTCTGACTGTACCCAGTGCTTGTATAAACAAACAAACAAATAAATAAAACATGCCTCTATTAAAAAAAAATCTATAAAAAAAAAAGAATGTAAGAAACAAGGAATTAGTGAATAAAAGCACATGTGCACAAAAAGTGAATGACAAACATGGCTGTTACCAGTGGTCTCAAGATGGGGTGTAGCCCCCCCACCCCGGTTCCTTCTGCAGCCCTGGGCATTGAGTGTGTCCAAAGGCTGGACTGGGTGCGTGTTTCCTGGAAGCCCGTGGACTGTGTCCAGCAGAGGACCCTCTGGGGAGTCTCTTTTCATCCTTGTCAGGTATCCTGGCCTCAGCAGCACCGAGACAGTCCCCTTGGCTGCCTGTGCAGGGAACAGCTTCCCCAGCAAGTCGCCAGAGTCCCTGCCACCGTTCCTCCCTGAGTGGTGATGCCTGCACTGTGATCACACAATTATGATGCCATTAAAATGTCACATTTAGAGAAATCCATATAAACAAAGCATTAACAACCCCTTGAAAATTGTAGTTTTTACCATTAATGACCTACTTTTTCTGCCCGCCCTGCCCCCTCGCCACCCCCACTCAGCTGCCTTTCTCCCCAGCCCTGCTGGCAGAGGTTGACCAGAAGGTCTGGCTGTCTTTGCTGCCTGGAAAGCCTTCATGTTTAACGGCTGGGAAAGGCTCCTTAACAGGCCAGATACCGCCAGGCTTTGGGGAACCCAGCACTGAGCTACTTGGCGAGGGAGATAGGAGGATGTCCTCCCAGGCAGAAAGTCCCCATGGAATTTAGAGGAAATTAGGTCCTTGGGAAATTAGAGGAAGAGGATGGTGTTGAAAATCCTGAGGGTAGAATTCATGCTGCTAGTTTTGATTCTGTTCCCTGGGGAGGGAGAAATGGAACCTGAGGTGCTGTGGTCACTCTCACAGGGGAGGACAGTGTCCTGCCCAGGAGCCGTGGACTAGAGCGTTTGGATCCCGACAGTTGAGTGGAGGGTAGGTGTGCAGGTGGCTGGAAGGGCACTGGGGAATTGGACCTATGGTAGGTTTTTCTTCCTTTCCCAGAACAGTGCTCTGGAACAAAGTTGATACGAATTTTCTCTGTCACCAGAAGCTAATTTTAATGCATTACAGAAATGGATTACTTAAAGAAATCTTGTAGTGAGTTGCTCTTATAAAGTAAAACATAAACCAGAACAGCTCTGGTGAAGTTATTCATCTTTTTTCGATGTATCTGAATTGCAAATCTGGATCACCCTATAACACTGGATGTGATTAAAGCAACAGGGCACCTAATTCTGAAGAAGCAAAGAGAAGGCTGCTGTGGATTAAAAGATGTTGCATTGGAGCTTAGGAGACATTTTCAGCATCACTGGGGGGCAGGGTTAACACAGAGACAGGATCCTTCTGAGCAAGAAAGGTGGGTGAAGGGCATGTCGTTTGGGGAGCGATTGTTGGTGCATCCTGACGGCGGAAGTCTACCCAGTGGGCCTTGGTCACATAAGTACTTGCGTCATAAATCCTTTAGCGTTCTTGTGAGATGCTGTTGAGTTGGTTCCTGCTATGGTGTGAAGATGGTCAGTATTTAGAGGAGGCTCAGAAAGATTTCTCCCAGCTCTTCAACCCACTGCCGTTATCACTCGCTGTGCTGCCTGCAGCACTAAGTCTGCAGCACTAAGTCTGCCATTGGCTGAGGGTGGGCACTCCATCTGGATTCAGCAGGCATGAGGTCTGGGTACTCTGGGTCTGCTTTGGACATAAAAAGAGCCTCTTTTGTGAAGAGCCAGCCAGCGGTCTCCACGGAGTCCTGTGAGATAAAGTCATTTCAAAGTCATTCGCTCCAGCCCCATACCTACATATTCAGCAGCTGACCTAGTTCTGAATGCTAGAGGGTATCTGGAAGTCACCCTATTTACAGAGTGGATAGAAAATGTACTAAGCTCCGGGCCCTTGCTACACGCAGTATCTGGGGAGATCTCGCCTGGACCTTGGAGGCGGGGAAGAGAGAGGAACAAATTCTCAGCCAGGAGCTTGAAGCTTCTTGCTAAAGTCACCTTTGGAGAATGAATGACAGGGCTTAGGGGACACTTGACTCTGAAACTCTCTTTCTAGCCAGATTTCAGTTTAGCACCGTTTGGTGTGTGGATCGGGGGGGGGGTATTTGTAGGATGAGCTTGGCAGATGTGGAGGACTGAGCTTCTGGGGGTGCCCTCCCCTACCTTCTCTTTCCTCTGTCTGCCTCTGGGCAGGTGCTGGGTGGGGAGCCCCAGTCCACCCTTGCAGGTCCTGGTGAGGACTTGAGGAGTCAGCCTGCCAGGGTTTAGTGCCGGCACCACCTCTTACTGATGCTAATACTAGTGACCTTGGCTGAGTCCTTTTAGCTCAGCAAACCTAGTGTCCACTTCAGTTCATTCAGGCTAATAATAGCACCTGCTTCAGGTCTGTTCTGAGTATTCCATGAGCGACATTTTTAGGACGGAGCCAAGCACACAGTGAGTACTACAAACCCATTTGTTGCTCTGAGTAGAATTTATTACTTTTTGTCCTTTTTCCTGACTTCCATTAGCCATCTCCATCTTGATTTCTTCAAGGGCATCTTTACTGAGAAGAACCTGGAGACAGATTCAGAAAAGCTGAAAAGTTTGCTAGACACATTCCTTGGGAGTGCAGCCCTAGGGGTGGCCTTTCCAGCCCTGGAAGGCAAGTCCTAGGCAGCCTGGAGAAGACCCACCAGGGATGGTCAGTCAGTGAAGGGGAGGGGCCAGATGCTGTCCAGCAGGTAGCCTTAAAGGCAGGCTCCTTGCTCTGATGAGAGTCTTGGGGTCTCAAGAATGATTGGACTTCTGCCACCACCTCTGAGATCCCCAGGTCTCCTCAGAATTGCCCAGCACAGAGTCCCTGCTGGCCCGTCTTCCACATGCTTAATGGGGGCAGGAGCAGAAGCATGGAAGCCACAGAGAGCACCATTTCTAGCCTACTAATCTGGCGATAACCTCATGTATTTTGCCTCTTACAGCAGTTTTCTTGTTTTTTCATTTGCATGGCGGTGTGCTCAAACCCATGTTTGAGATGGAGATTTGGGGCAGAAAAGACCCCCGATCTCAGGAAGCATCAGCATCGATAATGACCCAGCCCTTCCATCCCCGCCAGGCTGTGAGGCGATGCATCTGCTCGCCCGTGGGTGCCGTCATAGACCCCATGTCCGCCACAGGGAAGGAAGAAGCTAAATGTAAATGGTCTGACTGTAAATTGCATTTTCTCTCCATTAGCATTCAGTCCCCCAAAGAAATAATAGTAACCGCAGAGATGTTGACAATAATAATATGTTACATATGCATTATGTTTTGCCCAGCAATTTTTCATGTCTTATCTCATTTCTGAGATCTATTCTGGACCTGTGAAATTGTGTGGGATAAAATTAGCGTTACCCTAGAGGAGGAAGAAACTGACCACAGAGCTTGGAAGGTTGGGCTGAGCAGAGCCAGGACTCAGCTCTCCTGTGGCATCACTGGGACCATCAAGAAGATGGACAGGGTCTGCCCCAGAACTATGCTCCCCTTCTCTGCCCATCTCCCCTCTGTGCAGTCTCTCTCTCTCTCTCTCTCTCTCTCTCTCTCTCTCTCTCTCTCTCTCTCTCTGTCTGTCTCTCTCTCTCTCTCACACATACACACACACACTTGCGCACAGGCTCATACTCATCAGCTACATCTCTGTCCAAGTGAAATTAGGTTGAAAACAAAGGGTCCCTTTGAAGGAGAAAAGAAGTTACAAAAACCTAACACAGAATAAGCACTTTCCCCTTCATTTCATTTGTCCTTCCTTTGTCTTTCTTTATCTCATCCCTTTTATTCCATTACTGTCCCGGGGTCCCAATGTGGTGTGCTCCTGACCAGATTCAGCCCATAGGCATAGCATCATTCACCCAAAGGGGAGGCTTAGGGCAGTGTCACTAGGCAGGTGTGGTTTGCTCACATTTCTCTGCTCAGTGACCCTGAAGGCACGTGCATGTGTGACCCTGCTAGATGCTTTGGGGCTCCTTGAACATTGCTTGACTCCATAGCTCTTCCTGGACACTAAAGAGCTTGCTGGTGATATCTAAGGTATTTCCTAGGCCTGTACAAGTGCAGGGGTGGAGGGTGAAGCCTGGCTTTAGAGGAAGGTCTCTTCTGTTTGGAAGAAATGCAAATCTGGTTTTTATCCTTCTAGAGGCAGTGTCCAGAGGGATGACCATGAGTTCCCCTCTCTGTCCTGATGGAAGTGACTCTGGCCATGTTGTTGGGCTACCTCATGGGGAGCTGGCCTATGCTTCTCTGGTGCCCCTGCCCTGGATGATGGCAATAGCACCCTACTGCAGATTTAACTCAGTCTGACAGGTGACCCAGGGGCCACCTGTCCACATCAGACACAGCGTGTTTCAGCATCCGCTCTGTCCAGCTGAGGCCTCTCTTTCTGAGCCCACTTCTGGCTCTGGCTCCTTCCTTCCTCGGTGCAGGTCCTCTCCTTGGTGGCTCCTGAGCTGATTCCATCTCTTGCTACTGCAGTCCTCTAGGTCATGGGCAAATCCGCCCTCTGCCTCTGTGCAGTCTCTCAAATCCTCATTTTCCTGAAACCAGTGTGGGTACCTGGCTCCCTCCTCCCCTTGAGCTCTTGCTGTCTGGGATCCAGAACTAGAAGGGATAAAAGCTGCTTATGTCCAGTGATCGGTTTACTGACCTGTCTTTGCACACAAAGAAGAGGATGCAGAAATAAATGGTGTGGGCTGGGTCAGCTCTCTCTCAGTCCTCACGCCCACTAGGAATCGGGTGGTGCCCTTCAAACCAGCAACACGTGATTTGAGATGCCTGTCTCCATAAAGGAGTCTGGTGTATCCTTTGGCAGGGAAATTTATAGGATGTTGGGCAGGAAGGAAACAGCCATCTCAGCTTTAGAGCTCAGGCACCCCGCTGCTTGTAGAAGAGCCAGGCCTGCTCCTCCCCAGTCACATGGCTGTACTTCTCTGGCACCTCCCTCTCATGCTAATTAGTAAGCAAATTAATCTCCATATAAGGTCCAAATTGCATGAGTTTCTTTTTTCCTATTTCAGAAACAAAAGCTGGGCTTCTGTCCATTCTGTTAATCACATTATATTTCACAGTTCGAGTTTTCAGGCAATTACACTAATTATCAGAACTTTCTTTTTCCAGAACGCTCAAAGCACCCCCAAAGCTATATTTGCATGTGAGATGTGATTGGGACATGGGTGGGGAGTGTGTTTAATGGGGTGGCGGTGGGGAGGAGGGAGCTCGGCGCCGGTGGCTCCTGTCAGACACTAAATGAGAGTGAAACCAGATGGAGGACCAGCAATAGAGAGGGTCCAGGCACAGTGCCCATGCTATCACACCCTCCAGCGGCTCAGAGAAGTCAGAGCCAGTGGACCCCCGCGGACCTGCTTCCCAGGCACCTGACTCTTGAGGGAACAGGGGTAAGAAGAAGAGTGGGGGAGACAGGAGGGAGCATAGGAGGATAAACTCATCCCTGCTGAATTATGTGCCCCCTCATTTGGTCTGAGAAATAGTCCTTTCCCCTTCTATTATATGTCCATTCCATCTATCAAACTCCTTAAGGAGTGACTTTCATGTAATTAATACTAACCATTAAACTATAGTATGGAAGGAGCAATTGCCTAATTCTGAGGAAAATTTAAATTTATTACCAGCACCCGAGATAAAATGAATACTAAAGAGAAAGAAAGAAAACCCTGCAGAAGATAAATAGAAAGCCAAGTGGGATATTGACTTGATCCTTCTCCAGTGCAGGGTAATTTGGCTTCTAAAGTGAGTTAGATCATAATAAATTAAATTTAGATTTCTGCACATCAGTTAAATAACTCCCAAGACAGAATTCCAGTGAGGGGAAGAGGTGATAATACATGGCGGAAATATTAAAATGAAGATCTTATCTAATAATCTATAATTGATGTGCTGTCCCTTGATGAGGGAAAAGGATTTTCCAGCCCTTTCCTTTGCCTGGAGTCCAGGTGAGCGAAGGACTGATGTGCCCCTCCTCCTGAGTTTGAGTTTGCCCTGCATGTTGGGGAAAGACTGTCCCCAGCGGGTCATTCTGTACCCAACCTGCTCCCTCCATGTCAGTGTGGAGAAGAGTCCCATGGTTCTCTTCACTCTCTGAACTGGTCCTTCACTCGCCTGACTGGCCCCTGGGTAAGTAAAGCCACTCCCCAGCTGAGTGGACACCAGGACAGTAGAGGCATAGCAGACACTCTGCTTCTCGTGGGTGCCCAGTGGGAGTGCAGAGATGTGGCCTGTGAGCCAGTGAAACATCTGCTGTGGTGGAAAGAACACTGGCCTTGGGGTAGAGTCCCACTTACAAGCTCACTCTCTCCGCGGGTCTCTGGCAAGCACCTTTGCTTCCTTCTGCCTCTGTTTTCTCACCTGTGAAATGGGAGTCATTGAACTGGGGTGCCTGCTTCACAGTTACTGCAAAGGTGATAGTGCAGTGAAAACACTTTGCAGACTAAACATGGACTTACAGTTATTTGTATAGCCTTTTCTGGCTCTTTCGCACAAAACTTTAGTTCATTGCTAATTTTTTATTCCATCCTTTACCCATTTTATCAATACTTGTACTTTATTTGGTGTCTAGAATTCTTCATCTGAAGTCCTTGGAGCTCTAACTCTTGCTCAGTTTCCACTGACTCTCTCTTCTGGAGTCCTGTTTCCTTGTATAGATATCTGTTCATTTTCCATTGTGATTTTTGTCTTTGGTGAGCTTTGTGGTACTCCTGGGAACCTAAATCAGATATGTTTTCTTCTGGGTAGGATTTGCCTTAAGTTAGGGACACCCCTGACCTGGGTCATTTTATCACCCTTCTTGGCTTTAATTTCTGGAGACTCAGATTCAGCTTCTCCTCCTTTTGGGAGTTCATGTTACACCAGCCTCACTGTTTGTCTTTACTTGCCCTTCAGCTACCCCAGCTCCAGGCCTACACCCTGTGTTTTTCCCTGGCTTCCTACCTTCTTTCTCACGTTGAAGATTTCCTTCTAGAAAGTCCTGTAGTGCATCCCCAAAACACATTTGCTTTGATTTCTGAAGGATCTAGTGGTAGTTTAGCACAAAGTTCCCCATGAATATCTGGGGTACCATCATGCTGGAAGCAGAAACCCCAGCAGGTAAAAAACGGGGACACTTGGAGAAGTGCTGAAGCCAGAAACTGTGGGCTTAGAAGCAGCCTGGACCAGTGCCTCAGGGCTAGCTTGGACACTGGGTCTACAGGCTTCGGGACAGATACTTCTTCTTGCTGTGTGAGCTTGGGCAAGTCATCCATCCTCCTCATGCCTCCGTTTTCTCATTTGCAAGTCTGGGATACAAGTTTCCATTGTGCATTAGGGATATGAGAATTAGAAATAATTTGAGGTACCCCTCAGTTACTGCCTGCTTCCCTCTGCAGTTCTGACTGGGGAAGCTGTGCTGGTTCTGTGTCCCCGAGGAGGGGCAGACACCATCACTTCCAACTCCTTCTGCTTTAGTCCAGTGTATCCCCACCTTCCAGCAGGAATCCACCTGCAGAGTCCCTTCTTTTCCTGCACTGTCAGAGGAAAACCTGCAGGGGGGGATTGACTGCCCAGAAGGGGAGTAAAGAACAGCTGGGGTGAGAGCAAGGGGGCACAGGAATCCTTTGGAGGGAGGAAGATCCCTAAGCAAAGAAAGGCCTTGACCTGGAAAAATCATGGGAAACGTCTTTGAAGATGAGCCAAGGAAATGGTGGTGAGGCCGTGATAGCCTCACAGGGGTGAGCCAGGGGAGTTGGGGCCAGGCTCTGGGTTCGTACCAGGGCTCCTGTGTATGTGGACATTGGGCAAGTTACTCCATCGCCCTATGCGTCCTAACCCCAGCTGTAACCTGGGAGTCCATTATTGAGGAGTAAATGTAAATCTCTGGCCCTATATGACGGGGATCCCCAAGGTGTCAGCTGCTTATTGTGAGAAGTTCTACTTAGGATGAGGCACGGTTCAGGAGGAGAGAAGCTTTATTGAGGGATAGAGAGTGTTCTCATTTTGCAGATAAAGAAGAGGAGGATTAGGGCAATAAGAGAGAACTACTAGCACCAAACGGCGAAATAAAGGCAAGAGAACAAAAACATCAGTGGCAACTACAGGCAGATTCCAGCCTGGCGGAAGAGAGGCTAGCCCGTGACTGTGGGCCAGAGAGTCCTCGGGAAGGACAGCGGGAGAGCGAGAGGAAACCGTCCCGAGCAGGAGGAGGAGGGGCACTCAGGATCCCTCCTGGAAGCATGGAGGGAGGAAAGAAATGAAGACAACCTTGCTCTTCCGCTGTGGGTGCCAGATTATTTAAGCGCTGGTCTTGGCCAGCCCGTGGCTGACTTCAATATTTTTGATATAAAAGATGATCTTTGCTTTCTGCGTGTGTCATCTTATCTTTTGAAGCGCACCCACTCTGGAGTGAGTAAATTCTGGTCACAAGAAGGGGCAGGGGCTTTCCTCGGGGACTGGGTGGTGCTGAGGCCACCCTGGAGCAGGCTCCGTCCATCCTGGTGGGTGCTGAGGGGCTTCCGGTTTGTCCTTGTCCCCAGAGGGCCGTGGGACCTGTGCTGGGACAGCCTGTGGGGGGGGGGGTGCGCAGAAGTTCTCCCAGGTGGCCCCAGGAGCCAGGAAGTGGGGAGTCCAAAGCATGGGTAGCACATACTGTACTCTCGGCCCTCAGAGGTTGCACATGGGGGTTCATGAGTTGAAGAACTTAGAAATCCAACTCCAAGTTATAGCTGCAAGTCCAGGACAGAGGCAGGAATCCTGCAGAAACCCTGGCAGGGGGCCTCCCCGGTGGCGCAGCGGTTGAGCACTGGGATTGCGAAGCTACCTGCGGCCTCTGCGGTGCTGGTTCGATCCCCGGCTTTTCCGCGGCCACCGGAGGGGGGTCCCACATGGTGCGCAGACCTCTCCTGCCGCCCGCTGCTCCCCTCAGCAGTGTACTTCGGTCCTTCTGCCTGCTCTGCTCCCCGCTCTGGCTCTGGTGAATTCTCTCACCCTCCCGCGCTTCTGACTGTACCCAGTGCATGTATAAACAAAACAAACAAACAAACAAACAAATAAATAAAACGTGCCTCTATTAAAAAAAAAAAAAAGAAACACTGGCAGGGCCCCTCTTCTCCCCACTCTGGGGGCAGAGGGGAAAGAGTGGCTGAGCCTCGGGGCGTGCCTCCCCCTCTGCTCCTCAAGAGGGGTCTTTGCCCACTCACCCTCAGCAGAGGAGATGCCCTCGTTTCTGTCTTGTGGTGAGACAGAACAGAGCATGGTGTTGGGTGCTCTTGGGGGAGCTCAATTAGCCGTTCCTCCGCTGCCTCACTGTCAAGCTTGGGTAAGCCCTAAGCCTCCCTCAGCCTGTCCCTCCCTGTACAAATGGGACTTGTGTGTGGATCCGTGACAATGTATGTGCAAGCTGCTTTGTGAAACGGAAGTTGCTATTCAAATGGTAATGTTATTATTTTAAACGTAGCTTCACCATGATTGAACACATCCAGATGTCATTACAGCAAACCCAAGGTCCCAGTACAGGGAGCTCTCTGAGTGGCTTTCATGTAGCTAAGTGTGAAGGAGCTTGGTGCACGGGACAATCTTGGGGGGCAGCCCCCTCCCAGGATGCCCTTGGCTATTCCTATAATTTTTTTTTCCAGCCTGACTGCTGCTCTGACTCTTGGCTTTCTGGGGGTCAGAATCCTGGCTGAGTTCTCATAGATCTCCAAGGAGGCAGATCCAGCCAGGAATGCTTAGCGGCCCTTTAGGATGGCAATTGCTAAGCCGAGCAACCACCTGGCCTCAGATCCTATGGCCCCATCCCCTGCCTGGTATGACTCTAGTTGTGGTTGGGACGAGGCCCTTGTGCCTCTGTACCCATGCCGGCCCCTCCACCTGATTCTCCAGCTGACAAATGGAGCCCGTGAGGCAAGCTGAGACTTCCCTTCCTATCAGACTAGATACTGAGGTCACTTCCTAACTTGGGATAGTTCCCTTCCTCCACTCCATCCATGGGCTGGAGATCTTTCCCCTATGACCTGCTTCAGACAGGCCCAGATGAGTTCCAGAGTTTTCTTTAATTCATGCTCCCTTTGCACTCACACTCCGGCCTCCCTGTTTCTGAACTAGCCACTCCCTGAACAGTTTCTGCTGCCTGGTACATGGACTTTGACTACACTCACTTTCTCCTCTCATGTCCCCTCAAGTAAAATCCCTATTTATCTTTCATTTGACACTTCTTCCAGGAAGCCCTTCCCATCCCCCCCTCCTCTGTTGTAGGTGTTTGGGTGTCTTCACACATGTCCCTCTGCAGCATTGCAACCCCTCAAGGGTAGCCCCCCCATCTCTGCTCTCCCCTCCCTGGCACAGTGCTCTATAGGGGCTCATAGCATATTTAGGGAATAACAATGACTTAAATTGAGAATGAGCCAGCAGGAGACCTTTCAGAGCCCTGTGACCTTCCCTAGAGAGTGGGATGTCAGGCTCTCCCTGGGGTGATGTTCCAAGCACAGGTGACAACTGTCAGGCTGTGACATTGCACAGCTCAGGCTGGGACTTCTGTGCCCTCACCTAGATTCCCCTAACACATTCTATAGCAGCAGTATCACAGAACATTAATAAAATCAACTGTTGGATAAAAAGCACCAGTTTCCAAAGCTTCATTTTGTGCTATTAACTGTTTCAAAAGGAGAGAGATCAATTACAGATAAGATGGAGGGGTGCCGAGATAAATGTGTGCATGGTGAGCGTGCCCCACCTGCCATGGTGGGCCCGGCACTGCCCTGCAGCTGCCCGGGGGCCTTCCTGTGAGTGCCCCCAAGTGCAGAAGGGCATCCTCGGCAGTGTCAGGTGTGGTAACCAGGCAGCAGCAGATGCTTGCACGGTGCCTGGGGCCAGTGACCAGGAATGAGCATCTCCTAGCAACGGCCAGGCCCAAGGCCCCAGCCCTCACCTTCCAGCTCACAGCCTGGTCAGTACTTTTGCCCAGAGAAGTTCTTGGTTGTGATGAACCTGAAGGGCCTCAACTTCACTGGGTATAGATTGGCCCTCCCTGAGAGGTGTCAGGGCCTGCATCCACTGGGCAGCAGCCATTACAGCTGAGCCTGCAAAGCCCTCACCTCCTGCTGGCTTTGTGGAGAGTCTTTGTGGGCTTGGGAGCTGATGTTACTGGCGGGGCAGCCTGGCTCTAGAGAGGGGCCTCCCTTCCCGAGTAAATCCCCTCTCCTCTGCTGTGTGGGTACACCAGAGGACCCAGAAGATGGAGCTCTGCCACTATGCACCTGGGTGACCTCAGGCAAACCAGGCTCCTTTGTGGAACCTTGTGCTCAGCACCAAGTGCCTGGTGGCAGATGAAAGATCATGAATACAGAAACCACTGTGTGCACACTAAAGTGCTGTCCCCACGTGTTGGGGGTGTTAATAATTGTTCCCCCATTGATGCGTCTTAAAAATAAGTACAGAATCCAGGGGTGGAGGAAGAAAAGAAATATCCGGGGCACCCATTCTGTGGATAGCACGCCATTACAGATGATCATCCACAGGCAGGAGAGGAAATGGTGCTCATTGTATACCTACTGTGTGCGAGATACCCTGCTGGCTCTTTTCAGCCAGGTGCTCCAAATTACCCTGGATTGGTGGCCTCCAGGGTCAGGACACCAAAACCCAAGTCCCAGCCCTGCCGCTTCCTCATTATGGGGTTGAGAGTGAGGTACATAGCCCGTGGAGATGGCTCCCATCTCTATGTGACGGGGATGTGAGCCGTACCCATCTTGGAGAATCACTGTGAGGATTATGTGAAGTCCTATGAACAAAAGTCCTGGCACAGCAGCCAGCACAGAGCATTCAGTAAATGGTAGCTGCCATTCTTCTGTTTCCTATTATCACTGGTCTTATTAACCTGCCACCTCCGGCCCCATCTGGTCTTTGCAGTTGGATACTGACATATGGTGGGAGGGGAGGGTTCAAGCCCTTCTCACATGCTCCCTGTTTGTGTCACGCAGGTGTCAGATGCTGACTGGGATGACCTGTGGAACCAGTTTGATGAACGGCGATATCTGAATGCCAAAAAGTGGCGTGTTGGCGACGATCCCTATAAGCTGCACGCTTTCAACCAGAGGGAGAGCGACCGGGTCCCTAGCAATCGGGCCATCCCGGACACAAGACATTTGAGGTACTTCCTCTTCCTTCTTCCCTAGTCCTCCTACCTCCTTCCCCCACCTCCTCCCCACAGCCATGCAGGCTGATTTGCGCTGTGCCCAGTGCCAAGAGAGAGCACACATTTTCTTGTCCATGCTGCTTATTGCTGCGAACCAGCCAGCGGATAGGGTGGGAGGCCTCCTTCACCTGCACCTTGCTCCTCCTCTCTGGTGTCACCATAGGTGACACCTGCCAGGACATCTTGGAGCACTAAGACCCAAGAGCCAGGGCCTGCTTTTCCCTGGCAGGGTGCTACAGCCTGGTCTGGTGTCTGTACTGGAGGAGGACAAGATGGGCAGGCCCAAGGAAGCCATGGCTCTGTCACTGGGAGGCCCTTCCTGTGACAACTCAGACACAGTTTGTCATGGGAGAGAGATGAGAAGCCAGAGGGCCTCTCCACTGCGGGGTGCTGTCTGCTTCAGAGCCTCCCGTATACCCCGCAGCCATCTGTCACCCCCTTGGGCAGGCCACAGCTTCAATGGGTCATAGAGACCTGGCTTGGAGTATTGGGGAAAGCCTGGTTTCCCAGTCAAAGGGGACTCTGTGAAGGCACTTTGCCTCACTAGTGACCCTTCCTGGAGTCAGACTTGCCCTTTGCTAGTGGCAGCTCCTGCTGTTCTGGCCCCCAAGCTGGAAGGCCCTGGCACCAAAGGCCCATGGGGCATGTTTCCTGTCTGCTGTAGGAAACTGACCTCACACTGGTCTTAGGTAGCAGATGGGCATCCTTGGGGGAGAGGGACTTGAAGGCAATGTTACACTGAGAAGCTATAGGAATGGTGTTAGCTTCTTAGAGTTTTGTATTTATTGGGGCCCATGGACCCTGAATTATGGCCAGTGGAGTTTAAAAGCAAGGCATTAAGAATTTTCATGACTAATGAAGCTGGTTAATCTAGAGGTATTTAAGTTGGCAAAATGTGAAGGTCCATGGACTAAGTTTCCCCATTAGGCCTTACAACACAGAAACCAAGTCTTATACAGATCTGTGAACTTACCTGTCCCCTGAGGTTCTCACGAGACTGTTCCATCGCCACAGGGCCTGGAAGTTCTCTACAGCCAGAGAACAGGCAATGATGAACTTACCTGGACACTCCCTGCAGCTGGACTGAAAACTAAAGCCAGAGCTTTCTATTATTTCTATTTAAATTGTCCAGCTTATCATTTACTATCTTGGTCCTTTAGTAACCAAGAAAATTTTCTTTAAATATTGGAATCTTTTATTTTCCTGAGCAGAGTCTACATAAAGGATAACAGGGAAGAGGGAGGAAACAGAGGCTGAGAAGCCTCACTGGGTCTCGGGCAGGCAGTCCCTCCCTTGTGCTGAGTCCACATGCTAAGACCCTCCAGAGACACAAAGCAACAAAGGGACACCCCTAGCTGGCACCTCTGTGTGGGAGCTGTCAGGAAGACATCTGCCAGAGAATGCTTCCCACCAGCAAAAGGGAGGCATTGGGGCGTTCACTGAACAGGCAGGTACATGGGGATATCCTGAGCTGAATTTCTGCATTCTCCCTCTGCTGTGATCTGAGAGGCAGAGATGCATTTTACAAGGGCAGGATGTGAGTGGTGGTAGTGGACGAAGAAGGAAGCCTGTTCCCCAGGACCCAAGCTCACTAGGTCCAGGTCTGGCTTCTACACCTCACCCCTGGTGTTCATCTGTTCGGTAAGTGTGATCTGCTGGAGTTTCAGCAAGGAGAAGGGAGAGGATTTCGATGGAATGCAGACACCCTTTGGGGAGACAAAAGGGGAAAGCGTATATGTGTGCCTTGGCACAAACCTTGCCCTGTGGGAGAAATTCAGATTTATGGACCTTAACTGAAAAAGCAGAAAGGGGAGAAGACAGGGCATTGGGAATGAGGGCAAACACAAGGGACCAGGCAGCCCCTGCAGGGGTGTTGACCACCTACTGTGGGCAGAGCCCCAGCTAGAATGTAAAAAGCCAGCAGTTGGATCATTGTCTCCAAGCTGAGTTTAGTGTGGAGCTGATCTTATGCCTGTATCACCCTTGCAGTAAGGAGGGTTCCAGAGACTGCAGGCAAAATTGGTGTTTTAATCCTCAAGTGGGCCCCATAGGATCTAAACGACCAATCTCCAGGATCTCTCACTTCAGTACGTGCCTCTCAGGATATCTACATCCTCGAGGCTGAAGTTCTACCAGCTAAGCCCTTTAATCCTTCTGTGACCCCAGTCTTGCTGCTGTAACCTGATTTCATCCCCATGCAGCACTTGGGGCTTGCCTGCCTAGGGGCTATTCTTGCACCAGCTGTGACTGCGTGGAAGCCTGCACACCTGGGACTATCAGCAGTGATGGATATTTGGGGCTGGATAGTCCTTTATTGTAGGAAGCTGCCTGTGCAGCGTAGGATATTTATGCCTATGCAGCGTAGTAGGATGATTAGTGCCATCTCTGGCCTCTACCTACTTCAAGTAGCGCCTCCCAAGTTGTGACAACCAAAATGTAGCCAGATGTCCCTGGGGGATGAAATTGCAATGAGAATCTCTGCTGTAAAGTCAGCCCTGCCTGTTACCTGAGTTTTCGAGAATAAAGTGTAAACATGCATTATTAGCCCAATGGGACCAGGCCACGTGTCCCGACAGAATCAAGCAGAAGGTAGAAGCAGGGGTTAAGGACACGGGGTCTGGGATCAGTTCACTGTTTCCAGTCCCTGCCATGCTGAGTAGCTCAGAGGACCCCTCACTGCCTACTTTCTCTGTGTGGAGTTTGCTCTTTTGAAATATAGGAATAAAAATAGCAATAATGCTACCTACCAATTCAAATTTTGTGAAGATCAAGTAAAATATATGAAAAGCACTTCCTTACTCCACAGTAAATAGTCCAGGTATTTTTATTATTATTATCGCAGGGTAATTATATAGGCAGGCTGGTACCACAGGGCCTGGCATGGAAGCAGGGGCTCTGTTTCTTCTGAGAAAACCAAAGATGCTCACTCAGGTAAGAGAGGCATCTAAACCCCAAGTGTCAGAAAGGAGCTCTAGGAGGGCCACTGGGGTTAGGGGCAGGGAGGAACAGAAGTGGCTTTTGAGGTCCATTTGATGACCGAGAAATGGGAGTGAGCAGAAGCTGACCCATGGGCATGGAGTGCTGGGCAGGGTTCCCAATCCGGGCATCTGGAGAGAATCACTTAGGGAACTTTCTAGCAATGTCATTCCCAGACTCCAGCCAGCTAACATACTTCTTTTGAGCTCTCCAAGTGATTCAAATGAGCAGCCAGGGTAATATAACACATTATATGAGGAGCCTGGTAACTTCTGATTCAGCAGGCCTGGGATGGGCTCTGGGGATCTGCATTTCTAATAAGATCCAGGTGCTGCTGCTGCTGGTCCATGGAGAACACTGAATAGCAAGGGCTTAGAGCAATGCTTCTCAAAGTGTGGTTCCTTAAGCTAGCAGAGCAGCCATGTTGGCATTGCTTGGGAACATGTTAGAAACACACCTGCTGAAGCTTCACCCCAGAACCACAAAGTCTAAAACTCTGGGAGGGAAGCTTAGCTCTGTCTTGACGAGCACTGTGGGTTTTTCTGATGCCCAGTCAAGTTTGAAAAACACAGAGCATTTGCTTGCACTTGCCACTTGCTGTTGTGGAGGAACGGCCCAGGGGCGGATGGTGCTGCTCTGGGTTTGAGTCAAAAGTAGAGGCCCAGGAATAAGACCACCCACCTGTCTACCTGCTACAGTCCTCTTCCTCCCTACAGGGCACAGGACTCTGTCACAGCCCCTGTGGAAGCTTCCTGCTTCTCTGGGCCCCTCCCGCCCCTGCCTCTTCCCCCAGTTGGCTCAGCCACAGCTTGTATACCTGGCATGGGCATCACCTTTATCAGAAGCTCCCACTGCATGGCCACTCCTGAACCCATGACCGGGGTCCGGCCTTACACTCCTGGCTCCTTCTTGGGGCCAAACCCTATTAATCAGGCTCCTAGTGGCAACATGCACGGGGCAGGTTCACCATTGATTTGGGCAGGTGGATAAAGGAGTCCTGGAGCCCTCAGTGGATTTTTCAGGCCTTTAATGCTCTCTCAGAGAACCAGGTACACAGGCACACCAGGCAGGGAGGCTGGCATGCAAGGAGGCAGGCACAGACCAGATAGGTGTGAGGGGCTGGGAGGCAGACAGGCAACTGAACCTCCCAGGCCCCCATGAATCTTTACTCTTTTTCTGGACTCTCTCTGGTGTTCTCTCATGGTCTCACTTCTCTGTAGTCATGCCACTGGTCCTCATTTCCCTGGCCTCTAGGCTCAGGTGTGCACACTTACACACGTACACACGCTCATGCTCCAGGTGTCCACACAGACATGCATGCCCCCTGCCCATGCTCCCAAGTGCCTTCTGCATTAACATGATCAAGCGTGCAGGTGACAGCCACAGAGGCTAGTGGTGTAAAAATCTTGACTGATTTCATTTACCCTACAAAGCCTTACTACCACTGGCCTACCCTTGCGTTCCCATCAGGCCTTGCAGCTAAGGTTCTACTAGTCGTGACAGCAGTTGCCCTCCAGGGTGAGTAATGCTTTGACAGCATCTACTACAGTGCCTGGCGTGCAAGTCATTAAATGTGTGTTGAACATTTTAAGGGGGAGTAAGTCTGAAACTGCTCTTCATATCTGCTTTATATGTGAAGAGCAAAAGAGGAGCTGGAAGCAGTCCCCTTCCTGTTATCTTTCTGTCCTCGGGGACTTCAGGTAAGAGATGGAGAGAACAGACTCAGTTAAAAGAAGCCTTTTCCCTTAAAGAATTCTCATTACTGAAAAGAGAAGACTGAAGAAACAGCATGTGGGAGGGGTCTGAGCTTATTAAAGTTGCTTCCAATTTTCTTAGTGCCGTAATTGGATTCTGATTTATAGGACATGTTTGGACAGCGCCTGAAACAGAGAACTATTAGCTGAGCATTAGAGCAAGCGCTGCTGAGCAGGCGACACTGGGTGAATCACTTAGGAGTTTGAAGATGCAGCAGGTGGGGGCCGGTGCAGGGAAGGAGGGCGTCAGTGGGAGTTTCACCAGCTGACCATTGTCTGAACAGCCAAAGGCATTGGTGTGTGGCACCCACAGGAGCAAGGCCTGGTGTGGCCTGGGTGACAGGAGAGGCCCTGGAGATCCCAGGGCTGCATTTCCCTCCGTGGAATAGAACAGAATGGCCATTTTTCTCTTGATCCTTTTCTCATGGCTTCATGTTGTTGATGTTTTTTTGGAGGCAGCCAGGTTTATCTGGAACACAGAATGACCGAGATGAGGAAAAGGAGAAATAAGTCTAGGGCAGGCTTTGAGTACCCCATTCCTAGGGTTTATCGGGCTCACAGCGTGGACAGTGAGTGCTGCTCACCCCTAGGATAGTTTCAAGAGTGTCTGCAGTTGTGAATGGGCCCCCTACTCATTCACCCCTAGAGGTTGATGATCTTCTCAGGCCCGTCCCACCCCTTACCTGATGTTTGACATTTTCACAGTTGCATTTGAAACCTGCTGTCATTGACCTTTAGACATGTCTTTGCTGCGGCTCAGTCTCTTCCCGGATTCCGGCACCACATGAGGAAAGGGGACAGGCCAGCAGCAGTGGCCTTCTGTGAGTCCTTGCTCCTCTCTAGCCTTTGCTTTCTCATCTGCAATTGGATTAGATAACTGTGAATTTTTATCCTTTGCTGAGTTGCCGCACAATTGCAGATCAATTCATTTTTCCATGGCCGGTCTTCTCATTCCATATACATGCAAATACATACTCTTCATTCTCCTATCCTACCTCGGGCTGAACAAAATGTTGTTTAGGGCATCTTCATTCCCAGTTTGCACCTAAGTCCTCACCTCAGCCTTAATTTCCAGGCCTGAGTGCTGTGGGGTCACAAGGAGGAATAAATCATGGCTATTTATTTCAGGCTGTGGGGTGGGTATCATCAATAACTTCTTCCATGTAAGAAAGAGACAGCATCTAGCTTGGGGTAAATCTGAGATTTCCTAGGGGAGTTCTGCTGTTTGTAAAGCATTGATTGGTCCAACAAATAGTTCTCATTTTCCAGTTCTCCAACCCCCACCCTGTCACCACATTCTGGTGACAACAGCTGGATTAGCCATCATTCAAGTAGAGCGTAAACATCTGGCAGACAAGAAACCTTTAAGTGGGGGCACATCTCTCCAAAACAGGGGAAATGTTTTGATAAAGCAAATGTGTGTTTTCGTTGTTGCCTAGCAATCATCCTTATGGGACTGCTTGGATTGCAGGGGAGCAGGTGGCAGGGTGGACCAAGCCCATGAGCTGTGGGCTAGAAGGGGTTAGAACTGGGGACAGCCTCATTAGGTCACCTCCACCTGGCCTGGCAGAGCTGGATTGCTCCCTTCAGCATGTTCTCCCGGCCTTTGTCCAGTGCCTTGCTAAATGATTCAAACAGTGGGATGCCCATTGCTTGCCTGGAGGGAAAATTCCACACTTCGATACATCTCACCAGGAAGACATTTTTCCTTTGCTTCTTTTCATCCTGGGAAATGAGGGGGCAGTGGCCCTGTCTCGGAACGGCTTTCTCCCTCCTTGTATTTACTCAGTTGGAATGGCTGCGAAAGATCATCATCATTTCTCTCCTTGAACTCAGCACTTAGCAGTAATAGGATAAAAATCTTTACGGCTGGAACAGCTAAGCATAAAGAATCTTCATATTGCCTCAGAGTCAAGGCTCTCTCACAAGCTCAGCCCAGAGTGGGTGATTCCACATCAGGGCAGGGGGGAGGAGAGGGGAAACCCATCACAGGCACTTAGCTTTTGCAAACAAGCTCACCCCATCTGCTACGTTCTGGTCCCTTCTGGGTACCATTTTTCAGTCCCGGAGTTTGTGAGCCTGTTGACAGTGGCTTTGCGTGTGCTCCACTCCAGAACATCTCCAAGTTTCAGGGAGCTTTGGGAGGGAACAGCAGGGGGAGCGTCTGAATGTTCTGGAAGTGCTCTCCAGGAAAACTGTAATTGCTGCCTGGACAGCTGTTTGCGGTACCACCTACAGGGCCTCCAAATGGGTTCTCACCAGGGTGAGGAGGAAGAAGCACCCCAGGGGCTGAGACAGCAGCCAGGATTCCTTCTGCTCCTGGTGCCCTGGCCACACATGCTCCTGCCACCGCTGCTGGCCTCTGAGTTTCAGGCAGATTTCCCAGGGAGGCGACTCCTCAGCCTCCTCAAGGAGACCAGTTAAGAAAGCTTGCCGATGAGAATTCATCTGGGCAAATTGCCTTAACTAATGTTTTCTCACCCTTTGCTTCCTCCTTAATTTCACCAACTTTGCCTTTGCCTGGTCTATCTTGTCCGTGCATTCTTTTTCCCTTTCTTTTACTCATTCATCACTCAGTGCTGATCACTGTGTGCTAGGAATGGGGTTCCACTCTCCTGAGCACATGACCGAGTGGCAGGAAAGCACATGGGCTGACTCCCACTGCCCATGTGGACTGCCCTGGCCATTGCCTTGATACAAGAGTTAACACACACACACACATCCTGCCCTCCTTTTCCAAGCCCATCGTCTGCCCTGTCCCTGGCATTAGTGTAGCTCTTTCTGTGTTGGTGTGCCACCGGGAGAATGAGTAAGTTCCCCTAAATTGAGAGGGTGATTTGAATCTGCAGAATAAAGCAGGCTTATCAATTAATCACACTTAAAATCTTCTAAGAGTAGATTACACACAGAGGTCCTGGCACTGGAACAGGTCCTGCTACTGGTGGAGAGGGCTTCGGGGTGAAGCAGGATCCACACCACCTACCCTGCTTAGTATGTGTAAGACTATTGTCATCCAGTGTCCTGGAGGACATGTCACACGTGTCTTTGATCTGAGATGAATAGGATTGTGCAGGAATTGCCTGTACAGCCTACTGCATGTGAAGGAAACAATGGGGAAACTGAGTTTCTTCCCAGGGTCGGGCAACTCTCAGTCACGGGCCTAAGATGGTATTGCTACAGAAGGGGTCACTTTGGTTTTCCTATACTTGGCCTTGGAGAAAACCCTGGGAGTTGGGAGCTTTCCTGTAAAAAGACAGAGCAGTATTAGACTGGTTTGTCAAGGAGGAGTTTGCGTGCTGGTGGGAGGCAAAGGCTTCTGAAGAAGGGGGTGTCTGAGCTGGAACTGAGGAGAGGGAGGATGTTAGCAGGCAGGTGGCATTCTGAGCTGGGGGAGCAAAATCCCCAGAGACTAGGAGGTGGAAGAGCCCTTCAGGTGGAACTCCTGGAGGACTGGGAGCTCGTCCTGTTTGCCTGGAGTGTGGATGATGGAAGGAAGGGGTGGAAGGGGGAAATATTTCCAGAAGGGAAACTTAGGGCCACATAGTGGCAAAATCCTCAATTTGGGAATGGGAGTAGACACTGGCAGACCTTCCCTCTCACAGCAACCCCAGGACATGCCCCAAGCATCACATCCCCGACCGGCACCATTTTCTGGGCGCTCCTGCGCAGGAAGGGGACCCGGGCAGCGCTGGGCTGGGCAGCAGTGGTGCCCCCGGCTGGTACCGACACCACCCCCACTGCCTCCAAGGGAAGATGGGCGACAGAGCAAAACCCAGCGTGGCTGAAACTGGGACCAGCACTTGGGGAGGAATGTGCTGTGGGATCTTGGCTTTAAGGCACGGGAGTCCTGGTCTTACCCTGGGGGGTAATTTTGAGGTCAGGGAGAGATGACCCACAGGAGCTGGTTCTGAGGGAAGAGCTGGTGAGGACCTGGGAGGGTTCTGTCCTTCTCCCCTGAACTAACTGCTGGTTGTCAGGCTTGAGCACTAGCGCTGGCTGTGGGGTTGGGCAGAAGAGAGAAATAATCACTGTTATTAGTGATTATGAGGCGAGGTTAGTAAAGGAGCTTTGTTTTCAGAGTCCTAGGGGAGGACTCTCCCGGGGAGCAGGCCAGACAGAGAGTTCTGGTCAGTCTCCCAGGTTACCAGTGAGAAAACACTCTCATTGTTCCAGAATAAAGTATTTGTTTTAGAAGCAGCCATTGATACTCGATCCTCTGTCTTGTCCCTCCTCCGGTCATTCTTCTATGCTCTTTGCCCAAGAACCAAACCCAAAGCCTGAGTCTTCGTTCACCCTCCGTGACTTGCTTTTTGTCATTTTGTCCCAGTCTTGGTGTGATACAGGGGGCGGTGAGGGCCGCTGGACCAGGCATGAGAAGGCTGGATCCTATTTAAGAGGGTGCTGACCCTTCAGCACCCTGCGTGTCCATTTCCCCACTGGTGAGAAGAGAGAAGCAGATCAGAGATGGTTATTAAGGTCACTTCCAGCTCTGTCTTCTGCCGGTACAGACGTGCGGGAACTGACTCAGGAGCTGAATCAGTTCGGAGGCTATTTCCAGAAGCCTGACTCCTTCTGCTCCGCCACCCCTCCCCTCCCCAAGGCCCTGGATTAATCTTTCCCCTCACACCCTTCCCTTCCTTGCAGCTCCAGGTTCCTGCGGAACCATTAGAGCTGTCCTTGCTTATTGCCACCTCGTCCATTTCCTTGTGCAGGCCGTGCGCACCCCCTCACGCCTTCCACTTGGCGTAGGTCTCCAGACCCCCACCCAGCTCGAGAGACAAATATGAGCTGGTTTGGTGCTGCCTTTGAGTGTATCAGAAGCCCCAGAATCTATTAAAGCAACTACAGCAGAACTGTTTGCTCCTGGAGCTGGCACATCCTGTGGCTGGCAGCTTGACTGCAAACTGGTGACCTGCCCATGTGTCTTCATCTAGAATAAGGAGCGGAACAGACAGACTTTTTCCCTTGAAAGCCCAGAACACCATCTCCCCTGGTGACTTTAAGGAGCCCTGACTTGGTGTGAACTGGCACATCTGCTTCTAATGCCAGAAGGAAACAGGCCAGCAAGGGGCGGGAGGGGCCTCTGCGGTGACTCAGGGCACCAGGACAGTTCCTCACTAGTAGCGTGAACCTTGCGGTGAGACCCCAGAATAAAACTAATCATGTGGTATGTTTATGAGGGACGCAAAGCGTCCGCACATCCCTCACATGATGTCCTCGGCAGCCCTTGGCTGGAGGGGCTGTCTCCATTTCACAGGGGAGGAAAAGGAGGTGCAGGCAGGGCAGCTGGCGGACTGAGTGGCAGGGCTGGGTCTTCTTGCTCTGTTGAGCTTTGAGCTAAAACATCCCTACCTCTTCCTAACTGGACCTTGGGTGAGTTACTCAAACTCCCCAAGTGTCCATTCCCTCACCTGTAGAATAGGGATAATAATGGGACCCAAGTTTGTATGGGGGTGAGCAAATCTATATCCCACATCATGATCATCATCTTTAGTGCTTAGCATGCACTTGGTGACCGATCGCTGCGGTTCGTGGTCCTGTGGTTATCAGTACCCGACCCACATTAGCTGTTGGGGCTTGTGATCTCCCCACTGCTCTGCAGCTGGGGGCCAAGGGGCGCCTGCAGGGCGGGGCAGAGACAGTCTCAGCTCCCGAGGAGAAGAGAGGGACCCTGGCTCAGCACCCTGTCCCCCCAGCCCTGAGCTGGGGTGCTGTTTGAGAACGAGGTGGGGCAGGTTGGAGGGGCCTGGGCAGGGAAGTTCGGCAGAGAGAGAGCCACCTGCCTCAGCCTTGGCGCCCAGCTCTTGATGCTTCACTTGCCTGAATGTCAGACTTTAAAACTGGAGTGCAAAATAAGCAAGGAGGCAATTGCGATGCCGTGTCTGCCGAAATTTGTGCTTTTAAGATACCAGGGACAGAAGCCAAGGCCAACAGAGTGATTTAAGGGCCGGGGGCCAGGAAGTACAAAATGTGTTTGACAAGAGATGAAAAGAGCAGGAAAGGAGATGGCAGCTGTGGGTGGGAGAAGCTGTGGCGACGAGGCCGCTGGCGCCGCCGGCCGTGGTGACAGACAGTGGGATGGAGCCGTGCGAGCAACGGCCGAGGGCGGCGGGGAAAGTAGCTGAGGAATGTGTGAAGTGAGGAGAAGAGCTCTGTCGGGCCGTGGAATCGTGTACCAGCTGGGGTCCATCTGGGCCGGCATGATCAGCGAGTGTCCCTGCCTTGGTGTCCCTGATGCAATGCACCAAGAGAGTGTGTGTGTGTGTGAGATCTCTCTGTACACATGATATTTATAGATGATATATGACATATATATAAATATATTCATTTCAACAAAATTTTTCATTCCTGGCCTGCCCTCACCTTCTGCCCTGGCCTGATTCTCACCGGAAACTGGGCACCGCCGACATCCATATATCTGTTCTGCGTCCTTCCCCATACTTCATTCACACTCCCCGATCATGACACAGATGCATCGTTTACCCGTTACCCCAGGCCTCACTGAGCCTGCCTATGACTCCCCCCTGCCCCCCCAGACCTCCAGCATCCACCTTCTCTCAGGCTCCATCTCAGGGCAGGTTTACCCTTTGGCGGGAGCCCAAATCCCTGGAGGCCTCCTCTCTCCTGCCCTCATGGAGCCTGCCTCCTGGACAACTCTTGGCCCCTGAACTTGCTGTCACCCTCGCCTGCTGTTCCCTTCCAGCCTGGGTAACTGCAGCCTGCAGCCCCCTCCTCCTTGGCTCGGGACCTGCAGCTGTCGGTCCACACGGCTCCTCCCTGGAGGTGCTTTCCAGACCAGACACCTGTCATCCTCCCTCTGAAAGCCTTCAGATGTCATCAGTCCTGCCCCCCCCCCCAGGTGCCTCCCTCCCCAGGGCTGCCTGACTGTGCGCAGGGTTGCTGCCTTCTCATTTTTCTTCTCTCTGTCTCTGTCTCTGAGCAGATTCTTCTCTCAGGAATCCTGCTTGGGGTGGTCCCCTCTCCAGGAAGATATCTTGTCCCCTCAGGGGCACCTGCATGCTCACCTCTGAGCACCATCTTTTACCCCAGTGCAGGCATCTGTGTGCTCCGTCTCCCTTGGCAGCCTCAGGCGGCCCCGGCACCCCTGGGGCGGGGATGCTGCCTGGCACCGTGGCTGGCATTCACTCCTGTCAGTACCAGCTGCGTGAATGTGGACTCAAAGAGCACCTCGGGGCTTGTATTCTCAAGCTCTCTCTGAAAACATCAGGGTTTGGGAACAACTCCTCAGAACAGAGGGAGAAAATCAAATCACAGGAAATTTATAAACCACCTTCACTCAACAAGGAATTCTCTGTGTTAGCACATAAATCCAGGCCATAATCAGCCAACATTTATTGATCATGCTATTCCCCTGACGCATGGTAGGCACCTTATATATGTTCTCTCTGCTGTCTCACAGCAACGTGGCTCGGTCCTGGCTTTAGAGGTGAGGGAATTGACTCCGGTTGGCTGAGTCACTTGCCCAAAGGGATGGGAAGAGGTAGGGAAGTGGCCCCTGCCCACAGAGAAGATGGCACAGCTGTGCAGGAAGGGGAGTCGTCACAGTGGGCAGACAGAAGTGCGAGGAGGAAGCTGACAAGGGCCAGACTCTACAGGGCAGTTACAACTGGTGACCCTAGAAAGCAGGACCTGGGAGTGTGTGTGTGTGTGTGTGTGTGTGTGTGTGTGAGGCTCCTGCAGGGTCCTGGGGCAGGGCTGGTGGGGGAACACCCTGGTGGAGACCTCAGGCTGGGTCAAGGCTCAGTTCCAGGTGGCTCCTGAAGGGTGGGGGAGGGGAGAGGAGCCTTTGTGAATCAGAAGATACCTGTGGAAAGAGGGAGCATGATGAGGGCGAGGTGAGGTCTGCAGGCAGGAAGCACAGTCTGGAGCTATGACAGTTGGGCAGACCAAGGGTGTGGACTTTGACAGATGAAAGCGGGAATAAAAGAAAATGGTGGCAGGACCATCTGGCGATGGTCCTGGAAAGCTGTGGGAAGACTTTACCTTTTATGTTTTTATTTTTTAAAAAGATTTATTTATTTATGCATACAAGAGCTGGGATACAGGCCAGAGATGCAGGGGGTTGAGCGGACCCACCAGAGACAGAGTGGGGAGCAGAACAGGCAGATGCACTGAAATACACTGCTGAGGGAAGCAGCAGGCAAGACAGGAGAGGTCTGCTGCGCCATGCGGGTTGTTTCCTGGCTGGGCGGGGATTGAACTCGTGCTGCAGAGGCTGCAGATTGCTTCATAGTATGGTGCTTTAACCCCTTGCTCCACCAGGGAAGCCCAAGCCTTTGCCTTTTACCTCCCCACCTGAGATCCTCCAGAGGGCCACAGCACTGAGTCTCCTGGAGAAGAGATGCTGAACACTTAATTCAAGCAAGACCCTTCCTGTGCTGTGTACTGGGTCTGGCCATCGAAGGGCCTCTAATGGGTCGTTTGAGGGACAGAAAGGGGAGCCAGGTCATCTGGCTTTCTCTCTAGTCTCGGCCGCTTACTCACTGTAACCTCTCTCCTCCACAGGGAGGAAGAGCCACTAGACACAAGCTCCATCCCCGGAGCCACTAGATACAGGTCTTATCTCAGCTGCTTCAATTTGAGGAATTTTTCCCTCATTAGTTAAAAAGAGGGATGAACTCTTCTCTGATCCTTTAGCTGGGAAATCTAAGAAATATCTGGAAATAGCTCAGGGAGTTATTAAGGGGAGACATCATTCGTTAGCAAGTGAGGGACAGCCCAGACTTGTGATTTTCCATCTTTCCAGAACTTTCCAGCATGCAGCCTTTAAGATCAATGACCAAAGAGCAGAAGAAGGTCAATCTGATAAAGTAAAGGTTGGAGAGCTGGTGAACGGATGACCATCAAAGGGCCTCTAGTGGGGCGTTTGAGGGACAGGAAAGGGAGCCAGGCCATCTGGCTTTCTCTCAGGTCTCTGCCGCTTACTCACTGTGACCTTCTCCTCCACAGTGAGGGGGCAGGAACCAAAGCTCCCACCTCGCACAATTACTGTGTACATTAAATGCTCTCAGAAGAATACCTGAGACATAGCAAGGGTTCAACAAATGTTACCTATTATTACTCTTGTGTAGTGTGATTCAAACAGAACTAAAATAAGACTTGAAGGAGCCCTAGTCCCAGACACTGAGGAATCTTTTTCAGGGCATATTTTAAAAATAAACCTTGGCCCACACATCCTGGTCTCAGCTAGACTCTGCATTTGTCTTTGAGGATGTACTCCCTGCGTGTGAACACACACATGCACGCGCACACACCCCCCCCCACACTGGCACACACACGCACTGCTGTCGTCTGGGTGGTGCTTAGAACCAGCTAACCCAGGTCCTGACAGCCCCAAGAGAAGGCTCTTTGTAAGGCTTCTCCCCTCCCCCCAGAGCTTCTCTGCTCCTCTTCGAAAGAAGATGCTACTGCCTCTCCCCGCCTTTCCACTCAACCTCAGTGCCCCTCTCACTTTGAAACTGGTCACTGTAGGAGACTAAAATTAATTGTCTGGAAAGACCAATGGACTGGGTGCATAAGGGAGCAGCGGTCATTTCTAGGAGGTCTGCTTGCAGCTAGAGGTGTCTGCATGTTCCAGGTCAGTTGTCCCTTCTGAGCCCCGCCAGCTCATGACCACATGGGCAGCAGAAGTGCGTGAGGAGAGCAACTGGGGGCAGAGATCAGAAAAGCCACATCACCCTGTTAGTACCAGCAGCCCAAGAACAGAGCTGGAGCTGCTGGTTCCAGAACAAAAGCAGGAGGTCCTGTCCTCTGTTTCATATCCACGCTGTCTTGTGCAGGGCGGTCAGACCAAGCTCACCATCATTTAGGGAACAAAACCATGAGTTGCCCTTTGGGGGACTGGTACAGCTATGGAGTAGAGGGGAGGCCACAAGGGAGAGTTTCATGAAGCCGAGTGTTACAATACAAGGGCTTTGAATTATTCTGAGACTGCAGCTTTTTTGGCGTTCAGACACCCTTTCTATTACAAAATAATAATGATGCTAGCAGATGGGATTTTTAAAATATGCTCTTTCCTGCAAATAAATTGTTGCAAACCTAATAGTGGTCTCTAATTTTTTTCATTTTCTTTTTTTCATCCATAGCAACCTAATATCGATAAACCATTGCCTGACACTAATGCTGAAATTTTAAATCGTATTATATATATAAGTGAAGGCTGGGTAATGACATAAGACCATGAGGTCCAGTCGAAATAGAGATGAGCCATATATGAAATTTAAGGTTTTCTAGGCGTCACATTCAACAAACTGAAAGTATAAGAAATGAGTGAAATACATTTTTATGATAGGTCTTATTTAATCTGATATAGCCAAATATTACCATTTTGACATAAATAATGCAAAATATGTACAGAAGTGTTTCACATTCTTACTCATGAAATCTTTGAAGTCATGCATGGAATTCACATAGCATCTCCCTATCCAGACTAGACACATGTCACTCAGCACCCACATGTGGCTACTCGGTTGATCCGTGTGGGTCTAAGAAGAGGGTGTCTGAGCCATAGGCCGGCCATCCTATCAGGAAGAATTCACATTAGGCAGCTTGTTCATCACCCTGGGACTTAGATAAAAAGAGGGAACATGCACAAAGACATGAGGATTGGGGCCATCAGCTGCGCCCCCACCCCCCACAGTGGTCAGCCCTGTTCCTCAATGGTTCTCTTTCCTGGGCATTTATCCCCTTCTTCACATACTAGAATTTAATAACATGTTCAGCAGTTTAAAATGTGGCAGTGTGATGGGCTAGCAGATCTCACTTTATTTTAAGTGTCTTATGAGATGCAGGATTTCTGAAATACTAAGTGAGGATGGCTGTTGAAGCAAGAAGTAGGAGCAGTATATGTTTATGGGGATGAACAAATTAATCTGCATGTGAAATCCCAGTGAAATTGACATGAAATAAAAATTTCATGCCTTACAGTGTATCAGTGTTGCCCATGAAATGAGATTAAAAGGAATTTCTGATTTTACAGTTGTCATACTTTTTATGACTGCTTGTGTTCTTCTCTTGGAAAGGGTTGAGTCGGAAAGGGTTGAGGCTACGTTTTATATTTTGTGGTCATCTTTCTTTTCCTTAGAGCAGAGAGGAGGCTTCCTCACATAGAACTGAACTGGGGGTCCAGGGGGTGAGGTGCTCTCAGCTCTGAAAATCAATCTGTGATTCTGAAAGCAAGGCCACTGCCCCTGACCCAAGGGAACCAACATTCTGGAAACGCCTCTGGGCCAAGAACTTTGCTCCTCTCCTCTCCTCTGTTCTTCACACGCATCAACTTTGGGGTGTGTGTCTGGGAAGATGGGAGGAGACATTAGTTGTCATCAGGCCTTTTCTGGGCTACAGCTGATGACACATTGAGACTGGGAAGTGGGGAGTGAGGAAGGCTGCATCCCACCCGCCCGAGCCTGGGAATCCTTGGGGACGGTGTTCTAGGAAATGAATCCCACCCCCACTTTATGTCTTATGCCTGTGTTTCCCTGGGCCTTTGTGGCCACAGAGGCAGGCAGATGGCACATAGGAAGATCAGCCATTCTTTCCCTCTGCCTGGGTCTGCCCTGTGTGGTGTGCACAGTGGCTGTGGGAAGCGGAGGGACAGACCAGAGCTTTCTGTTTAGGGTCAGGCGGCTATTAACAGGCCCTCCTCCCAGGGCCTTGTTGAAATCACACCTTCATGCCCCCTTTTGGGCTCCGCCTGAACCCCTTGCGGATGTCCTTGTAGCAGCTCAGCCAGCAGTTTCCTCATCTTCCTGTCCCTACCCATCCTGCTCCCTCCCGTCCTGGCACCACGTCCCACGTGGCCTTTAAACAGGACCTGAGACCCAGAGAAGGGAAGCCCTCCCCAGCAACTGAGTGACCTAACTGTTGGATTTCTGCTTCCGTGGGCCACACACTGGCGTGACCTTTCTGCTTTCTGTAATGGTAATTGTCCCCCGCTTCTGGGATCACAGAGCTTCACTTCAGGGGTTTGTCTTCAGACTCATTGTCAATTCTGGAGGTGCCAGGGCAACTCTCCTTTACTCCACCTTTTTATATTAATAATAATTTTGCTCTCCTCTCTGCTGCAGAGTAATTGAGTCTGCTGCTCCATCACTCCCTCCTGCTTTTATGCTGGAAGATAAAACCCCGAATGTTTGTAATTTATGACCATGTCTTTTCTTCCACAAGGGCAGCCTGCTGAAGGAGGGAAAGTGTGTCCAGGGTCCAAGGACCAGGGTCCTGGTTGCAGCGGACAAGCCTTGGGCTGCAGGGAGCCTCATTGTTCATTGATAAAATGGGGGTGCTGATGAGCATCCTGACAGTGTGTTTACGGGCTGCTGCCAGTAGTTAGTGATCATGTGCAATAAAATCAAAGGCACGTGCGCTGCCTTATGCTGCTGTGGGAGCTGACGGCGCTTGTCACTTAGTGTGCTTCTGACAGGACCCCTTGGCACAAGTTCAGGTGCAAGGAAAGGGCAGGGTGGGCAGGAAAGCCATGATTGGCTGGTGGAGAGACAGGAAGAGACACAAGAGGGAGAGGCCCTGGGTTAGCAGCTCTGAGCACCTTTCTGGATGCATCCTTGGCCAGTGAATGGCACTGAGCACTAAAGAATGGATGGCCCAGAAAGCGCTGTGAGCCCTACCTGAACTTGGAGAAATCAAGAGTGTTAGTTGAATCTTTCTTTAAAAAGAAAGAAAGCAAGCAAGCAAAAAAAGAAACAACACAGGCGACCCCTGGGAGAAGGGTGCCCTATTAGTGAGGGGCCTGGTCTGTCACCCCACGCAGTAGAGTCCTGCCCCTCCCCCTTTCCGGCTCACGCCCTTCTTTCCTGCTCACTATTTCTTCTCTCCAGTAAAACCTCTAAATCTTTAATAAATTATAAACATGGTTTCTCGTCCATCTGCTGGCGCCAGATCTAAGTGCTGGCAGCTTTTTCCATTCCGCTCGTGTCCCTAATAGATCTCGCTGTTTGATTAATCATTTAGATCCCTCTCACAGAAAACCCCTGTCTGAGCCCACTCTCCTCAGGCGTCTAATTTTAAGGATTTTTCTCAGTCTCTCAGATTTTCGCTACCAGTGCCCAGTGGCGGTTCTCTCAATGCAGCTGTGGCCCCCCGCTTTGGGGCCATGGAGCCTCCTGCACAGGGCTCGGGGAGGTGGGCCCTGCCCAGCATCAACACCTTGGGCTCTTGTGCCTTAACCAGGGTGAGCTCACAGCTGGGACACTAGGGACAAGCACCAGCTCAAAAGTCAGGGGCTTGGGTTCAGCTGTCACAGTTCCTCACCAGGTATGTGACCTAGAGCGAGATTCTGAGCCTCAGTCTCCACATCTGTGGGTGCAGTTTCTCCAAGGCTGGTATGGGGGTCAGACAAAGCAAGGGATGAGTCAGAATGCAGGGAGCAAGGGCCGAAGGAGGAGACCAGACAGTCCCATGATCCAGAATGCCATGAGGTGCCATCTGGCTCCTGCTCTCCCCAACCCTCCCCAGCTCTGTGTGCACCGGGCGGGGAGCAGGGGGTGGTGGTGGGGGAAGAATTCCTGCCCTGTCTGGAGGGAGAACCTCACCCTTTATCCTGCAGGTGGGAAGTTTGGGCTGGGTCATCTCCAGGGCACCGCTTTTTTTCAACTTGATTTTGTGGTTCTAGACCATAAGCACTGAGCATCCTAAGGAGGCTGGGTCAGCCACGGTGTAGTCATGATAATAATAATGCTAGCAAATAATGACCATTTGCTTCGCCCATGTTACTCATCAGGTACTTTGCCCGCAGTATCTGCAGACTTCACAACCTAGAAGGGAAGTACTTATGGACATCTTACAGGTGGCAACAGAAGGCAAATGACCCACCCCAGGGCACACAGCCAGTTTTCAGCAGATCCAGGATTGAAATCAGCATCACAACCCAGGATCCTTTGTTGGACATGGATGCTGTGCTGCTCTGCCTTCCTCTTGCCTCTCAGTGCCCCTCACCTGCTGCTGGACCAGGCAGAACCACTCACCGAAGATGGCTTTCCAGCCTTTGCAAGATCTGGCTGCCCTCAACAGGAGAAGTCATTTGCAAACTTGAACTCGACAGCTACTATTTGTCAAGCACCTATCATTACCTAACAGTAATAATCTGAGGGAGAAAATCTACAAGTTAAGAACTGTAATCTGCACCTTCCAGGTGAAGACAGAGAGGCTTCCAAAAAGTAATTTTGGATGTCCAGCCAAACAGTCGAATCTCAGCTGCAGAACGGTCTTTGCGACATTCCATTTCAATCAGCCATGTTATTGAAAGTCTGTGGCAATCAAAGCTTCTGCCATTGATGCCATGAGAAGCTCCAGCAGGACCAAGCCCACTGCACAGCATTTTGGAGAGAGGGGTGATTTGCCTGGGGGTCTCACAGCTGGTCGGTGGTGTCAGTGAGAATTTCTGCAAGTCCTTTGAGAGGCTGACTCCCACACCTTTGCAAACCATCGATCTTCACCTGTCCCAGGAGTACATTTCCTGACTTCCCTCCTTCATTCTCCTATTCTGAGGACATGGAGGCAGCCAAGAGTCCTTCCCTAGCAGAGTTCATAGTCAGGTGGGGGAAATCGTCCCATCTTGAGAAGGAGCACAGAGGACAGGACATTCCCTATGTGGGGGAGTATGGAGTGCTTTCACAGCAGAGGGGACATGTCTCTGGGTCTTGAAGGATGTATAGAAGCTCACTAGGTAGAGAAAGGAGGAAGGATATTGCTCCACACAAAGCAATAGTGTGAGCAATGGTGGAAAGTGGTGGCTGCACATGAGGCCACGTTATAAAGCTGCAATAACAGATTTGGACTTTTTACATCAAGAGCCACTGTAAGGATTCAGACCAGAGGAGGTTACCAGCAGAGCTGTGTGATGAGCAGGACATATCCTGCAGGAGCAGAGTCTGGATCAGGAAGAATGTCAGAGGCTGTTTCAGGGATCCCCAGAGCAGTAAAGTCTAAGCTGGAGCCATGAGGACAGGGGAGGAGGGTGGACTGGGGGTTTTCAAGCAGGTGGAGCTCACCTGATGAGCAGTGGTCACTATGGGGAGCACAGGAAACCCCACAGGGCACTCCCTACCTTTATGCTGCCTCTCCCCAGGGGCTTCCTTTCCTAATTCTCTGCTCCTGCAACCTGACCTGTGCTCATGCCCCAGCAAAAGAACCCAGTTTGCTCTGAGTAAGTTCTCTTAGTTGGTGTTTGCTCTTCTAGGAAAAAGGGTTCAGAATTATCAGGGAGGCCATCAACCCACTGGCCTAGGATTGAGGTTCTAAGAGAATCTAGTGAAAACCCGGAACCATCATCCCAGAACACGTGCACACAGGTGTTTGCATACACAGCTTTGCAGACAACTTCAGAGGGCTCACGGTCCCCTTGAAGTCCATCCTTGGGTCTCTAGACACCAAATTAAAAGCCCCAGGACTAGGAAGAAATTGGAAAATGAAGAGGAAATAGTTGACTCGCCAAACGCGTGCTATTTATGTCCTCATTTATGCCTCCCCCCACCCCGCCCTCTCCCCTAGCCCCCCACACCCCCGCCACCACCTCTTGGACAACTCCTGAAATAACAAGAAACAGGAGGAAACTTTTACCCAAGGATAGCCCTCGTGGCAGCAGCCTCACTGGGCGGGTTTACTTTCATTATTATAGTAATTTTCGGGCTGCGAGCTACAATTTTCACTTGCAGCGAGGTATTAAATTGAAATTACCCCAGATGTAATTGTCATACAAAATGATCCTGGACACATGGAAATGAATGCACCTACAATGGTGCCACTGTTCCATTTTCTGGGGGTGGGGGTGATGAGAGAGACCTGAGGTGTGAGGTCACTTGCAGGGGTCGCATTTTCTTCAAGATAGGGTTGCATTGCTTACTGTGGGGTTTTAGGGCTCTGCTTCTTTAACCATGCCAGCTTGGGGTGTGTGTGGCAGGGGCGGGTTCTGCAGAGCATGGTGGGTTGGAGCTGCTGGCCGCCTGGGGTGGGCATGGATGGAGACCAGAGTCCAGGACTTGGGGGCCATGTGTGTGGCAGCAGGGAACTGTGTTGCACTAACTCGGGCATGTGAGAAAGCCCACATTATGTTCTGTACATCCTCTTAATTTGGCTTCAAGTTCTCCCTAGGTGGAGGGAGATGCAGCTTGTGATTTTCCTGGGTCTCTCGTCCCCGGAGGACTGGGTGAGGCCCCAGGATCCAACTGAGTGCTAGGCAGCTGGGTGACCCCACCAGACATGGGGCACCTGTCCACCATGCCCTTTCTGTCTGCTTTGCCCCAGAGCTCTCATTTATCCTGCTGCTTTTCCCTCCCCAGATGTGCCCTGCTGATGTACTGCAAGGACCTGCCTTCCACCAGCATCATCATCACCTTCCACAACGAGGCCCGCTCCACTCTGCTCAGAACCATCCGCAGGTAAGACGGTCTTCCCCTCACCTGTCAGTACCCCCATGCCAGCCATGTCTGCTGGCAGGGGAAGGAAAATGGTGCCAGCCCTGGGAGGAGAACATCAACCATTTCTAACCACTTGCCAGACATGGGCCTGCATGCTGCACATGCATCCACTCAGCCTGTGCTCACGCGCCTACGAGAGCGGCCACTGTTCCATTTTCTAGGGGCAACGAGAGAGACCTGAGGTGTGAGGTCACTTGCAGGAGTCGCTGAGAGTCACAGAGAACCTGGTTCCAGAGTCCTTGCCTTTACCCAGTGCTCTAGACTGCCTCTTGGTTTTGTTTTGAATTTCAAAATGTTGTCATTAAGTAAATCACTGTTCAGAAGTCTCTGACTTTTCAGACAAAAATACTGTGTTGTTGATACAGCTGAAAAAGTTCAAATGGCTTCTCCTGCAGGAGAAATTCGCAGCATCTCCAGGAAACTTGAAACCTGGCCCTGTCCCCACGGTCAGTAACTCTCCAAGGACTGTATACCTGGGGACAAGTTTTCTAGGCACTGACACCGCCCTCCCCACCCCCCACACCTGCCTGTGTATCTGGCTCCAACACAAGCCCCTGAATCAACTGGGCTTTCCCTTGCTTCATGTCGGGGCCTGCCTGCCCTGTTCACCCAGGATACCATCCAGGTAGGTTCAGTAATTGGTCAAAGGATGCGCCAACTCCAGAAAGTCACTCATTGGGGCCTGCAAAGGTCCACGGCATGATCTCCATCCTGGGAAGACATTGGCAGGATCCAGGGTGTGCCTTCAGCCACCAGTGCAAAGGGCAAAGACTGAGCTTTCCCAGCCAGCAGGGTGGGAGCACAGCAGTTGCATTAAAGGCTGTGTGACCCTGCTCTGGCGGGCAGCAGCCGTCACAATTAGTGCTGGGAGGTACTTCACCCCATGCAGAGGAGGCAGAAGGACCAGAACAAAGCCCTGGTGGGAGGAGCAGCAGGAAGACATTATCATTCATTTTAAACCAGAGTCAAGATGACTGAACGCTCACCAGGAGATACAGGGTGTGTGGTTTATGCAATAGGTTAACAAAACTCCAAAAGGGATTTTGAAAATCATCCCTGCCTGCACTTTGGGGTAGGAAGTGAGGACAGCATAGATCTAGGGCAGGACAGGGGTACTGATATCCTCTTGAGAAGAACATGAGTTCTAATCCTCACAGGTGACAAGGGAGCTGAGACCCTGAGAGCTGAGTCCACAGCCTCAGCCTGGGATTAGAACTTGGGTCTGCCAAGTAGTCCCCACAGTCGGCCCCCCACCGGGACCCTGGTATAAATGGGAGCAGTTCCACAGTACCCACAGCCTTCTTCCCAGGCTGTCTACCCCATACCTCTCCATCCTCAGCTCCTGGTCTGGGCCCTGCTCTGGCTCTGATAGGTACGTCAGCTCTGTCTGGCCGGGGGCCTACATGGCTTTGTAATAAGTGGACATCCCAGTGCCAGCCCCCATCAGAACTCTCCTCAGAACAGACTGGGGGAAAATTCCTCTCTGACCCTCACTTCTCAGAAGCGCCTGGTGGTTCTGGTCCCTTCCTCAAGCCATGCCTCTCCTCTGGAGCCTCTCCCTGTTGGCCCTCCCCCCAGATCGCCTGCCTGCCCCAGGTGTCCAGCAGCACTGGCATTTTAGGTGGGGGAAACGGCAGCTCCCAGTCGCTAATTCACCTTGGCTCATGCCCTTGGCTGGGGTGGTGGGAGGCCACACTGCAGAGGCCAGCTCTGCGGCCGAGTAGGCTGAGCCTTGGAGATACTAACTGAAGACCCTCTGTCGCCCAGAGAACAATGGTGAAGCAGGCTTCTGACCCTGCACTCTGACCTCTGAGTTCTTGGCAGCCTGACTAGGGCAAGGCTGGAGGTTGGTGTGGAGACATCCTGCATCCCTGGGAGGTGTTGGGGGCGAGAGGCACCAGCCACACCTCCAGCAGGGGGGCCAAGTGCCTGTGGTCCCTCCAGACCCCTGAGATACCTTGTCCATTACGGCCCCTCCCTGTCTGCTAAGAAGCACCCCAGATGGTCCGCTGATCCCCAGAAAAGGAGTTAAAAGTGAGTCAAAGAGAGCCCCAAGCACAGCAAAATCCATGTCATTTCCCTGGAATAAGCCACCCCTTCCCTGTCTCTGCCACATGAGGATGGCTGTGAACCGGAGGACATTCTGGGTGACTGCGAACAGCCCCAAGTGGATGTTTCACCTGTCATTCACGACGAATGTTCACTGTGTGGGGCCAGCATGTCCCTTAGAAACTCAGGGTGGGACGTGCCCACAGAGGCAGTCTTCAGCCTTAGCCACTGACTGGTGGGTTCCTTCCACCAGCACCTGCCCCTCTCTCTCCCGGCTTCTGCATTTGCCCCTCAAGTCACCTAATTGGAATCTGATTTCCAGCAAGGCTTCGGCTCTTGACAAGAAAATGTCGGGAGTCACTGTCAGGTGTCACTGTGACTCTCACGGCAGACTAATAAAGTGCCTTTTCGAGTTTCTGGGCCTTGTAGGCTGAGCAGGCACAAGGGGTGGGGGTGGTGGATTCCCAAGGGTGGATTCCCACAGCCCCTTAGCTGTCCCCATCTGCTGGGGCACCAAGGTGGGGATAGACACGCTCACAAGCCCTTGCCTTGCCTGCCGCCCGTGGTGACTGCACCACATGTCTGGGCATGTCTGCCAGATGTTTCCATCTCCCGCACTGCAGTTTCTCAGAGGCTCTGTGCCTTCCAGGCTGGCCTCTCCTCATCTTTCCAGGGGTCCTCTGATGCCATTCACCTGTACCCTTAGGCACCCCCCACCCCGACACACACGCTTTTCTCTGTGTCTCCAGCACATTTTTCCCAGATATATTCTTCAAAGATTTTCTCTAAGGGCAAGTACTGTATCTTGTTCATCCCTCACAGAACCTCTCTATAGCTCAGTTCCTGGTCAAGGAAACGGGAAGAATAATCTTACCTATTGTATAGGTAACAGGACTATAGCCCATGCTGGGCAGTGAGTGCCTGATTATATTCACCATTCCTGGGTCTGCATAGCTAGCGAGCTCTTGAAGGAAGAGCATTTAAAAGGGCACCACACCTGGAGTCACAACTCTCGGGGCCACGTCCCTGCCTCCCCTTCTCACGTGCCCTTGGGCACATCTGTAAAGATGGCAATAAAAAATTTCTGTATCAAGTTCCATAAATTCCCCACAATAAGACATCACCTTGGGACCTCTGTGGGCGTTTTAACACCATGTGGGGCTTCCCTGCCGCTGCACCCATGTGCTCCAGGGCACTTCAGCTGCTGCCCGCAGACTCATCCCTTCCAGCTCTAACACACATTTCTCCTTCGCTTCCTGCTCTTCCATCTCTGTGAGGTATCTTTCATCTAGTTTTCAATAATTCTGATGCCTTTGCTGTCAGGCCTTTGCAGGAGAAGGGGAGAAGGATGCGGAGGACCTGGGAGCACTGTTGCTCTTCTCCCTCCAGCCAGCACTCAGCCAGGCCTTTGTGCCAAACCCTCTGGCCCCTGATCACCTGAGTTAGCTGGGGACAGGGGCTGAAAAAGCAGCCTGGCTGTTGCAGCAGGTCCCTGTGTACAGGAGACCCAGGACTGTCCCCTTCCTCTTGGAATGGCCTTTGGCTCTTGGCCGCCCATGGGGACTCTGGAACATACACGACTCATCACTTTTTATAGAGTCTCCTATCGTTGCTTTTTTGTAAAATCCTGGCTTCAGAGGAGCAATTTCTCAGGTCCAGATGGTTAGGCAATTAGACTCTGTGGCCAGATTGATAGCCCTTCCTGGTTGTGTGCCCTGGGCAGGCTCTCTGCCTCAGTTTCCTTTTCTGCAAAGTAAGAGTGATGGGGGATAACTACCTTACGTGATTATGGACAAGAGTGAATGAGCTCAGTAGGTAAAGACCTTGAAACAGTGCTCAACAGAGATGAACCTGGAGAGGTGACGTCGCACCTGGTGAACCTCCAGCCAGGTAGCGGCGGTGTTCTGATGCAGTGGCTCTCGAGGCTGAGTGGGTATCAAAGGACCCGGGAGGGCTCATTATAACAGTTTCTTGGGGTCCATCCCCAGATAGTTTTAATTCAGTAGTCCAGAGTGGGCCCCAGAATTTGCTTTTCCTCGGGTAACATTGATGCAGTTGGCTCAGGGACCACATTTTAAGAAGCAGCACCTTGTGATATTATCCGTACCCAGGTGGCAGGAGCAGCTGCTGGGCTTCAGGCACAGTGCTGGGCTCCTTCCCTGTGCTGGGGAGGTTGTGCTGAGGGTCAGCTTTTCCTGGAAGCTAGTGACTGGCGGGCACATTGATAGAGCACTTGAACTCTCTAGTACCACTAACCACAACTGTCAAGCGGCAGCCTTCATTCAACTGGTATTTATGGGGCATGTGATAAACCCAGCCTGCATCTAGCACCATGAAATTCACAGAGCAATTTCAAATACATTTCCTCATTTCATACACACAAAAGCCTGTGAAGTAGGTCAAGTATTAATATCGCCTGCTTTTACAAGGAAAATGTAATTACAGATGGAAATGTAAGTGTGGCGTACACGGGTGTCTGGCTCAGGATTGCATAGCGAGTAGATGGTGGAGGCTGCCTGGCCTCCCCCGCTGCTGGCCTGTGCCTCTCTGGGTGTTCCCTGGGACTCCATGATTAGGGCCCTGCAGGCAGACAGTAGAAGGCATAAGCTCTGCCTGCCCAGATACCCCCAGGCAGAGGTGAACTGCATATAGGAAACTCTGTTCTAGAATAATTCCCAGGCAGACCGGGGCCTGGATATGCCAGTGAGGTGAGCACACATTCCCACGCCTGTTGGTGTAAGAAAGAGGCACCAGACAGCTGGAGTGGGTGAAGCAAGGGAAAAGCATATCCCAGGCTGGGCCCTGGGGGAATGGGCCGATGGGTGTTGTTGGAGAGGGGCTTGCGAGGTGTCTTGGCACAAGAACTGCCAAGACCACAGGCGGGAGCTGGGCAGCCAGGGTTTGGCTGGGGTGGTGGGAGTGAGGATGGCACGTGTAGAAGGGAGGCCCACGGGCCATCTTGGTCAGGGCAGGTCTCCTGGGCTGGACTTGATCTTTCGCTTCCTCTGGCTGCCCTGGAGCCCAAAGCACCTGCCCACCTCAGGGCCCCTGTGCCCAGAGCCACTTTCCAGGAGCCTCTGCCATCTCTCCAATTGCTCTGATTAGAGGAGGAAAAACAAGCCAGGTGTTACCAGGAAATGGTCTAATTAGCACTTACTGCTGACGATTTCTTTTTTTTTTTTTTCCTTTTTTAAACCCTGGACATTTTTTATTCGCTAATCATCTCTCAGTTCAACCAGCTCAGAGCTGCACACGATTTACCTTTTGATGTTCACAGAAGAGAACTCTTGAATTTCAAAGAGCCGGCAGGGATTTGGGGGAATCGCATGCAGAAGCTGGAGCCATAATCAAACCTCATTAGAGGGTATTCTTTACACAGGGTGTTCCCTCTCTCTCTGCATCCCTCTTCCTCTCCCTCTCTGATTGGGGGTTGGGGGGGGCAGCAAGGAGGCTGGTTGTTGGGTTTTGGGTTTGTATGTGTTTTCTTTGGGGCCATCATGTTGAGGGGCTCCTCCTCCCACCTCCTGCCCCTCCCTGCCCCACCTTTCCCGAAGGCTCAGGGCTGGGTGTCAGGTTTCTTTCCCCACCTTACACTAGTTGCCATGGTGAGAAGGAAGGTTTCATAAATAAAGGCAGTTTCAGGCAAAGTTCCCCTCTTAGAGAGTCTGCATCCTGCTTCGAAAGGGCGGCTCTCCAGAAACAAGGTTCAGAATGGTCCTCTCCAAAAACAGGGCTCAGAATGGTCCTCTGAGAGGAGGGACTCGCAGCACCTTGGGCAACCCCCACCTGAATCCCTTCCCACCATGCATGGGACTTTGGGTGTTCGAGGCTGGATGGTGTGGCCTAGGAATGTTTCCAAGGAACTGCATGGTTTGGGGTATTCAGGAGATATAGGGTACAGCCATCGGGGTCAGGCCTTGAGATCCAGTGAACCTGGAAATCCAGCCTTGCCCCCCGGGTGCAGATCCACCGCATAGGAGGGTCAAAGATCACAAACAACACACAAAATAAGAATAATTGATACCATTTTTCATCACTCAGTATCAAGCATGGTGTTAAATGCTTTAAATATATTTTCTCCTTTAATTCTTCCAACAACCCTATGAAATAGATACTACTATTATTATCCCCATTCGACGCATGGGAATATTTACAGCACAGAGAAGTTCAGTAACTTGCCAAAGATTGCACAGCTTGTAGTAAGTAGCTCTGAGACGATAAACTTCTGGAGCACAAAGCTCATATCATACAACCAGTGCCTAGCACACAGTAGGTGTGCATAATCTCTTGAAGGGAAGGTGATAGGCCAAGAGCTGTGCTGGAACGCTACTCCTACAGAGAGTAGCCTCTCAAGGACCCTGTCCCTGGGGAGATGTCCATCCAGAGAGACCAACAAAACCAACCTCCAAGCCCGGCAGTGATGAAAGCCACGGGAAGCTTTAGATGCAAACTGCTGAAGGATCCCAGAGGAGGAAGCAATTAATTGTTACTAAGGAGGTTGGAAAGCTCTTAGAGAGGAAGTGACAGTTGAACTGGTCCTCGTGGCAGAGGAGGACAGAATGGCTCTTGCCAGGAACAAGCAGGATGCCTGCAGACTCTGGTGGGAGGAGGTGGGAAATGGTGGGCAGCCACGGGTGGCTCCAGATTTGAAGGGTCTCAGTGAACATGCTGAGATTTGGGGTGGGTATAGTGGGGGCATTGCAAGGGTTTTGTCAACTTACTGCTTTATGTTTGCTTTGCAAAGTCACATGATCAAGATCAGTCCTGGGCTTCTGAAGTTACCCTGGAGGACACAAAGGGACAGTGTGGGCAGGCAGAGGGTACTGCAAAAGGCAGGGGGAAAGAGGTTCAACCAATATAAGAGATGGAAGTGACTGGAGTGGCATTTCTAGTGCCACACCTCACTGATTTGATGTGATGCTTCAAGAAAAGGCAGAATGGTTGGGGATGAGCCTGGCATCTGGTGCCCTGGTGGGGGAGTGTCAGTGACTAGGTGGTGGCAGAAGTATATGCCTGTGGTCACAGGTGGGCCATGTGATTGGCCCAACCTCATACTTGCTCTGAGTTTTCTCAATTGCAATGGCATCTGTAGAGGCAGGATGGCACAGGGCAGGTTTTCTATGATCTGAGCAGATGGGGTAAAGGAGGAGTCCTGGAGCCCTCAGTGGCTTTTCAGGCTTTTATTGGGATTTTACTGGGTACACAGCAGGTAACGGGCAGCCCTCCAAGCCTCCAGCAAGGCTTTACTCTTTCTGGGCTCTCCCGCCTTCTCTCGTGGCCTCTGCTTCTCTTTTGTTCTTTTTCCTCTATTGTTCCATTCTCCTTCTTCTTCTGGTTCTGCTTCTACTGTTTGCTCTGTTGGCGTCCCCACGACACCACCCTTATAAGCCCTGTATCAGCCCAGGTGAACTCACCTATGCCCACACCCTACTCCAGGTGCCCGGCATCAGGCATGCATTCAGGACCGCAAGGATCCATCATCAATCCTAATGGCGGGAGGGCAGAAAAGCCTGATACTTTACCTTACCCTACAGCATCTATTTAATACAGCTTAATTCATGTATTTTGCCACTAGAAGTCATAACATTCTTTCCTCTTTCCATCTCAGTGTATTAAACCGCACCCCTATGAATCTGATCCAGGAAATCATATTAGTGGATGACTTCAGCAATGACCGTAAGTAACAGCGCTTTCTTGTTTGGTTGGCACACGGCTGCTCCTGGCCCCTTGTACCCTTATAATGTGTGGAAGTGAGTCCACGGTTCTCTGGGGATCAGGTTTCTAATAGATGTGGAAGACTTTAGTGCCCATGCAAGCTGAGTGAGATAAACCTTACACGTAAAAAACAATGTCTTGGGTTCTCTGCTGTAAGTCTTGGAGAACCTAAACAGGTAAATTTAGCAGGTTCTGGATTGTGTGTGTGTGTGTGCATTTGTGAATGTGTATTCTTAGGTAAGGGTAGGAACTCTTAAAGGACAGGAACACACACCCTAGAAGCAATTGACATCACTCACAGCCCTCACTCACATGCTGTGATAATCTGCCAGCCTGAACTGAGGCTAGCACACCCACCCCCCTTCATTCCCTTGAGAGGATCCCCCTGGGACATCCCAGCACCTGGCCTTGACACTGTGAGCAGCTGTCTTCCAACCTTTCAAACATGGATAATCACTGTACCCAAACATCCTATCAGAGACCTGGGTCCCACACAAATCCACACCCCTCATCACTTTTCCCAAGAAAAGCATGAGGTATTTTCCAGCATCTCTGTGACCGGTGTGGCAGATACAACAATGACAGAAGCAGTGCTAAGTTTCAAATACTGGTAGTACCAGTGCCTCCTCTGAGAGCCCTCATCCCAGCAGCCTGGACACTGTTCCCCACAATCAGCCCATCCAGGCAGAGCCAGGGGGAGCAAGGGTGACCCCTAGGAACAGATGCTACCCCAGGAGTGAATCCCTCCACTTCCCAGTGCTGATGCTGGAGGCTGGGTAGTAGAGCCATGGCCACGCTGCTCTGTAGGAAGCCTGGAAACCCTCCCCTGTGACACAGCCTCGGATCCTGGGATGTGACTGATGCTTATGTGGGTTGTTCTCCATGTCTAGAGTGATGAGGTTAGACTATAAGTTCCACAACTTGGTGATTGGGTCTCCCTTCTCTAGTGAGCAAGGAGGGGTTAGCAATGGGGCAATACTCGTCCAGCCCGGCAGTGAGGCTGGCGAAGGGAATGCAGCTGGATTCACTTAAAGCAAAATAGCTCAGTGTTTAGAGCATGGACTCCAGCCAGACTGCCTGGCTTCAAATCCAAGACCTGCTTTTTCCCCAGTAGCCTCAATGGGTCTCAATTTCCTTGACTCAATGGAGAGAGCAGTAGTATATATATAACACAAGGATTTTAATGTGCTAATGCTTTGGAAGTGCTCGAACAGCACGTGGCCCCAAGGCAGCCTCTCTGAGTCTTTGCTGCAACACGGTAGAGTGCTGAGCCCAGCAGAGGGCTGAGGTGGGAAGCAGTGAAGCAACCGGAAGTGGAGTTCAGAACATAGGAATGGCCTGTCATGGAGGTGATGGTGCAGATAGGCAAGGTAGAGGCAGCCCAAGGCGAGGGCTCCGCTCCCTGGCTCATGGGGACTTGAACCAGCTGTGTGTGGTAGAAGACATGCCTCTCAGACCCCCTCAGAAGTAAGTCTCCTCCACAAACAGGCCAACATCGGAAAAGAAGCTCCAAAATGTGTCTCATCCATTCTCCAGTCTCTAATCTCATGTTTTTAGGACTATGAAAAAGGAGGCATGTTCCCAGGAAACATGCTAAGAATCCCCATCCCAAGTGTTTCCCAGCAAGTTCCCACGTGCCACGGGTCCTGCATGCACTGGCCGCGGTCAGTCCTCCCTTCCGAGGCCTACAAGCGTCCTGTGGTCAGGACAGTGCCCCGTGGTCTGGGTGGGGGCAGCAGGTGGGCTGACTTACCTCCTCTTCAGCCTCCCTCCCGGGTGCTCAGGCCATGTAACCTTTTGTCTTCGCAGCTGATGACTGCAAACAGCTCATCAAGTTGCCCAAGGTGATATGCTTACGCAATAACGAGCGGGAAGGTAGGTCTGCGGCTGGGTGCCCTGGGGTGGGAGTATGGGAGTGGGGGTGTGTGTGCACCTTGGGGTGTGTGCTTGGTGTGCATGGGGGGGGAGTGCTTGGTGGCTCCTCCGTGGTCTTGCTGGATGATGGAGTGACTGTGGCGCCCCTGGGCCATTCGTCTCACTGCAGGTCTGGTCCGGTCCCGGATCCGGGGTGCCGATGTGGCCAAGGGCACCACCCTGACTTTCCTGGACAGCCACTGTGAGGTGAACAGGGACTGGCTCCAGCCGCTGCTGCACAGGGTCAAAGAGGTAAGTGAGGCTGATGAAAGGGCAGAGCACACCCCGATACTTCATGTGCTGCAAAGTATGAGGGTGGGCATCTTTAACATGCCCATTTCACAGATGTGAACACCGCCTCAGGGAACTGTCCACTGCCTAGCCGGTGCTGCCAGCCCCAGAGCCTTCCATCCTGCTTCAGCAGCCTGTGCTGGGCTGTGCTTGAGGTTATTTCCTGCTCGCTCTTCTGATAACTTCTGGATTCCTGTGTAAACCACTTAGAAGAGAGATAGAAAATTCCATGAGAGAGCTTTTTGGGGAGGCGCATTCTCGAGCACGGGTGTAGTTGTTAAACCCCACTTCATGATCTTATTTCCTGAGATTAGGAAAGCTCGTACACTTAATGTCATTTAGAAAAATCCCTCTTTCCCTCTTTTTGACATCAGCCAGGAGAAGAGGTCTGGGTTGAGAAGTAGCTATGTGCAGGCCATTCAGTTGAGGGGCTTCGACTGGCTCGCTGCATCTCTCTAAATCCTCCGCTCCTGCTGTGCTCCGTGTGCAGCCCCGCACTGTTCCCCGGCTTCCTATCCCTGGATTCCCTTGTCCTCCCTTGAAGGAGGACAAATCCTCCTTCTCTTCAGGGCCTCGCTCTTGCTCCAAGAAGTCTGCTTGATTGGGATGGCTCTCAGGGAGTTGACATCATAATTTCCTTTCCTGGGCTTAGCGCTCTGTCTCCCCAAGCAGACCACACACCCAGTGGGGGCACCCATCATGGCCTCATGATGCCAATGGTAGAATGGGTGCCTGGTGTTCAGAAATGCTAATTAAAAGAAATCAGATGCAGTGGGGAGGTGATAGGTGAGAACCGAGGGGAGCAGCTGGCTCTCTGCCCTATGTTAACTCACACACATTTACCAAGCACCGATTTGGGCCAGTTTCAAGGGAGGGTTGAAACAGACTGTGTCAAATGCATCCACACCCTGCTTATTATTAGTTCACCAATTTGGAAGCTTTCAGAACCCTATAGGTTGGGGTTTTCATGGAGGCTTCATGACTTAGGCAGATTGATTAAATCATCAGCTATTGGCAATTGAACTCAATTGCTCTTCTGTGTCCCTGGCTTATCCTGTAGGTCAGGGAAACTTTCACCTCCTTCCCACTCCCCTTCTCTGCTGCCTGGTGCCCCTTCCCTGGACTCCAGCGCTGAGCTTGGCCTCCCTGGCTGTGCTCCAGGTCCCCACAGTTGTGTGAGCTGAAGCTTTCCTAGCAGAGCCTTGGCCTGACTCTGCCCCTTGCAGGTGCCAGCAGCCTCGTTGGGCTGCAGAGGTCCCCCAGGCCCTGATTCTTGATGGCAGGGGCCGCTCTGCTGAGCCATCCCCCTGGAGACAGGGAGCGTGGGCACGTCTGAACCCGTGTTTCCACGTGTCCTTGTATGTGTCTTGTCTCAGAGTGAAACGTGATTTGATCTTGTGAGTAGAAGTGGAAATTTTAAGCTGTAATTGGAGTGTAGATTTTCAAAAATAGAAAGAAATAAGAAAAGGGTTGGGCTCGAGCTGTCAGACGCTGTCCACAGCTGGTGTTTTCCACTCGAAAAATCTCCTCGGTTTCCCCTCTTCCCTTTAATTACGTGATGATACTTGAAACGAGCCCCGTGTTGGGTTTTTGGTTTTTTGTTTTTTGTAACATAGGCTTCTTTTCCTGCCTCCTTATTTACATGTTCTTTGGTAGGAAAAAAGATTTTAAGAAATTTCAATCCTGGTAGCGTTTGGTAAATGTCTATAAATATTGGCTTGCACACGCTTATAAGCCCTTTTACGTGCTTTCCTCTCGCTCCTTCCCAAAGCCTTGGGGAGATGGGATAGTTTGGCAAATAATGTGTCTTCATAGATGAAGGGACAGAGTCCCTCAGCATGTACTGATTTACTTGAGGTCCTGCATATTCTAGAAGGCAGGATGGGAACCCACACTGTCACCTCCTTGAGGGCTCCCTCTTTCTCCCCCTTCCCTGCCCAGGCCAGCTTAGAGACCCCACGTGTAATCCTCCACTCACCTGTCCACCCCTAGATTCCCGGGGCGGATTCATCTTTGTGTCTCACGATTCCTAAACCTTAGCAGGTGCTCAGTAATGAGAGTGACAGTGAGACAGGAGTGATCACCTCTAGGAGTTTCCTAATTGCTCATCACAATGTGGTTTTAAGGATACGAATTGGTAAAGAAAGAAGATGTAGGACCACCGTGTAACTGATGGACTTTGGCTCATGCATTCAGCCTGTCATTGCTCCTAGTGGCTGTGCTGGGGTCAGGGAGGAGTGCTCAGCTTTGTATGGGAGAGGAGAGAAAAGAGGGTGTGGTCCTGAATCTGCCAGGGATTCCTCCAACTGCCTGCTTGAGTCTCCCTGTGGGCCTAGCCATTCAAAAACAGATCCTGGAGCATGCAGGTAGTGACCTACGTTGGGCCTGAGTGTCTTTCTGGTGAGCCCCCATTCCGAAGATTGACCCACCAGCTTTGCTGCCAGCTGCTGACACAGTGTCCCCAGAGGAGTTGACAGGAGGCCTGCTTTAGCTAACATTGATGAACACCTGCGGCCCACTGGGTTCTGGCAGGGGCTGAGGGATATGAAGTGGAGCAGATACTGACCCAGCTCCCATCACTCAGAAAGGTTTGTATCTGGTTTTGATGGGCCACTCGTAAAGTCTCCTGCGGTCCCTTTTCAAAACCATGGCCCCATACAGCACTCAGCCCCAAGTATCCCTTGCCACCCTCTGGTCTCCATGACTCTGAGCCAAGCATCACCACAAAGAGATCGTGGCAGGAATAATAGAATGGAAACCCTCAGACCTTACAGGGAGAGCACACCAGAGTCTGCCTTAGCCTTTCAGGCACAGCTCTTGCTAGCTTCTGGAAAAGCCTGTGACCCAGGTGAGCAACCCACATTTTATTTTGCATCTGTTTCCAAATATTAAGGAAAGATTAAAAAACAGTATTGGAGTTTGGTGTTCCCCAAGACCCCCTTAAGTTCAATAAATTACTAGAAGGACTTGGAACTTAGCAAAACTGTTATACTCATGGTTAGTGTTTATTACAGTGAAAGAATATGGATTTAAGATCAGCAACAGGGAAAGGCCAAGGGGTTGCAGCTATAAGCTTCCGGTTGCCTCTTCCATTGGTGTTCAGGGACAGCAGTGACTTCTCCCAGCAAAGATGTTTAGCTTCACACACAGAACATGCAGACAGGAACCCACCCAAGCCTGGTGTCCAGGGTTTAATTGAAGGTCAACCACATGGACGTGGCTAACCAACCCATAGGCTTCACATCCCTCCAGAGGTCAAGTGGAGTTGGAACCACATGGCCCAAGACTGTCCTGCACCGTAAGTTACATTGTTGGTCTAGACCATCTGATGCAGACCAAGGCTTCCAGGCAATCAGAGACACTCAGAGCCAGGGCATTCTGAAGACTTAGAAATAACCTCCCAAGAGCTGGGCAAGGGAGACACGTATCTTTGGGCACAAGGATCTCCACAAAGACTTGATGAGGCTGCAGAGACTCCAGAACTCAATAAGCGAAGGCAAAACAAAGACCCACAGAAGGTTGTTCTTGGAACTTCTAATGACATTGGAGAACTCAGGTCACAAGAATATCTTTGGGGGGGGGGTGTCTGTGTGCGGGTATGGGTGGGTGTGGCTGTGCGTGTGCATACCATGTGCGCAGACACACAGACACACTGTGACAGTGGCCAGCGAGGAGCCCGGAGAACCGTGGCAGCTGGGTAGGTGCCATGGTGACTGTGAGGGAAGCATCTGTGCACGTCCCAGAGGCAGAAGCGATGCATTGAAAATGAGCATTTCTTTCCACGCGGGCCAATTGGCTTCGGAGGCACCTTGTCACTGTCAGGATGAATCACAGGTGGAGGCTGAGAGGGAATTAAGTCTGTGAACATAAGAGCAGGCACTCAGTGGATCTGAGCTTAAAATAAGAAGACAGCCTCATTTGGGGAAGAGACTGAACCAGGAAATTAAATGGCTGCGGGAGAAACAGGTTCCTACCTGTGCCAGCCGTTGGTGCTGGGTACTGGGGAGGTGGGCCTGATCTTTGCCCAGACCCACTACTGTCCCTGCTATTTGATTTGCATTTAGCTGTGAGGCTCTGTGCTCAGCTCCACTACCCATGGGGCCCAGGTTCCTCTCCAGTGTGCCAGGTACAGGGTGTCCCCTCAGAATTAGAAAACATTTTAAAAAATATATGTGATGCCTCCCAGGAGGTGAATTTATATCTTTTTTGTTTTGGAAATGGTCCATGAGTGACTTTGGTGCCTATAAACAGGGTGGCCTAGAGGAGCAGTGAGTGATAAGGCTAGAAAACATGATACAGACCTATTCCTGCCAGTCCTAGAGGTCAGACTGAGGAGTCTGAACCTTGTCCCTGAGCCGGTTTTTACTCATTCAGCTGCAGAGCAAGATTGTGCATCAGAAAGATGACACTGTCAGTCACGTGTAGAATGAGAAGAAAAGGGAGTGGCTGAGGGCTGGGGCCAGGCTTCTGTGCATGACTCCAGGCGTGAAGGGCCAAGCAGGGGCAGGATCCACTCAGAAGAATCCTTCTAGTATCTGCAGGATGGGTCTGGTGATGGGCAGAGGTGACGCTTCTTAATTTAATGCTGGGAAGGAAGGGGGCGTAGGGGTTGGCTCTGTTAACCCCTGGAAGCCAGGGGGAGCCAGGGCTAGAGGAATAGAGTGTCCACAGGTGATAACTCAAGTTAGGAATCTCGCCAATGCTCTTCAACAGCTTGCCTAGGAACCATGGCCTAGAATGAAAGTATTTGGAAATCCCAAGTGGTTTCCGCTGTGGGTGTGTGGCTTTGCTTCTTGGGGCTGCAGGCTTGATTGGGGTCACCTTCCTGGCTGAGTGTATCCTTTGCCTCCTGACGAAGAAGGACATCTCCAGGCCCCTTCTTCCCCATGTCCTCTTCTCGGGGTGCAGCATGGTAGAGAACTGTGGTTGGGGACAGCTAAAGGCTCTGAGGGTTTCAGGCAACTAGAGAGGTTTCAGCCTTCAGAGCCTCATTTTATAGATGGGAACACAGATCTGGGGAGGAAGGTGCTCGGTCAAGGCCCCAAAGCCAGACTCTGGCACTGCCGGGGTGAGCCCCTTCCAGTTCCCTGATTCCCGCCAGTGACCTCTCCTTCCACGCTGAGCTTGGGTTATGTTTTCTAGGACTACACGCGCGTGGTGTGCCCGGTGATCGACATCATCAACCTGGACAGCTTCCACTACATCGAGTCTGCCTCGGAGCTCAGAGGGGGTGAGTGGGGCTCACACCTTTCCCCCATCAGGGCTCTGGTCATTGCTGTCGGGGCACCAAAGTGAGAAAGTCACTGAGGGGTTTGTCTGAGATGCAGTCCATGGCCTGTAGTGTCAGTCACTCGATATGACCATGTCCATTGGGCCAGGGAGTGGAAGGGCCAGGCGAGTGGGCAGGACATTCCCAGCCCCCAGTCCTCTGACTCCAAGACAGGGCTCACTCCGGGGCCTGGGACTGTGGCAGACGCAAGGAGCCCCTGGCTGTGTGCACCTGAGCCATTCTAGCTCCTCAGCATGGGTCACCGTCTTCTCCTTGAGGTCTCACCCCAGGACCCATCTGAGGTGATTCAGCACCTCACAAATCTGCTTACGCCATCAGAGGTTCCTGAGCAAGGGCCACATCCCATAACTGACCATCTTGTCCCCCTCGGCTCTACCCTGGGGCCCCATCCAATCTCTGCCCCTTATTCCCTAACCCCACTGAGCAGAGAAGGCTCAGGGAGGCAGCAGGTAGAGAGAGTGGAGGCCGTGAAAGGGGAAGTTGGCAGTCCTGGAGTAACCAGCTTGGGGGAAGCCTGCTGTCCCTGGGACAGGCTTCCCCTTTCATGAACTTCTAGAAATGGGACAGAATGAGCATGCTCTGCAGGGGCATCTCAGAGACCAAATCAACCCAGTGTGCTGTTTCTAGGGTTTGACTGGAGCCTCCATTTCCAGTGGGAGCACCTCTCCCCACAGGAGAAGGCTCGACGCCTGGACCCCACTGAGCCCATTAGGTAAGTCTGGACAGGCAGGGCAGGCAGAGCCACCACCACGTGGTCCTTCCTGCTGTCACATGGTCTGGGGAGGCATTCTGATCAGATGCTCAAAAGATTGGGTGGAGACCAAGAGACCCCTTCACCATGCCATCGCCACTTGTGTTCCTGGAGATGGCCGTGCAAGGGGCACTGTAGCCTGTGCTGTCCACCGCCCCCACCCCCAACACACACACACATACTATGGGGTACTTATGTTTCCTGCTTAAAGTTGGGTGGGTCCCGAGGATCCCATTTGAGGCTCTGCCAAGGGAATAGATGGTCTCTTAAGGCCAGGCGCAGAGCCCCCAGGTTTCGGATGTCTGGCTGCACCCCCGGAGGCTGAGTCAGCATGGCTATCAGTAGGGGCTGATACTAAGGCCACTGCTACTTACTAACAGCCACATTTGCTCCACTCTGGGAGAACTTGATGGCCTCAGCTCTGGGCTGCTTTTGCAGGGCTGTGCACGGCTCGTGCACTAGCCTGAGCTACCTCCTCCCAGGCCCCCCTGTGACTGACTGCACTTGGTGCCAGCTGGCTGTCTGGGGTTCAGGGCCTATTTTGGGGCCCCCATAGAATAGAGCATAGGAGTTCACCCAGTGGGAGTGCCTGTGTCCTCATTAGCAAGAGTATTTGGCCATGGTGGTCTTACCTAAGACTGGGGTGATAAGCATGTCCCAGACCCGTTGACATCTCCAGGCTATGTCAGTGTGGGGGGTGGTGTGTCAGGAGGATGGGAAGCGGGTGCAGTACACAGAAGGAAACTAGATTTCTCCTGCCAGTGACCTAGGGAAGCCCACATCTTCAAAGTCACATCTGTATCTTGGGGGTCTGCTATTTAGTAAATGTCTGGCCATTTTCCATGGACTAAAGTCAAATTGTGAGCCGAAGGGAATATGAAGAGCTAAAAGCTAGGATGCTCCAACAGGTGGAGGAGTGGAGGACACTCTGTTCAGGGGCCTTGGGCTCCCCTGCCAGCCGTGTACTCCCCCCAGCTTTCATGGCCTGGAGCAATGCCAAGAGAGAGATTGGAGCCAGAGGCCACACCTGACAGTGCCCTTTATTTCTAAAGGAAGAGGAACTTCTGCCCTTCACACACACTCGAGCACTGCTGTGAGTGTGGGCAGAGGAGTCCTGCCTTCCAGACACCTCCAGGGGCAGCCCAGCTATGGCCGGGCACTGCGTGGACAGCGGCCTCTGGGGTTCCCCACTCTCTGCCAGTGGTGGGGTTCTCAGGCAGCATCTCTGCTCAACAAAGAATAAGTGCTTCTTGGAATTAGGTTAGTCCTCAGGGGACAGCAGGGTGTGGTGACACCAGGACACAGGCCGCTCACCAGCTTGACATAGGAGGACATTCCTTTGGCCCTCTGGACCCAATGAATGAGGGACTGGGTCCTCACTCAGGGCCTGTGGGGCCTGCCAGGGTTTGGCCCTCCTACCTCAGCTATTGATTCTCACAGACTTACCCGCTTACCCTCACTGGATTATTTGGTTGGATTCTGTTCCCCAGCTGCCTTTCTTCCTCTGTACCCCTTTCCTTACCAAATGACTTTCTCTGACATCTCTCCTGGCAGTCAAGAGAAGAAGATCTTGGGGTGGGACCCCAAGAAAATAAAATGAGGATGAGGGTGTATTTGTTTGCTTGAGCTGCTATAATGGAGCACCACAGACCCATGGGCTAAACAGAAATGTGTTATCGCACATCCCAGGGGCTGGGAGTCCACAAGCCAGGTGTGGCAGGGTCGTGACTGCGGAGGCTGCATCAGACCTGGCTCCTGGCTGCCAGTGGCTGCCTTTGCCTCTCTCTGCACATGGTCTCTCCATGCTTGTCTGTGACAAGGTCTGCCCTTTTTCTAAGGATGCAGTCATATCGGATTAGGGTCTGCCCCAAAGACCTCATTTTAATTTGACTGCCTCTGTAAAGACTCTCTTTCCAAGTGATGCACATCCTAAGGTGTTGGGGTTGGGACCCCATCGTATTTTAAGGGGCTGTAACTTAATCCATAACAGAGGGATAAAGAGGGAACAGGGCGAGAGCTCCATCTTAAGAAATTGATGCGCTGTTAATCGATGCTGTCCTGACCCTTCTTCTCAGCCCTGGTTTGTGGCCCACTACTCCTGCCCCAACTTGGGGGGGCCACACTGCATATGGACTGGGTAAGAGGCCAGTGGAGGCCCCCGGGCTCACAGACAGCTGGAGTTCTGATGAGCCCATCCCTTACCGAGCACGTGCACTAGCCTGTCAGCAGGTCGAGAGATTTACAATAAGTGGTAAACCCTGGAGCATGGTCTGGTTTTCAGTGCATGGACTATTTATTAGCCCTCCTGAGCAGAAACTAAAGTGGGAAGAAAATGCCCTGGCCTCTGGACTGCCAGGGAGGAAGACACAGACTTGCCCGCTTATACTCACTGGATTATCTGGTTGGATTTGACAGTGGTCCCCTCTCATAACCGATCCTCCTTCTTCTCCTTCCCCATGCGCAGGACTCCCATCATAGCTGGAGGGCTCTTTGTGATGGACAGATCCTGGTTCCAGAAACTGGGGAAATACGACATGGCCATGGACATCTGGGGTGGGGAGAACTTTGGTGAGTTGCTCTCTCTCCATCCTGGGGCGGAGCTGGGGAATCCTGTGCCCTGGGGACAGGTCCCTGGGAGGAGGGCCAGCGAGATGGGGAGCGAGTCACTCATGTGGGGGAAAACTTGGTGGACACCAGACGAGTGGTTACTGGGAGGGCAGAGGAACAAGAGTTTCTCCCTGACATCACGTGGGGCCTGGGAAGCACACCCAGACAGTGTTAGGGGAAACTAGAGATGCACAAGCAAGGAGACCCAAGGCAAAGACCAAGTCCCAAGGGCCAGAGGCAGGCTTGAGCTGGGAGCTCTGAACTTGGGAATTTGGAGGTGGCAGGACACTGGGGGTAACAAGAATGAGGAGCAGGATTGACAGTGGCATGTTACCATCTGGAGAACATCTGTTGGCTGCTGTATGTGTGTAGCACTAGCACCGGGTTAATGAGAAGAGTCTGGGGTACCTGCTATGGAAACTTGGGGCCTCTGCTCTCATGCCCTAGTGCAGACAGAGGGGGTGTAGGAGCTGTATCATAGATTCCCAAGCTGTGAAACAGATGGCCAGGGTGGACAAACTGGGGTGGTGCTGAATATGCAGCTACAGGCAAAAGAAAAGTCAGAGAGACCTACTACATCTAGCTGATGACAGAGTGACCCTCCAGTTTCCTCCGTATTAACTCTGCCACCTGAGGGTGCTCCTGGTGGTTATTGCAAAAGTCCATTGAGGTAAGGCTACAAAAGTTGTGGTACTGTACGGCAGAGTAAGCCTCGGTTCTTCCCTTCCTTCCAGCAGGTGAGTGGAGTAGAATGTAAGCTGCAGAAGGGCAGGGGTCTGGTCTTTTCATTGCTGGCTATTTCTGCTGCTTAGTGTGGTGCCAGCCACAGGGAAGCATCAGTAGCTATTTGTTGAATAGATCACAGTGGAGGACAAGGAAGCCGCATCCAGGTGCTGGGACCCAGCCCACTCTGGGCAGCGGGGAGTGGGTCTGGCCCGGGGTCTCCGAACATTGTGCCAAGTGAATGATCCATGGGCTCATCCTGGCATCTAGCAGTAATCCTGTGCATTGTCCTCCGCCATTGTTTTCTCCCATCCCTGCCTTCCGAGTGTTTTATGGCTTTCTTCCTCAGTCACTAAGAGTTATTTCTTGGAAATTTATGGCTGCTGGCCTGACCCACAGCATCTGTTCTCCCAAACTGGGCAGTGTAGAGAAATCCATCAGAAAAGTCTGACTCCTGCCAATACAGGGTTGGATTGGAACCGAGGGGTTGACAAAGCAGAAGACTCCAACCCCCTTCCTGGGACAGAATGGGCATCTTTGGTGTGGGGTTTGAGGTCAGGTCTGCCTGCCCCAGCCCTGTAGGGCTTAGAACCAGGTAGGCCCTTGGTGTTCCCAATGGGGCAGAGATTCCTGTCTTCCTGGGCAGAGTGATCAGATGTGCTGATGGTCAAGTACCACTTACCCTCCCTCCTGGAGGCTGGGCCTCCACTGCCTCATATGTTCTGTTGTTGAGAATTCTTTGTTGAATTGTTAGAAAATTCTAAGTTGAAACCCACCTCCTTCCTGGGTCATCTGTGGGGGCTTGTTTCACACTCCTGAGTCACCCACCCTGAGCCTGAGCCTTTGGCCTTCACTTTCAGGCCTCACCTTATTTTTAATGATGCACATTCTGGTCCAGTCTACCAGCACCTTCTCTGGACACATGTGCTCAGATGAAGCATCAGTGTCATCTAGTATGCTTCCTAGTGGGCTGGAGTCCTTGGCCTTGACAAGTGCTGACTCAGATAGGGAAGTGGGGAGGGAGGGGCTGCTGGCAAGGTGTGGGAGAGACAATTTGCAATACTCCCCCAAAAGTTTTTAAACCACCAAGAAAGCCCCGGTGGGTTGGTGTCACTGGAAACTTGTCCATCCCAATAGTCCATGTTCCAGCCTGCTCCCAGCACTTTCAAAACTGTTTCTGGACTTTTTTTTTTTTTTAAGCATTTTTATATGCCAGAAATATAGTGCTTTTCCAGGGGTGGCTGCAGCAGAGGACAGTCAGCTGTGCAGGTGGGGAGAGCTCAGCACCTGTGTCCATGAGGGTGGGAATGCGATGATGACCAGGGTTCAATGGGGCTGGACAGTGATGTTTTGGAGCAGCAAAGATGTGCTGCTGCCTGAGAGTAAAAGAATCCCTGCTCTAGGAGATGACAGTGGGTACCCTACCCCCCAAATCACCAGTTCCCAAAGATGTGCTCCCCTCCATGTGGCTCATATCCACCTCTCCTTCATCCCCAGCACTGTCCTGAGTGTCCCCACCTCTGTTCTACTCCCTCCAAGCCATCCCCCCACATTCCTGCCCAAGTGTTCTCCCTCCCACTCTCCCTGGCCTGGCACCCCCAGGAGTTCCTTCCTATTCTTCATACCCAGGCCCACATGCTTCAGCTGTGTTCCTCCTTGGCCTCGCCCACCCCTCCTGCCTTCAGTTTGGAGGCTCTGACAGAACTTGCCCCCTGCCCAGACATACTTGATGCTCCACAGTGACCTGAGACTGTCTCGAAGCCTGGCCTTCCTTCTCCATCCAGAGCACAGCTCTGCGCTGCCTTCTCTGCCTGCCCTCCACCCCCTCCTTCTGCACCCTGCTCTCTTCTGCATCCTGGCTCTGAGTCCTCTTACATACTTGTGTGTTTATTCATTTGTGCCTGCTGCCTTCTTCCCCAGAAACCCAGAGCAAGAGAGAACATACAGGCAAACTTCTTGTTCTTAAGGCTAGAACAGTGGAAGCCACTCAGAAAACCTGTGTTCTGAAGGAGAAAAGAGAAAGAGTGTGTGTGTGTGTATGTGTGTGTATGGGGTAGGGGGTGGTGGCAAAACAGATCCCATCAGTGAAGCTGCTTCAAAATAGGTCAGCTTGCATTAAGTGGAGCCCGTGATAATAGTAACAGTGGGTAGAGGTGTTTTTCCAAAGATTGGGGCTTCTATGTCTATGTTATGTTGACTTTATTTCATAGCACCAGAGTCCATGGGACAACTGGAAAGGGCCCTGGGCAGGAAGACCAGAAGCAGGCTCTGTGACACATGGCACATACCCTGCCAGCCCCACAGCTGACTGCCAGCTGACCCCCACTGTGTGCTCCAACCCCTGACCTCAGGCCATCCTTCTGCACAACACAGCTAAGGGGAAGTGAATAGTTTTGATAATTATATCTGCAGTTCAGCAATAAGAGCAGGCTTCAGGGAATTGTGGCTTTTAGTTGGTTTTTTAGAAGTTGTTTAGCATTAAAATCAGATGCTTAAACTCCAATTTGCATAACACAAAATACTTGTAATATAGCTACTGCATCTATCTACTCACATCTAGCAGCATCTTAAAGCTTTTCATCTTTAAAAAGCTTTAAAAAGCTGTTGCCCAGTGAGGTGTCAGTGTGGTGTGTGTGTGTGTGTGTGTGTGTGCGCACTGTGCTTGTGAGCTCAGCTGCTGCATTAGACAGCCTGACTTTGAATCCTGTAGACCAATCATTACTGGTTGTGTGTCTTTGGGAAAGTTACTTCAACTCTTTGAGTCTATTTCCAAGTCTTTATAGTGGAGAGTGTGATCCTGTGATAAGGAAAATAGCTTCCCCAAAAGGTAATCACCCCCTAATCATTATGTTCAAGAAAAAATTATTGTGACCTATGTTAAGTGGTAAGGAAGACTTTATTCAGAGCTGGCATGCTAGACCTCATGACTCCTACAACATGGGAGATGAGGCTCCAGTAACTCGAAAAGGGGGGGGGGGACTTTGAACCAAGTAGGGAGGTGGGGGTGGGAAGTCAGCTTGTGGAAAATTACTGAGGGGAGATCAAGGGGTGGGCGATACTTAATAAACTGGTGTAAGGATTCTTACCAGGGTAGTCAGATCTCCAGCCTGGGAGACTTGCTGAATTGACTTAGAATTCTTGATTAAACTGGCTCTGTATGCCCAGGAGGACTGGGGGTAGGGTCAAGGCTGCGTTAAGGGCTTAGAGGAGCCTGACTGAAGTTTGGTCAAAGGGAATGTCTTGTCTGCCTTGATATGTTAACTTAGCTGCCATAGAGACTCTATAGATGTGATTTGGGCTACTATGAGTGGTCTGAAGTTGGGAGATTACTTTGGATTATCCATGTGGGCCCAGTATGAAAGCAGAGAACTTTCTCCAGCTGGAAGCAGAGAACTGGACAAAATAGAGAGATTTGCAGCATGAGGGGCACTGGGCAGGCTATTGCTCAGTTGAAGATGGAGGGTCAGATGGAAACAGCTGGGAGATGCTCCTGGGCTACAGCCAGCTCAGAGAAGGAAACCACAGTCCTACAACCACAAGGAACTGAGTTGGGCATAAACCCTGATGAGCTTGAAGGTGGATTCTTCTTGAGAGCCCTCAATAAGGAACACAAACCTGCTGACACCTTGCTGGTGGCCGAAGACTCTCATCAAAGGGCCCGACCAAACCTACACATGAGGGGTGTGTGTGATAGTTTGTGTCGGTGGCAATAGAAATGCTGGAATCCCACATCACAGGACCTTGTGATGATGGATTGGAGCTGAGCTTCCCCACCAGGCTTGGAGCTGTCCACATTGCTAAGAGAGCATTCCTCAAACCCGCTGGGTGGTTTGCCCCTGCAGCTTTCTCTTCTGACCTCACCCTTCCTGTGTTCACTGGCTCAAGGTTAGGAATATGACATCATCTGAGAAGAATGGACCCTGGATGTAGCCAGGTTGTCCCAGGTATGTGTGAAGTGCAGTTTTAGCTCACAGATTCAAGGCTCTTTTATGGGCCAACAAGATTATTGCACTCAAGTCCATGTATACATTACAAAATAAGATCAGAGCTGCCTGGCCCATGTGGCCCTGGGAACATAAAGATCATTGAAAGAAAAGGTCCCTGTCATCACATACTTATGTGTGTGGACTTATGAACAATATCCAGAGGAGTGTGTGCTACTGACACCTTGCTGGTGGCCCGAGACCCTCATCAAAGGGCCCAACCAAACCCACACATGAGGTGTTCACCCACCGCCGTCTGCTCGACTTCCCTGGTAGCTCTTAGCTCGGCCACAGGCAGAGTGGAGAATGAGCTGTGGATACAACCTATGTCTGTGTACAGTATTTGAGGCTCCATTTAAAATGCCCCATTGCATTCAGTGGAGCCCTGTTCTAATGCTCCCTTGGCTTCTGTTTAGAAAACAGGCTATAAAGGAAATCTAAACTAGTATGGCTGAGCCATGGCCTGTGAATAGCTGTGGTTTCTTTCTTGGGGAGAAAGCTGTCCTCTTTTCCCTGAGTTGCTGTCCGCCATCATGGGATGGTGGATGGGTGTTAGTTCTGGCGAAGGTGGGGGCTTTTGAAGCTACTACTGGGTTGATGAGATAAAAGAAAAAGAGGTGACAATAGGGTAGGGAGGAGGGCAATTTGCTCTCAAATATTAATCTGAAGTTTAATGAAAATAAGAAGTTAACAGTGCCCCCAATGAGGATGGAGTAAATTTATACCTCTCCCTGCCTAGAATTCGAAGTGGATTCGGGTCTGCATGACATTCATCACCAGGGAGATTATGCGGGTGCTGACTCAGCGAGAACACCCTACTAACTCTCTAAGTCGTTTTTTTTTTTTTGCTCCCCCCTCCTTTGCTTAAGAAAGTGATGACTTTGCAGGAGCTGCAGACCTGGGTCTAGACTGTGCCTGGAAGGCCCGCCGCCTCATACCTGGGCAGTTCTGATCTGGGAGCCCCCACTGCAAGGACATCGAGATTAAAAGCCTTCCTCAAAGCAGCCACTGGACCCAGCTTGCCTCCTGGAGGGAGGCTTGTCACTCCCCTGAAGTCAGTGGTGCAGGTAAAGCTAGGGCAGCAATAGACTTTAAACATTCCAAACTGCAGTACCTGCGAATCATAGCACCAACCTGAAATCTCCAAGCTGCCTCACTGGAAGATTCCACCCCAGGGCGGGGCGCATGGTGCAGGTCAGCTTGCCTGTCTCAGCTTGCCCAAGCTGATGTCAGACAGAGAAGCCCTTACCCATCTCCTGCTGCAGGTTCCCAAGGGCGGCATCTCTGGCCTTAAGATGAACAAAGTCAGGTCTGTCAGGATTGGATGAATGAGTCGCGGGGTAGAGATGTGGAGCTATGAGGGATTTCTCTCTCCTCCTGCTCCTTAGTGAGTGCTGTGAAGTCACTCTTTGTATCCTTAGCTGTGCTGATGGGTGGTGCTCAAGTGGAGGGAGGTGTCAGGGCAAGAGCTTAGGCTTAGGAGTTGGGGGACGGGCTTCCATTCCCAGCTGCCTGCTGTCGCTTGTTCTTTCAGAACTGCTTCTACATAGTAAATTAAGAGTATCCCCAACTGCGAGCAGGCTTCAGGGAAGTAGAGTGATTGTAACAACCTGAAGGAGGACTGAGCAGAGCCTTCCTAGGAGGCAATGAAGGGGGCATTTCCCTCTCTTGGCTTATGTTTGCAGGATCGAGATATTCTGAAGTGTTAGGCTAAAATGCCAGACACAGGAAGATGAGGAGGAGGAATGGTTTCTAGAGGTGGAGGCGAGGAGGCAGGCTGCATCCGATCGGAGGATGCTGATAGGAGACCTACTGCATCTGAGGTGGCCAGTGCACCCTGATAGTATCTGGCAGCTACAGCATGCTGGTGCTGGAACTAGAACTGGAGTCACGGCTGGTAGAGAGGAGGTGAGGCCTTGGGCAGATGAGGAAACAGCATCAGAAGACATCCAGGGGCAGCCTTGGGGTGAAACAAGAGAAGAACAGCCAGAAGAAGGTCATGGGCCACAGTCAGGGGACTCCAGGCAAGTTCCAGGGCCACTGTGAGTTCGTTTCCAGACTCCTGCAATCAAGCATGTCACACAAATTTTTGGTTTTCCAGTGCATATAAAATTACATTGACACTATACTCTAGATATAATGTAATCAATTAGAAGTGTTTTATTGCTAATGAACGCTAGCCATCACCAGAGACTTCAGCAAGGAATTGTAATCGTTTTCCTGGTAGATGGTTGTGTATAAAACACCATCATTTGAGATGCGCGTACACTTGTGCACAAGATGTACACTTGTGCTTTTCAAGGGTGGGGATTTCTGCATGACTGTGGCAGAAGGGAGAGGTTCGATCAATTCAGGGAGAAGTAGAATGCTGGGCAAAGGAACACAGGGAAAGAGACAGGTTGTGGGGCATGGGTGGGAGGGATTGAGGCACAGGTTGAGGGATTTGCCTTGCAAATGAGGAGGGACATATGTCTCATTTGAATACGTGGACAGGAAGAGACCATAAACGAAACGTAGGCATATTTTTGGAAGAAAGCTGGCGCGAAATTTGTAAGTTATATCTAGTAGCGGGGCCTGCATCTCCAGTTTTGAGGGGTGAGAGGATTTCCTTTTTGGGAACTGGAGCAGATCGTGTTTTGAGATGCCAGAGAGGAGTCGAATGGAGCATTAGACCTGTTAAGGAAGACATCTTGAGACTAAATTTGCACATGTGCTAACACAGTGGCACGCACCAGCCTCTTCGGCCTCTGGAGCTCTCTCTGCAAGGTGGGGATGTAGATGTGGGCAGTGGTGCTGTGGCTCCGTGGCTCCTGCAAACACCAGGCTGGGATCCACAATCCTAGTTGTGCCCCAACCGAAGGCTGGATCACCGCGGATCCTAGATCTTTATGGAGAGTCTCAATATCAGATGTTAAGTCCATGAATTGTGTGCGGGGAGAAGGAGGCTGTAAGTCATCTAGGAAGTTGCAGGGGGGCATGGTGGGCGATGCTATCCTGCCCTCATTTTGAAGAGGTTAGCTGCAGGGGAACATTGCTTTATAACTCACTTCTCTTTTGATTGTAATTTGAATTTTCACATTTATTCTCAAAATTTCATTTCATTTGATGTGGACAGTTTCCTGTGGAGTGTCTTTATAATCTTCATTTTAAGGAACACAGCCTCTGTGAGGTCAAACAGGTCTCCCCATTAATGTGGCCAGCAGGTCACTGCACCCCAAGCTGCCCCAAGCTGCTGACCCCAAAGCCAGACTCTTCCTGTTTCTTCCCCCAACCCCATTTTCTTGCCATCATTCAGTACAGTCTTGAGAAGCTCCCTCTTCACCTGGCATCTGTGTTGTCCACTGTGAGGGAAACCTGAGCCTCTAGGTAATTAGCTGTGGCTTGTTCAGGACAGCACCTGGGCAGGTAGAGGGATAGGTGGGAGAAGGCAACAGTGGTGATGTTGGTGTTAAGGAAACCTTGCCTGCAACTCAGTGGACTTTCCGAGGACACATGGCAGGAGGCACATGGGGGTACAGGGTGGCTGAGGACAGGTGATTGAGAGGACAGGCGAGGATTGCATTAGGAATCATTGCCCATGCCCCTGCTCGGAGAGTTGGAGTGAAGAGGACAGAGAGCAGGAAGTGGAGGGACTGCCAAGGTGAAGAAACCCAGGAGGTGGGACTCAGGTGCTGGATCGGGTATGGGGCATGTTTGTAGTGGGCAGGCACCAGAGTACTCACATCTGGGTTCCCTGCTCTGGACACTGCCCCACCAGGGGCAGACAACCACGGGCATGGATTTTTCCTGAGCAACCCTCCTTGAGCTTGCCTGGGAGCATGGACCAGGCAGGAACTTCCAGAGGTACAAGGGCTTTCCAGCGGCGAAGTGGTCTGTGGAGTCGCCTCTGAGCCTGCAAGCCCTGAGCTGGGTGCAGTGAGTCCTCACCCTTTCCTTGGACCTCCATCCTGTGTCCCTTCTCCTAGGAGGGGTGCAGAGCGGTGATGGGGGGATATGGCTGTCTTGCAGAAATCTCCTTCAGAGTGTGGATGTGCGGGGGCAGCCTAGAGATCATCCCCTGCAGCCGAGTGGGCCATGTCTTTCGGAAGAAGCACCCGTATGACTTCCCGGATGGAGACGCCAACACGTACATAAAGTGAGTGCTTGTCCCAGGGCTCGTGGGGGCTGCCGAAAGCTGAGGGCGTCCCAGGTTCTTGGGTAGTTTGCCTGAATGTTCTGGAGGAATAGGAAGTGCGTGTCCATCCCTCCCACCTTTGCCTAAGCAGGGGGGTCAGGCCTACCCATCAAGCTTCAGACCCTCGGCCCAGGCTGTCCTTCATCGACTTCCCCAAGTCATGGTCAGGCCCCACAGTGGCCTTGGGGTCTTCAGGTCTCTGGGAAGCTGTTCCAGGGATCAGGCTCTGGGTATTGTTTGAAGTGGGGGGCAGGGGAGATGTTTTTGCCCAAGTTCTAGAAGACCCACCCTCCTACCCCTAGGCTGGGTCACCAGTGAGGGTTTTAGGAAGATTCGGGAACAAGAGGCACAGTGGATGCAGCTCACACGCCTGCTACGGCACCTCTCCTGGCAGACCCTGAGCCACTGGCTCCTTACCTGGGGTGTTCTCATGTGCTGCAGGGGTGGGGTGGGCTGGGGTACAGGATGCAGAGGCCGGACCCCGTGACCCAGTGGGGCTGCTCGCCTCTTCCCTGCTCGCTCCTTCATACACCCTTGGCCTTTGGTTGCTTCCTTCTCTATTAACCTTCCTCTTCTCCCTCCCTACCTCATCTTTTTCACCAGATTCTGTCCTTTTCCCTAATCCTCTTGTTAGTTGTCATCTGACAATGTCACTTGCCACTTAATCCCCTTTGCCTTTTTGTCTGTCACTTGGTCCATTTGAGGACGGGAGGGGCTAAGCACATTTTTTTTATTTTGGTGTCTTTTTCTTCCCTGATCGTGTAGCTTTCCTCTTCTACGTCTCTCGTCCTCGGTTTTTCACACGCAGGAACTGATCTGGTCACTCGCTGACTCAGCCATCTCAGAGGATCAGGATGTGAATGGTGGGGGAGTTAGACACCTTTCCAGAAATCCAGTGGGTGGGGGTGGAGCCAGGAGAAACCCAGCCAGCCCAGTAGCCAGGTGGGAAACAAAGGCAGGGCTGGGGCTTTAAAAGGGAAAGTGAGCTGGGGACATCTGGAGTGGGAAAGTGATGAGTGTGGCTGTGATGTGGAAGCGGCTGGCCTGGGACCGAGGGGCAGAACCTTGGACTCAGAACATGCCTTGTCTTTGAGACGGGCCCCGGCCGTGGGCCTCCTGCCCACCACTGGTGGGCCATCCAGTGATTGAAGAAACCTGGCAACTGTCTGCTGAGCAGCTTCTGCTTGCTGATGGCAAGGCCAGTGGACAGGGCGGCAAGGCCAAACTGCCTTCAGGGCAGCAAGAACTGGGCTGTGTGTAGCCTAGGCAGTTTCCGGTCAAGGGTCTCAGCTCCAAACAACCAGCAATCTGGAGGAGTAGGCCGTTTCCAGGGAGCCCCCAGTCCTCTTACTCAGGCCTCAACAGATGCTGCCCCCACCTGCCCCTGGCCTCGGATTGTCTTCCAATAGATTTTCTGTCTGCTCCAGGACTCTCCCAGGTATCCAGCCTCCCTGCTGCTGAGTGATGACATTGTCCCTGTCAGCCTCCCTCTCTATTTTCTGTGACTTTTGGGGCCAGACGCAGAGCAAATACCTGATTAACAAAACCAAAGGGTGCTGGCAAAATGTCTAACAGAGACAGCTTGATTACTTAATTCTTTACACCTGCACCAAGCTGATCACATGGCTCACGGGAGGCCCATTGGGGTTGGCTTTCCCTTTGGAGACGGGCCCTCAGCACATGCCCTGTGTAAACGGGGTGGGGGGGGGTTACCTGGAGAAGGAGCAGGGGTGGGGGTGGGGAGGAGGTGGGGTGAGACTTTCACACAGGCCCTACCTGTCCTTCTGGGTTCCTGGTACCGCAGGGACATGCAGGTTTTGCTGGCTCTTCCCCCTATTTTTATTTTTCTTGAGAGCCACAGAAATTCTGTTTCTGGCATTTTTTTTTTTTCTGCTAAAATCCCATGTCTTGGATAAGCGCCCCTGAGGAGATTGGGTGGAATGTGAAGGACATAGCTCTGCAGGAAGAATAGTGAGGTCCCCCACTGTGCAGTGCAGCCCACTCAGCCATGTGCATGTATTCTAACTGGACACTCCCATCTCAGAGCACCTCTTCTGACCCCCTGCCTCCCCAGGAACACCAAACGGACAGCTGAAGTGTGGATGGATGAATACAAACAGTACTACTACGCTGCCCGGCCCTTTGCCCTGGAGCGGCCCTTTGGAAAGTAAGTCACCCGTGTAGAGTGAGAGGGGCCCAGCTCCCAGGCCTGAGGCAAGTGGGCCCTGGCAGGCGTGTCTGCTCCATCAGTGTCCTGAGCCCCTGAGCCCCTCCAGGCCTAGCTGTGGCTGTCCTTTCCCGTCTCTTCTTGCTCCTGCCCCTGCTGGTTGGCAGGGCTTTCGGCAGCTCCAACAAATGACTGTCCAGCAGCCTGGACCACCTACTCATCACGGGGCTGTTTGTACCATGGGCGGATAGTTCTGGCATTTTGCAGGAAGAAAGCTCAGTCCCTCTGGCCTCAGTTCTTCCATTTCATCCTCAGTCACCCCAGTTTAAATTCTTCTCTTTCCCAGGAGGGCCTTGTGCACATAAATATCGCCTCTAGCAATGCTCTAGCTTCCTGAGCAAAGAACACTGGGAAAGGGACTGAGTGCCGAGGTAGCATCACTTCAGACGTCTTATTAGTTCTCCCAAACTCTGAGATGTGGGTGTAATTATCCCTGCTTTACAGAGGAGGAGACGGAGGCTTATAGGGGTTCAGGGACTTGCCCTGGATCACTCCATTTTAAGAGGGGCTTGGAGGCTCAACCATACCTGCCTGATTGCAGCTCTATGTGATGTTATATCCCTCAACTGGATCTGATTCGAGGAGAGAATAACAGTTTCATTTATGTTATTTGTCTTTTGGGGCGGGTAGGAGCAGAGCAACCAATGACTTTCTGTTGCACTAATGTCCCCCATTCGTCAGATGAGGCTGTTGAGCAGATGGGGTTTGCAGCCTACACTTCATAGGCCGTGCCTCGTGCTGCGCAGGAGGATTAAATCAGGAAGCGCCAAAGTGATTTGTATCCGAAGTCTACAACCCGCGCTACCCCCCCATCCCCCGCCGCCCCAGCTCTCACTCAGAGCCTCCCAGGGCATTTCTTCTTAGTCCTCCACCAAATTCTGGTCCACTGGCCACGTCCACCCACCCTCTTTACTTTATTTCCTCTCCAGCATGGAGTCCACTCTCTAAAGGACAGAAGATCTCTTCCTCAGATCTTTGTCCTGATGTGCACCTGTCAACACTCCGAGCAGTTTTTTCAAACCTGGATGCACCCAACTTTGGCCTCTTCCTCTCCTGGCCTACAGGCGGCTGAACTGCCCCCAGAAGTACCCATGCTGCCGCCTGCTCGCTGTGGCCTCTGTACCCTGCACATGCCCAATGGTCCTGCTACCTTTCCCGACCAGCGCGGCTCCCAATCCCATTCAAACACTCGCTGCACCCCGAGTCCATCCCTCTCCCTCACTCCCAGCAGATGACACCTTCTATGTTATTCGCAGAAACAGACACGTCACCTTTCCAAGACAGGCCAACATGCAAACTTCACTGTATCTGGCCCATTCTTCTCTGTCTCCATCTTGAGGGACCACGTGCCTCCTGCTGCGACAGGCCAGCCCTCCCCCTGAACTCCTCGCACCTTTCAGTCTTGCATTCATTCATAAACTAGCATTTATCGAGTTCCTGATTCATCTCCTGCCTTCTAGCTCAGGGCTCCTCCAACTTTAATGTGTACACAGATCCCCTGGGACTCCTGTTGAATGTGGATGCTGCCCCGCTGGCCTGGTACGTACTAGTCTCCCAGGGGCTCCTGCTGCTGTCCTGAGCACCTCCATTCCAGGAGAAAGGGCTTCCCCAAAACCACGTGGCTCTCACTTGGGAAGCTTAAAAATGGCTGCTGCCTCTTCTCCACCCCCACATAATTGATTTAGTCTGGGGCCTGGCCTGAGATTTTTAAGCGGCCGCCCCTGGTGATTCTAGTGTGCAGACAGCGTGGGAACCACTGTCCCAGGGGCCTTTGCCCTCCCTTGGTGTCTCCACTCTCCACCTGGTCTTCCCTGAGGCGCTGTCACATGTGCTCTTCACTGCCCATTCCCCAGCATCACTGATTTCTTCCCTACCACCTGGTTCCCATCAGCATTTAGATGAATTCAGTGTTCTACATCCTACAAAATGAAAAAAAGAGGGAAAGAGGGAACAGCCTACCCAGACTCTCCTGCAGTTCATTGTCTGCCCGGCTGCTCCTTATTCTGCTTCACGAAACAGAGGCCTGCATGTGCTGTCGGACTCCCGTCCCCTGCGGATGCCCCCACCTGGCTCACACATGACACCCTTACCATCCTCTTCGTCACCCCATCAGGATGAGGCTTCGTCTCCGCAGCCCCCTCCTGTGAGCCTGTGTTTTCAGAGCTGTAGTCCAGGCTTTTGTTGCTGCTCAGCTTCTACCTTCACCTTATGTGGCCTCAGCTTCCCCTTCTTGGCCTCTGTCTGGTGCCGCTTTTCACGGCCCATTCTTGTGGCATCAGGCACCATGCTATGGACCCCCACATCTCCGTCTCCAACTTGGACTGAGCCCCAATCCCCAGTGTCCAGGCAGGCACCGGGCATCTCTACCTGCTTGGTTCCTGGCTCCTCCAACTCAAGTCTAAACTGAACTTAAACACTTAACTCCTGAATTTGCCCCTCGTCCCCTATCCCCATATCAGTGAATGCGCTTCCTTGCATCCTGTTGCCCACGTCAGGAATCTCGGTGTCCACCCTGACTCCTCCCTTCCCCTTCTTCCAAGTCTGAACAACCATAGTGCTAGAACGCAGTCCACACTGAGCCCCCAGGTCCTTGCTAATCACTGAACATTCCACATTCAAGATTGGACAGCATTCCTGTCCCCTTGGAGCCTCTAGCCTGGCGAGGGAATGTGATGAGTGCCAAGAAGTCCTGGTGCTGTGAGGGCACCTGGTCCAGTTGGGAGTGGAAGGAAGTGAGGCTGGACCAAAGTAGCTCCAGTTCTGTGTGGTGGCACAGGAAGGACAGGTGTAAATGGATCCCAGCAGGTGCTGGTGCTGCAGTTGGACAGGGAAGGACTTGAACCTGTCACTTCTCTCCATTCCCTTCCCCGCTCCCCTTCCTAGAAGTGTGATCAGATCTGGGTTTCTACACCCCCTTCCAGCAGTGCTCCTGGCTCCAGCTTTGCCCCATCAGACCCCTCGGCCATCCCTAAGATGCCCTCAAAGCACAAACATCAACACACTGCACTCGGCATCCCCCTGCCCTTCAAGTTCAACCTCACCCCCACCAGTGCCTCGCCAGACCCTTTAAGTTCTGTGTCTTTATCTCTCATACATTTCTCTTCCTCCATTTCTCCCACACATACATTTACCCCCACATTTTACCCGCCTGCCAACAGAACTCCTCTCTTCATACATGCTAGTCTCTGCTTTCCCCCTGCTTCAGCCAGAGCCCCCAGCTCACCTGCTTTCTGGTCTGTCTAGATAATATCCACTGTGCTTCTGGGTACCAGAAGCATCATCACCACCTTGACCACTGCTGATCCAACAAGCAGGGCCTCTGGGTGCTCCCACAGCCCACATGTTCCGCATCTGCACAAGACAGCAATTGCTTCCTCCACTACCTTTCTCTCTTCTTGAAAGCTCACCATCCTATCCCACATGGGGCACATAGTAGGTGCTCGATCATATGTGATGAACAAATATATGACCAGGCTCAGATCCAGCCAAACAAGAATGTTCTTTGAGGCTGGGTGGTCAGGGGTAGCATGTCGACTGCAGAATCCAAAGAGATTTGTAAGTAGACCCAGCGCCCCAGCAGTGAATTATGAACAACACACAGAATGTTCCTGTAGCCTTGTTTTTAATGAAAAATAAAAACACACCTAAATTCCATTTTCAAGTAAAGCATAAGTGTCATTACAGCATCCTTGTGAGGTGTTTCTAAGTGCCTCTGCAGCTCTGTCTGGAGCTCTAGAGATCTCTGGCTTATTTCTCCAGCCCCCTCCTGAGAGCTGTGGGCATGTTGTGCCTTGTGCTTCCCAGCCCGGGCAGGCTGCAGCTACCAGCTGGGACACAGCTGTATTTTGTCTTTGTGTCTTCCCTCCCCACCCCCAGCATTGAGAGCAGACTGGAGCTGAGGAGGACTCTGCAGTGCCAGAGCTTCAAGTGGTACCTGGAGAACGTCTATCCGGAACTCAGGTATCTGCCCTTCCTGCTGGCTGCCCCGAGGCCCTCAGCTTACTGGATCTGGAGAAGGGACAGCCTCTGGCCAACTGGAGGAGGCTCTTGAAGTATACAGAGTGGACCAGTTGGCTCCCCTTATCTCCAAAACCAGAAGAGGAGTTAGATGAACCTGTAGCACAAGGTGGAGGCTAGCTAGCAGCAGTGCTGAGTCTCAGCCCTGGCTCTAAGCCCCACAGTAGGACCTGAGCACAGACTTGCTGGTCTGGCTCCTCTCAGGCTCCATCTACCTGTGGCTCCTAGGTCTTTCCTAGTGCTAACCTCCGCCCCCTGCCCCCAGCAGCAGTGCAAATCTTTGTGACATAACCCAGGGTAAAATAATCCTCGCCACTCCTGATCCCTCAGCTGTCAGTGTTGCTAATCCAAAGAGCTGCAGTTTCATCTCCTGTGGCTTTCCTCCAGCATCCCCCCAGACTCCTCCATCCAGAAGGGCAATATCCGACAGAGGCAGAAATGCCTGGAGTCTTCCCAAAAAGAGAAAAACCAAGAACCCGCCAACGTCAAGTTAAGGCCCTGTGTCAAGATCAAAGGCGAAGATCTGAAGTCCCAGGTATGGTCACTATCAGGGGACACACAAGCACGTGGTGGACTCAGCCTCTGTCACCTGTTTACAGTGACCTTGAGTGCCCAGCTACACCCAGAGCTCAGCAGCAGAGCAGAAGCATGATTGACCCGCTCTGGGACTGGATACATGCCACCAAGCATAGAATTTCCCAATGCATAGAATATTTCTCTGAAAGAGACCTTGCCAGGCAACATATAGGAAATCACTATTTAATTCACAGAAGTTTAATGAGTATCTGTTGGGGCCAACCTGCTGGCAGTAAGTGTGGGCTGGGTCAGCAATGGTGGGTGCCCACCTACCTCAAAAATATGAAATACAGAGGAAGACGAGCCTGCCACTGGGTGGCGCTGCCTGCTGGGTACTCCCCCCATTCTGATTTTTAACCACCTTTGCTCTAGCGGGACACTGGAGGGGCTGCCTGAGTCAGACGGGAAAAGGGAAGGAAGCAGAGGTGTTGGTTTTGCTATAGGTGCGGCCCCCCATCTAGGAATGACAGGATGTGTTCAAGTGGCTTTTGTAGAGTGTTGAGAGTAGGTGACAGACATCCCTCTCTTTGCAACTGGCGTGTGGGTGCTGTGTGTTGTCCCCTTTTCCTGGAACAGGAGTTTGCTTGGTGTCTCCACAGCACAGCCGGGTGCTGATGTCTTTGACTGCATGAGGAAGGAGGCCTTGGGAATGCTGGATCCCAGGGAGCAGCCCCCAATACCCTGGCCCTGGGAGAGATTGCCAGGTCTTTGTTTGACCAGAGGGTAATAGTACCTGTGCCGCTGACTTTTCTGTGGTGCAAGCAAGGGGAGGAAATAGCCGCCATCGGTGGGAAACTAGAGTTATCACAGTAACAGCCTTCAAGTGAACAAAGAGTTCTTTTCTAGAAGAGCATGCAAAGCTGTCGCTCCTCTGCTTTGGAGAACAATCGTGTTTGTGTAGCAGCAGTGAATTTAGGATAATAGGGGAGCACCTTGGGATAGAAAGATGTTCAGTAGGATCCCACAGAGCACTGAGTGCCCGAAAGCCCCGGCCACATGTGTGGCTGTGAGGCCGGCTCGGACACCCCCTGCTAGCAGGGCCCGTGCCCCACAGCCAGGACTAGGTGCGTTTCCAAGTGTTCCGAAGGTGTTAAACTCCCTTTAGTCTGATAGCAATCCACATACATGGATCCCCTGCTTTTCAAGAGTGTGCGTCACGCTACTTAACTTTACACAAGACCTGTGTTAATTAATATCCGCTTTGCTCACCAAATAGGAGCTCAGGAGGATTTTGCTTTCACAGCAGAGAGCAAGTGTCGCACACGGCATTTGTTTTGTAGCAGCCCCAGAGGCGGTTGCTTCCATGCAGAGAGCGAGGCACCAAGTCCTGCCCTGGCTGTGCCCGGCTGTGTCTGCGTCACAGCTTTCCTGCTTTGAATGTTAGTGAGATTTTAGGGTTTATGTGTTATTGGAATGATTTCTTAAGTTAGTTTTTGGGTCTGTGAACACACAAAATGTTTTCTATATAAATTAATGGTAATTGCCTCTTCATTTTACACTCTTTTGGTTTAGGAAGGGTTTCATAAGGATGCTGTACTGTGGCTAGTACAGGACACCAGTAACTCTTTCAGCTAAAATAATCCCCCAAGAGTGTGCACTCATGTGTGGGTGTAGAGGACATGCCCTGTAATACTGAATGACATCACCTTCCGGTGCCTGCACCTTCTCCCCACATCAAGTCTTGTCCTAGCTTCATGCTGCCCCACCACCCCTGCTTTACTGCAGCCATGGCTTCTCTCCTAACCCTGCTCTGCCTCTTCGCCCATCTGTGTTCTCCTTTTCCTGCCTCTTGACCTGTCCAGGGGAGTCACCTCTGCCCTCAAACCCCTTCACATGACCCCTTCAGCTTCCCTCCTGCCCCCACCTCTTCTGTCTCTGAGAGACAGATCAAGGAACTGACATGAGAACTCCAGTAAGCAGGTGCTCACGCTATGCTGGTTTTACAGATGATAAAGCTGACCCAGAGAGATGATCCAAGGCCATGTGCTAGAAAGTGGTGAAGGCAGGACTTGACAATCTGGTGGCCACACGTATCTCTGCCATCGCTGCTGCTGCCAGAGCCGTGGCTGGTGCCAGACCCTAATTCAAGATCCATCACAGAAGAACATGCCTGTCCCTGAATCCTTCTTCCAGGCTATAGATATTAAAACCATCCATCAGGTATAGGAGGTAGTTGGCAAGAATCTTCATGGCCAGTGTCCAGTGGCCACAGGAAACAGAGGTCCCACACCCCATGCTGGGGTCTGGGGAGCAGACCAGAATGTAGGCCTCTCCCCCACCTTGATGGGAAGTGGGGCAAGAGTACGAATGGGGGCCACACTCCCGGACCCCACACCTGAGTGTGGGGATACCAGCAGTGCTGGCCGGCACCCCTACTACCCCGGGATTTGCCCTCTACAGCCTGGCTCTGTTCCCCACCATGAACTCCCCAGCCTGCACATTCACACTCCCTTCCTTCCAGGTGGGCCCTGTGGGCCTAGGTATGTGTGCTGGGGAGAGAGTCCATATTTGGGAGGACAGGCAGGAGGTGAGATCCAGGTAGGCCCTGAAATCAGGAATCAGTTTGGGGCCACTGGGGTGGAATTCCAGGGTCCCAGATGTCTGGAGCGAAAGTGTACCAGAGGGTGGGATCCTGCTGGCAGCTCACTCCCCAGGGTGTTTGAGCCCAGGCACAGGGGTTCGTCCTCATTGTTGTAAAGAGCCTCCAGATGTGGCTGTCCTCTGGCTCACAGCCCTGCCCCCAGGCCCATCCATCCCTCACACTGCTTTACCTCTCTCTTCACTGGGGTGTCAGCCTTGGGAACAGAGTGTCTCATCTGAGTGTGCTGAAGATGTCAGCAAAGTGATGCCTTGGATGGAATGTGAGAGAAACACATCATCTATTTGTAAACATGTGAAGCTCCCGAAGTCGCCAGGCTAACAAATTTCCTCTTGACGCTCTTGGATCCCCTAGGAGAATATTTGTGAAAGATAGCAGGAAGACAGGCCACCAATCTAGTTGCTATCCCAAGGTGGAGAAAGGGAAAAGAAAATTTAAAAAATTCTTGAGTGTGCTTTTCCAGCTGTCTCCCCGACACTTTAGGTTACTGGCTTAGGGAGGTAAAAGCTCTTCTCCCAAACCTGGACTCACATTGCGCCTCTAGGTGTGTGAAGCCCGAGTCTGTCAGTGGGACACGTGGCCAGCTTGTGACCTTCCCTGCTGATGCCAAATCTCCTCCCTGAGATGTCTCAGTAGAACTTTGGGGAAGGCCCTGTCTACCTTGCCACCAGAGCATGGCTCCTGGGGGACCAAGCAGAGGCAGTTTTCTGCAGCTAGAGCTCCAGGGCTGCCTCTTCCTATTGGCTTCCTCCGTCATAAGCATCTACACGGCAGGCAGTAATCGGGTGCTTGCTGTGTGCCCTGGACATCCACACGTACTCAGCCATGCATTCCTTAGTCCCCCTGATAGTACTTTGATTTAGCATATGAGGTAACTGAGGTGTTGAAAGTTAAGTAACTTACCCGGTGAATAGTAACTCACAGGGTGAATAGTAGGTAGCCCCGGCTGTCACTCTGGAGTCCAACAATAGGACCCCCCCAAAAAATATAGCATGGTGGGTATTGAACTGCATGGTATTTAGCCACTTCTTTACTCTAAGTACAGTGAGTCCGCAACACAGACAGCAGGCTCTCCAAAATTGCTACTTAAGTGCAATGGTGTATAATGAAAGCAGGTCTTGAACCTACCGTTGTTGGCCAGGATGGTCCTTTTCTAATCAATTTTATAAAAGCACGTGGACTCAGTGTTATTGGAGACCTGAGGTGTGTTCTTACAACTTGGGCAGGAAGGACAGGTGGGCTGGAAATAAAGACCCTGGGAGGGAGTCTAGCGAAGGTCCCGTGGCAGGAGGGGAGTGTGTCTTGGAGCTTCCCCCACCCCTGGCTGCTGCCTCAGGGTGCTGCTGAGACTGTGTGGGTGCAGCTGGTGAAGGCGACCGTGGCACGGCCGGCCAGTGTGTTGGGTCCTCCTTCAGGGATATAGGGGGTCAGCTGAACTCAAGGTTCGCTTGCCCCCAGACTCCCACCACCTGTCCGAGACCCTTGAAGGGCACGTCTGGTGCGCTAGTGCTTTGCCTGGTGTGACCTTAGAGGCTGGGGCCCAGCCGTTGTGCCTGCGTCTGTCAACCCGAGTCTGCTTCTGGCATGCCCAGATTAACCACTGATCTCTTCATCTTCAGTTCCCCCTTCATAAAATTGTGCCTGCCCCCAGGGGCTATGATGCCTTTAAATCGAAACAAACGAGACACCCTAGAACCAGAGTCCCTTCTAGGAGCCTGGGTCACCCGAGCCCAGCAAAGCCAGCAGTGCCACCTTGCACTCACACCCGCTTCTCAGTTCTGTGCCGTCCACCACTCAGAAAAAGGTGTGAGGGGAAGTGCCGTCTGCAGAAGGTGTGGGCTGTGCATTTGCAAGGACAGGCCTTAGCCTGTCTTCTCACTACATGTCTCCGTGCTCACCTAGCCACTTCTCCCGTGAGCCCTGCCAATACCGTTGATGAGGCCCTGCTCGGGGGGCCTGGCCTTGTGCTAGTGCTTGTGCATCATCTCATTTAACCTTTACAGAAACCCCACAAACCAAGGGCTGTTATCACCCCCCCTTCGCAGATGGACTGAGCAAGGCTGAGAGAAGTCAGGAGTGAGGCTAGAGTAACTGCATTCAGACCTAGGCTGCTGCCTCCAGAGACCACGTGCTTCAGCTCAGCTGGGCTTTCTCAAACTCAGCGCTGTTGGCATGAGGGCTGGGTCACTCTTTGTCATGGAAACAGCCCTGTGCATCGTAGGCTGCATAGCAGCATCCCAGCCCTTACCCACTAGAGGTCAATAACACTCCCCAACCTGATAATAATGATAATAAATGCCTCCCCGTGCTGCCAGCTGTCCCTTGGGTGGGTGAATGGGGCCGAGTCACCATGGCTGAGAACTGCTGCTGTAGGCTTGTGGCTTTTGGCTTTTAGAAGATGATCCTTGGACCATCTAAGAGCAGCCCCCTGCTTGGGCCCCCAACACTCCCTCATGCTGCCTCTTTCAGAACTTTGCTCCTTCAGTTGTCTCCTCTTAGAAAATCTTTCTTCTGCTTCTCCATCCAGTGCAAATCAATGAGCCCCAGGCTGGGTGACGGCCCCTGTTCAGCTCAGCATTCACGGCTGCTGCCAGATGGGCACTTACTAGAGAGAAGTCGGCTACCCCTCTGCATTCCCAGGCCACTCCCTTCTGCCCATAGTGGCTCTCTCCAGATGGCCTTGAACCTGTACTAGCTCCATCATCTGCTCCCCACTTCCAAGGCAGGAGCAAAGGAGCTGGAGGGCTGGGAGTGGGCCCCCTCCTCTTCTTCCTCAGGCCTTTGCTGGCCAGCCTCAGAGAGGGTGAGGCTGTCCACACACCACCTCCAGGGAGACCTCTGGATAACCTCCCTCTGGTGGCTGTGTCTGTACACCTCAGGGTGTGGGCAGATTTTCCCGTCCCCCAAATGTTCTGTGTGTGGCCCAGTACTCACGGATCTAGATCGAGCTTGCTGAGCAACTGCCTCTGCCTCCTGAATCCGTTTCTGACTCTGGGATTCATTTAATAAACCCATTCATCACCAGCCATCCTAGAAAGTCTGACAGGCTGCAGAGGGGGGATCAGAAAACCTCTTGCTCTGTGTTCTGCTTCCCTCCTTTCTTCTCCTGCAGATGTGTCCAGAAAGCAGAGTTCCTCTGGGAATTGTGAGGCTGAAGTGTTTCAATGCCAGTAAAGCATCAGCTAATGGAAAGTCCACTTAGTGTAAGGCCTTCGATCTCTGTCTCATAGTTTACCCTTGGGGGTCTCGGAGGTGGTTACCTCAGCCCTCACCCCTGGGGGTGTACCATGCACTTTCCTTCCCGAAATGCACTGGCGACAAGGTGTTGGAGATGGAGTGTCTCTGTTGTCAAAAGAACCCCAAACACACGCACACCATCCCCAGAACACTGATTTTTTGAAGACCCCAGGATATTTTGAAAAGAAATGCCAAAACAGGCTTTCAGAAATCATGGTATACATTAAGGTTTTCTTTGTTAGTGCTTTTAGCATAAAAGAAAATGCAATGCCTGTGCTGGTCATAACATAATTACAGGATTTATTTTTAAAACACAAATTCATGGTTCACTGCTGGCTGGGTGAATGATGAAACAGAGGAATGAACCCCATCTTCTTTCCACATGGGGGTGGTAGGTTTAGGCTCCAGATAATGGCAGAAGTCTAAAGGTGAGGCCAGTTGTACAGTGGATCTAGGCAGTTAGCTGCTGGCAGCCCTACCCTTGAGCCTGAGCCCCAGGCCCTTCACTCCTCGCAGAGCAAGAAATTCTGGAGACCCTCACCCAGGGCCTTTTCCCACTTCTAGATCACACTGCAGTATCTGGAATCCCATCCAGTGGGATGGGATTGGCTCACCTGAGTGGCCCTCACCCCTGGTCTGTCCTCCTGAGAGTTGACTTTATTCCCAACACACACAACTAGACCCAAGGGGGGCTGTTTAGAGGGGAGTGACCAGGTGTGGATAGGCAGACCGGGAGGCTTGTGGGGGAGCAGCCAGTGCTGCCTGTATCCCCATGTTCGGATGTGGAGTGTGGCCTCCTTCATACTCTGGCCTCACCTGCCATCAATGTGGGGGAAGGGCCTACTCTCTGGTCTACACCTCCCCACCCCCCTGTTTCCTGTGGCCACAGGACATTGGCCAAGAAGAAGCCTGTCTCGCTCACTCCCTCCTGTCAAGGTGGAGTTGATGTACAGATTTAGTGTGACCTCAGGGACAGGCGTGTGCTCCTGCGATTCCCTTTGAATAAAGAGCTGTTGGGAAGCGAGGACTTGGCCACAACTATTGCCTTTGGATAACCTCACTGAGCCTTTTCTTCCTTTATCAAATGGGGATAATAATAATGTCTACCAAGAGGGATTCATAGTTAATGAGTGGCCTGGTCCAGAGGCAGAGGGTCAGCTGGTGGGCAGGGGGCAGTAGAGGAAGCAGCCCTCCATGGGGTCCTCTCTGCGGCTCCCTCAGCCCCCAATTCATGAAGCATCTTCTTTGCCCCATGATGAAGGCAAAGAGCAGATGTTACCCCCACTTCATGCCAAGGAGGGTCACGTTTTGACAATGTACTGGCACTTGCACCCTCAACTGAAGCCGCAGTCAGTTGCTCTCTGATCTCTGGCACATTGGAGGAATTCTGTGAAGAACGTCATGTGAGGGGCCTCATAGAATTCCCCTTCCCCTTTAAGGGCCCTGCTTGGCCACCCAGTGGCTCAGCTTTTCCTGCCCCTGAGCGGCTCAGGGGGGAAGTGAGTGCACCTGTTCTCCCAGGCGCACATGTGCTCCCGGACTCTCTCTTTCTCACGACTTCCTTTCCTGCTCCCCCGGAACACGCGTCCGCGTCCTCTTTGTCCCTCCATCTGCCTCTCGTCCAGCCTCTCATGTTCTCTGCACACTGAATTGGAGTGCTTTTTTTTAAAGGGGGCACTCTGGAGACCGCTAGGAGTGATTTACCAGGTGGCTATTTGAAATGTCAAGTGTGGGGCGCAGACAATGATCTAAATAGACTAGAGGGCACACAGCCCAGCTGGGGCGTTGTCCAAGCCATGCCCAGAGTCCGGAGCTGCTCAGCACCCGCTGAAGGCAGCCTGCATCCCGGCCACCCCCTCACTGGGATACGGGGTCAGAGACCCCCCCCGGAGGTACGACCTCCAGGTCTCTGGTTCTGGAGCAGAATATTCCATGGTCACCTGTTCACTGTTGATTCCTGCCAGGACCTCCCCTCCCCACAAGGCTTTGCTCAGCCCTGCTAATCATCACACGTATGAACAGCTGCTCCTCCCCAGTGGCTGCTTCCGAAGATCCTCACGTGCGCCTTCCTGCTCTCTTCCCCCAGATCTGGGCCTTCACATACACCCAGCAGATCATCCAGGAGGAGCTGTGCCTGTCAGTCATCACCTTTTTCCCTGGCGCCCCCGTGGTTCTCGAGTTTTGCAAGAACGGAGATGACAAGCAGGTAGGTGCCTAACGTGTGGCTGCCTGTGTGTGTCTGTCTCCTCTGCAGGCAGAGAACGACCATAGGAGAGGAAGGGTGAGAAGTAAGGCTTATGGGTAGGCGAGGGAGGAAGGTGCTGCCTCTCCTAGCACCCAGGCACCCGCAGAGGGGTCAGCTTGTCACAGAAAGCCTGTGAACTTCATGGGACCTCAGCGTGCAGTTGCCTCTTGTCCTGCCCTGCCTGGCCCCAATGCCAGCCTGCGTCCTAGGGCAGGACGGCACTGCCTCCGAGCCTCAGGGCCTAGGGTGAGCGAGATTTACACCTTGAGGACCTGGGCCTGGCAGTGGCCCAAAGCCACCCCGGATGCACCATGTGTACAGCTCCTCCAGCAGCCGGGCGCCGGCTTCACTCTGCTTCCTCCGCCTGGGCCGTGGCGGAGGCCCTGTGTCAGATGTCTGTGTTGGCTTCAAGGCCCTCTGTGAGCTTGTTTCCTCCTTGTGGAATGGCGTTGATGATGCTCCTCATGGGGCAGCTGCTTAGAACAATTAACCGCCATGGTCCAGGCACTGGATCGGGGTGGTTCCCAGGAGGCACCCAGTCTCCTTGCAATGCGTGGTGAGGTCTGGGGAGCAGCAGCCAGAGAGCCAACATCCTGCTCAGGGGCCTGGTGAGCATATGTGAGAGGTGTGGGGTGTGACCCGGAACCCCTCCTGCGTGGTCAGCCCCCAGCTCTTCCTGCTGCTTTGTGGTGGTGCAGACGCCAAGCACAGATCGTTTCGCTGTTGTTCCCGTGACAGACTCCCGTGCCACATGTTCTGGCCTAATGCTTGGAAAGTTATTGCCTTCTAATGAGTTTTCCTAGCAAACATATTGATTTTGCTTTTTTTTTTTTTAAATCTGATTAAAACAGAACAACAACAATACCTGGCAGAGCAATTAGTTGCAGTTTTATTCCTCCATGAGACCATGAAGTCAAGTCTCCGGGTGACCCTAAATACGTGGCATAAATGTTTCTGATTACACTGGAAGGCCCGATATTAGTGATGGGACCTGGGGCCTTAGCCAGAGAGCCCAGGCTCACCCTGTTTCCTCTCCATCTCCCCAGCAATGGAGCAGGACGGGCTCCCGCATCGAGCACATGGCTTCCCACCTCTGCCTGGACACGGACTTGTTTGGTGATGGCTCTGAGAATAGCAGGGAAGTCGTTGTCAACCCGTGTGAGTCCTCACTCATGAGCCAGCACTGGGACATGGTGAGCTCTTGAATGTCCGGGGGCCGTGGGCTGGCGCTCTCCGTGAGAGCCGCAGACTGGAACGCAGGCCGCCAGCAGCCCACACCCACTGCAGATGTCCTGCACTGGAAGCTGGAGCCAGAGCCCCCAGGACAGGAGCAGCTGTCTCAGGGAGGATGGAGGCAAAGATGGCAAGCCACATGGGGCTCAGCGTTAAAGCCCATGGGTTCTCGATACCGTTCCGGTCCTGTCCTGGCCCCATCTGCCCCGGCTGGTATCTGGAGACAGATCCACCGGGAAGTGTTTACATTGTTCCCTTTCTTACAAAAGAGACCAGAGAGATTAGCTTTCCTTGTCCCTAGACCAGGATTGAGTTGAGAGATGAAGAATAGAGGCAGTTTTCGAACAAATAAAAGTAACCTTGCAAGTTTTCTCTGCGTACCTCTCACTTTGTCTCTCCTTGCGATAGCGCAGGGCTAGAAGAAGCTCTCCGCTGAGCAGGGCATGGGGGCAGCAGGGTCTCGTGGTCAGGTGGACAGAGGGCAGGGAGCTGGGACGCCTGCATTCTTATCCCACCAGGCTCTGTGACCTCGACAGACACACAACTTCTCTGGCTCTTCATTCTCTGTTATATCAGGTGAGAGGTAGGAGCAGCCCAGGGTGGTTACCCAGGGATGCACGAGCTCTCTCTGAGGAAGCCCCATCTCTTCAGGAGCTCTTGCTTCCACCCTGGTGATCCTGCTGTGGGGGCCCGGGGCAGGGTCCAGACTGCAACTGATCCTCATGCCCTCTGCCTGGTCAGAACCCCTGTCCTGGACACCTCTGTGGGCTCTGGTGTGGCCGCTAGCACAGGAGTTCCTGCCTCTGACGCGTCTTCAGGTGCTCCCAGGCTGTGGTGGTTGTCCCTTCTTTTTAACTGGGGTTGAGAAGATCTGTCCATATTGCTTAGAAAGTTGCCAAACTATGCTTGCACATTCTATGACAGTAAGTTCACCACCCACCTTTAGTAATGATCTTAATTCTCTTTTGCTTATAACAAATTAACCCAAAACTTAGCAGTTTAAAGCAATGTGTGTTTATGACCGATGGTTTGTGGGAGCCAAGAATCGCAGGCTCCCCTCTTACCAGGGGCTGAAAAGGCCACATTCAGGGCATTGCTGGGGCTATAGTCGGCTCAAGGTTCAGCCAGGGCAGCATGTGTTCCCAGCTGGCTCTATGGTTGTTGGCAGATTGGATTCATCTCGGGTTGTTGGCGCGAGGCTGTCCTTGGTTCTTGGCCCCATCAATTTCTCCATCCCAGCTGCATGCTTCACCACAGCGAGCAACCCAAGAAGATCGGGCCAGCCAGCCAGGGGTCACAGGCGTTCATAACCAGTCGCACCAGCTGCCTCCCATCTCTTTAGGGTAAACACTCATTGCAGTCCACACTCCCAGGTCATGGATTACATGGGCCCGTGGGAGTCATTTTAGAATTCTGAGCTCGGGACCTTTTACACGTGAGCCAGAAGTCTCGCCATCACTTGTAGAGCCAGCAGTGATGGGCCATCGTTCTGGCGCTTCTCATCAGGCCTACAGCAGCGGGCAACTGCAGATGGTGAGGGGTGAGTGTGCAGCCCCAGAATTTCTGCCAGGGTTTGGATCAGCTTCCCAACTCTCTTGTTGCCTCTTTGCTGTGATTTGGCTCTTTTTGGTGGGGTTATTTCACTCCCCACTGGGAAAAAGAGAGGAGGTTGTGCAGTGGAGAATGACATCTAGAGCAAAAGACGTCCTGATGGCCCCTCAACTACATGTCCAAAGCGTTCAGACCAGCCTGTCTGAAAGAAAGGAAAGACAGGTTCCCTAGGGACATTTCCCCATGTAGGTGAAGTAGGAATGGTGCTAAAAAAAACAAAAAGCCGAGCTGGGATGTCTTCATGTGTATCTTGTCCCCTCTGTGTATGCGCCTGTCCTGGAGACCCTCACCAGGAAATCAAGCTCTCGGGTAATATTCTCTTAAATAGATGATTGGAGAAACCATTCCTTGACCAAGGTGAAGTGACCTTACTTATATTTACCACCCCTAGAGTCACGGGGTGTAGGTGGCCCTAGGTCCCTCCTCAACATCCAAAGAAATGGGGAAGCAGGAATGCAGACCCTGCTGTAAGCAGCAGACATTTACTACCTCCAGAGCTTTTGATGTGGCAGAAGAGCCAATGCTCAGCATGCATTTGGACCTCCCTCCCTTACACATGAGAGTCACTGTGAAGGATGTGGCTGTCACCTGCTAATGGTTCATGTGTGAGGGGCATGCATCTGGAAGCCTCCTTGGTGGAAAATCAAGTTGAAAATTCTGTTGATGTGGATTGAATCACTGTGTGTAGAGATCCAGATGCCCTCTACCCACCAAGCTGATTATAATGAAGCCAAAGCGAGTGTAAGACACAGTTTAAAAGCAAGAATAGCAGCACTTCCAAGCCTCCACCAATTCAGGACAAACTGACCGTATTCTGACAGCACAGCCACCTGTCCATCCCGGGATGCCCACGGCCACCATTGTCTAACACAGCAAATGTGCCTGAGCTGCACCTGCAGTCTGATCTTTTGGTGGTTGCTGAGTGGGAGTCCTTGGTCAACGCTGATCATGTCAGTACCCTGGAGAGCTCACTTGGTAGGCCCCCAATTGTTGAGGATGAAAAAAAAAAAATTATTAAAGGACATCAACATATGAAAGCAAAAAGGATTTTCGTTCTTCTTCTTTTAAGCACTCACAGGGCTTAGCCCCCAAAACAAGCTTGGATATTCACCCCCTTGGAATAGTGTCACCACACTGCCAGATAAGGGGTTGCCAGTTGTGGCAGAAACCCCCCTCACCAGGATTATCTGGCCAGTAGGGACAAATAATAGTATGGGCTTTTAAGTATTGTAATGGTGTCAGTGGTGTGCCAATTAAATGGAAGAATTTATACATACATCACATGTATACATGTGACTTGGAAAGAAGAGGGGCAGTGTTTTCAGGCTTGCCCCCGTGGCTGGATTAGAGTTGGAGGAATGACAGTGTTTAGTGGAGGGGCCGAAATCGGAGACAGTTCTGGAGTCAGCCTCGGTGGCCGTGCTGGTGCCATATTGAATCTGACACTTGCTGTCTTGGTAGTCTGTTCCTCTGTGTGCTCTGTAATTCTCTGCGTGAGCTCATCTTCGGCAGGAAATATTTCCTCTGGGCATCTCTTGTGCCCTGGTTGTGGAGATGTGCCTCAGCCAGGGCTTAAGTTTGTTTTTGTTGCGTTCCATTGATTTCAAACCTGTTTGTACATTGGTTTCTCCAGTTGTAGTTTCCATGCTGTGAGGGTGATGTGAATTTGGATTCCGCATCTATGCTTGGCACAAAAGTCAATTATCTTCCCTTTGTCCAAGTTGTCTCTTTGCTCCCATGCCATCAGCACTCCCCAGCTGGTGGGTGGGTTTATCTAGCCCTTCTAAGCACCCAACTATATGTAGGGTCTCATTTCTGATCCCAGCCACCATGAGGCTGGGGTCCTCATATCTGCCTCTGCTTGGGTGTTGAAACCCCATCCCTGATTATATATACCTGGTTTTGATTTCCCTTCAGTTCCCATTACTTCTCTGGCTTCAATCCTCACTTGTTTTTGAGAGCTGGAACTTACCCTTTCTTCCTAAATGCAGCTGTGATTTCACATTGTTTTATTGTATTTTATCCAATATTTACATGTCTGCGTGGGAAGGTGCTTCCATGTCAGTTCAGACCCAAATTCCTTAGTGTGGTAATTAGCTGTCACCACTGTCTTTCCCACTGGCTGTGGGACCATATCTTACCATAGACACTCAATGAATGTCTGTGAATGAGTGAGAGAATAGGTCTGTGATTCTTTATACCACTTCCTAATTACCTCCTGGCTACAGCTATCACACACTAGAGTTTTTAAAAGACAGCACAGACAGGAATAGAGCACCAAGAAGATAAATTTATAACAATGAAATCTCGTTATAATACACATAGATTTAGAGATCATGCATATTTTACTTCATAATGACAGAGTTTAATACTGAAAGTGCTAACTGCAAAGAACTATCAGTAATGGAAATCTTTAATACTGCAGTAGAGCCCAGCAAGAGAGAATCTGTTCTCATAAACTCTGGGGGATGGTGATGGAAGGGTAGACGGGGAACACTTGCATTTTGTCTGCAAGCTTCTCACTGGCATTTTCACTGGCATCTGGCAACCTGAGTCCTGGCTGGCTCCCCTAATACTTGCAGTCCGCCATCATTACCTGCAACAGAGTTATGTCCTCTCCCTGTGCCGCTCCACACCCTGAGCCCCTGAGACTCAGTCCCTGACCTATCCATGCCCTTGGCTCATGACAACACCTGGGGGAGCGTCTGTCACATGGAGGAGCACGGTGAAGGTTGAGGGATCTAGCAGCTGTGTAGACATGGCAGTCTCTGGGACGTTGCACTTGGGGGTGGGAACTCTTTTCCCCAGTGTGCAGAGCCAACCTCCAGAGCTCCCTGGTGGTCTAAGGACTCAGGCAACCCCACTCAGATTAGCAAAATCTGAAGCTCCGAGCACTTTTCCATTTGCCATGGAGCCGACTAATTTAATGAAGCCGTCACAGTGCAAACCTCAGGGCTTATTGGAAAAGGACTGGAGCACGACATTATTTCACAGCAGTAGATTGCATCATTCTCATTTCACAGCTTTCCAATGGGAAATAATAAAGCAAAATTACAAACATAATGAAGAAAGAAAGGAGGGAAAAAAATCTTGGGTGAGAAACGCACCCTCTGTGCTGTGACAGGGCTGCTTACCTTCTTCATTTGAGGCAGTAAATATTACCTGGCTTCGCTCTGCAGGAAGGAGCAGCCAGGATGCCTCCACCTGCTGCTGAAGATAACAGGCTGCAATAACTCACTGTCCAGATGCAGCAAGGAGTGGCGGGCACCCCTGCAGTAGTCACTGGCCTTCTGAGAAATTCCAGCCTCCAAGAGCACAGCCCTCCCTGCATGACCAGGGGTGAAGGGCTGGTGAGGGACACCCTTGGTGGTGGTAGACCACACCGTTGCAAGGGCTAGGGGGGCGGATTGCCCTATAATCCTCCCTCTAGAAGACAAGTGGCTTCACCAGTGGGGTTTCACCCATTCCTAGGGTAGAGGAAAGAGAATGAGCCCCTGCCCCTAGTCACTCCTGCAGGTGCTTTGGTGAGCAAGGTGAGTTGACAGCTGGAGGCTAAATAGGAGTCAACAGGGAGACAAAGCTCTTTTCCAAGGCTGTTCTCATCCATCCAGCCGAGGTGTAAGATTAAGGGAGACAGCAGCTGAGCTGCTGGACCTTTTATTCTCTTCTGTGAACCTTCTTTCAGCTCCAGGAGATGTCCCTGCCTGTCCCCACGGGGTGCTGAGACTCAACTCCTTTATTCCACGCAGTCCCAAATTATTCCTCCCCTGCCCTGTACTGAAAAGAATGTTTCTCCTGTTAGTGGAAAAGTTTGAATCTTCTGGAATGAGCTCTCTCTTTCCCCAGGAGCCTCCCCTTCAACCAACCCCTGCAAGCACTTTTCCATTTGCCATGGAGAAGCAGCGGGTGAGCCAGGAGAGGTCTGCTGCACCATGTAGGTAGCTCCCTGAGTGGGGGTCAAACTCATGCTGCAGTGGCTGTAGGTAGCTTCATAGATTGTGCTTTAACCCCTTGCACCACCAGGGAGGCCCACAGAAGTTAAGTGTCTTAGCAGCCCCTAACACAGTGCACACAGCATTGTTCTAAGAACTTTAAAGAATTAATTGAGTAGTACCCCAATTTCATCTACCTTGACTAATGGGAAAAAAGCCTCCCCTGGAGCCTAATCTCCCATACACAGTGGTTTGACCCTTAGACACTGATGTCGGGTAATGTAGGTTCAAATCCTGGTTCGGTGCCTTGCTGTGTGACAGGTGGCAAATTGTGTAACATCTCCGAACTCCACCTCCTCCTCTGTAAACAGGCTTGTCATGACATTGATCTCATCATTTTAGTGTGAGTCAATGAAGTGACAGATCAGCACAGAACCAGGCACATAGCATATCTTCCGAAATGTTGGTTGTTGTAGTTTTATTCTGAGGATCAGCATCAGTTTGCAGAGCAGAGGGCAGGGCCTCAATCTCAGAGGCCGAGGAGAGGTCACACCAGGCCCTGGGCGTCCACTATGGCATTGCCCAGGGCCATGGGACTCCCAAGGGCCCAGCAGTGCTGCTCTCTGGTTTCCCATTAGTGAGGAGCCAGGGAGGAGAAAGCAGGATAGGGCAGTGAGGGACAGTGAAGAGGACAGCAGTGCCTTGATGGTCTTGGCCTTCACTCCCTGCAGTTCTCTGCCAGCTTCCCCCCTAGGAACTTCTTCAGCCCTGTGTTATTCCCTGCTCATACACACTGGTCCTGCCTGTGACCTCCATGCTCGCCCCTTGTGTGCCTTGGTCTGCACTGAGCACTGAGGGGAAGCCCTGTCATAGCATCAAGGGAGCCGTGGATGGACAGGAGAACAGAGGATGAGTATGTAAGTGATAGAGACCTCACACAGTGACTCCAGCCTGCCAGAACCCCCAGTGCTCCCTCCTTCACGGGGAGGTCACACCACACCCAGGAAATGTCTCCAGCCTCCTACCCTCTGAATCTTCACTCTAGCCCATGGGTTCTGCTCTCAGGCCTGAATTATGCCTCTCTTCAACCCTCACCAGCCAGGCAACAACCTGACTTTCAGTTTTAGATGTGCCCCCAGCCAATGTCAGAACACGGTGTCCTGTGGGTGCCAGCACCCCGGTGCCGGGACGTCCACCTGCCTTCTCTGGAATTGGGGTCTGAGCTTTCTCCTCAAAGCCGGCCAGGACTTCTAGATCCACTGGTGGTTTTGTGGGCCACTCTGTCCTGGGCAAGGGGTGAGATGTTAAGCATCCAAAGCAGTTCACACAGAACATAGTGTCAGAAAAGAGGTTCAAATAAAGAACTCAAAGGAAGATGCACATCTGCTGAGATGAACTTAAGGTGTAAGGGGGATTTTAAGAAGGATGTAGGGAGGCATCCTAGGGTGGACAGCCTGGTCAGAGGTGCAGGTGCAGCCTAAGGTGTGCAAGACATGGAAGAGAGTGGGGGCCAGATAAGACTAGAGAGGGGGCCTCGATGCCAGGCAGACGATTCTGAGCTTAATCAAGTAAAGTACTTGGGAGCCACTGGGGTTGTTGGAGCAAGGGGGTGATACTGACCAGACGCTTCGGAGGAAGATGGACTGCATTACATGGAGAAAGATGGTGTGGAGGCCTGGGAGAGACTCCAGAGATAGTTCAAGAAAGATGTGAGGCCTGCACTATGCCACCATCAGCCAGAGTGGACTATAGACCGTAGCTATGAGCAATGGGGTGGATGTGGGAGGACAGGGGAAGAGACGAGAGGAGAGCAGCCGGGAATGGCCAGAATGCAGGTGTATCCTGCTGAGCACAGGCCCTCCTGCTCCCACATTTCCTGGGTCTGGTTGAGTATCTGATAATAAGGCTTAGTTATTACATCGGAAATCATTTAGACACAGAATGGAAGACAAGTGTCTTTTTTTTTTTTTTAAAGATTTATTTATTTGTGCATACAAGAACTGGGGTACAGACCAGAGATATGGGGGGTGAGAGGATTCACCAGAGACAGAGTGGGGAACAGAACAGGCAGATCGACTGAAATACACTGTTGAGGGGAGCAGCAGATGAGTCAGGAAGGTCTGCTGCGCCATGCAGGTAGCTCCCTGAGTGGGGATCAAACTCATGCTGCAGTGGCTGTGGGTAGCTTCATAGGTTGTGTTTTAACCCCTTGCACCACCAGGGAGGCCCACAGAAGGTAAGTGTCTTAGCAGCCCCTAACACAGTGCACACAGCATTGTTCTAAGAACTCTAAAGAATTTAACTTAGTCAATCCCCATGGGAGCAGTGACAGGGGAGAAGATCTCCAAGTCACAAATGGGTAATGTGGCCAAGTAGGTTAAGTAACTTGCCCAAAGCTACATGCCTTGTAGTTGAGGTACGATTCACATCCAAGAAATCTGCTCCCAAGTTCTAGGCTTACAACCGCTGGGCTCCACTGCTCCTTAGGGGGAGCCTAGAATAGACTAGCAGTGCGAGAATAACGAATACAGTAAGACTCACTAACTTGGTCCAGGAGTTCTTGGAATATGCGACTTTAGGTAAAGCAACGTATTATGCAAGAACGTCCTCCTATTTCACTCATTGTTGGCTGGGATTTTTTTCTCATCAACATTATAACAAAACGATGTTGAACAAAGTGGCATTGTTCTAGGACTTGCTGTACTTGTGTGCCCAGAAAGAACATGCCACAGATACAGCCAAGTCCCTTGCACCAACCTCCCCAGTGGCCATGGGTGGACTTTTAAAATTAAAGGTAGCTCTCTGTTTAGCAACTGCTTAGCCACACCGACCCTCCGATTCATTGACCCAGCAGCCATTCCTCGGGTGAGGAAGGGAGAAGCAAGTTCATGAGCTAGTGCGGGGCCAGCTGTGTGCTCATGTGCTTTGCATTCACTCTGTCGTTGACTGCAAACAGCTTTCCTATGCGGTCGGTGTTATCTTCATGATTTTACAGATGAGGAACTTAAGTCTCTGAGAAGTTAAATAAATGGTCAAGGTTGCCCAACTGGTAAATGGCGGAGCGGCCTGCCTCTTCTCAGTGACCACGCTGCCTTGCAAAGTACCTGGTGATTCAGCCCTCCGCTTGTATATGTAAATCACTGAGCGATGAATATTTACTAGGTACCCATCACATGACAGGCACTATGCCAGGAGCTGGCCTCCAGTCCTTGCCTTCAAGGACAATGAGCAGAGAAGAGAAACAAGTTTTATTTAAGAGAAGCATGCTGGGGAGAGGAAGAAAGCAGAGTGGACGGATGGGTGTGCTCTGCATGGTCACTGTCATTAGTGGGTACTTGGGGCACCGTGGGGCGCTGTGCAGGGATGGCTGAGTTGTGAAGCTGCTGAGAGGACAGGGCTAATTCCAGACCCAGGAGACCATGGTTGCCTCTCCATGCTGTCTGAGAAGCTGGTTCAGCCCTAGTCATAGTGAAGTAGAGGATTATCTTTCTCAACTTGGGATGATTTGTTTTGAGAAGAACACGAGACTGAAGGAGGGCTGAGTCTCCCCCTAGGAAGCCCAGTCTGCCTCCTCCCCCAACAGGAGGGGAGGCAGGAGGCCGGTGCCCCCATGTCCTCCTGGAACACTGTGTGTATCTGTGTCCTGTGTTCCCATCACACCCTCTGCATAGCCATCTCTGCATGCTCATGTCTTGCTCTTCTGTTTAGGTCACCCCCCCCCCATTTGTAACCTCAAATGATGGTTCCCAAAGGTGCTTGAACTGAACCACTGTGAGGAGACCAAACTGCATCTTCTAGATTAAGCTGTGCCTGCATTTACGCCCATGTCTAATCAGGCCCGGATTGTGCTCGTTTCTGTCCAGAACAGGCCCTTGCAACCACTAACAGGCCTGGTTCATTCTAGTGACCAAGAATTCCTTCCATTGCATCATGAAGCCAAGGCAGCACAGACCTCTGTTGATGGATACTCAGGTGCTTGTATCCTACAAACTGGGGAATTGACAAGGAATCAACAAGAACCTCAGAGCATTCAAAATTGCATTGAGGAAGCCCCACACTGTTCTCCATCTTCCACACCCTCTTAGAGCAGGTCGGGCCCGTCTAAGAATGATAGTGGGCTAAGAGCCCCTTTGGAACATCCAGATTGACCAGGTCAGCTTCAGAGTAACAGCCAACCAGTGAAGGTACCGGGAAGGGGAACCCACAGGAAGGAAAGGTAGGCCCTGCAGACATTCCCACCACAGGATATAGTTCAGATTCTAAAACCAGAAACTCCAAGGCAGGAGCATGGCTTGAAGCTGAAGTCCCTGCATCTGCTGGGAATCTAATGTGGCTCGGCCAGAAGTCTCCATTAGAAAACAGTCATTCTTGGAAAAACAGATTTGGTTACCTTCTGCCTCATCTCTATCCATTCTTCTAGAAGGTCCAACTACATGGCCTTTAATTCTGTGTTTCTATGGTAGAATGAAGCAAAGGTCTAGACTACTGAGCATGAAAAAAAAAAAAAAAAAAAAACTTTGAAAGAGAATTCCTGGTCCAGCTCTGGCTTCTTGGCAGTTCTGTAACTAACTCATACCAGCCACTCGCTTCTCTATTCAAATATCTTTAGAAATCACTCTTAATTTGCTCAAATCAAATGAACACTTCTTGGATGCCTGCTCCATGCAAGTAACCAGAGTCTACGGAGGCTATGGTGAAGTAAACACAGGTGCCTTGGAGTAACTGCCTGAGGGGAAGTTGTTTCCCTCATCCAGCAAATTGCCTGAGGCAGCTGCATTCAGAATGGTGCAATAACCTTTCCAAGGACACACAGTAAGTCTTGGGGTGAGGCAGGGCTAGAACTCACTTCTTACAGCTCCAGATCACAGGCCCCCTTCTCTTTCCTTTCTGCCAAGAGCATCTAACCTTTAAACATAGTCAAGAAAACATGAGAACGATGTGGTCTATAGTGAAACTAAGAAGTTTAAAATGTAAAACATTTTCTAAATTGTCTTTTCTATTCATGATGAGAAAAAGCTGAAGTTTTGAGAGAATAATGACTAGGCCAGTTAGATGGGAAAAAAATAAAGATTCATTCAGCCCACAAAAAGGCTACGCCAGCTTTGTCTCCTTGAAAAGATCAAATTTATATTTGTTAATTATTTTTATCAAAGCAGTACTTGTTTGAAGTAATGTTTACATACAGAAATCTCTCGTTCCACACACACAATCTCTTTCTGGAGGTAGCCATAGTCCACACTCTGTCTTTCCCCTGTCACCTACCTCTATAATTTAAAATTATACTATGATTTCTTGAAATATCAATTTTAGACAATATCTATTGACTTTGTGCCATCCTAGATAAGGACTTCACTTTTCCACACCATTGCTCAAATTTCTCTCCTTTTATCCCTGTGACATTTTATAAAATAATTTTTGGCAAAATCAATAATCAGTATTTTCACACTGAGCCAAATAGTAAATTACAGCCAAATCTTTCTTGTACAATCTTTTGTTTTTCCTAGAATTAATAATTGCTTAATTTTTAAAAATTTCTGGGTTTTGGTGAATCTTTCACATTATCCAATATATTCATAATAATATATTCCACCATCTCAAAAAATCTTCCTTTTCTTTTTCTAGTTTTCTACGTAAGAGTCCTCAATCAAGATACTCAGTTAAAAATGTCTCAGTGTTAGTGGTTGCTTTCTATGCAAACTGCAGAGCAGATACCTGGGAATTTCTTTCCCTATCTCCAATATTGATTCCCTTCTTCCTAGATCGTATGTCTTTTTTTTGGAAGATTTATTTATTTACGCATGCAAGAGCTAGGGTACAGGCCAGCAATGCAGGGGGTAAGAGGATTCACCAAAGACAGAGTGGGGAACAGAACAGGTGGATCTACTGAAATACACTGCTGAGGGGAGCAGCAGGCGAGACAGGAGAGGTCTGCTACACCATGTGGGTTAGCTCTCTGGCCAAGGATCAAACTCATGTCGCAGTGGTTTTCTGATATTTATAAATATCAATATGGACAACTTTGCATCCTGCATTTCTGGAGATTTTCTTCTATTATTTCTTTGATTAGCAGATGCCTTCTTTCTTCCTGTACCTCCTTATTGAATTCTCCGGTTTTTATTGGATGTGTTTATTTGCTTTGTTCTCTTTTAGTTTGAAGGGTTTCATCAAGTTTCCAGCTTCCTATGAATGTAAAGACATACATAAGGATAAGAAACTAAAATACTGGAAAGTCTATGCTTGTGAGCAGGGCATGCTACTTGGTGAGCTGAACCATAGGATAACTAAAGGTCAGCTGGCCTCTTCATTGGAGGGGGTCCTAATAGTGGTAGTTCTTAGTTTCTCTAGAGAACTAAGTCTATCTGTTTCCTGCCTGATGATTTTTGCCGTGGTTGGCTTTCTTGACATAAGTCGTGAGAACTGAGGATCCCACACAGTTTTACAAAGATGAAATAAATACTCTTGATGAACCAATGCCTCTTGGCATCATGTCACTCCAGTGGTCCTGCTCATGTCCCTGCTCTCTGGGGGAGGGGCTTAGCTAGATCCTGAGAGTCCTCTTACAATGTAGACGTTATCTAGAAGTTGATTAAATCAACAGGATATGTGACTCAGATACTTTTTTCTTTGTACTAACTGCTCTCTTACTTGGACATTGGGTCTGTTTGAGGAGAAAATCTGATGCAGGACATCCGGGAAAGAGAAACTGGGTTCCTGTGAGGGTATTATCACGTGAAACTTTCTTCAGAAAATTATTGCTCTACTTTTTACTTTTATGTAATTTGACATAAATTAGTTTCTTAATCTTCAAGGTGGTGTTTGCTCTTCCATCTAAATGTTTTCTTTGCAAAGTGTAAGCTCATCACACTCACTTTCTGAGCATCTTGTTCATATGTCATGAAGACTACCCCTTGCCAGACCCTCATTAAGTCTTTAAGTTTCAAGGTCACTGCTATCACCAGCCTCTTGAGGCATCACTTGGTGAGCACATGCCCTCACAGAGCAGGAAAGCCCATAATCTCTTCAGACAGTGCATGTGACTTTATCAGGATCCCAGCAGCTAGTGTCTGAGAATCTGACAATTTTGAGACAATCCCCTGAGTAATTCTGTGGTCTAATATCTGTATATCCTTGTCTCTCATGACTGTAATACATGCTGTAATATGTATTACATGCATGTAATACATATATATGTATGTTATCGAATCCCCACTATTGGATAGGTACTGCATATGGATGTATGTAAATACAAAGGGGCATCATTACCCCCATTTTAAAGCTGGAAATTGAGGCACAGAGGGAAATTGTTTCCTCAAGACCTCGAGATTACCGAATGCTAACAGGGAGTCCTGACTGGCTTTCTTCTTCCGTTCAATACGCGTGCTCCCGCTGCTTCCCTGTAATTGAAAAATGCAGCTCTCCCCTCTGGGAGGAACAGCCTCCTCTCTATCTTCCCAGGGAGACAACTGCAAATAAAGCTCAAATCAAATCACACTGTGCCTCCCCCTCAGCAAGTCGACCTGCAGGCTTCTCCCGGGCGGGTGTCTATTATTCGGGAAGGTGAAGTGTGGCTAATCGTGATATTGGTAACTCGGTGGCCATGAGCATCGTCTGCAGGGTGGAACAGCCTGGCAGTGTTGCAAGCCCATTTCATTCCTCACCCTTCTTTTTTATTCCCCATAGGTTTCAGAGACATTTGCTCAGAGACTAGAAACATTCATGGTTCCATGCAGCCCCAGATCTGAATTACTTTGTAAAACTTGTTAAGTGCTTTTAGAGTTAGGCAAGCAAGAAAATACTTGACTTTTGTTCTAATGAAAGCTATTTTTAACATCTAAAATATAAAAAACAGCCAGGCTTTTGCACTTCCGACTCCACCACTTGCCAGCATGCCACGGATGCAGCCTTCCAAGTAGACAATAGATGAAAATGGAAGTTTACAGAGAAGTCAAACTAGAGATTTTTTTGTTTACAAGGATGCTTTTATATAGAAATTCCAACAATTTGAATATCTGAGTCTGAGGTCGAACCCTACCACTTAATGGTGTAACCTGTCTGTACCTCAAGTGTTCATCTCTGTAAATGGAGAGATGTAAGATTAGGCTGTTTCTCCTGTCCCACCGGGCTGTTCTGAGAATCTCAGGAAAGACTGTTATAAGCTAGGCAGGTAATTCAATAGAAAGGTAATTATGACATCTTTGAGGAGAGAAGTAGAGGGCTGGGTAAGAGGAAAAGGAAGTCCCTGTCTAGGAGTGGTACCCCAGGTTGTTGTGGGAACAGCCTCCCACCTACATAAGCCTGTAGACACTCTCCCCTTGCTTGCCACAAGGAATATGAGCTCTATCAGGTTCCATGATCCTGCACAGTCTCTCCCTGCAGTCCTACTCTTCAGTTAAACACCATGGCTCCTGAGCACATTTTCATTTCTGATCATTAGTTACAAGATTTTCTTGTTAATTCTGATTCAGCAGATTTTGCTGAGACAGCTCTATTTTTTCCCTTTTATTTCAGTGGCACTGCACAGAGTCTATTGAGACAGACAATAAATCCGGGTGTCTAACCTCCCTTCTGGGGATGAATCATCTGCAATTTGGAAAAGGACATAGCTTTGGGGTAGCGATGGGGAGGGGTCCACCTCCTAGGCTTTACTGGGGACTTTGTGTTCCCTGACACAAACCTGCCAGTGGTGATTACATTGGGATAACAAGATTCCCCCAGAGCTCTATCGCAGCCAAATCAAGGGAAAAAATAGAACAACTCAGGACAACTCAGCAAAATCAGTTCCTGCTTTCTGCTGCTTTTATTAGATCACAGGTATCATGCGACTGAATTTGCTATAGATTAATCTAACCTGGAGTCACCAACAGAATTTTGCAACCAGAAGGACTGGTTTTGGGTCCTGCACTTCCTCTTGTTTTCCTTCCTTGTGTCTAGTTGCTCACCATGATCATTGGCAGGAGGAGGTTTATTATTCTCTTTGATCTGGGAGGTGACCCCCTTCCAACTTTGCACCTAGGAAAACTATGAGCTCATCCATGCTAAAATGTTCTGTTCAATGGTAATACCCTTCCCAGGAATGGCAGTATTTTTAGACATTCTAAAAGGAGAGCTAACACTCATGGAGGATTTGCCTTGTGCTGTACATTCTTCTTAACCCTTTATTTGTATTCATTTAACTGCCATATCAAACATATGTAGTTGTAATAAGTATCTCTGTTTTGTAGAAAGGAAACTGAAGTACAAACTGCAAATCAGTAGTCATCAATGTAGTAAGTGGCAGAGCTGGGATTTGGGCCCTAGTACCAGAATCCTTGCCCTTAGCAATTATACTTTATTAGTGAAACTTGACACTATTGATATGTCCTGGCAAAATATCTAGATAACTCAGTCTCAGGGGAGAGGTCCTGGGTTCAACCTATGGTAGGAGTGGAGCTGGAACTGAGGAACAGACCTAGCTGAGTGGCTGAGAGGAAGTCCTGTCTAATAGCATCCAATCCAAGGCAGGAAGTAGCAATCTAGATAAGCAATGTGGAGCCTGGTAAGGGTGGAGGGGTGTCCTAGACCAATAGTGAATCCAGGGCAAGGAACATGTAGCATTGCAGCCATCAGGAATAACTGCCAGCAGGTAACAAGACCCACACTGGACCCCAAGGTTAGCTTGACTTGGAAACAGGGGTTAACAATCCCTACCTCACACCAAAGACAAAAATTACTTAACACTGAATCATAGGCCTAAATATAAGAGCTTAGACCATAAGATTCTTAGAAGAAAACATAGGGCTAAGATTTGGCAGTGATTTATTGGATATGACACCAAAAGCACATACAACACAAGAAAAAATAAGTAGATAAATAGTACTTTACCAGATTTAAAAACTTTTGTGCATCAAAGGATTTTATCAAGAAAGTGAAGAACAACCAAGAGAATGGGAGAAAATAATTGCAAATCATATTTCTAATAAAAGAGCTGTATCTGCAACATGTATTCTTACAATTCTACAATAAAGGACACATGACCCATCTAAAATAAATGGATGACAGAATTAAATAGACATTTCTCTATAGAAGACATACAAGTGGCCAGCAAGTGAATAAAAACATGCTCAACATCATTAGTCTTTAGAAAAATGCAAAACCATAATGAGATACAGTTTAATATCCACCTGAATCACTATAATTAAAAACAAAACAGAAAATAAGCATAGGCCAGGATGTGATGAAATAGGAGAGCTCCTACATTGCTGGTGAGAATGTAAATGGTGCAGTCACCATGTAAAATAGTTTAGTGGTTTCTCAAAAGTTAAGCATATAGTTTATCATATGACCCATCACTTCTACTTCTAGAACATATACCCAAAAGAAATAAAAAGCTACTCAAACAAACATATGCACATGCATATTCATACCAACACTATTCATAATGGCCAAAAGCAGAAATGATCAATGTTCACCCGTGGATGAATGGATAAACAAATTGTGGTCTATACATAAAAGGGAATATTCCAACACAAAAAGGAATGAAGTACTAATACATGCTACAGTGTGGATGAATCTTGTGCAAGTGGAAGAACCAGACACAAAAGGTCTTGTCTTGTATGATTTCATCGACATGAAATATTCAGAATCGGTAAATTTGTGGAGACAGAAAACATACTGGTGGCTTCCAGGGACTGGGGGAGAGAAGAAAATGAAAACTAACTGCTTAATGGGTGTGGGGTTTCCTTCTGGAGTGATGAAAATGATTTTGGAACAAGATAGTAGTGGTTGTATTTTATGAATATGCTAAATGCCACTGAATTACTCACTTTAAAGTGGTTATTTTTATGATCACCTCAATTGAAAAAAAAAAGACCTATTTGTGAAGGACCAAGACAGGATCCCAGGTAGTGGAAAGGAGGTATAAGGCATGAGGGGGGTCAGGGGAGAGGGGGGCAAATCTTTGACAAAAGGCCACACCTTTGACAAAGGTTTAGCATAGCTGGTACTAAAGCTCAGCACTCAGGGCCAGGGCTCCCTGTACAGATATAGACCTGGGAGAGGGTCAGGGGGAAAGCCTGTAGGAGGAATGGACTCTGTCCAGCAGGACACAGAGGAACCTGGGATTCCTTTCCGGGAGGGAAGTAACCAGTAAGAGAGGCAAAAGGACTTGACCTTGGACAACAGGACGGCTTCCTGTGATTTGGGCATTTCTGGCCTCCCTCCCAATTGTATAAGCGTGGAGGTTTAGACCAATGCATTTGGTTGATATGCATTTCAAACACAAAGGAACAAGCAGGAGGGGCAGAGAAGGAGGGATTGTTCTGTTGTTTAGAAAAGGAACAAAACAGCTGGAGGTAAAGCTTTTGTTACAGGCTGCCATCTCTGATTCATGCCTCATTATAATCCCGACTGTGGTTTGGGTGAGCCAAGAAGAGTGATTATACCTCTAGTGCTGCACCCATCAGCATGGGGTTTATTAGAAGTAGACGACTGTTTAGCAATGTCAGGAGCCTGCTCATCATGACACGGAAGAGGTGACTGCCTGAATGGAGAGCTGTAGCTGCTCAAAGTAGTGTGTTCAGTAAGGATCTCTGAAGAACCTGGGCTCCAGGAGCACCCCAGTTGGCTCTTAGCAAGGACTGGGTGTCCTGCCTGAAAGTACCTAGAGGCCTCAGAAGTCTGAGCAGAGCCAAGCTACAGGGTGTGAGGGGAGGGGGGCCGGCATCGGCAAGCTTGGGGGGGCAGCAAGTTGGGGTCTTTCAAACTCCTGCTGTACTGTCAGCTCAGAGTAGCAGAAAAGGAGAAGAATTTCTGAAGAGGAACAAGAGACACCTGAGGGATCCCTAGGGACCCCAAGATGTTAAAGGATGAACACTCTAAAGGGGTCCAGCCCTCTGCCACACTAAGGCAGAGCAAGTGGATTCTTAATGCAAAAGATTTTGAATAGAATTGTTATGAGTAAACAGGGAAGAAAGAGTAGCCTTAATAATAGTTACCCAATAAAACCCCCCAAATTACCCATCCCCTCCTGGGTAAATGCCCAGCCAAACAAGCTTGGCCTTAAGAGGGGCTGCTGAGGCCCCAAAGCTTTCCACAAGCCTGAAGTATTTTCTGGCAGGGACCCCCAAGAAAGGGATCTGGGACAGAAGGAGAGAGAGGAGGCAGAATATAACACATCTAGATAACGGCTGCCTGTCTCTGCCAGGGACAGCCTCCCCATGTGCCTCTCACCAAGCATCTCTTCCAAGTGTCTCTATACGTCTCTCTTACACGTGTCTCCTCCAAGTCCCTGGGTGCAAGCCAAAACTGACAAAGCAAGAGAGACCCAGGTCCGCCTACATTCCCTGTTATATGGGCTCACCTGGCGACTCAGCAGCAACCCCAGTCAGGAAGTCTGGTTCGTGGCTTACTGGGACTTGTAACCCAAGGCGGCTGCATGTAATTGAGGATGAGGAAAATAGGGCCCCTTCACTGCGCTGCGCCTCCCCCTTTATAGAGATTTATTCTGTAACACTTTGACACTCCACCCCAGCTTCTTGCCCTCCCCTGCTTCCTAACTTTCTTCATTGCCCCACAGGCTGCCCTTTGCCACAAAGTACTCTAGACTTGTCAACATCTTCCCCATCCAAACTCAAAGGCCCCCAAACTGCACGGCTGCTGTTTCCTGGGGTGGGACCACCACCCTCTTCCTGGGCCTCCTCCTGGGTCCTCTGTGTTGGGCCCAACTTACCACGCCCCTGCCATCATCTTTCCCTACCTGGGGAGCCAGTTTGCATGGTCTTTCTTGTTGCCCACCCAGACACATACTCTTCCAACCTTTAAACAACCTCTGGCCCATTTGGGCCTCTCTTGAAGGCTTGTTCTATGCTGTCTCACACTGTGGCCCCTCTGGAATTGTTGCAACCCCTTACAAGGCTGCATGGGTCTGTTGTGTCACACCAAGGTAAGGCCTGGTACATGTGAGATTGCATCTGTTGAAGGATGGATATATGAATGAATGAATTCTTCCACCCTGAGTCAGGCCTGCTAGCCATTCAGGAATCCCTGAACCTCGAGCTGTGACTCATCATGAAGAAACCCATCTACAGCTTCTAGTTGGGAAAGTTGTAGGATGGACCTTGAGCAGAGGCTCCAGGCTCAGGCCCTCTACCTCTGGGGGAGTGCCCTGGCCTGCAGGTTTCTCCTCAAAGGGGTGAGGTCTGCAAAGCCAACATAAAGGAGGTAGATGAATCCATTTTTATCAAAAGCTAAGACTAACTCAGTACCCAGCAGGCTGGGACCTCAGAGACGGCCCCTCCTGGTGGAGGGGACAGTCGGGGCCAGGTGCAGAAGAGGGCAGGTGGCAGGTATGCCAGGGCACTGTGGCATCTGCCTGGCTGGGAAGAGAATGCCAGGCAGGACCAGCAGTCCATGGGCAGGACAGGGGCTTGCAGGATGTGAAGTCCAGCCAGGGGAGCTGGACGCTTGATGGGTTTGCTCTCAGGACATAAGGCAGCTGCTCATCCTCTGTGAATGAGCAGCCCCAGAGGGGGCCCCCAACAGACAGATTTCCAGCATAGACCGGGATCTGCCTTGAGCCCCAGGCAGATACCTGAAAAGGCTTAAGCCTGTCCTGGGGTGGGGGGAGGTGAAGGTGTGCTGTCAGGACCTAACCCCCCAGCACCCAACCCCTCCACCAACTTCTCTCCCTTCAGCCCTTTTCTCCCACCTTGAATTCCAAGAAACCAGGCTAGCGAGGGAGGAAGCTAACCTGCACAGGACGGAAGAAGAGGAATGATGGAGAGGCGCAGGGGCAAATGTAGTTTTTCAGGGACATAAAACTTACACAGTCTGAGGAGCTTTCTCAGAAATTTATAAATGCAAGATTTGTTCTTGAGCCTCAGAGATCCAGGCCTGAGAGTGGCCCTAGACCTAACATTTATTATCTTCCAGGAAAATCAGCTTCTGTTCAATCTGGAGCAATTGTATATACAAGGGTGGGCTTGGGTGGGGCTTTAAAATGCCCCATACAAAGACGGGGCACTCTCCTCCCACCTTACTACTTCACGCCCTCGCTTCTCTCCGGCAAACCTGCCTGCGCTGCCCAGGCAGCCTCCCCTCCCCCAGCCCTCCTCTCCCAATTAAAAAATCTGTTCTGTATTTCCTGCGTGCGGCACCCTTAATATTAGGTCTGAAAACAATTTGCAATCAGTTGCACTAATTAATCTAATTGAATTTAATTTCCCTTTCTTGGTGTTAGGGGTGAGCGAACTCCATATGCTGACTTATGTAAAGCAATATGCAAATTTGTATCTTGAGCCCAGAGCTCTGCAAATGTTTTTGATTACAAAAAAAAAGAGGCAACACCGAGGACCTAGGGAAAGGATCCATTGCCTTTTCTGACCTGACACCCTCTTTTTCCAGCTGTCTGGACACATTATCCCCTTGCCATGCCACCTGGCACTGTGGGGTCCCTCCAAGGGGTCCCTAGGAGCCAGGGTACCATATTTTCTACAACCACTCTCGAGACTCTAGTTTCCTTTGTCTTGCAGCTGATCCTTCTCCCTTGTTTCCCCTATACCCCCTACCCCCCCATGCAGCCCAGGAATGGACCCATGGATCCCAAGTGGCTGGGAAGTCTGGTGAGCGCCCTGTGGATGAGACATCACCCTTAGGGAGGTGGAGGGTAGTGCTTAGCTGGCTGCCCCAGGTCCCTGGAGCAGAGAGCAGTTGTAGGGCTTTCAGGAGGGAGTAACCACATACAGGATACCAGCTCATGGCCCCGGTTTCTCTCAGCTTCCATGGAGAGCGGGTGGTGTCACCCACGGATGACAGAGGACAGAGTCATGAGCCATGACCAGCCCGGCCCCACGAGTTGCAGTGCTAAGAAAAGATGAACATTGGCCCTCAAATGGAGACTCACTGAGGAGCTTGTGCCCTGGTGCTGCCACCTGGTAAAACCCCCTGTCTTTGTTCTGGAATTCCTACGAAATCACCCCGAGTGGGGAGAGGGGATTGCATGCAGTGGCGGAGAAATGACATGGGCTGTGAGTTAAAATCTGCTGAAGCTGGAGCAGAGTTCCTGGGGGTTGGTGATCCTTCTCTCTCTCTTTCCATCTGTGTTTGAAATTTGCCTGAATGAAAGGGCTTAAGTGTCAGTTCTATTGCAGGATCTGATAGATGGCTCTTTGCTTCCACTGGCACAGGGCGCTTGCAGAGGGAATGAGAAAAACCAAAGGGGGCTTTATTGTCAGCAGCCACCATGCCTAGAACAGCGACACCCTCACCCCACTCCCCAGCAGGGTCAGGGAGGTGCAGTCAGCAGTGCTAAGGAGGGTGGGGGTCCCTTGGCCAGCCACCTGCTCCCTATGGCCCCCCAAGTGCACACAGTTGGGCAGGGGAAGGACAGTGAATCCAGTATCAGGGTCCAGGCAACAAACAGCAGGAATATCAACCTGGGAGGAGGGGCAGGATGGGAACAAGGAGGCGGAGTGGAAGATGAGGAGCGTAAGTTTTGCAGTGTTTTTGTAAGAGAAAAAAAACAAGGGAGGGTTCAACAAGGCAAGGCTGATGAGGACTGGAGAAGGCACCGTCGGAGACATCCCCAGGGACAGCACCACTTACACTCTGTGTGTGAGGGAGGAGGGCAGGAAGCGTCAAGGACTGTTCCAGGGCCTAAATTGCTGGTGAAATCCTTCACTGAGACGCAGGGTCCAGGTCCAGGAGGAGGTGAGCCAGTGTTTCTCTCTCAGACACGTCTAATTTGGAGAGCAATAAGATCCCACGTGCAGTTTTCCAACGAGGCTGGAATTTGAACCTGGAGCCCCAGGATGAGGTCAGAGCTGAAAGATGCAGAAGAGACACCCAGGGGATGAAGCAGTGTGTGGGCAGTGAGGTCACGGTCACGCTGGGTGAGAATCACTGGGCATTCCAGTGTTTAAGGGACAGGAGGAGGGAAGGAGAGGCAGAGGCAGAAAGGGAAAAGAAGAGCAGGAGCCTTCCAATGGAAGACAGAGAATCTGTGGAGAGACAATGAGGAGAGTGAGGAGAGGACAGGGGAGCACTCAGGAGGAATGTTGAGTGATGCCGGGGGAGACTCCTGAAATGAAGAATACACAGGACTTCACGCAAAATGCTGTGCCCTCCACACTGACGGTGGCAATTCTGAGGAATTTTCTGTGAATGCCTATTCATTGCACTTGAAAATTATCTAATCCTTAAGAAACTGTGTTTTGAAGTCAAAACAATTTCCAAGTCTAGCTCTGTTGTGCATGAAATCTAGACTCTTCCCTAAATCCAAGCTTCCCTTCAGTATATTAAATATGCTTGAGACATTATTGTATGTTCTCAAGAACAATGAAGGATTTTCCAATTTAGCCTCTGGCGGGAGGAAGAGTTTATTAGTAAGAATAAATTCAGTTGAGAAAGCAGAGAGTAGAAGGGAAGGGTTGATGAGTTAAGGACAATTTAAAGGGACGCCTGGGTACGTCCAGCCCCCCGCCCCCACCTTGGCCTAGGACTTCACTTCACCGCGACCGTTTTGTTAAATCTTACTCATCCCTCAGCATGTCATTCAACCAAAAATTTTTAAGGGTGTCAGGCACATATCGCATGCTGGAGATAAGAGTTTAAAAAATGATTAAGATGGGTCTTTGAGGAATTTCCAGTAGGGAATTAGAAAGTTTCTACGGGGATTTTATCGCTGAGTCTAAGAAGTGGGGAATTGGGAGGCCCAGGAGGCCAGACATAGCTGAGCCCCAGCGCCTGACTGACCAGAGCTCCCCTCACAATGTCCCGAGGCCTCACATGGCCTCTCAGATAAAGGCTCTAATTTCCCAGGAAAGTCTGACTGACGCAAGTTCAGAAAGTCAGTCGGACACAGACTTCAAAATCTCCAGCTGGCTGGTGTGTCAGCTGCCGCCTTGCCTGGGGTTCGAGTTAATCAAAGCCTCTTTATTAAAAATTCACACTGTTCTCTGTCCTTCCCCATACTCTGCTTGTTCCCTTATCTCTTCAAGGTAGACATAGAGGGGGCTTTGCTGCTGGGCATGTGAAAAAGGTCAGGAAGCCCACCTTGGTTTCTGGTTTCCGGGGATGGTGTGGTTATCTGCCTCCTTTGCACTGAGAGAGATTAAGATGGTGGAGAAGAGCTGCATCTCTGTGTTCACATGATAACATGCCAGAGAAAGATGCTGGTGAGTGTGTATGTGTGTGTATGTGTGTACCTGGAACTAGCTGAGATGAGCAAGGCAGTCACCCTAGGCACAAAATTTAAGTCAGTACCAAGAATACAGTGATTAAGATGAATCATTTAAATTCAGTATTTTTTAAAAGCCGAAACTAATACAAACTTTATGATGAACAAAAGATGAAAACTTAAAATAGAAGAATCATTAGAATCAATCATATAGTGAGTGTTGCCCCAAGCTATAATAGATCGGAAGTACTGAGGTGGTTCCCAGGGCAAGTGCCTTTTAGTAATCGTAAGATTCAAGTAAGTTTCCTTCTCTTCTTAAAAGCTTGCCCTGTTTCCAAAAGCAGCAAGACAGGTCTTTACCCATCAGGGAGTACAGCCTCTTCCATTGTCCAGGTTACCACATCAAGTTACCTCTGTTCCCAGGATACACAACCTTTTCCCCACCACAGGACCTTTGCACATGCTGATTCCTCCATCTGGAGCCTCTACCAGCTCTTGTTAAGAGACTTGTCATCCTTCAAGTCTCATCTCAGATGCCTCCTCCTAGAATACTTTTCTACCCACTGGATTTAAAATAGGCCACCCTCTTTACCTCTTCCATATCTTGTTTGCCAATCTGTACTTAACTCATTTACTTGTTCATTATCTCCCCTGCTGGAATCAAAGCTCCATGAAGACAGAAATCTTGACTGTTAGTTCTATGTTACCACAGGCTCTAACACAGGCACATAGTAGCTGCTCACTAAATATTTGTGACCTGATGTCTTAGAGGCCAGAGACTGAGTCTTATTCACCTCCATACCACTGTGCCCAACATAATGTCAAGCACAGCACAATGCATGAGAGCAAGTCCTCAAATAAATGTGAGGAAATAAAATCAAAACAAAGCAGCTAGGTTCACAGATGGGTGCTAGAAAAGTTAGGCCTAATTGAAATTTTGCTAATCAAATAATATTATAGTGGTAATAGGGGAGCTTACTTCTTAAATGAACCCCATAGGCATTCTTCCCGTAAAGAGCAGAAAGTCCCTGACCAAACCTTTAGTTTTCAATTTGGATTTTTGTAAGGTAGATCAAGCTTGTCTAAGTCTGTGCACTTTTTCCAGAGCTTGCATGTGGAATGTCTCCTCAGCCCTGCATGGGTTCTGTCAGACCCTGAGGGACTTGGTTACCACCCCCACTGGTTGATTTTTGAGGATCCTTTAGATGATCTCTAGCTCCCTCTGGTCCACTGAGAGACTTTGACCTCTCAGAAGGATGAGCTGACCTCTTAGAACTAACTCAGTACCTGTGGTGTCTGAACTGAACTGGCTGGGCGGCATGGCTGGGCAGCCGGGGCCCTCAGGCTGCCATGTTCACGGGGCCCTCTCTAGGCGATTTCCTGCTGCTTTTGTCCCTCTCTAACCTGCTCCTCCTTGTTTCATGGCTCTTTCTCATCTTATGGATTGAATTATGTCCCCCCCAAGATTCATTAGAAACTCTAGTCCCCAATGTGACTGTCCTTGAAGATGGGGCCTATAAGGAGGTAATAAAAGTAACATGAGGTCACAAGGGTGAAGCCTTCAATCTAACAGGACGTGACCTTCTAAGATGAGAGACACCAGAGCACTTTCTCACATTCTTTCCGTAACAGAAGAAAAGTCGTTAGCAGGCGCAGCGAGAAGCTGGTCCTCTGCAAGCCAGGGAGAGATGCCTCATTGGAATCTTGCTTCCTAGACCCTTCTTTCAGGTGCCCCACCCTGGTGGCTCCTTAACTTTGGACTTCCAGCCTCTAGAACTGGGAGATAATACGTTTCTCTTGTTTAAGTCACCTAGTCCATGGTATTCTGTCATGGCAGCCCAAGCAGACTACCATGCCATCCACACAGGTTTCCCCAACACCTTTTTAGGTCTGAGAACAGATGAAGACAGGAGGACTGGCACTCTAGGGTTCTGGCCTTTGTGGATTTCTTGCCCAGAACCCAAGGGCTGGGTGCAGAGAAACACGATGGTCTGTGGCTGAGATTGTCCTCCCGAGTCCTCTGTCTCAGTTCTGTATGGCTCCTTGGAGACACCTGCAAAGTAACTCAGATTCAGATATCAGGATTTGTTGGGCCCTCATAAATCAGTCACATCATTAGGTACATTCTCGAATGTGAAATTGTTCTGCATCATGGGTGAGATAGGTCAGAAGCTAAATCCATCTTCACCTTGCTAGCTGTGACATGTTAAGTTGCTTGTAATTTGTTTTCTATTTTTACAATAATTCTTCATGACAGACCACCTGGAATTTAGTGGATTGAAAGATAACTATTTATTATTCCTCCAAAGAGCAAATCCAACCTAGTAGTTAAAAGAACCCAGTCCACATTCCTGCTCCCCCTTTTCTCTCATATCTGGGTGGGCAGCTGCCTACTCCCATATTCACATCCCAACCCCTGAGATAATCTACAGCATCTACAGCCAAAAATCCTTTGCCTCTGTTCTCTGGTTTTGAGAGAACAGAGCCTGAGCAAATATTCAGATTGAATGTTTTTGGAGCTCTTTATGTCCCATGTTGTATTAGATATCTGCAGCCTTCGTCCTAACCACAACACAACATCCTTTTATTGTGAATATTTTTAAGTTGTAGATACTGAGTCCTATAAATTGACTATGATGTGGAAGAGCCAGATTATAATCCAGGTATCCTGACTGCATACTTAGTGATGTTTGTTCTATAGACACAGTGGTGATTTAACACTATTTAAGTTAAAATAATGGGTAGAACATTACAGTGGGAAAACAGCCTAAGCTAATTGGTCTGGGGACAGGGGTAGTTGTGTCATATATAGCCAGCAGTGAGGACACTGCAAGTTCCAAATGCAGAGGATTATGTAACAGTGTGTAGGTAGGTACCACCTTGAAGTGGTTTCTAATTCATATTTATGTTTGTCCTTGATCCATTTTTTCGTGTTCTCTTAGGCTATCCTTTATGTTTTGTTTCAAGAGTGTGAAATAGGAGCTATCTTTCCAGCAGTTCAAACAGGTTATGGTCAGAACAGATGCAGAAATGAGCTCATCGGGAACAGCTTATAAATTAATGAGAAAAGATGAATATGTCAAGAGCAAAAGAGTGGAAAATATAAAGCAAGCAGTTCACGCACACACACACACACACACACACACACACACATACACTAACATTGTTTGCTTTTGGTAATGATAGGGTAGTATGCTTTAGACTAACCATTGTCTAGGCAGAATTATAAACTCTGGGCAAATAAACAAAAGGTACTTGAAGGCACCAGAAAAATAAAAGCAGGCAGAAACTGGAGGACCATTAACCAATGAAAGAAAGGAAATGTGCTAGTGAAATTCAGTTATACAGATTTTCACCTAATAATTTCTCCTTACCCCAGTTTAGGATACATGATGTAAGGAGGCTGTAACTCAACCAGAAGGGCAGGGTCTTATAAACTTAAGGAGTTAAAGGACAGATTTCAGGTTGTCAGAGCAGATGGCAAATAAGGAGAGGAATCTTAGTGGGAGAAGGAAACCACAAAATGGGGAGACTCAAAATATTCTTGTAAATTCTGCCCAAATTGACCGCTAAATTGTACTTTGTAAAGGAGACTCCAAGCAGCTCAGTTGAAAAGCAGAACTAAGCACTGAGATCAAGTGATACCCACTTCAGGAAAGATAGAGTTTAGCCATATTAACTGTCTGCTGTAATAGGCAGCTAAAACTTCAGTATATTAGAAAGCAAGATAACAAGACAAAGCCTCCACAGCATGTTATCCATAATAGGTAATTAGAAGTTATTAAAACGAAGAAATAGGATATGTAACTAATAGTCAATAGAAAAGGCTGGCAATAGAAATTGATGCAATTTGTTGGAATAGCAGAAAAGGATTTTAAAATAGTTACTGTGAACCTGCACAAGGTTTTAAAAGAAAATATACAGATAATGAATGAAAAGATATGGAACCTCAGCAGAGAAAAGGTCATAAAAATACCAAATAGAATATCTAGAATGAAAAAATATATAACAATTAAAATTTAAAACTCACTGGTTTGGCTTAATAGTAGATGGAAGATAACATAAGAAAGTGTTGGTGAATTTGAAGTTAGCTCAATAGATATTATCCATGCTAGAGAATAGGGAGAAAAAGATTGAAAAATTTGAACAGTTTCAGAAATCTGTAAGACAATCAAGCAGTAAACCAACCATAAGCAGAATTAAGGTAATGTGTCATAACATAAAATAATGCAATATGTAAATGGGGTGCAAAAAAGGAGAGATATAATAAGGTAGGAAAAAAACGAAGAAATAATTGCTGAATATTCCCCAAACTTACAAATCAGTTCCATGAAGTTCAGCGAATCTCAAGCAGAATAAATACAAAGAAAAAAGAAAGAAACCACACCATGTCCTATCATGGGAAAACTGCTGAAATCCAAACTCAGAAAGAACATTTTGAAAATTGAGGAAAATGGAGTTTAATCTATAGGGGAACAATGTTACATTGACTATCTGCAGAAACCATGGAAACCAGAAGACAATGAAAACACCACCTGTAAGGTGATGAAGGGCAAAGTTGTAAAACCAAAATTCTCTATTGCTAAAAATAGTACTCAAAAATGAAGGAAAAATAAAACAATTTCAGATCAATGATATTGAGAAAATTTCTCATCAACAACCATTTTCCAGTAAGAAATTGTTAAGGAAGAGCTGAAAGGAAAATGATTCCAAATGGAAACTTGGTTACAGAAAGGAATAGAGAGCACCAGAAATGGTAAATTTGTGAATAAAGACTGTTTATCTTTCTTTATGTTTTTTAAAGACATACAACTAATTAAAGTAAAAAATATTATATAATCTGAGGGATTTATAACATATCTAAATATAAGATATATGATAAGAGCACAAAAGATGCTCTAGGACATTGCCACGTGATAGAGGTGCGAATGAAACAGCTATTACTAAGTTTTTCTATTTAATGTGAGATGAAACAATATTTATTCTAATTTCTGTGATAAAGTAGTGATTCCATGACAATCCCTCAAAAATTAATGCAAAGACATATGGCTCAAAACTCAATAGTGAAATTAAAAAAAAATCGTGGGAACTATTCAACTAACCAAAAAGAAAACAGGAAATGAGATACAGAGGAACAAAAACCAGATTGTACCAGCAGAAAATAAATACCAAAATGCTAGTCTATGTTCAATAATATCAATAATTATATTAAAATTACAAGGTCTGACACTTCAATTAAAAGGAAGAGATTGTAAGACTGAGTAAAAACCAATACCCAATTACATGCTGTCAACCAAGAGACTCACTTTAAATATAAAGAAACAGATTGAAAGTATACATCTAGAAAAGATACAGCATGCAAATATTAATCAAAGAACTTTAAAGTGGCTCTATTAATATTACACAAAGAGTTCAGGACAAAGAATATTACATTTCATGATGATAAAAGGATTAATTCAGCAGAAAGACGTATAATAAATTTGTATGTATCTAATTACCAGCCTTCAAAGTATATGGGAAAAAATACAATATATCAAAATTAAATGAAAGAGAGAAATAGACAAATTCATTATCACCTCTCAGTAGTTGATAAAAACTGAGACAGAAGTCAGCAAGGACATACAAGATCTTACAATGACTATAAATCATTTTGATATAATTGACACAGAATACGATAGTCAACAAACTACAATATACATATTATTTTCAAGTGCACACAAAATAATCACCAAGATAAAGCATATGCTGGGCCGCAAAATGAATCTCAATACATTTAAAAAGACTGAACCCTTTCTGAGTTTGTTCTCTAATGACAACAGAATTAAATTAGAAATTCAATATAAGACATTCATAAAAGCCTTGAATATTTAGAAATGAGACAAGACACTACTAAAGTCATGGGCCAATGAAGAAATATCAATGAAAATTAGAAAATATTTCATACTAAATAGTAATAAAATACAAAATATCAAAATGTGTGATGCAGCTAAAGCAGCACTTACAGGGAAATTCATTCATAAAACATCATATTAGAAAAGAAGAAAGTTTTAAAATTAATCATCTAAGTTTCCAGCATAAGAAAAACTGAGCAGTTTAAACCCTAATGATATAGAAGAACAAAAACAGTAAAGATTTAAGCAGAAATATAAAACAAACAATAAAGAAAACTTAGAGAGCCAAAATTTGGTTCTTTGGCAAATAGAACCTCTAACAATACTGATTAAGAAATAAAAGACAGAAAACACAGTTTACTGTATTAGGAAAACACAAATAATATGTATCAGGGGTATATTATTTGTACAGATACCCCCAAATATTAAAATGATAAAAAGGTTATATTACATTCAAGTTTATACAATAAATTTGATACTTTAGATGAAAGAAAAAAAATTCCTTGTAAAATAAAATGGATACAAATGTAGTAGAAAGTCTGAATAGCCCTAAATGTGTTTAAGATTGATTCATCTAAAACCTCTTACCAAAAATCTCTAAATACAGATGGTGTCTCTGTTGAATTTTATCAAAATTAAGAAACATATAATGCCAAGCTTATACATATGCTTTCAGACCAGAAAATAGAGAAAATACGCCCCACTATATTTTAGGAACTCACTACAAACTTCATACAAATATCAGACAAAGCCTTTATAGTAAAGAAAAGAACAGACAAATATCCTTCCTAAACACAGATACAAAAATCATAACTGGAGTGTGATCAGTATAATCCAGCAAAAAAGATAATCATCTTGACAAAGTGGAGTTTGTCCCAGGAATGTAAGTTTGCTTCAATATTTGAAAATCAGTATATTTCACCACATTAACAGAGTAAAGAAGAAAAATATGATCATTTCAATAGATGCAGAAGATTTTGACAAGTCAGCACCCATTCTTGATTAAAATACTCAGCAAATGAAGGAAAGGCACTTCTTCAAATCGGATAAAAGTCATGACTGAAAATTTTATGGTATACTTTATACTTATGAACATTGAATATCATTAAGCAAAGAGTCTACTGCTTATAGAGGGACATTTCCTGGAGAAACCCCAGTGGCCATGGATAATTATTTAAGAATGTGGGGGGAAGGTTCTAAACTCACTTGTCAAGCTGAATGTTTGCCTCCTCTTCTATCTGAAGAGATGATATAAAAAATTTGACATGAGTGATGAGTTTGACAGAAACATTGCTGATTGGCCCACATAATTTCTGGGAACCACTATGATTGAGACCCCTTAACCGAAATTTAAAATGTGCATGTCATTCAACAGAATATACTTTTATAGTTTTTTAACTCACAGATATAGCAATATGTACAAAGATAGTCGTTGTCTACAAAGAAGCATTATCTAATTGGAGAAAAATAAGAAAAACTAAATTTCTTCAATAGGATATTGGTTATGTGTTTTATGGAATACTGTGGAAAATGCTTACTATGAACACTGCATAGCTATTAGAAAGAAGTTGGTCTGAATGCAATCATATCCTTAATATAATTTTATAAAAAGATCAAATTGACTTACAAGATTTATAGTACAAACCCGCTTTTATTAAATAAAACTATTCACTTATAATTGTATGTAAAATTAAAACCTGAAAGGATACACACCAAAATTCTCATCATATCCAGCTCTGCTGTTGGCATTATGGGTAATTTTTATTTCTTTATGATCTAATTTTCTAATTTTTCTACAAAAAGCACATTTTAAATTGTGAGGTACCATTTGTGCAAAAGGAGCCCATTGTTATTCTCCTTATTGGGAGAGGGGACAGTGGTTCCATTGGAAGCCCAACTGTAACTCAATCCTGCTGAGGCTTCACCTCATCTCCACTGAGAATAATATTTCACAAGGAGTCACTGTGACATCTTCAGTTTCCTCTGTGCTGATGTATATTGTTCCTTGTGGGCCCCAGTGGGTCTTGTGTGTCACACCGTGAAAGGGGCAGAGCTTGAAGTGTCACACACACCCACCACCCACCACACCACACCCCTTGCACACACATCTGGTACTAACGATGACTGAACACCTCCAGGGGACAGAGTCCCAGCTGGTACTTTCTTGATATGTATGATTTTTAATCCTTCATAAAACTGTGAAAAAAAAACAAGCAAATTCAACTAACATTTTGTTGAATGTATCAAACACTTTTCTAGGGGCTGGAAATACATCTTTGAATAAAGATGCCAAAAATACCTGTCCTCTGGCATCAAACTTTCTTTCAAGGAGAGCCAGGCAATAACCATCATGAATACCGGCACTTTAAGTAGTTAACAGTAAGTAACTAGTACAGCTGCAGGGAGTATTTATTAGAGAAAGACCAAGCCAGGTAAGGTGACTTGGGGAAGGTTAGAGGAGGTTGAGCTTGCAATTTGAGAAGGAAACTTTGGAGCAAACACTTGAAGTAAATGAGGGTGTAAAAATCATGCAGCTATCTGGGTGAAGACTGTTCCAGGTACAAGGAACAGCCAGTGCAAAGGCAATGAGCTATGGGGAGAGGCTCCAGTGAAAGAAGCAGAGTAGAAAGAGATGAGGTCCGAGAGGGGACAGAAGTCCTAGGAGGAGGACTTTGGGGAGAGTGTAAGGACTCTGGCTTCTACTCTCAGTGAAACAGGAACAGTTGGGGAGGTGAAATATAGGAGTGTCCTGAAATGACCTGTGTTTTTAAAAGATCACAAAGCTCAGAGAGGAAATAAAGGGGGAAAGCAGAAGGTTAGTAGGAGGCTATTGCAATAATTCAGGCTTGGCTAGAGTCATATTTCCACATTTAAAATCAGGAAATTGAAACTCAATGAGATGATCTGGCTCACAATTCCATGGCTACTAAGTAGCTGAGCTGGGGTTTGAACCAGAACCATCTGACTCCAAATCCAGCATTCTTTTGCCCAGAGAAGAAAACTGAACTAGTGTTTACTATGAGGGCTGCTTTACTGCTGATCCCCTCCTCCTTGGAGGACTTTCACTCTTGACCTTATTTCCTGCCCCTCTCACACCCTATACTCTGTCTTTCCAACTCTCCTGCCCCCATAGTCAGTATGATAGAGACACTCACCATTGCTGGAAATGCAACATTCTAAGGGTTGGTTTCAAGTGTTTCCCAGTAAAAACAGCCTGGGTAACAGGTGACAGTAGTATTGGCTGGAGAACCTGCAGCACTAGCAGATCAAGACAGCACCCCAAAATCACACAGCTGGCTGAGATAGATCCTCCTCCTCCACCCCCATTGTCCATTTAGCATCCCCTGCCTCCTGGGCTGGACACTGGGTGTTCGACTGAGAGAGCACTTGATGCCCAGTGACTCGGTTCCATAAATGGTGCTCATGTCCCTTAGCAAGGGTGAGCACTGCCGCAATCCAACAAAACTCCAGTGAGTAATTGTTATTTTCTTGCACAATATCCATCAGAAGACAAGTCCTGGCATTAATCTTGCTGCAAGTGATCGTTATCTGGTGGCAATGTTCTTCCCACTGACAGTGTCTTCTAAATAAGGGTCAGTCATCCAGCAGTCTGTCGGCCTCTAATTTCTTCCTGTGGGATAAACCACATTCAAACCAAGGCAGCGGGGGCCCTGGATTGTGGGTGGGGAACAGGGAGAGAGAAAGGCAATTAGGGAAGGCGTCCTTCCGCAGAGAAATTAGCCTAAACTTTGATGCTGACAAATGTTTGTTGAACGAATGTTTGGGAAAAGATGAAAGACAAATCCAGGGAGAAGCCTCATTTTCACTTCAGCAAACCTTCATACATAAATGTAACAGACCATATAGTAAATTACCTGGCTGGTGACATCCTGAGTGCTAGGAAGGTGAGAAAAGGTTCTTGCGGCTCTTGATCTCTGTCACTCACCATCCTACCATCAGACTAGAATCTGAAATGGGGTAGAGTCCGGAGCTCAGAATGAACTGCCATCAATCTAGGCAGAGACACGGCATCAGAAGTCCCAGGTTCAAGACCAGCCCCACCAATTGCTGGATTCTGGTCCTTAGACTAGTCCCTAAAACCTTGATTTGCATATCTGCTTATTGAGAATGGAAACAGGGCTGTTGTGAGGGCTTGAGGGGAGCATAACATATAAGAGACTGTGTCGACCTATGCATGTAGCTACTGTTCCTGTTCAGGACTGGCAGTTGTGTGGATGTTGCTTGTCTTGTATGGCCCCACCCCAGTCTTGCTGATGGGCTTTCTATCAGTTATTTTCTGCTTTTGATCATAGATGGAAAGCTACAGTCTAAGTAAGGAGCCCATCAACTAACAGAGCCCTGTGTGGCAGAGGCTGACCAAGGCCACAGGAATTCAAGAGAAATGTCTGATCTGGTTTGTGCGGCCTTGTGGGAGCTAAAATATTTGCATTTGGACTAGTTGAACTCAATAGAAGTCAAGGTACAATCATGATTAATTCTATAGTTGATCATATTTGTTGGGAACCTTTGCTAACGTGCCACAGGCTTCCACACCTCATATTGTTCAACACTTCATATCCATTCTGAGCAGAGAGTGCCCTCATTTTAGAGATGAACAAACTGAAATTTGGAGAGCTCTAATGATCCAGTCAAGATAACCCCAATGACAAGATAGTGAAATGGGCCATAGGTGTTCATTCCCAAGACCAGGGCCTCCTCACCAACCCCAACTAGAGCATAACCTGGTGCTTTAGTCTGTCTCTTATGGAGAAGTGGAAGTCCCCGGTTCCTATTCCTGGCAGCTGAGCTCTGAGAGGCTCCTGCATGTCTATTCTGCTCCATTCTCAAAGTCTTTGCTATCCTTGGGTGTTAGGACAAATAAGCTTGAGGGACATGGAAATTTAAAATCCCAGGGAGAAATGCAAATCAATGCCACAAGGAGTATCTTCTCCCAATCAATAGGATGTTTTCTGGGGTGGTCTTTTTCATTCGATAGGAGTTTTTTAGTTTGATGTTGTCCCATTTGTTTATTTTTGCTTTTGTTTCCTTAAAGACATGACTCTAAAGACATCTCTGAGGCTGATAACAAAATTTGTATCATTTATGCTTTTTTCTGAGTTTTCTTTTTTTGTTTCAGATCATGCATTCAAGTCTTTAGTCCATTTTGAATTCATCTTTGTGTAAGGTGTAAGGGAACGGGTAGGGAGGTAACAGCTGGATGGTGATGGATGGTAACTAGACCTTTGGTGATAGGCATGGTGTGGTAGATACATTTATGGAGGGGTGAAACCATACTCCTGAAACTTACATAGCATTGTAAACAAAGGGTCCCTCAACAACAAAAGGTTTTTCAATTAAAAAATAAACTTATTTTTAAAAACCCACAACAAAATAATCACTTCATATCCATTAGGACGGTTATGGCCCCAAAGAAGGAGAGTAACAAGAATGTGGACAAATTAGAACTCTTGTGCATTGCTGGTGGGAATATAAAATAATGCGGCTGCTCTGGAAAACTGTCTCACAAATTTGAATATAGAACTGTCATATGATCCAGCAATTCCATTTCTGAGTATATATCCAAAAGAATTGAAAGCAGAGAGTGAAACAGATGCTTGTATACACACATTCATGGCAGCATTATTCACAATAGTCAAAAGGTTGAAACAACCCAAGTGTCCAAATGAATGGATGAATGAATAAGCAGATGTGGAGTGTGTGTGTGTATGTATGTACACATATATATATTGTGTGTGTGCATATATATACACATTTTATATATGTGGTATTATATAGTGTGGTATTTTGTACATATTCCACAATGAAACGTTATTCAGCCTTGAAAAGATCGGAAACTTGACACCTGCTACCCATAATGGGCCTTGAGAATAGCATGCTAAGTGAAATGAGTCAACACAAAAAGACAAAAACCTATGATTCCGCTTGTGTGAAGTCCGCAGAGTAGTTCAATTCATTGAGACAGAAGGTAGGATGGAGATCACCAGGGACTGAGGAGAGAGACAGTTAATATTTAATGAATACAGAGTTTCCGTTTGAGATGATGAAAAAGTTCTGGAAATGGGGAGCAGTGATGGTTACTCTGTATTGTGAATATATACTCAATGCCATTGAATTATACACTTAAAATGGTTTAAATGGTAAATTTAATGTTGTGAACATTTTACTACGATTTTACAAACCGTCAGGGACAAATTCTCCACATGAAGAAAAAGAATGTCAAGCTACCGGACTCCCTTTCACCAGTGAGTCCAGAATGATTATGTTTATTTAGAATCATTAACTGCTCATCAAAGAAGGGGCAGCCAGAGAGGCTCAAGAGATGACAGCAGAAGAGAAACAGCTCTGCAATGTTAATGTAAGTCAACTGGAAGGAGGATTTGATTTACAAACACTCAGTTTTTACACAGTTTTTTTTCAGCGCCCACCTATTTTCCAACACAAACAAACCTGCATCATCATTCAAAGATGCTCAAAGAAAATCCAGTGGAATTTGACTGCAGGTCCCTTTAAGTCATCCAGTGATGAACACTTATGCCACATGTTTCTTGGGTTTTTAAAAGGCAATGTTCTGTGCTGATGGTCCCCCTGGCTGTATAGATAATTGTAAAACAAACTCCATATTCCTCTGACACCCTTTCTAATTACATCTCACCTTCATTAGGCTATTAAAGTGATAGATGGTAGCAATTACATTGAACCCCACTGAAAACTCTCTATCTGTGACGCGCAGTGACGAGAACATGAGTTATTTACCCAGAAGGCAGAAAGAACTTGGCTGCCTTGGCCGAGCCGGGGAAGAGAAACCCCGTGTGACCACTAGCCATCTGGATTTCTGGAGCAACGTCAGGAGGCGGGGGTGGGGAAGTGCAGACAACACAGTTGGTGCTCACCTCGCTCCTGGCCTCAGCAGATGCCCAGATGTGGAAACCTGAAACTACTATCAGGTGTTATAGAGTTCCTTAAAACTATTTGAATACACTCAGCAGAGAGCCTCCCAAATACTGAATTACTCCCAGTCATTCGGTGTGAAGAATAGTTGAAGGAAATGAAGTGGAGCTGAGCCTAGAGAAAAAAAGACATGGGTGGTCCTCTCTGGACATTCCAAGATGAATTAGATTTGTTACAACATTATTGTTAATTAGTTCGTGCAAACAACAGAACACTCTAACCGGTTTAAATAATGTGGGCATTTTGCCTAGGGAGTACCAGGGCTTCAGGGCTTTCTTCAAGGGCTGGTTGATTTGGGAGCTCAACAATATAACCTATGTCTCGGGTGTTTTCCATCCCTCCACTCTACCATCAAGTGTCAGGCTCAATTTAATGGGTTACGGTGGTGGACTTGCAAGGGCTGTCAGTGGCAGGAAGGGCTGCGTGCTCTCTTGCTGGCTTCCAGGAGGAAAGCAAGCACTGACTTCCTGTAACTCTCAGAAAAGCGAAGCCCTCTGCAAACATCTCTGATCATGCCTCGCTGGTTGGAACTGGGTCACATGCTTATTTCTAAGTCCTTGTGGGACAGAAGATGGGATTAGTCTGTTTATGTAAGGTTATCTGTGACCCATCCAGGAGCTGCTGCAGGAAAGCTGCTTCTGAGATTTCAAGGGGAGAACAGGGGCCTCCTGAGCAGTACTGGATTCTGCTAGAAGGAAAGAAAAGAGGATTGATATTTGGCTAGGCCACCAACAATTCACTAGAAGGGAAAACAAGAGCCAAAAGGTAGAAGCAGAGTTTGATTCATAGCAAGAAGAGCTTCTTGCTCTGGGAGGAAGATACACAGCATCTAGCCACAAAAACCCCCTTCGAGACCAATAGAGACATAATCACTACCACAGAGCTTGGACGGCTTCAGCATCCTTCTTAACTCGGTCATCCACGCAGTTACTAAAAATAGAGACATCTCTCAAAAAGAACCTTTCATCCTGCAGCGCTATCAGCCAGGACTGCCGGAAGATGGAATGGGCAGGCCTGGGAGTAGTGAACTCTCGGTCACGCCAGCGTCCAAGCACAAGCTATGTGACCTTGTGCAGAGATGCTGTGTGGGGATTTGACCGCAGGTGAAGGTTGGGACCCGATTGTCCCTGAGTTGTGCTTGTAGATGGTTGGGGAAGGAAGCTGAAGTATTGGAGCGGACTTCAGATTCACAAAAGAGGAAGCACCTGACAGCCTCGTCCTAGCTCTTTGCTTTTTCTCCATGGTCCTGATACTTCAGAGTCCTCCATGAGCTAATCCCCCAGGCACGTAATTCTGTTCCAAGGCACCCATCCTAGTCCCAAAGTATCAGTGCTTTTATCTGGGGCTTTGATTTGTGCATATTCTTTTCTTGAGTTTACAATTTTTGATCCTCATTAAAACACACACCAGAGATGCATCACGGTCATTTTACTGATTCTTGTACCTGAGAGGTTGGTTGTCTTGTTCAAGATCACACAGCTAGATCGATGGCAGGGCTCAGAGCCAACCTTGGGAAGCACTGGGCTACTGGCCATGTACTCTCCCTGGGCAAATGCATGATGGAACAGGCAGCACTGCTGGGGGAGAAAGGACCCAACAGGCCTCGGCATGGTCCCATAACCCATGCTACTGTGGGAGCCAGAATACTAACAACCACGAGGGTGGGGGCCTCTGTCTGTCTTTCACTTCAACATGCACAACTTCATCTACCATATGCCATAAGTAGGCAATGCTGGCACAGCTGAGAGACCATGGGGCTGAGAAGTGTGGAGGAGTTCCTCCAGCTCCTCCCTCTGGAGCAGATACTCCAGGTTCATCTGAGTGGGGCGAGAATTCCTGTGGCTGCCTCTTTCCATTGGCCCCTGGAGCCTGTCCCCCTGCTGAGCAGAGGTGGGAGGGAGGGAAGGTGGCGTGGTATTAAGGTGACATCTTGCAAAGACACAGCTTCTGCATCCCTGCTCTGTCACTTCTGCAAGCCAGTTTTAAATTGCAAAATCATGGAAGAGACCAGCAATATGTGAAGGGAGAAACTGAAGGGACTTCTCTGGAAGAAACTCTATACCCAGTGGCATCTGACACCTCAGGTAGCATATTGCACCCTTGGTGTGCCTGACCCTGGGGGAGCTATTTGATGCTCCTAACGGGGTGGTGCTGCTGACCATAATGTGGCACGCTGGTGCTTCTGTCAGCTCCGAGGGATGCCGCTAAAAACTCAACAGAACTTCATGTTCACAGTCTACCTCTACTTTGTAGACATTTAAAAAAAATTATCTGACAGACTGAATGGACGATAACCCCTTCCATAGATGAGAAGACCCCATGTATGCATAAAGTATGCCCCCCCCATTGATAAACTAAGGCAACATGTGAGTTATGGCAGAGGTAGGACTGGAACTGATGTCTTCCAACTACAGGGAACAGGACTAGATCATCTCGACTATCCCCCTGTGCTCTCTAGTATTTAAAGACCCAGATTCCAGATCAGCAAATTAATTCTAGACCTGAGCTGTCCAGTAGAACTTCAATGCCAATGGGAATGCTCTACACCTGAGCAAGTGCAGTAGACATTGGCCACATGGGGCCACTGAGCATTTGGAATGTGGCTGGTGTGGCTCGATGAGCCGAGACTTGAATTCTCGTGGCTGGTGGCTGCCATATTGGACAGCACAGCCCTAGCACTCCCTTCCCCCAGGCCAAGCACCACCCCCTCAGCCAAACCTCCACACAGCCAACTTTATGCACTTGAGCATGTGTGATTGAGGGTGCGAATCAGGTGGCGATGGCACTTCGTGGCACTTCCCTATATCTCTTGGCAAAACACACCGGTCCCTCAAGCACCAGTCATTCTCCAGTTGTTGTGCTTCTTTCTACTGAAGGGAAATGAAAGCAAAATTGAAAGAGTTGAAGCAGAAAGACTATTGATTTTTAATCCTTTTTCATCATCCAAGAATTTCAAGGTGTATTCCTCAAGTCATTCCATTCATCTTCTGGGAATTGGGAGAAACTCACCCCTAAGGCCTGGAAAGCATCGAGTACTGTGAATTAAACACACTTTAAAGAAAACCTCCCTAGTCAACATCACTTTTGTCTCAATGAAATGTTTGGATCTTTACTATTATTTTCCTTTGGGTTCTTGCCAGGAGAGTTTTTTTTTTAATAGATTAAACCATGAATCCATTAACCAGTGATAGTTTATTTTCTAGGCCCCTCGTTCTTCTAAATTGTTTTCTCATCATAATGGAACCACCACACAACTGAGCTAGAAGACAGTGAGGCCACCTCCAGCCCCTGGTGCTGAGGAGGAGACGATCACTGCTTCTGCAAGCTTGTATGACCCGAGGGGTGTGTTCTCTGAGCCATAATGGCAGTCATCACCATCATCCTCTGGGGTATGTAAAATTCTCTCCATTTTCAAGACAGATAGGCAGCTGAGTTAAATTTACATTCAGGTCTATCCGGCTCCCAAGCTGGGACTCTTCCCCTGCACTCTCAGCTTCCCAGTCATTTTATGGGCAAGCAAAGAGAGACCCAGAAAGGGCTCACAGCTACAGTGGCCAGGGCCTGCTTCCATCCCTGCCTCACATCTCTTTCCTCCATTAATGTCTATTCTTTGACCTCAAATTTCTAGCCCCACACTCAGCTTGCATGTATCACTCTCTTTTCTTCTTCAGCCATACCTTGCCACCCAGAAAAAATATCAAAACACCTTCATTAGTCACCCAAACACCTCCTCGTCTGGTGCCAAACTTCCCTGTACTGTCCTCCCTCCCAACTCAGTTGAGCAACTCAGGCTTCACATGCCTTCTTCACTTTCAGAATTGAAAAAAAAAATACACATAAACACAAATTACATACCTGTATACTGACAAAACGCTGAGATGTGTATCACAGCAATATACATTGCATTGAAAAATAAAAATATTGTACATGGTCAGCCATATGAGAAATAGGAAGGAAAAAGCATTTCTATTCTGTAGATGAGTATAAAACCACTGAAGTGGAAGGAGGAGCCCATGACGTGGAAACATTTGGCTCCCCACAGTGGAAATAGCTAGAGGAAAATAAATTCTATCTCCCAGAGCGTTCCTGGCCGTATACACATTGAGCAAAACCAGAAATGGCTAAATTGGGTCCCATAATGATAATAACAACAAAAATGGTGATAATGTGGGTTAAACAAGCTTCACATTAATTTATAAGTTAAAGTTTCTAGCACTTGCCAATTCCTCCCCGAAGGCAGTCCTTGAGTGCAGCTGTGAGAGGAAATACCACAATGAATTGGGAGTCAGAAGCCATCAGTTCAAGGCCCAGCTGGGTCACAGGGATGTCAGTGTGTGCCCATGTGTAAAATGGGGAGGATTTGATCCATTGTGTTGGGTTCAACTGGTAGCTGGTTCCATTCCCATAGTGTGTCTCCTGCTGTTCCTTTACAAAGAAGCAACCCCCCATTCAGGGATTTTTCCAAGCTCGGGGAGTGGGGTGGGGGCTTGCAGGCAGCTTCATTCACCAGGGTCTCCTGGTGGGAGAAGGGGCCAAGCACCCAGTTTGGACTTGCTGACCTAGCAGGCCTGAGTCAAACCAAAGGCTATGCAGCAGTCTGTCCACAAGGTGGCAGGAGTGGAGAGGCATGGACCCTCCATGGTTCCCCTGGAGTCCTGTGCAGTTTTGGAATCTGATGAGTCAGACTATTTGAACAGCAAGGATGGTTAATAGCCACATGGACCTTGGGGTTCTCATGCTTTAGAGACCCTTCAGATGACCATTTCTAGACCCTGGCCAGTGGACAAGGCAATTGCTCTTTCCACAGAAGATAATTGTCACCAAGGACTCTCACAATTTGTGTGATCCTCCAGGATGTGCTTGTGGAAACCATTGTAGAATAATTTCAGCTTTGCACAGCTATGCTCAAACACTCAAACCGGAATCTGTGCTCCAGGGCAACAGAGATCAGTGGCTGGACCCTTATCTGTTTTGCTTTGTAAGCCCGTAACACGGAGTTATGTGAGATGGCTAAGAACAACAGCTTTCAAAATTTTCAAGCAGCAGAACATTTTACCCCCTAAATGAAATCTCATGTAGAACTTGTGTTTATTTTATAATTTCTAATTAATAATATTTACTTTTGACTTTTGTCAGTTCGTGACAATAATGAGGTTATTTTGATTAACAAATAAGATTAAATTGGGAATCATGGATGACAGTTACATTTTTTTATATTGACTTCAGCAACTGATTTAAATCTACTTTATTTGGGTTGTTTTGTATTAATAATGCATAATAACAAATACTTCAGCACTGCTTTGAGTACTTCCAACATTTTAACTCATGTAAGCCACAGAACTCTAAGAGACAATATTATCATCCTCAAATGTGGAAATGGAGACTCAGCGATCTGGGTTAGGGGTCCAGAATAACATAGCTATGATGTGACTGGAGCTAGGGTTCAGATATGGGCAGCTGGGCTCCATAGCCTATGATCAGACTAATTATTGTTTTTTTTGCTGCTCCCAATGAAAAGCCTAATAAATATAAATATGTAGTTGTAAATAATAACTTTGTATTTGCCTGCCCTGCAGACTCAGACCATTTTTTAGTTAATTTGGGAAGGCATTTTATTCCATATTCAAACAAAAAACAAACAATGTAACCTATAAAGCACCCCATTAGGATTCAGGGAACAACTTGAAAATTCCTGACCTAGAACACCAGGGACACATTGAAGGGACAATCAGTTTGTCAAAACACGTGCAGAGGAACCTCAGGGTGTAGAAGGGACAAAAGACATAGGCTGGCATTTTACCAAATGGAAATCTCTAGTCTCTGGCATTACCAATATTCCCCATTACAAATCTTCCAGCTGGTAAATAGAATGATGCCACTGACATTTAATTGAAATGTCAGCACATTTAGAAAGAGCCCTGATGAAGCTGCCAAGTTAAAGTTATCGCTGATGACTTAAGCTAAATGGAAACAGAAAATCACCACCAACACCCACCCCCTTCACACACACATATACACACTAGACTGTCAGACAGAGAGAAAGCAGAGAGCCTCAGCTGTCCAAGAGGAATTTAAAGATAGTTTTTAAATGAGGTTTATTCTAGTTATGAAAAACCAGGGGGCAATTGGACAAACTTGTGAAAGTAATCAGGTCTGAGACAGGCCAGTGCCCATGTAAATCAATTCAACAAGCATACACTGATTAAATTGCCTCTGGAGAGTCATATTACCTTTCATTTATTTGCATAGCTTATGGTTTATAGAGACTGTGATAGATGTCAAAAATGGCCCCAATTCTTCACCGCTCCCTGCACCTCCTCTTATTCCATGTAAGTTTGCAGTCTCCTCCTACTTTGACGCTGAGCGTGGCCATGTGATTTATTTTGGTCAGTGGGGGATGGAAGATGTGACATTTTCAAGCAGAGACTTGTGTTTGCACTCACCCTTGCCCCATGCCATCGCCATGGCCATTAGAACATGCCCGTGGAAAGGAGTCAAGGCAGTTGTCCCAAAGCCCTCCTAGATGAGCAATAGCCAGTCAGCCTCCAGGCATATAAGTGAGTCCAGCCCATTCAGAGGAACAGCAGAGCCATTCAGGGGTAGCCAAGTCACAGACTGCACCCCACAGACTCGTGGGCTAATTCAGCATTCCCCATCACATGCCAATGTTATGTTGAGGTGTCTGTTGAGCATCACTAACGTGAAACAGATATCTGATATAGAGAGACTTGCCATAGTCTCCTCCTTGGGGAGAAATGTGAGACAGGAGTTCATTCCCCATTTCATAGACAAGAACACCGTGGTTCCTGCAGGTTAAGCAGGCTACCTTTATTCCCCCTGCTGCCCCTTCCCAGGCCCGGTTCTCTGCTCATGCTCAAGCAGTGCCGTCTCTCTGAAATACTTAGCCAACAGCATTAACCTACGGGCTAAACCATTTTTTCCCTCTAGATCAAAGAGGCAGTTTTTCCAGGTTGAAAGCACAGCAGATAATTTCAGAAGTTTCTTGGACCCAAAAGGCAAGAAGGGGCACAGTGTTTGGCTTTGCAGATTCCCTCCCACTCCTCTGCCCTTGGTCCCTCCCTCTGTCCCTGGCTTCCGCTCTGCTTTGAAGCTATAGGTGCTTGGTCCATGTCAGATGTGTGTTTCTCTTGCCACCTCTCTGTGGCTGATCCCACTTGCGGGCATTCTTCACATGCTCTACATTAATAATCCCTGCCGTGTAGGAAAACCACTGGGGAGTTATGAAGAAATGCTCAAAAATATTTTTTTTGACCTTGCAATATTTACCTTAAAAGTCAACCCTAGCTCCCAATTTCCCACAACTGAAGCCCAAACTCGTAAGATCCTCTACGGTCTGTACCAACTACAATTTTCGCACCCCTCTCTTCCACCTGCTCCCAGTTCTCTCTGTTTGAGAATCAGAAATGCCCTACACTTCCTGGAGCAGGGGCCCAAGGTCATGCAGGTAGGGAGTGGTGGAGCTGGCAAAATCTGGGGTCAAACCCAGGCATCTGGCACCTTAGTCCATGATTTATGACTCAAAGGGTATTTTGGACTTGTGCCTCTATTCTCTGTGTCTTGGTTGAGAATTCTCTTTTCTTTCTTTTCCTCACATATTCTTTGCTATAAGATCACGATCACTTTAAAGATACACTCAAGCCTACTCATTTACATGTTTATTCCTCTTTGTTTTATCTGCCTGAGGAGAAGTTTCCAAAGACAAAACTGCCAAAACTGCACGGTGGCCAGGTTCACACAGAGCCCTCGCAGGTGATGAGGAGGGAGATTTTGTTTTACTGTGGCTTGTCCCCAAGGTAAGGGTGAGACATGCTGGGTCCCAGGGAGGTGGCTTTGCACGTTCAGGCAGGTCTAAGCAGATCCATGTGCTTTAAGTGGGTCTTAAACACCTGCGTCCTGGAAGCCTTCAGAGGTGGGATAAAGTCCCAACTCCTCTAGCCTGTAGAGGTACCGATCTCATTGATTGGAAGTGTCTCTTTTTGCTGATCTAATTCCCCACTTGCTGTGAGTTCATTAAAAGCAGATGCCCTATTTTGTTCATCTTTGTATGTCTGCATCTATCCTCCATCATAATGCTTGGCGCTATTAGAAACTCAATAATTGTTTGCAGAAAAGTGAAAACTAAAACAAGCTATTGGTCGTTAGACACTCAGGGGTTCCTCTGAGAAGTAAAGATGCCTCCTCAGAGGCTTTGGTGAATTTTCCTAAAGATCAGGGCGTGCAGGGGAAGGAGCATGTACTCATTGCTCAGAAAGTCCTAAGACATTTAATCTAATTGAAAGTCCTAGGACATTTAATCTAATTGGGCCTAAGTTTCCTGATCTGCAAAATGGAGCTCTTAGGTAGTACCATCTAATACTATCATTTAGGGCCTCCCCGGTGGCGCAGCGGTTGAGCGCTGGGTTGCGAAGCTGCCCGCGGCCTCTGCGGCGCCGGCTCGATCCCCGGCTGCTCCCCGGCCACCAGAGGAGGGTCCCACATGGCGCGCGGACCTCTCCTGCCGCCCGCTGCTCCCCTCAGCAGTGTACTTCGGTCCTTCTGCCTGCTCTGCTCCCCGCTCTGGCTCTGGTGAATTCTCTCACCCTCCCGCGCTTCTGACTGTACCCAGTGCATGTATAAACAAACAAACAAACAAATAAATAAATAAAACATGCCTCTAAAAAAAAATAATAATAATACTATCATTAAACAAAAAAGAGCTCATTTTTCAAGAACCTTGACATGTGGTGGGAGGGGAGCAGGGCGAGAGTGGCAAACACATGTGTTTTGAAACACTTTCTCCATAGGATTCTGGCATACTAACCTACCCTCTCAATATGAGAATCTCTAGTTCAGGTATGAGGAGAAGAGAGCTGGATCGGAGTGGAGGAGTGTGAACCTGGAGTTCTAGGAGAACTCAGAAGTTAAAGACCATGAGCGAAGTGGAGCTAATGCCCTGTAAAACAAAGACTATGGGCAGCAAAAAGAGGACAGAGGTAAGAGGAGGTTGGGTGTCTTTATTATCCATATAGACCCGGGATGAATATAAGAACAGACCATGAAGATGTCATCTTTGATGTGTTACTGACCATGTCTGTTTGGGGGGAATCCCATGGTCCAAATTTATGAGAGAGGCTCAAGGTGATGACTGGGGCAGGGTGGGGAAAGTCTGTGCTGGCATTTTGATTTGCACAGACCTTGGAGAAAATAAGATGGAGGACTGGGCAGTGGCACTGGAGCAGGAAACCAGCAGGCCTTCACCCTTCTGCAGGAGAAGAAGCAAGTGGGGACTCTGACATCCAAAGGAAAGCCCAGAGGGAGTGCCTGGCAGGAGTTTGGGGATAATCTCAGTGCCCTGGGCTCTGATGTCCACTAGCCAAGGTCTTTGTCAAGTCTCTCCTGCACTACTGCAGGCACCTCCCCCTGCCTCTGGAATATCATCTCTGCTTCCTTTTAGGTATCCTGCCCTCCACTAGCACCAGAGTAATCTCACTTCCCTTTTCTTAGGTATACTAGGAGTATATGTAGATTTTATGTATCATTATGTATAGATGTAATACTCTCTGTAATTATTTTGTTAAAGGGGACTGTATTATACATACCTTCTGTATCTCTCTTTTCTTATTCACCCCGGGGGGAAGTGGAAAACTCCCTCTGACTCTTCTAGTAGTTCTCCAATTCATATTTTTTTATGATCACACACTATTCCATTATATAGATGTTCCACTGTCTATTCAGTTTGGGGCCATTATTAATACCAGTAACCAATTCAGGAAATTTTATATATATATATATATATATATATATCTGTCAATGTCCTTAGAAACCACTTTTCATATAGGGGAGATTCACAGAAGTGGGGGTTGTGAGGTCAAAGGATATATGTACTTTGAATATTAACTATTGTTGATAGTTTCCAAAAGAACTGCAACTATATCTCAACCAGTGCACTCTTAATTCCCCACCTCCCTGCCAGTAATAGATGTGATAGTTCTTTTCAATTTTTGCCAGTCTGATGGGTGCAAAAAAATAGCTCATTGTTATTTTAATTTAGATTTCCATGACTATCAGTGAACTAAGCATATTTGATGCCAGTTGCATATGCCTTTCTATGAATTGTATGTTGACATAATTTGTTCCATTTATTGTGATTTAGTCTTTTTGTCAAATTGTAATTTCTCTTTGCATAGTAGCAAAATTAACCCTTGATCTACCATCTAAGTTAAAAATATTTTTATGGCTCTATTACACATCTATTCTCTTTGTTATGTCTTTTATGCCAAAATGGTTTAACTGATTTTTTTTAATGGAGATGCCACTCGTATATCCTTAAACTCACTTTCAAAGTGTGCAATTCATTCGCTTTTAGTGTATTCACAGTGTTGTGTAACCATCGCCAATGTCGAACTCTGGAACATATTCATCTCCCTGAAGAAACCTGTACCGATTAGCAGCTTCTCCTCATTTCCCTGTTCCCCCAGTCCCTGACAACCACAGTCCTGCTTTCTGTCGCTATGCATTTGCTTATTCTTGACATTTTATATCAATGAAATCATACACTGTGTGGCCTTTTGTATCTCTTTCACTCACTTAACATGTTTTTAAGGCCCGTCCATGTTGCAGCACACATCCAAACTCCATTCCTTTATCTGGGGTCAGTGACCCATTGCAGGGGTCCTCCCTATTTTGCTTACCCACTCAACAGCTGCTGTACATTTGGGCTGCTCCCACCTGTGGGCTATTGTGAACCTGCTGCTATGAACAATCATATAATTTTTTTGTGCAAACACATGTTTTCACTTCTCTTGGGACTCTCTCCCAGAGTGTAATTGCTGGGTCATATGGTAATTCTATGTTTAACTTTTGAGAAACTGCCAAACTAGTTGTTTTCCAAAGAAGCTGCATCATTTTACATTCTTGCCAGCAGTGTCTAAGAGTTCCAATTTCCCTCCTCTTCTATTTTTTGGAAGTTTGTAAAAGGATTAGTGCTAATTCTCCTCTAAAACTTGGATGGAATGCACCACTGAAGCCATGTGGTACCAGGCTTTCCTTTGAGGGACCTATTTTGATTATTAATTCAATCCATGTGTGTCAGATTTTCTATTTCCTCTTGAGTCAATGTGTAACTTTTTGGAAACATGTCCATTTTATCAAGGTCATTTAGATGTTTGGCCAATAAATGTTTATACTAGTCCTTTATAGTCCTACTTATCTTACTGTCAGTAGGAACGTTCCCTTTATCATTACTAATTTTAGTAATGCGAGTCTTCTTTCATTTTTCTTTATCAATCTCATTAAAGATTAATCAATTTGTTGATTTTTCCAAACAACTAACTTTTTTTTTAAAGATTTATTTATTTATTTTATACAAGAACTGGGGTACAGGCCAGATGCACGGGAGGGTGAGAGGATTCACCAGAGACAGAGTGGGGAACAGAACAGGCAGACTGACGAAATACACTGCTGAGGGGAGCAGCAGACACGACAGGAGAGGTCTGCGTTGCCATGTGGGACCCTTGCCGGCCGGCCGGGATGGAACCAGTGCTGCAGAGGCTGCGGACAGCTTCACAGCGTGGTGCTCAATCGCCTGCGCCACCAGGGGAGGCCCAAAGAACTAACTTTCGATTTTATTGTAAAACTCCTTCATCTTTTCACTTCCTTTTTTGCTTCCAGAACATCATTCTCTTTGAACGTTCATTCTAAATTTCTTCACTTAACCACTTCTGCAGGAATTTCACGAGTATGACTTAGGGCTCTTCTCCATTCTAATTCTGAGTGGCCTCATGTATTCCTTCCATTTACTCATCTAGATGGAACAGTCTCCAATCAGTGGCTGGAGCCTGGAATTATCTTATGACATCCCACTGCCCCTTCTGACTACCAGCCTACTAGCTCTTCCATGGAGTCCTCAACTTCTTCTGCATGACTGTCCTTTAGTAGCATGTCCACCATTTCTCTGTCTTCCTTATCTTTGAGGAGTATGTGTACATCCCACGTCTCTTGCAATGTAAGTGTTATCATTTTTGCCTCTTTTTCATTCACTGCTCGTGACACTAGGTCTTGTTTATGTCTCTGAAATGCCTTCCTGGTCTCTTCTCATCTTCATTCCATGGACATGCCCTTCATCTAGTCTCTTCATCTTTTCCTTAGTAATAATATCCTAATTGCTTTCCCAGCACCCAGTTTCTCTCCCTCTGATCTATTCTTTACTAGATTTTAATTGTAAATTTGTTAATTACTCTGCTAAATTTTTTTTTTAGCTCCCTGCTACTGAAGAATAAACTCCTTAGCACTGCACGAGAGAGCTTCTACAATCTTTTAAGTTTGTGCCTTTCCAAGCTCATGTCCAGTTTTTCTCCATCATGCTCCCCACATTTTGGGTCCAGGGCTTGCCTATGTTCTAAAGACCACCTTTTGCATTGATATGTTTGACTGTTTCATACCTAACCCCTACCTACTTGACTATAAGCTCCACGAAATCAGAGACTCTGTCTTATCTACTGCTGTACTCCCTGGGCCCCAAACCATTCCTGTCATGTTACAGGTGAATGAAGACATGGTCATGCCCTTCACCTCTGCTGCTCCCTTTATAGGGAGTGCCTGTTCCCCATTTTCTCAGTGGCAAGTGTCTGTACACCGTCCTTTAAAAACTAGCTTAAATATCAACTTATCCATCAAGTCTGACCTGAATACATTTTCCCCCAACTTAAAATTGGGAAAGTGACACTCCCCCCGGTGCTCCTGAAAAGTGTTCTCTAAAATGCCAGTCTAATACTTACCACCGCGTGCTATAATTATTTGAATATGTACCTCCTACTTCACTAAGTTTGATTCTTAGCAGGAAGGTATGCCCCTCATTCATGTGCAGTTTCAAGCACTGAACTTCACATTGAATAGGCAGTGAGCACTGGAAGAAAGTGGATTCATAATTCAGCCTTTTGTCTCCCACATGGACAGGGATTCTGCTCCTCTGCTAAGCACCTCTTCAGCCTGGACCCCTAATCCACGTGCTATTTTCTTTTACTGAAACATAATATCACAGAATGTTAGAACTTCCAGGGGAAATTGAGGCCCCATAGTTAGAATGACTTGTCCCAGGACACACAATAAGGATAAGAACCAAGGCGAGGACCAGGTCTGCTCTCCTCTGCACCTGCCCCTCTCAGACTCTAAGCAAACAGTCAGTATCTTTGCCACTTGATTCATTCTCCATCCCCTTTTTGAATCCCGGGTGAGAGATAATGAGGGACAAAGTGTCAAGGAGAAAGAGGAAGACCATGAACCAAAGGGTAAGTAATATGTGAAGTGTGTGCATTCGCGAGTGTGTGTATGTGTCCATGTGTATATTATTGTTTTCTCTCCTTTCGGTTCCACTTACAGCCCTCTGTGTGGATGTAGTTGTTTCCTAGAAGTGAGTAGAGAAGTCTCTGGCCTTGACTGTGAGAAATCATCATTCCTGGTTCTTTCCAAATCACTAAACTTCTAGAAGATTCCTAAGGCCTTTCCAACCTGAGCTATGACATACTCTACCACATGAGGGCCAGAGGTGAGCCCTAAACAGGGAAATAAACAGCCTTGAAATGTCACTATCACCAGGAACCTAGATTCCTAAATGCCATGGAAAATGGTGAGACTTACCCATCTCACTACCCTCCCTTGGCAGACAGCAGCCCAGAGACAGCTTCTAACCTCTGTCCTCCCAGGCTCCCTGTGGCCCACACAGCAAAGAATAGCTCAAGGGATGTCACATTCCAGGATCCTCTAATACCAATTTTTTTTAAAACTGCATTACCCTCAATAGATGTGGTTTTATTGTAATTGCTTGAAATTTGAATAGCATGCCATAACCATCCCTATAAATTGGACTTCTTTAGATTTATTAAGCTATTTATTGAATGGTGGGTAATAAACATTCAGGATTAACAGCTCTGCAACTGCTCTGAGCCAGTTACATAGAGAGTTGCTAAACTCCCATAAAATAATTATGAATCAGTTACCATGCTGACAAACCATAATTGTCAAAAGTTCAATGCAGACTCAGGGCCTTATTTAAAAGCTTGCTCTGGTTTGCAGGTTGGAATAACACCTTCTCATCTCCTGGTTCTTCCTCCTTCCTCTCCTTTCCTGCGTTTCTACCCTTCCACTATCTTCTTCTCCTCTCCACCATTCTCCCTCTTTCATTTATAATACATGGAAGTAGTTGCATGAAGAAAAGGTAGGGGATGTAGGGTCAGAAACATCTGAACTCAAGGTGGGGATCTGCCACCTGCCCCTCTCGGACCCTGACAATGGCTTCTCTCTGCCTTTGTCTCCTTAGCCATTTTACATTTTGATGTCACCACTATCTTCTTCCCTTGTGTATCCACTAACAAAATGTCACAATAAAGTTATTTTTAGTACTTTTTTTTTTTAAGATTTAGTTATACAAGAGCTGGAGTATAGGGCAGAGGTGTGGAAGGGTGAGAGGATTCACCAGAGACAGAGTGGGGAGCAGAACAGGCACATGGACCAAGCACTGCTGAGGGGAGCAGTGGGTGAGACAGGAGAGGTCTGCTGCGCCCTGTGGGTGTCTCCCTGGCTGGCCAGGAATCAAACCTGCACTGCAGAGGCTGCGGACAGCTTCACAGCGCTGTGCTCAACCCGTTGTGCCACCAGGGAGGCCCTACTTTCGATTTTTAAATTGCATGCTGGAGTTGTAAGTAATTTACCTACCACACTTACAATATTAGCATATTCTGAATTTAACTAAATATTTACTTTCACCAGTGACTTTTATTCTTTCTGATGCTGTCATATTAATGAGTGTCCTTTGGGTTCAGCCTGAAGAATTCCCTTTAATGTTTCTTAAAAACTAGTGGTGATCAACAGCTTTAGTTTTTAGTTGTATGGAAAACTATCTGGCCTTCAATTCTGAAGGACAGCTTTGCCATGTAAAGTATTCTTGGTTGGATTTTTTTCCCTCTCAACACTTGGAATTTACCATCCCACTGCCTTTCAGCATGCAGTTTTGCTGAAAAAATCTGCTATTAATTTAAGGGTGGTTCCCTTGTATGCAACAAATTGCTTTTCTCTTGCTGTTCTTGAGATTCTCTCCTTGTCTTTAACTTTTGACAGTGGTTTTAATGTGTTTTTCTGTGGGTTTTTTGATTCTTCTTGGGTCTGGGTGTCTCCTGGATCTGGATGTCTGTTTATTTCCGTAGATTAGGGAAATTTCTAGCCATTATTTCTTTTAATAAGCTTCCTTCCCTCTTCTCTCTCTTCTCCTCTGAGACTCCTATAATGTGTATATTGGTCCACTTGGTGGTGCCGCATAGTTTCTTAAGCTCCTATCACTTTCATTCAATCCTCTGTCTGTGAGTTTGCTGATCCTTTCTTCCAATTGATATAGTTTACTCCTGGACCCCTGCATTGAATTTCAGTTCAGATACTGTATTCTTCATCTCTGTTATTTCTGTTTGGTACATTTTTATGTTCTCTTGTGATTGAACTTCCTGCTTCGTTCATGCACTACCCTCTTGCCCACAATAAATACCTTTATGACCATTATTTTGAATCTTATCAGGTGAATCTCTTATCTCCACTTCATTAAGATAGATGTTTCTGTGAGCCCTCTTGTACTTTTGATTGGAGCATAGTCTTATGCTTGTCACTGTCCTTGACTCTCTGCGTTGGTTTCTGTGCATTAGGTAAAAGAGTCACCTGAGCCAGTCTTGCCAGAATGGCCTTGTGTAGGAGGTGAACCTGATCCCTCACCCTGGCCCAAGTTCCTGGTTATGTCTCAAGCATTTGTGCTTGTCCAAGCCTCCTTCCTTGTCCTTTAGTCCCCCTAGTACTGGAGAATGTGCCAAGGCTGTCAGTGCTCCCAAGGGGAGGACCCCATTCAATGTCTAGATTCAGACTGAATGGAAACCAGACCCTCAGAGAGCAGCTGGGAAAGAATGTAGGGAACCCCATTCCAGAGAGAAGCTGGGGGTGGGGTTTTGCCTCAGCCCTCTGTTCTGACCCAGGTGCATATCCATGAGTTGAATGCTCATTACCAGTTGCTTCTTTTTTTTTTTTGAAGATTTCTTTATTTATGCATACAAGAACTGGGGTACAGGCCAGAGTGTGGGGGCAAGGGGTGAGAGGATTCACCAGAGACAGAGTGGGAGCAGAACAGGCAGATCTACTGAAAGACACTGCTGAGGGGAGTAGCGGGCAAGATAGGAGAGGGCTGCTGTGCCATGTGGGTCACCTCCTTGGCCGGGGATCGAACACGTGTTACAATGGCTGTGGATAGCTTCATAGTGCTGCGTCTTAACCCCTTGTACCACCAGGGAGGCCCTAGTGGTTGCTTCTTTAAATTGTCACTGTTCTATGGGCACAGGAATGGAAACCCCTTTGGCTATCAGAGCCAGGCAGTCTTGGTTGACAACCACAAAAGGTACAGCACAAATGTTCATACAATTTCCTTTCAGGGAGATAATGGTGATTTAGAATGGGCTACAGGGAGATGGTGTGTGGATTGGTGGGGCTACCCTTCTATGGGGAGGATACAAGCCAGCCCCTAGATGTCTTCTATATTAGAAAGCTGACCCTCAAGCAGCAGCCTTTAAAATTTGAAGAGACTCCTTTCTGGGATAGACTAAGAGATTTTGCCTACTCCCTCTGCACTGACCCTAGAAGCATAGCTGTGGCAAGCACTTGCTAACTCATTAACTACTGTTCCTTTGTGGTAGTCTTGAGGGTCTCTTGGACCCAAGCCTCACTGGCTTTCACAGCTAGATGTTTTGGGGACCTGTCCTTTAGGTGAGAGTCTTAGCATAAAAAGCATGAAATATGGGATCTTAACTCTGGCCTCAGGGGGATGCTGGAAGTTGAGAGGTTGGGGGTTCCCTCCTGATTGGTCTTTCCTACCCGTTGTAATGCAGTATTTTCACATTCACCCCCTGTGTGAATGTGAGGCAGTCACTCAGCTAATTTCTGAATATCTTTCAGAGGTGATTGCTCTGTGTTTAGTCTCATATCTGGTGTGTCTGGGGGAGGAGGGATCCATGGGTTCCTATCTTGCCACCTCAGCAGGTCTCCCCATGTTTGCGATTATAGGCAAGACGTTTTATTCCCACTGCCTTTATCCCCTGTTTGATTCAGACAAACTAACTCACCCTCTGTGGGCTTCCCCTCTTTTCTAGAATATCCTCCCCTTTTCTTTCCTATTGAACCATGTCTCTCCTTCTTCTGAAATCACCACCTGTATGTTTTACCTCCTCCTAGAATCTTTATCTTCTGATCCCGGTTGACATCACTCACCTAAACATTTTCTACTTCAGTTAACATTTAAATAAATAAATAAATAAATAAATAAAAATATATATTAAAAATATATAAATAAATATATATAAATTTATATATATATTTATATATAAGAATAAATATATATAATATATATAAATATATATATAAAAATACACACACACACACACACACACACACAACCACAGAGGGACAATAATAAATAGAGAAACAAATTTCTGGATAAATTTGACAAATAAAATGTGTAATTTTCTTAGTCTACATTCCTGAATTTCAAACTCTCTTCAAATTAGTGTTCTCCAAAACAAAGTTCTTTTTCATAGATTCTCCCCTGATGATGGTACATGTGTGGGACTGCAATCAAACACCTCGAATCATCACAAAAGAGAGTATGTTGATATTTAGAAGTGGGCCAGCTACATGCTGACCAGCATCATGTCCTGTTGCCTGTATAATGTATTCCCAAGGATCCAACCAGATTAAAAACACATTTTAAAACAAGTGTAAAAACTGGAACATGACCCATGGGGGTATCTGTACTATAGCTCTGTCTTAACAAGCAGATTTCAAGCTGCATCCAAATTCAGTCTAGCAAAATCTTACTTAATCATAAAAAATAAAATCATAAAACTTTCCCTGGAAGGGATTTTTCTAACTGACCACAGATCTTTGCGACATCCTACTAAGACTCCATTTTTTTTTTTTTTTTTTTTAAATAGAGGCATGTTTTTATTTATTTATTTATTATATTTGTTTGTTTTTTTGTTTATACATGCACTGGGTACAGTCAGAAGCGCGGGAGGGTGAGAGAATTCACCAGAGCCAGAACGGGGAGCAGAGCAGGCAGAAGGGCTGAAGTACACTGCTGAGGGGAGCAGCGGGCCGCAGGAGAGGTCTGCGCACCATGTGGGATCCTCCTCCGGTGGCCGGGGAGCAGCCGGGGATTGAACCGGCGCCGCAGAGGCCGCGGGCAGCTTCGCAACCCAGCGCTCAACCGCTGCGCCACCGGGGAGGCCCCTCCATTTTTTTTTTTTTTTTTTTTTTTTTAATCCTTGATATGAACCCTGCTAGAAACTTCATTCTCACAAAAAATTTTAAACCAGGAGACATCTCTTTCATCCCATCAGTCAAACTCAATGTTATCTCAGGAACAAGCAGGAAGAAACAGTGTTAAATTACGTCAAGTACGTGAAGGGTCAAGACCAACCTGTCCACAGGCCCTGCTGCCATTAGGCTGGCTATCCGAGGCGCGAGCATTCATGTAAATAGTGAACTGACTCAACTAGCAATTGCTCCCCATGTGAGCAGTCCTCAGGGGTGGGGCTGTGCGTGCGAGCTTGTTGGCAGGCTGCTTGAGATAGACTTCTGAGCACTTTGATAGTGCATTTCCTAAGAACCAGGGTTTCATTCTTTCTATAGTTTTATAGCTTGAAAAAAAAAAAATGCTGCATCTGCTAACTGGGGAAGGAGGAAGGAGAGGACAGGGTGGAGAAGGGCAAGTCTGGGTTATAGTTTGGCTGGGTTTGCAGGTTACAGTTTTTTTGGTTTCTTTGTTTTTAATTTTCTTTTTTTTTTAATTTTCTTTTTATATTCCCCATACAATTGCAGCCCCCTTATTTCGACCCCAATCCCTCCCCTCCCCGCCCCTCACCCCCCATAAAGTGTCTCTGGTTCATAGTTTTTTGTTGATTTTGATTTTCACTTTCTTATAGTTATTTATTTTCCTGGTCCCTTATTTAAGTTTTCTAGATTCCTTCTATGAGTGAGACCATCCGGTATTTTTCTTTTTCTTTCTGGCTTATTTCGCTGAGCATGATCCCTTCCAGCGCCATCCATGTTGCTGCAAATTGCATGTGTTTATCTTTTTTGAATGCTGAGTAATATTCCATGGTGTATATGTACCACATCTTCTTGATCCAGTCATCTATTATATGAAAAAATGTTCAACATCACTTGTAATCAGGGAAATGCAAATCAAAACTACCATGAGATACCATCTCACACCAGTGAGAATGGCACATATTAAAAAAACTAGCAACAACAAATGTTGGTGAGGTTGTGGAGAAAAAGGAACTCTTCTGCACTGTTGGTGGGAGTGCAAACTGGTCCAACCACTATGGAAAGCTGTGGGGAGATTTCTGGACCTACTAAACCTTCCATATGATCCAGCAATTCCACTCCCAGGTATTTACCCAAAGGACACAGAAACATTAATTCAAAAGGGCACCTGCACCCCTATGTTTATAGCAGCACTATTTACAATAACTAAGCTTTGGAAACAACCCAAATGCCCAAAAATAGATGACTAGATCAAGGTTACAATTTTGGATGACACATCCCAGAAGACAAAATGTCCCCAGAGGAGAAAATTCTGTTGAGGATCTTGAGTTCCTGTGAGGTCAGAGCTGGAATGAAATTCTGGATCCTAGAGTTCAGGGTTTCAAAGCTGTGCCCTGGGGCCCCTTCATATTCCTCTGAGTGCTGAGGGGTATCCAAGGTGAGGGAAAACTGGGAGAAGTCTTATTTGGATGCTCTGATGCATAAAAATAGATTTAACAATTCAGATCGCTCTTTCATTTATTTCAGTAATAGTACACATCTTAAAATTGACAGCTCTGGGCCTCTCATGTAAGTAAGATCATAAAGTATTTATCCTTTTGTGACTGACTGGCTTAATTTCACTTGGCATAATGTCTGCAAGGTTTATCCATGTTAGAGCATGCATCAGAATTCCCTTCCTTTTTTGGGCTGACTACTATTCCAGTATGTGTGTGTGTCCATGTCTGTATAAATATTTTGTTTATCCATTTATTCACTGATGGGAATTTGGGTTATTGCCATGTTTTGCCATTATGAATAATGCTGCTATGCACATGAGTGTATATATATCTGTTTGTTTCCCTTCTTTCAATTCTTTTGGAGATGAAAAAGTGCAGTTGCTGATCCAGAAGCAGAATAGACAACAGTGGAATTGCTGAATCATATGGGAATTCAGTATTTAGCTTTGGGACACCTCAGGGGCGACACCATTTTAGAGTCCCACCATCAGTGCACAAGGGTTCTGATTTTTCCAAATCTTTGCCAATACTTGATATTTTCTGTGTTTTGGATAATAGCTGTGACGTGGCAGCTCATTGATGTTTTGATTTCTATTTCTCTAATGACTACTGAGGTTGAGCACCTTTTCTTGTCTTCATTATCCATTTATATATTTGCAGCAAATGATCTACTTTGTCTCTGAGTTTCCTGTCTCAGTGTTAAGAGTCCCGAGGTACGGGATTGGCTTGGATGATCAGAATTTATAGATTTGTCTCCTCCTTCCAATGGGGCCCACGTTGTAATTCTTTCCTCTGACCAATCTTCTGCATTAATTTGCTAGGATTGCCATAAGAATAAGTGTACCACAAATCAGGTGTCATAAACAACAGAAATTAATTTTCTTACAGTTCTGGAAGCTGGAAGTCCAAGATCAAAGTGTCAGCAGTGCTTCTCTGAAGGCAGCTGCAGATGAGGCTCCCCCCAAAACACTCAGCAGCCAAACTCCAAACACTTGCTAACACTTGCCTGCTGCCCCCTCCCCACCCCACATAGGCATCAAGAGCGATGGTCATCCAGTGGGGGCCCATTGAGAGAGAAGCCAGAGGGACTATTTTGCTCATTGTGAAAAAAAATTGAAACAGGTAAAGAAGACATGAAAAAAAGTCAACTGTAGTCTTTCCATATAGAGGCAGTTTTGTGGCATCTTGGCTTTTTTTGCTTCTAGAACCTTCCTGAACTATTAACTAACATCATTGAAATCATATTGAATATATTATTTTTGAGACCCATTTTGTTTTCCATTTGAAGCTTTCACAGCATTTTGCTAGGGCTAGTTGTTCATCAGCTTCATAATGAATGTTATTTGGGGAACCAGCATCCCCTTTGATGAAGTAGAAATCCATTGAGTCAATTCTTTGTCCCACTGATGGTGTCTTCCATATTGACTTTGGGATTTCGTTGGGCCCACGAGAGTTGGTGGGGGTGTGGTGGGTGTGGGGTCTTGTTTACCTTTTGTAACACTCCTCTCAAATTGCAAGCCTTCCTGCCAGGCCACTGACTAAAGAAAACTGGTCAGGTCACTTCTTGGAATAGGTGAGAAAAGTGGAAATCTGAGACTAAGATCACATATGGGAAAATAGTTCCTCCCCGGAAATTTCCAGTGCCCTGCCGGCACCCCAGATATCAGCACAAGCAGCATGAATTAGAGCAAAGTGGCTGGTCTTGTTGTAAGTGTCCTGTGGGGTCTGAGATGGGGGTCAGAGCACAGGTGGCCCATCGCCCAGCTGCGGTGCACATACCACATGTGACCCTCAGATACTGTTCCTGCTCTTCAGTCTCCTTTTTAAAGATGACTTAGCAGAGGCTTAGAGATTTTTGGTGACTTGCAAGATGATTCAGGTGCCAGACTAAGATTCCAATTCAAATCCAAAGTTTTAATATCACACCCAAAGTCATTTCTTGAGGTCACTGAGAAGTCTCTCTTGCTCAAGGAAACTAATTAGATATTCATGTATATTGGCAAGCTTCACCCCAAAAATAAATATCCTGGGTGGGGATGGTGGGCCGGATGATGTGGTATGAAAAGTAGATCCTGGGTCATTCCCCCCTCTGCTGGGCATGTCCCTCTCCAGCCTTTGCTCTTAATTGCTCTTGACTGAAATGATTCTCCCCATGCAAGTCATGTGAATCATGTGAGGATCCGCAGGAAGGCCCTTATGCAAACCCTGAGTGGACTGGTCCAGTGTAGGGCCCAGGCATAAGAATGTTTTCATCAGCCCAGGTGATTTCGAATGTGCAACCAGGATTGAGATTCATTCTGCTGACAGGTGGAAAGGCTGATAGCTTGCCCCCAAATCTACTCTACCAGTTTTCCCTGCACCCTGGTAGACAGATCCTAACTTACCACTGAAGATCACTAGCACCCATGTCCCAGGAGAACCTGTTGATGAGGGGTTAGAAGGGTGGCCTTTTCTAGAGTGGACCAGCAACCACCAGGATTACTCAGAGATTCCTTCTCAAAGCACTGATCTCCTTGAATGTTTGTTAGTTTGGATTCTCAGAGGCTCCCTCCCTATTAAATCAGAATCTCTGTGGTGAGGGCAGGGAAGCCACGGTTTTAACACCCCACTCCCACCCCCAAGAATCTTATGCATATAAATCTAAAAAATGCTGCTACAAACTCACTTCCAGGAAGCTTTCCATGATCAGTCCACTGATGAGAAAACTTTTTCTAACCTGCATTAGAGTAGGGACTGTTTCAAGTTCCTGGACCAGCTTGCCAATGATGATCTTCAGCAAATTCTTTCCAGTTTTTCCTTTTAGCAGCTATGATAAATGTTGCTTGTGAATTGTCCCAAATACTTTATTTTTGCATTGCGCAATTAAATTGACATCTTTGCATAACAATTTGAGAGGAGAGTTGTAATGGTTAATATGATGCACAAACAAGATATGAATAGAGATGCAGGATTTATGAGCACACTGTGCTTATCTTCATACTCGGCTTGTTGTCTAATGGTTGTCCCCTCTGGATGTAAGTGACCTGTCAGCCACCACCCTCTGAGAGATTGTGAAGTCAGTCCTAGAGTCTCTCACCAGGTCTCTGCCTTTCCTGGGGGCTTGGGTAGCTCTCATCCCTCTTTTGTTATTTGGCCCTGGCATCCTGAACTCACATAGGCTTGTTTCTAACATGACCACTTCGAGCTGATGTTGGCTCAAGGCTTCCAATCTACTCCTACAGATGAAGTCAGTGCCACCCACCAAAACTTAGAGCTAGTCTGCAGATTTCTACTCCCTTTGGCAGGCCCACAGACCTAAATCAGCAGGAATTAGTTAATCAAGAATGACCACCAGGCTCAGCACCCCTTATGAATGAGGGGTAGAAATCTCTGAGGTTGGAATGTGGTAGAACAAGGGCGGTTGTGTCAGCCAAGAAGATAGGAAGTGAACCCTTGGCCAGCGATTATAGCCGGTGCTCGGTGCCTTTTCTGTGACCCTGAGCTACTGGAACTACAGTGCTTTTTTCCACGGTAGTTGAGCCATTATCCACCGTGGCATTGCTGGCCTGACACTAGTAAAACTACCAAAAGAGGAAAGAAAAGAGGTGGCACCCAGTTTCAAGGAAAAACACACCTGCTCCAGGAAGTCCCCACCTAAAGTCATACCTTTTATTGAATAAACATGGTCTCTCATTTTAAGGCCAGCATCCCAATCTTCAGAGGGTTCGACTCCCTCGTGAGCACACCCACATTCATTTCCTTATCTCTGGTGGGAACCCCATTTTCAGCATCGTAAGTATGACCCTATGATGAGTAAAAATAGACATTAATAATCTTATTAATTTTTAATGAATAAAAATAGACATTAATAATCTGTATCACCACCACTCCCCTTGTAGCAACACTCCATAATTCAGAGTACAGGGTCACACCTCTTCAGGTGTCTGTCACCCACCACCCACCGCCAAGGCACCATAGTCCTCCAGCAGAGTCCAGTGGGCCCCCTTCCCTGGTGCTCACCATCCCAGACCCTTCCCTTCTGGGTGCCTTAATTTTATAGTCAAATTTTCAGTTTGTTTTGGTCGGGTTTTGTCTCTTCCTTTGCTTTGTTTCTTTTCTTTGTTTTTTAATTGAGGTGACATTAGTTTACAATGCTGTAGAGGTTCCAAGATTACATTTTCTCACTACACCATCCACCAAGAATCCAGTCACCATCCACCACAGACCCACTCCCTCCACCTTCCTTTCCCTGCAGTAACCACCATTCTGTTTGTCCAGGTCTTTTTGTTTTCTTTATATTCCACAAATGAATGGCATCACACAGTATTTGTCTCTCCTTCTGGCTACTTCTTTTAATTAATTCCCTCACAAATGGCAAGATCCTATCCTTTTTGATGGTTGGGTAGTATTCCATTGTGTCTATCTACCATATTCTCTTTATGCATTATTCTAGCAGTGGGCACTTGGGCCAAGTAGCATGTTCTTATCATGGGATTGCAACTATTTCTTTTACTACAATGTTGTAATAGTAACTGATGCATCAGAGCATGATGTCTGATCTTTATGCGGTATCTCTGTGGACTCCTCAGACACACTAGCACTTGGCAGCTTTAAGTTCCTCACTTAATTACTTTGTGATGATGGCAGCATCCATGTTAATGCAATTTTTTTTGGTTATCCTTCATGCATAGGAACTCCGCAGGTAGTTAGTAGTGCCATAAAGAGCACTACCTGCGAAGGATTCCCTGCTGATCATTTGTCCCAAGAACACTGCCTTTCTCCAAGGTCTGCCCACCCCAAGAAGGGTCACTAGCTTCTCTGCAAAAGTGAAATATTTCCCCCACCTGTTTCCCAAATGCCTTTCCTCTGCCTTCAAGTCATTCTGCATTAACTTTGAACATTTCTTATCTCTACCTGCCCCTACCCTACCCCATTGTCATCTTTCAGGAAGAAGGACGGGTCCCTGGATTAATTAAAAATCAAAGTAGGGAGAACAGCCTACTTCCACCCAACCTAGCCTACCTACATCTTTTGGATGACCTAAGATTTCTTGCCACAGATTCCTGAAAACTTGGTATCTGGTGATGTATTCAAAGAAGAAAATAGCCGAAATATCCCCAACCCTGCTCCCTCACCTGTTTGTCATCCCAGTACGTCCTGATCTGTGCATCCTCAGGCCACACCAATATCCGTCCTTGATCTGTGCCTTCATGGATCTGGGTGTTCACCAAAAGAGCTCCCCCTGAGAGATGCCGAAACATTAAAAGGGTCTGAACAAGCCCCACGTAATCCTGACACAAACACACATCACTGGGGGTGCTGACTTCCTGCTCCTTCAGCACAAGCAGGACTTGAGTTTGTCCAACCCTGTCCACCATGGCCACCGCATCAAGAGGCAGAGAAGGGACTCATTCCCTTTTAGCCCCTCTATTACTAAGATTTCTGCAGCAGCAGCAGAGCTCATCTCTTCTTGGTCAAATGCTTCTCTCTTTCTAGTAAGGCAACATGGGGCAACACCAGAAACAAACATATTCTTCCCATTTCCATTGGCTTCTTTCATAAAGTATAGCATGTAGACTAACATGCTACTGTGTGTAATAGTAAGTTTACAAAGTTTACAGTATAGAGACTCACTTGTCACTGAAACAGAACTTTAAGACTGTCAGGCTCTGCTTCCCTGGTCTGGGTTATCACCTTTATCCTTCCTGTGAGTGTTGACGGTTTCCACCTTGGAAGTCCCAGCTTCTCTCCTAACCTGGTTCTCCAGAACTTCCATCAGTCAGGTTCTCTGTCTGGTTTAATAATAGGCACCATTTATTGAATAGTTTCGGTGTACCTGATTTAGTGTTAAGCAATTTCCTTGCCCTTGCTTTTTTTTATTCTCATAATGTCCGATGAGTTGGATTCTTTTATTATCATCATCACCATCTTAGCTTTGTGGAAACTGACTTAGAGTTAAGTAACTTGTCCAAAATTCCAGGATAAAGTGGTAGGGCTAGGACACCTAGGTTTGAAAACTTGAGTGTTTGTAACGCTTCACTTGAAAATGTCGTATTTGTCATCTATTGCTCTGAGTTTAAGAACATGAATTGTGTGGCCTATTGTCTTTCTGAAGGTAGCTCATAGCACAACAAACTCAAGCTGGGGACTCTCCCATCACTTCATACTGTTTGGCACCCATAAAATCACCTCACAATGTTGACTTAGCTTTTTCCACCCATAGAGGAATGCAAAAGTACATGAATCTGTTAAATGATCTGCTTAACTACCTGGCAAACACTCCATATACCTGTTTTCCCTGTTGCAAAGGTCTCCTTTGTCATATTTTACAGAGATATTTGATTTTATTCACTATCTCAACTCTGGGTTTGTTTTCTTAAATAAAGGAGGAACAGGATGGTGCTTATCAAAATGAACAGAGCTGGGAACAGTTTACCTCAGGGAGTCCTGGAGGACAGTGCTAGGAAGGGGTTGTGAAGGGGCTCTGGGGTTCTGGTACTGCTCTGTCTCTTAATCTGGGTGCTGATATCTTGGGTTTCACTTTGTGAAAAGTCATCAGACTGTTTGGAATTTGTGCTTTCTCGCCATTCTCACTCCTGCCTGGACCATTGCCACCACCCTCTTCTCTTGGGGGGCTTCTCCCCATCCATCACTTCTCAGTCAGTCTCACATGACTCCTCACCTGAGATGAGAGGTCCCTATTTTAGTTTCTCATTGACACGTAGATCACCTTTACAGTGCTGATCAGAGAGTAATTTATCCAATTACTTTTTGGATAAAAAGTAGTTTCATGTGTCTCTCTCACTAGCCTGTAGGCAACCAGGGTGCCTACTGCACCCGTGGGTCTGCTACTGAGTCTCCTGGGCCTAGCATAGTGCCTGACACAGGGGGCCACACAAGAAATAGATTGTAAAAGGATGAAGGAGGAGGAGGGAAGCCAGCGAAAAGATAGAATAGGGGGGAGGGGAGGCAAGAAGGTGAGAAGGGCGGAAGGTAGGGAGAAGAGTGTGTCCCCTGGTGTAGTGGCAGGAAGGCACAGTTGCAGGATCTTTATGATCCAGGCAGACAGGTAAAGGGGAGTCCTGGACCCCTCGGTGGATTTTCAGGCTTTTATTGAGCTTTTTATACCATATATAGAGCAGCACGCAGGTGCACAGCAGGCAGGGGGCCCGGGGAGCCAGGAGGCTGGCAGACCTCCCAGCCCCCAGCGAGTCTTCACTCTTTCTGGGCTCTCTGGCCTTCTCTCTTGGGCTCTGTTCTCTGCTTCTCCTGCGCTGCTCTGCTGGTTCTGTTCTCGTTCTTCTTTCTGCTACTCTACTGGCGTCCCCCTGATGCCACTCTTATAAGCCCAGTTTCTCAGCCCAGGTGTGCCCACTATGCATGCCCACACCCTACTCCGGGTGCCCGCCATTAGCATGCATGCAGGACCGCAGGGATCCATCATTAATGCTAATGGCAGGAGGGTGGAAATCCTGATAATTTTCACTTATCCTACACCCAGGATCTGGTATTTTGAGGCATGACTAAAGGCCGGCAAGAAGGAGAGTCTCAGGAGTATATTTATATGAATGAATAGAGGCTCCCAAGGAAGAAGTCCCTCCAAAGGAAGGTAGACTGCAGGTGAGATTGGTTCAAGGACTGGTGCCCGGGCCTTAAGGGAGGGCAGGGTTCTGAGCCCAGTCTGTCTTGGATTTGCTTCTGGCTCAAAGAAAGTTGCAAAATAGAGCAATTTCTCTGTAATTTCTGCTGCCCATTGAGACCATGAAATGCCTTCCATGTGGGTACAGTGGCAGGCTTGGGTGTGGCCGTGGCACTGATGGGGGTGAAGGCAGCACTGTGGTGATGGCCACACTTTCTTCATCCAGTGGGCACTGGAGGTGCAGGCCTGGTGGCCCACGTGTGGACAGCCGCACAGACACAGGTGGGTCTCTGTGGGCCTCATGACACGGCAGCCATGGTGTGCAAGTGTAGGGTGAGGAAAAATGTCAGGCTTTTCTGCCCTCTCGCCATCAGGAGAGATGATGGATCCTTGTGGTCCTGAATGCATGCCTGATGGCGGCACCTGGAGTAGGATGTGGGCATAGGTAGATGGGATTCACCTGGGCTGAGACTGTGCTTTTAAGGGCGGCGTCACGGGGATGCCAGGAGAAGCTGAGAGAGGAGCAGAGAAGCTGAGAGGGAAGCAGAGCCATGAGAAGAGCAGAGAGAATGTGAGAGAAGGCTGGAGAGCCCAGAGAGAGTGAGGATTTGCTGGGGGCTGGGAAGACTGCCAGCCTCCGGGCCCCCAACACCCTTGCTTGCTGTGTACCTGGTAAATCCCAATAAAAGCCTGCAAACCTGCTGAGGTCTCCAGGACTCTCTCCTCCTTTACCCCGTCTGCATGGGATCATAGGAAACTTGCTCAGTGGCCTGTCCTGCCCCTACAGCGGGGAAGGCCACCCTGCATCAGGGAGTGGGGAGGTGGGTCCCAAGGGGAGCAAAGGGCTGCATCTCAGCCCATGCCAGCTGCAGACTTGGAAGAAGTACAGCTAGAAAATTACTGTAAGAGGTTACCTGGTTTATAGACCCAGGCTAGAATTCTCTGGAAGATATAAACTACCAGGAGTTGGCTTCGACAGAACGCAGGTGAATGGGAGGGAGAACACCAAATTGCCAGTGAAGCCAGTAAAAGAAAACGCTCCTTGGAGTTGTAAAAAGGTCTTTATGGAGGCCCCTACCTAAGCCTGCACTGCAGCACAGCTGGCACCCAGAGTCGCTTGTCTCCTGGCACCAAGACCACTCCTTTGAGATCAATTTCCCTTTTGTCTCAATGCTCCCAAAGTCTGCGCTGGGACAGTAGTTCCTGCTCTCGGGGAGCAAAAAAAAAGTTACGAAATGGGAGAAGGCCAAGTCATCAGCATCAGCAGGAAGCTTTAGTGATTTTCCTTAGGCACTGTGTCAAAATCCCCGTGTGTGGTTGGGGTTTTCGGAATCATCACCCGCCACTTCTTTTCCTGCAGCTGTGGCTCCTACCTATCACCTCTGGGAATGAATTCAGCCACATCAGTTCCGAGTGATTGCCACCTCTTGTCATGCTGTATCTATTTTATCCTTCTCTTCTAGCCTTCTCTCCTTTGTAAGGGAGCCACTCAGGGTTCTGGAAGCATCTGCTTTGCAGGCCTCATCATTTCCTCCCCAACCCATGAAGCATGGATGATGCAGAGAACTTCCCGGGGCCTCCACGGGCCCAAGGGCTCATGAGTTCTGTGATTTATTTTTGAAAGAACATACTTTCTCGAGCAGAAGGAGCGTGTGGTATGACTATCTGTAGTGCCCGCTCTCAGCTTGCAATTTGTGGCAACGGACCCCAGTGGGGTACCAAGGCATGAAGGAAGGTTGCCTTCCTGAGACTTTTCTCGAGATTCCCTCTCTGCTCCGGGAGAGAATTTGTAGAAACACCAAATTCCCAGAAGTGAAATAAAGAAACAAATAGTGAAAGGCATAGCCCAGGCAGCTAAGAAATCAGCAGTCAGGGCCTCAGGGTGTTAAGTGAGATCCGGTGGAGCTAGGCTGGGGGCGGGGTATCAGGAGATTGACTGTGAAATCTCCAATGCAGTTTGGCCAGGACGCTCCAAGACCCAATGCCAGAGTTCTTGTTTAACTAAGGTGGAGTCGACCTGGTGTGCTCATATAAGAAATTGCCCGAGGGGAAGCAGGCGAGCAGATGCCAGCACTGCCTGTTGGTCTTTCTCCAAAGACACCACCACTCTCCCTCCTACAAAATTACTGCTGCTGAACCAGGCACCTGCCCAGAGCAAGCTCCACTCCCCGCTCCCCGCGGGGCCTGCGACAGCGATCCATCACACTCGCTTGTCAGGCAAACAGGTAGGGCATGAGTGGTGACCACAAAGGGCTTTGGGCCAAAATTGCTCTGAACTTTAGGGAAGATATGAATTTTCTTGGAAGGCTTTTTAATGATGTGGATTCTGACACTCCACCCCAGAGATATGAATTGAATAGCTCTGAAAACCAGGCATTTCTGATTCAAATGGTTCCTGGGTAGGCTTGAAGAAAAGCTAAGATAAAGGCATGAGTTGACTCAGAGAAGCTAAACCTTGGTGATCGCAGACAGTGAGGGATCTCACCTTTGTTCTCTGCTTATTGACAGTAGCAACCTTGAGGGTCACATTGGCCATAAGGGATAGCCTGAAGGTAGGAATCGTATCTTCTCTGTTCACCCTGTATGGTTTCTGACACATAGTAGGTGTTCAGTAAATATTTGCTGAAAGGAGAAATAGGACCCAGGCCTTGCCTTTTGTTTTTATTGATATTGCTTAATAAGGACATGAATAAAATTGGCTAGTGCACATTGCCTTGAGGCTAAAGTTCTGTGATCTTTGAGAGGCCATCTTGTTCCTAGGGAGACAGAACTGCAGCTGTTGCTTGAACCTAAACTCACCAGAGGAGAGACAGATGGGAGACCCAGTTAATGCCACCTGCATGTCAGCAAAGTGGTCTGTGTCCCAGGACAACAGAAAAGCCGGTGGATGATAACCCAACTGTAACTACAGGGGGCATTAACTGGGTCTCCCATCAGTCTATCCTGTTGACTTACCCCACCTGTACCCAGCGGAATATAACTGCTTTTGTGTCTGATAGATGCAGGAGGACAGAATCATTAGCACATGGGTTGAAAAGAATATAATCTACGAACTGGATTATAAGCAAGAGTAACATATAACACGAGCTCAATAACCCCACTCTGCAGATGGAAAAGGTATAAAGTACCTGGTGAGGGATTTGCTGCTAAGCTCATACCAGCTGCAAATAACAGATCTAGAGGCATGATGTTCCTGGTACCCTGTCTAGTTCTCTGGTTGCTTGGTTGTCCTCCATGAGTGGCTCCTTTGAAAGAATACCTTAGAAAAAAAGGCACTATCAAGAAATATAAAAATGAATGGATCACCTGCTGGTACCAAGATCTCACTCTGTGCTTGACACCCCCCCGCCCCAGTATGTTCCCACCATTTGGGATATTGCTTAGCCTTTCTGGGCCCTTGTTTCCTCATCCCTAAGGTATGGTTTAAAAGGAACCTACCTCATACGATGATCGAAAAGGTAGTATTTGTACATAGCAGTGTCTGGTGTGAGGTAACATAGCAGTGTCTGGTGTTCAAGAAATTTTAATTATTACCATTCGTGTTATATTAGTATGGGTTCTCTACAAAACAAAGCTTGAGTGCTGACACCTCACTTCGAGTGATAAGGTGAGTGGGATGGAGGGATTGGGAACGGGCCGAGAAGGATGGCAAGCCCTGCAAGGCAGCGCGTCACCTCCACAATGAGACAGCGGCTGCTTGGCCAAGGCTGGACATCTGTGCACCAGCTTTGCAGAAACTGCCTTGGAAGAGTCCAACCAAGAGGGGCTGCAGAGGAAATTCACATACGTCCTCCTTCTGTCTCTTATCTCGCGCTCCAAATTTACCTCTAAAGGAGTTAACCCTCCAGAACTTCTGACTTGTACCATCTGGTCACCTTGGCAGCCATTAGAAAGTCCAGATGTGGTTCCTCCTCTGAGTCCAGAAATGGTCAGCTAAGCCACTTCTTTGGTTAGGGCTAAAAAAAGGGGGGGGGGAATTAAAAGTCTCAGAAGTGGAGGACGCCGAGAGAACCTGAGACAGCACATAAAATTTGCCTGATACAGACCAAATGATCATTCCTGGACCTGTGCAAGGTTCTACTGTTCCCTGATCTTGGGGAGGGGTCTCCTTTTTGTCCCATGAGATGACCATAAAGGGGTCCTCAGATACACTAGTCCATCCCATCTCTCTCTTTTGGAAGAGGTGAATCTGGGTGCATCCTTGACTCTCTCAAGGCTCTATGTGGTAGAGAAAACAACTCATCTGCAGCAGATGAGAAAGCTCAAGGCCGTGCAAAAGACCAGAGCAGAACCAAGAGGATACTGGGCTTTCTACTGCCCCGGGACTGCATCTCTTGGAAAAGTGTTTTTGAAAGCACTGCATGTGGGCTACTAATTCTGGAGCTGTTGCTGGGAGCCCCTTCATATAAATGTCCTCTGGTCCAACACTTGGATGAACTTTGCCTCTTGCTCTCCCTGCTTGGGGTCATGATTCAGATTTGCACGGAAAGGGTTTTGAGAAGGCTAAATCAAGGAGACTGAGGGCGCCCACACTTCTAACCACAGTTGCTTGGAAACACAGCCAGCCTGGACTTCTATCTCTCCTCCGTCCTCACCCCTGATTTTCCAGGGCCCTCCTCTAGCGTGCATTATTTTTACCTTGCACCTCTTTTTTATTTATTTATTTATTTATTTATTTATTTATTTATTTATTTATTTAAGAACCAGAGTACAGGCCAGATTTGTGGGAGGGTGAGAGGATTCACCAGAGCCAGAGTGGGGAACAGAACAGGCAGACTGACGAAATACACTGCTGAGGAGAGCAGCGGGCGAGACAGGAGAGGTCTGCCATGCCATGTGGGACCCTCGCCAGCCGGCCTGGATCGAACTGGCGCTGCAGAGGCTGCGGACAGTTTTACAGCAGGGCGCTCAACCGCCTGTGCCACCAGGGGAGGCCTGCCTTGCACCTTCTTGAGTAAAAATTTCTGCGATATGATATGAAGCTTCATGTGGTGGCCCATCTGCAAAGCTGGTTCTCCCAATGAAAACCATAAACACCTGCCCAACCCATTTCCTTAGCCTAAGAATTCAGACAGGTGAACAAGGGGATTCCCAAGGGACTTTCCAGCCTCTTATAATCTGTGAGGCTGTTATTGAAAGGCAACTGAAGGTCATCTCTTCCAGCTCCTGCATGGCCTCAGTGTCAGTCTATTTAGCTAATAAACAAGCTGAATTTTTTTTTTTTTTTTTTTTTTTTTTTTGTGGGACCCTTGCCCACGGCCGGGGAACTAACCGGCGCTGCAGAGGCTGTGGGCAGCCTCGCAGCCCAGCGCTCAACCGCTGTGCCACCAGGGAAGGCCCTAAACAAGCTGAATTTTTTTTTTAAAGATTTATTTATTTATTTATTTGTTTGTTTATACAAGCACTGGGTACAGTCAGAAGTGCAGGAGGGTGAGAGAATTCACCAGAGCCAGAGCGGGGAGCAGAGCAGGCAGAAGGACCGAAGTACACTGCTGAGGGGAGCAGCGGGCGGCAGGAGAGGTCTGCGCCCCATGTGGGACCCTCCTCCAGTGGCCGGGGAGCAGCCGGGGATCAAACCGGTGCCACAGAGGCTGTGGGCAGCTTCGCAACCCAGCGCTCAACCGCTGCGCCACTGGGGAGGCCCAACAAGCTGAATTTTAAGAGATGGTGCAGGGGTATGGAAGTGATGGCTGTAAGATGAAATAAATGCCATGTGCCCTACGCAACGGGCTGCCTCTAAGTGTGGGCTGGGAGAGAGATGGGGTCTATGTGGTTAACATTCTTACTCTGCCAGGCCAGCCACAAGGGACCTTTAAAACGGAGTGGCCAGGACCTCTACTCAATTTCTCTCAGCAAGGATGGTCCCTTGGGCTGTACTCGTCCCCAGAACAGTGAGTGTCAGCCCTGTTATGCCCACCCAGCACCTGCGGGTCAGGCTGGGCCAGGACCTCCCCGCAGCTCAGAGACCCTCGCCAGAGCCCACCGCAGCCTGTTAGCCGAGACCCCTGGTACCACACGCCTGCCTTCAGGATCTGCCCCTGGGCTGCTGAGGTGACTGCGCCCCTCCGCATCCACCACCCCACACCACGGGGGAGGGGGCTAGCAATCTGCTTCGCTTTCAAGATCTGGAACCAACGCCAAGGAGCAAGGACTCGAACTGAACTATCATCACCTGCCAGTGCTCTGGGTTCAATGTCCAGTGACTGCCAAAGAGACGCCAAGCCTGCCAGAGCATAGGAAGGCAGGAACTGCTGCTGCTGCCCATGGACAGGGCAACCCCCTCTCTGCCCCCCACTCTCTTTCCCTTACCTCAGCTGCCCTCTTCTCCTCCCTACTCCCTCCAGGACCCCGAGGTGTGCTGAGGTGGCTTAGGACTGAAAGTGGTGCTCACACGGGGCTTTTTCCACCAGAGAACAGTTAAGTGTTTTATTTTCTCCACTTGGGTGACTAAATTATCCTCGATGTGTTAAACAGTGCAATTAAACACATACACAGGCGTGTGCCCGGCCCTTCCCCCACCCTTCCTGTTCCTTGTCAGCAGAGAGTGTCAGGCCCAGCCTTCAAGGTCTGTTAGTTTTAATTTGAGTTGTGGAATTAGTAATGGGTTTTGGTGGAACACTGTTGTGGGAAATAGATCGCTCCTCGTGCAGGGTTTGGGCACTATTTCAAATGAGTATTTGTTAAGGGGGAAACCGTCCCTTGTCGAGTTCTGCTACATTACATCAGATTTATTTCCATTGTTCTGAAAACACCAGCCAGGAGAAAGCTGAGTGCCTCACTCCCAGGCAGGGAACAATTGAAAGCAGCTTCCTGTTTCTTAGGCTGATTGAAAACAAAATGCAAACAGAATGTTGCAGAGAAATGCTGAGCTCATCCTGGGACTGGACTGCAGGGCCAGCCTGCACCTGTTCCCGGAGGCCTGGGCAGATGCTGTCCCTGTCCTGTCATAGCTTGGGCAGGAGGGGCTGGGTGGTTTGAGGATGAAAATACCATGTTGAAGAAAAGCCAGTGAGTGCAGAGGACCCCGGCAGGTCAAAGTTGGAAGTGATCACCCAACTCAAGGATTCTTCTGCACCCCCAGCCCTTTCCTAGGCACCCAACCTGAACTTGATGTCTCCCCTGAAGAGGCCCAGACCCCTATTCTCTGGTCACTCGTGCCATCAGCACATGACGCTGTTTCAATTTAAATGCAAATTCCTTTAAAATTCAGTTCCTTAGTTGCACTTGGGTATTTCAAGTGCTCAGAATCCACGTGTGGCCAGTGGTTACTATACTGGACACAGCTCTGGGGGCTTGGAGAGACCTGCTATTGGAAGGCTACAGGCCACTGACCAGTGCGTGGGGTACCTGCCAGTGGCTACAGGACCCCAGCCTCTGCGCTCACATTCTGGGTCGGGGCTGCGGGCACCTGGAAGATCCTGACGGGGTGAGATCTCGAGACCTACCTCAAGCGTCTGCCACACCCATGCCAAGTCCTTTCCCAAAATCTTCTTGTTTAATGCCCACCTAATGCCATGAGCTGGTTTAATTACCACCATTACCTCATTTTCGTAGGTAAGAAAGGAGGCTCAGGTAGTAAGTCACTAAGCAACAATGGGGTTCAGTCACTAAGCAACAACGGGGTTAGGAGAAAAGTTTCCATCTGATACCCCATTATCTTCACCACCATTCTGTGATGCCTTTAAAAAAATAATTTGAAGACTGTTGATTTTGTTCTAATATTTATAAAATAAATGCACATTCACTATATATTGGGGAAAATATTGGGGTGGTGGGACTTCGATGAGAAACTTTAGTCATGAATGGTCACACCACTTCTGGATGACTAATGGGGGTGTGTCAGACTCGCTAGGGACACACACTCACACGCACTCACACTCTCATGTACTCACAAACGTGCAAACTGAATTTATAGTTCATAGCATTTGTAACTTGAATTCATCCTTTATAATGTGAATACTTATCATCAAGCATTTTTAATAAACATTATTTACGGTATTTAAGCTCCCCCCTCAGGTGTAGTCCCCATAGTTCTCTCATCACCACAGCACCTGTGATCCATCACCAGTTTCTTGTGCTCTTCTCTCCTCTCCCCTGCAATTGTCTCGATATCTGGTCAGCTTGCAAGTTTTGTCTTTTTTTGTTTGGTTTCTAACCCTTTGTTTGGTTTCTCTATATTCCACATGTAAGTGAAACCATCTGATATTTATCTTTTTCCTCCTGACTTATTTTGCTTAGCATAAACCTTTCCATGTGGCCGCAAATGGCATTGGGTTTATCTTTTTTGATCACTGAGTAGTATTCCATTGTGTATATATTCCATTTGATCCATTCATCTTGTTTGAGGCATTTGGATTGTTTCCATATCTTAGCTATTATCAATAGTGCTGCAATAAACATAGGAGTGTAGGTTTCCTTTTGAATTAGTGTTGAAGCATAAATTATGACAAGTATTCCTTGTTATGAATATGCCTTCACATTCATGTTTGAGATTTATGCTGTCACAGAGAACGTGTCTCTTCTTCTCTTCTTTATAAATGACTCTGTGGCTAATGTGTTTTTAATAAATAGTCATTTATATCTTTGATTATTTCTTCCCAATAAATCCCAAGAGTAGAATTAGAGAAGTAAACGTTATATAGATTTTTTTAAGGATTTTGATGCATATTAGCTGATACAAAGGATATGGCAGGTAGGATTGCTACCAGGAGAATATAAATACCTACTTTCTCATAACCTCATTAAACCTGAATATTATCATAAAAATAATTGCTTAGCTAATGGGTTGAAGATGGTACTACTGTACCATCTCCAAAAAAAATTCTTCTTTGATTTAAACATAAGTTGAACTTCAAGAAATATTTTTATTGCTCATCTGTATTCTTTCTTTTGTGGATCCACTTTTCACATTTCGACAATTTTCCTACTGGCATATTCATCTCTTTCTTTTCTGTAAGGGCATTTTATGTATTAGGAATAAAGACCTGCTGTCTGTCACTTACTGTGAACCAATTTCCTTCTATTTGTCCTTTTCAGATCTTGCTCTTTATTTTTTTCCCCTAAGGGACAAAACAAGGCCTTGTAGCATAACCTTGGGGGTCAGAGAAGCAGCAAAAAGGAGGTCTGTTGTAGAATCAAAGATGGTTAAACCTCTGCTCTCTCAGCCAAGGGTTACTCTGGAGAACTGCGAGACAGACTGTGTGGGTGGGTCTGACCCAATAAGTCTTCCTCCCAGTAAACATGTCTAGACTTTCAGCTTCCAGAAGGTGATCTGTGCTGCTTTGTATGTTCAGTTCGTGGCATGTTTGTCCCAGTTAGAAAGACTCGCCACCTTTTCTTGGCAGATAACACTGCATGCCACGAAAACTCTCTCGCCAGCCCAGTGCTTCTTCACTGACACTCATCTACCTACACTACTCTTTAGATACCAACCAGAGCATGGATGTACCTCTTGAAATGCAGCCCCCAGAACTAAACACCATGGATGAAATGTCCCTGTGGGTCAGGAGCAGCTATGTCCAGGGGGCTAAGGCTAGCCTGTCAGGACAAGGTCTTATTATCTCTGCGGTTCATATTGTCTCAAATCTTTCTCCACTTTGCTTCATTTCAGATCCCAAGTAAGCCATGCAACACACTTTCAAGATGAAATTTAGCCAAGGCAGATCCCACTCACTGTTTACTCGCACAGCTAACTTTGAAATGTGAATATAGATTTGCACTTTCCTTGGTTAAATTCCATCTTCTTGATTTTGAGGTCCTTTAGAATTTTGATTCTGCCATCTGCTTGCTTAATTGTTCTCCCTTTTCTATCAGTAAAAATAATGAAAAGTATTTACATTTTCACTTCAACATCCAGCCTCAGATAAAATGTTAAGCAGGACAGGACAAGGGATGGAATTCTGTGATGGTGCAACGATTCCAAGATAATTCAGAATCAACATCCAAAGTCTCTGGATCAAATTGAATTCTGTTTACTTTCTCTTCTCCATTACATTGTACTTCTATAATGTAAAATTCTATAGACACAATCTACCCAGTTCTAGGAGTCTAGTCTGCCTTCACCATCAAATAGGTAATAAAAGGAGATTTTACCAAATGCTTTTTAGAAATCAAAATACATTTTCTACATCTTATATAAATATTTATATTTGTACATTATGTATATTTTATATGTATCTATGGTAACATGAATATATATATGATTCCTGTTGTTTAAAAGTAGGAACTATTTTAGGACAAAAAAGAGGGAAAATTAATTAGCTTTGGTAAATCTATACTTGCTTTTGGAAATAAAAGCATTATTTCTGAAATACTCAAGGTGTATTTAAATAAATACAATTTACTTATTTTGTAAATATTTGCTATGAATATCATACTTTAAATATTATTATAGAACTGTATAATTTTTAAAAAATCAATGCTTTGTGGTAATATGTTAATTACAAATGAAGTTCTTATTTAAAAGAAAACTTCCCACAAAGTTCCTTATATTAAGTTCCCATAATAATTAACCTTTGGCTCATTTTATAAAAATTAAACTTCTAAGCAAATATTCATGACACGTTTATATTTGCATAAAATGAAGAATATAAATGTTCACCACGACACTGAAAAGCGAGAAAAAAATAAGCCTCCACTGGCGGAAGATATTTGTAAGATAAAATTTAACAAAAGATGACTATTCAGAGAAGTAATAACTATAAATCAATAAACAAAAGACAACATAATAGATAAATGGGCATAAGATACAAATATGCATTGCACAAAAGAGGGAATATGAATGAAAAATAAGTGTATTAAAAGATGCTCAATCTTACCAGTAATCAGGAAAACATAAGATTGCAAGAAGCGGCCATTTCACTCCTATTAGATGGTAGATGGGCATCTACTTTGTCAATCACTGCTTTTTGCTAATTGTGGTTAAAATTTAATTTAATTGTTGATATAGTTGGATTTGGGTTTATTTATTGTTTTATCCACTGGTTTCCCTTTTTGAATTCTTTTTGGTTATTTGAATATGTTTTTGTATTCCATTTTACATTTAGTTTTACTATATCTCTTTTTATTGTCTTGATAGTAGTTGTTTAGAGATTGTAATACACACACCTAAGCTTTTACATTCTATTGCATCACTTCGTGTAAAATATAGACAAACTGCCATGAGATAGGCTCCTTTAACCTCCCTCCACGCTCCCTTATGTTATAGTTGTTGTATGAATTATATCTGCATGCAATGAAACCTCTCCAGACACTGTTATAACTGTTGCTTTAAACACATACATGTATTATAAAGAGCTGAAGAGGGAACAATACTCACATTTGCGCAGACATTTGCTGTATACGATTTCCGAAAATTCAATTTTCCTCATTATTATTTCCCTTCAAGCTAAAGAACTTCCTCTATTATTTCTCCTGAAGTTGTCTTTGGATGATGAATTTTGGTTTTTCTTCATCTGAAATGTCCTCATTTCACTTTATTCCTGAAATGTATTTTCACTGAATATAGAATTCTAAGTTGACATTTCTTTCTTTCAGCACTTTAGAACTATTCCACTGCTTTCTGACCTCCATGGCTACCGATGACAAATTTGAAGTCATTTGCATGGCTGTTCTCTCCTATTTAATGTGTTGTTTTTCTCTAGCTTCTATCAAAATTTTGTCTTTATGTTTGGTTTTTCAGCAGTGTAATTTTAATGTGTATAGTTGTGGTTTTCTTGAATTTTTTATATATATATATATATATATATATAAGACTATATATATATATATATAAGACTATATATATATATAAACTTGTCACCAAATTTGGGGAGTTTTTGGCCACTAATTACTTTTTATTTTCAATGTTTTATTCTGTTCTGAAATTGGATACTTTCTATTGATCTGACTTATTTCTGCATTACCTCCATTCTACTTTTAAGCCCATTCAGTGAATTTTTTATTTCAGATCTTATATTTTCAACTAAAAAGTTTCCATTTATCTCCTTTTAATAACTTTTCTCTGTTGATTTTGTGTGTTTTCTTATATTTCATAGAACATAGTTTACTTTAGAACATAGAAATACTTTAAAATCATAATTTCCACCTTTAGATCATTTTGGAGTTGATTCCTGTCAATTGTGTTTTCTCTTAAAAATGGGTCACTTTTCTTAGTTCTTCTATTTTGAATAGTTTGGGATTGTATTATATGGTGTCGGTCTTTTTATTTATTGAACAAGAAATCAACTTGATTAAGTCAGACTTGCATTCTAGCTCACCTGTGGAAAGTGATTCAAATCTCAAATATTTTCTTTAAGCCTTTGCTATGCTGGCATGGGTCTGTCCCTCACATCCATAGTAAGGAGTGTTAGGTTAAGGCCTGTGCAAGTTCACATACACAATTCCAGGAGCCTCTACTCCTGCTCTCTCCCTTTTCCAGATCTCCCCACCAGTTCCCACTGCCTTTCCGTAGAAATTCCTTTGCCAGAAAGATGACAGGGTTCCCCTCAAAGAGTCAGTCACCTGTGCCAGGCCACCATAACTGGGGCCAGATTTCATGGCAAAGATGAAAGAGATAAAATCCAAAAACCTAAAAATTCATCCTCATGCCTGTTTCTTCTCCAACTTTTGACTCATACACACAGTTTGCCAGATTTTGTTTCCATTCAAAATCCCCAGGCAATTGTTTTACTTTATCTAGACGTTATAGTTGTAATCAGCAAGAGAGATGGATTGTACAGGAGGCATCTTACATTGCCATAGAAAAACTTGCACTCCCACATTATTTTCTAAAGCTGAAAAACAAGCGAAACTAAAACTATGCAACGTGGAGATACATAAATGTGATAAAGCTATTTTTCAATAGGCAGGTTGTAAGAACAGAAAGCAAACTTCAAAATCTATTTGTTACACTGCCTTTTCCTCCCTTTGCTCTGTATTGAAATTCATCATCAAATCCTATAGGTTCTGCCTATAGAATGACCTGGAATCTGTCTCTTCTCCACCGTTGTTACTACTAATATTCGAGCACCATCTCTTCGTGGACAAATGCAGAAGCCTCCTAACTTCCTACCTAGCCTCAGCGCCCCCATCCCTCCAGGTGGCCTCTAACTCGCTGCCAGGGCCACACTCCTGTACACAGAGCTGATCAAGACCCACCTCTTCAATGGCCCTGCAGTGCTCATGGGGCTTAAGACATGTCACAATCTAACCTATCTTCCTGGCCACCTCTGTCAACACTCCCTATTCCCAGCTCCCACCCCACTGATCCCAACACCCATGACCTTTCAGTCCAACTTCTGGGTCTCCATGCACTTGCTGCTCAGGGAACCTGGAGAGATTTTTCAAAAATATCTACACACTAGTTCCCTAGCAGGAAAATTCTTCTTCCTTCAAGGCTCAAAGCCAAGGTTCCTGCCTGTGGGAGAGTCACCTCAAACTCTGTAGTGTAAGCACCTGAGTGGTGTTGTGGTTATACTAAGTGCCAGATTTACGCTTTTGATTGCCAAGGAATCCTCTTTAAAGAGGGCTATCTTGAATAAACACGTTCCAGTCACAAAGAGTGAGGTTGCCCTACAGCAGTCATTTTCAACAATATCACCTCTTCCTTTACTAAGTCTCCATGCTCTGTCTGCGCAGACTCCTCAGGGTACTGACACTTCCCACCACTATCCAGAATGGGCATGTACAATATCAGATCATCAGGAAATTCATGCTTTAACTTGGGCTCAACAGAGGGGACAGAACCTCTCCTGGTGGCAGCCAAGGTTATGACAAGGTATATTCTCTGCTCCCAAATTGAACAATGGAGATGATTTGAATGGGGACGTAGTCCCTGAATATTATACAGCACCCAGAATTCTCCTTTCGGTCCTCTTATAATTCTCAACATTTTTCCCTCAAAGACAGTATTCTTTTTGATCTGTCCTCTGACTCCATTCCCCCATTCCACTGTGATTGTTTGATCATCTCGCCATCTACTTCACACTGGCAACCTGATCAAAAGTGGATAGTCAAATATGATGATCCTGCCATCATTTAATGTCCCTAATTCAAAAGTTCACCAAGTTACTTTGGAAAACTTGACAACAGTGAAGACTGTTCAAAAGGAGCCACCTCCATACCAACTGCTTTCCCCAAATATAGTGGCTACAAAGGCTGGCTAATGAAACCAAATTCCACTCATTTACAGGAATTGGAAGTCAATGCCTCAGGACCAACCAGTCACAGAGTTTAGGTGTTTGAAAGAGGGAAAGAAACTCTTCCCTTGGTAGACAAGAGCCTTATTTGGAGATGAAAGTGTGCCAAGAAAGCTGCAAGTCCTGGCCGCCCCCTACACCAGATGGGTAGCCCATCATCTTGCTGACAACCACAGCAGTCGGATGTTAGTCAACATACAAATAGCTCAGCCCAAAGGAACCCCACCAGGCTCATCTTGACTCTACATGACTATGGCTATTCTACCTGCTTGCACAGCCTGGGTGAAGGCGCTACTGGGTGAAGGGGTAGATCCATGGGACCTAATCATCTTATAGATCCAAGGCTGAAACAGTGCCACTTCAGCACGTAATTGTACCACCGGGTAGAAAATGGGGAATATTGGACAGCCCTGTTGGAAGTGCTCAGACCAGCCTGCCCCACAGAATCTGGTCAGTAAAGGGGTTCCTGCCTTCCCAGGATTCTCTCTAGCACTACTATGAGTTGGTCCACTGCACCTCCCCTCTGCCTTCCACAGTGTTGGCCTGAGGCTTCGTCCACACCACAAGCATTCTTATTCTGAGATTCCCACATTTGGAATGAGAATTGCTGGACTTGTCACGTGGCCTCTAATTGCCTGTTTCCCAACTTAAATGCTTACTCTGCTGATATATTCCATTTCATCCAACTACTAGCAACACCATTGCCCTCGGGCTTCCTTCAATTAGACGCCCTACCCATTTTCTGCCCCAATGGCTCCTCAAGGAGTGCTTGTGGAGTCGCCTTTGAGGTCACCCAGGTCATTCTGTGCCCAGGTACAAACAGCTCTTGGCCTGCAGACCCCTTTATTGCACCCCCAGGACTCATAGTGCATGCATGAATTCTGGGATTCTCGCCAGAGGTTCTGATGAATCCTTTGCCCTGGGAACTTCTGCCTTTGGCTTTATTGAGGGTCCATATCACAGCACTCTCATTAATTCTCTCCCTGTCCTCTGATAGGCTTTCCCGAAACATAGTACAATGCCCCATTGTCTCCCTTGGCCTGCTGTTATTATAATCCTGCAGGTAATATCGCCCCCATGCCTCCATTTGTTACTATGTCTGGTTACTGTAACAGGGTGGTCCCCAGGAAAGGGGGAGGTTCCCTGCCCCACCCAAGGGAGGGTGGAGCTGAGCAGGAAGAGAAGAAGCTGCAAGAAGAGACTGAGGAAGGAAGGAAGCAGGATGGAGCCAGGAGACCTGGAAGAGGCGCATGGAGCCTAGAGACACGTGAAGAAACTGCGCTTGTCTTTTGGTCGTGGACGGGGTGACACAAATGTGGGTGAGACCTGTGGGGAGGTGACAATGGCAGCTTTTATCTTGATGTTGATTTTGCTCTTTTCCTTCCGGGCTTGTCCAGTTGTTTGTGACCCTTTTCTGTGGGTCCCCACTGGAAGATGCTTTAGACTTGTAGCAGGCTTTGGGGCCTTGTTCTGGGCCAATCCCATATGGATGGACTTTTACCCACGAGGGAACGGGTAACTTTGGGTGCTTCATTTAGAAACTAGACTCTTTGCCTTACCTGTATTGTTTCCTAGTTTTATTAAAGTTCCTTCCCATTAAAGTCTCCTATGTTTTGTGTTGATGCGGCGGATGGCAGAACCCATTTAGAATAGGCAGGTTTGCGGGGTTTGGGCTGCCCCTCTCCCTGCCCTATAACATTACCACTAACCCAAATGAGCCATTCTCATTCCTTTAGTCCTGGGCATTTCAGTTCTAAGGACTGACTGGACTGGGTACAGAGGCCACAGCCCCAGTTACCCAGAATCAGGTAATTGAGGCCAACCAACAATTATTGACCACCTTACCTTGAAATCAACAATGACTCCACAAAATCCTGTCCCTTGTGCAACTGACTCATGAGTCTCTTGTCCAGTGGTTTAGACAGTGCCTGATGCAGATTATCTCCTGGCCACAGAACACAGGTTGGTGCCCTCCCTGGAACCACTTACTGCATACGCTTCAACCACTGCAGACAGGGGGAAGCCTCCCTGCACCAAATGACCCAAGGTGTTATCATTTTCCACAATATTACCCAAATCTTTGAATAGATTCCCAGGGGCCCAGATTAGTGATCTATATTCATAGCTGGACACTCCAAGTTTGGCACACTGGCTATCGACTGGATTTCAGACTATTAGCTGTATGATGTGTGACTATAATCTCATTCAGATGTGTGCTTTCTTGGTTGTGATGTGCCCTAGACCTGACCTTGAGCATATCTGCTCCCCAGGCTATGCGAGTTCTCAGCATGAACTGGGGGCATCGCAGGGTGAATTTTAGCTTAAGCACCTGACAGTTGGGATTTTTGGGTTTTGTTTCTTTTCATTGTAATGCAAGTTTCTGATTTAAGCTTTTGATTCAAAGCTATTACCACTGTGAAGCAAACTCACGGTTTTGTAAAGAGAAATGCATTAAAGAGGTTATTCAGAGCCAAACTGAGGACCTGGGCAGGAGAGACCAATATCAGATTTCTCTAAGTGATTAATCCCTCCCTTAGGCTTTTTGGCCTCAGTAAATATAGGTAAGTTAAATACACAGAAAGAATATACAATTTTTTTTAACAAAGGAAAGAAGATATCTAATTAATTTCTAAAATTTTCAGGTAACTAAAGGAGGTCGTTTTCTAACAAACCTAGATAAAGGAGAAGCACCATTTCACATCTTCAAAGGTGTCCTTGATCACAGGGAGCTAATTTAGCCAGAGCAATCTGTGCTTGGAAAGATGTAAGGACCAAAGATCATTTGAATCTCTTATCCTGAAAGTCCCCATAGAGGGAGGGCACAATAAGGCTGTTATCTCTTGTTCCTTCTTCTGCAACTCTCTAACATGGTAGGCTCTGGCCTGTGGGATTTTTTAGACAGTCCTTCTTTTTTTTTTTTTTAAAGATTTATTTTTATTTATTTATGTACTCAAGACCTGGGGTGTAGGCCAGAGGTGTAGGTAGTGAGGTGGGGGTGAGAGGATTCACCAGAGACAGAGTGGGGAGCAGAACAGGCAGATCTACTGAAATACACTGCTAAGGGGAGCAGCATGGGAGACAGGAGAGGTCTGCTGCACCATGTGGGTCAGCTCCCTGGCTGGGGCGTGAACTCGTGCTGCAGTGGCTGGCGATAGCTTGATAGCGCTGAGACTTAAACCCCTGCACCACCAGGGAGGCCCCAGATATCCCTTCCTTTCTCACCCCAGGTTTATTCACAGTGAACAAGAATTACTATTGTACTGACCCCAACCTCTTGAGGCAGCCCTGGCAGGGCAGAACTAAACCTTTTCCAACAGAGCAAAAAGTAGGATTTCTTACCTTGGTCACATGCAAATAAACAATATCAGCCACACGGCTAAATCCAGAGCAGGACACCCCGCCTAGGCCTTCCTTTGTTTGTAGATATTGGTTGACTTAGCTACCTGAACTTTGATCCACTTATTTTTCCATCCCTGCATAATAATTCCTGCTCTTAGCTTTTAAACTCAGCAGGAAAGAGCAAAGCCTTGAAGCTCTGGGCTCCCCACCTCCAACCCCAATAAAAGCAGAACCCCAGGCTCCCTCTCTCTCTACCCAGGACCTTCCTCTGTGGTCCCAGGAGTGCCAGGTACCTCCAGGATTTGTGAGTAATAAGCTTTGCCTTTCAAAGTTTTCAGAGTTATTACTGAGGGCGTCTTACAATCACAAGAACCACAAGGGCTGGTCCTGTGACAACATTGACTCCAAAGGGGGAGGTTTCTGTGGGGATCTCACAGCGGGCCTGTGGTGCCCCAGGCATTTCTAGTGGATGGCACTACTGCTGATTGGCTGAGACAGAGACTGACATGCTCTCCTTGGCAGTTTGGAGTTCCTCCTTTTTATATCCACAAGACTTTGTACACATTTTTAATTATACAGTTTCTGTTAAATGTCTTATCTTTCTTTCCCACTGATAATGAGCCCCCAGGGGATAAAGATCATGCCGTATTTATCTTTGGATTGCCAGCATTCAGAAAAGTGCCTGGCACCAGGTCAGCCCTCAATAAATGTTCATTAATGTTCAAATGCCTGCATAGTCTCTCAGGCACACAAGCGAATACTGAGAAGCTGCTCAGTGCAGTAGGTTACAGATGACATTGGGAGTAAGGATGCTTGAATTCTAGTCTGGGATGGCCCACCAAGTGACTGTGTCACCAGGGAATAGCACTGATCTGGGTCTCAGTCCCCTCATTTATGGGGTGGGGGGATATCAGAGCATCCTTCCCTGGCTCACATCAGTGATGCAAAGGACTTGATGGCTCAATTCTAAAATATATCTTTTTCTCACCAGGAAAAGGCCTTTTTTAAGGTCTTCTGAGCTGAGACATGTCATATTATCAGGAGCATCTAGCCAATACCCCTGTCGTCAATTTCAACGGCCAGGACTTTTATTTCCTCCGAGATCAGTGCCTGAGGAGCGGCCGTCTGTTTGAGGATGACACATTCCCCATCTCGCCGTCATCCATAGGTCTGCAGCTGTACCAGAGAGATGGCTTCTCCAGACTGGAATGGAAGCGGCCCCAGGTGAGTGAGCCTTCCAAGGACGCCTCTAGTTCCTAGGCCCTCTGAGATGCCTGCCATGGTGCCTCCCACTGGACAGAGGATGGGAAGGAGACCTGGATTCCAGGGATGGCTCCAACCACACTGAAAGGAGAAAGAAATCCATCTGCTGCTGTGTTGTGTCCTCAGTAGAATTAAAGTTTGTATGAGGAACCCAGACCCCTAGGTTCTAATCCAGTTCTAGCCCTGAGAACATCTCTAGATCAGATGCCTCAGTATTTCCATCTAAAAAATGGGAGTCCATGGGAGTGAAGATTGAAGTATTTGTTGCTAGGTCCCCTTTCATCTCCATAACTGAGCCCAACTGGAGTGTCCTTTGTCCTTCATTCTCCTCAGACATCATTGCCTTTATCTTCTCTCCTTCCCTGTTAGAAATTTACTCAGAGGGAAGATATCATGCAGTCACTTATAAAAGAGAATGCATTTAAACAGTGGCCTCACCTCTCTTACTTATATTTGCATTCCCAATCTTGCAAAGATTTGATCACCTGTAAAAGAATTTCAGACATTAGTTTTAAATTAGGGAGATATCACAGGGAAACCTACCCCAGAAGATGACCACTTACTCCACTCTGCTGCAAAGGGAGCTTTATTGGTTTTTCTAGAACTTTATTAGTTTCAGGGCGTGAAACTCCAAGGGAAATTTTTCCGTCCACTCAACACTCTCGTAATCTCATCAGGACTACTATTGATGTAAATGACTCAGCAAGAACCACATTGAGGGCCCTGATGCCCAAACCTCTTGTTCATGCTTCTGAAAATGAACAGCAGAACCTTGAACAGGAGAAAATAATAGGATGTCTTGTAAGCTAATGATTATAATATCAGCAAGCATTACTGAGCATTGATTAAATGTCAAGCATTGTACCGAGTCCTGTCAATAAAGCCAAGTTAGGTCACTCAGAAAAGGGATTTGCTGATGACATGATAAGTCATAGAACTTTGGAGGTGCCAACTCTTGCCCTGACTTGGGGTAAATTTATAGCTTTTGGAAAAGGAATGGTTAGTAGGAATCTGGTGCTGTTTGGAATGTTGATTAAAGAAAAATGGGGTACATCAACCTACTGTGGTCCATCCTATCAGCCAGAGGCAGCAAATCCCCAACAATAACTGTCTTCTGGCCTTCACCTCCTAAAGACAGCTGAGCAGAGAACTCTGTTTAAAATTTGCAAGGGTTAATTTTTTTCCCTCTTTGTCATTTTCAGAAACAGATTCTTTTAGAAAGTGGCTGGTTTTTTTTTTTTTTTTTTTTTTTTTTTCTTTCACAAGGTGCTGAGCCTTAGATCTGAGACCATATTTTTAGTGTTGAAGAATTTATAACATTTCTATTTAGAAAGGGTTGAGAGTTTCTTATTATCTAATTCCAACAACATCTCAACTTGTGATGTCGTTTGAGGACAAGGAGAAACTAAGACAAATAGAAGAGAAATAACTTATACAGAATCATGCCAGGAACCAGAAAATGCAGGCAGCTAGGGACCAAATACGTTTTAATCCTCTTCCCTTTCTCATCCAAAAATCTTAACTAAACTACCAGGAGGTCAGTTTTCATACAAATCATATTTCTTTGTGCCTCTTATTGTAACTGGCAGCACTTACATTTGTAATAGCACTTTCTAGAACTTTCCATGTGTCTTCTCTTTGTTTCCTTTGTTCTTTCACAATGTTAAAAGAAAGAAAGCAGATTCAGATAGGTGATAGGACACAATTATTGAAGGAAAGATCTGGAATTTTTTTTTTTTATTTAAGATCTGGGATTTGAACTAAGATTCCTGACTTCACTTTCTATACTTTTTCTCACATGGAATTGCACACCCAATGACACGCTGTTAAAATAGGAATGAATGAAAGAGTGAGTGAATGAATGAATGAAGGACTCTGTCTATATACCTGGTGAGTCTTTCAAGCTCCATATGTGTCAGAGAATCCCTGGGTTGACTTGTGCTCCAAGGAGGACAGTAGAGGGAAAAAAACAATGTAGGCATCCTTTCAACATGGTAACATCCTTGATGGCAACAGCTTACTCACAGCTAGGACTATACAGAGCCCCGGGACAGGAACCATGGCCAGCCTGGCCATAGTGCTGACCATATGGTCTGGCTCTCAGCACCCTGGCTCATTAATCCTCAGTCTCTGAGGAGATGCTGTTATAGTCCCATATTTCAGAAGATAAACAGAAACAGTTAAACAACCTGCCAAAGTAGCAGAGATGGGGTTTGAACTCTGGAGTCTGGCTCCAGGCCCTGGACTCCTGTACTGTATTGCCTCCAGTAAGGCCTTATCATTTGTGTTCTGGTGTCCTGTTTGCCATTAATAATACTTTGTACACCAGTAGACTCTCCCACCTCATCTGAGTAACCAGGAGTCATCTCTTTCTAAAGTAGATCTCTCTATGTTCTACCCTTCTTTCCATTTTTTTTAATGAGGGGGGAAAATAAAGATTAAGAAATGGTACCTGTCCCTCCCACCATAATTTTAAGGTGTACCAGATGACAATACTGACAATAGTGTCTCGCATGTTGTAAGCAGTTATGAAACACCAGCTATTGCTGCTATAATTAACCAAGAAGCCGTGGCCTAGGGCAGCAGCTTCAGCAGCTGTCCCTGGGAACCTCTGACTTTTGCAGACCTGTCTTCTCAGTTTCAATTTTAGCCAATTCTTTTGGAGATTAATGTGGGTAACAGGAAACCATTAGGAGGTGGAGGTCAGGAGGAGCCTGGCAAAGAGTGGAAAGTACTTTCTTCTCACATTCTGCTGTCTATCCAATTTCTAGCAAGAGCTAACCTCCCTATCTGGAGCTTGCCCAGTGCCTATCCAGATACTCCTGAAAATTGAAATATAAATCACTGAGGTGACACCAAGCTTTCTTGGGCCATCTTTACATACTAAGCTTTTCTAGGCAATACAGAAGCTCCATGATCTAGACAACTGCTTCACCATCATGATATTCCAGCCTGGGCACTCAAGTGCTCATCCAGGTTGGTGCTTTCAACAAGAGCCCAAGACTCAGGGCAGTGAGGCCAGACTCTCTTTTTCACGCCTGGTGCAGACACGTTTCGGGTCCTGTTGTGTTTCTCTCTCTCTCTCTCTCTCTCTCTCTCTCTCCCTCTCTCTCTTTTGCCTGCTCCTTCTCTTCATGTTCTTCCTCCATTTAACAGTTAATCCATTTTTGCTGCTGCAACTCTGAAGTAGAAGTTCCTTTATAGCCAACTTCATTGAGCATCTCTTTGTTTAAGGAGTTGCCAATTCCACACACACACACTCCACACTCCCCCTACTGGTGGCACTTGGGTTCTGCATTAGCCATGAGTGTGCGGGGAGCATGCCGAGTGAGGGGACCCAGCTTTCATCAGCCTCAGCACTTACTGCAAGCCCCAGTCTCAGCAAGAGACAATGCTGAGCCCTACACATACACATGGAGTATCTATATGACATTTGCATGAACTAAATTTGGTGTTTAGAGTGACTTTCTTTTACAATATTTATTTCATGGATAACTATAAAATTTTTACTTATCAAGCATGGACAAGGTTTAGGTATTTAAGTACTTCGCATTCAACACTTCATTTAATCACCATAACATACCTGGGAGACAGATAATATTATTATCTCATTCAATAGATCAGCACTGCCCCCTAAAACTTTCTGCAACCATGAGTTTTTCTGTCCTGTTTAAGTCAGTGGCCACTAGCTCCATGTGGTGACTGAGCACTTGGAATGTGGCTAGTGTGACTGAGGAATTGAAGTCTTAATTTTATTTAAATTAATTTAAATTTAAGTAGGCACTTGTGGCTGCAGGATTGGAGGGCATAGAATTGTAGATGTAGATTTTCACAGCAGGCACCAGTGTGTGTCAGATTGAGAGAATGAAATTTCATTTTTGTCCCCATTCTTTAGTAAAAGTAATTTCATTTCTAACTAAAGAATGGGATGTGGGCCCAAAACATGCCATGTGAGGGGCCCCCCAAGCTTCATACTCATAGTTCCACTGTGGTCTCTGGTCTGTGGCCAGAACGTAGCTTTTTGTATCCAGCTGATGACTTTCATCTTCCAAGTAGCTGGAGTAATTTCTAAAGGACCAGTGGCTAGAAATGAATCTCCTTCCAACCAAAATAAATTCTTCAGAAAGGAGCGATTAATAAAGGGAATATCTGAATGTAGTTCACACGAGGTCACAGGAGGCGAGCCTGCCAACAAGAAACTGAGCCAAAGAACTTTGATGCCAAATAAAGAAAAGCTCATTGACAAAAACAGAAAAGGGAGTGACTTGGCCACCTGGCCCAGCCTCAACTCTGGCCACCTTGTGAAAAGGGCCAGATCTGAATGCCAGGAGGCTAAAGCTGGTACCTCCTCATCCAGAAACAGCACATCCTCTGGGCAAGTGCATGCACAGCCTTTGAAGAGAATGCAGGAGTCACTGTCCAAATATACAAAGTGATGTTGAAAGAGACTGCTCCAGAGATATTGTGGAAACGTGCCAGGTTCAGAGAGAGTATTTCCTAAGACTCCAGGAACTCTTGCATTATATTTGCTTCTGGCATAACTAATACAGCAAAGATTGTCCCAAACTTTGCTTTGAGAAAGGGCTTTAGGATCCAGAGCTAAGAGACTGAGATTACTTAGTTTGATTTTTTGCTAATGATTTCTGCATAAGTCAGGGTTCTAAGAGAAACCAATAAAATATTTACCCATATACATACATATATACATGCTGATATATCCTGTTGATAGCTTTATTCTGAGGAATTTGCTCATGTGATTATGGGAACTGAGAAGTCCCACAATCTGCCATCTGCAAGTTAGAGACCCAGGACGCCAGTGCAGTAGTTCAGTCCACATGGGAAGGCCTGAGAACAGCTTGTTATGGCATAATTATTATGGTGTAATTCCCAGTCCAGGGGCAAGAAAGACCAATGTGTCAGCTCAGCAGGTAGGCAGAGAATGGGGGATTCTCCCCCTCGAAGGAGTGGATGATTCCATCCACATCAGGGAGGGTGCTCTGCTTTACTGAGTCTACTGATTCAAAAGCTTATCTCATCTGGAAACACTCATACAGATGCATTTAGAAATAATGGTTAGTCAAACATGTGGGCATCCCATGATCAAGTCAACTTGATCTGTAAAAATAACCATTCCAGCTTCCCTCCATACAGCTGGATGTTCAGAGCCCTCCAAGACAAGTCCACCCACTGATGGCAGCCCCTGCCTGCCAACATGGCCCGTGGGAAGAGCTAAGCTAGAGAGACAGGTTGCCTGATTAAAAGTTACTTCTTGTGGGATCTGGAACAAATTGCTCAGCTTTTCTGAGCCTGCACCCTCGCCCTTGCCTAAGCTGCTCTGTCAATCCTGAACCCCAATCTCCTGAGTTCCTATTGGATCCAGGTTGTGGGAGGCCCCCCAGCAGCCTTCACGCCTTAGCAGCTCTTGCCTGATTCTGAATCACACGGGTGGAGACTCTGCCTGTTGCTGCTCTTATCACTCTGACGTCACTGCCCTGCTGTGCCCAGCCTACCAGGAGACAGACCTGCCAGCATCAGAGCATTTCCATCTTCCAGCCATCTTTGCTGATTTTCTCAGTGGTCCTTGTCTCAGGAAGTCCAACCAGCAGCCTAAAATGCTCCTAGGCATAATTTCTGGCTCTTCCCACCTTTGTTCTTTTTGAAACATCCAGCACCTCTCGAAAGCCCAGGGAGGGGAAGGCTAGACAGCTCAGAGGACACGCTGGTTTTCTGCCCAATGTGGAGACAGTGACTCCAGAGTCCCCCTTAAATTTCACATTGATGATTGACTCTGTGTTTGAAATAATTATCATTTAATTTTTATAACATTAAAATGTCCTTCCTGTTCCTAATTAGCCAAACTTTTGGCTTCTATTGGGAAAACCAGTGAAAGTTGTATATTTTTGCTTCCCAGCATTTATTGAAAGGATATAAACTATTAATTGCTTGGCCCTCATAAATGCTATTTTATATGATGAGGTTCTGATATGAACTCATCCTGGCTTCCTGCATTTCTACAACAAACCCTACTTGATGATAATGGGTTAAGCTTATAATTTATTGTTGATTTATTGGCTGGGTAGTTTATGTTGGTATATTTCTATAAGTGAAATCAGTTTAAAATATGTTTTTGTGTTTTCTCTTTCTCAGACTGGGTATCAAGGCTATGCCATCTTCTTAAGTGACAGGATTCTCATTTAAAAAAAAACAAAACTGTAAGTGACACAGGAATTGTCTAGCCCAAAAGTTTGAGAGAATTCAGTAGGGAAGTCATAAGTACTTAGGAGCTATTCTTTGATTATTTTAAAATAATATCACTAAATTACTGATCTCTTTAGGTTATTTACTCATTTGGATCACTTGAGGCCATGCTCATGTTTCTCAGAAAATCATCAGTATCTTTAAATTAATTTGTATAGAATTTTACATGATGTTTTTGTGTTACTAAAACCCCATTTTTATTTCTAATTTTATTTAGAATTCGCTACCATACTTGCCAAAGCTTAGGTCTGTGTAAACCTTCTTTCTCAAGTAGAAAATTTGCTTTATTGGTATTGCTGTTTTTCTATTTATAATTCATTAATTGTTTTCTCTATCACTCTTTTCCTGTCATATTAGTGAGGCTCTTTTTTGTGCATGTTTTTTATTTTCCTTCTTTCTAACACCTATGCATTAACTGCTTATTTTTTTCTTTCTCTTGTTTAATAATGAAAGCATTTGAGCCTCTAGTTTGTCTATGAAAAAAGTCTTTTTAATTTTGCAAACATTACAGAAGAAGAGAATCAATATTTATTGAATTTGAATATGTACCCAACTCTGTGCTAAGTATTTCACATCCTCCCTCAGCTGTAAAGCGGAAGGACTCCTGCTTAGCCAGGCCGTGGGCAACAATCTGTGAATAAAACCTCACCCCCCTTCGGGGTCTAGTTCCTGTGGCTGACGCCAGATGGTTTTGTCGCTTGATGCTCCCAACTGCCCTTCTGTTTTGTGATGTCCTTCCCACTTGACAAACAGGGAAACTGAGGCTTGGTGAAAAATGAAGTTACTAAACGACCAGGGTGAATGCAAGGTATTGCCCCTGCCTGTCTGCACTGACATCCCAGCTCAGCCCCCCGCCCCCTCCCTCCCTGAAGGGACAAGTCCACCACAGTGAAGAAGAGCTGGAGAGGAGGGAGGGGGGCTCAGAAAACCAAGCAAAGTTGTCTTTTGTCTTTGTTCCTGGTCCAAATACCCAGTAGCCTCCTCCCTCTTCTTTATCTGCCCCAAGTGGAGGATCTTGCGGGCCAGGAAGGGCAGGCAGCAGTGAGAGACCAAAGTGCCCCGTATTGTTTGCAACTAGAGAGTTGCCCGCCATGACCTGCTCCCCCATAGTTGAAACCCCTGAGAGAGTTGTGCTCTGCTTACTTGGGGGAGACCCCAGGTTCTTCCCGGCTCTGGGTACCCCAGAAGGTTGGGTTTGGTGCCTTCTTCCTGGCCCTCTGATTTGCAAAGGGCAGTGGAGGCAGTTCACCAAGGGAAGCACCCTCACAGGTGAGCTGGGTCCCAGTGTTTGCAGACAGAGGTGTCCGCCTATGTGCCCCTTTGCATCTCCACCAGGAAACTGTCACTTGACAAAGAGCCAGCAGTTTCTTAGGCCCAGGACTCTGTATTTTCATGGCTGTGCAGCAAATGAATCCATTTCCACTTTGCAGTTCTACTCTCTGGGGACTTATTTGTCACTGTGAAAAGAAATGACACAGGAGCAATTACCAAATCCTGCCACCGTGTACAATGTAAATCCAGGAAGAGCGACGTGGAGAAGCACGGAGGATAACCCTATGGGCTGCTGCTAGGGCACACCCGAGTCACCCCTGATCCCACAGAGTGTCTAGGGAGCCCCTCAAAATGCTCTCACCTCCCTGTGTCTACTGAGAGCTTCCCAAATTCTCTGCAAGACACTACAGCCTCCTCTGGTACCCCCTCTCTGTGGCTGCAGGCACATGTGGTTGCAGGGTGGGGAGTGACTGGATGCTGAGTAACAGCACCTGAGATTCCACAGTCAGCCCATGGGTTAGCCAGAGAATGGGCATAAATCTGAGTAATATCCTGCACAGCATGTGGCTGCACTTAAACCTGGAGCCCTGAAGGCCTAAGCTAACTTCTGAGAGATTTCACAAGGAAACCTTTATTATGTTTATAAAAATGTCCTGTATTAGATGTCTCCTTTTTATTAATTTTTTTTTTGATCATTAATGACCTCTTCATAAAACACTTACTAGGACAGGGATGACTGATCATTTGATGTAAGGATCTGGAGTCCTTATTTATTTTTTTAAAGATTTATTCATTCATGCATACAAGAACTGGGGTACAGGCCAGAGGTGTGGGGGTGAGAGGATTCACCAGAGACAGAGTGGGGAACAGAACAGGCAGACTGACTGAAATACACTGCTGAGGGGAGCAGGGGGCGAGACAGGAGAGGTCTGCTGCACCATATGGGTAGCTCCCTGTCCAGGGATGGAACTCATGCTGCAGTGTCTGGAACAGCTTCATAGGTTGCCCCTGGAGTCCTTATTTATATCTTCTCTCTGCGCCATTTGCTTGTGCATTGATGAGTTACATACACACCCTTGGACACTGGCTTTCCTGAGAGTGTGGAACTGGAAGCATGAGGGGAACTTTCCTAACTCAGATTTTAAGTGTCTATTAAGAATTAACTCGATCCCTCAAAGACAACATGAGCAGAGTTTTGGGTACCGTGGTGGGACAAAGAGGAATGAAACTGTTCTTCTCTTTCCTAAGGAGTTATCAAATGGCCCCCCTTACTTCATCCTGGAAGGCGTAAGCAGATTTGACATCCAACAAGGATTGGCAGGTAACTCAACCTTTTCCCTCCCTGTACCAGATCAAGCCAGTCACCCTCTAGGTAGGGAGGGGTGGAGGGTGGTGCCCCCTAGAGTTCTGCCCCAGCTCCTGAGGAGGCCAGACTGGCATCCTGTGCTGCCTCGGAAGGGCGGCTCACAGCACACCCTGCAGCCTGCTTTCGGTTCACGGCCAGTGTGCACAACCATCAGGGCTGAGCAATTAGGAAAGAAAGGGAGGGAATAGACACAGCTTTAGTCTGAGTAGAGAGAAGCATCAGCTGCTAGAAGACAGGAAGATGGGACATGGGGAATGGAGAGGTGAAGCCGTCACTGAGTTTCCGCAATGACCATGCTCGATGCCTGCAGAGTGAGCTCATTCATGCCTTGCAACAGCCCCCTTCTAGATGTGTGGAAACGAAGTGTCCAGGAAGTAAAATAATTTCCTTAAGATGACATATCAGCAAGTGACAGAGTTAGGTTTGAATCCACTTTGAATCCAGGGCTATTAGCCTCTTGTCACCCACCAGAACTCCAGAGGCCAAGTTTGTTGCTAAGAGGTGAGAGGTACAACAGGGAAGAGGAAGGTCTGCCTTGGAAGGAGGCCCCTGGGTGGCACTGGCTGCAGCCAAGCCCAGCCCCTGAGCAAGAAGTCTCAGAGTGGAGGGCAGGACTGGCTGTGAGGGTGAAGTGGACAAGAAGTAAGGAGACAGCAAAATAAGACAGCACCTCCTCTGAGAACAGACTTTAAGTTGTTCACTCACACATTGTGCTTGCTCTGGCCTTTCTGACAAATGAGAATCAGAAGGCAAGTTAGCTCGTCTGTTCTGCCAAAACCTGGCCAGGACTCTCTTGTCCCTGCTCAGCACCACCAGCATCACCACCCCCAGCACAGCCACCCTCACCACCATGATCACCATGATCACCATCATCATCACCACCCCCAACATGACCACTGCATCATTACCAGACCACCATCATACCATCATCACCACTCCCACCATCATCACCACCCCCACCCCCACCATCATCATGACCATCAGCTCCTTCTCTATCTTATTTGGAACTAGTCCCAGGGAATCCTTCCCCTCTCTCTCAGGTAGGGAAAAAAATGCATGCACTATTCAGAAGGAGGAATGCAGGCTTTGGGGGCAAAGACCTGTGAAATGCATGGGCTGGGGATTCGGGGAGTCTGACTGATCCCTGTGGCTCATCTACACTCAGGAGACTGCTGGTTCCTGGCCGCGCTGGGCGCCTTAACACAGAATCCACAGCACCTGCAGATGATCCTGATGGACCAAAGCTTTTCACACCAATACGCGGGGATTTTCCGTTTCCGGGTACGTGTGTGGTTGGGGCGCTCCTTCCATGGGGTTTTCTGTAGCACTGGGGGCAGGGTTGTGAATATTCTCTTGGCCTGGCAGCCGGAGCTGGAAGACGCACTTGTGTGTTATCTGGTGTCTCCAAAAAAGGGTTTGAGCCCAAGATCTGAAAGCACATAGGAAAGATGAGAATTAGAATGTTTCCAAGTAAACAGAAAGGAATGGCAGAGATAATTAGCAAAAGAGTTATTCAGAATTTGACACATCTTTGAGATTTGTCTGTGCCTCTTTGTGTGCCACAGCTGGCTGTGCTGATGAGTGCAGCTTTAGCGTAAGTTCCAGCATCTGGACGGACAAGAGCTCCTTCTTTGTTCTTTATTCTTTCTTCAAAAATGTCTTGGTAATTCTTACATACTTATTCTTTGATGAGAATTTTATTTTCATATATTTTTAAGATGAACTTTTGCCATTTTATTTTTTTAAGATTTATTTATGCATACAAGAACTGGGGTACAGGCCAGAGATGAGGGGAGTGAGAAGACCCACCAGAGACAGAGTGGGGAACAGAACAGGCAGACTGAAACACACTGCTGAGGGGATCAGCAGGCAAGTCAGGAGAGGTCTGCCTCACCATGTGGGTTGCTTCCTGGCCAGCCGGGGATCGAACTCATACTGCAGAGGCTGCAGATTGCTTCATAGTATGGTGCTTAACCCCTTGCATCACCAGGGAGGCCCTGATGAGAATTTTAAAGTTGTCTAATCTCACTAAAAAGAAAAGTGATATAAAAGCAGCATTAAATTTATATATTCACCTGGAAAAATTATATTTTTATTATTTTAATTATTCCTTTCCAGAAACATGGTATATGTTCCCATTAATTCAAAACTATTTTTTATATCCTTCAATAAAATGTTATAGTTATGTTTTCATATTGGTGTTCTACCCTTCTTGGTGGATATATTCTCAAATATTTAAAATTTTGTAGCTTATATGAATGAGATTTTCCCCCAATTTCTAACTAATTTTTAAAAGTTAATTAGATATGACTGAAAAGAAGAATGTGACTCTGTATCATTTGTTAAACTGTATATAGCCACTTTACTAAAAGTTCTTTATTAGTATTATTTTTTCTTTAGTGAAGTTTGCATTTTTTAGTTCTCTTATAACATTATCTTCAAATAAAGATAATTTTGTCTCCTTGATACCTGTAAAACTTATTTGCTCTTTTGCCTTGTCACATTGGTTAGAGTCTCATAATTTTGAGTAAGAGTAACAAGAGTAAAAGCCAGCCTTCTCTTGATTTTAGTAATATATTTTCCTGGCGTACTGTCCTTTGAATACACTGTTGGATTCAAATTGCTGAAGATTTTGTTAGAATGCTTGCATGTAAAGCATATGTAGAATTAGTTTCTGCTTGTTTATATTATTCTTATGTTTGTTTTGTACTAGCTTTTTAAAAATTAACCCATTAAGCTTTATCCCAGTAAGCTTTAACCCATTAAGCTCCTTTCATCTAAAATAATTTGAATAATGGTTGTTAATTATCTGTTCTTTGAAAGTCAAATAGACATTAGTTAAATCATATGGGATTACTTGCTTTTTAATTGTGACTTAAATCTTCCAATGTATTCAGTAGCTATCGATCTGCGTGGGTCTCATTTCTTCTGAAGTTAATTCTTGAAATTTATGTTTTGCCTGAAAAACTGTTTCATCTATAGTTCAAAATTTATTGCCAAAATATTTCTTATGTGATTCTCTGAAAATCCACTTAATTTCTTTTAATCTTGGGTAAAGTCTACTTTATCAATCCCAGCGCTATATTTTTATTCTTCCCTGTTTTCTTAATCCAGGTTTTCTTAACCCAACCAATCTATTGCTTTTTTAATAAATCAATTGGCTTTCATTATTCTTTCCTTTCTCTTTCATTTGTAGTGTTGTTTTCTATATATTACTTTCAATTTATTTTTATTAATTCCCATTTACTGTATCTTGGTTACTTTTATTATTTTTTATTTGATTTTGAAAGTGCATACACTAATATTCTTAGTCTTCTTTTAATGATAAGAAGCTTTCCAGGCTATAAATTTCCCTTAAGATCTTATCTGTATCCATAAAATTTTGATTTAAAATGTCTAACTTTTATTAATTTTTAAATAAGGTTTTTTTAGTTTTGGGTAATTTTAATAGGGGATGATCTTTCATTCTAGAGTTTTAGGTTTATTAAATTATGATAAGAGAATATAATTAATAAAATCTCCACATCTGAGGACATTGTTAATTTTTTTATGTCTAAATCCATGACAGTTTCTATAAATGCTTCATGAACATATGTGAAGCTATATATTATCCAATGGTCATGAGTTTTACATACATGAATATAAACATGAGTTTATGTATGTAAATATATGACTTTACATATATTTATATATTTTTATAGCAAGTTTTCTTTATATGTGACATTTGACTTGCAGATTGTATTATCAACCATGATATCTTTTATCTTGGCTTACTCCTTTGGTTGATTTGGCAAATTTTGAAAGAGTGTGAAATAAAGTTCCTCCTTAAAGTTATAATTTGGAAGGTTCATCTTATATTTTAAGTGGTTTGGCTTTACACTTTCCCTCCTACATCCTTTCATGCCCAGAGGTTTATGTTCTTTCTGTCTGGGTTTTAAAACAAAGTTTACACATGCTCTTCTTTGTTATATGTAATGCTTTGGCCTTGAGTTCTTCTTTATCTAATATTCCTACAGGTGCTCCAGTTACCTGTTATTTACCTTCCCCTGTTATATCTTTGTCCCTTCAGTAATCAATTTCATTTTCACAAGGATGATTCTTATAAAAAACATATTTACAGGGCCTCCCCGGTGGTGCAGCGGTTGAGCGCTGGGTTGCGAAGCTGCCTGCAGCCTCTGCAGCACAAGTTTGATCCCCGGCTGCCGGGAGAGGGTCCCACATGACACACAGACCTCTCCTGCTGCCCGCTGCTCCCCTCAGCAGTGTATTTCATCAGTCTGCCTGTTCTGCTCCCTGCTCTGGCTCTGGTAAATTCTCTCACCCACCCGCGCTTCTGACTGTACCCAGTGCTTGTATAAATCAATAAATAAATCTTAAAAAGAAAAACCAACATATTTACAGCTCATTGCTCACCATTGTTTCTTTCATTTTGGCTTTCCTCAAGATTTTTGTTCTAATTTCATCCCCATTAATTTCATCTTCATTGAATAGTTTCTTCAGATTACCTGAGTGTTTTTCATTTGCTTTTATTTTTTTTTAAAGATTTATTTATTTTATTTATACAAACACTGGGTACAGTCAGAAGCGTGGGAGGGTGAGAGAATTCACCAGAGCCAGAGCGGGGAGCAGAGCAGGCAGAAGGACAGAAGTACACTGCTGAGGGGAGCAGCGGGTGGCAGGAGAGGTCTGCGCGCCATGTGGGACCCTCCTCCGGGGTGGCCGGGGAGCAGCCGGGGATCGAACCGGCGCCGCAGAGGCTGCAGGCAGCTTCGCAACCCAGCGCTCAACCGCTGCGCCACCGGGGAGGCCCTTCATTTGCTTTTACTTAAAAAAATATGTTTTGGTTGGGTTTAGGATTCTTGGGCCATATCCCTTTCCCTAAGTGTCTGTAAATGTTATTCTATTTTCTCTAGCTTCTGATGTTGCAGGGAAAAACATCCAATGCTAATCTATTCTCTTGACTTTGTATGCAACATGTTCATTCAAACTGCATGCTTCTAAAAGCCTCTCTCTTTCCTCAGTGTTCAGAAATTTCTCTAGACTAAATCCAGATATATGCTTTTTAAAAATCACTCTTGCCTGGAATTGATTCTGAAGACCTGCCTGCTTTTTCTTCTCAGCTAAGTTTCCTTCTTACTTTTCTCTTTTCTCCCCTTCGCTTGTCCTGAAATCCAACTGTTTGTAAACTGGGTCTTCTAACAAATGCCAGGTGATATTGATGCTGCAGGTCCAAGGCACACTGAGATGTGAGCTAAAGGTCACAGGACTCAGCTGTGTCTGGACTTACCCACAGCTGCACGTTTTGACGGATTGACAGGTGGTAAAGGCATCCTGAGCCCAGGCTGGACATATTCTGCCTTTCTAGGTGGTAGAGAAAGTCTCACAATTCCCCAGAAAGAGCTGCAAAGAGCTGACCTCTGCATATCTCTTCTCACTGCTCTCAGCTCAGGCACTGCTGGCCAGAAAGGACCCAGTGCCCAGGCAACTTGTATGCTTTTCCTCAGAAGCCTGGGTATTGGCAAAACAGCACCAGCATGTTTTGAGACGAGTACAGACTTGATGCAGATGCCTTTTCACCCAAAGAAATAGAGACCTCATTCTTGACCATCAGGCAGGCTGTTTACATACTGTCTGGGAATTACCATCATATCAGCTGTTCCCTTTGTATGTGAAGAGCAAGTCTGCTCAGCATTACTGGCATGGAAAGATGGGAGCTCATATCTAAGGGGCAGCTCAACAGATGCTCATTCAAACCAGGATTCACTCCTTGATGGCCTGCTGGGTACCCGGCACTGTCCTAGGTGCTGAACAAAAAAATGCTACTCTCAAAACTGTAATCTTACTTTCACAGTCTCATCTGTACCCAATTACGAGCCCTACAGCACAGTTCTTACTCTTACCACCCTTTGACAGATGAGGAAACTGAGGTCAAAAATTAAGTATCTTACCCAATGCTTGTTGCTCAGCAAACTAAAGGCAAAACCAGGACCCAAGCACACTTCCACTGATGGGACAGTCCACTGCACTTTGCTATCCAATTAAACCAAAATCCAGATGGGCTTTCCTTCCAGTATTCCCTTCTAGGGGCTGGGATTAGCTTTCCTTGGTGCTTCAGATGTGTTTCATGCACTCCCTCCTAATGGCAGCCTCACTTGCCTGTGCGTCTTACTGCAACAGGGACACACATCCACAGCTGTGCCTGACCAGCTGCAGCACAAGGCTTGCTAATGACCACAAAAACATCATCTTTGCTTTGTCTCCTCTGACATCTCTGCATCAGTCTCATCTCTGCTTTGAAAGCGTGTCCTCAGCTGGATGCAACAGCCCAACATCTGGGACACCCAGCTGTGAAAAAGGCCATGTGGACGGCTTTCTGTCACTGCTGAGCAGATGATCGATGGCATCCACCCAGCTGTCCTCTGAGCCCAGCTGTCAGAGACTCATCTTTGCCCAGGCTCAGGCCGAAGCGCAAGTCCCACTGCTCACCCTGCACAGGGGATATAAGTGAAGAAACTCTAAAGCCTGGCTGTGTTAGGAATTTTCCTCATTTGGTGATGTCCCTGGGTGAACCATTAAGAGTTGAATGCTAAAGATTAAAACAGTCTGTTTTGGAGAGGAACATCTGGTTCATTTACGCTCTTAGCAGTCACAGCTCTAGCCAGCTTCATTTCTGCTGCTCTGAAAGCAAGGCCAGCTTTATATGAGGCCAGAGCGAGGTTGTAGCTGTCAGTCCTCCAGAGGAGGACTCACTTTCCAGCCTCCAGCCTTTGCCCATCCTGCCCCTGCCATCTGGATGTCTTCCCTAACTCCTTTCCACCTGTTTACCTCCTGCCTGTTCCCTCAGGCCTGCAGCTCTCAGGAGGCTCTCCTTGCCCCACTACCATTCTCCTGTATCATTCAGCATCTGTTCCCCTCCTGCCATTTTGTGAGCAGGATATACCTCATATTTGTCTGAAACTCACAAAGAACTTGCCAAAGAAAAGCCAGTATTAGTGCAAAGTTGAACCAGAGCCCAAGTCTCTTTTCTCCCTGACTGTATTTTTCTCAATTAACTTTGCCTGTGATGTATTTTCTCCATCTGCCAGTGGAAAGGACACACCTGTCCCCTGCCCATCTACAGGGCTAGGATTTTGTTCTGGATAGAATTCATTGCTGGTTGGCAGGCCATGGTGTGACGGTGGTGATAGTTTGGCATGGGCAGGGGTCAGGAGCTTCCACCTATTCCAATTCTACTAAGACACTCATCTCTCTTCCAGTTCTGGCAGTGTGGCAAGTGGGTGGAAGTGGTGGTTGATGATCGCCTGCCCATCGTGGACAGGAAGTACCTCTTTGTGCATCCACGCAGTGACAACCAAGAGTTTTGGCCCTGCCTTCTGGAGAAAGCCTATGCCAAGTAAGAATGGGCCTCTGTGCTCACTCTGCCTTCCCAGTCACTTGCCCTGACAAATGCCCCCTACTGGCCAGTCCTGGGACTCTCAGCAGCTCTGCTGAATGTAAATGATGACCCCAGGAGCATCAGAATTTTCACTACCTAGCCAAACATGTTCCATAAACAATCATTGTGTGCAAGACTATGTTGGGGTCATCAGGCAGGACCCAGAGACCCATAGGGGCGGGAAGGGCAGGGCTTGACAGAGCTGCATGCTGACAATGTTGTTAATTCAAGGCTGATCTAAGGGTCCAACTGAAGTATAATGTCATGGTCAATGTCTGATGAAAGGGCAGAGAAGGAAGAAAACTCTCCTGACTCTCTGATTCACAGGCTGTAAGAAAGAGGTGATGCTGAGAGAAATCTTGAAGGATGGGTAGAATGTCTGGGGGAAGAGAGGAGATTGATGGAGAAGTCATCCCCAACAATGTGAGTGATCCAAGCAAAGAGCTGCAGGCAAGCTCGGTCAAAGCGATGTCAGTCTGGGGCCTGACACAGCTGCTGAGAGATTACAGCTCCATGTGCAAACAGGGACAGGAGTTGCTCATCATGATGTGACTCAAACACCGTGATTCAGAAACTGCCTTTTGGTATTGACAAACTGAAGAATTTATGAACACCCCAATTCACAGGTTTCATTTAGACTCTTTAGGTTGGTTTTATACAACAGGTGTTTATCAAACATTCAAGCACAGGCCAGGCACTGTGCTTGGCACTGTTCTAGAGAGACTGGAACAAGCATCTATGTAAGAGCTAGAAAGCAATTCTAGCAAGACAGGACAGAAGATCATACCTTTAAGGAGGAAATGAACAAGAGAGAGTGTTCCAGAATCAGGTTTCCTAGACATTGTTCCTAATGAACCCCACATTTTACAAATGGGAAAGCCGGGGTTCCCAATTACAAAGAGATGGAGGTGTGAGTAGCTCACCAACCTGCTAAGTCATCAGTCACTTGACCAGAACTCTGATGCAGCCACCCCTGGGCCATGAGCAGTGGCGCTAACCCTCAGACTGCCAGTGTCCTCCTTTCTAGGGGTCACACCCTGAACAGCGAGGCATCTCAAGACCTCCATTTATATTCTTTGTTTTGAGCTGACTTTAAAAAATTAAAGTTGTTGCTTATTTCCAATGTCAGGAAGAGCTGTTGATTTGCATTTGAGAATGAAGCACAGATAACAGTTAAGGTTGTTGAGTCAATCCATATATTTGGGGAGGTTAATTCACTTCTAAGCTACGTATACAGATATTACCATTATCTTTCCAGTATGGATTCAGCCCTTATGACCTCAGGGTCTTGTATTTTTTTCCCCTTATGTAAAAGAGGGTAGCTTGGTAACTCACTTGGAGAATTAGAAAGCTTGCGGAATGAAATGATGACTTTGACCCCGTTTTGTTAACAGCTGACCTAAAGCAATCACTCAGCTTGAAAAGAAATGGGAAACTGGACCAAGAATTCACACTCAATCGCCTAAAGAAATCGAGTTTAGTAATGTTTCAAATTACTAAGCTATTTAAAAGCTTTTCCCTCCATCAAAGAAGGAAGTCATAGGATGTAGAAGCGAACTGAATAGAAGTGTAGCCTTCCAGAGCTGGAGAGGCTTCAGTCAGCTTTGAGCCTCCCTCCTATCTTTGAAAGATAAGGAAACTGAAGCCCTGAGGGGTGACATGACTTGCCCAAGATCACATGGGCACAGACAACAATTTGGCAGGAGAATTATTCTCCCTGGTCGTGTTCTTTCCTATCAACCCTTGATACTCTCAGTCCCATTGAAAAAGAAAGGACTTGTCTTTGTGCTTCTTTAGGACTCAGTTGTGGCCCATGGGCCCCACAGCATGAAGATGGAACCCCCCCTCCATCCGGGTGGGGACACCCTCTTCCCTCCAAGGGTATGCCCAGGGAGCACATGGACTCCAAATTTTCAAGTATCCTGTAACTGGGGAGTCTGAAAATGAATTGATCAAGTCAGTCAGGTGTTGGGAGTTGGGGAAAATCTGTGTTTGTGGTTCCCTTCCTGCCCCCAGAGGTGACAGTATAGAGAGGAGGCTGGGGACCAGATCTGGTAGCCCCATGTTGTCCCTCATGAATTGCTGCAGTTAGCAACTGCGGCATTTCAGCAGTCTTTCTGGCTCTGATTTAGACATCCTAATTCTTCCCTCTTTCATATCACTGTTGGACAGATAGATGTTTCCCCCAAATGAGATTGAAGCAGAGGGATGAGAATGAGGCTCTCTCAGAATTTCTGGGTTCAGGTGACAAGGCGTAGTGACAGGTGTGGCGAACACAGTTCTATCTTTCCTTCCCTTTCTATTCCCTGTCAGCAAAGGAGGCTAAGAATAGTTGCCATGTTCCCGAAGCATCAGCAGGATTCGTGAGCTTCTGTTTGTAAAGCAGAGAGATAGCTCCTTGTCAAAACACCCAGCTGCCACTGTGATGGGCTTTGTGGGTGCTGCAGAGGCGGTGAGGGGAGGCTGCAGGAGACCCTAGAGGGGCTTCTGCTGGCCATGGTCCTTCCCCACTGCACAGGTGTCTCTGGGGTGACCACAGAATGGTGTGGACACACGATGTCAGATGAACCCTATAGACACAGAGGGGTTGGGCCTGACAAGATGGTGCAGGAACCAACAGCTGCTTCTCTGGAGTGGTTCGGGTGCAGCTCTCTCTGAAGTCAGGCCGACCCTGAGTCCATCTCCAGGAAGGGCTGTTGTTGCGTCGGACAACACCACACTGACAAATGGGAGTCGTGGAGCAGGCTACACAATGCAGGATGCTGCTGAAGAGCAAGATCCTGGCCCTTTTATTGACACATGTAATTGATTGTAAGGAGATTAATGAGATTAAAGAAAGGGGAAGGGTGTAGAAGATTAGGGATTGTGAGTCTGCCCTCCAGGCACTTCTAATCTACTTGATGCTACACCCTAATCCCCAGCCATGGTTCTAATCTTATCAACAAGGCTCTCCACTGATCATCTTCTGGGGTCCCTTGTCATACATTGGTCCTCGGCCCCCCGGGCATTCCCGGTCATACGTTGTGATGTATAAGTCGGGAGTATATGTTATGCATCGGTCCTCAGCCCCCCGGGCGTTCTGGACATACCTTGTGATGCATAACCTTCCCAGTGTGATCCAGCTTTGTGCTCTTGTTTGATCTGAAGGGCTTAAGGGTTTGGGCTCCTGTTCCTAACTGGTCGGGCCACTTTGACCTTGTTTAGGTGACAAAATGGCAGCCAAATAGTCTGCCTAGGAGTAGCAGACCCACAGGCTGTCCAGTGAAGGTCATGCTGAAGGTTCCAGAACCCCAGTCTTTGTGGCTCTCTAGTACCTTCAACAAAGCTCTTAATTTGGGACCAGGTGCCAGATGGCATGTGGGAAATCAAACAAGTCAGGCATTCAGGCTGAACTGGGCATGATCATGATCAAAGGAAGGTTCTGTGTTTGACTGAGCAAACTCTCTTATCTAGAGATAAGCATATAGAACTGGCAGCATTCCTGGGCCATAGAGGGGAGATAGGAAGATAAGACTCAACACCAGTTCTATAACCAGTCTCTGCTGGAGAGAGAGCTCAGTCTCTGCTGGTTCTGTGAAATGGCTCTTTGTTCTGTAAACCCTTAGCTTTCATTACTAAAAGTCTCCAGAGCCACTCATGGGGTGTGCTCCTGGGGGTGTCCTGCTACAGTGTCTGCTTGAAACATATTTGTTGAAGGGAATTTATATGAATTCTGGGTGAGCCCCAGAGGCGATAATGACAGAGGTGGAGATACAGTGAGAGAGGAGCATCTGAGGAGAACGCTACCCTCCCCCCTGAGCCGACTCAATCAGTCTCACTGTTTCCAGGACCAAGGACCCCACAAGAACTTGTTCAATGATGCACACCCCATTAGCAGTAGCCCCAGAGATGGACCAGGCTCCAGGCCCCCATGTGGTTTTGCATTACGAGAGAAAGCCACGAGAGGGGATCCCCACTGCACGCCCCCTAGCTGTGAAGGGACTGGCCTCCACTTGCCCACCAGGGACGGGGGAGCTCAGGCCCCTAGTGAGGAGCCCCAGTGAGAGGGCAGGATAAGGGTAGCTCCTACTGCGTGGCTCTGACAACAGCAAGCAGCGCAGGATCTCCCGTCAGCCTGGCCTCAGCCCCCTGTTTACTTCCCAGTTCACCCCACTGATAGGAACTTGAGTTCTCAGAACAAAGGATTTGTCTGGCTCCTGCCTCAGTGGTTCTCTCTATGACTGATCCATCCACCCTCTTACCTGAGGACGGCACTGAGCCCAATACAGGTCCTGCTCCACTGTGCTCTTCCAGCTCTGGGGAGCCTCCCCAATTTGATTCCTTGTGCCTGGAATGCCAGCCCACTCTCCTTACCCGTATAACACTCAACCACAGCTGTACCCCTCTCAGAAGCCTCCCCTAGGTTTCTAGACTCAGAACTAGGCTGGGTTCAGAGGTTTTCTCTGTTCCAAGATGATCCATGTGCTCTCACAGTGTTACAGGGCAGGGAGAGGGGCAGCCCAAACCCCGCAAACCTGCTTATTCTATATAGGGTTCTGCCATCCGCCGCATCAACATAAAACATGAGACTTTAATGGGAAGGAACTTTAATACAATTAGGAAACAATACAGGAAAGGCAAAGAATCTAGTTTCTAAATGAAGCACCCAAAGTTACCCGTCCCCTCGTGCGTAAAAGTCCATCCATATGGGATTGGCCCAGAGCAAGGCCCCAAAGCCTGCCACAAGTCTAAAGCATCTTCCAGTGGGGACCCACAGAAAAGGGCCAGAAGCAACCAGACAAGCCCGGAAGGAAAAGAGCAAAATCAACATCAAGATAAAAGCTGCCATGGTCACCTCCCCACGGGTCTCACCCGCATCTGTGTCACCCCGTCCACGACCAAAAGACAAGCGCAGTTTCTTCACGTGTTTCTAGGCTCCATGCGCCTCCTCCAGGTCTCCTTCTGGCTCCATCCTACTTCCTTCCTTCCTCAGTCTCCTCTGCATCTTCTTCTTTCCCTGCTCAGCTCCACCATCCCTTGGGTGGGGCAGGGAACCTCCCCCTTTCCTGGGGACCACCCTGTTACAATCACAAATAGACACCGGGGGAAGGCAAAGAAAACCAGTATGTCATGATTTATAACCTCCTTCTAAGAAGACAGTGTCCCAGGGGCTGAGTGCTGTCACCAAGGGGCAGACTACTTGGGGGAACTCTGGGAGCAGCAAGCACAACCTCTAAGGCACTTATCTATGTGCTGTGAAGTGGAGAATGTCACCAGGCAGGTGCTGTAACATGCCCATTCCCCAGAGGGGCGAGGGGAAACTTGGAAAAGCCCAGTATCTTACTCAAAGATTGAGAGGTCATGAAAGAAAAGCCAGGAGTTGGACCCAAGCACTTTGGCTCTGGCTGGAGCCTGTCTGCCTCCTTAGTAAGTGACTGGGGATACTTAGGCGCGGGGAGAGTTGGGAGGAAGGTAAAATGGGGCAGTAAGGACAGACTTTCTTTGGGGTCAGCTGTCCAGATGCAAAAGCCTTGATGGCAGGGTGTGAAGTGGCAATTTAAGTGCTTTGTTTTTGGGAGGTGCCATGTAAGATTTATCCTCACCTATGTTACCCCCAGTAAGGCTGCTTTACCTTGCTGATCACTCTGGGGTGAGAGGTGAGAAGGGGATTGAGAATCCTGGATTAGGGTTTGCTGGTAGCCGCAGCAGTCCTGTCCACAATGACTTCCTTGCAGAGAGCAATGGGTCTCCCTCATCTTTAAACGCTCGCTACCTAGCACGGTGCCCTGCATGCTGGATGTAGTTACCACTATTGCTAAACTGAACAAGAAATAGTGGGGACTCATTATAAAACCTAATCTTTATTTTTTAAATTTAGTTATATACAGTTTACATTATTCTTTTTTTTTAAAAAAAGATTTATTTATTTATTTATGCAAGCACTGGGTACAGTCAGAAGCGCGGGAGGGTGAGAGAATTCACCAGAGCCAGAGCGGGGAGCAGAGCAGGCAGAAGGACCAAAGTACACTGCTGAGGGGAGCAGCGGGCGGCAGGAGAGGTCTGTGTGCCATGTGGGACCCTCGCCCAGCAGCCGTGGATCGAACCGGCGCTGCAGAGGCTGCGGGAAGCTTCGCAGCCCAGCGCTCAACCGCTGCGCCACTAGGGAGGCCCTATGGTTCATTTTTTTTTTTTTTTTTTACAGTTTTGGCTTTCTTTTCTCAGGTGCCGTCCCCATAGAATTCCCACCACCCATTCACCTGTGCACCGTCACCGTAGTCCCTTGTGCTCTTCCCACCCTCATTTTGATCCCTCTCCCTCCCCCTCCCCTGCAGAATATCTCTGATTTATAATTGTCTGTTTATTTTTTTTTGTGGTTTTATTATTATTTTTCCCTGATCCCTTATTTGGTTCCCCTCTATTCCTCCTATAAGTGAAGCCATCTGATATTTTTCTTTCTCTTTTTGAATTATTTCACTGAGCTCCATCCATATTGCTATGAATGGCATTAGTTTATCTTTTTGATTGCCGAGTAGTATTCCATGGTGTATAAGTACCACATCTTCTTGATCCAGCCATCTATTTTTGGGCATTTGGGTTGTTTCCAAATCTTACCTATTATAAATAGTGCTGCAATCAGCATAGGGGTGCAGAATAACTAACATTTATGAAGGGCTTGCCATGTGCAACCACAATGCTATGCCCAGGTAATGTGTCCAAGGTCATGCAGCTAAGTGTGTGGCGAGGCTGGGATTTGCCCCCTGGTCTGTAGCTCCAACACCTGCATGCCTGACCTCAACACAATGCTGCCACTTGAGGGCTGCCCCCGGGGTGGAAGGCAGTAATGGTGGCACATCAGTACATTGCTAGACTCTTCATCTAGGAGAAAGGAAAGTGGGTGGGCAAGATCCAGGGTGATCAGGCAGTCCTTCACCCGGGAACATCCAGAGGTCAAGTGAGCCACCTCACCTCCCTCCCGAGAGTATCCCACTGAAGGCTCCATGAGGGTTGATCTGACGTCCCCCTCCAGGTACCGTGGATCCTATGTCAACCTGAACTACGGCTACCTTGCCGATGCCCTGGTGGACCTCACGGGAGGCGTGGTCACCAGCTTCGACCTGCACTCATCCCCTGCTGACCTGGTGATGATGGTGAAGATCGCGGCCAAGGCAGGCTCCCTGATCACCTGCGCCACCCCCGCAGGGGTGAGTAGTCTGGGACTTTCTTTGTGCTCTCATCTTTCACCCAGGAATGCTCAGCCAGCCGCCCATCTGGCAGCCAGTGCGGGACTGAGCGCACCGGTGCTGTGCTCACCCAGCTAGCCTCCTTTAATGCCTACGACAGCCCTCCTTTTGCAGAAGCCTGCAGAACCCACTTATAGAAGAGGAAATGGACTCAGAGAAGCTACATAAAATGCTCAGCATCACGCAGTCAGGGAGTCACATGCTGCTGCCTCATGCCAAACAAAGCCTTTGCCTGGCACTTCCCCATGAGCCAGAGCGGTGAGCCCACTGAGTGAAAGAGCAGCCCCCGAGGGCGTAAGGTCGCGTTTGGGAAAGGCTGGGCCACCCTCCAAGTTATGGGTCTCTCCTGAGACAGCTAGGCCCCCATCCCTGGGCATGTTTCCTCTGCTTTTTAAACACATGGGCTGTGAGTCACAAGCCCCAAACCAAGATGTATTTAAACTTCAATTACTCAGAGCATGGGGGGCAGGTATCCTTGACTCCTACAAAAAGCCCAGTAGACATATATCTTGTGGTATCTCATTAGTGATGACTAATTGGAGGGGCAAAAATCCTGGGCCCCTGGACTCAGTGTGGTTCTATCAGTAATGGGGTAATCTCCTGAGGTATGAAGTACTTGGGGCCTCAGCTACCCAGCAACCCTCAAACTCTACCTCTCTAGAAAAGATGCCAGGAGCATATGTCATTCCACTCTACGAGTCAGCAGGACAGTTTTGATCCAGCCGCAGCTCAGCTGCTCATGCAATTGTGGAATCGTGCAGGTTTAATATTTGGTCTACTTTTCAACTTTGTAGCCTACGGGTAAGGCCACGGAACTGGAGAACGGCCTGGTCAGTCAGCATGCCTACACGGTGACTGGAGCTGAGCAGGTAATCTCCCCTGGATTGTGCCCCCCCCAACCCTCAGCTTGCTCCTTTAAGCAGGAATCATAAGCACATGCTTTCAGCAAACCCCACATCGTGAAACAAATATCCATTCACTCCTGCCCCCATGGTCAAGTCCGTCATGGACATCCTCATTCTTCTTTTCATCTAGAAGTTCTGGTACCCAATATCCTCATCCCCCAGGCCACCCCCCCGACCTGACCCCAAGATCTTGCTATCCTCAAACTGATCTCAAACAGGCGGAGTATCTAACTAAGCTAGAGGCTAAGCAATGCCCCCTCCCAAAAAGAAATAGACAACCTGACTGTCTCTGGTTAAAGTTTTACCCTAAAAGGGTTTTATTTGTTCCATGCAACTCTCTCTCTCTCTCTCTCTCTCTCTCTCAAGTAAGCAGGTGATTCTAGAGATGGTAGGTGTCACTCCATCCACAACATGTGCCTGTGAGACCTCATTCCCACTTAGGGGATGAGGAAGAGGCCAGTGGACACTCATGCACCAGATAGAAGGCATGAATTGGAAAGGCAGTCACTGTTTCCTCTCACATCCCATTAGTCTGAAATTAATCACGTGGCTACACCAAGACCCAAGGGAGTCTGAGAAACATGCTGTTTAGCTGGGCCGCCATATGCCCAGTGAAACTTGATTCTTGTGGAAAAAGGGAGGTTGGGTTTTAGGGGACAGCCTTCCCCCTGAGGCAAGAATTGATTCTGGGTGGACAAAAATGTCCGTAATTACTGTGTGTGGTATATCTGGTCAAGAAAACACCACCAGAAGCCAGCCTCCTGGAGTTATAAATGAGCAGCTGAGGCCTGGGAGGGGAGTCGTCCAAGGTCACACAGCTACTGAAGGGGCTGGGCTTAGACCCCATGACTCCTCTGTCCCCGTCTGTAATGACCATGTCGGTGTGTGGAGACAGCGCTTCCTGGTCTGGGGATGATCTCGCTCCAGCTTCTCCCAACTCCACCTTTCCCAGCACTCTTGAGGTCTAGTAATGGAGCCTCAGAGACAGTGATCCAAACACCAAGGTGTTTTTCACAGGTATTTATGGGCCCAGGAACGAGGTGTCAGGTTCTGTCTCTGGTATGCTTTCTCATATCTGCCTCCTCTGTCGCTGGAGCCATCTGTCTCTCTTGTCCACTCCCCTTAAGCCAGTTGCTCCATTGTCTTGTGTTCTGGTGCGTGTTCTAATCGCAGAGCAGACACAGTATCTGCTGTCTCCCGCCTGTCTCCCTAAGGAAATCAGTAACAAAATGCCTTCCCTGCCCACCACCTGGGAGGGAGTAAGTGCCCAATGCCCACGTGTAGAGTCATGGGTGAGTGCACTGGCATCAGTGGATGAACGTGTGTCCTTGGCCTGCGATGATGTCACAGTGCTCCACTGTCATAGCACATGTGTGAGGAGCTGCAGAGCTTTCCCCCAGGCAAGAAAGAGGCTGCCCTAAGAAGTCCAGGTCAGAAGCAGCCCTAGATATAAGCCCTTCCTTGGAATTCCCAGTGGGAACAGCCAAGACGGTCATCACCCCTGGCCACCTGTGACTGCTATGCTCCCCACAGCCACCCTGTCCCAGATGTGGACAAATCCAAGCTAGGGGCAGCAAGTCATTTATCTCACGTGCCAGTGAATCGATTGGCAATGCTGCCTGAGAGACTGTGCTGGCCCTGCCTCCAGGATTGGGGAAGGAGCACTGTGACGATGAATGGCATCTGTGCAGGGAATGGGATGCAGAGCAGTGCTGCATCGTGTCTGCTGTCCGCACAGGCCTTGTTATTGTGCTAATGTCCATTGTGATCCTCCACTTACACACTGGGCAGCTTCATGTTACATATATGCATTGAGACAGTCTTTGTTTTTCCTCTGAACACGGGGGAGGAGGAACTTGTGTCTCCAGAGGTCCCGATGGCCATGAATGTGAGTCCCCATGGAGGCTGGATGTTGGGATGGCAGTGACTGCTGGGCATCGAGTGGCCATGTAAACACCTGGATCAAGGTGATGGAGGGGAATTCAGGACTCCAAGCGGGGGCATAGTGGACTCGGGCCCCTGGTCATCCTGCTCTTAGCCTGAGTGTTTGTGCCCCCATAGCACATGCTAAGCCTCTTGCGGGAGGCGATCCAGACTGCATACATCTGGTCTGTCCTCCCGTTCCTGCCATCTGGCTGTGGCTAACACTTGCCTGCATGTGCTCCAAGGAGTACCAGCCCAAGAGGGCCCCCAAATACCTTCAGAAACTGCTGCTCACCTTATTCCCTGCTGTAGATTTCCAGTGGACATTAACATTTTAAAGGCTCTGGAAGAGGCTTGATGAACCATACATGTACAGCACGGTTTTAATCTACCTTTAGCCATGAAACATTTTTTCTAGGACTAACTATGATATTAGCATTTGTAAAACATCTTTGAGGAAATGCTATCTGAGGATAGAGAACCTGAATCACCTCTGCCTGGTAATAGCCTTTCAGAGAGCTGACTGGAGCCAGTGGTACAGTCAGTAACCAGGATGGTGAAGCAACTGAGCCAGATGTGACTATTCCCAGATGTAGTGGGCTCTTAGCCTGGAAATGTGACCCCTGAGCCGCTTGACTGAGGTCCATGCGATCACCAATAGGACACAGTCATAAAGGAGTGACATAGTCAGATAAGGGTCCAAGAACCTGACTTAGTTAAAGATTCCTCCTCCAGAGAGAGAAGGCTATAACTCTGGCGACACATGCGAAGATTAAACCAGCCCGTAAATGTAGTGTGCTTTTTAATCTGCTCATCCTCCCTGCAGGCGGGACACAGACAGGAAGATAAATGAAATTGGCATTTTTTATTATGCACCTAGCTTGGCCGGTGACTCCCCTGGGCAGGGGGTGAGTGTTTATCTGCATGCCTCATTTAGCTCTGCTTTCAGCTCCTTCCAATCCCTGGCCACTCTCCTCTCCCTGTGACCAGCTGAGCCCCTGATGCTCCCTTAGGCTCTGAGAGTGGCTCATTAAGCTCTTTGGGCCACTAGGCAACCATTTCTCAAGCCCCCCACCTGCCTGGGGGCTCTGTCAGGTACTGATGGTTAATAATGCATTGTGCACAAGGTCTGGAGCATCTGGACACAGGACACAGAGGGCAGGGAAAGTGTGTTTGTGCCTGGAGCCCCTGGCCCCCTGTCACTACAAGCCAGAACACCTTGCACTGAAGCAGGCAGGGCAAAGCCACTGAAAGAACTTTATCCTCACCAAGCTCTTTGACCCTGTCAGATTGCATGGCTTCTTTATGACCAGGTCCTATTGTTGATGAATGGACCTTGGCCAACTGGGCCGGCAGTTGAATTCAAGGTCAGGGTCATATCTCTATCTGAGAAAGGACTGGGCCCTGGAGCAGCTGTATCTTTGATCCACTCACAATCCCAAAATGGAGAGCTTGGATTTTGGAGACTGATTGTGTCTGGGGTCAGAATGCTGTCATTGCCACTTGCTCTGTGACCTTGAAAAAGTTCCTTAACCTCTCTGATGCTCAGTTTCTTCCTCTGCATCATGACAGCGGTTACATGAGCCTCTACCTAGGAGGTTAGGTATGTTGGGCACCCAGCTAGTGCCTGCTCTTAGCCCTCTCTCCACACACAAGTTCTTTTCCACATGGTGCTGTTCCACTCTGGACTTTCGCGGCCTCCTCTGACCTAGAATCATTGAAAAGTTCACCCCTTCCCTTACCCCTCCCGGCCTCTCTCTCCTCAGACAGCATTAGCACAGATCAATATCACAGCTACAGCTCAATCATGCTGTAATTCCTCTCACCAGACTTGGGACTTCGGGGCTTAGGAGTTTAAGTTCAAAGGGTTATGTTTCTTTTGTTATAACTTTACAGCAGGCCTGCTCTCTGGCATCAGTGGCCAGAGGAGCAAATGCAACCTCTGTATCTGGGAGTGAGAGATGATGAGCTCCCCAATAAAGGAGGAAAGTTCAGGCCATCCCGGCATCAGGCTCGCAAGAAAGGCAGGGCCACAGGCGCCACGTACAGCCTGGCTTGCAGGAGGAGGAGGGCCGTCTCTGACATCACCACCGCCAGGCCGTCCTGGGCTCTTGTCACCTGGCTCAGAAAAATGCCGTGGAGCCCATGGCACAGCCCCAACAGCCCCGGGCAGGAAAGCAGCTATGTCCCTGGAATGGAGGTGCCAGCTATGCTGGGCCCCAAGGAGGCCGGGGACCCATCAAGAGCTCCCCTCTGCTAGCCGCAGCAACATCCCACACCATTTATCTGCTATTAAATCTCCGCTCATCCGGTTCTCGGAGGCAGTGGTACGGAATGATGAAGTCACACCTGCCCTGCGAGGCGCTGAGCAGAAAGGGGGCCATTTTCTCCTCTCCTTCATTCCATTTCCATGCAGGCGGCAGCGACATTGATTTTTTTTTTTCTTTCAATGTTTTTTTTCTGGCTGCAGCCAAATGAGGTCAGAAGTTAAATTAGTCCTTGGAGGTAAGAGGCAGCTGCATTCATATCCCCTCTCTCTGCTGACTTGCTGGAGAGCGCTGACAGGTCCCTTTTCTCTTCTTTACAGATTCAGTACAGGAGGGGCTGGGAAGATCTGATCCGCCTATGGAACCCCTGGGGCAAAACTGAGTGGAAAGGCTCCTGGAGAGATGGGTATGGCTTCTGAAACTTCTCTCTGTCCTCCACAGAGACCCCATGTGCAGAGTGCTCCCTGCCCCAGGGGGTGACCTCTGTCTCCCCTGTTGTGGGTTTCATTGCAAGTCTGTCCAGTTCACACCTATGTGTGGCTGTTGGTTCATCTCCCATTTCTATGATGCTGTCCAGCAGCATCCATTAGACACCTGCTGTGTACTCTTTGTACTAAGTGCATGGTGTTAGGTGGGTGCTGTGAGATACAAGCAGATGGCAAGGCCCAGTGCCTGTCCTCCAGAAGGTTATAGTCCAGAGCTGTGAGCCCACATATGCAGAATTAGCAAAATAATAATGATAATAATAACAGGCAGTACAGGAGCCAAATTCTACTTAGCAGAGAGAGATGGGGAGAAGGAACCTCATCCCATAAAGGGAATCTATGGGAACTTTCTGATCCTGAGAAACTTTCTCATCCATGGCGTTATTTTGGGGGGTGTTGGGAGAACTGAGGCAAAGATCTGTAAGATCTTTTCATGCAGTCCTCCAGGGTCATCCGTCCTGCCCACGGAGGTGGACTCCCGGTGTCACCAGTACCTAGGCTGGCTCCTCCTCACAGTAGGTCTTAGATGTTCCTGTTGGTCCCCTGAACGGCTGGCCCCAGAAGTGTAGCTAGTGGTTCCCAGGGAACTGGGTTGGCATTTCCCAGCTGCCAGACTGATCCCTGGTTCTCTGCTCCTTGCTGACTGAGACTGGGATGCAGTCCTGAGAAGGACAGAGGACAGTGATAGGTGACTCGCTGCTCAGCAGCCAATCCCTTTGCCTGTCTCTGCGTACCTGTATGGACACATGGAAAGTGTCGAGAGACCAGGCCTGGCCACAGCCGCACCATGGAGGCAAGAGCCAAGAGAACATGGCCCGAAAGGAGATGCAAAGCAGTGAGACAAACAGGAAGCCAGGCCCCAGGAAGTGTGAATGCCAATGCAGTGAAAAGTGAGTTCTGAAAGGCGAGTGCAGGGTTGGCCAGAGACCTTGATTCTGGGCCACCCAGAGCCTGACGTGATGGCCCAGGCAGACTGTGGCGGGGACCCTCTGATCCTCTGTGAGCCCCCACCACTGAGACATGCCTGGCCCAAGAGGACCTCAGCAAGGTGAGATGAGCATCCAGTTAGAGTGGACATTTGGAATCAAGCGAGGGGAAAGGAAGAGAGGTGATAAACAACTAGCTAAAAAATCCCTGTTTTAAGACTGCCTCCTGGGAGCAGTGGTGGAAGAAAGGTCAAAGCCGATGACACATGTGCTTTGGCTGGGAGGACAGGCCATAGACTCGGGAGCTGATGCTGTGCCTACGCCCCCCACGTTAAATAGCAGATGATCAGGGGAAGCAGCAAGGGGCATAGGTATCAGGAGCAAAGGCCTGCCATGTTCAGAGAAAGCTTGTTCATGTTCAGAGAAAGCTTCCTGGATGGGGTTGCACTTGAGTTCAACCTTGAAAAAAAATTATTATTATTATTCACTCCAGAAGAAATGAATAGGTAGGCAGGGGAAGTGTAGGTCACTGCCTGAGCCAGGAACTGTGTAGTGGTTCAGGGTCAGCAAGCAGCCTGAGGCAGAGCAACCTGGAAGAAGCACAGGGAGCTGGGTCAGAGAGCTGGTGCCAGCCTGGGAGATTGAGTCACACCTGGCCAGCTGGGGTTCTGCAAAGGCCTTGAACAGGGACAGATGTGTGCAGGCCGGACAGGAGATGCAGCTGGCGGCCCCTACTATGTGGGAACATGTACTCTGGCTGGGGGCTGAAAGCTGAGGGTCACATTTCCCCCCAGGAAACAAAAGAAGTGCTGGGGCCCCTAACCTCTGCCTCCACAGAGATGATAAAATCCCCCCTAACTTCTGCCTCCACAGAGATGATAAAATCCCCCCTAACCTCTGCCTCCACAGAGATGATAAAATCCCCCTCTCCTTTTTAAGGAGTAGAGATGAATGGAGAGAGCTGGATGTCTAATCTCTGCCATAATTGAAATTTCAGTCTCACACACTTAAAGGCAAACTTGCATGAATCGATAGCATATTGATTTACACTACATTTATTTTCCCTTACACACTGCAGAAAATGTAATTATCACTTAATTATAAAATTGCCATTTTACAATAACACATCTGACAGGCTCAGCCTGCAGACGGAAGCCAGAGGGGTGGTCCCTGCCTTGCTCTCAGTGACAGAGGTGACCCAGGGCCTGGAGGCAAGTCACTCCTGGAGAAAGATCTCATTATGTTCTGTGCTGTGGACTCATTGCCAATGAGTGAGCTTCCACTTTGAGAGGATGAAGGTTTCCCTCTGCCTGGGAGAGTCTCCGCCTCACCACCGACCCCAGGACTAGCTTCTGGATGACATCATCCTATTGCAGGGGACTGCCTTAATGAACTAAGCAAGCAAGAAGGTGCATTGCATGCACCCTGTGTGCACAGGTATTGCACTAAAGCCCTGTGATATCATGGCCAGTGAAGCCCCCTAAGCCTTTGGAGTCCAGTGAGGCAGAAACAGAGGCCCTGAGTGCAGACAAGGAAGGGGCAGGGGTTATGGGGGCTCCAAGGTGGAGTGGGAGTACCATGGGGGGCCAGCAAGGTTTCCCAGAGGAAGTGACTTTCAAGAGCAAGCTGAGTACAAGTTACTGGGCTACAGGATAAAGGGAGGAGCGTTCCAGGCAGAGGGAGCGTTGTGGTAGGCATCAAGGGGCGGGGGGAGACAGGTGTGTATAAGGACATGAAGACATTCTTTATTACCTGGAATCAAGGGCAGGGGGGAGAGGAGAAATGGGGAGCTGCTCAGATCAAGCAGAGAGGATGACTGAGCCCAGGTTCTATTTCAGGGGTGTGGACATCACCCTGAGAGTAAAAGGAGACCTACTGGTGTTTTTAAGCAGGAAAATGCCAGAAACAGATTTCTATTTTAGAGAAATCATTTTGATGGCGGTGTGGACAACAGAGAGGAAGTAGTGGGATGTAGATCAGGGAGGCCAGTGGGAGCTAAGGGTTCCCGAGCTGTGATATCAGCAGTAGGGAGGGAAGTACCTGCATGACTTTAAGAGGGGCTGGAGAGGCAGAATTGATAAATCACAAATGTTTGGTGATGATTTGGATTTGGGACGGTTATGAGAAAGAGTGACAGCTCCTGTCTCTTTCAGAGATAGGAGAGGGGATGGCACAGTGGGGACAGGCTGATCTCAAGGCCACTGTGGGGGTCTGGTGGGGACATGGGATGGATAGTAGCGAGTATCTATTAAGAGCTCGGGAAAGAGAATCAGGTTGGGGATAGAATTTGGGAGCCATCAGCATACAGAGACTAATGGATCTGTCCACGTGCACCCCGGGGACTAATCTAGGCTGTGCCAAGATCCAGTGGCCGCCTGTGGCCGAGATGAAATGCTCTGAGAAGTCTCACCATTGGTCTGTCTGTCCACGCTCAGGTCTCGGGAGTGGAAGGAAACGCCAGACCAACGGAAAAACCAGCTACATGACAATAAGGAAGATGGAGAGTTTTGGTATTTACTATTTTTTGAAAAAGATACTTGAAATCTTTAACACTTGCCCCAATCCTCAATCCCCGTCCCTTTCCCTCAACCTCTTCCATGAGAATATTCACTTTGCAGAGACCTGGTCTCTGGATGGAAAGTGACTTGATTGTGCTCTCTCTGTTCTGGGTAAAAGGGATTTGGGATTGTTGCCACCAATGCTTTGAAATGAGTAGTTTCCTAGAAGTTGGGGTGCATGCGGGCCAGACTTGTATCTTCAATGTTATCATGTGGGGACCCTGGAACTCCACAGCCTCCCCTGGCATGAATTCCAAAGACCAACTTAGTGTTAAGCCACCAGATCTGATTCTAGATTGTGTGTCCAGGTTTCTGCCTACATCATAAAGGGGAAGGTGGACATTTCTCTGAAGGACAGGCTGGTGTAGGCAGTGCCATATTCAAATGAAATCAACAGATATGGAAAGAGACTGAGGATCAGATGGACAAATGTAAATTAAAAGGAAAAATACTTCTGATCTGTATACTTTATAAGGGTGTGCTGACACTTATACTTTAATCATAACACAAGGTGGGATATTAGGTGTTGAATTCATTGTATTCTCAACAATGGAATTGGGAGAAGACCGTAGGGAAGGGTGGTTTTCCTGGCAGCAGTGTGTGGGACCCATACCAGAGGACAGCAGTCATCCTGCTGACCTCCAGATGGCTCACAACTTGATCTGTAAGTTGAGGAGATGGCCGTGGACGATAAAGCCCCTGCCAGGTGACATACAGAGCCCACAGTTGACGCTGTCCTCATCCTCCCCATTGGAGGGAGCAGAAGTCTACATGCCAGTGAATGGACTAGAATGAGGCTCTGGTCTTTGGGTAGACCATGGTCAGTCAATGGATACTGTCCCAGAAGGGCAAAGGTTGCGTAAAGTGATGGGAGCCCCCCTCCCTGCTCCAGGGGTAAAGCCAGTGATGTGTATCTTTTTTTTTATTTTATATAATTCTTACATCATTTTTCATTTTTGCACAATGTAGGCATTTTTATTTTGGTTATATTCCCCATATAATTCTCACCCCCCCTCCTTATTTTGGCCCTAATCCCTCCTCTCCTCTCCCTGCCCCCCGTAGTGTGTCTCTGGTTTATAGTTGCTTGTTGATTTTTATTTTTTTCTTTATTCTAAGTAGTCTATTTCCTGGTCCCTTATTTGATGTGTATCTTTTTTTTAACAGGATGTCATGTCGAGATTTCCAAGAGAATTTCTCTTGCCTGTATATATGCAATCAAGTTCCGATCAGCCTGGCCCATGGAAATATGGCCTGCGAAAGATGGTCCCAAATGGCATATAAGGACCGCGTGATTCCAGGAATGTCTGCAGGTAGTTATGACATGGGTGATTGTTCTCCTGTAGCCCGGCCCTGGCTTCAGCTCCTAGTGGCCCTTGAGTCTGAACCATTGGCTGGAAGCACAAAGAGAACTTAACAGACTAGATTTTGGTTCATTCATGGACATGAACTCCATCCAGAGCAGAGGGCTGTGGGCCCACACTCAGGCAGGTGCAGCTCAGGGAGGTGAATCAGTGAGTTTGCAGCCAGGCAGTAACTCAGTGGTTCCTTGGCGTCTGAACTAACCTAAATTATACATTTTTAATAATTCCCTACAAGGGAGAGAGGGAGGGAGCCAGCGAGCAGGCACCTACTAGGTGCTGCTTTGTGCTCTTTGGTGTGTCATCTTGCCCAGTCCTCAAAAAGCCATGCAGCCCCCTGGGTCTTCCCACTCACCTTTCAGAGCTTCCCAGGTGTGAGCCCAGCCTCTGACGTGTGTCAATTCCAGCTTAAGTCACTTCATTCGCTCATACATTTGAACAGAACCGTTTCCATGAGTTCTCTTTCTTGCTCTAGCTCTGATGAATCGCCATTTTCCTGTCTCCATGGGTGCATGGGGGCTCGGTGTCACTTCAAGGCCCTGGGGTTATCACCAGTACATACCTGGGCTCACTCATTTTTATAAAAATAGTCTTCAACCTTATAGTTTAAGAAACATTCTCACCAAGAGGGGAGTCAACTCCCCCTCCCTGATTTTAAGAGGAGGAGGCTGAGGTTCGCCCAATAAAGCAGCTAGCACCACAGCCACCATCCGTGGGGCCTCGGACACAGGCCTCAGGTCTCCAAGTACAGTGCTCCGCACACAGCCCCCCAGGCCTCTCTGGACTGGACCAGTCCCATCTGAGAGTCCCAGGGCCTTAGGCCAACCCTAGTAACAGCCCTTTCTCATGCAGAAGGACTTCAGAAATACTCGCAGTTCATCTTCTCAGTGCCAGACAACACGAGAGGCAACAACGCTGTTGTGTCCTTCACCATCATGCCACAGGATTTCAAAGCAGAAGAGGAGAAATTTCCACTAAGCTTTGAGGTGTTCAAGGTAAGGCAGCCAGTTCAGGGCTTGCCTGGTCAGGACATTTGTGTATTCGTTGGCAGGGAGAACAGGCGGCAGGGGAGAGGGGCTCACTGAACCAAGATAGAGATACTCCTCCGGGTTAACACTTTGAAACTCTAGAGAGTTTATCTGGGCAAATCAAATTTGAGAAGGAGAGGTTAGGCTGGACCAAGTTGACAATGGGCCATGCCTTCTTTTCTGTTAATTGTCAGCATTTCCTGGTATGCTGCAGGCATTAATGCTTCTCAAAAAAGTGGTCTGGTCTAAGACAAGCTGTTAAGCAGGCAGGTTCCTGGGACCAGCCCGAGCCTTTTGAACCTGAATCTCCTTGGACAGAGCCTGAAAATCTACACTGTAATGAGCAGTCCCAGTACTGCTTGAGCACATGACTGTAGGAGAATTTAGCTAAACTTCAGGAAGCGTTTAAGGAAAAAAACAATCCTGGGTGTAACTAGCTCTCATGTTTGGACCAAAGTCCAGGTATAGGTTGGTGGTTGCTTGCAAGCATCTGTTGGGTCCCTCATCCAAGGCTAGGTTTTCTTCTCCCATAGACTCTGCTCCCCTTTCATGCAACTCCAAACCAGTTTTTCAGCTCAAGAGGCTGCCTCGTACCCCACACCTGCACACACCCGCACTTGCAAGTAATCAGGGAATTTGGTATTTTATATTATTTAAAAGAGTTATAGAAGAAAAGCTGATACCTATGCTTCTTTCTCCTTCCCCCCAAATTTAATGCACCCCAAAGATAAAGTGTTCTTAGATCATATACCCCACAGCCTTTCTGCACAGACTTGAATAACTAAGATGATGTAACCACCAAATGCTGGGACTCCCCTCACCTCATATCAGAACTGAAGAAACAGACAGTGAGGCGAAGTGACATGATCAGAGGTGGTGGCAGAGCTGGGGACAGGGCAACACATGACCCCAAGTCTTCAGTCAAACATACCCAGCACCTCTGTGGTTGGATTTGGTCATAGAATATCTAGGAAAGATCTGTTTTGAGTCGCTGAGACAAGGTGATCTTCACAGCCTGGGCTTATCCCATTTATGGACGGGGAGGGCTTCGAGGTCTTCTGCTCATGGGGGAGCTGTCCTGTACCCCCACTAGTGGCTCACTCCAAGGGGAAGTCATCAGTGGTACAGTCCCAAACAGCATTTCAGAGTTGCAAGCAGGTTTACAGTCACTGTCTCAAAACCTCTAGTGTCCCCACTTTCACTGATGCGGAAGCTAAAGCTCCCAGAGCAGGAAGGGCATGCCCAGGGAGCAGCGGGAGTGATGGGGAGTATCTGGTACCAGAGAATCTGGTCCAGGTCCAGGGTTTAAGGCAGGACTTAGGCACTTGCATTGCTGGTTAAATGGCTTCCCCAGAAATGATGATTCTGGCTCTAGGAGAAGAGCCCTTTGGGCTCTGCTTTCTCTGAGCACATTTCTAATCCCAATTGCATGAATTTGAAAGCAGAAAGAAATTTGGGGGTGCAGTTAACATACTACTGTTTTGAGGTACCTCAAGCCTGTGAAACTATCAAAGAATAACCCTGAAGGAGGTGTCCCCACAAACACCATTAGAGCCTCTGAGGCTTCTGAGAGCCCGCTTCCAGGTGCAATGTTCATCTCCTTGGCGGAATTTTTTTTTTTTAAGATTTATTTATTTATGCATACAAGAGCTGGGGTACAGGCCAGAGGTGCAGGGGGTGAGAAATTCACCAGAGACAGAGTGGCGAGCAGAACAGGCAGACAGACTGAAATACACTGCTGAGGGGAGCAGGGGGCTAGACAGGGGAGGTCTGCTGCACCATGTGGGTCGCTCCCTGGCCGGCCGGGAATAGAACTCGTGCTGCGGTGGCTGTGGATTGCTTCATAGTGCTGCATCTTTACCCCTTGCGCCACCAGGGAGGCCCCTCCTTGGCTGAATTTTGAAAGGAACCCAGGTGTCTCTTGAGCTGTCTGGACTGGTCCTGGTATTTAAATTGATAAGGAGCCAGGGAACCTGAGGAAATCTTCCCCTTTAAGCAAAGTGGGCAGCTGAGTAAAGAATGCATCTGTCTGAAAAGTAAAGAAATGGGCTTGACAGCACTTAAAAAATGGATATGATTACCATCTTACCCGGGCTCCTGAACTCTGGAGACCGTGGACAAGTGAGTTACTGTAAGGGTGCTGGGCTCTGGGGTGCCAGATTTGCAGACAAGGTGAACATCACCCTGAGGACATGTGCCCTCCGGCGACCCTCTCTGCAGTGGTCTCTCCTCAGGAAAAGGAAGACTAGGCCAGGATACTTCAGTAGTCCTGTCTGCTGCCCTGAACGGTTCAATCTTGTCTCGGTAAACCAGAGGTGTCGATTCCTTCCCAACTCTTATTCTCGTGTCCTTTCAAGAGGTGGGAATTGAGGAACTCTAAGGATAAGGGTCCTCTTAAAAGTCATCTGAATCAATTTGGATTTTTGGCAGGAAATAAGGGAAATCATCCCAGCATAGTGTGGGCAGAGCTCATTTTTAGGAAGGCTAGTTCACAGAGGCAGTGGGAGAAGTCTAGAGAAAGCAGCTTAGAAGGCGGGGAGACTCAGGAGATGGCTACCCCACTGGACATCACCCCTGGGTCTGGACATCACCCCTGGGTTTGCCTTAATTGCTGTTCTGGACCCAGAGATTTGCTGGGAAAATTCCCTTGGCTGGCCCTGCCTCCTTTATGTACTTTCTCAAGTGTCAAAGCCAAGAGTGACTGAGTGCAATGCAGGTGAGGGGAGCATTGAGTTGGACAAGCCTGGCTCCCCCATCTACTCCTTTGTATCTGGGAGCAGGGAGAAGAAATGTTAGGCCCTGTTGCTGATGCAATGGGGGTCTAGGCTCTGCCTTCCACAACCCCCGCCCCCATCCATCCCCCCTTGTAGCAAGGGTGTTCAGGTGCTCGGTGATAATGAAAACAATAACTACGTACTATGCTCTGGCCCTGGGGTGCACCTATGACTCCCCAATACTATGCCAGCACTGCTCTCTCCACCTACCATCAAACACAGATAGGCAGTGAGGGACAGGACAGAGACAGACAAAGACACACCAATTCAACCTCACCCGAATGCTCCACCCCGGGGCTGAGACTTTGCACCCCCTTCACAGCTCCCCCTGCCTCTGGAGAAGCCTGCCTGAGTAAATGAAAGGGGCCCAAGAGAGCGGTGGCAAGGAACTGAACCCCTGGCCAGCTGCGGAGGGCAGTGCCTGGTGGCACTGGGTCTTGATTACAAAGGAAGCCGAGTGAGGAGGGAAAATATGAGTGAGGAGGGAAGACAGATGGCGTTTGGGAAATGTGATCTCACATCCCCTACCAGAGGGGTACGCTGGGCATGTTCCCAGGGGAAAGGAGTTTGCTTCTCCTTGGAGCTCCAGTGTTGGGGAGCTGACATTGGATCTGGGTTCTGTCTTACCCGCAGGCCCTGTCACTGTCTCCTTCTCCTCCCGGATTTGTCATCAGTGCTGTGAAGGGCAGCTATGCCTGGCTGACTTGACAAGGGAGAGTCGCCTCCTCTCAGCTTGTCCCCCTCCTGATGTCCCCGCTCCAGCCTTTGCAATGGGCTGGTGTCTGTTTCACAGCTCTGCAGACAAAGGGAGAAACCTTTCCCCTTGTTCACCCCACCCCCCATCCCCCCACACCCCACACCCCCCACCCCCGGTTGGCCCAGGTACCGGCCAACAGAGAAGAGGACTGGATTCAGGGCCCTGAGCCAGGCTGCTGTGCTCCGCTTGCCTCTGTGTTTTGGTTTGAGTTGCTGAACCTGCTTTTCTTCCTCCTCCCCACAGGTGGACTCTCAGGTACGGCTCGCCGCCTCACTGGGCACAGTCGGTAAAGTGTTATGCCTCTTCCAAGTCCGTGGCTGGCACACGGCTCGCACTGTCCGGGGGCTGCGAAATCAGTCTTGCGTGTCCTGTAACCGATACAAGCATAGACCCTCCAAGCAGGCCCACAGGTGTCCTGGTCTAAAGGCTGGATCCCCTGGACTTGAGGCAAACCCTCTGGTCTGACATTCAAGGGGGGCTGCAGCTGTGACAGCATCCTCAAGTATTTGGCTCCTGATGGGTAAGGCGGGTACAGCCAGTTCCCACTTATATTTGAGATGAGAGGCAAAGCTAATGGGCGTACTTTGGAGGAATCATCCACCTTCCATTCTTTGTCAGCCCCAAATCCACCACATCCAGAAAGCATGCCATGCAGATCAACTTCAGCTACATTCTCCAGCTCCTCTTACAGCCAAATTGTCTCGCCTCCTAAGTACATATTCTGGCCCGGCCTTGGTGTGAAAGGTGATTGAAAATATGAGTGAGGAGGGAAGACAGATGGAGTTGGGGAAATGTGATCTAAGGGCTGTTGGTGCCAAGGGCAAGTGGGTGTGCCCAGAAAGGGGTGGAGGGGAGGGAGCAGGATCCAGCCATGGCCAATGGGTGATGATGCCTGCTGCCAGGACCAGGAAACTTCTTTGGGCCTTCCAGAGGTCCTAGACATGGAGTCTTAGACCCAGAAGCCCCGGAAGAAAGCAGACAGCACAGAGCTGGGTTTAGGATCTGACTCTGGTTTTTGATGAATGTGAAACTTCTTCAAGGGCTTGGAGGGAAGCACTGGGGTGCAAGGAACAGGTTGGCATTCTAGCTGTCAGAGTTGAGGTGCAAGGTGAGGACTTGATCCAGGAAAAGGCACAAGCTCCCCCCCTAGAGCTATGGGGTCGGGTCTATTCGTGGTGGTGGCTGAATTTGTTCATCTGATGCTGGACCCAGAGCACACCCCCTCCCACAATCACACTTCCCACTGCCTGAGCATGTCTGTCCTGAAGGATCGGGCACCAGACAGGGCTGCCAAGATCCAATGGAGGGAAATCCTTATCTTCTAGGTTGTAGCAGGCACAACACCCACACACCCCTGCACACGCACTGCCTTCCCACGTGCTCATGCACACTTACCCCAGAGCTGCAGGACAGTGCTGACTCGAGAAGAACTGACCTCATCCAGCCAACCAGGCTCCAGCCCCACTGGGACTGATATTAGTGCCAAGAGAGTCACTTTGGAGGTGCCACCCAGCCCTGCTGCACTGAAGTGCCTCTCTCCCGTCTTACCTTGTCACCCAGCCCTTCCCCACCTCCAGAAACGAAACTCTCCCTTCTCCCTGCTTTCCCCAAGGCAGAGCTCACAAATAATCATTTCACACTATGTAACCATTCTAAATGGAATCCCCATGCTTGACTGTATTGGGGAAAATTTATTTAGTAAGGGGTTTTTATTATGTAATATGTATGTGACATCCAGTAATGGGAACTGCATTATATTTATTGTTTTATCTCTAAGAAAATATTGAAATAAAAGGAAAATGATCAGGGCCTATTATTCTCCAATGAGAAGGAATTTCAGAGCTCTGCTGGGAAGCTGAGCTGGAGGAAAGGAAAGGGGCCTACTTGCCCTGCAGTGTCCCTGAAATCCAAAGAGGTTTTGTTTCTCAGCAGAGAAGGGGCTTTAGAGGCTCTAAAAATAATCTCCCCAATTTTTCTGGAAGTCTCTATATATAAGCAGAGAGAGAAACCTAGAAACCCAGGATGCTCTTAGATTTAATGAGATAAAATTGTGTGTCATATTTCTTTGCCTTCATTGTGGTGGTAGAGTCTCCATTAAATAACAGTTCAAACTCCATCACATTTTGAGAGTTCAGGTGAGCACTGCTTCCCGATTTGAGGCCTGTAATGTTGTTCTGGCAGACGCAGAGGGGTCTGGAAGTGCATGGGTATCTGCTGGTGGCTGGGCTTGTGCATGCAGCAGGGGGCTTTCTTACCATTATTATCTTCTTTCAGTTCCGGCACTTTCAGGAGAAATTGCCTTCTACATTTTTTTCCCAATTCAGAAGTGTTGTAAAGGGCATAGTGTCTAAAACCAAGTGCAACCTCACCAAGTGCTTCACTCTGACCCCTGGGACCTATGTGGTGGCCGCCTCTGCCCGCAAAGAGCCAATTGACTTCTTGGCCCGAGTCTTCCTGAAAATATCAGACTGTGACAGGTACAGAGCCTCTGAGCTTCTGAATGTTTTATTCTACTTAATTTTATAAAAACACATTGTATCCAACACCAGCAGGGGGCAAGGCATAGACCCTACTCATAATCTTACCATAAAGGGGTGGGGGGGGGTGAGAAAAATCTGTCAATCAACAACTAGCCCACAAACAGGACCAGGTGATTGCTAGAGGGAAAGGCAACTTGGCATGTGTGGGCAGAGGGGGTGGAAGGAAGGGCCCACTTCTGGCAAGAGGCACTGAGGAAGCCTTGCTGGAGGAGATGGCATTTGAGCCAGCTCTTGATGGAAGACCTAATGTTTCAAAGGGGGAGGCAAGGCAAGTAGAAGAGAAAGCATGAGATAAAATTGTGAAGCAGGGAAGTGGTTGAGCATGGAGCTGGTTGAAGCATACGTGATGGCAGCCAAACATGTAGGAAGGCGCTCCATGGCTTGCACAGCAATTATCTGAAATGTGGCCAGAATGTGGGATTTATCAGGAGGATAGTAAGAGAGAGAGTCTGACTGTGGAGGGTGTTCAGTGCCAAGTCAGTGGCCAAGACTGGAATCCACAAGTGCACACCTTGGTGGGCACCTTGTCCCTCCTGACAGACATATAGCCATGGCAGTCCCCGCATTACAGTGTGGATGAGACCCTCCTGGTCATGCACACCCAGCAGCCACTGTGCCACCAATCAGAGTTGTAACCCAAGACAACGCTGGCAGTGGGGTGGCATACATGTGTGCCTGGTTATGAAAGGAATCATTTACCAAGTGGTTTGAAGACCAGAGTATTCCCACCAGAAAGACCGGAGCCTGAGACACTATTGGTCTGTAGGCTCTTCAGCTTTCTGCTTCGGTCTGCCAGGCTGAGGTAATCTCGCAGGAATGGCCAATCCCCCTCCTTTAAAGAGTGAGTTGGTTATCCTTGTCACACTGTTTCCCTAATTTTCTAGGAAACTGGACAGCACTTTCAGTTTCAAAGAAATAAAGGTAGGTGTGTTAAGGTTTGGCTGTCAAGGGTCACTGACCACATCCCATCCCCAAGAGCCTCTGTCTCCTTCCCTCTTGATTCTCCATGGACCAGTGAAAACAGATACACCATAATGGGTGGATGGGTAGCCCTAGGGGAGAAGACCCAGCCTCGAAGGCCAAGCTGGACCCAACCAGCTTCCACAAACTGCAGTTTTCCCACTCTCTTAAAGGCTTTACCCAATGGCTGGTTGAAACCTCTGTCTCAGATCCACGTGGGAGGTTCTGGTGTCCTCAGTGCACCACAGAGGTAGCCCCCTTCTCCAGAAATTTGATGTTGATGTTCTCCCTTTGATACAGGAAAATATTCCAGAAGACGACTGGGAACAGACCATTTTCCACAGATACGCTCATCAGGTACAGTACTTAGAACTGGCGGTCCTATGTCAGACAGGCGAAGGCAGAACCAGGGGATTGGAAACTGCTCCCAGACTCTTAACAAAGTTACAGACAGGAAAAGCGACTTGATGGGTCACTTTATCGACCTCTCTTCATGGATGTCTCCAGATCTGATCTGGCTTCCAGACCATGAGGGAAGTAGCTCCCCACCCAGGTAACATCTGGGGTGGAATGAAGAGCGTGGAACAGAAGGGGCTCATCATGGGGTGTGTGTGATTTCTAAATCTTTAAACAAGCAACTGGCAATACCCCTTGAAATCTTTCTCCTGCTCTGCTGCCTCCCACCAACGTTGGCATCATTTCTCCCAGGAGCTGGCCAACTCCAGAAAGTGTTTTTATTGCCAAACCACCTATGTGCACAGGGGACTTTCTAAATGGTTTAATAAACCGTTATGAAGACATGTCAGGGTAAGAATAGCTGCCAAGGGCTCTGCACTATGGGCCTTTTACCGTTAATACTAGTGTTGGTGTGGCAACTGAGAGCAATAGAGATGCCGGTGAGTACAGGTCAGAACAGGCCATGCAGAGGTCAGGGACAGGAGGGATGCCAGGCATTCGGAGGGCTAATGGGGCAGTGGCAACCAGGAAGGAGCCCAAGGGAAAATGATGCAGGCAGACTGAGTCCAGAGGAAAAGCAAGGAGAATACAGAATGTGGCTGGCATGAGGAGCAGCTTAGTATGGACTGAAATAAATGGATTCAGGCCCTCATCTGGGGTGATTCAGAACACACTTCACTTGATGCAAGACCAGATCTTCTGAGATGATTGTCCCCAGTCTGTGAGTTCCCAAAGGCAGAAAGGACATTTTATGCATTCCTGGACCCCAGGACCTATCACCGTTCTTGGCACAGAGAAGAGTCTCAATTTGCATTGAATTAAGACAGATTTGCTTCCTTAGAGCAAGCTAAGGTTACTGCCCAAAATGATGAGCAGGGCCTGATTAGGATACCTGAGACCAGTTTCCTTCAGGGGCAGGAAGCAAATTTCTCAATTGGTTCGCGCACCTGCACATCTAAAAAAAATCAGTCACGTGATTAATGCACACATTCCCTCATCAGGACTATTCCAAAGAGCAGCCACTTGTCTCCTCATAGAGGGTAACTGGGGGTCCCTAGGGGTTCTTTGCAGGAATTAGACCAAGACACAGATCCAGCCTCATGCCAAGGTGCATGGCTGGGAAGTAGAATACAAATTGGACTCCAGCTCCTTATTATAGCTGGTGATTCCCTTAATACCTCACCAGCCCATCCAGTACCCTTAACACTAGGTGCTGTGCTTCTTTGGAGGAGATAAAACTCAGTTGATGGCGAGCACATAACACCAATGTCAGTGATGTCACTAAGATGTTGCAGGGATAATGTGAGGCCCAGTTCCAGGCCTGGGCATGGCATTTTTCTCAGGGGGCATGTGAAGGACACCCCTGGGGACAGGCAGCAGGTCTGCCTGGGCTTCCATTTCTAGGTGGTGAGGCCAACCCTGGGGATCATGCATCTGTTGTCTCTGGGGTGCTTGTTCTCCCCCAAAGAGGCACCCACTTCCACCTGACCCAGGGCCTCCCTACAGACCCACCTGCTGCAATTTCTCACTCAGATCCTTCCCTGTGGAAAAGCTTCCCCTGGATGAGGAGCCACAGCATCCCCTCAGCTTGTTCCCCGATGGGTGTAAGAAACGGCCGTGTTGGAACCGCTCAGCTTCTCTGCAAAATCATCATGGCTGATGTTACCCATAAAGCTGCTCGGTGTCCCCAGTGGAAAATTGAATGCAGTTAACACCTCCAGAAGTTGAGGCCAGGAAAAGTTTCTCTCCCCTGAGCCTCAATTGCTTCCCATTTTTAATCCAAGAAAGGCCTGATGTCTCCCTTTTTGCTTCATTGGCTGGGAAGACTAGAGCTAAGTAATGTTCTCGATTAGAGCAGCTTCTGTTAGCCTAGATTCTGGGCATTTACATACACTGTAGTCATCTTTTCTCTTAGTCTCTTTCTAGAAGCAGATGGGGAAATACACCTACAGGGCTGAATTGATTCATTTCAATAGTGCTGCTCCTGAGGGGCTCCTGAGTGCCAGTCTTAGGGTGGGAGCAGGGAGGAAGCAAACCCTGCTTTCACCCAATGATGAATGAAGAGAGAGACAAGCAGCCCACACCAAGTGGGTACCACAGACGTCCAGGGGAGGGAGTTGTCACCACCACCTGGAGTATCAGGAGAAAAGGCTTGACAGAATAAGCTGGGCATGGCAGGCTGGAGAGTGAGTACCCAGAAACCCAATGCTTTCACAAAGCCAGGCAGTGTACCCCTCAGCTGTGGCCCCATGTGATTCTGCTTCCTCTCTTGTCCTGACAGGGAGTGGACATTGATGCCATGCGGCTTCAGCGTCTCCTCAACCACGAGCTCCTGAGAGGTAAGGTCAACCTGCCGGCCCCCACCTCACCCCACTTCCGAGCAGCCCAGTGTCATCCCAGCCCCCACATGTGGGTCCTTCCTGTTTCCCCCTCTTCAGGACGCCAAGAGGACACATTCTCTCTGGATCAGTGCCGGAGCATGGTGGCGCTGATGGATGTATCCTTTGCTGTCACCCATGCCACCCTGCACCACTCCCACATCTAAGGTCTGCTCTGCTCTGCGGCCTTCCCTAGGGGTCTAATTAGGCCAAAAGAGATTGTTTTTCTTATGCTCAGTGTTCTTTCCCCTTCTTGGCTCTAAGGATCATCTAAGAGCCCAGGTTTCTGTGGATGCTGCACTAAGTCACTAACTCGCCAGAACAACCACAGCAGCAACAGCGGGAGTTATGCTCTGTTAGGCATCTTTTGTGTGCTGAGAGCTATACTGCTGTATATATATATATTTTTTTTCCTTGTAATTCTTGCAATAGCTCTGTGATATAAGTATCAAACCATCACACAGTGGAAGACATGGGTTCAGAGAGATTGTCATTGGAGCGGATCACACTGCTTGTCAAAACGTGTGCCTGGATTGGAAGCTGGATTTTTAGTCCCCAAAGTCTGCGTCCCACATCATCCCATGCTGCCTCTTTGTAGCTCCACTGGGAGATTCCTCCATTTGCTTCCCACAGGAGGGGCCCTCGCTATTAAAATTCCTTATTCAACAAACCCCCAATTCAATGAAGAGAACCCTTGAGACTTGTAGAAAATTCCTTGGCCTACACAGTCGTGTCCCTTTTTACTAGGATGCTGCATCTGCAGACAAGCCTGGGGTCGGAGCAGTTCACTGATTTGCCCAAGTTCCATGGGCACAAGTAGGGGGCTGGGGTGAAACCGAGGCCTCCTGACTCCTGCCCTGACTTCCATCTCCAGTAAGCCGGGTCATCCTCCGGGCCAGCCGGGTCGTCCTCCGGGCCTGTCGGGTCTGGGCAGGAGAGCTGGCTCCACTGTGCCTTCCTCCAGCTGCTGCAGCAGCTCTTCACCTGGGCGTGTTCTGCCTCCGGGAGTGGGACAGAGCCCCGGTTTGTTCACGGTTAACCAGGCTCGATTGGAAATGCGAAGCAGGCCATTGTCAAACAAGAGGGCTTCTTGATGAAGTCATAAATCAGGCCCTGTCTCTGCTGGCTGTGGCTTGGCATCGCTCAGAGGCTGCCCTCCCCTGCAGATGAATTACATGGCTGGCCGCAGCCACACAGCCTGGTCCTATCTGCTGGACCCTTGCAAAGCAGGCGGGTCTTTTCTGCCTTTTCTCCTACTGACCCACCAGCTCCCCTCAACTCCTCAGAGACTGATTCTTTCCTTTCATTAGTCCTCATTAAACCTGTCGTAAGAGTGACCAGGTCTGGCTTCAGTATAGGAGTGCGATCCATCCCCTCGAGCTCACTGGTGTGCACACTCACCTCTCCTGTGGCTTTGGCAGTGGCAACGACCCCCTCCTGCTCCTCCCCGCTCTCCCCTGCTGGGTGTCCCCTCCCTACCAGTCAAGGTTATGATTTGGACTCTTTCTCTTCCTGAGGATACAAGTGATGATGATGGTCCTCTTTCTCGGGGCTTCCTTCCCTTCCAATGGTCCATTTTCCCTTGTAAATTAAATCTAAGCCAGGTCCCTTGCAGACACAGCGGGAGCCGGCTGACATGGGCCACGTCCAGGTGACGGCCGCCCGACTGTGTTACTAGTTGATGGATGGAGCTGCTCCTGCTAGTCTGGCAGGATCCAAAGCCCCTTTGCTCACTGTGGCCTGAACTGGTTAACTCTTAACTGCCCACCAGCTGAAAGTGGACGGGCGGCTGGACGAAGAGGAGTTTTCAAGACTATGGAGCCGTCTCATTCGCTGTCAGGTACCAACCAGCATGTTCTCTCTTGACTGACATTTATCCCATCCAGTTTAGTCAAAATCTGTTGGGTGTCTAACACTGTGCCAGAGTTGAGGAGTGTGAAAGAAGAGGCACATCACCCCTGCCCTCCAGCAGAGCTCCCATTTTTTGGGGAGACCCACGGCACCACTGGAAGGTCACAGCAATGCTCGATCTCATGGCAGGATGAGCACACTCCAGGAGGGTGTCCGCCCCCTCCACTTCCTCCCTGGCCCCCTGCAACATCCCCAGACCCCTCACTCATCTCGCTCCCTTCCTATCCATCTGCCAGAAGAAGTCAAAGTCACAGATGTGGTCTGTGGCCTCACCACTGTTCTACAAACTCATCAGAGCTGTTATCAATGCCCTCCAAGTTGGCACTTACTTTGGGGTCCAGGAGAAGCCATTTCACTAATCCTTCCCACCCTGCAGGCCCCTCCTAAGAAACCTGACTGTTTCCTCCCAGAGTCCCAAAACTGGTGAGTGCCCGCCCAGCCTGAGAGTCCGTCCCTGCAGGGCCTCTGGGGCCTTGCCAGTTCCCCTTGCAGCTCCTAACACTTGGACCCCAGCAGTAAAGGCTCCTGTGTGGCTGTACCAGGATGCATCACTAATTAAATCCTATCTTGGGGTCACTTGGTTTCTCACAGGGGACTGCAATGGCTGACATGTTACTGTCCCCTCCCCAACCCCCATTAGATTGCGGGGTCTTTCAGGCAGGAGCTCCCTCATATTCATCTTCATTCTCCAGTGCTTTCCATAGTGTCTAGCAAACATCAGAAACTCAAACATGCTGAATAAATGACTGAACTAATGAAGTCATGAATGAGTGATTTCCTAAGTAAGAACATTCTAGGCCTTTAAACTCACCAACGGCCAAGTAAGATCAGAAAAAGTCCTCCAGCTGCTATTTCACAATAATTGCTCCCAAGTTGGCCTCCTCACACACCTCTGTGGGGTATTTTGCCTCAGCACCACCCCTGGGGCAGGTGTGCACAGACCAAATCAGGAGTCACAGCGCAATCCCATGGCACGTACACGCTTAATCCAAAGCCAGGGACCACAGGCCTAAGCGTAGGCCTCCTCACCTTCAAAGTAAGAGGATGATGGGGATTGGACTGAGAAGGCAGGAGAGGTAGGAAATGTGAAGGTGCCGCATACAAAATAGAGATGTGAGGGCACGTGCGGGGCCCAGGTGTTTCTCACCTACTGTGAGTGTTTTCTAGCGCTCTGTGTGCTGCACTCCTCAGCCCTTATAAATATTGCCCCTGTACGCCTTGTCGCTAACTTGGGCAGTAGGTACTGCCATTAGTCCTGCCATTAGCCATTAGTCCTGTGCTAATGGTGGGGAAACTGAGGCCTAGAGAGGGTAAGTGACTCACCCAGATGATAATGAGGCTGGGATTTAAACCCAGCAGTTGGGTGAGAAAGTCTGTGCTCTTAACCACCTCCAACCCAACTCTGCAGAGAGCGTTACACCTCCTTCCAAAGCAGCAACTTGCCCTGTGTGTCTGGAGCCCAGTCCAGGGGTACAGAGGGAGGGGGGCGAAGGTGCAGGCCTGGGAGTTTTAGTGCAGCGACTTCCAGGAATGGAGAAGGGGTTTCCAGGCCCCCTCACCCTGATGTCCTCTTCAAGGTCGACACTGGGACTCACATGGTTCTTTGCTTCTTTTTGCATATCAGAGGGTTTTCCAGAATATCCAGAGGTACTCTGGAATTTTCCTGACCTCGGATTTGTGTCAGGCCATAGAGGACACAGGTAAAACTGGGAGCTCTGTGAGCCATGGCTGGGGGGAGGGGATAACTGCTAGTGGGTGGAGATCGTTGACACCCCAGCATGTGGTAGGTAAAGGCCAGTACAATGCTGCCCACTGGGCAGTCAGGAAAGAGCAGAAACTCATAAACTGTCCTCCTTAGTTTATGCCGTGTCTGTGGGCCTCCAGGCTCCACACTCACACTCTATCCTCCCCCCACCTTCGTCCTCAAATGCCTTTTCTCACACCCACACAGCTCTAATTGTGAGAAAATAACCCCACATGACAGACACCCTACCGGAAATCCAAGTTGCCAGGGACATGCTTCCTTCTCAGCCTCTGGGCCAGGAGGTTTATAGCCCCGGGCAGGCTGCTGTGCTCTCTTCACAGAGGGTTTGGGGCTACAATGAAATCAAACGGCCTCTGTCTGCTCCAAGTAGGCCTAGTTTCAGCCCTGGGATAATGAAGATAATACTGTGGGGCACAGGAGATTTCCATAGTTCAGCAAGAATTTGCACTCACTCATCTGATGGTCTCCAGAACTCTGCCCACTGGGGAGGGCAGAAATCATTATCTCTGCTGGACAGGGAGCACACAAAGGTTAAGACAGGAAATTGCCACCTTCCTTAGTAAAATGCAATACTCTATTCCCCCAGGTGATGTGAAGGAGCCTCCATAATTCTACCTCTGTGGCTTTCAGATGGGTTGCTGCTCCCCTTTAGCACAGCCCCCTACCCCTTAATTCTTCACACCACAGAGCTGGTTCTTCAACTGAGCATGCACCAGCACCCCCTGGAGGCTTGTTAAAACAGATTGATGAGCCTCACCCCATTGGAAGCTTCTGATTCAGGATGGATGTGGTTGGGGTTCAGTCATTTGCATTTCTAACAAGTTCCCCTAGTGAGGTGATGCTTCTGTTTTGGAAACCACCTTTGAGAACCACAGAATAGCCACTGAAAGATAAAATTTTTAAAGGAGAGCTCACTAATAACTCCAGAATAATAAAGTGGAGAAAGATAAAGAATAGTTGGAAGCAGCTCACAAGACTTCAGGGCCCAGTGTGATAACATAAAGGTGCAGCAGAGCTAAACAGAGAAGGTGATTTAAGAACATGGCCAGCTGGAGACCGCACACTCTGAGTGATGGCATTCAAACCCACATTTTATTAACCACTGTCTCCAGCTGCATGGGTCACCAGGCTCATCCCCTTGATAAATGTGTGACTTGCTAGGTTCTACTTGCCACCAGAGCTCCGAGCCACCTGTGCCATTCAGCTGCTGTCCACTATGATGCTGGTGCCTCTCTGGAGCTCAGAACAAAACATGCAAGATGACCAGGGCTCTGTCCTGCCCACCCGAGGCCATGTTCTGACTTGTGCTCTCCCCAGTTCCTTGCATGACTTAGGACTGACTCGCCCTCTTCCAGGAGCCATGCTTAACATGCTGACTGCCTCCGCGCCTAAGGCCCCCAGGCGGCCTTGGGTCAGGGGCGAAGGGAGTTTAAAGGTCATCGGCAGAAAGAGGACTGACAGAGGCTGGGTTCCAGCAAACCCCAGTGTAGTGGCAACCCCCTACCCCTATTGGGATCATCAGCATGTGGGGAAGGTGCAGGTGTCCCTACCACAGCAAGGTCTCGACTTTCTAGACTCGGTATGTGGCCAAACTTCAAAATAGTGTCACTGGGGTCCAAAAACCAGCAAGAAAGAATTGACCAGAGAATCATAACAACGCTGAGGTAGAGTGGGCTGGCCACCGAAGCAGGATGAGTAGAAAATGTCAGTGGAAAGGCCATGAGGCCATTTGAATGGTTTCTCAGACCCAGCAAGGCAGGGGGCACCCCCAGTCCTGGCTTCCTTCCCACTCACTGGCTCACCCTGGGCCCAGAATTCCTTGCAGGGGTCTCTGTCACCAATGATCTGCTGGACCTCATGACCCTCCGCTACAGCGACAGCAGCGGCAAGGTCACTTTCCCCAACATGGCCTGCTTCCTGGTGCGGCTCGAAGCCATGTCGAGTGAGTGTCACCGGAGGGACACCCTGAAGACCTTCATAGAGCAAAGAGATAGGAGAGAGCCAGGAAAGCAGGCCTGGGCTAGGCCTCAGTCATGGGGTGGGCTGGAGCCCTGGCCCAAGAGGCAGAGCCAGTGTTAGTCTGTGTGACAGAATAATGGGCTTGGGATGGTTCCCACCTCCTTCTGCCCCCTTTTCTCTCCAAGACATTCCTCTACCCAGCCAGCTCATTTTCCTCATCACCCTATTCAGCACCTCTTTCAGGAAAGAGTTTCACTCAAAGCTCTGTGTCCCCGCTGCAGACGGTGTTGATAGTTTAAACCTGCTCTTCAATCATGCAGGGAATGATTTGGGCTCTGCTGAAGGAAGTGCACACCCAGCCCACAGTGGGGCCAGGAGGGCTTTCCCAAGGCTTCTGGGGGCAGAGGCATTGATACTTAGCAGCACACCCTTTGTTTTAAATGCTATTTTAGGTGAAACCCCAAGCCATTTAGAGCTCAGAATGGAGGTGGGATGGGATCTGACCTCAGATCTAAGCCTTGCACCCTCCCTGGGGTGAGGAGCCTCTAAACCCTGCAGCTCTCAGCTAGTCAGTTAATCAAGAATGAGAACCAAGCCCTGGGTGCATAAAAGGAATCCCAAGGCATAAACTTTCTCCAGAGAGTCCTCAGTTGAAGAAGGGAGGTTCCCCCAATTTTGGCATAAAACACTTCACATGTTTTATGTCTGCCTCCTCGGACCCACCCTGACTTCTCCCCTCCTCTCCCCACTAGGGACTTTCCAGAACCTCTGCAATGATGGAAAAGGAATCTACCTGACAGAAACACAGGTGAGGTCCCTCCCCACGCAGAGTCAGGGCACAGCTCCAGGCCACCTTCCTCACCTGATTCCAGGGAGTATTTTTCTCCCTAAGGATATTGAACAGTCTGTCAAAGACTGCTAAGCTGCTCCCTCTGGCCTCCAATTACTGCCTTTATATATTGCTGCCTGCCAACGCTGCTTTAGGATCTTGGCAGACAGATTTTATTTTTTTCCGATAGCTTAATAAAGCAGAAGATTATGGTGGGAGTCATAAATCCAGGAGGGAACTGAAGAACACCTGCTGAGCTCAACTGTACATGAAATGTACTCCCATCGAGTTTAAGAAAGAGCCTCCCAGACCAGCCAGCTGGTCAACCTCAGCTATCCCTGTACTGCCTGCCAAGTCAGGGAGTAGCAGAAGATACACTGCGAAGGGGCTGAGAACTCTTGCTAGAGTTGGAATTTGCTGGAAAGGGTTGATGAAATTTTTCAATGGAGGAGGGTACCATTTGCACTGCTCTGTACTAAGCCAACAAGCTCAAAGATTGATTGTAATGGTAATGCTTATTTCTCAGTGGATGAACCTGGCCATGTACAATTGAAGCAAGGCGTGGAGCAGATCCCAAAGTCCAGGTAAGAAATGGCGGCATTTGAATCATTTCCTCCTGGAGTGAAAATTCCCCTTCATCCCCAGGAATGGCACAAAAAACTCTCTCCCCTGAGAGCACCTCTCCCCAGAGATTACTGTGTGATAAGATCTGTGTGATAAGGCCCCTGAGTTTCAAGGCCAATACTGCAGATTTCATCCAAGCCATGTAGATCAGTGAGCACTCAGGGGAGTGTGAGACCTCATTTATGAGGGTCTTGTTTTGTGATTCTTTATTGAGATATATAATTGACATATAACACTGTTTTCCTGCTACACCATAATGACTTGATCTATGTATATATTGCTAAATTATTACAAGAGGCTTCATTACTATCCATTGCGATACATCCCAGTTTTTTCCTTGTTCTGTTTTATGTTCTACCCATTAGAGCAACCTTCATTACTACAGTATTGCTAACTGTAGTCACCATGCTGTATATTGCATCCCCAGGATGTATTTATCTTCTGAGAGTTTGCCCACTCTGCAACCCCCTACCTCTGCCAACCACCAATCTGTCTGTTCTTGTGTATCTTTGATTTATTTTCTTTTAGATACCATGTGTAAGTGGGATCATGCAATATTTGTCTTTCTCTGACTAGTGCCCTCAAGGTCCATTACAATTAGGAGGATTTTTTTCCTTTTTTATGACTGAATAATTTTCCATAGATGGACATTTACTTTTCTTCTGTGTCTTTGCTGTTCTGAATAATGCTACTATGAGCATGAGGATACAGATACCTTTTTAAAATAGTGATTTCATTTCCTCAGATAAATACCCTGAAGTAGAATGGCTGGATCAAATAGGAGTTCTATTTTTAATTTTTTTAGGCCTACTTTTTTCCATACTGGTTGCACAGTTTACATTCCCACCAACAGTGCACAAGGTTGCCCTTTTCTCCACATCCTCATCAACACTTGTTGTTTGTTGTCTTTTTGATAATCATTCTTCTAACAGATATGAGGTGATATCTTATTATGGATTTGACTTGCATTTCCTTGATGATTAGTGATATTGAGCATCATTCCATGTACCATTTGTATGTCTTCTTTGGAAAAATGTCTATTTGGATCTCTGCCCATTTTTAAATCTTGTTTATTTCTTTTGAGTTGTGTGAGTTCTTTATATATTTTAGATATTAACCTCTTATCAGATCTTATTTTCAAATATTTTCTCCCATTCTATAGTTTGCCTTTTCATTTTGTTGATGATTTTCTTTGCCATACAGAAGTTCTTTAAAATTTATTGTAATGCCACTTGTGTATTTTTACTTTTTTTGTCTTGCTTTTGGTGTCAAATCAAAAAAAAAAAAAATCATTGCCAAGACTCCTATCAAGAAGCTTACCCCTTATATTTTCTTCTAGGAGTTTTATGGTCTCAAGGTCTTATATTCAAGTCTTTAATCCATTTTTTTTTTAAATTTTTGTGTATGGTAGTTTCTTTCTAGAATTCTTTTTTTAAAAAAAGATTTTATTTATGCATACAAGAACTGGGGTACAGGCCAGAAGTGGGGTTGAGAGGATTCACCAGAGACAGAGTGGGGAGTAGAACAGGTGGATCTACTGAAATACACTGCTGAGGGGAGCAGCGGGCAAGTCAGGAGAGGTCTGCTGTGCCATGTGGGTTAGCTCCCACGCCACAATGGCTGGCGATAGCTTGATAGTGCTGAGACTTTGACCCCTGCGCCACCAGGGAAGCCCTGGATCCTAGACTTTTTTTAGTCTACACCCTAACCTATTATAGCAAAATCCCTGAGAGAGTCTGCTAGAATCTTCCAGGACTAGGAACCCAGTGATTTGTGTTTCATATTATTGGACATCTTCAGATATTGGGTAATCTTTATCTAGGGACAACAATCTAGTTCCCTGGAACTTTCTACTTTCGTTTCTGCCTGTGCTCACTGGACCACTGTGGAAAAAAGACTGCACATGCCAGGGCTTCAGACACTTGAGGATAGCTTCTGTGCCTCATCCAGAGCCCCTTTTCTTTAGTTACCCTTGTTGGCTCTCATTCTGTTTGTGCCAGTGTCCCTTTGAAGTCCGCAGTTCTCTCTGCAGCAGTCCAGTGATCAAACCATTCTGGAACCCTATTATTTTGAACCAGCATTTATTTAATCTCCCCATCATTTACCTCAAAAACAAGACAATGTCTCCATAAAGAAATAATATTTTATCATAAATAAGTCCTGATGAACACGGTACTTCCTAATGAACACAAGTTAACAAACATTGCAAAGATGAAAGTAAATTAGATTCAACTATATTTTCTTGAATTTCCCTTTCATTCCTTTTACAATATAGGACATTTGGTCATTTCCAGTCTGCCTGGCTCCTATTCCAATCTGGATGATTTATAATCTCAGGAATGATTCTTCAGTTGTTTTATTTTTTAAAGCTAATTCAGCAAGAACCAAAGACTTGAACTTTTGAAATAACTACTTTCTTATTATCCTTTCTTTTGCGTAGGATTCCAGTTTTTCCACATGTCCTGTCCTGACAATTATGTAGGAAGTATAATATAAGATACAAGGTTATGTGTGTTTCCATTTCTTTCATTAATGCCTATCATTATCCCTAAGCATGTTCTTCTGCCTTCCTCATTAATCACTGTCCTCTGACAGCAAAGTGCTAAAGCATATCTGCTCACTTTTGGTTCATAGGTTGCTTTGCAGAACTGGAGGCAAGAGACTGAAATTCTGACTCCAAATTTACAAGCCCACTTTCATCTGTAACCATTCCCAACTTCCTCCTGAAATAGTAGAGCTTATATTCCTCTGAAAGTGTTCTGATCTCATTACCTTCCACCTTCACAAGGACCTGATTGAATGAATTATCTTCCTTATATTCTGAATACTAAACCTCTCTCCTGGAGTCTTCCAATTCCCATTTAAACATGACTATCATTTAAATTTCCTCCCTCTCATAATTCCCTTTCATTTAGAACTACAACTCTTTTCTCCCTTTATAACCAAACTTCATATAAGAGCAAATTGTCTCCACCTCCTTACCTCCCACTATCCATTCCAACTCCTTCAACTTGAACTTCCCAGACATCATCTCTCTCCTTGACTTTTACATTGGCTTCCTGACTTTCCTATATCTCCTGTATCCCTCAATCAATTTCCTGCAGTCTAAGTATACTTTTAAAAATCCAATCATTGCACTCCCCAGCTTGAAACCTTTCAGTGTCTTCCTATTGATATCCAGGGAAAGTTTTAAGTCACTGGATGATAAGAGACTGCACCTGGCCTCTGCCCACCCATCTAACCATACCTGTATCTCTCCTCCTTCCTGCACTCTGCTCCCACTGCCTCAGTATCACCTTTATTTCCTTCTCTGTCCATCCTTTGCTCTTAGTCTGCTCAGCTCTGGGGTTAGTTATGTAGCTCCTGATCCTTCATGTCTTAGCCCAATTGGGTTCCCATATTATTTGCTCACATATCAATCTTCCCCACATATAGTATTCAAGATGCTTTGTTGTTCCTTTCTTTTCCTTTAAAGTCTTGTGGAGATAGAATTCATGCATCATACTGTTCACCGATTTAAGGCATAGAGATCAATAGATTTCAGTATAATCACAGAGTTGTACAACCATCATCACTGTCTAATTTTAGAACATTATTATCACTGTTGAAAGAAATCCCATGCCCATTAGCAACCACTGCTACCCCTCCAATCCCAGGCAATCATTAATTTACTTTCCGACTCTATAGACATTTTATATAATTGGAGTTGTGTAATATCTGGTCTTCTGTGATTGACTTCTTTAACTTAGCACATATTTTCGAGGTTCATCTCTGTGGTAACATGTCTCAAGACTTCATTCCTTCTTAGTTCCAAGTAACAATTCATTGTAAATACATCATATTTTATTCATTCATTTATCAGTTGATGGACATTTAGATTATTTCTACTTTTTAGCTCTTGTAAATAATGCTGCTATCAATGTTTGTGCACAAGTTTTTGCATGAAGGTATGTTCTCATTTTGCTTGGATGTATTCCTAGGATTGGTAGGGCATATGGCATCCATATGTAACATTTTGAGGGCCTGCTAGACTGTTCACCAAAGAAGCTGCACCATTTTACATGCGAGTGAATGAAAGTTCTGCTTTGTCCACATCCTCACCACTTTTATTGTCTCTTTTTTTTATTTTAGCCACCCCAAAAGGTGTTAAGTGATATCTTGTTGTGGTTTGATGTGCAGTTCCCTGACGGCTAGTGATGTCGAGTATTTTTCCAGTGACATCGAATATCTTCCCAGTGCTTATTGGCCATTCGTTGATCTTCTCTGGAGAGATGTCTATTCAAATCCTTTGCTCATTTTTAAATTGTTTTTTAAAATCTCCTGTCCCTTATCATATGTGATTTGCAAAGATTTTCTCCCAATCTCCCGGTTGTCTTTTTAGTTACTTGAAAAATTGTATAAAACATGAGTTTTTTTTATTTAGGTGCAGTTAGTCTCATCTATTTTTAATTTTGTCACTCACACTTTTGGTTTTTACTTATGAAATCACTGCCTGACACCAAAACACAAGCATTTACTCCTATTTTTCATCTAAAAGTTGTATAGTTTTACAAGTTTCATAGTTCTTACATTTAGGCCTTTGATTGATCTTGAGGTAATTTTTGTGTATGGTGTGAGGTAGGGATCCAGCTTCATGTTTTTGCAGGTTGATACCCAGTTACCACAGTGCTACTTGGCACCCTTCTCAATAGTTTATCTAATTAAGGATTTATTTCTGGACTTTCAATTCTATTCTATTGTCTGTCCTTATGTGTTATCTAATATAGTTTTGTGGTAAGGTGGGTTTTGTTTGTTTTTTAAGGGCAAGCTAAAAAGAAAGGAATTTTACTGAGATACAAGGCCCTTGGTTTTATTTTTACTTTTTGATCCTCTTCATCCATTTCTCCCACCCCCAGCCCCTATCAACAACCAATCTGTACATATGAACTGTTTTTTTTTTTCATTCTCTTAATTCCACATATAAAGAGATCATATGTTATTTGTCTTTCTCTGTTGGACTTATTTCACTGAGCGTAATATTCATATCGTCTCATTCTCTACTATAGTTCTGATATATATAACTATAATACACATGTATGTATATGTATATCATACTATATGATGGTGAATAGGAATAATATATATTAGTGAATAATAGTATGCATGATATGTAATATGTAATATTGATAGCAAGTACTTGCTTGTATATGGTATATGTGTGTATATATTTATATATATTCATCTAGTAATGGATGTAGTATGTTTTGAAATCAAGAAGCATGTCTCTAATTCAGTTTTCTTTTTCAAAACTGTGTAGGTTATTCTGGCTTCCTTATACTTTCATATATATTTTAGGATCACAATTGACAAATTCTGCAGGAAACAAAGGCAACTGGGATTTTGATAGTAATCACATAAATCTGTGGATTAATTTGGGGAGTATTGCCATCTTTACCACATAAAGTCTTTGATCTATGAACATAAGATATCTCTCCATTTTTTTTTAGCTCTTTAATTTCTTTCAGCAATATTTTATTGCTTTCAGAAGTCCTGCATTTCCTGTCTTAAATTCATTCCTAGGTATTACATTCTTATTAATGCTATTAAAAATGCAGTTTTCCTTAGTTTCAGTTTCAGAATATTCATTGCTAACAATTATTATTTAAAAATTTTTATATAATTAAAATTAATTTTTATATACTGATATTCTGCCACCTTGCTAAACTCATTTATTAGTTCTAACAGTTTCTTAGGGGATATGTTAGGATCTTAAATATACAAAAGCTTGTCATCTGCAAGTAGAGTTTTATTTCTTCTGTTTTAATCAAGATACATTTTATTGCTTTTTCTTGTCAAATTGTCAGGGCTAGAACTTCTACTACAGAGCTGAGTAAAGGTGGAGAGAACAGACATCTTTATGTTTTTCATCTTGGGGGGAAATAATCATCTTTCACTATGATGGATTTTTATAGATGAAGCATTCATCAAGTTGAGGAAATTCTGTTTGTAGTTCATTATATCAGCACACCTTTAATTACCTGGTGTCTGTATTCCCTGTGAGGCAGTAAGCCCAGGTGTGTTCAGAGCAAAGTGCCCGGCATGCAGGAACCGCTTGCTAACAGTTTCCCCAAACAACAGAAAGAAATTGTCCTTTTAACCTCATGCTCTTCCTTTGTTTTGTTCTCATCCCAACTTTTGTATATAATTGTCTTCTTCCTACTATTTCAACTGTTTCTATTTTCTACCCCTTTAGAGTCCCCAGGGAGAAGATAGTTGACATTATCTTGTAACCTCCAAGATAGCATGATCTTCCTACTCTTTCAACTACTTCTTTATTTTCTTCCCTATTTGGATTCCTAGGGAGCGAGTCAGCAGAGGTCTGCTGCGCCATGTGAGTCACCTCCCTGACTGGGGATCGAACCCGTACTGCAGTGGCTGCGGACAGCTTCATAGTGCTGTGTTTTACATAATCTTGTAACAACCTCCAGCCTGTCATGATCTACACTCTTTTATAAAGACTGTTGTTCGACCTGCTGATCCTCTTGCCCTGTTTGAAGTCTGCTTTCCCGAGACCAGAGCGCATTTCAACTCTCTCCAACATTCCCTTACTTTGCTACTACAAAGTCTAAGTCACTCTTTTCAGAATCGCTATTTCCTGGTCAGCAAAGGGACTTTGACTGTCAGCCTGCATTCCATGCAGAGGAGAATCCCCTCTTCTGGCTCACTCGGGCCCCCAGTGCAAAGAAGCAATCACTGCAATGCAGGGAGATAACCCAAGTGAGCTTCTCCCCAGAGGCCAGGGCTACAGAAACTCCTAACCAGTCTGTGTTGATTCCAGGCCACTCCCTCTCAGCTGTGTATGAGAATCTTCTTACTGTCCCTTGGGCTCACCAGGCAAGCTGGGGTGCACTCCCATCCTGTTCCCTCATCTCCCCCCATAGGCTCTCCTCTGACTTCAAAGTATGTGTGACCAGACAGCTCCTCTTCCTTCCCTCCCATCATATCTATTTCTTTTGGGTTTTTTGAAAGATTTCTTTATTTATGCATACAAGAACTGGGGTACAGGCCAGAGATGCAGGGGGTGAGAGGATTCACCAGAGACAGACAGGGGAATAGAACAGGCGGATCTACTGAAATACACTGCTGAGAAGAGCAGTGGGCGAGTCAGGAGAGGTCTGCTGCGCCATGTGGGTAGCTCCCTGGCCAGGCATCGTGCTGCAGTGGCTGCGGATAGCTTCATAGTGCTGTGTCTTAACCCCATGCGCCACCAGGGAAGCCCCTATATCTATTTCTTTTGAACAGAGCTTGCACCGCCATTGCCACATTGTGGGCAATGTTAAAATTGCTTAAAGAAATCAGGTTCGTACTTTTAAAAAATGCTGACACTGAGTGCGTTGGTGTAGGGTCACTAGACATTTGAAACTATGTTTGATTGATTTCAGAATCTAGAAGTTTAATACACTGTAAGTCATACCCACTGAGAGTTTGTCTAACTAATGTCATATGCTTTCATGTTGATCAGCTGTCAATACAGCGGTGATGTGCCTCATTCTAATAAAGCTAATATTTGCCACAACTTCCTGATACACGAAAGTAGTGCCTTGAGGAATAGGCCACTTCCTCCTACTTTGCTTGTGGGGGACCCTGATCTTGCTGATGTCCCAGTCACGGCTTTCACCAGAATGGGTCTCCTTTTGGCCTAATCAATTCACCTCTCCCATCCTACAGGCCAAAGAAATTCTTTTTGAGAACTGGAGTGTGGGGGGGCTGAATTTTGCCCTGGAGATGTGAGAACTCCCCACCCCCTACCTCCCAAATATACCTGCTGATCCCGCCTTTCAGAGCAAGGGTGCCCCCCTTCCAGAGCTGGTTCTTAGAGTGAAATGTCTCCAAATGGGAAACTGGCATGTACCCTCCAAGGACATAAACCAAAAAGCAGAAAAATTTGGAATTCAGGAGACCAGAGGTCAGGCACAAAATCCTTTACTAGCTGAGAAAGTCGAGGGACCAGGGCTGTGCGCCAGAACAAGACAGCAAGGAGCCCAGCAAGGGGAGCGAGCTTGCAAAAAAGGAAACAGTCATTATCTGATCACTTAACCATGGGAAAATTAGTGTTTAGGATGGTTTTAAATTTCTGCTGGAGAGTTTTGGAAGAATTATTAGGATAATGAAATTGACTAAGATGATTTTCAAAAATGAGGTAATTATTATCTCCTGGAAGAATAAAGACTTCTGCAAGAAAGAAATGTGATCCTGAAAGTGTTTCTTCACTCAGCAGTGAACAGTACATACATAATTATAATAAAATTGAATATCGATTTAACCAAAAAAAATGCGATATAAATATTTTAAAGAATAGAAGGGGAGAAGATAAAGGTATGAAAGTGGGTTGGAGCAACCGGCCCCAGCTGCCATCGTCAGAAGTCCTCAGCATTTAAAGCAGACGAGCCCAGGGCTAACCGTGCAGACACATTATTTATAGATTTGGAGTGCACATCAGGAAACGAAGTCTGGACACAGGAATTTAGGAGGGAAATGGCACAGCAGACTGCGTTTTTCCTTCATGTCTTTTTGTGCTTCTTGAATTTGTAATTATGTAGCTTGGGCTGTGTTGTTATGATAAGTAAGCAAACCAGCAAACATACCTGAGATAAAAGAGTTTAAGATTCGAGAGAAGCAGCTGAAGACAGAGAAGAGTTGAGGCTTCTTCACCATGTGGACAGGAAAGTTGACTGATTTTGTAGGAAAATGTTCATGCAAGAATGTCACTTTGACCCATGACACACACATGAGAGAAGCGTGTTCAGGTGTGCCCCTGCAGCAGACCGACCCGGGCTCGGCTGGAACAGAGGATGAAGCTGCTGTTCTGGTTGCCCCTGGTCTGTCTTTCCATCCTGCCTAGAGTCTGGGGCATGTCTGCTCCCCAGCTCTCCTCCACTTTGCTGCAGGCACTCAGGTGCGGAGGGCGCTGTGGTTTGGACTCGGAGCAGGAAGAGTGTGTGGGTAGGGGACCTCTGAGGAATTTTGAAGAATGGGCAGACATTCTCGTCCTTGGGGGAGTAGGGCAGCAGCAGGACGGAGCCTGTCCAGTCTTGCCAGCAGGTGGTACCTGTGCCCCCTCTGCTGTCTCCTGGTCCCGATCAGCCTCTGTGGGCTGATGTGGTCACTCAAGGGAAGGAAAGTCTTTATTCTGCAGGGGCCTCCTGCATTTGAGCACCTGTGTCTTTCTCCAAGACTAGTTCTCAGTTTTCTCTCAAGAATCTGCCTCTCACCCCAACAGGTCCTATTGCCCCTGTGCTTGCCCCCATCCAAGCTTGGACCACCTGAAATGTCAAAGCCACCCCTGAGGAATCTGGGCTGAGTCCTCAGCTGGGTCAGGCCCTGGTCAGCCCGAGGTGACAGAAAGGGCACCTGAGTATGGAACCTCCTGGAATCAGCCTGGAATCCCCGGGAAAGTCAAGCAGGAGATGTGCCACTGTGGGAAAGAAGCTAAATCTGGGATTTGTCGCTCCAGCCTACCCCAGGTCTGGGATGAGCTGGACGGCGGCATCTGCCCACAGGTGCCGTGGGCGACACAGAACAGTCCTCTGGACACTTGCAGGACAAAGATAATCTCCAGTGTCTGGATCCTGATTGTTCCATGATCAAATGACAAAATAAAACAAAGTTCTTGTGATCTTAGGCTCAGTGGCAAGCAGAATGTTAGTTTCACAAATGAAAAAAATACGTTTTGGGAAGGGGAAGTCAGTCAGCAGGATGAGCACCTCCCTCCGTCCATACCCATGAAGTGGGCATCTAGTTAGTGTCTCCCAAATCTCTGACCCACTCAAGAACAGAAGAGATTCCAGGAAATGACCAGCCAGACCTCACCGTAGAGAATGTGGCTTGAGAGCTCATTTTGAGAGGCGCCTCCCCAGTGAGGAATCCTTGCAAATGCATGTGCCAGGAGGCCAGAGGGTGGAGAATTCGTGAGTGGGAGTTTTCTGAGCAGACACCTCGGGATGTGGAGGGTGTGGGCAGAGCCACCAGGCACCACGCCGAAGGACCAGGTCAGCGTCCAGACGTGAACACAGCCTGGTACAAGGAACAAACACACAGTCTACTAGCAGGCACCCTGCCGGGACTGTGGCGGAGCAGTGCTGGGTGGGGACTTTCCCACCGGGCCCAAGGCCTGGCCAGCCAGGGTCCGTGGCGGTGGCTGACAGCATGGGTTCTGGAGGTAGACGGAGTTAATGCCCGAAGATCCCGAGTCTGGGGCTGTCAGCCTGCCCTGTTAGGGGAGATCTCCTGCGGGTGAGAAAGTGATGCAGCAGGACAACATCAGTTCTGTTACAAAGAGAGTCTCCAAGAATGAATGAGCTTTTCCAGTGGGATTTAGAGGGAACCTTCACCGGAATGTCCAGGTCAGAGCCCAACACACCTGCACACTCAACCACATCACCCCAGGCTCCTCCTGGGCCTGCTGGGGCCCTGGAGGACAAGGATGCCATGGGCCTGGGGCCAGTGGCTGGCCGTGCAGCTGAGCAGTTTCCGCCCTCAGGGGGCTTTGCTCAGGCACCAGCCTTTGATTGTCTCTGTAACAGGATCTGAGAGAGGAGGTTGATCTATAACCTACAAGCTGACTCTCTGCTGCACCCAGGCCAGAGGGCTCAGGGAGGCGCCCTGCTTGGGGCCAGGAAGAATGTGTCACCATTCCCCGCCCCCCCACAGGAGAGGAGAGCTTGATTGTTAGCCCCCGGCCAGGGCAGACAGGCCAGCTTGTGCCTAGACGGCCCTCCTCAGGGCTCCCATATCCTTCACCCAAGGTCAAGAAAGGCCTCCAAAGCAGGGCTGAGGACTCCAGACACCCTGACTCTGCCCACTTCTTCCCTGTGAGGTGTGTTGTCTGGCAATAGGTGGTGGGCAGGAAGCACAGCCAGCACCGGAAGGGCAGGGAGGGCCAAACCACGAGGCCTCATCACAAATCTCACCTGCCCCTCGGACTCCCCATAACTTCTCAGCAGCAGCTGTTCCACAAGGGAAGCAGGAGGCCATGCCTTACCCACTTTACAGGGAGGTTTTAGGGCCCAGAGAAGAGGTGGCCACCCCAGCTGCAGCAGACTCAGTGACCGTGTCTTCTCCAGCAGCTGGGCCTTAGGCTGGCCCTGGGTGAGGAGAGAAAAGCATGGGATCACTTCCCAGGGCCAGGGGTTAATCTGGTGGGGGTGAGGTGAAATCTGAGGCCTGTGTGCATACACACGCGTGCACGCACACACACACACACACACACATGCAATAACCCTCCTCCCAGGGGAACGCCCCCCAAAAAGCAGTCCACATGTGTGCCCAGGGGTTGAGTCAGCCCTGATTCTCTTTAGAACATAAATGGGTCCCTTTGCCCCACTGGGTTCTTGCCATTGTAGGCTCAAGGCGGACAGAGGCAGGATTCACAGGGGAAATCACAGGGGCTTTTCTCTTCACATCTGTGCTCTTCCTCACCCTCTTCCCTCCCTTTGCTCCCCCAAGGGCCCTGACCTAAAAGAATCCATGGAGATGCTCAAATAGAAGCCATTCAACTCAATGGGGGTCCTCCAACTTAAAAAATGTTCACCTCATCCATGTTTTAAATACAGAAGCTGTACAATTTACCCAAAACCAAGCACTGAAAATATTTAATTCCATCTAATTGCCTGTGGGGGGTGGGAAAAGACAAGGGGGAGAGAGCGTGGGATAGGAGAAAATTGGGAAGGAGCAGAGAGTATAAGTGGCAGCATCTAGCCAGGAAGAGAGAAACCACGCAAGGTGTTTGAGGATGGAGTTATTGAATACAGGGAACAAGGTGCTCATCAAAGAGTCAGGATGTGGAAGAGGAAAGGCCCCAGAAGGTCACCACCGACTCCAAGTTCACCACTAGCTTTCTGGGAACCAAGAAGCTTCTGTCACCTTGTAGCCAGACACTGGAGGAAGCTTCAGAAACAGCCACCACCTGTGGCCCTGCGGGGATGATCTGCAGGGCAGAGCTCACATCTGGAGCGCCGTGCCTGCCTACCTGCTAAGGGCAGAATAATGCGGCTTCTGCCCCTCTTCTGCCTTCCAAGTGTCACCTATGTGCATCTCATTGGTGGGATTTACGTGCATCTGGAACTCTCCTGCAAGGGAGCTCACCAGCTTCCAGCCCCTCCCGATAAGAGAGAATACAGAAGGGGAGCATGGATGTGAGGTTCCCCCCAGATAATAGCACCACCAAGAAAAGAGGAAACTCAGGGAGAGAGGGAGAGTCGCAGAGATGGAGAGCTGGGCAGAGGGAAGATTCAGACAGCCAGGAACAGCAAACCGGGCAGGGCAGGGACAAATAAGAGGGGACAGGCAGAGGACAAGTGAGCAGTCAGATTAAAACGGAGGGAAGAAGCCGGGGTGCAGGAGGTCGTTTTGGGCCATCATCCGATATTTTGTGAAAATGCCGACTTGCCCAGCACTGACCCCTTAACCGTTCTAGTCGCAAAACCTTTAGGGTCGTGACTGTCAAAGTTTGCTGTGCATAAAATATCCCCCAGAATAGATTTTTAAAATAGCTTCAGAGATTCTGACCCAGAGAATCCAGGGTCAGGCCTGGGGATTGGCATTTTAGCAGCTCCCCCGAGTGGTTCTGAGGTCCCTGGGGGACCTCCTGGGAATCTAGCTCTTGACCCTCCTCCAGGGGTGGACACGCTTTTGGCCGCCCTGGGTGGGTAGCTTGGAAGCGTGGACAAGTTGGAGCTTCCAGGCTGCCACCCGCCCACCGTGGGATCTCACCAAAAGCCCTTTCTACCGCCCCTTTTACCTCTCCCCTTCCTGCAGCCTCCAGAAATCTGATGTCCTAGTTAATTTTTACCTCCAAACAAGCTAATTAAGCAATAATCCTAGCAGAATCCATCACTCTGACAAGGTTGTTGATTAACCATCCCCCAGTCAAGCCAAAAGTGTTTAATATCCCAGCGGAATGGTCAATAATGAGTACAGCAGCCGCCCCGGGCTGTGTCTGCGAAGACAGATGCAGAATGGGTAATTGGGCCCGACTTTGCAGCCTGCTGGAGGACAGCAGGCAGCTCCAGGACTGCGTCAGGGTGTCCAGGCCGGGGCCTGCGAGCCCTTTCTGGACCATTCTTTCTGAGACCACCCACTGCCCCAGAGGGTTTCCAAAGTCACCCCAAGCCTGGACCTGAGAGGACAGTCTGTGGAAAAGGGAGTTGGCTGGGAAGAAAATGCCCCAAGTTCACAGCTGTGGCAACTCCATAGCCGCCAGAGTCAGAGCGAGGCCAAACCAAAAAATGACTGCCTTCGAGAGAGCCATTTCAAGTCCAGTCGAATATGTCTTTCTCTTTTGCACAGTCAGACTCCAAGCACCCCACTGCTGCCTTGAAATGTTTGCTTTCTCAGTGCCTGGAGAGTTGGGCCTCGAGCAGGCGGGACCTGGTGAAACACTGCCCCCTGGTGGCCGCAGTTGGGGCAGCAGCTCCACCTCCCAGAGGTTCCAGCTCACGCAGGCAGCCGGCGTGGGCCGCCCAGCCGCGCCCTCTGGCGGCGCCCCCTGGAATTGCTCGCTCATCTGCTGGCTCCAGGGTCTAGCCCTGCTCTCACCTCTGCGGTTTTTACATAAAGAGTTGATGTCCTTGGCAAATACTCTGAGCCAAGGGGAAGGAAACAGACCCCAGCTGAATCACTGATTTGGTCGCTGACATACTGTTACTGGGCAAACCCCAATATAAAATGGGGTTGCCTGACTGCGGGGCTTCACCCGCTCAATCTGTTACAGGGCAGGGAGAGGGGCAGCCCAGACCCCGCCAACCTGCCTGTTCTAAATGGGTTCTGCCATCTGCCACATCAACACAAAACATAGGAGACTTTAATGGGAAGAAACGTTAGTACAATTAGGAAACAATGCAGGAAAGTCAAAGAATCTAGTTTCTAAATCAAGCACCCAAAGTTACCCGTCCCCTCGTGGGTAAAAGTCCATCCATATGGGATTGGCCCAGAGCAAGGCCCCAAAGCCTGGCACAAGTCTAAAGCATCTTCCAGTGGGGACCCACAGAAAAGGGCCAGAAGCAACCAGACAAGCCCGGAAGGAAAAGAGCAAAATCAACATCAAGATAAAAGCTGCCATGGTCACCTCCCCACGGGTCTCACCCACATCTGTGTCACCCAGTCCACGACCAAAAGACAAGCGCAGTTTCTTCACGTGTCTCTCGGCTCCATGCGCCTCCTCCAGGTCTCCTGGCTCCATCCTGCTTCCTTCCTTCCTCAGTCTCCTCTTCAGCTTCTCCTCTCCCTGCTCAGCTCCACCCTCCATTTGGGTGGGGCAGGGAACCTGGAACCTCCCCCTTTCCTGGGGACCACCCTGTTACGATACTATGTCACCTTATATCTTTAAGGGTTTCCAATTATTTTCAGTCGCATAGAAAGAAGAAAAGCACCTCGCTGCGCTCCAGCATGTTAAGAGGATGGGTGAGTGGGTATTTATGTGGTGATGTCAGGGGCGCGGGGCTCTCAGGGTGTTGATTAGCCATCCCATCCCCCAGTCAAGCCAAAAGTGGGGCTTCTCTCAGCCCCAGCAGCCCGTGCGAAAATCAATATGGATCCCTGGCTTCTAAAATAAAAATCAAACAGGGCACGTGAATCCTCTTTATGGGTGTATCCCGGCGGAATGGCCAATAATGAGTGCAGCAGCAGCCCTGGGCTGTGTCTGAGGAGACAGATGCAGAATGGGGCCAAGCTTTCTTATTCTCCTCTAAAATGGAGGACTGAACTCAAAGATTGCTAAAGTCCCGTGCAACTCACAAACTTGGGAGCCGTTGGGATTCTATTTAGTAATCGGTAAGTGACAGAGATCAGCAAGGGGGAAAAGAAGGGCCTCTAGCAACGCAGCCACAAGAGCTCTTACCAGGACCCACTTTCAGGCAAAATAAGTCAAAAGTGCCCCACCCACCCCACCTGGGGGTTGCCACTCCTTATAGGACAGTAGAAATTCAAAAGCCTCTTTGCTTACCCAGAATTGGCCTTTGCATTGACTTTTTTTTTTTTTAAAGATTTATTTATTTATTTATACAAGCACTGGGTACAGTCAGAAGCGCGGGAGGGTGAGAGAATTCACCAGAGCCAGAGCGGGGAGCAGAGCAGGCAGAAGGACCGAAGTACACTGCTGAGGGGAGCAGCGGGCGGCAGGAGAGGTCTGTGCGCCATGTGGGACCCTCCTCCGGTGGCCGGGGAGCAGCCGGGGATCGAACCGGCGCTGCAGAGGCTGCGGGCAGCTTCGCACCCCAGCTCTCAACTGCTGCACCACCGGGGAGACCCCTTTTGCATTGACTTTGACCCCAGGAGGCCTGGGTGTGGTCCCGGCTGGTGGAGAGACAGTGACATCTAGTGGCCATCTCCGCTAACCGGCCCAGCCCTGCCTCTCAGCTCTGGCCAAGTCTCCAACCCCCGCAAGGCTCCATGGGCAGTAACAGGCCAGTGTGAGTAATGCAGGGCCCTGGGTTACAACCTCAGTCTTGAAACTGCCTCTGTCTGACCTTAGTTGATTCAAATAGGAGTTTGACATGTAAATCCTTTCCTTCCAACTTCCTTGTCCTCTGGGAATCTGCCATGGCTTATGGCAGCCAGTCAGGGGTCCTAGGCCTACATGTGGACAGGGTACCCCAACCTGGAAGGAGCTGTCTGAGGTTCCATCCCCACAGTTGTGCACGGTCCTGCCACGCAACCACCTCCACCAGCCATGAGACCACCCGGCCAGGACACTGATGCAGATCGCCGACTCCTGCCTCACCAGCTCAGCTGCTGAGCTAGGAAAAGTGACAAGACCAGGCAGAAGGAAGGAGCTTTGTGTTGCAGGCCAGTCTACCTGTGCTCACCTCTTTGGATACCAGGGCCTTGTCCTATTGGTAGGGTCCACAGGGCTGGTGTATCCCTAAAAAACAATCCAGATGGGTTCTAGTTAACACACTAGATACCCCACAAACCACGAAGAGTGAGACTTCAGAGCCTCCCCCAGGGCCCAGGTGCCATTGTAGCAAGGCGGAGGACACGGAGGCTGAGCCTGCTGATGCTGCTGAGGCCCGTGTTACTTTCATCCTGGAGTAACTAGGCTTCCTGTCTCTTGAATCATGTTCCTTTTCGCTCATTTTAGTCTGTGTTCCTTCGTCTTTCTCAAAGTATATATAACCTTTGGGTGCTGCATCATCCCCTTGGGACCTGAGTGCTTTCCAAGGTGCAAGCAGCTGAGGTGCCAGGTGAGGCTGCACCTGTGCCTGCACCTTTACTCCTCATGCTTCCTCCAGACCACCCTAGCAAGTGCACAGCGCCCACACTAGGCGCCCTGGGAGAAGGAAACTCAGGTTGGGGAGACAAATTCTAGAGGTGCCACATTTTTTTTGGTGGCATGTAGTACATTACGTGTGCTTGTAAAAATATGTTGCTGGAAATGGAGAGCAGGTGAACTAGTGTTTTAAAACACCATTTCAGGGTGTTTGAACTCCAGTCAAGAGTTCAAAATCACACCAGCTGTTTGAACAGGGAAGTCTAACAGAATTATGAACTACTAAACGAGACCAAAGGACTCCAAGGAATACAGGATTAGAAAATGCAGGAAACAGCTGCAACCTCTGGCCTGAGGGGATGAGGATAGTTGCCCCAAGAAGGAACAAAGGACTTAGCTAAGATTCAGCCCACCTGGAGAGTGTGGCTGCCGCCCGGTAGATGGTGACGTTCACGGGGACACCCGCAGGTGGGGTGCCACACGGAGTCCAGCCACTGGGTGCCAGAAACACCTTCTGGAGAGAGCACCACCGGGTGAGAGCCAGATGCCCCAGGCAGTCACTGTAGGAAGCAAAAGGGCTTCCTGGAGGCGGGAAGAGAAGCGCATCCCACCCACCTTGCGGTGTCCCTGTAGCGCCCCCTACTGATAAAGTCTAACATTAACCGGCAGGCAAAGGAGACACCCTGGCAGGGTCCAGCTCTGCTATCAGAGTCTGGCAAAGGAGGATTTGGAGTTCAGCGGCAATAAGCTGACGACACGGCTACTTTGTGCCAGACCCGCGTCAGGCATTGTCTTCACGAATCTCCTATAATCTCAGGCCTAATTCCTTGAAATAGGAGCCAGCATTGATGTCGTTGCTTGCTGTTGAATGACCAGAGGCAACCAGAAGGGCACGCAGGGACTCGTGGCTGAGCTGGTGTTTAGACAGAGGTGTGTGTGGCGCTAGCCTCTGGGCTTCTCCACCGAGGTTGCAGAGCTCCTCCTCCAGGAACACACCTAGCGCCTCTGAGCACTGCTTCGTGAGCTCTCTGCCCTGGAAGCAAGGCAGTCAGGTGCCCTTGGGTGCTTGAAGGCAGGACTCCCAAGTCAGAATCCCCGGAAAGCCTTGGTAGAGGCTCCAGCTCACCTCTGCAGGGTCCAATTTAATAGGTAGAGGGGAACCTGGAATTTGCACTTAACAAAACCACCAGAAGTCAGGATACGCTCCGAGAGGGGACCATCCACCCCAATGGGATGGCAATGAAAAGTAGGGGCTGCCCAGCCTTGCATCGCTGCCGGCTAACAAGCTTCTCTTAGCCCCAGCAGCCCGTGCGAAGGCCGATATTGATACCTGGCTTCTGAAATGAAAATCAAATAGGGCACGTGGATCCTCTTAATGGGTGACGAAGCTGTAATGGCGATAGTGGAGCAGAATTGAGTCCTGCTCATCAGCTGGGAAACTGGAGGGTGGAATCCCTTGGCCTCTTGCCTGGCAGCCCCTCTGGGCATATTTTCTGGAGAGGAGGTTTTCCAGAGCTAGGACAGGCCAGATGTGATCCCATCTGGCCCAGGGATAAGCACCACTGACTTTGGAATGCCTGCCTTGTGTTTCTGGCCCTTACACCCTCTTGCATGGCTCTCGCAGCAGCTCTCAAATCAGTAAGCGGAGGGGCTTGCCCAAGGTCACACAGATACAAGGGGCAGGAGAGTCTCACTCCAGAGTGGTGCTCTGTCCTCTGGCCCAAGTAGCTTGGGAGAGGAACCAGCTTCTGGCCCCGAGCCCCGACCAGGGGACAGCCAGTCAGTCCTGAGAGGGGCTGAGGGGGTGTCCCGGGAGGTGACTCAGCACAGCCTGCAGGCAGCCAGGACTCAGCCAGGGGTGCCTAGAAGTGCCCCAGAAGGCAGTAGGGAAGGCAGAGCCCACAGCCTGAGCTACACAGAAGCCTGGAGGAAGGCAGGATGGGCCAATGAAGGAATAGTGCCAGTTCACGGTAATCAAAGTTACAGTATCTGATTGATTCTCCCAAGTCACTGATGAGATGGCCACCGGAAAACTCACATCTAGACGGGGAAAATTTAGAATCCTCTCAAGTGCCAGCCTGTTTAATCCTACAAAAGGGTGAGAATAGTTTCTTCTCTTCCATGTCACGCTGCCCAACCCATACAAGGTTTGAGAAGACTGGGCATCAGCCAGTGGGGCTTGGCGATCCTGGCCAAGATGCACGGGGATCCCCACCAGCACCCTGCTCTGCCCGACGGGCACCTCCACTGGAAACCGTATGTCCTGGGAGGATCCAGGCACAGATCCCGCTGCCTGCATGGCCTTGGCCCGCACCCCTCTGGCCCTCACCCTCTTCTGTAAAGAGGCATTTCAAAGCACTACCTCTTTCTTGGCCACACCCATAACGGACAACACCAAAAATGAGCTCTAGTGTAAATCTTTGGGGCGATGACAGCAAGCACTGTAACAAGTGCATGCCTTGATGGGGTGTTGATGGAGGGGAGACTGTGCACGGGTGGGGGGGGTAGGGAATGCGCTATGATTTCCCCTCAATTCTCCTGTGACCCTAAAGCTACTCTGAAGCCTAAAGTCTATTTAAAGGGGCGGGAAATTATTGTCTCTTTAAATTGTCATGAGAATTAAGATAAGTCAGGGTTAGAATTAAGGATCAGATTGGCCAAGTGAGCTTATTTATAGTCAGGAGAAGACAGCAGACACAGCCCCAGGCTGGGGATAAAAACACTCGAGGTCTAGGATCTGCAAGATCCACCCTCCACTCCCTCTCTCCAGACAAAGCTTCCCATAGTCAGAAGACTTGGCTATTTGGCAAAAGCACGACTCTGGCCGGCCACTGCTCTGCTCTGAAGGCCTCACTTGCTCCCCCAGTGCCTTCCTCTGGCCACAGGCCTTCCCTTCCCTCCACTTGCTGGACCCCACAGCCTTCTGGGTACCTCTCAATGGAGCACAAAGAGAATAGGCAGGTGTCCAGGAACCCACGTTTCAGGCCCAACTCTGCCTCAGCTGTATCACCTAGGAAACATCTTGCCCCTCTGTGCCTCGGTTTCCCCACATCAGATTCCTCCCCTCCTCTTGCTGACTTACATCACTGAGTACCACTAATACCCAGACCGCGTCCAAGGGTCCTTCCAACTGTGACTTGTTTTTTGTTTTTGTCAGTGAGATCAACTTTTTCCTCTTGATTTTGTTTATTTGTATTGAGGTAACATTGACTTATGACTTTATAGACGTTTCGGGTGTAGATGTTATAACTTGACATCTGTGGAGGCTACTCCGTGCTTGCCACAAGTCACTTCCAACAGTGTACAGCTATGCCGTGGGATTCAAATGTGCCGGGAGGATTATAAAGTGCCCCAAAGCCCAAGGATGAAGACTAGAGAGTTTCCTTAATCCCAGTTTCCAGAAATATTGTGTTTCCTCCAAGCTCTGTCTTTTGATCCACGTTTCTGCCCCCTCGCCTGTGTGAGTGAAAGCGCTTGTTTGGAAGGTGCTTGGATGGCTGTGAGGACTGTAGGACTGTGTCCGTGCCTGCGGTCCAGGGCTGATCCGGGAAAGTGGATGCCTCCTGACCGTAGCTCCACGTCACCCTCCAGCTATAGCTGACCTCCCGGCCAGACACCCTCCCCAGATCCAGAGACTGTGAGCAGATCCCCAACTTCTCTGGGGGAAGCACATGATGCCCAAACAAGCATGAACTAGGCTCCACACAGATGTGGTTCCAGGCTAACTCAGCCACTTCCTTGCTGTGTGACCTTGGGAAGGTACTTACCACCTCTGACCCTCGCCGTCCCACGACGCTCTGATAGCGAGACCCTCTGCTCACAGGGTGTTGTAAGGATGAAGTAACATGACACAGGCGGTGCCTCTGGCCTCATAAACCACAGCACCACCTTATTTAATATGTGGTATTAGGTGTCTTGTCCTTAGAAGAGGTCACCTCTCTGTGTCAGGAAGGTGCCTAGATAAGGACTCCACTAGCAACAGCTATTGTTTCGGGCCTTGGCAGGTTCATCTCCCTCTTAAGGGGTTTGCATTTGCTGCCCCCCCATGACCACCAGGCGGCAGCACAGGGCTGTGGAACCAGAGCCCTTTTTCTGCTTAAACTGTCTCCGCTCAGAAAACAAGCACTAGTTGGGCCCTTGGGTAACAGTAAGCGTCAGCTATTTATTGAGTTCTTACCACTGGAGCCATGTGGGAGCACTGAACGTGCTCCACCGGGAGAGGGAGGTGCATGCAGTGACCGCCTTGACGAGGGGAGGGAAGGTGAGTCAGGTGGAAGGATCTGTCAAGGGGGCGGAGGTGGGAATTAAACCTCCCCATCCCGCAGCCCAGGCACCTGCATGCTGCACCAGTCAACCACCTGGCAGGCCCAGGAGCCTGACTTGCAGATGAGGACAGTGACTGAGAGGGAGGGGACTAGAAGTCAGGGCCTGCCCCCAGAGGCCTCCTTCCCACAGAGCCCAGACTCCAGGGCTGGTGCTATTGGTCAAGGCCCCCACTGTAGTGAGGCTTGGCCTGGACTCTGCAGGGGCACTGAGAACCCCAGGAAGGCAGGCAGGCACCCTGGTCTCCTTGTTCCTTTCTTATTCGTAGAACAGGATTCCTAGGTAATTTTTAACCCCTGAGTCTCAGTGATTTGTGGAAACTTCCTCTGCTAAGCCTGCCTGAACTGTACTCCTTCAGCAATGGCATCCGTAGCTCAGTGGCCTCTAATCCCTTCGTCCCCACAGGTGCCCAGGAAGCCATCTGTGTAGACACATGTCCTGCTGGGGCCGGGTGACCAGCAAGCTGGGGCAGGAGCATGCTGGGGGCTAGCAGTGCTCCCACGGTGTCCGCAGGTTGGGAAGAAGCCCCAGGTCCACGGCTGGTGGTGTTGGGACAGGGCAGGCAGCCATTGGTCAAAAAGCGGGGGCCCTCATCCTTCCACACGGACTCTCAGAAATGCTCATGTTTGAAATTAGGGCCTGTTTTCTCCTAAATAGCCCTGCCTCACAGGGGTGCTTGGAAGGTTCTCCCAAGGTAACAAACACATTGAATGTGCTCAAAGCCAGACCTGGAAAATAACAAGAGAACAGAGTTAGTTAGCTGGTGTTAACCTGGAATTCCTGCCTGCCCCCACCCCTCAGTGACACTCACCTGGAAGCGGAGAGGTGCAAACCAGCGAGAGCCCACCGGGTCCACACAGAGTCGGGGGCTGGGCAGCAGTTCTGGCTGGGCAGAGGCCAAGGGCCAGCAGCTCTGAAAAGCGGCACCGAATGGAGGAGAATGACAGTGCGGCCACAAGGATGGGGGCTCAAGCCCTTGAGAGATGTGGGAGTACAGGTCTGGGAGCAGGCCGCTGGGCAGGGGCAGCCCCTGCACCCCAGGAAGAAGGTGCAAGCCCTGGTGGCCAGGAACAGACACTGTGGTTGGGCAGCACCTGGCAGCAGTGGCTAAAGGCCCAGTGCCAGCAACAGAGGGCAAAGGACAGGGCAGGGCAGCCTGGAAACCAGATTTGTTTCGTATCTGAGACATAGTACTGTAGTTTTTGTGACCCACCAATTGGCAGGCCCCTTCCCTAAAAGATAAGATAGGCTCAAACTCCCCTGGGGGAGTTCATCTCCCACCTCGAGATCTGTGCTCATGCCCTGGCCTCCTGCCTCTGGTGCTCCCTTTCCACTCCCACCTTGCATCTCTGCCTTCTGCTCCCTGGTGCTGGCCTGTCCCAGAATGCTGTTTTCTTTCCCTGTGTCCATGTTATACAAAATTAAAATTTATGTCATTAAAAAAATTAAAATTAAAACAAGACTCTCACTCCTCAGGCTGTAGTGTTCCAGGCCTTTCCTGGGGGCCAGGCCTTACTCAGCCCAAAGTACAGGAGCAGGCTCTTGGCCAGTGAGGAACCACCTCCTATTAGGGAGCACTCTGTCCACCCTGCTGTGGTGGTCCAAGGACAATGGCCTCTGCGGGGCCCAGAGGTGGCTCTGAGCCAGTGTGTGTTATCAGCCTGCATGTTCAGTGCAGAAGACAAGGGCTCCCTTTCCTCGGAAGTGTGTCTTACTGACAGTTACTAAACTCTCCCTCCTCCCTCAGCTTAGAAGTCCTCACCACGCTGCTCACTGGGTTTCCTCTAAGGAGGCTGGCAAAGAAGGAAGCAATGGGGGGGGGGGGGGTGTCTTTATTCCTGTGTTTCAAAGATACCTGGCATTCAATCAGTAATTTTCTAAGTTTTAAAATGCGGCAGATACATTTTGTTTACAATAAAACTTGATGCAGCGTCCCTAATCCATACAAAAAGGAAAAATACAGCAGAGGGAATGAGAATTCTTAATCCTGGGCCCAGATCCCTGCCTTTGCTCCCCCCTGCCCCTGTAGCCAGCAAGGCACCCTGTTTTCTGGAGAACAGAAAGGGGGAAAATGCCTCTTTAACCAATGTAAGGACATACAGATTAAGTCTTAGTAAAATAAATGCAAATCAAAACTGCATTGAGATAGTATTTTTGCTCTATGAGGCTGGCAAAGATCCAAAAGGTTGGGAACGCTTTATTTTGGCAAAGGTGTAGGAAGCAGGCCTCATGCAATGTAGGGAAGAACTGAATTGATGCAACACCTGTAGAGGGCAATTTGGAGACATCTATAATGTAAATATACACACAGGTTTCCCATGCTCTTTGAAAGCAGAACATTCCTATTTGCTATAATTTGGCAGGTTATTTTTTTTGGATCTGGAAACACTCAAAAAAATTTCCATATAAATCAATGGTAATAGCGTTCCCAGACCCAAAATATAACCTACCAAATCACAGCAAATAGCAATATTCTACTTTCAGAAGCAGTATTTGAAAAGATACTGACTGGGAATTTTAAAATATAGTTACAGTCACCAAACCACAGATCCATCAATCTAAGAGAATAGCAGTCAGAAAAGAAGAACAAAAAAGGGGATGGGGTAGGAGAATGGAGAGTAGGAAATGAAGAAGAAAGAAGAGAACCATAGCTTATCCAAACTGCTGAAATCCAAAAATGAGGAGAAAAAAATTGGAGGCAGTGAGAGCAAAAGACCCAGTGTATACCCAGGAACAAAGGTCAGCCATATTGCAGAGTTCTTTTCAGAAATATGCTAACCAGAAGACAATGAACTGACATCCTAAAGTGCTGAAAGACAAAGGATTGTTAACTCAGAATTCTATTCCCAGGGAAGGTATTTTTCAAAAATAAGAGTCCAATAAAAACTTTTTCAGAAAAATAATGAATTGCTGACATACCAGTACTATGAGAAATACTAAAGCAAGTTATTTAGAAGCTATATAGCAAATAGAAACCAGAATTTACAAAAAGAAAATAAAGAACATTAGAAGTGGCATTAATGAGAGTAAATTCCAACGGATCCAAAATATAGTGGACTGTATGAAGCAAAGTCAGTAGCAATGTCCTGTGTGCTTATGGCACATGGAAAATGCCAGACAATGCTGGTGGGGAGGAATATACTGTTGTAAAAGCCTTATAGTACAAGTAAAACAGTATGATATTATTTGAATTAAAATGCTTATTGTAAGCCTTAGGCTAATCACTAGAATAAATTTAAAATGAAGTAAAAACAACAACCCCTACTGGAAATAAAATGAAATAATAAGAAACATTCAATCTAGGGTAAAAGAGGTAAATAAAGAGAATAAGTAATGATGCAACAAATAGAAAAGTGCAAGACTATAGATTTTTAACTAGACAAAGATAATTATATTCAATGCAAATTGCACAAGCACGCCAATTTAAAGACAGTAATTGCAAACTAGATTTTTTTTTAAAGCACAAAATTTTATTCTGTCTCTTAAATACTGACATAAATAGGATGACACTAAAGTAATGGGGAAAGATCTATCTTGCAGACTTCAAAAGTAAGCTGAAGTGCTCATATTAATATCAGACAAAATAGACTTTGGAACAAGGAATATTACTGTTGATAGAGGAGAACAGTAAATAATGATTACAGGATAAAATCACCAAATAATAATGAGCTTAAGAATGTATACCTTTAAAGAGAAAGCTTCAAAACACACAATGTAAAAAGTGACATACTTGAAAGGGAAAATAGACAAACCACATATGTATTTAGAAACTTTGACATTCTTCTGGCATGACTGATAGAAGAAGTAGCCAAAAAATCTCTAAGAACATAGATGACCAGAACTGCACCATCAGTCAACTTGAACTAATTGATGTTCATAGAATATTCCACCCAACAACAACAGAATACGCGTTCTTTTCAAGATCACGTGAAATAGTTGCCAAAATAGGACATATTCAGGGTCACTTAAAAACAAACAAACACATTTAAAAGAATTTAAATAATACTAAGTATGTTCTCTGACCACAGCAGAATTGAACTGAAAATTGAAACCAGAAAGCTATCTGGAAATCTTCAAATATTTAGACATTTAAAAAACATTTTTAAATAACCCTTGAGTCAAATAGGAAGTAACAGGAAAATTAGAAAATAGCTTGAACTGAATGAAAATAAAAGTACAATATATCAGACTTTGTGAGATGCATCTAAGTCAGTGCTTGGAGGGGAAATTTATAGCATAAGCTTATGCTAGAGAAGAAGAAAGGAAAAATGACTGCTCTCTCACTCTAGGAAACAAGAGTAGAAAAGCAAATCAAACTCGAAGCAGGCAAAAGGAAGAAATTAATAAAATCAAAATTGAGGACAGAAAGACAATAGGAAAAAACTCAATGAAATGAAAAACTGGATCTTTGAAAAGGTAAATAAAATTGATAAAACACTAAAAATATTAAACAGTTATAAATCTGTGCAAGACTATGTTGAAAATTAGAAAACTTTGATGAAAAAAAATTAAAATAGTCCTAAAGAAACCCATGTCCATGGATTGAAAGCCCCAGTGTTGTTAAGATATAAATCACCCGTACACTTAATGCAATACAATAAAGCTCCATGCAAAATATTTTATAGAAATTGACAAGCTCGTGCTAAAACATATACGGAAAGGCAAGGAACTTGAATAGTCAAACCGATTTTGAAGAAAAAGAGTAAAGTTGGAGGAACTGCAAACCTGATCTCAAGACTTACTATAAGTTACAATAATGAGGTCATGTAGTTTCAGAGAAATATATATATTCTCCAAAGATATATACAAATGTTTTTATGAGTGTGTGTGTGTGTGTGTGTGTGTGTGTGTAGTCCAGAAACAAACTCTTTGTGCACTAAGCTCACCCGGTCTCCTTCACACTGGGTGATTGTTCAGTGAAGTTGGAAGAAAAAAATAAATGGTCATAGTTTCCTCAAGTGCTTTCCCTTTTCCCTCTGTCCCTCTGTCCCTCTGTCTGTCTCTCCATCATGCTAGAGTCAGCCACCATCTTGTCAGAGTCGTTGTGAATAGAGACCTTCTTTCTTGGTGCACGTGTGTATGTGTGTGGACACAGGAGAAATCTGTGAGAGGCAGGGCCAGGAAGAGTAGGAACGAGAAAAGAATTTTTCAAGGGAAGAGCCAGAAATTACATCCGTTCAAAAATATCCTGTCCCTCTCACAAATACAGCGACGCGAGTAGATGTGTCACTGAAGGACACTTTGAACACATCCAGGAAGAGTCACTTGGAGGGGCTGCCACTGAGGGGTCTCCCCTGGCTCTGATGATGCCCCATGTCCTGGAGCCCCCAGATGGAGGGAGAGCCAGGAGCGGGTCTGTGCCAGCCTCCCCAGCCCTCTGGCAAAGGGAGGAATAACAGAGCAACCAAACTTCTTTTTTTTTTTTTTTTCCTTATTCAGTCATTCAATAAATAGCACTGCATGTGTATATGTCTGTATGGGGGGAGGAATAGAAATAGGGAAACCAGTTAGAAGTAAGTCATTTTGTATCATGTAACTTAAATATTTCAAACAATGGTAGGTGTATGTTTCTTTTTTTTTTTATATTATAAATTTTATTGTTATATTCCCCATACAATTGCAGCCCCCCATTCTGACCCCAATCCCTCCCCTCCCGCCCCCGCCCCCCTAAAAGTGTCTCTGGTTCATAGTTGTTTGTTGATTTTGATTTTCACTTTCTTATAGTTATTCATTTTCCTGGTCCCTTATTTAAGTTTTCTAGATTCCTGCTATGAGTGAGACCATCCGGTATTTTTCTTTTTCTTTCTGGCTTATTTCGCTGAGCATGATCCCTTCCAGCGCCATCCATGTTGCTGCAAATTGAATGTGTTTATCTTTTTTGAATGCTGAGTAATATTCCATGGTGTATATGTACCACATCTTCTTGATCCAGTCATCTATTTTTGGGCATTTGGGTTGTTTCCAAAGCTTAGCTATTGTAAATAGTGCTGCTATAAACATAGGGGTGCAGGTGCTCTTTGGAATTGATGTTTCTGTGTCCTTTGGGTAAATACAGTAGGTGTATGTTTCTTATCCTAATCATTCATACTCAATCACAAAAGCAAAATAAAATTACAAACTACAAATAAAGTTGCGTCAAAAATCTGTTTCAGCTGAATGGGAGGGATGGTGTGTGGCTTCCAGTAAATTGTCCTTTACATTCCGTTGCATGTTCTTTTTTTTTTTTTTTAAATAATAAATTTTATTTTTATATTCCCCCATACAATTGCAAACGCCCCATTCTGACCCCAATCCTTCCCCTCCCGCCCCCCACCCCCCAAAAAGTGTCTCTGGTTCATAGTTTTTTGTTGATTTTGATTTTCACTTTCTTATATTCATTTTCCTGGTCCCTTATTTAAGTTTTCTAGATTCCTGCTATGAGTGAGACCATCCGGTATTTTTCTTTTTCTTTTTGGCTTATTTCGCTGAGCATGATCCCTTCCAGCGCCATCCATGTTGCTGCAAATTGCATGTGTTTATCTTTTTTGAATGCTGAGTAATATTCCATGGTATATATGTACCACAGCCAAACTTCTTAAAAAGCCTCTGGCCTGAGGGTCCAGACTACCAGATGTTAGCCCCTCAGGGAAGAGCTCGGGGGTGAAAGCTCAGAACAGGAGGGCAGCCCCACAGAGGCGCGTTCCCAGGTGGATGCCATGAAATCATTCTGCCTCTAGTAGAGTTGGCACCTGCCTGCCAGGGTGGACCCCAGCTTTTGAAAAGGGGAGGCATGGTGGCCACAGCTGAGAATCAGCTCCCTGCAGACCTCGGGTGGGCCATCCTTCCAGCAGCCTTGTGAAGCAGGTGATATATCCTGTCGATCAGAGGGGAGGCTGAGGACAGGGGTGGTTCTGTGATGGATTAGTCATGGCAGAGCTTAGCTGAGTCTCATGAAGTGGGGTGGGAGTTCTGCTGCTCCCCTCGCCCATCCAGCCCTGACTGTCAGCAGACACCTCAGCCAGCTGTGGTCACTGAAGGGGCATTGCTAGGTGCCCTGTGGGAACAGCTTTCAGCTTGTGCAAGTCGACAGGGAGGATAGTCGGGGTCATTCTGCAGTTGTGAACTTCTCACACCTCCCTCATTCCCACTCAGCTGGGAGCCCCCGTCCAGTGCCCTCCAGCTCTGTAGCCAGTCCAGACACCTCTTACCTGGTCAAGCAACAGCACCTTTGAATGCCACTGGCTCTGAGCTCTGATGAACGTGTCTTAACATCTTTTGGACCTAGAGTCAGACAGACCAAGGTTCAAACCCCACCTCTGCTGGCCTCTGGAGGACGAATGCCAGGTGGAGCATTTTCCTGCTGCTTCTGAAACAAAAGACCACAAACTTTGTGCTTTAAACAACACCAATTTATCAAGGTGCCCAAATCAGCCTCACTGCGATAAAATCAAGGTCTCTGCAGGGCTGTGCTCCTTCTAGATCTCGGGGAAGATCCACCCCCTTGTTTTTCTGGCATCTGCAGCTGCCTGAGTTCCTTGGCTCTCGGCCGCATCCCCTGGACCTCTGTTTTCATCACTTGTCTGGTTCTCAGACGCTGGCCTTCCCACCTCTCTCTTATAGGACGTTCCAGGATAATCTCCCCAACACAAGATCCTCGCAATCATACATACATTTTAGCTTCTATTCATAGGTTTGGGGCGTTAGCCTGCACCCTGTGTCTTCCAGGACTGTTGGGAGGACAAATTAGGTTACAAGGTGCCCAACTCCATACCTGGCAAAATGTTGAAAATAAGGTCCTGAAAGGGCAGCCCTGCCCCTCCTGGTCTGCGCAGAGCTGCTGTCAGTGGCTGGGACTGTCCCAGGCCTGGCACTGGTGGGGGCTTAACATCCTTGTTGAAATGAAAGGCCAGGTGGCTGCGGGTCCCTGACCCCCCTATGGCCCAGGAAGGGCTGTTTGCCAAGCTACAGGCTTCGAGGCGGCAGGGGGAGGAATGTGAGCAGAAACAGGGAACGGTATGTTCAGGGACATAAATTCCAAGTGGTTTTTGTTGGGAAAGCTGAACAGAAAATCATCCATCTGCGTTCCCCACTTCGGAATGCTCTTCCGGGTCAGCTGAGCAGAGACCCATCCCATCAGGGGTCCATCTCCCCGGAGGCAGAGGCAAGGCCTGGGACAGAGCATGGCCGGAGGGCTGTGTCCTGTGTCCCTGGCGAGGTGGGCCCCTCGCTGCCCTGGTGCGCGTTGATGACTCGGCTGCCAGGACTGGCGACAGGAGGCGAGTCCAGGAGCACAGGCCAGACTACAGGGAAAGTGGTGGGTGCAGGGCAGGGCTGTGTCCTTAATGTGGGAGGCATGGGGCAGGGAGGGGCCAGATACCCAGGACCACTCCCCATAATTCCTCCCCACATAGGCTTTTCCCCAGCAAAATCTAAACCCATCTTGATCCAATACTCTTATTAGTAAAACACCCTTCCTTGGTAAAGGGATCGATTTGTGGACAACCTCTGGTGAGAGGCACTTGAATCAAAATCCAGTAGGAAAAAACATGGAGAAAGGCTCCTCCTTGCTGGTCACCAGGACATAAAGCACAGTGGGCACCAGGGAGCTCTGAGCAGGCCATTGTGCGGCCGCTCGGCGAAGGGCAGCTGCAGCAATTGTTAGGGGCAAGAATTTAGATGGCGACCAGGGACCGTGCTGATGGATTTAAGTGAATGCTGTGGAGCCACAGACAGAATTCAAGGGGTCTTTGCAATTGGAAGGGGAAAAATTTTGCACCTTTATTTTCACTAACCTTCAGCCAAAATGTAGCATTTCCTGTGAATCTGAATGTAGGCAGCAGACCTCAGATACTGCAGCAGCGTCAGGATTTGCCCCCATAGAGAGCGCAGGTGTTTTCCTCTGCCAGTTCTCTTTTGCAGACATCTAAAGTCATTGTTTAAGCTCATCACGACTCCGGGATTATCGTGGCTATTAGACCTGTCTCAGGATCTTGTTGAGTGTGCTAACAAAGCACATGCCATGTGATATCACAAAGTCGAGGTTCTAAAAAATATTTTGATAACTGCATCTCATTGAAGTCGGTTTCCTTTGGAATCTTTTGTGCTCTGTTCTATGCATTTTAAAATGTTGCTCTGAGGTGGGGTTCACCAGCCTCACCAGCTTGTCTTCACCAATGTGTTCAGAACCCTCTTTCCGCGCAGAACCTCATGCTACGCTCACGCCCAAACAGCCAGGGTGATATGTGCAGGGCTAGGAGACCCATGTGGGCCTGCAAACATTTTGGGGGGGCAGCTAGCTCCAGTTGTCCAAACACAAAATCATATGAAGGTGGAGCTGCTCTGGCTGCATTTGGGAATGGGGGTTTCTAGGAGCTGCTTCACCCCTCCACTAATCCCTCACTGACAGATGCCCCTCTCCCCTTCCTGAGAAGCTGCATGCAGCTCTGGGTTCTCACAGAGATCTCTGCAAATCATCAGCTTAATGTGCCATGTCTCCAGGGGCAGAGGACAGTGCTGATGGCTCCCTTCTTGGTGGCTCACCTACACGCTGGCATGGAAAGTCCTGTCTGCAGGCAGGTCGTGGGGGGTGGCAGAGGAAGGGTGTCAGGTGTGTTAGCTGTCAAGCCAAGGCAAGGCCTCCCTCCACCTGTGTGTGTGAAAGAAACCAGGGGATCCTGGCCCACAAGCTCTAGGTTATAAGCACTGTTTCCCCCACTTACCAGCTGTGACCTCCATTTTCTCTGTTAATGAATATTATCAGTAGCTCCCACCTTCAAAGACTACTTGGGGTGGATTAAAGGAAACAATGTGGAGAATTTGTTTAGCTGATTCAGTGAACACTCAGTAAATCCCTGCTGGAACCTGAGCCCTTTCACCAGGGAAGAGGTTAGAACCTGTCACAGCCTCCTCCCACCACAGGCTCCTGCCCCAGCTGGGTCTCCAGGGTGTCTCCCTGACCAGGTCACCCTGGAGTAGAGCACGCTGTGCAGGCCTGAGTCGCCGAGTCCCTCCCAGCTTTCCAAACATGTCACTTGGCATTCTCGGGTGTTTGGGTAGCAGCGGTGGCGGCTCACCCAGACGGCCACACTGAAGCTATTATCTAATCATCTAATAATTAGCCTGACATTTCTAAAGGGCCTCGAGGGCCCTGGGATGACAGCACTGTTCTCAAATGCAAGGATACTGTAATTTTGCACCTGTGCCGGGCAAGATGAGAACAGAAAGGAAAAGTGACCCAAGGTTGCGCAAGCCCTCGGCAGTCCTTAGCCTGTTTAAATGAAGGCAGAGTGTCTGGGAGCTAAGGAAGCATTAACTCCAGGACCCTTCAATTGCACAGTCCTGTGTTTCCTGTAAAATATGCAAAAGTAATATATATTTGCATTGTTCCCCAAAGAGATATTCCTAAACTGCTAGAAACTTCAGTTCTGTAAAACCTAACCCACCCTCCTAAGTTAACTAAACCTAAGTTACCTCTTGGCTCTGCCCTACCCGGAAGTTTACATTGTCCGTTTGTGCCATTAAGGACTGGCAAATAGATTTGGGGGTACAAGCCAGAGAGGGAGTTGCACTGCGGGTTAAAGAATTGGATAATTTCTTGGAGCAGAATCCAGCTGGGACTTGTGGTCTTCATCCCAGAGCCCGGGTTCCCAGCTCTGCCACCTAGTGGGGGATTGGGTGCAGCCACCTGAACTCTGAGCCTGAGACTCCTCCCGAAAAGGTAACCTAGAAATCTGACCTGGCCCCAGGGAGAGAGTGACCGAAAGGGCAAATGGGTCATCTGTCAACATGCTGAGATGGCAGTGTGTAGGGTAAAGAAAATGTCAGGCTTTTCTGCCCTCCCGCCATCAGGATAGATGATGGATCCTTGTCCTGAATGCATGCCTGATGGCGGGCACCTGGAATAGGGTGTGGGCATAGGTAGATGGGATTCAGCTGAGCTGAGACTGGGCTTTTAAGGGCGGCGTCACGGGGGGACGCCAGCAGCAGCAGAACCGAAAGAGAAGCCGAGAAGCAGCAGAACGAACGCTAGAGAGCCCAGATAGAGTGAAGACTTGCTGGGGGCTGGGAGGCCTGCCAGCCTGCCAGCCCCCCAGCCAGCACCCCTGCCTGCCATATGCCTGGTGAACCCCAATAAAAGACCTGCAAAAAACCACTGAGGACTCTGACTCCTCCTTTACCCGGTCTGCATGGGATCAGAAAACCTGCACCGCGTCCAGTCCTGCCCTTACACAGTGTCACTGATGATTGTAAAAACACACAAAACACTGAGGTAGGCATGACACCAATGCCCAACCTCAGCCCCTGGCTAGTCATGGAACAAAGTATGTAGCCTGTGTGTCTCTGATTCGACTGAGAAGTGAGATGAGAAAATGCAAAATGCTTTCCTCACCATGGTTAGCAGGAGCGCAGAGGTCAGCAAGAGAAAGCGGTCCTTCACCCCAAAACCTAGAATATCAGAGACCCCCAGCTTCTGCAACCTCAAACCTCTTAGAAAGCCTTGGAACAGATGGCCAGGGAAACGTATGAGGTTTCCCCAGGACACAGGAGCGAGGTGAGGACTAGATGAGAAGTTCTGGCAGCAACAAGGCCCGGCTCTACCATTACATCTGTCCATTTCCCCACATCCCAGCTGAAACCCCCAGCCCTCTGACGCCTGCCCTTCTATTTCCCCCACATCTAATCAGCTGTGAAGTCTAAAATTCCCACCCTCACTATCTCTCTTCTGTGGCCTCCTCTCCATTCCATTTCTTATCTGGACAAGAGCAACAGACACGTAATGCAAGTTTCCCAAACAAGAGAGCTGCAGGGGTGCAAGGAGTCCAGCTCCTCAGCCCTGGGAGTGGGGAGACGGTAAGCGGGAGACCACACCCAGATGCTGCCTTCTGCAGCATCAGGAAGCCTCATTGTTCATCAGAGTATGCAGCTGAAAGTCATCATTGTAAATGTTGCTTCCATGTGGGGAACTTGGGGGAAGGACCAATTTCCCAAGTGTTCCCCTCTGTCCCCCCAGGGCCAATCTAGGCACTGGGGCCTGATTTGTCTCCCTGGAGTCCAACGCTGAGAGCCCAGCTCACTCACAGAACGGCTACCAGGACTCTGTGCTGAAAGCTACAAGGGCAAGAAGGACCCAACCCCAGGGTCCTCCTCACAGGGGGTTGGAGAAGACGCGTGGGGAACGGCAGCCTTGGAGGACATCTGGGGAGGTCACTGCTTCTGCTCCTTTGGCTGGGATGGTGTGTAAGCACCATGTACTACCCTTGTAGAAATGCAGGTGCCACCTGCCCCCCAAAATCTTCGATCAGACCCAGCAGTCTGCATTTTCGGGAAGCATGCTGACTGCAGACACGGGTGTAGCACAGACCTGACTTGGAGAAGCAGCACCCTGAGGAGCCTGCTTTGGGGCAAGTTTTATCTTGTTGGCTCAGAAGATGGGGCAGTGGCAAGCCCTGTGAGCCCAGGGCCCATGCTCAGCTCCACTGGCTGGGGCACCTTTTCTGATCCCGATGGAGGAAACTACTGACTCTTAAGAATGCCGAGATGAGGCCTCCTTGTTGGTGCAAGGGATGAAGATGCAACCTATGAAGCTCACCACAGCCACTGCAGCACGAGTTACATCCCTGGCCAGGGAGCTACCCACATGGCGCAGCAGACCTCTCCTGTTGTGCCCGCTGCTCCCCTCAGCAGTGTAATTCTGTCAATCTGCCTGTGGTGTTCCCCACTCTGTCTCTGGTGAATCCGCTTACCCCCACACTTCTGGTCTGTGCCCCAGTTCTTGTATGTATGAATAAATTAAAAAAAAAAAAGAATGCTGAGTTGCCCTGCCTTGGGTTGTGGCTGCTGCTTGCTGGGCGCCTCCTTGGCACACCGTGTGAACCTTTTCATCACAGTTCAAAACCCTCCCGTGGGGAGCACATGCCGGTTCAGGACACGTTCAGGGTTTCACAACAAACGGGCTCTGGCTAAATACAGACTCTGAGCCACTGAGGTTTCCTTGGCCAGCACCAAAGCTGTGGTCCTTCCTCCCGGCTGGGGGTCCGGGAGCTGGCACTGGGGGCCGCAGCTCCGTGGGGTTGAAATCGTGCCTGGCTGGGGCTGACCCGAAGCGGCGCCCTGAAGCCTGTTGCCCGGGGCCAGGTGGGATTCTTGGCTGGCGCCTCCACCAGATGCCAGCGAACCAGCTCAGCGATGCCTCGGGAGGAGGCTGAGAACCAGCGTGAATAAGTGCTTAGCTCAGCTCTAGGGGGAGGCACTATTTTTAACTGGGACAAACTATCTGTCATGGAAAGAAACGCGAGGGCCAAATGGGAGCCTCCAGGGAAGCGCTGACCACCTGGCCAGACGCCCAAGCGCCCGCGCTCATGGGGAGCAGAAGCCGAGTGAGTACTGCTGTGTGGATGCCCCTTGGGGCACAAAATGTGACATTTTATTTTGAATGTGTGATTAGTGTTATGCTTCTGTTATTAAAATGCTGAACGTTTGGGGCCTCCCTGGTGGCACAAGGGGTTAAGACGCTATGAAGCTGTCCGCAGCCTCTGCACCACGAGTTCGAGCCCCCTGGACGGGAGATACCTACACGGTGCAGCAGACCTCTCCTGTCTCGCCCGCTGTTCCCCTCAGGAGTGTACTTCAGACAATCTGCCTGTTCTGCTCCCCGCTCTGTCTCTGGTGAATCCTCTCACTCCCCACACCTCTGGCCTGTACCCCAGCTCTTGTATGCATAAATAAATCTTAAAAAAAAAAAAACAAAAAACTAAACGTT